>NC_090922.1:1445073037-1446387620 GCF_040938575.1 Ambystoma mexicanum | reverse complement strand
CGCACCTTGCTGCAAGCCTGACGTCTGCTGCTGCACTACGTGACTTTGTGCACCGCCCTGGTGCGGGACGGCAGGCTGGTTCACCGTGCCTGTCCCCATTCCTTGGCCGTTTTGCCACATGCCTTGGCTTCTACACATGCGCGTCACATGTCCTGTTATTCCACATAGCCAACACACCGGTGGTGGTCGGGTCATCTGTCCATCTGGCGTGGCTGGACTGTCCATCAGCACATTTTGAAATCCACCTTGGTTACCTCGAAACCCACCCTGGTTACTCTGCCATCCTCTTCCTCCGAAACCCCTACCTCTCGGGTACAATCCCGCGTTACCCTGGTTATGCTGGGATGGGTTAGCTGCTGATTGCGTGCTTGGTTCAGCTGGGTTTGTCAGCATGGCTCCCTCAAGGACATACTTTGAGAGTTTCTTTTGCCCCAGCTTTGCCGCCTCACCCTTACGAGTTGTCTCTTTTTTCTGTTTTTTCTCTTGCAACAATCTGCAGTAGTGCGCAATTGTCAACTGTGTTTCGGCCCAGGGTTTAGCTTCCACTCCTACTAATTTCTTGAGCTGCTTTTGTACCGGTTCAAGCAACCCCTGGCATAATATGTGGTAGAATACAGGGATAGATTTCGTCCAAGACTCATGCGTTTCGAGCACCCATGCGTCTTGAAAATTCTGGATATAAATCAACGGATCCTCTGACTCTTTCATTTTTCGTGTCATTATAGCTCCCATATCGGAAGTGTCAGGGTAAAGCGTTCGTAGCGCTTTCCACACTGATGCTCTACAATTGTTAAATGGCGCTCCGTCATGGGAAGTGTCAATTGTGGTTACTCGAGGGTACCCAGCCGTTTCCATACATCGCTGGTCCTTTCATCAAGTATGGAGATTAGGAGGCCCTTAATGTCCCCTATAGCTAAGGTGACGCCCCCTGTCATTTTCTCTAACTCATGTATCCACTTCCCAGCTCCCGATGTCAGCATTTTCAGTTTTTCAGGTTTTCTCGGTTCATGTGTGGCCATGGAATATATTGTGGTCTTGCTCCCCCCTTTTCTAACAGTGGGAAATGGAACGCGCAGTCTTCCTTCTCTTTCTCCCTAGCTCTCCTGTCTATGGCTGGGGTATCATTCCCGCATTGCCTTCTACCTGGCAATGCCCTCAATCTGTCTGCATAGGCTGGTGCTGCCACACCCCTCCAACCGTGGGGCATTCCTTCATGTCGGCCGGGCTGCTTGACAGACTTTGGTGTCCCAATTGCGAACTCGCTAGCGTCTGACCATCGTACCCCTTGGTTCCCTGGGAGCCGCCTTTCGCGCCATCTCCCTCCTTCGTGTGCCTCGTCCTCTGTCTCCCCACCAGAGTCGGTTTCTGATTTTTCCCAGTTTACACAACTCCTTGCATCTTCTTCGTTCTGCCCAATCTCCAGCCTGCCTGGGGACAGTCCCCTGCCCCCACTACTTCGAGTGACATCCTCAGTGTCACTCTGAGTGCTCTCAAAGCGTTAATTTTCCTTTCCCCCATGCGATATCTGTTCCAGCCCCATCTCATTGTATATTTTGTCAATCGTTTCCCCGATGCTTCTGGTTTCGAAGTCATCCTCAATATTTTCCCCACTCGTACCTGGTACCGAGTCATTTGCAGGAAATAATTCTTCTATGTCTTCCCACTCTACAACAGGATTGGGTTTTTTGACTTCACGCTCCAAATACTCAAGGTCTCGTGCCCTCTGTCTGCGCTTACGTTATAATTCCTCATTTATTTCTTTGCGCTTCCTCGCTTCTTCTCTAGCCTTATCTACTTCCCTCATCCTTTCGTCTCTATGTTCCTTTGCCCTTCTAACTTCCTCCAACTTTTGCTTATCCTGTCTGTGCTGGTCATAGGCTGCCTTCTGTTTGCGAACAAGCTGTTTCTCTTGCTCTTTGCGATATAGTTGCTCTCGCCTCAGCCTATCCTTCCTTCTTATCCTTTCATCCCTCATATTCGTTTTGTTCTCCTTTTCCTTTCTCTGTACCTCAACAGACTTCTCTCTCGGCCTTATACCATCACTTCCTTTTCCATCAAGCTTCAGCAATATCTGACCTCCCATCCATTCGTCTTTCACGAATGCTATCTCATCTGTTCTATTGTCACTCCCTTTCCATTTCTTTCCCTCTCTCTCTCTAACGAGAGATGCACAAGTCTGTGCCTGGTCCTTCCCTTCATCATTAACGCATCTCTCCTAGTCCCGCTGGACTGCGGAGGCAAGATTAATTTCCTGCTCCTTCTCTTTTATTACGTCACTACTGTACGTAGGTGACTCATATACGGGGTTGCTGTACCCCGTGGCTGCCTTTAGTTCTCTTAGTGGGTAGAGTCCCTCTGTCTAACTTCCCTCGATGACTGGTTCAGGCGGGGCTGGTGGCGCAGTAGGCATCTCACCCCCCTCCGTGCATATGTTTAATATCCAGTGTGCGGGCGGTTCTTCCTCCATCGTCTGTTCGAACATTTTCCAAAGTTCCAGAACAGTAAGGCGTTTCTCTGGTTTCTTGCTGGTATATGTGGCATGCAGATAAGTCGTCATATGTTGCAGGACGGCTTTAGATAGGGACCCGTTCTGTGGCCACCGATCGCATCTTTTTCCTCTCTGGAGCTTCGGGATCACTGCCCCTTCCTCTTCAGCCTCTTGCGGTCCTTTTGTCCAATCCGCTGCCCGTGGGAATGAGAAGGGTTATGCTTGGAAAGGCAGGTTCCTTCAGACCCACACATTGTCCACGGGAAGCTTCTCAGTCTACTCAGCCGGAATGGCGAAAGGACTCGTGATATTGCCGAAGGCCTAGAGTTACTTCGTGCCGTCGGTCTATGGGTGTCTTAAAATGTATAAAATGTATAATAAATAATCGATGGCCGAAACCATCCTCACCCTACCAAGTGTAAAAGAGGACGAGATATTCACTGACGGGCCCATAGGCCAGTGCCCATCCTCTAGTACTTGTAAGACAAGATAGCTGCACCATGTGAGGAATGGGGGTGCAGGATTCACTTACTCCAACACGACTCAATAAGGAGGACTCAGTAGTTTGGCAAAGGGAAGTCTGTTTAATGACAAGTACATCAAACAGGGAAACAATTGGAAATCAGCATCCTTGCGATCGCCTGTCTCGCTCCAACTTTCACGAACTTCAGTTGAACAGCAACTTTTATACATAAAACTTGTCTTCATTGATGTCTAACTCTACAAAACTCGTAATGCAATATAATTGGTCAGGAAAGGTAACTTAAGTATAGGTGCAATATCTTTAAACGGTAACAGAGCATGCGGATTGGATAACTCTTATCGGGTGGGCGTCTATGTCCAACCCTCTACATCATGCATGATAGACGTCATGTCAACTACGACGTCCCATTGGTTCTACTATCTATAGGACCCTAGATAACTTGGTCTATTGTGATTGGGCAGATTACACCCTTAGACGTAAATCTCCACCTTTAATTAGCAGCATGCAGAATGGACAACCAGGTGCCTCGTGCCCTAGGATTCACCCTGCCTCCTTTCTATCAATCAGTATCTTTGGGCTCTGTGTCAATTAGTTGGCTGGGTATGGCCTCAAAACTGCAGCCTTTTATCAGGAAAAGTTATGGCATCCTCGGGTTCTGGGTGACATCAGACGTTAGTGCCTCCTTGTGCTTGGCTGGTCACGTGTTTGTTCACCAAGAATCTGCTTCAGTTTCCAGCTTTTAGTGTGTTTTAATTTTGCTTAGGCCTCGCCACCTGCCTGGGCCTCCCTTATCTTGACCTTCACGGGGCAGGCTGGTATGCTCTGAAGTTTCGATTCTTGTTAACTGATGTTCTCCTCCCCTTCTCTGGTTGACCTCGATTTCCCCGGCATGAGCTGCTCCATGCTGAGTTTCGCTTCCGCTCTTCCCTTCTGGCTTTAGCTGGAATATGAATCTCGGCCTTGATGGCCCCATGCAGCCAGAGTTTAGTTTTGCTTTACAAAATGGATTCGCACTTGTATAATGCGCCTTATTGAGGTAGTTATATGGTTGGTGCTTGCCGCTCTATTCTTCTACTAAGCATTGCAAGCAGTATCGTTTCTTAGCTTCTTGCGTTTCAAGCCTATTTACACGCATTAACTGGTTGGTTGCTTCCACCTTGACTCACAGCAACGTTTCCTTACGTTTTAACATTGTCTCTTTCCTGTGTCCTTTACATCTATTTTCATAGTTACTTGCACTGGCGTGCTATCTTCGATAGCCGGTTTCGTTCATTCGCGAGTCTGTACAGGCCCTTGTGTTATTTCCACTGGCCTTCCATTAAGGCTCTTTGGGTTTCTTCGTGGATCGTCTGTAGGTACTCTTCATTTCGTCTCAGTTGCTGGTATGGTTGTCTAAGAGGGTAATGTGCAGCCCATGGTTGTCTAGATATGGGTGCTTCAACAGGTACGGCTCTTCTGATGTACACTGGACAGAGTCCTAACGCATCTCTTTGTTGGTTCATTTGCTCCTCATACATCACATACCTTGGCGAGTATGCTCCTGGTACCTCGTAATGGGGGGCAGTGGTGCAGCCCATGTCTGGGATCTCCTCTACAGCTGCTGGCCCAGATCAGCTTTCAGCTAACTTTTACAAGGCCTATGCAACTATTTTTGTCCCCCATATGCTTCACATTTACCAGCAGCCATTGCAGAATGGGGAGCTGCCAAGCTCAATGCGTGAGGCTGTAGTGGCTCTTCTCCTAAAGCCGGGGAAAGACGCAGACATCTGTTAATTCTATCGCCCAATCTCTCTAATAAACCTGGACAATAAAATGTTTGCTAAAGCACTGGCCCATAGACTTGTCCCGATAATGCCACAATGTGTTCTGGCCGATCAGGTTGGGTTTATTGCCAGACAGTACGTGTCCTATGAGGTCCGCAGACTTTTTGGTCTCCTCTCAGTTCTGAAACATCAGACCTTGGTAGATGCAGCCCTTCTTGATGCCGAGAAGGCGTTCGACTTGGTTGAGTGGCCGTTTCTCTTTACTGTGCTGATGCATTTGGGGATGCGGGAGAAGTTAACAAGAATGGTTTCCCTACTATATGCGGGGCCTGTGGTGCGCTTTAGGGTGAACAGTAGTCTCTCCGCCGCAATCGGAATGGAACGAGGGATCCAACAAGGGTGTCCTCTGTCTCTCCTACTGTTTGCACTCGCAGTGGAGCCTCTGGGGGAAGTGGTTCTGTCTAGACACCTAGAGAGGTGGTTTCAACTATTTAAGAACTGAATTGTGATTTTGCTTTACACTGATGATTTAATCCTTTGCATCAGGGCCCCTGCTGTGTACTTGGACACCGTTATGAGAGATGTTTTGAGATGTGGCTGTTTCTCTGGGCTTAACAACAACCCTGCTAATTTGGTGCTGTTTCCCCTGACCAATGGAACTGTTATGTTTCAGGGTGAGTTTGACATTCAATGGCATCCCGACCATACCCGCTATCTTGAGGTGATGGTGGCTAGATCACCCGATTTTCTTTATCAAGAGAACTATGGGGTGAAACTGGTGCAAACAGAGCTGCTCCTTGAGAGGTGCAGGAATTTACCTCTGTCCCTTTTCGGCCGTATTTCCTTATTCAAGATGGTAGTCTTACCCAGATTCCTATGTACAGTTCTGAATGTGCCCATATTGGTCCTTGCAAAATTCTTCAATTTACTGAAATCGGCTTTAACATTAATATGGCAGGGGAAACATGCTTGAATATGCTGGGAGAAACTGATTGCCGCCCTCGAGAGGGGTGCTCTTGCCTTTCATGACATGGAAGCCAATTGGACGGCAGCGCAGGCATCATTTTTGCCCCACCGGTTTCATTGAGGCCGGACCGGTCTCATGTGCAGATTCAGAGGGTAATGGTGGGTCTATCACTCTTGAGGGTTGTGGTTCTTACCTCACTGCAGCAGGTCAACAGGGCGCATAATATGGTTGAACCGAAGTTGTCAGGAGGCAGAGGGGCAAGAAGTCAAAGGTGTTTGGCAGCGTACAGAGTTAGGAGCCAGGCAGTGGTAGGGTGACATGTGTAAAACACATTCCTCATAGTAGATGCCATATTTGCCCCCTATGTAGGTGCTGAGCAAGTGGAGACACACTGGCAGTCATCACAACCACAAAGGAAAAGAATCACAAGACACCCTAACACACAGCAAGAGAAGGAATGGGGGGAAAAGACTATGGGCCTCATTACAATAGTGGCGGCCACGGTATGAACGGTGCCGGTAAGGCACCGGCACCGTTCAAACCGGGTTGCAGCATTAGGAATTCTGATTGTGGGTTCCTGACAGACCGCTAGTTCTTACCTGGCGGGCTGTGCGCCACCCGCGAGCAGAACTCTTGATTGCACCGGCACTGTTATAAACGGTGCCGGTGCAACCATGCTCCCTATGGGGCAGAATGGGGTTTGGGAGCCGGGCATTATCGTCTCCCACAAATGGGTAATTACCGGCCCCTTCATCTCGTAATGGGACGGTTATTGCCCAATCGCGGGAGGCGGTGCCGTAGCGAGCATGGCGGTACCCATGCCCGCCATACAGGCACGGCTACTGCCATGCTGGTAATGAGGCCCTATGACTCCCGGCTTGCCGTGTATTGCTCGCATGGGGATACTAACCAAGTCACGCATGGGGATCATTGCAAACTAATTGGGAAACGTTCTACTTACCCATACTGATCCGACAGTGTTACGGGTTGACAGTTAACCGCTTAAAGAGCAGTGAATGAATTGCTCTGTTAGAAGCGATCGCACAGCCTAATTTGTATCCTTTCTGAGCCCTATAAAACCTGCCTGCCACAGATACAGCACTGCACAATGCAGTACTGCCTGCGGACCGCCAAAGGCTGTACCACAAATCTAAGGGCATTTATAATCGTGCCTTACATGCTGTCTCAGTGTGCATGTGATAGTAGGGCATAGTGCCCAGTGAAGTAACTGGGATCAGGTGCCCGGTGTAGTAACCAGGTTGAAGAAGTCCAGTCAGTAACTGGGCTGTTTAAGTCCAGTGAGTAACTGGGCTGTTTGAGTCCAGTGCAGTAACTAGATGTCCGCAATACAGATACCATAGTAGTAGATGTACTCAGAGGGCCTGTGAGAGGATAACCAGTAGAGCATAAGCAGCACAGCACAAACCAGAAACCAGGATTACTTTTCCCTAATCCCTGTACCCGTCCACAATCTCTCCGTAAACCTCTACCCGGCTACCTAACAATCCCTCTACCCATCCAATCCATGGACCCTATCCCTCCTTCCTCACAGGGGTTGCTTCTACTCTGTGTGACCAACAGCGCAGATGCCAATAGACCCCGAGGGGGGAGGAGTACCTGCTACCTCTGCGTGCAACTGGGACCTGATAGACGTGCAGTGCCTAGAAGCGAATAGAGGGCAAGTAGAAGACCGTGAAATGTGTTGTGTGTTTGGGGATGCTGCACAAAATGGTCACAGGGTTAGGAACCACAGGAAATTCTACCTTTACAATATAATTTAGGGGGCGGAGGTCCTGACTCATTGTCCAACTCCCCCCTTTCACCTTTTTATTGGGTATATGGCCGTATTGCATCGGGAGGTGGCGGGCCAAATACTGCACTGATGTTGCAGTGTAGTAATGGTGTCTCGTATCCCTTCTTCTGCTTGTTTTGATAGGGGATATTGCTTTACTCGGGGCAGCACAGCGCCTGGCTTGAGTGTTATTCTTATGGGTGTCGCTCCCTGAAAGAGGCCTCCCTTGTTAGCGCCGGTTGTCCATAGTAGCTCGGGGTCTGCTCTAGGTGTTTGTCAATGAAAGTAGGCGTGGCATCAAGGGTCATCAAAGAACATTGCACTTTACGGTACTGCACCATAATTTCACACAGAATGCAAATAGCCAGCACTATCTCTACATTATCAACCCGATCCTCAAATAGCTCTGCCTCTGACACATCCCTCAGAGGCACAGAGGGGTAAATAAAAAACACAGTGCGCCACTCGCACCCATCTGAATCAGTTCCGTTGACAACAATTATTTTCGCAGATACCTCTAGGCCTAGCAAATCCAATGAGAGTATTATCCCTGCTACAACTTCTGGGGTCATGACAGGCCTGAAAATAAAATCAGATGGTACTCGCCAACATGCTTTACCAATTTGGGGCGCTACGTTAAGTAAAACTGTGATCCCATACACAAACATATCAGGATCAACAGGAATGTAGCAGACCACCACCTCCCTTCCTGGAGTGGCACTAACTATCCCACTGTCTGTGAAGAAGATGTTCATATTCAGTTTGCTCAGGAGGTCAAGCTCGAGCAAACTGACCAGGGAGGTTTCCGAATATAGTAAAGGTGCACACAGCACTTTCACTCCTTTTTTGATTGCTACCTCTTCTGTGCATGGAACCGTGGCGACAGCCCCAGATAAGCCCTGTGTGGCAAGTGTTTCACCTGTTAGGGGGAAGCTTCCCTCACTGATGCATGAGTTAGTGGCACCTGTGTCAACCATACAGATTAGATGTTTGTTACCTATCTCAGCGCCCACCAAGGGCTCCTCGTCAGGGTGGGTAGTCAGGGACAGGACTGGGCAGTCAAAAGATTTCTGTGGGTTGTCCTTGTCAGCATATGTGTTGTTACCCAGGAACATGAAAGGATTTCCTGCCATCACACGTTGGCTGAGCTACGGGTACCCCATACGAATGGTGCTCCGGGGTCGCTAGCATTTGGGCATTGGGTGGGGCAGACAGCTGTGCTTGTGGGGGTCTTGGAGGTAGTTGTGTGTATGCCTGGTGTATTTTGTATGGGATGGACGTTGCCATCAAGCGTGGGAATTTAACTGGTTGTGGTTGCTGCACTGGTCCTACGGGTGCAAATGAATTTGCATTCACGTGCAAGATGACACCACTTACCTACACACCCAACACTGTACTGGCCCTGGCCCCATGCCTCCAAACCCTCCTCTACCCCACCTCAACCCTCCTCTTCCCCGCTGCTGACCTCCTTAGTACCACTCGGGGTGCTGTTGCTGCAAAGCGCCACCCCACTGTCCTTGTTCCACTCCTGGCCAAAATGCTCCTCTCGTCACATCCATCGCGCTGCTGCCTGCTCTGCGGAGTCCGTCTGTGTCACTGCTGTTACTGCCCATTCAACTACTATTTTAGCTAGTTTCACTTCCTCAGCCTGAAGCCTCTGTCCTTTTTCTTTTTCCACTCTTTAGTTCTCTTACAATGGTATATAATTATAGTTCATATTTCGGCCCAACCCTTCGCCTCGATACCCACTAGCTTTTTGAGTGCCTTTTGTGCCGCTTTGGGCAACTCCCTTTTGATGGCAAAATTGAAAAGAGGAACTGATCGGTCCCACTGGTCTCCTGTCTCCGCTCTACTCATCTTCTGCACTTTCAAAATGGACTGTGTGGGGTCTTCATCATCCCCGATGGTACATTGCATGATGGGCTGTAAGTCTGGCGCGTCGGGGTATGTTTGCTGCAAGGCATCACACACTTGCGCTCTGATGTTGTTAAATAGGGCCCCGTCATGAGCATCATCATCTTGTTTAACTCTAGGGTATCTAGCCTTAACCCATACATCCCAAGCCTGATCTCCCACAATAGCTACAAGCAAGCATTTTATGTCTCCCACAGCCAACAGAATCCCAGCGTTATGCTTTTCAAATGCATATATTCATTTCCCAGGCCCCAAAGTAAGAGGTGGGAGCGCCTTTATCAAGTTATTCTTGTCCATCTGGGCCCAGGGCACACATCGCACCCTCCTGGGCATTTCTGTAGCAGCGGCAGCTGCATGCCCATTCCTCGCCTTACTTTCTGTTAGTCATTTCCCTTTTTCCTGGCCACTGCTCTCCACCCACACCTGTTCCTCACCCGTTCGGGCAATAAACTCTCCACCTGTGGAGTAATTTGTGTCACCTCCTTCACCTTCTCTTTGTCATCTTTCTCATCCAGGGTGTCCAAGTCTCTGTCCAATAAATCCCAGCCGGCATCCTTGTTCAACCTTACTGACCCATAACCTACACTCTCTGCTCCTCGGTCACTACCTTTCCCCTTCTAGATATGCACGTCTTTTATGGTGGTGCTGTCCAACCTGACCAAAATATCTATGCCCCCCCGCCCATTCGTCAAGTCCACACCCTGGTTTGCTTTCCCCCTCCCTGAGAGCCCTCAACCTTGCTAGTTCCGCTTGGACCGCTTCTAATGCATTCTCCAAGTCCTTCTCCAGCTTAGTATCCTGCTGCAATGCAGTGTTAGGGGTTGTGTCATTTGTGTGGTATGGGGGGTGCTATGCGGTCATAGGCACATATGTTGGGTTTGTGTATCCTGTGGCTGGGTGGGTGGTAAGTGGGTAGAGTCCCTCTCTAGTTTGGGGCTGTTCTACTGCCCCAGCGGCTGTTGGTTGAACTGTGCTTGGGGCAGGGCTGTCGCCACTCTGGGTTCTGCACTCATCATTATCCTCTACGTCCTCCAGCATTTTCCACAACTCTAATATCTCTTTCTTCCTCTGGAGCTTCTCACCTTCATACTTGGCCGCTAAGAACGTAGACACGTGGTCCAGTATCCCTCTATTGTTTGTACCCTCTTCTGGCCATGGGCGGGGCATCCCTCCCTGTGTCTCTGCCAACCACTGCGTGTGGTACTTTTCAATGTTGTCCCTATGTAACGGCAAAGCACTATACATGTATTCCAATGAAGACATTACCCCAATATTAATTATTGTTACATTCAATACCCTTTTATGCTATAAATCATGCACAATTCATCATAAATATCACTACAAGTTCCCTACCCCCACTCCCCAGTTGCTCCATGTGTCCATTCCCACCCCTGCACATACTCTCTCACTCTTCACACTCCACACTTGTACTGCTTCCACAGGCCCTCCCTCGGCCGCCACCGGTTACACAAATAATATTCAACACACTAAAACAATTAAATTAAAAAAAAAAGCTAAAACAACAACCACTACTTTCATTTCCATACCCAAAATATATTGGGCACAGGTTTGAGCTTTCTAATTATACGGAGCCCCTAGAGCACCTAGTTTTGTATCCTGTTATCCCATATAAAATATATGGTGCCACCTTCTTTCCTAGCTCAGAAAGGATCCCACACTTCCATTTCTCTCCTCGTAATCTTACAACAATATCCTTATAGCAATAAAAAGGAAACCACAAAAACCGCCAAGTGGTTGTTACACACACATCAATTCAATCACACACCAACTCAATATTCACTCTCGCTCCCTCTTCCACACACTACACCCATGTCTCCTCATTCTCCTCCTTCCCCCACTTTTAAAAATAAATAAATAAATAAATAAATTAGCACCTACCCTCATTGATGTCGCCTGCAAGAGGTGTACTTACAGCTGCGTGTTTACCGGAGCTCCTCCGTCACGGGGGCCCAATAACAGCCTGCACCTACCTAGAAGCCGTACCCCGCTCCAAAGAGCAGACAGGAATTCTGTGAAAACAGCTCCTGTACACCACTGCGGGTTGCACGCTTGGGACTGGTCACTGCAGGTGGGTGCGGCCCCTCCTGTGATGTGGCCTGGAAGTCCCAGTTTTGTGCCGAAAACTCTGGGATCACATTGGGTCACCAAAAATGTAGAGAAACCCATCAACGCTCACACCAGAAAAAATACAACCCACTAGGGAAAAAGCCCAGCACACCTCTTGCAAGGAGAACAAGGTTTATTCTCATAAAAGTTAAGTGCGAGATAGGAATAAACTCTGCTGCCATGGAGCACCCTAACAAAACCAACATGGACGGCAACTTATAAGGGCAAAAAGCATCACAATTGAAGTACATCACATAGGGTACAAATCCCTGAAGCTGGTTGGTGTGACCCAATACATAGGTGGCCTGCTGCTCATGGGATGCCAGGTTATTGGTCCCAGCTCCTCCTGTCCATCTTCTTCCACATGGGGCTCTTCTCACCGCGTCATCGGGTGCTGGGCCCAATAATTAGCAATTAAGTGTGCAACTCATATCATTCCCTATCAGGGGCCTAATATGCACTTGGTACTGCAGGCATGGACGCAGAGGCTACATTCGATGTCATGTTATCTTTCAACCCGCACCTCGATCCCAGATGCGTCAGTGTCGTTCCAGGTTTCCCCCCCTGAGCTTTAAATGTGTTACTTTCTTTTGTTTATTATTTATTTATTTATAGTGTATATTGGTTAATAAAAACCTTAAACACTTTAAGAAATACATGATAAAACATAACATCATACATTAAGATTCTTAAACAACATTAAAATACTCTTTGTATTAAAATCATTACCTTGAAGTATAATTTAGGGTTTGTTTAACTTGATCACATATACAAAAAAAAGATAATCAGAGATACCAATATATATAAAGGGAAAAGGAAATTTAAGAGATATAGATATAAAACAGCACATGTCATCATACCTGAACTCCCAATATATCCCACACTTATATGAGTCTTTTCCAAATGTAGAAGGCGGCACCTATGAAGGCGGCACCTATGTATACCAAAGGGTCTGCCATAAAGATACAAGACCAGAATTGATCCGATTCAATCGTTCTATTATCCCAAACTAAATCTTTGTATCCCGTTTCATACCAGTTACTCAATTTATATCATAGAGTAAGTAAGTGTCTTATAGTTTCCACCACAATTTTTAAAAATCTACATAGTTTTTTTTCCCTGGGTATTCTCTTCAATGTGCCAACATGCTCTAGACAAGGTAGCATATTGAATCACAATAGCATAATAAATCTACTTAGTTCCCTATTGCTCACCTTTATTATATATTTACAAGGTTTATTAGCAATCATCCCTTGCAGGCATAAGGTAGAGAAGCTACTTTTCATTCCCAGGCTCTCTAAGTTTTTGTTTGAGTCCCATTGGATAGCTTTCTTGCTTAATTTGCCATACCAAAGTTTACGATTGTCACGTTCCATGGGTAGTTTCAGGTCGATATCTTTTTTAAAAATCAACACAGTCTTACTTAAATCATTGAGAACATCATTTCTCTGATCTACCTTTTTTGTAACATTCACGATTGAATCATCAAACTATTAGGAAACTTTGTATCAAATGTCATTTTTATGAACAACTTACAACACCTTGGGCCTCATTACACGGTAGGCGGTAGGGACATACCGTTACCGGTAAGGGATTACCGGTATCGGTAAATCCCCTCCCCAATCACGACCCGGACATACCGCTATTAGCGGCACCGCTAAGTACGGTGGCACTATTAGCGGCAAGTCCGTGAGCGCGCCCCCCCTCAGACCGGAAATAGCGGCATAGCGCTAATATCAGGGCATCACGAGCCATGCGTACATGGCAATACCGGCATGTAGTAGACCCAAAGAACCCTTACCGGCAAGGCGCTAATACCGGCATCGCGAACCACACGTTAAAAGAGCACAGCAGAGTTCCCACCTGCCACAGGTGGACAAAATCAGCACAGGTGGAGGCAATGGAGACTGGCAGCACAAAAGAGCACACCACACCCCTCCCCACACCCATTCCCACACCAAGATGGATGCAATACTAGCAGCATTACATGGGCTAGAGGACATGATTGCAGTGCAGCAGCTACAACAACAGGCAGCACAGAGGAGACGCAGGAGGAGGAGGAGGAGGAGGAGGGCAAGACAGGCGCAGCAAGCACCACCAGTGCACCTAGTGATACCACAGAGGCAGCCACCAATTCCCAGGATCAGAGCCAGTCCAGTCAACCTAACCCCTGAGCAGATACACACCCTGTACCGTCTGGACTGGGATACCATCACCACCATAGTAGACATGATATACAACGACATTGTGAGTCTCATTGACATCCGTACTGCCATCCCCCCTCTACTGAAGGTGGTAACAGTGCTCCACTTCTTGGCCACAGGCACCTACCAGCATACGGTAGGTCAGATGCATGGCATATCACAACCAGTATTCTCACGCACACTGAACCAGGTGCTCGATGCCCTCCTGCAGCACACAAGTCAACACATATACATGCCACGGACTGCCCAGGAGATCTCCAACACCAAAGTTGGCTTCCATTCACTGGCAGGCATCCCAAGTTGCATCGGGGCCATCGACTGTACCCATGTAGAACTGGTGGTCCCACATGCCAATGAGGCAGTGTACCGTAACAGAAAGCTATACCACTCCATCAACGTCCAAATGGTATGTGACTCCAACAAGATCATCACACATTGCTGTGCCCGATATCCCGGTTCAACCCATGATGCAATGGTCCTGCGGAACTCGACAATACCACGATACATGGAGCGACATGCTGGACAACGTTTGTGGCTACTTGGTGAGTAGCAGGCCGACCACATGTCAGTGTGATGTGGATTGTGAGTGGGGGGGGAGATGCATACTCCAACTGGGCGTGAATGGGGGGGGGGGAGATGCATACTCCAACTGGGCGTGAACTGGTGACATGAGAAGAATGGACATACATATTTGCATCACTGTACAGTGAGGCAGCCCACAATGGACCAGAGACAAAACCACATGCTGGAAGTGAGTGCCACGACAAACATATCAATCCATTACGCCAAACAGGCCATTCCAAACAACATGCACACCGCACAACACACCATTCCCCCCATTACACAAATCAGCAACATGCATATCAAAATCACAACTGAAATGTACGCTGAACAACATCAGAAATGGTCCGCGCACATGAGTGCATACAAATGGATCCCCTGTATCCATTGTGGTGAGGCACACCCGTACCCCACCACAGAATTGCCATCAAACAGCATGGGGACATCAACTAAGGAATGGCAGTGTACTAGCAGTGTGGCACTAACGTTGCCAGGGCCAGGAAACACAAATCACTTAAACTCAGGCGGGACATGGCAATCCCTGCCGTATGCATGCATGGTGCATGTCCACTTGCAAGGACCACCTCACCTTCCCACATTGCAGTTACCCTGATTGCCATGCGTGCTTGGATCTGTGGATGTCGTTGAATATGCAATGTTTGTTTGTGTGATATGTGCACGCTCCACATTATGTAGACACTTACACATACCCATTGTTGCACCCATGCAGGTGATGCAGGTTATCCCCTGAAGAGGTGGCTCCTTACCCCTGTGCGGAACCCACAGAACAGGCACGAAGAGGACTACAATCATGCACACACCCGTACCCGCGTGGTGATCGAGCAGACATTCGGCCTATTGAAGGAACGCTTCCGGTGCCTCAGCAGGTCGGGCGGGGCACTCCTGTACGGGCATGAGAAGGTGGCCAAGATCACCATGGCATGTGTCATGCTTCACAATATGTGTATCAGACGGAATGTGCCAATGCCCCCTGACATAGAACTGCGACCACCGTCTGAGGATGATGACGGGGATGAGGATGGAGGAGAGGGGGCTGCAGGTCATGCAGGTGGCGATGCCCATGAGGGACGTGCTGTGCGGCAGCACCTGATAGACCATTGTTTCTGATGCACATGGATTAGGAGGGTGCAATTGGTGTTCAGCTCAGGGCACGGGGTGTATGGAGGACATAAACACAGTGCACCCTTCAACAATAAAGCACACATACACAATGATCAATGTCCTGTCATGTGATTATCCATGCCATTACGTGTGTATTGAGCATTATGACATTCAAACGTGCATGTACCCTCCACCCCAACAACCCTCCCCCCCTCCCCCCACAACTCCCCCAAACACCCTCACCCCCCTCCCCCCACAACTCCCCCAAACACCCTCACCCCCCTCCCCCCACAACTCCCCCAAACACCCTCACCCCCTCCCCCCACAACTCCACCGAACATGGTGTGCACATCAGTGCTGCATTAGTTCCCAAGTGTCAACAGGGACAGGCTGGCCCTACTTCCCTCCTCCACTACCACCATTGGGGGGTTGTGAGTCTGACCGCCGCAAGGACCGGCTGGAGCTGCGCAGGATGGTTGTCTGGTCGGAGCTAGTAGACGAGGGGGTGGCTGGTTCATCTGCTCCCTGTGAGTGACGCATGCTCTCCATCGCCTCAGCAATGCGCGTTAGGACCTGCCTCACAGCGGCCATCTCGTCACATAGGCGCGTCGTGTTGCTGTCCATGGCAGCTTTCATGTCCCTTGACAACACCCGGATCTCCTCCCTGGTCGAGGCAGCCTCGCTCACTTGCCGGGCAACCAGGGCATTGAGCTCCTCCTGGTGCTGGCGTATCAGGCTCATGGTGTCGTCTGCGGCCCTGCCCCTGTTACTCCTCGGCGCAGCTTGCTGCATGTGGCCGACATCAGGTGAGCTCGCCACGGGACTGAATGACCCATCCATTGCATCTCCGGCATGCACCTCATGGATGCTGCCATTGGATGTGTTGCATGGGCTGTGGAGTGGGGACAGCTGGGTGCTGGGTGTACGCTGCCCTTCCGGTGTCGGACATGGGTCGTCCACATCACTCATAGGTGCCGTGGCTGCTGCTTCCCCGACGGAGCTATTGGCTGCGGACGAAGTGCCTTCTGGCACTGGCTCCTGAGTGGTGGGGGTGGGTGGTGGGGGTGCTGCCACAGTGTCGAATGGCATTTCGACCCTTGGTGTGGTCGTTGCGTGTGTGGCTTTTGAACGCTGGGCCACTCCAGATATCCCAGTGCCCCTCGATGTACTGGGCCTGGTGCCTGCATCCTTTCCCTTGGCCTGCTTTTTGGGTGGTGGGGCCTGCGTTGCAGAGTCCAGCTCCTCACTGTCAGATTGTGACCCTGTGGGGGAGCAAGACAGGGATAACATCAGTGATGGGTCAACGTGCATCATGCATATGTTGTTGTTGCTGCAGTTCTTTGGATTTGGACATCTAGTTTGGGCCTGCAGGTTGTTGGCCAGATGGGTGGGTCATCCGGACATGTGTCAGGGTGACACGTGTGTGAGGTGCTGCATGCATGTGGTTGTGTGGGGATGTGCAGGGCATATATGCAGGGTTGTGTACATGTGTGTGTGATGACCCCATCCATTAGCTAATTCCCATTTCACATTTGGGGGAGGGACTCATGCTTAGCATTGCTGTGTTTTGCGTGGTCACTCACCTCCGTCTGACGTTGTTGCCACACCACACTCCATTCGGCCCACTCCCTCGATGGATTCTATGCCAATGGTGCTGGCACATGTCTCCTCCCACTCCTGCATCTTCATCGGGGATCCACCTCCGCCTCCTGTGCCCATGGCCAGATTCCTGTTGGCCGATAAAATGCTGCGTACACGGAGGCGCAGATCATCCCACCGCTTGCGCACGTCCTTTACGGTGCGGGGGGTGGAGCCCACCGCACTGACTTTCTGCGCCACCTCAGCCCAGATTTCCTTTTTTCTCAGGAGTGCCGGGCGCCGCATGTCGCTAGCGAACACTACGTCTGCATTTGCAGCCAGGGTGTCTGCCAGCATTTTCAATTCCTCGTTTGAGAAGCGTTCTTTGCGCTGGCGCGCATCGGCTTTCTTTAGGGCCTTGGGCATTGTTTGTTCTTGTGGGATGTGGTTTTGCCAGTCGTGGTGTTGCTGCAGGTCCTGAGTGCAGGGGATGGCAATGGATTGTGTTTTTAAAGATGGCCGCCGGGCTCTTTCCCGTTCCGGTGCGATGACGCCATTTCCGCTTCCGGTGTTTTACGGTGACCGCTAATAGCAGTGACCGCTAACAGCGGTGACCGCTAATAGCGTGCAGCATGAGGGTGGAGGTGCTATCAGCACTTTGGTCAGAGCCGGTAAGGTGCTTTTGCGCCATGGCGGTAGGGTCATTTACCGGCATGGCCCTATGCGCGTGTCCGCTAACTCGTAATGGAACGCTATTAGCGGTCTCCTACGATGGCGGACGCGCTAATAGCGCCATGACGGTAAATCACATTTTTTACCGCCTACCGTGTAATGAGGCCCCTTATCTTTAAATGTGTTACTTTCCCTCCCTGGCACCACGCAGCACAAATCACAGGGGCCTTGAATATTCTATTGTCATCTTTATAACGAATTGATGTTAGAACAGTTTTGTGGTCTGGAGTCTTGGGATGGCTGGTACTCTGGAATGTTAGGGTCTTGGGATGGGGGCATCTGGTCACTGTAACTTAGGGTTTGGGCTGGACTGGGTCAGAGGCCAGTGTCCTCCCTCTCATAGGATAACTGCTCGCTGGGAGCTCTTGGCCCGCTCATAGCCTTGGTGGGCGAATTCTTTCTTAGTTACATGTGCTAACAGTATGAGACAATTAAAGGTTTATGGGACCTCGTGAATTTGGCCTTCCCCCCTACCGCCCAGGCTAGAGCTTGTTCTCACATTCAGACACGTATCAGCACAGTCGGGCCTCAATTTTAAAGATGGCTGATATTTTCCAAGATGGTTTTCTATGTCTAGTGCACTCTACACCCAGTTTCACTGTGATCTCTCCCCTAAAGCAACTTATATGGACAGCCCCTTCCCCTATTTTCTCCCCTGACAACTACAACACAGACTTGGGCCTCTGCCACATTCGAAACCTCTTGAGGGCCTGGGACGATCGCCTCCGCTTCCCAACACAGCCTTCTACAAAGCAATGGGTTTTTACAGTAGGACCCATTGTGCTTCTAAGGAATGATTCTCTGAAGTGGGTGATGGAGAACTCTGAGCCCAATATTTGTGTCTGAAACCTTAATACCTTGCCTAGTCCTGTTGGCTGTTGGTTCCTATTTGCTATTGAACATTTTCTCTCTCTTCCTGTCTTCATGGACATGGGACCTTAACCCCAACCCTTTGTGATCCATGATTTATTTTGTTGCATGATTTTCCAAATACTCTGTACTCTTGTGCTGGATATCCCTCCTATATGTGAACCTTGGGCTCAAAATGTCACTGCTTGTTCTTGTACCGGATCTTCCCTTACCTACCACCACCTACAGAACTTCAGGCGGGCTCTCCACCTCATCAACAAAAGGTGAGCCCATGAGCTCTATGGAGTCCTGCCTGCCTCAGCAGTGAGTGTACCACATCATTGTGCTATTGGTGAGCTCCCCTAGTGCCCGATCTAGGGAAACCAGCTTTGCCTTTCCGCATCAGCCCACCTAACCCCAAAACCTGGAATGTGCCACACTCACTGCACAGGGTGATTTTGTCAGTGCAGGTAAAAATGAGTTATTTCCGTTGATCTATGGATATAAGTAAATTGGGGTGCCTGCATGCAGTCTTTGTGGTAGAGATATCCTGCTGTGTGTGTGCAAAAATCAAAGGGGGTCCTGGGAGTCCCTCTGCTGGACATTAGTCCCGGTTACGAGAGACTTACCCAGAGTCTTTAGCTCACTATCTTTCACAAAGGAGAAATATCCCAAAAAGGTCAGTCTTTGTCCTGATCTAGGGCAGTCCAACACTGAAATGCTAAGCAATTCTCCTCTGAACAAGAGTACCAACAGCAACCCCAGACACGTGTTTCGGTCTGGTTGGACCTCATCAAACACTGAAGTGGAATGAGGTGGGATAAATATGGATGAAACAACCCATGAGTGGGCTGACGGAAAGATTAGATACGTTCTTCTAGCAGGACATTCTGATGGTGGGCGGGTGGATTTGCGTAAGTACAGATAGATGATTGGAATTACAGATGGATGGATGGAAGAAAGGACGGACGAATGGATGGATGGAAGGACAGACGGGTGGATGGATAGAAGAACAGCTGGACGGATGGATGAACAGCTGAATAGCGGAAGAACAGAAGGGCAATTGGATGAAAGGAACGACTGAGGAGGGTGGGCATCGAGACAGAGGGATGAGCAATGGATGGACAAATGTTAGTCAAATGGATAGATGTGACTGATGGACAGAAGGATGCAAGTTTTCAGTTAATGCAGGGACCCAAAAAAAAAATGGTCTCTACCGTAATATTAGGATTTGTGTCCCGACTCCCAAAATTGTGGACTGGATTCTGAGTGCATGTTGCCACAAGGATCCACAGTAGAGTGAGAAGGGTATTTGCATACGAGGGCCTGGCCTAAGAAGTAGCCGAGCGCTTTACAAAGCACAGGATGTACGTTCTGAGTTGTGCAGATTATATATGGGAAATAGGACATTTCCGTAGAATACTAAGTATAAAGGGGCATACATACCTGTCAACCCTTTCGAATGAAAAGGAAGGAGAAAAATGTAAATATTGCTTTTGAAGGTGAAATAGTCATTGACGGGTAAGGGTATGGGCGGGTGAGGGAACTGTGTGCCAGATGTCACCCACCAAATGTGAGTTACAAGTATGGGTATACAAGTAAAGGAGTGTACAATGGAATGGATGGACAGGATATGGGCTGGGGTTTATTTGGGGGTGGAGAGGTCAAATTGAGATTGGTAGGTAGCACTTGAATACGGATTTTCAGTTTCTTCAGCAAATATTAGATGTGGAAGTACCTTGCTCCCTGGTCCTTAAATTTACGTGCAAAGATTTGTGACATTTTCCAGACAAAGTTAGGCACTTTAAACAACCACTTGGCGCAGCACAAAAGCATATTAACATAAAATAACAAAAGCATCCAGTGGTGCTGCAGGTAGGGGAAGGGCGGGAAAGCAGAATTTCTAGCCGGTATCATTGGCGGGCATGGATTTAAACCGGAAGCGGGCGTGAGTGGTCGCCAGTGAACGTGCGCACGTTGATATCTGCGTTGTACAGAGGTCAGTGGTCCCATAGCGTAGAAATTGCTGCGGTTGCTGAAGAAACATTTTAATCCTACATGAAAGCTTCTGTAAAAAAATAAAAAATAAAATAAAAGAACAGAACAAAATAGTGCCTGTCACCCACTGCGAAGTGCGCCATCTTTCCCGTGCAGGCCACCGTCGCGCCTCCATCCCGCGCTGCAGGCCCCACCTCGTGTGGTGCCACTTGAGCTCGCGGCCCTGCGTGCAGTTTGTTTAATTAAGTATTCTCCCTAATGGGATTGCCTTATTTCCATAACAAACTCGCGCGCGCCTTAACAGCGGCTCCCTCATTCATTACTGATAATTAGATATGGATTCCCCCACAACTTCATCCCTTATGATGGATGTTCCCCCTGACAGTCGCCATTACACATTAGCATTTTTCCAGTGCATTCAATACATCATCTCACTCCTCTTTTTTTTCCAGTGGGCGGGAATATATTTTAAATAACATATTAGCAATCCATTCCGGGAGATTTATGCGTTCTGAACTGCCTGGAATCTTCTGCCGAGCTTTGAATTACTTAATTATTTACTTGTACGTCTTCGCTTCACAGTTTGATTGGATTTTAATGGAGTGGGTTCCACTCCTGAGGATTCCCCGCGGGACCGGACAGGAGTGTTGCTTGCTATAGACGAAATAGTGGCAACACTTTCCATTGGAAGAGCAAACGAATTAAGATGAGATATTGGAGCGGTACTCCTGCGAGTTTGCACCTTACTTACAAAACACAAAAATAAGAAATACAAATAAATACCAGAGGTTAGAGTGCACGTGAGAAGGGGGCAGGCATTCAGAAGGCGGGGAACGCCAGTACTCTGGAGGAATTTTCAGCAATAGAGACAAAGTAATGGCAGTAAGAACTCCAGGCCCAACTGAGCATTCCGATCTTCCGCCCTGATGCAGAAAATGGAGGACCTACTTGGTCCTTGGGTTTAACCTAACCATGTCCCATAATAGTTTGCTACTCTCCAGCAACTCCAAAATACTCTAATAAGTGTGCTGCACTTTCTGTTATGTGTGTGACAGCAGTTTGGTGAAGTGGGGGTAGTGCACTTTCTAGGAGTCTGATATGGGTTTGGTGAAGAGGGGCAATGTACTTTTATTGAGTCTGATCTTGGTTTGGGAAAGAGGAAAAATGCACTTTCTATATCGGTTGGGCAAAAATTGGTGCACTGTTTTGATGACTCTGATATTGGTTGGGTATATAAGCATAGTGCACTTTCTGAGAGTCCAATATTGGTTTGGTAAAGATGGGTACTGCACATTCTATGAGACTTCTATTGGTTTGATGAAGAGGGGCACTGTACTTTTATTGAGTAGGATCTTGGTTTGGTAAATAGAAAAGTGCACTTTCTATAGGTCCGATATTGGTTGGGTATATAAGGATAGTGCACTTTCTGTGAGTTCAATATTGGTTTGGAAAAGATGTGTAGTGCACTTTCTATGAGACTTATATTGGTTTGATGAAGAGGGGCAATGTACTTTTATTGAGTATTATCTTGGTTTGTTAAATAGGAAAAGTGCACTTTCTATGACTCCGATATTGGTTGGGTAAAAAAGGATTGTGCACTTTTTTGATGAGTCTGATATTGGTTGGGTAAAGAAGGATTGTGCACTTTTTATGAGTTCGATATTGGTTGGGTATATAAGGATAGTGCACTTTCTGAGAGTCCAATATTGGTTTGGTAAAGATGGGTAGTGCACATTCAATGAGACTTATATTGGTTTGATGAAGAGGGGCAATGTACTTTTATTGAGTCGATCTTGGTTTAGTAAAAAGAAAAGTGCACTTTCTATGGGTCCGATATTGGTTGGGTATATAAGGATAGTGCACTTTCTGTGAGTCCAATATTGGTTTGGAAAAGATGTGTAGTGCACTTTTTATGAGACTTATATTGGTTTGATGAAGAGGGGCAATGTACTTTTATTGAGTATTATCTTGGTTTGTTAAAGAGGAAAAGTGCACTTTCTATGAGTCCGATATTGGTTGGGTAAAAAAGGATTGTGCACTTTTTATGAGTTCGCTATTGGTTGGGTATATGAGGATAGTGCACTTATATACCTGTTCCTAAGGGAGGCCCCAGCCGAAGACAGAGATCTACCCCCAGCTTGTTTCTTTGAAAAACGACTGACCCTGAGGGAGTTAGAGATAGAGGAGGGAAGAGCTCGAGATGGGAGGTATTTACAGAGAGATAGTTGAAGGTATTTTGGACCCAGGCCCCAGAAAGCCTTTTGGACAATTCAGAGGGTTTTGAATTTAATCCTAGCATCCACTGGGAGCCAATGGAGAGATTTCAGAGCTGGAGAGATACGATCCCAGGGTTTGCGGCCAAGAACAAGTCTCACAGTCCTGTTCTGGGTTAGTTGTAAAGGGCGGAGAGTAGAGGCAGGTAGATTTAGAATGATGCTGTTACAATAGTCCAACCTAGAGAGAATCAGAGCTTGGGAGACAATGAGCTTCTGGGGGAAGGAGAGGAAAGGCAGAGTACATCTGAGGAAGTGCAGTAGAAAGTTTCACTTTTTAAAGACGTCAGAGGTGTGGAGTCAAAGATGATACAAGGTTCTTAGCCTCGCAGGAAGGGGTAGGAGGAGGGCCCAGGGAGGCTGGCCAGAGAGTGAGGGGAAAGGATGGTGAAGGATGAGGAGGTTTTCAGTCTTGTTGGCATTTAGACATATATCATTGGCGACACACCAATCTTGAATGGCAGTTAGGCAATCAGAGATGAGAGAAGGAGGGGAGGTGGCCGAGGGCAGCCTGAAAATTAGTTGAGTGTCATCAGCATAGCACTGGAAATGTGAGCAGAAAATGGCAATGCAGTGGGCGAGAGTTACGAGGTATTTGTTGAAAAAAGCCAGGGTAAGAGGTTAGACGCCTGGGGAACACCACAGGTAGCAAGGGAGATAGATGATAGAATCGGAATGAAGGTTAAACTGAGAGATGGCCAGCTTTTCCAGGAGTTTACCTAGAAAGGGAGTAATGGAAATTGGGCAATAGTTAGCCGGACAAGAAGGATCAGCTGTGGGTTTCTTGAGAAGAGGATGCACATGGGAGTGCTTCAGAGGGGAGGGGAAGGATCCTGAGGCAAAGCAGAGGTTGCAAAAATTGAAAGGGGCCGGAGCGAGGGTATCAATGTGGTCCTTCGTGGTTTTAGAGGAACGGGGATGAACCTATTTTGACGAGGCTTTCATAGATCGGACTTGTCTAGCGACTTCATCAGGGGAGAACAGAGGAAAGGATGAGAAAGAGGGTGGGGGGTGGCTGAAGGAGGGTCAGCAAGTGCAGACAGAAAGGTGAGAGGACGGGGGGGAGGAGAAGGTGAACAGGATGTCCTGGGCTTTTCAGATAAAGTGAGAGATAAGGGCATTGGAAAGAGCCTGGTGCACTCCCCTGAGTCTGATGTTGCTTTGTTGAAGATGGGTTTTGCTCTTTCTGTGAATCGGATCCTGGTTCGGTGAAGAGCTATGGTTAATTTTCTATGAGTTTGATATTGATTTGGTAGTGGGGAATGATGCACTGTGTGTGTCTGGTATTGGTTTGGTGAAGTGGAATTTTGCGCTTTCTGTGAGTCTGGTATTGGTTTGTGAAGAGCAGTGGTCTACATCCCTGGAGGGGGTATTCACTACACCCTTGATGTTGGTGTAGTGAATAGTAATGGTGTGCTTACTATGGATCTAGTGTTGCTTTGGTAAAGAACAATGGTGCACTTCTTATGAATCTGATATTGGTTTGGTGAATATGCGTTTGCACTTTCCTTGAGTCTGATATTGATTTTGTGAAGAGCTGAGCAAAGGTGCACTTTTTATGAGTTTGTACTCAGAGGTCCTCCGATCACACCATAAAAACAGGTACTCGAAAAAGGAGCATGCATCAGGCAAGAAGCAACGCTGCATATTACAGCTGGGCAAGCACAAATCAAACAGAACTGTGGAATGTATCTGATTGAGCTGACATCTGAATGTACTGCAAACATTTGTTTATACCATAACACACAATGGTCGAAACTTAAGTATGTTCACATTTTCGATGTTTCCTAGAAGTGTCATTGCTTAGTCCACGTCATATCCTGCCTACTGGACGTATGTTAGCGAAATACGATTGGAGCAAACAGTTGAACATTATCCCGACACATTACCTCCCCATGTGGCGCCACATCGATTGTCAGCCCACCCCAGAACAATTAGCAATTAACAAAATAACATTTGTGCTGACTGACAGAACTTTAAATACACTGTTGTTGGTCAGCACCATTGAGAACGGGAAACGAGATACCCTGCTTTTGGTGGGAAAGGAAACATTCACACGACATCCGCTAGATGATGGCCTTCACAAACCCTGTGGTGGATACTCTGAAGGCTGGCCACCTCCCAGGAGCAAAGTGACTTACCATCTGATTGATTCTCCCAGGAACGATACTTTGTCCAGTGTCCCTTTCCCATAGCCACACGCGGATGGGCATGAGTGTGCATGTGACTGGTACACTGGCTCAGGTCAATTTCCCCTCTATCCGCATGACTGCTGGATTGGCTGACCGCCCTGTAATAACAGATATCCATGATTTCTCTGAATCCACTTTACCTAAAGGAGAAATCTTTGGCCATTTTTTCCTCTTTTTTTTTATTACGTGGTCGGAGACCCCCTGTCTACTTCACCCAAAACCCCATCTATGTTTTAAAATTTACAGAGTTACCTAACCAATTCGAAGAAAAAAACATTTGAAAATGTCTGGTCAGGTGAAATTAAATTCGGTGAAATGTATGGATACAGGAATTACATCAAACAGTGTTGTTCTAGCTGCTTCGATTTACCTGTGACGAGCAGCTTGAGCTTCGTCTCCCTCCTCCCTGGCCCCCAGAATGCTGTTCATGTGTTTCAGATCGGTTTTACATGGGCTTGGCCCGCCCCAGGGGTATCCCTACCGAATGTGTTTACAAAAGATATTGTTTTTCCCCAACTTGTGCTAATTATATTAAAATCCCTTGTGCTGACCGTACACACGATGCATCTCTACCCTTGCCCTTTCCAGTAAGATCTTCTTTAATAGGGTGATTGTGGTGTTGCGTACCCGTGTTGTTCCCCCCTATCAGGCGCCCTGTCAACCCCTTTCTTTACTCTCGAAGGTGGTAGGCCCCCCCCCTATCTGCCACTGAATTAGCACCTTAGGTACATTCCCCCCTTCTAGCCATCTTTTGATCGACAATTCTTTCCCCTTTGTTTCTTCACCCTTCTCCTTGCGCACACACAACTGTATTACCCTGCTCATGTCCCCTTCTTCCTCATACCCTTCTAGGTATTTTCCAAAAACTAGAATTTCTGGCCCATCAGGTGAGCATTCGCCCCACAAAGCTTTGTAGTTTTCTACGTCCTGTGGGGGAGTTGTAAATATTATTTCCACACCATCCTCACTTTTATTTACACTGGGATGTTCCTCACCTAATACTTTATCAAACTTAATTTTAGTCATTGATGTTATTTCGCGTGCTTTCCGCTGGTGGCAGTTGCACAGGCGATGATCTGCCGGCCGATGCAGATGGCAATGAGGAATGTGATGAGCAAAGGGACAGTTATCGTGAACATTGCTGCCAGCCAATCCGGGACCCAAGCAAATAAAGCATCCAACCAGGTGCATGACTTCACATCTTGTGTCTCCCTTATCATTTGTCATGTATTGTTCTAATCTCCCCGACAGCCTTTGTAAGTGTCCGCATCATTGGTGGGTATTGCCCTGCAGCAGGTGCTGCCAATTTTGTGGCTCATGCCGTTCTTCCATTGCAGCCATGAGGTCCAAAATATATTGGTTCTGGAGAGACACAAACCGCAATGCTTAGGGCTCTTCTCGGACCACATTCAATCCCTTTTTGGTTGCATAATCCAATTGAAGCAGCTCATAACGCGTAATTTGAAGCCGTTTTGCGTGAGCTGCTGTTTGTACTCCAGGAAGCAGCAGAGATGTAAAGAACATGGACGCTTTGCTGAATAGTCTTAAAAGGGGCAGAATGTCCTCTAGGCTCTGAGTCGATTCTGCTGATATTTAATTACTTGACCTTTTCCTCCTGGTTATCTTTGGTTGCTCTCCTTGTGTCTCTGCTGGCACCTTTTCTTTCAGCTTTGATAGTTTGTTGAGTGACATCAAATCTGCACGTGACAGGGGCGTTGTGAAGAAGCCTTAGTAAAGTCTGCCTAACCGATTTGCTCCGTGCCACGGCGACCAAGATTTAATAGCGGTGGCGGCATAATAGATCCCCTGAAATGACGTTACATGGAGCTGAACGTGGGGTGAACTATCGGCCCAGGTCTAGTGAGAATCGGACGCCCCAGTACAGAGATCCAGCTACTCACACCTCAGTGGGCAGAGCGCTGCTTTGCCAGGCCCCGTGCACCTGCTGTTCTGGCACGGGACCGCCCAGAGGCGTGCTGAAACCCTCGGAGTGTGTCTGGAGCCTGCAACCGCCCTCTGTCCCAGTCAAGGACCATCCGGCACCCCTGGGGGTGATCGCGGACCTCCCTCTCTCCCTGCTGAGGACCCTACACTGCGAGGGCTGCGGGTGTGAGTGGAGTCACCCAGATAGAGGTGGGGGCTGCGGGAAGCCCGGGCGACCACTTTGTTTACTTGGCAGCGAGATTTCCCGACTACTTCTGCCCTCATGCAGCAATTCAGGGGGCCGGATCTAGCTGCGGACACCTCTTCGCCCTGCCTTACACACCGGCGCCGCCCGGGCTCCCCAGACCGCGGCCTCGCTGGTGCTGCAGCCCCCCACATCAGGCCATGTGAGGAGGGCGCTTTCATTGCTGGCGTGACCATGGTCGACTACATAGGAGGCCACTGCTACAAATACTCTCTGGGCCAGAAGAGGCACGGCGTGGCGCAGACCTCGCTGCTGCCATGTGACATTGCCATATACATGGGCAACTAGGAAAACAAGCCCCATCACACCACTTGACGCCCTGACTCGCCGCCAAGCTCTTCAAGGCGGATACACGGCTGGGCCTGAACCTGGGCTGTGCCTGCATACATTAAGTAAGTGCGCGGGGAAGGAGCGTTAACCAGAGACAATATAAGGCCCATTATTTGAACTGGGAGTATAACTTAATGCCAGCTTGCTTCCCCTCAGAGGCCTAAGTACCTCACGCACCCCGTGATACTGCTAGCGATTACTGCGCGGGATGGGCTGGTCTGCCGCGGTCTGGACTCGACTGCATTGGTCGTTGCGGTCTGTCTTGGCTGGGCTGGCCTCTCTTGCATGTAAGTAACAGCGGCACTACCTTGGGAGGACATACCAACGACTAGTTTGCTCTCCATTTCATGTTGTCCACCGGGCCAGGCACTAATATATATCCTGATATCCGGTCACTGCCTCCCGGTGACTTCCAGAAACCCTGCCACGCCTGTAGCACTTCCAAACACACCCTGCGACACTCAGAGCCTGTCTGGAACACGCTTTGGACCATAAGGTCATATCCCTCGGCAGCCCCTACACTGTTGTACTTAAACTATCCTTCAGGCCTCTGAAACGTCAGTGATTCTCTACATAGTCGTGGTGTCTGTGATTGGTCCCATCGCTGCGGGACAGAGGAGCTGGTCGCTAGCCTAAGATGACCAAAGGGGTTTGGGGTGCAAAAAAAACAAAAACCATGGATAAATATGCAAGGGCGACACCCAGGAATGAACAGGGACAATCCACATCGACCCAGGAAGACACCTCTGGCTCTAAATCCGCACCTGCCCGAGACCTCACTACCATGATGAAGTCCATGGCCAAAAACTTTGCATCCTTCCATGAAAATTAGATGACATCAACGCAAATGTTGCATCACTTAAGTCACAATCGGACCGCAAAGGTGCCAGGATCACTGAGGCGGAGATCAGGATCGGTGTCAATGAGGATGGTCTACACGCACTTCAGGATGTAGTGACTTCACTCACCTGCGACATGAAGTTTGTTAAAACCAAGTGCGCTGATCTCGAATCAAGATCACGCAGAAATAACATTTGAATAGTTGGGGTGCCCGAGAATGCACTTACTGGGAAGATGGAGCTAGCCATAGAAAATTTGCTCAAGGACCTCTTAGATAATCTGGATTTATCACTGTTCTTTGCCGTTGAGTGAGCCCATGCTTGGAGATTTCCCGAGGCCCGTAATTGCAAAAATCCTCATCTATCGCAACAGGGATCATATACTACGCCTAGCACGGGAAAAAAAGAATTAAGGCTGGGCTCCCAGATCATCAGAATATTTCCTGACTTCTCGACTGGTGTACAGCAAGAGAGATGCCAATTTCTTGGAGTGAAGAAAATGCTTCGCGAACTAAACCTCCAGTACGCCATCTTATTCCCTGCATGCCTCAAATTTACTTTCAGAGATAAACTTTACTTTTTCACCGTCACTGAGGAGGCAGTGAAGTTGATTGAGGCACAAATACCACTGAATAACCCAGCGGACGCCGCAGGGGAAATTGACTGAGTAGACCACCATGCCGCATCTATAATGGTTTGTCAGAGGATCCAATAATTATTTTGATTATGAGCCGATAGTGGCACATGTCAACCTTAATCGTCCACCGCAAAAAAACAATATCTGGTACTAGACCATAGATCATGGTTTGTTGGTTGTACGGCAGCAACGCACCCCCATGCAGCTGCAATGGTTGTTCTTAAGGTTCTGATATGCACTGGCCCCTGTTGGGCCTCTTCTGAGCGTGGGCCAAGTTGGGGTAGGCCTGCTTGTGACAGAACCTCGGGAGGAGGGATTAACACTGCTTGGTGGGAATGGGCAGAGAGGGAGGGTGTGTTCCAGTTGTGGAATGTAACTACAAAAACTGCAGAGGAAACACGGCAGCACACATATTGGGTAAGCATCAAGCGTATGTAACACACACGATATTCCATGGGGAGAGGTAGGTAATCTGGGATATACCCTGAAGTTATGTGATGGCGACTAAATTAATGTCATGGAATGTGCGTGGGATTGGTAATTTTATGAAAGCTCGCAGAATTATAGAGTATGCACAGATACACGGGGCAAAGACACTCCTACTGCAAGAAACTCATGCTACGAAACATATAGCGACTGGTTTGGCATCCTCCTGGGGACCCAACCGATTCTATACTACCTATTCAACTCATGCAAGGGGGGTACTGACACTAGTGCACAAGTCGATCAAATTCACATTGAAAAAGAGCTACATAGACCCCAAGGGCAGATATGTCATCCTTCACTGTATACTTGCTGGCAGGGAATACCTAGTGGTGAACACTTGCAGACCTAATGTTGATACCTCAGAGTTCTTTGATGCAGTGGTTTCTATTCTCCTAGGATACATGGGGGTTCCGATCATATGGGGGTGGCATGAATTTAATATTGGACACTGATCTGGACAGGACAGGATGAGCGGTGAGGTCCTTATCTCGGGCGTCTAGAAGACTCCACTTGCATATGGCAACACTGGGCCTCCGAGACACATGGAGAATCCTGCATGCCCAAGAGAGACGATTCACATATTACTCATCAGTACACGATAGCCTATCCAGAATTGATCTGTTCCTAATATCTGGCGATCTCCTAGGTAAAGTCGAGAACGCTGACATACTTACACGCACAATATCTGACCACGCCCCAGTGACACTGTCTATAACACTTGGTTCCTCACCACATGCCGCGGTGCTTGGCGCTTTAAGTCAGAGGCCTTACTAGATATAGGGCCTCATTACGAGGAAGGCGGCCACGGAATGAACGGTTCCGGTAAGGGACCGGCACCGTTCATTCCAGGCCGCCCTATTACGAGGTCTGCAGCAGGTCCCGCTCTAGAATGCCTGGTCAGACCAGGCATCCTTAGCGGGACCCGCTAGCAGACCAGGATGCTGACAACGAGCCCGTCATTAACGGGCCTGTTGTTAGCATCCTCCCCATTCCCATTGAGCCTAAAAGCGCCATGGCTACCTCCATAGTCGTAATGATGCCCAAAGTGTTCAAATCTGAGATCCGTTCAGACATTGAGACATTTTTTGAATGCAACACTCGACAGGACACGACAGCCGCCGTGCGGTGGGAGGCCTTCAAACCATACATACGGGACATATATATCTCTAGGGAGGCAAGCATATTAAAAGCAATCCGAAACGACCTCAATCGCTCTGAAGTAAAGCTCAGGGAACTGCAACAGGAATGCAAACAGCGGGCACTCCTGACAGGCTAGCACAATATGGGCATAACTTGAAACATTTGAGTCTGTAGAGGAGGTCCCAGACATGGCCTGCACCCCATCCACTCATTTCGAGGTACCAGGAGCGGACTCGCCGAGGTATGTGACGTATGAGGAGCAAATGAACCAACAAAGAGCTGCACTGGGACTCTGCCCAGTATACATCAGAAGATCCATACCTGTTGAAGTGCCCATAACCAGACAACCCTGGGCAGCACGGTACCCTATCAGACAGCCGTACCAGCCGCTGATACGATATGAAGAGTACCTAAAGACGGTCCATGAAGAGAACCAAAACATCCCTAATGGAAGGCCAGTGGAAATGACACAAGGGCTTGAACAGACTCGTGAATGAACAAAAGCGGCTATCAAAGATAGCACGCCAGTGCGAGTAACTACGAAAATAAATGTAATGGACACAGAGAAGAGACAATGTTAAAACGTGAGGAAACGTTGCTACGTGACAAGATGGAAGCAACCGACCAGTTAAACTTGTGTAAATAGGCTTGGAATGCAAGAAGCTAAAGATATTGATACTGCTTGCAATGCTTAGTAGAAGATAAGAGCGGCAAGCGTCAACCATATATCTACCTCAATAAGACACATTATACAAGTGCGACTCCATTTTGTAAAAGCAGAACTATACCCAGGCATCCAGAGGCCTGACAGGCCAAGTTTCGTAACCCAGCCAAAGGCAAGAGAAGGAGCGGAATCGAAACTCAACAAAGAGCGGCTCATGTCTGGGAAATCGAGGTCAACCAGAGAAAAGGAGAGCGTCAGCTAACAAAACTCAAACTTCAGAGCATACCAGCCTGCCCCATGAAGGTCAAGATAAGGGGGGCCCATGCAAGTGGCGAGGCTGAAACAGAATTAAATGCACTAAAAGCTGGAAACTGAAGCAGATTCATGGTGAACTAACACGTGACCAGCCAGGTGCGAAGAAGTACCACTGCCTGATGTCATCCACGACCCGAGGATGCCATAATTTTTCCTGATAAGAGGCTACAGTTTCGAGGCCATACCCAGCCAACTAATTGAAACATAGCCCTAAGATACTGATTGATGGAAGGGAGGCAGGGTGAAACTTGGGACACCAGGCACATGGAGTCCTATAGATAGTAGAACCAATAAGACGTCGTACTTGTAGTGACGTCAATCACGTGTGATGTAGTGGGATGGGCGTAGACGCCCACCCGATAAGAGTTATCCAATCCGCATGCTCTATTATCATATACAGATATAGCACCTATACTTAAGTTACCTTTCCTAACCAATTGTATTGCATGTCGAGTTTTTTAGAATTAGACGTCAGTGATGACGAGTGTTGCCTATAACTATTGCTGTTCAACTGAAGTTCGAGGAAGTCGGAGCGAGACAGGTGATCGCAATGCTGCTGATTTCCATTTATTACTCTGTTTGATGTACTTGTCATTAAACAGACTTCCTTTTGCCAAACTACTGAGACCTCATTATTGAGTCGTGTTGGAGTAAGTGAATCCTGCACCCCCAGTCCTCACATGGTGCAGCTATCTTGTCTTACAAGTACTAGAGGGTGCGCACTGATCTATGGGCCCGTCAGTGAAACCACGCTCCTCTTTACACTTGGTAGCAGAGGATGCTTTCAGCCATTAATTATTGATTATATAATACAAAGACACCTTTAGACCAACGGCACAAAGTAACTCTGGGCCTTCGGCAATATCACAAGTCTTTTTGCCATTCCGGCTGAGTAGACTGAGAAGCTTCCCGTGGACAATGATAGATTAAAACCTCGAAAAACTGCAGTGGGTCTGAAGGAACCTGCCTTCCAAGCATAACCCTTCTCATTCCCACGGGCAGCCAATCGGACGAAAACCCTTAAAAGGCTGGAACAGGAAGGGGCAGTGATCCCGAAGCTCCAGAGAGGAAAAGATGTGATTGGTGAGTGAAACAACAAACTCGCTACTTTGGCAAATGTCATGTGGGCATTAGAGCAAATAAGGGAAAGGTAAAGGTAGGTGGCGGAGAAAAAATTAAAATAGTTAGAGGTAGTGAAGACTGTATATATATATAGGGGGTAATTACTCAAGCATAAGAGATAACGAGTGGATACCGGGGGGACACCCGAGAAAAAAACAAGGGATACCGGGGGGACACCCGAGAGAAAAACAAGGAGTACCAGGGAGACACCTGAGATAAAAACAAAGGATTACCAGGGGGACACTTGAGATAAAAACGAAGGATTACCAGGGGGGCACCTGAGATAAAAATGTAAGGATTCACCTTGTTCCTGCGCTTTAATACAGCGGTCAGAAGAAACATGAACTCATAGCCCATATAATAAGGGACAATTAGACTACGGTGACGTTTAAACACGCATCAAAGGAGTTTTTTTAAACTCCATGACGGGGTATTGATTAGAAGGCAGGTATATGTATGACCAGCTGGTGTCCGTCTAGTCTGTCAAGTGTCTGTCATATGTGTTCTGTTGTACGTTGAATGTAAAATAATTGTATTATTGATTGTTTGAAATGTAATTTGGCTTTACGCGATTCTGTAACTAAGAGGGACTCCCCAACGAATTGATTGTTTTCTGAGCAAATTGATATTATAAAATTTGGGCGGGAAAAGATTCGATCGGAGCTTGCGTATTTGGTGCTTGCTCATACTATTGGAAGGTAAAAATGCTGTATAAACATTGTTGAGGATGAAATCAAGAATGGAGGAAGTTACTCCACTTTTGTGCAAGCAGCTACCCAAGCATCCACCAAAACTCAAGAAGTATAGCACAGAGTGGGTTAAGGGTACCGCCCACAAAATGTTCATGCCTTGGCCACAAAATGGGTCCCTTTCTAAGGCTGTTTTACAGCATATGATGACCTTCCTACACGTCACATATACAGGCAAGAAGCTAGAGAAACGTCTTGCTGTTCTAGAATTGTGGAAGATGTTTGAAGTAACGAAGGTGGAAGAAGCACCCACATACTTGATACTAAATGTATGTACGGAGGGGGGTGAGATGCGTAACGCGCCACCAGCCCCGCCTGAGCCAGTCATTGAAGGGAGTAAAACATAGGGACTTTACCCACTAAGAGAACTTAAGGCAGCCAGGGGGTATAGAAACCCCGCATATGAGTCGCTTACGTACAGTAGTGACGATAATAAGGGAAAGGAACAGGAAAATAATATTGCCTCCGCGGTCTCAAGGGACAAAGAAAGATGCGAAGATGAAGGAAAAGATTGGGCACGGACTTGTGCACCTCCAGATAAGGAGAAGAGGGAAAATAAATGTAAGGGAAATGAAGGTAGAGTTGATGAGGTAGCATTCGCGAAAGACGAATGGATGGGAGGTCAGATATTACTGAAGTTGGATGGAAAAGGAAGTGATGATATGAGGCCAAGGGAGAGGTCTGATGAGACGCAAAGGAGAGAGAGAGAGAAAGAGATGGAAGTAAGGGATGAAAGGACAAGAAAGAAAGATAGGCTAAGGCAAGAACAACTATATCGCGTAGAGCAAGAGAAACAGCTCGATCACAGACAAGAGGTAGCCTACGACCGGTACAGACAGATTAAGCAAAGGATGGAAGAAGAGCAAAGGGTACGTGAGAAGAGAGAGAAGAGACGAGAAAAGGAGGAAATTAGAAGGGCAAAGGAACGTAGAAACAAAACAATGAGGGAAGTAGACAAAGCTAGAGAAGAAGCGAGGAAGCGCAAGGAAATAGACAAGTTTACAGAACGAAAGCGCAGACAGAGGGCACGGGATCTTGAATATCTGGAGCGGGAAGTTAAAAAACCCAATCCTGTTGTAGAATGGGAAGACGTAGAAGAATTCTTTCCTGCGAGCGACTCGGTGCAAGGTGTAAGTGGGACAAATATTGGAGATGACTTTGACACCAGAAGCATTGGGGAAACAATTGATAAAATATACGATGAGATGGGGCTAGAACAGACATCCGATGGGGGAAGGGAAGATGAGCGCTTGGAGAGCACTCACCTATATGAGGATGTCACTCGAAGTAGTGGGAGCAGGGGACTGTTCCTAGACAGGCTGGAGATTGGGCAGAACGAAGAAGATGCAAGGCGTTGTGTAAACTGGGAGTATTCAGAGTCTGACTCTGGTGGGGAAATGGAGGATATGTCACAAGAGGAAGGGAGACGGTGCGAAAAACGGTCCCCAGGGGACCGAGGAGTACGATGGTCAGACGCTAGCGGGTCCACAAGTAGGGCACCGAAGTCTGCAGCGCAGTCCGGCTGACATGAAGGAACACCCCACGGTCAGAGGGGGGCGTCAGCACCTGCCTATGCAGATAGATTAAGGGCATTGCCAGGGAAACGCAAGGCAGAAATGCCACCCCAATAGACCAGAGAGCTATGGGGAAAGAAAAGGAAGACTGCGTATTCCAATTCCCGCTACTAGAAAAAGGGGGAGCAAGACCACAATATATTCCATGGCCACACATGTACCGAGAGAACTTAAAAAATAAGCTTTCAATGCTGACAATAGAGCCGGGAAGTGGATACATGAATTAGAGAAAATGACGGGGGTGTCACCCTAGCTATAGAGGACATTAAGGGTCTCCTAATTGCCATATTTGGTGAGAGAGCAGATGATGTATGGAAACGGGCAGGCTATCCCCAGGGTAACCCTGACCAACACCTCCCATGAGGGAGCGCCATTCAATAACTGTAGAGCAGCAGTATGGAAAGCGCTGCGAACGCTATACCCAGACACGTCTGATATGGGGGCTATAATGACTCGGAAAATGAAAGAGTCAGAGGATCCATTGATTTATATACAGAACATTCAAAACGCGTGGGTGCTCGAAACGCATGAGTCTTGAACTAAATCTATCCCTGTATTCTACCATATATTATGCCAAGGGTTGACTGAGCCAGTGCAAAAACAGCTCAAGAAATTAGTAGGAATAGAGGCTAAACCATTGGCTGAAATACAGTTGACAATTGCACATTACTGTAGATTGCTGCAAGAAAAGATTTGGAAAAAAGAAGCAACCCGTAAGGGGGAGGAGGCGAAGCTGGTGCAAAAGAAACTCTCAAAGTATGCTCTCGAGGGAGCCATGCTGACAAGCCCAGCTGAACCACACGCACAGCAGACGACTAACCCAGAGCAATATAACCAAGGTAGCGAGGGATTTTAGCCAAGGGCAGGGGGTTTTGGAGGAAGAGGATGGCAGATTAATCAGGGTGGGTTTCGAGGTAACCAGGGAGGCTTTCAGAATAATCAAAGTGGCTTTCAGAACGCGCAGATGGGCAGTCCAGCTGTGACAAATGGACAGATGGCCCGACCACTGCCAGTGTGTTGGCTGTGTGGAATGACAGGACATGTGGCGCGCGTGTGCAGAAGCCAAGGCATGTGGCAAAATAGCCAGGGGATGGGGGCAGGCATAGTGAATCAGCCTGCCGTCCTGCAGCAGGACAGTGCACAAAATCACACAGTGCAGCAGCAGGCGTCAGGCTTGCCGTAAGGTGCACAGCAAGTGGTTCAACCCCCGCACATGGGGAACGTACTGCAGGGAGAATCCCAGCAGACACCACCGCAAATGTCACATGGCACTAGCACCGGAGGGGGAGGCAACCCTGGGGCTGGGGGAAATCAACAAGTATACAGTGGGCCGAACTTATATATAAAATAGGACAGCTCACGGGAGACTCTGATGTGTTCTATCCTATCAGTGACACGAGACCCTAATAGGGAACCTAGGGTGAATGTCGTCATAGGGGGTAAGGAATATTCCTTCTTAGTTGACACGGGTGCGACGTGCTCGTGCATACTTCCGGCGAGGCCATAGATACTCAGAGTTTCACGGGAGCTCACAGTAGAGTTCCCTTTACAGACGCACTCCCAGTCTCTGTGAGAGAGCGCAGAATGAATGTACCCTTATTATACTCACGTCAAACCCCAGTAAACATCCTGGGTCGGGACTTAATGACTAAGTTGAATATGACAATCTCGTTTACCGAGAACGGTATAGTGTGCTCCACTCCAGGAATGCATTATTCAAACGTGTGCGAAATGATCAGAGCATATCAGGGCGCATAGCCATGAGAGCTATACCATTAGAGCCAGAAGTCTTCGCATATGGGGTGCGGGTGCTCATGGCAGGATTGCCAGTCTTCACTGATAGAACTATGAGGACACCTGATGAGTTTCTATTCAGACCCAGAATACCTATGCACGAAGAGGAGGGACAAGTATTTCCCTTAATGATACAATCTGCCACCGTGCGAGGGAAAGTGGTATTGGTCGAAGGATATAATGACGAAGGCAGACAATGGGGTGCGATTATCGCCATCGAAGAAGGGTATCGAGTGACTGACGTCATCGATGACGATCTGTTCGAAGAACACCCTGACCTGGAAGATACGAGGGTGGAAGTAAGTCTCACATTTTGGGTCAAAATGATCAAACGGGAGGTGCCACAGAGAATGATGTTGGCGTTGATACGTCCAGAATACTTTGATGACGACATGGCCCAAGTGCCTGCCGCGGTATGGACTACAGGGCCATATGACGTAGGCCTTCTGAAGGGGGCAGGTGAAGTGAAAATTAAACTGAAACCAGGAGCAATTTTACCAAGAGCACGACAATATCCTATGTCCAGGGAGGCAGATGAAGGAATCGCGAAGACAATTTCCGCCATGATGGAGCAGGGCATTCTAGTGACGTCAGAATCAACTTGCAACGCAGTGATTTACCCTGTCAAGAAATCAAAGGGAGGGTCTTGGCATTTAATCCAAGATTTACGAGCATTAAACAATATGGTTGAAGCCAAATTCCCTCTAGTCCCTAATCCATCCACAATTCTGTGCAACATACTAAATGAGGCAAAATATTTCACGGTGATCGACCTGAAAAATGCATTTTTCTCAATCCCGTTGCACCATGACTCTCAAGATCTGACGTCATTTACTTTCAGACAAATGCGCCTGAAAAGCACAAGGTTGCCACAGGGTTACTGTGAGTCTCCATCCATTTTCAACAGAGTCCTGCAGATGGACCTAAACAATATTGCAGTTGACAGTGTTGTTTTGCAGTATGTGGATGACATTATGATCTGCAGCATCACTGAGGAACAATGCAGGCGCAACTCTGTCCAGCTGCTGACAATCCTGGCTAAGAAAGGATACAAAGTTGATAAGGAAAAGTTACAATACTGTCAGCGAGATGTGCTGTACATAGGCCAGCTAATCTCACACAAAGGGAAAAAGGTAACCCCAGAAAGGGCTAAAGCTATCATGAACACGGCTAAACCACTCGCGATAAAACAAATACAAAGCTTCTTAGGCCTTTGCAACTATGTCAGAGCATGGGTCTTCGACTACAGCTCATATACCAAGCCCTTGCTTCAGGCCCTAAGGAAGGCCCAGGCGACAAGAGAAAAAATCAAATGGACTGAGGCAATGGAAAAGGGGTTTGCAGAACTTAAGGGAGCAATTTGTAAGGCCCCAGTTCTCGGGATTCCTAATTATGCAGAGGCATTCTACCTGTTCTCACACTCTAATGGCAATTTTATGACAGCTGTGTTCGCACAGCGAACCTCGCTCGGGTACAAGCCCCTAGCATACTACAGCGGGAGTCTGGACCCAGTCATGAAGGGCCACTTCCCATGTGAACAAAATCTTGCTGCTGCCGCATTCGCCATTGAAAAGGCGTCAACTATTGTGATGGGGTGCTCCATGACATTGTACGTCGAGCACTCATTAATCGCCATACTAGAGAAGCCAAAGGGCAGGCTGACATCACAGAGAGCATCTGCCTATGAGGTGATTATATCCAACCCATCGATCAAAATAGTTCGATGTGAAACTGTAAACCCTGCTACATTCATAGCTGAGCCAGTCACAGAAGGAGAACCTATACACGACTGTGCGAATTATGAAGAATTCGATGATGAAATCCCCAGGGCAAAGGAAAACGCCCTGGCGGGTGGTGAAATCGTGTTCATTGACGGTTCATCAAGAATCAACCAAGAAGAAGGACAAAGGTACACGGGCGTGGCCGTAGTGAAACACCTGGCGAATGGGGACTTTCAGGTACTCGTCAGTGCGCAAATACTGTCTCACTATTCAGCTCAAGCTGTAGAACTAGTGGCACTGATACTCGCCATTGAGAATCATGCAGACTAGGAAGTAACAGTGTACAGTGACTCTGCCTATGTGACATCTACCGTGCACGCAGGCTTAGCACGCTGGAAAAGGAGGGGCTACGTCCGAGCAGACGGCACGCCAGTGCAACACACAGCCTTATTGGACAGGTTGATAAAAGCACTACAGCTCCCAGTGGGCATAGCGGTCATGAAATGCGCTGCCCACACCAAGGGGACAGATTTCGTGTCACGTGGAAACCATGAAGCTGACACAGAAGCCAAGTGCAGGGCGTCAAAAAATGAAACAATCATGTTGGGATGATGCTAGCACGAGCCACACCTGAAGCCTATAGTAACATGGGGCAGACTCAGCTAATGGAACTCCAAGGGAAGACACCTTAGGAGGAAAAAAATTTGTGGAAGCATCGAGGGTGTTCCTTAAACCCCTCTGACGGGTTGTGGAGGCAAGACAGCACTGGTAAACCAGTAATGCCTGTCTCCCTGCTAAAAGTAGCATTAGAACAACTACACTACCCTATACACATGACTAAGGAAAATATCGCTGCAACGCTCGCAGAAGACTGGTTTACACCGAATTTAGCAGAGCACGTTGCGTTCTTCATGATGAACACCAGTTCAGCACTGGGCACACATTAAAAGTAATGAGAGGAGTTATCCCCCGGCCAAATGGCCCATTCCAACACTTGCATATCGACTATGTTGACACGATTCAAGTATGCAACGGTACTGGTATTTAATTGTGGTGGTGTGTACATTCTCGAGATGGATAGACACCCAGACGCTACCTGTGGTGCCAAATTTCTAGTGAGGGAAGTGTTCCCTAGATGGGGGGTGTGCGAGGTAATGAGATCAGACCACTGGGCTCACTTTGTTAACGCAGTTTTCGAACAGATCAGCTTATTACTTGGTATAAAGCACAAGTTCTCATCGGCGTATCACCCGGAGGGAAATGGGATATGTGAGCAGCTCGCTGGCCTATTAAAGGAGAGGATAGCCAAGTTGAAGCTCACATTAAGAAAGGGGTGGCTGCACTGTCTACCACTGGCATTGTATGCACTTCGGAACCAACCCGGCTCCGACCATTATCTTACGCTGCACGAGATAGTTACAGGCAGAAGGATAAGGACCCCTCTCACCCCCCGAGATAGAGCTAGATGTGATGCCCAGCCAACTAGAGAGGTTCTGGGAACAGAGATGCAGGAGTACCTTAACTGTATGACATTTAGCGCCTCTGTCATTTCAGGCCAGCTGCATTGACGGCGAAAAGGGGACAGTGCAGCACAAAACACATCAGGAAGTGCTGAAGCTGACCCCGCACAAGGTCTACATGCGCCCCTCGTCTTCCCTGGTGACAACGTGCTTGTGAAGAACTTTACCAGGTAGAGGTGGGATGAGCCACGATTCAATGGCCTTTTAATGGTAGAGGACTGCACCCCTTCCGCTGTCAAGCTCCAGGGCAGAAGGGCATGGATCTTCATAAATGACATTAAACCTTATATTGGGGAGAGCCCTCCTGCTGCGTCCAACTGCAAAGAAACCACAGACAACGGGGAAGAACCTCAGCACGTGCAGACAAGATCCATGGAGAGGAAGAAGGACGCATGAGCAGCATAATAAAGGCAAAAGGAACACTGATTTAAATTGTGGCTTATAAACAAGACATTTTCTCAAACAAGTGAAAGATAATAAAGGACATAAAACGAACACTCTGTGCATCCCAGTTGCAGGGTAAAGAGAAGCACATCCAAAGCCACAACAACATTGATAAAACAAACATTTGAAACCACGTCACGCCCAAGTAGTACGAAAAATCAAGACTCTAATAGACTGCAAATTAAATATTTTCTGAGAGTGTAACACAGTATCCTGAAGTAACCACTGTCAAGACTTTGTTTACAGAACTCATGGTATCTCCTAGCAGACGCCTCAAGTGGGATGTGCTTACATATTTCCAATTGGTGGTGCTGTCATACCCGTCACTCATAGGGAGAGAGACCAGTGTCACTGACTTTATTCAAGATCCTGCAAACAAGAAGGTAATTTGGCAACTGCTGACTGTCATCACGGAAGCCTTCGCTGAGCTACCCGAGCACAGCAAAAAGGACAAAAGTGCTTCCACCGCCAGTAGACATTGATGAACTCACATTTAATTTTTTCTTCCAAATAATCGAGAAATGCCCAGGACTTGTCAGGAGAACAATTGACACATGCACTTTCATCAGAGACCCAAGAAATCTAGCTAAGTTAAATCAGCTGTGGATTAAACTAAATCACGCAACAGGAAGGTGCAGAGACTGTGCAAATCAAAGGAATAGCCCATGACCAGGACACAGCAAAACAGGACAAATGTCCCTACCTCCCGAGGACACCCGGCTGGCACACAATGTCCTACTTAGACTAGTCACAGACTATCCGGAGATGGTGGGGAGGCCTGCAGATGTTGACGTCATCACCTTCCTTAGCGATCCGGCCAATGCCCCACACATGAGCACACTCCTCCACGGCATAATGTTCCAGGTGGAGCTATCTAATTTCCAGCGAGAGTACCTCAGTAGATTCCAGTTAGACTTTCACTGATGGACACACCGAGGACAGAGACACAGTTCTTCAATTTTCCACCACAGGACAGATCGAGGAGAGAAAAGACAAGAACTACACCATCCTATTTTTCTTTGTATTTTTTCCGCTACTTTTCCTTATTTTTATTTTTATTATTTTTATTTTTATTTTTTCATGTTTTATTTTTATTTTTAATGTTCGCTTTTATTTTTATTTATTTTTATTGTTACAACATTTTATTTTTGTGTGATTTTTTAGCAGTTCCATCTTTACATTCCTTCGCATTGAACAGATAATGAACATCTGAGGCCTACGAAAGCACCCAGACCCTGTATATACATTCAAGTCCGAAGAAAACCTGATGGGAAAATTAACGAACTGACATTAAATGTAATTAGCAGTGATTTAGACACATTTGGGGTAACAAATGAAGAGAAAAGTTGGAGACAGGGTCAGCACGGAATGAATGAAAACGCTGCACTGACCACTGCACGCACCCACACACACGATGCACACAGACATGGGCAAGTGTCAATGGCTACAGCGCCTCCAACGAAGGTTGCAGAGAAGGGGAGACAGCCTGCTGAACAATCAGTTCCAGAAAATAGTGAAAGTAACCAAGAGAAGTCAAGTGAGAAACCCAAGAGAGAGGGCATAGCAAAATCCCTCGAAAAAACAGAAATAGCCACAAAGGAACTCACAGAGAAAACGCAAGCTCTGATAGATTATTTGTTCCCATTCATAGTCAGAGCAAAGAAACTGCACGAGGAGCTGAAAAATAGAACTACAGAGACTGTAATAACGAGCACGCCAGCTCGAACACTGCTAACAAGCACGAGAGCTACGACACAGTCACACATTGGGGAGTTGGTGAAGCAATGGCAGCCGGAGAACCTCAATGAAACAGTACAAAATGAAAGGAAACTAAAAATATTCTTCTACCACAGGGATGCAGGCAAGGAAACCCTCTCTGCTAACAAGCATGCCCGAGAATCCTCCAACAAGAAAGAGTCATATAGACACATTTAGAGATGTGGTTATAGCTAACTACAAAAGGACATTGAGGATTAAGAGAAACCCACATGAAGACAACAATGAACTCAATGATTACCCGTACAGCACAGCCCATCTCAGAAACAACATATGGTACCAGCACATGAACGAAGTAGGACAAATGCAGTCAGAAGGAGAATGCTTCGTCTGTGCTCTCCTGCCGTACAGCATGGGCAGATCCCAAATTTTCGTGGCTGTAGAAATTGATGCCCCCATAACACACTGTATGTCACACGTAGCAATGTACAAGACCAGAGGACAATTTATGGGAAGAGACGCTTCACTGATATGGGCCACCGAAGAGGACTACCCAGACGAAGATGGCTACGTCCAGGACATTAAAACAAGAAACAAGGTGCACACCAGGAATCACGTGATCCGATACGAGAATCCTGACGTCAAAGGATCAGGAACACGATGGGTGACAAACCCGAGACTGAACATTCAAGGAAAAATTGCAGAAGAGGCACAAACCTGGAAGAACAGAGGCCAAATGCAGATCTGGGGAACAGTGGTTTCCCCAAATGGATGGGAAGAAGGAGTAGTAATCTGCCGAGCTTGGATGGTCCTTGGAGCCTACAAAGAAGCAGTAGAGAATTTGCAGAGGTTATGCAAACCTCTATGACCAAAACTGGTAAAGCTGCTAACATGGGTCGAAGACAGAGGAGGACCCCTGCAGATAGTACCACTGGAAAGCCCAAAACTATGCTTCAGAAGTAATGGCACGAGGAAGATGGGAGAGAATGTAAACTGTGGACGAATCTTTGAAGCCCCAGGAATGACACAGGGAACCGCAGTCCTAATGGACCATTACTTGGCATGTGGATCCAAGGGATACATAGGACTGCCGAAAGACTGGGGAGGTATATGCACGATAGTGAACGTCCATGTTGCCGTGCTTGTGATCCCTAAGAATGACCTGAAGTTGGACAGTTTCCCGAAAGCAGATGCTCATCTAAGGAGAAGGAGGTCTGTGGAACTGATGTCCAGAAAGAAGAGAGAAAATTACTTTTCTACCAAATCAGAAGAGGCATTCCAGCCAATCCCATACGAACACAGGCTGTTCAGCCTCACCTCAACAGTGTTCACCACGATGCTCTTGCCACACATCCAAATTGGAGTGAATGCTAAATGGTTGCAGATAACCAGATGGGAGTTATTGCAGACCATCAATACCACTATAAAAGGATTCAACGCGATCAAAGAAGAGCTGAGAGCAATCAGACTGTTGACCCTCCAAAACAGATATGTGCTTGACATGATCACAGCAATGGATGGAGGTGTTTGTGCAAAAATCAGAGAATCATGTTGCACATTTGTACCATCACACGATGAAGAAAACGGAACCCTAACAGAGGCCATAAGTATGTTGACAACCCCGAAAAACCAGATGATCGATGAAAGTGATGAACTGGACGATGACAGCTGGTTTGGAGACCTATTCTCGTGGGTCCCACGATGGATGGCAGATATATTCAAGTTTCTGGGAGCCCTATTAGCAATTTTACTGCTAGGAGTCTGTGTTATCAAGATAATCATCGCACAGTGCCAGAAAACTGCGAAGAAAGCCATAGGGATGAAAATAATGGTTGATGTTGAGCAAGGGTGGAAGCCCAGAGACCTGACTGATGAAGAAATAAGAGACTTTGTGAAGGCCAGCAAATTTGCACCTGAAGGAACAAAGTTCGCATATCCTAAGAAACGAAGAAGGTATGAAGGAAAATGAATCTACTGCAGCCCAAATGGACAATGCCAGCTAATGACATGGAACAAAGACGAACATGTGAAAACAGCAGGGAGTTTGAAAGGAGTGATAAAAATATGGACTCCAAAGGCTCACACATTCATACCATCATGTACAAACCCTGAAGACGATGAACATGACACCGAAGAATCAAAAGAAATAAATGCAAAAGAGGTTGCAGAAGTGGTCGATGAACCGACCAGAGGGGGGAGTGTAGAGGAGGTCCCATACTGCTTGCAATGCTTAGTAGAAGATTATAGTGGCAAGCGCCAACCATATATCTACTTCAATAAGGCACATTATACAAGTGCGACTCCATTTTGTAAAAGCAGAAATGTACCCAGGCTGCCAGAGGCCTGACAGGCCAAGTTTCGTAACCCAGCCAAAGGCAAGAGAAGGAGCGGAATCGAAACTCAACAAAGAGCGGCTCATGCCTCGGAAATCGAGGTCAACCAGAGAAAGGGAGGAGAGCGTCAGCTAACAAGACTCAAACTTCAGAGCATACCAGCCTGCCACATGAAGGTCAAGATAAGGGGGGCCCATGCAGGTGGCGAGGCTGAAACAGAATTAAATACACTAAAAGCTGGAAACTGAAGCAGATTCATGGTGAACTAACACGTGACCAGCCAGGCACGAAGAAGTGCCACCGCCTGATGTCATCCAGGACCCGAGGATGCCATAACCTTTCCTGATAAGAGGCTACAGTTTCGAGGCCATACCCAGCCAACTAATTGACACATAGCCCTAAGATATTGATTGATGGAAGGGAGGCAGGGTGAAACTTGGGACACCAGGCACCTGGGTGTCCATTCTGCATGCCGCTAATTAAAATGAGGATTTATGTCTAGGGGTGTAACCTGCCCAATCACAATGGACCAAGTTATCTGGAGTCCTATAGATAGTAGAACCAATAAGACGTTGTACTTGTAGTGACGTCAATCACGTGTGATGTAGTGGGATGGGCGTAGATGCCCACCCGATAAGAGTTATCCAATCCGCATGCCCTATTATCATATACAGATATAGCACGTATACTTAAGTTGCCTTTCCTAACCAATTGTATTGCATGTCGAGTTTTTTTCAGAATTAGACGTCAGTGATGACGAGTTTTGCCTATAACTATTGCTGTTCAACTGAAGTTCGAGGAAGTCGGAGCGAGACAGTTGATCGCAATGCTGCTGATTTCCATTTATTTCTCTCTTTGATGTACTTGCCATTAAACGGACTTCCCTTTGCCAACCTACTGAGTCCTCATTATTGAGTCGTGTTGGAGTAAGTGAATCCTGCACCCCCAGTCCTCACATGGTGCAGCTATCTTGCCTTACAAGTACTAGATGGTGCGCACTGATCTATGGGCCCGTCAGTGAAACCACGCTCCTCTTTACAAGTCGCATGCATTGCACGAACTACGCTACCTTTCACGCCCGCAGGCTGCAAGAAAATATGGCGAGGGCGAGAGGCCTGGCAGGACTCTGGCTAGACTGGTGAGGGTTGAAGGGGGACGCTCCCAAATAGAATGCATCAAAAATGAACAAGGCATTCTGCAGTGGATTGATCATCAAATACTTGAAGTTTTCTCTAAGTTCTATAGTGATTTGTACGCATCAGACCAACCACACAACGTGCATGACATAAGGGCTCTCTTAGACCTCATACCCATGACAGTAATTAGCCCTGCAACCAGAGATAGTCTCGATAGCACGATCACTGTAGATGGAATAGTAAAGGCTATACCCGAATTCCTGAAAGGCAAGGCCCCTGGGCCTGACGGCCTTACCGCAGAGTTTTACCAAGAGCATGCAGCACTTCTTGCGCCAGGCTCCTGGAGGTTTGGACTGAGTCTCTTCAGAAGTCCATACTCCTCCCTTCCTTGTGCAAAGGGACAATCACAGTCCTTTTGAAACCTGGGAAACCTAGCACCGGCTGCGGCTCACACAGACCCCTATCGCTCATGAACATAGATACAAAGATATTTGATAAAACAATAGCGAACAGGTTTCTCCCATTCAGGCCCCATCTAATACATGAGGACCAGGGTGGATTCGTCCCGGGAAGGTCAACGTCGCACAACATTAGGAGTCTCTTTAACGTGTTATCCAGGATTGACCAGAATGCAGAGGCAGTGGCTGTCGTGCTTGATGCTCAAAAGGCCTTTGATATGGTATCCTGGCAATACATGTGGGAGGTCCTTGACAAGATGGGAGTGGGAACATCCATGATTAAATACATTAAATTACTGTACACGTGCCCTACTGCAAAAGTATTGATAAACTCACAGACTTCAGGATCCTTCGAACTCAGTAGAGGGACCCGCCAGGGGTGCCCATTCTCTCCCCTCCTTTTTGCACTGGTAATTGGACCAATGGCAGACTATGTCAGGGGACAGCATGCCCATAGGGGGATCCAGCTGCAAGTTAGCCCAGAGATAATATCGGTTTATTCGGACAACGTGCTCCTTTATGTTAGGGAAACGTCCATAAATATTAATCCCATATTGAGAGACATAATCAAGATAGGCACTTTTTACAGGTTTACAATCAACTATAGCAAGTCTGAGCAATTCCCGCTCACCATGGCGACCCATCGCCCCACATTTGAAAACCCCCTCATATGGTCACCTGCAGAAATCTGATATCTCGGGGTCCGCGTATCCAGATCCAAAACAACATTACAGAAGGACAATTACATTGCTGCACAAGAGTACGCTACAGAAATAAGCAATTCCAAAATGGGAAATATTAATTTGCAATTACATACCATGTTCGTAATTTTGGGGCAGGGAGGAAACCCATTGGAAACAGACAGAAAACATGGAACTTAGAACAGGCATGCGTTAATTGGGCAATCCCTGATTCCTTAGCATTTCGTAGATTTTAGGTTCTCATTTTAAGCCTCAGCTAGTGCTGAAAGTGGATCTTATCCCGCATTGGAATATTACTTTTGACAGGTTTGTTGCGCACCTTACAAGTGTCCACGTTCTAGGTGCTTGGGATGAGATGTTAACATATACCTTAGTAGAAACCGGTGTTGAGAGTGATTTTAAGAACTGGCAGGCACTTAAAGATTAACACTGGGTCTCATCACAAATATAAAAGGTGGCACGCACAGGGACACTTTGAGTGAGGTTGGGTACAAGAAGGAAGAGCGTTTCCGAGGCTGATGCAAAACAGGATGTGGGAGTTGGAAGGCCAACAGGCTGATCAACAGTTGAGAAGATCGAGAGAAAGTCAGGCAAGATTTACAAGCTTTCGGGAAGCCATGAGTGCTCAAAAAGCAGAGCTGAGCGAGTGAAGGAAAGAAACCTTCAATGTGACAGGAAACGGCCCACGACCCTCCCGGGTTAACGGCAGAGTTTGGGAGGAGCAGACAAGGCTTTGGTAACGGCCTTCTGCTGTGGGAAAAAAATGAAAGAAATTCATTTAACACAACCGGTGAGTTATCGAGTGCAACAAAAGTCTGGTTGGATACAAAGTAGCAGAGTGGTCCTGAGAGAGGAAGTCGCACATTCAAAAGTCTCTGTGAAATGTTATGAACATTTGAACGATATTACAAGCAGAACTCAAAGGAAAGAAAGTTTAATAAGAGGAAAATGAAATATGTGAATTGTGAAATATGCCAAGAAGGCAAGTGAAAGAGAATAAGAACTTCAAGTACCAAGAGACATTGGTGCTGCAAGAGAAGGTGTTAATTGTGAAATATGCCAAGAGGGCAAAAGTAAATATAAGAACTACAAGTGCCAAGAGTTATTGTGGGGAAAAGAAATACCAAGAGGTATTGGTGTTACACACAAACCTTTGAACAGGCCCAGAGGGCAGACTAAAGAGAGCGAGAATTATAAGTATCAAGAAGTATTGGTGTCACAAGATGAGTATGGGTTGTGAATTGAAGGAATATTGAAAGAGAGATTGAAGTGGTCATGCAGAGGTCTCTGTAAATTCCTTGCAGTTTTGAAAGTCTTTGACGGTGAAAGACATCTTAGATAAAACGTGGGGAAGGGGACCCCTACAAAGAACAAGAGAGGTCCGATCCTGGCAGAGGGAAGCCTGTGCAGATCTGTAAGAAATTGTGTGATAAAGTGAAACAAGACAGGCTCGAGCTACGGCAGAGAGAAGTCTGTCTTGAACTGTGAGAAATTGAGAACATATGGACTGAGCAGTGATGGCAAGGCGGGTGAAGCCTAAGTGATTGAACTACCAGAAGTGGAAAGCCTAAGATTGAACTGTTGAACTGTACCAGTATGCCAACGTGTACAAGACTGATAGAACTGTACCATCCACCTATCCTTAGTGTAGTAAGAGACTCTTTAGACCCTGTGGGGTTGAACCTGGGGAAGGGAGTTTTCACTGAAGCCATTCTGCTATTTCTTTTTGACACACTATTTTCCTTTTTGTATTCCCTTAACACATTTGTTATTGTGAGAAGAAGGGCAGGGTTAGGTGTTATTAGTGTAGGCATTTTTATTTTGACCAGACAGACTTGGACGTATTTGTTTAATGATTGAGATTACTCCCATTTTAGAGTTGGGGCCAGTTAGGAATTGTACCATCCCAAACAAACTTGTTAATAAAGGTTTTCGAAACTTGTATCCCTTGTGTCTGTGTCCACTGCTCGATACCATGCCTTCCTCACAGTGAGAACAGGTAGAATTTTTCTCTGTGATTTGGGGTAGCCAGCAGTGTTACGTGGGCCAGTGCGTCTTTTATGTTTGTCAAACTTTCCTTCATTTCAGATGTCCATTTTAGTTCCTTCTTCTTTAAGGCCCTGCAATAGGGGTTTGGTAAATGTGGAGTAATCCAACACCCATGCTCTTCAATAATTGCATAGTCCCAGAAACATCTGCATTTCCTTCACTGTACGTGGGTGGGCTGTTGAGTGAATGTCATGTACCCTCTCTGTGTTATCCTGCACCCATCTATGAATATTATTTGTCCCAGGTACACAACCTCTTCCTGGCAATTCAGCAATTTCGCTTCATCCACCTGGTATCCTTTTTCGGCTATTAGTGACAAAATGTGTACTGAGTCTTCTCTACACTCTTCTTCAGTCTCACTGCATATCAACAAATCGTCAACAGATTGAATCACTGTGCTTGGCATTTGTACATTGCACAGGTCCATCTGGCTTACTCTGTTAAAAATGCATGGTGACTCGCAGTTCCCTTGGGGCAAATGAGTGTGCTTAAATCTTGTTCCGAGATACATGGACGCGGTCAGGTATCTTGAGTCTGAGTGCAAGGGTGTGGAAAAGAAGGCGTTCTTCTAGTCAATTACTTTGAAGTATTTTGCCTTTGTCTGAATATTACGCAATATTGTGGCACGTTTCGGTACTACAGGAACTTCTGCTTCACATCATTCAGTGGGCGCAAATCCTGGATAAAATGCCACGATCCTCACTTCGATTTTTTTATCGGGTACATGGCATCGTAGATGTCTGGATAATGTCCTGCTGCCATCATGTGTGTAAAGTGGAGTATATCCCTTCATCTGCTTCTCTGGACAAGGGGTATTGCTTTGCTCGGGGCAATAGTGACTCCTCCTTCAATTTTATTTTCACTGCCCAATCCCTTTTAGTACCTTTACATCGTGGGGTCCTTTGGTACATAACATTTCTGGTACTTTTTTGAGATCTTCCTGTGTGTTTGTTCTCTCTTTTCATTAACTGGGTTAGAAATGGTACCAATTTCTCCATTATTTGAACTGGGCAAGGTATCTGTATCTGGAATACCATTTCTCCTTCCTCTTCCACATTCGAGAACAACTGTTGATCCGATACTCCTGCAATTATCAGTGTAGGGTTGATGCATATCACTGTACGCCATTCCATGTTGTCTTTGTCCATCCCACACAGGATCACCATGTTTTTGCGCATCACTACTTCTTCTAATTGTAACACTACTGTTTTCTCATTCAGGTCATCCTTCTGACACTGTGGTCTGAACAAGAATTCTGAAGCCAATCAGAACACCTTCTCCCTGCATTCCCGGGACCCACCCTAGCAGGATCACGACAGGCAGACCTGTAGTATGCCAGTCCGGAAACAACGGTGCCGGTAAGCTTACCGGCACCGTTGTGTCCAGACCGACATACTTGTAATGAGCCCCGACATATCTGCAGGAAGCAGAAATCAAATGGAGTCAAGAATTAAAACCATTCAAAATTTGCCAAAGCCAGCATCATTTAGTCAAATGTGATCTTTCGTTGGAACAATGGGCTACTGCTGTTAATGCTTATAAATAAGGCTATGTAGCGATAGTAAAACAGTTATAGGATATGAACCATTTTAGTACACATAAAGCCCAAGTATGGACAGAGGAAGCAGAAAAGACATTCACAGAAATGAAACAAACATTAGCGAGAACACCTGTCCTAGGGCTACTTGATTAAAAGTAGCCCTTTAGTGCATATTGTCATGAAAAAGAAGGATATGCACAAGCAGTGTTAACACAGAGACACAGGGATAAACCGCATGAGAGCATGCTGCAGCACAGCATTAGTCCTTGCAGCAGCAAGAATACCACCCAGATTGTGGTCTGTCACTGCACCTGCAATCATGGTTGAAGCTCATAAAACATAGTGCCACGATTGCCCTCATGTAGTGCGCACGGTTACAGCATACTTGGTCAAAACCACCCTAACACAAGGTCCACAACCTCATTACTGCCATGCCCAGCAGATTGAAAAAATACATGGCTGTTATTTAACAACCACATTGCTTACTGGGAGGCAAAAAGATTTACAAGAAATCTCCTTGCAGAATCTAGATGAATGTTTTATGTAGATGGGTCTTGTGTGAGAAATGAAACAGGTCATTTGCAGTCAGCTTGCACTACATTTGCATTGATAGAATGCGGGGAGTTAGCTGATGTTTTTTCAGTACAAGCAGCAGAATTGTTGCATTAGTGCATTCATGAACCACAGTAAAGAACAAGTGAAAGTCTGTGGCAGGAAAGAGGCTATTTACATCCATCATGTAAATGCCCTTTTAGAATCAATAATGTTACCCAAAGATGTTTCAATCATAAAATGTGCAGTACACCAAACCCTCAAATATGACGTTGGTTGAAGGAATGCACTTGCAGATGACACTGTAAGAAAGACTACCCTGGTTCATTTCACAGTGATAAGCTTTGGAGATTGCAGGAAGGCTCTCCAACATTACTCTGCATGGATACTACATGGCATAGCAAACGTGACAAAATGGGGAATGGTATCACAGAAAAGGAAGGAATGTGTGCTCTAGGTTTTTCATAAATATCAGAACAATTAGTCCACTAGTGTCTGATGTGCCAACAAAATGTAGGATAAACCGCAAACATGGAGTAGGGGGCACATGGGACTTCAAATGCTCCCTTTACACAGCTCCAGTGCAATATAATTAGTATGCCAAAAGTGGAAGGAGCTTGTGTTCGTAACCGTGGACATGCTCTCAAATGTGTTGAAGCATATCCGACAAACTGTGGTGAAGGTATCAATACAAGATTTTATTCATGGGTGGCAGTGAGTATGAATAGTGATAGAGGTATGCACCTCATGGGGAAACTAATAAAAGAGCTGTGGAAAGTGTTACATATACAGCAGAAACTCCATTGCCCTTATCATCCACTATCAGCAGGGCAGGTGGAAAGACAAAATTACATCCTTAATAATACGATTTAAGAAACATGTGATGAAATGGTTTGCAGTGACCAGATGCACTCGACCTAGCTCTAAAGGGGCATGCACAGCACTGCTAATAGGGTTACAGGTTTGTGTTCACATGAGATACTGATTGGCAGACTGATGTGTTTGCCAGAAGCCCCACCAGTGCCATTGAGCCAAGGCAATGTACAGTAGATGGATGATGCACTGCTCAACTCTTGTGGAAGTCAGTCAACTAGAAATGCCCCTGATCGATGCAGCAGCCGCTGATCCCGATTCTTCTACTAGATAGTGGTTTACTTGTTTTTACTTACTTACTGTATCAGGACTCAGATAAGAGTACTTTGTTAAAGGCTTTGATAACTGGGAAATTAGCTGTGCTGTATGTACGAGGGAGTGTGCAGCAAATAACCACAACCGAGATAAAGCGTTGGCCATTGTGGAAGAAGAGTTCAGTTGTGGCCTGTCAAGGGGGCAATTATGGTAATGCTTCTTGGGAGTTTGGGATAACCTACTATTTGGGGTTTATTGCTAATGTAAATGAGTGTGCCTATGGACTGATACCCTCTGCATGTAGAGCATGACAAGTGGGTACCATCAGATTGGGGTGCGAAGTACTTACAAAAATAGCACCTAATTCAGAGTGGGCAATAAAGAAGATTATTCAAATGTGGAAGGACCAAATAAAATGTAGGAACAAGGGAGATCTAGACCAACTAAAAAAACCAATTTAAGTGAATACTACTCTAAATATGTATATTTCCTGGACACAGGACGTCTACATAGTCGAGCCATGCAGTGGACGACAGACGGTAAGACAATGAGCAGCAAAGATTCAGTGTGGCAAGGGAATGTTTTAAAAGTGCGCTGTACTATTGAATGTCTTTAGCGAAAAAGTTGGAAACGATAGTGGTTCCAGGCATTTGCATCCTTTTTAGTGAAGTTGAGATTTCAGAAAGAAAATGTTAGAAAACACAGCATTAGCAAAGAAATATTATTGTATGGAGGACAACGAAAACCACTGCTAGTATAGACTGCTATTCAAAAGGACAAATACTTACACTGTATTCTAGTGTGTACTTTATCACACAACCAAGCCAAACGTCTTAATGGGAGTGATCATAATACAACTGCAAATGCCTTGAGAATGTTCTTAATGAGACAAATCCAGACAAGTGGACGGTTGTAAATGCCACCCACGGGTCAGTGAATTTATTTTGATCATATTGAACATCCATGTAATGTATCAGTTCCCAAATTGTTCAACAGTAGCAGTGATCAGATTGATCCATCAAACAGGACATGCTAATTGATAGGAAAAAGTTAGAGGAGCCTGCTCAGCAGCATCAGATACTGTGTTAGCTCAGTAGCTTCTTGTTCGGGACAAACTCCCAGGTAGGTTTGAGGGCTACTATGAGTTTGCAAACTCTTGAAAGGCCCAACCCCTTCCCCCAAAAGGAACGTACACCCAGCCAGACAGCAAGTTCAAACTGTGGTTTATTACAGCCAAAACCAGCAGGGATCAGTACAAGGATAGAAGAAATCCACTGAAATGTCAACGTCTCCTGGCTCAAAGGCAAGTTTTGCCCTAAAGTGGCATCATAGTCACGTCAGAACCTTGGCCCCTCTCAAGTAAACCTATCAGCCTACTGGATTGGTCATCAGGAGCCTAATAACCTATATATGCCTCTATATGAGTTATTCTACTGGCTCTCGCATGTCAGGTGGCTAGTCTGGTTCATCCCCAAATTACTATCTCTAAACAATGTTGCGGTGTGAGGGTCTTACCATTGGTTCTTGCCCGCTGCTACCCACCCCTAGTAGTCTGAACTGTGATTGGCTAGAGCTGACCTCCCATGGCCTGGGATCCGCAAAGGTTCTCAGCTCTTGGTGTACCTTCTCAAGGTAATAAGAACAACTATGTGTATGCATTGTAACTTGTGTGCGCCACCTTAGACTATGAGAGTGCTTGTTCATCTCGTGCAACACTTGTCTCACATTGTAACTTCTTTGTTGCAAGCTTCTGTCTGGCAGCGTGAGATGCCTCTCTTTCCCAGCTATGGTTTCTATACATTATCTGAGTCGTGTCATTTATTCGGAGACCATGAGTTGGAGCTTCTGCAGCTATGAATTATGAGGAATTATTTTCATTTATTGCAGCTGCTGTTATTGTCGTTCTGGGAATGGAATGTCGTTTGTATCTGGTGGCCCTGGCAGCGGGTCCTGTCTCAAACGTTTACCCATGTACAGCCTGAATTCACCTCAGCTCAGCTCTTGCTGAGAGGCTTGTGGCCTGCTGTAATTTTCCTAAACCATTATGTGGTTCCTACAGTGTCCATGCTATTCTATATTCCCCATATGTTAGTCACACTTGGTGCTGTCAGGTCCCCATAGGTGCTCCTGCAGTTCCATAAGGTTAATTGCACATAAGCATCCGCAAGCTGTACTCAGGATCTCTTGCTTCTGGCAGTTTCTGCGTTGCTACATTAAGCTACTGACAAAATAATAAAAGCAATGACAGTATGTATATGTATCTGTCCTCTAACTATAGAACTGTACGCTTGTGTTCTTCGTGTATCGGAGTGTGTGTTTGTGTCCCAATGTGTGGATGGCACATGTGCTTCCTGTCTAACACTGCTACGTCGTGGTTTTTCTAACGACATCAGTGGCATTGGATTCTCAGGGCTTTAGTAAATACTGTTAATTGAGGTGTCTTTAGTTGCAGCCTGAGGCTCATCGTCCCCTCTAGGGAAGATTTGTACTGCACCTGGTCTGTAGGGCTGGCTGAGTGGGTACCTCTCAACATACTTATCAATTATTGGAGCACTAGGAATTAGTCCGAAATAGTAGGGGTGTTCACAATATCTCCTGGCCTTCTTCCGCATCATGTACCTAATAGGAGGGGGAGTAAGGGGTGAATTTACCCATCCCTCTTCAGTCTGGCTGGAAAAGCTATCGTCAAATTTGCATGAAGAGAAATTAAAGGAGCAAAAGAAGATAAAGGAATTTGTGACGGGATCACAGTTGACCAACATAGTTGCCAGCTTAGGCAAATTATATCCCATAGGAGAATTGAGCAGTATTACAAAAGGTGTCATGATGAATTTCATATCCATCATCACAGATGCAGGCTGGAAGACAGAGTGAGATATTGTATGTGGAGAAGTGAAAGACTACCTCAACCACCAGTCCTAGCACTGAAGGAAAATTGTCATTGTGGCCTTGGAGCCACGCATGAAAGTTCTAAAGATGGCATTTTGAATTCCAACCAGTTGGATTTTCATTTAGCAGCTTTGGGCTGTCAGAAGGAAGGGGGCCTTAATGTTTCACCTGACGACTCCGGGAGTATGGGTGAGTTGTAGATGGGACAGGGTGGTCTACAGTGATGTTTGGAAGGTACGGACTCCACGAGATGTAAATCCTACATACCAAGTGTGCCCCGGTGAAATCAGACTTATGGATTTGTATATACATGGACTGGACTTTTAGGCTAAGAAAACCCCCACGAATCCAATGAATAGAGAAAATAAAAACTGCCACATATTGACTATTGCAGACAGAGTCTACTGGTAACAAACTGCCAAGGTGCTTATCCTGAATGGTACTGGAATGTTTCTTTTGAATGATAGTTTTCTGCACCCTGAAAATATTCTACAATTTTACATAAAGTTTTCCTTGATTACTATGACTGAGAGTCACAAAGTGCACTGGCCTGTAGTGATGCATTATGGAGGTTTCCTACAGTTCAAGATAGATTTTGACTGGATTGCATAGTACCCTGTAGATTGGAAAATGTAGACACATTTTTGCCAGAAGTACAAAAACTGTCTGATGTAAGAAAATATTGTATTTGGTAGAAACCATACTTAATTAAGACACAACTGCCTTTGAACTAGCTCACCATACAATCACTCAAACTGGGGAAACTCCAGAGCAGCCCTGGGCTAAAGTGACATTTGGTGATAGCCTGAAAAAAAATGGTCCCAGTGGAGGACAAAGTCCAGCCCATTTTGGCTCAACAGACTAGTTTATTAATAAAAACGTTGAGACTTTTATCTCTGCAATTGGACAACGCAGAAATGTGAAAGTTTCACAATCTAGTTGCAATTGTGGTGGCTTTAATTCAAGACGTGGTAGCCTTCACTGGCATATAAGGGACAGAAATGGCAGAGAATTAGATATTCTGAGGAAAGTGTATATGGTGCCACTTTGAAGTTCAATGTTAACATGCCTTATGATAATATGTACACATGTATAAAGTTATAGAATTTTAGGTATAACATTTCACACTGAAAATGATGAAAAATTATTAGACGGACGAAACAAAGTCCTACAAAATTGGAAGTTGGACTGCCATGCTCTGTGTGAAATATGTAATCTGCCTAGGTAATTTGTAAAAATGCTGCAACTGTATAGACGTGTGATTTATGTTAAGATGGATTCTTGGCAAAAAGGACTGTGGGATGGCTTTGCACCTCATAAAACACAACCCCCTAAACTGAGTCCCCTCCTTGAGGAGGCGACCAAACACAGGCTAACCTATCCGGTTCTCAAGGGCTAGGTCTAGCTTAGTTCTGCCCAACAATACACCTGGTGATGTCACCCGCTTTATAAAAGGGGTGGGAGCTCACAGGGACAAGACACTCTCTCCTGAATTTTCAGTGCCTGCGCATCCAGATATTCTAGATCCACCGTTGCAAGATTCCAGACCCTACTGCCAGGCAAAAGCATTGCTGACCCTATCCCAGCAAGGCCATTGATCCAGAAACCCCACTAAAATCCCAAGAACAAAGGGGAAAAGCTGTGGTATCCTTTTGGGGAGCATCCTGTGACCTGACCAGATTTTTCCCCACTACCTGCATGCCCGCTGTACACTTGCCATCCAGTGACCAGACTTGCCCAGCTGTTTGCTGTCAGGAGAGCCACCTTGCTGTGACCAGAACCTTTTGAGTCCAGAACCCGGTTGGCTGTTACAAATCCGAAACTCAAGTGTGGATTGTGAGTATTTCCCCATCCCATAGCCACACATAGTCTACGCCATCTTGATCCTTTGTCTTTGTCCTATTTTCGAAGTAATCCTATCCATACCCTTTATTTATTTAAGACTGTTAGAATTTTCTGTGCATCCTGTCCTTGATTTTCCATCATTAGCGCCACTTTTTTAGAAATTGCTGTCGTGCATAGATCATAAATCATTAGCCATATTTTGAATAATCAAATTAATTCCCACATAAAGTTGAATGTGGGGTGAAAAAATTGACGTCGCGAATCAACCTTGGAGCGTACCGTGTCTTTATTTAACAATATAATCTTGATAATCTATTTTAAGTAAAACTTGCCTTACTTTCCAAACCGATTTTCTCTTTGTAACTGCTTCATTTTAGCAAAACCGAATTTCTTTCATCTTGAAAATCTCATCCAATTTTTCAGCTATAGTCACCCTTTCACTTCTATATTGTCCCTATGATGTGCATCTATTCCCCAGCTTAAAAACTGCATTCCGATTCTTTTTATTTCAACCATTTAAAAAAAAAAAGTTTTGACATTTAAAACTAAAAAAAGGTGGAAATGCAACTTTTACACGTGTGATTTTGACTGCACTGGGGTTCTCACTTTCAAATTGCTTTTTAACTGTATGCCTTTTGTGATACATTGCTTTATATTTGCTAGTGATATTACATCTCTAATACGGTGATAAAACATTTGTACCTCTTTATTTAACCACACATATAATTAATATTATTTGTCAAAATCCGAGTGTCATTTCATGCAAATGCAAAGGGTTTTAAAATCGATTAATTGTGGTTTGAGGGAACATTGCAGGGGAAACCCTTAACTCGGGTGTTATCCATCCTAATTGAAAAAGTGCTCCTATTCATTTGCGCTTTGGATATGTTCTTGTAGAAGGTCACCCAAGTGTATTTCAGTGGTTTCCATTGTAATTATCACCCCATTGGTGATTGCTGCCCAATATAACAATTGTGTGATTTTCTTTGAATTTAAAATAAATAAATATTGTGTTATCACCCACCGGCCTGGTTCATGGTCCATTGTGACTCGGGGTATTTGTAAAAGGGGGTGTGAGACGGGTTGGGTATCGGCTCAATTCGAATTGGTAGAAAATAAAAAAAGTATTCTAATTGAGCGCTACATCAGAGGCTAAGGGCAAGAGTCCTGGTCCGGTGTGTGACGCCCGATTGGAATCCTTCACAAATTGGGGGCTCGGGCCGGGACTTGGGATTGTTTATTCACCCGTGACAGCTTAACACAGCAGGCTAACAACAAGATGAGGAAGTCTGGCTAGGAGAGATGATGCAACAGGTCACCACCATGGACATGGATGTGTGGCAGGACGGGAGCAGATTAAAATGGTCCGAATCACAGCCTACGTGTATCTCCACATGGGGGTGATGCAGGCGAAATTTGAGGAAAATAGAACTTGCCGCAAAACCAATCTGAATTCTTAACTCTTAACTCAATTTCAGACTGAGCTAAAACTAGTGGAAGAAAAATTGAAAAAGAGCCAAGATTCTGAGATCCAAGTTGAGAACTATATCAAACAGTTAAAAGAGGACTTGGCTCTTCAACAGCAGAACAATGTGGACAATGACTTAAAAGTAGAGTGTCAGGAAAAGGTTGCTGACTCAACAATTAACATATAACATGGTCTGCTCAGGACAAATAACCATGCTGCAAGATCAGGTCAAAAACCTGGAAGAGGAGAATCACAAATTAATTATTAAAGAAATCCACTTCCAAGCAGTATTTGATCAAGAGCGCCAGAAATTAAATACTATCAAGCAACAAAGGGATGACCTGGCTGAACAGAGGGGCGCCCTAAATCAGGAGAAAGATGCCCTATGTCAGGAAATAAGCAAGCTAAAAATAGATTTACAAGAAAGAGAGTTGGGCCTCCAGAAACTAAATGAACTCAAAATAGAATATGAAAAGTTATTGGAGCACACCAGACGGGTAGAAGGTGCTCTGGAAGAGAACACTAAGACTAAAAATGCACAAACTCAGGAGGTGAATCTCCTGCAACAAAAAGTGTCTCATTTTTCCCAAACCATACAGGCAACGCAAAGAGACAATGAGGCCCTCTGTGAGGAGAAAGATGGGCTCCACCAGCAGGTGGCAGCTCAAGAGCGGGTCATAGAGGCCAGTAAAGCCTTGATTGCTGAGCAAAAGGCTTAGATATTTGCCTATTATCAAGAGGTAGGGGCTGAGAAGGAGAAACTAGCGAGGTTGGAGAAAGAGGGTGCTAGATTTAATCCAAACTAGAGGGACCCCGAACAAGTAGAGAGGGACAGGGTAACCACTGATCATAGTATGATGACCTCTGTACTAAGGGACTCAAACACATTTAATACTGTGTACACGGCTGACTTCATGTCTACCGGTTCACATGAGCCAGAAACCATGAGGCTGGCAGAATTAAATTGGCCTAGCCTAATGGAGCTGACAGGTCAGCGAACTCCAGAAATTGGTGGACGGCAGTCCCTGTATGGATACAAAAATATTAAGGCTGATGTCTCTGATAAGGAAGTCTCCTATGAGGAGAAAGTCAGGAAATTAGATCTGCAGAATTACTACCTCCAACGGGACCAGTTGGTTCAATTTGCAGAAGAACAGAATGGGCCTCATTAGGACCCTGGCGGAGAGGGTATTACGCCAGCGTAGTGCATGGCGTACCTCTCCGCCATACTACGAGTTCCCGTAGCGCCATGGAGGTTTTCTCCGCCTGGTTTTACCAGCCGGAGAAAACCATGGCGCTACGGGACCTCGTTGTTAATTACGCCACCGTATTTTACGGTGGCGTAATTAACTCCTTCCCCACTCCCATTATACCCTATGGGGCAAAAATGGGAATGGGGAAGGGCAGAATGGGGATTGGGGATTTACCGCTCCGCCGAGGTCGGAATGGGGCGGTAAATCCGCCAACCCCCATGGCGCTATCGGCGGCTTTCCGCCATGCTTCGCGGTGCATTTAGCACCGCGAAATCCGCCTGGGTCGTAATGAGGCCCAATGAATTGAGGCCCAAAAAGAGCATTCTAAAGACCTCCACCCAATCAGGGCAGTGGGGGAGAACCTCTGCCAACGCTGGAAGCAGGGAGGAGTCAGAAGACTACTCTCATGTGCTCCACAGGGGAAAAGAAGCTAGGCCCCACTATTCTGCGAGCCCCTCCCAAGCTCACAGAATCAGAGTTCTGGTGAAAGACCCCATTCGGCCGAAAAAGGCTATTAGGAATTTCATAACCCCGTACCACAAAAACGCAAAATACTCTGTCTGGGAACATTTGGAGCTCTATGAACAAATGATGGACGCTTTTCATCTTAAACACAGCCAGAACTGCATAGAGTATGCTAAATGGATGTTCTCTCCAGAGTACTCCAGCTTCTTTGCTGGACTGCAAGACCAAAGCCATTAAAGATGGTCCACCTACAGGGCGGCCAGCTTGAAACACTTTTCCGCCCACAGAAACCCCCAAGAGGCTTGCAAAGCGGCCTATAATCTGCAATGCGGGGAAGATCAGGCCCCACGAGAATTTGTGCATGAGCTAAGACGCGCCTTTGTACGAACCACTAGGAGGGTGCGCACGGATAGCAGAGAGTTTATAACTACCTACTTTCATGCGATCCCAAAATACATCAGGACCCAGCTGGTGAGGGATTTCATTGATAAAAGATCTCTTGACTGGGTAATAAAGCAGGCTACCCGCATCCATGAGGTCCAAAAACCTGCAGAAAATAAAAACCAGATTAAAAAAACCCAAACCAGTCAACACCCCTGCTGCTGTTAAAATGGCGGAGGTGAAGGTTCCCCCATTTTAGACCTAGAAATGGAGGGGGGGGGCTAAAAATGTACCTACCCAAAATCAGCAAAACCAGAGGCCAAGAAGGCCTTCGGGCCAATCAGCAACAAGGGGCAGTCAAGGAGGTAATCCCACAAATGGGACCCCAAACTCTCCTGATTATGTAAGTCCCAGATACAAGGGCAACCAACCTAGCTTGGGGTATGTATGGACCCCCCCAGCCCAGGGGGTGGTCTAACCAGGTAAGCGCTAACCCCAGGAAACTTCCCTCCTAACTTCCCTCAGGACGGCAGTAATCCCCCAAATCCTGGGTTAAGTTTCTTTCCCCGGTATCCTGAAAAACCCAAACTACAGGACAACCTCTCCTTTCTTTCCCTGGTTTCAGAACTTCAGACAGCCCAATCCGGGAGAGGGGCGGCAAAGGGAGGAGGGTTACCAAAATCCCAGTACCCAGGGTACTCTGGGAGAAGGGCTAGTTACGATTCCTGTGAACCCCCAGGTACGAACAAAGACCCCCGTACCAGCCGGAATGGGTGTCCCAACTGGCGCGCCAGGTCCAGAACCTCACACAGGATCTGGGTTGCATGTTGAGGGCTCAGCAGAACCCTCAGACGAACATGGCATCTCAGAACCCCGCAAGCCAAGGGTCTGGCAACCCAGAACAATGACAGGGAGAGAACCCCGATAATCCACCGGTTCACGAGGAGGAGGCACAGGGGGAAGGGGGTGTAAATCCCTAGAGGAAGCTTCCTTCCTCACCTGTGAAAAGCCCCTGGACACCCGGGAACCGGAATTAAAATCTCTTGCCCCCAAAAATCTGTAACCCAAGGAACAAGAGAACAGAGGGTGGGCAGGAGAAATAAAGACCTCAAGAAGGCGCATTTTGTGGAGGAAGTTAGTGTCCTCCAATTTTAAGGTGAAGAATCCTTAGAGGATTCTGGGAAAACAATCTTCTCCTTCAAGGACGGGGGAATTCCTCCCAAAATGAAATGGGTCCCAAGAGATCCGAATGAAGACTGGGTGGGTGTGGGGAATGATTCAGAGCCACCCATCCCTGAACCCCAGAATTTCCATTCTGAGAAAGAAATATTGAAGGAGGGATGCTCCCCAGAAACTGGTCCTAGTAACTGCCTCCAGGTAAAAGGGGGCAGCACAGAGCGAGGGTGCAAAGGAGATTATGAAATCCCATCTATTTCAGGATGTCAAATTTGGATTACAGATTCCCAGACTCTGACACAGAAAACTGTCCAAAATGCCACTGTGTCAAAGTCCAAAATAAAGAAATTGACCACCCAGCTGGCCTGAAATGCTCATTACCTTTGCCCACTTGAGGAGAAGGAGGGGAGATTTTATACCCCCGTTCAAGTGCAAGGGCAATGTGCAATTTCGGCACTGGTGGACACTGGATCCCAAGCCACTCTTCTGTCCAAAAGGGCCTTTGAGCAGCTACATTTAGGAAGGGGGGAGAGACACCGGATCCCTCTCACCCCTTAGCCTGGACAACACCAAAACTTTTACTGGATTGAAATTCCTGTCGGGGGGACTGCGGAGTTGGAAATAAAAATTGGGCGAGACAAGGTGAAACACTCAGTCATAGTCGTGACTCCAGAGTGAATGTCTACTAGGGAATGACCTCCTCCGCAGGTTGTCTCCCCTAATGGACTGTGTGAACAAGGTACTCTGGACTCAGACTAACTGGCCAATAAAATTAAAACAGAGTTTCAACCATGCTAGTTTAAATGGCACATGCCACATGGTTGAAAAAATATCTGATCATATTGAGTTTCATTTCCAGAATAATGAAATACCTGACGTGACAGTAATTGCTGTAGGACAACAAACTGGTGATGGGAACTCCTCTCCATTCCTGAAAATCAACCTTCCTTCCAGTTTTAAGTGGCATTACACACTGGAAGGAATACTTGGAAATGAGGGGAAGGAGTACGTTCTCACCCAAGTGTGCGGTAAGAACAGAAAGAACTTCATCAGTGAAGCCATGTTCAGAAAGCTCCCAAAAGATCCAGCCATTCCCACATTTAAATTGATTGATAAGTGGGAAATGGGCCTGGAAACTCCCAATTCCAAACATCTCCTGCCTAGCAGGTGTATGCTCAAAATTTCGGTGTCCGGTCAAAGGTTCGAATCCAAAAGAATTGAATGCCATAGGGTCGAGTCAATGGGACCTAAAACAAAACGGTCGAATTTTATTTTAAAAATATATATATTTTTTGGTTTTCGTATAGGAAAAAAAAGTGGTTTTTACCACAAAAAAGGGGGATTGAGGGGGTCCCCCCCAAAAAAAATAAAAAAATACAAAATAAAACAAATCGAACCTTTTGTTTTCGGTCCTTTTGATTCGACCCTTTTGTCATTCGTTCCTTTTCAGTCGAACCTTTGACCTATAACCCAAGATTTCTATAGGTAACAAAAGCATAGAACATAATTGTTGGGTTGTGAGAGATGTCCCTGCTGTATTTTATTTAGGCAGTGACATTCTCAACCGGTTTGCAATTAATTTGGACTTGATCAATTACAAGGCCTGGTCCTGACTAGGGGGCAATCCCATGGGCTTTGATGATTCTAAAAAAGCATTGCGATCAGCCCAATTGCTGCCGTATGCAGTTGAAGTTCAAATTGGAGAGGAGGTCGCCATCCCAGGATGGACATGACTATTCCCACTTGAATTAAAAATTAAAAGAGGACAGAAACTGCAAAATTCTGATGCATATGTACATCGTAATGCCCATCTCCAACAGCAGTGGTTGGGGTCAAACCCAACACCATTAGTCAATGAAGAACACAACACCATTCCAATATTGATGATAACAGCGACCCTAGGAGTATCACTCTGGTCGCAGGCACCATTATTAGAATGGCAGTTGATGACCGACATTTTTCCATGGATCTAGGAAATGGACTGATAGGACCAATTCCCAATGACTGTTTTGACAATGACATCTCACCAGACAGGATCTTCACCCGGAAATTTCCTGGTGTACTCTTCCTGCCCTTACGGGGAGGAAGAGGTGACTTGTGATATCAGGCAGGATGAGGGGATATTCCAGGTCCATAATGACTGCCACTCCTACCTGAAACCCTCTATCCAGGTAAATACTCTAACCAGAGACCTCTCCACCCAATTAGAGGAGGCCGCTTCATACAAATGTTTGAAGAGCAGGACAACATAGCTGATGCCTGTGAGACTCCAGAGCAAAAGAAAAAGTTGAAGCAGGTGTTCTTAGATTTCCAAGATATCTTTGCTGTGGACTCGTGCGACTGTGGTTGCACCGAGATCCATACTACAACAATTCCCACGGACCCTGGAATGACTCCTGTGCTTGTGAAGCAATATCGCTTGCCTCTCGCATCCATGGAGTCCCTGACAGAAATCATCCAAAACCTTGAGTCCCGTGGCATAATTTGTCGAGTCCACAGCACCTTTGATAATCCGGTGCCGGAGATTTCAAAACCAAATGGCCAATGGAGACTCTTAGGGAGCTCAATAAATGGGTTCACATGTCCCGATGGCCTTTCCTGTACATTGACCAAGGACTGGCCCAGACCCAGGGGTCAAAGGTATGCACTGCCATTGATCTGACAAATGGGTAATGGACCATGACTGTCAGTAGGGAGGACCAATTCAAGCTGGCCTTTACCTTCGGGGACAGCAGTACACGAGGACCCAGACTCCTTTCGGATACATAAACTCTGGCAACAAATTCAACATCTTCCTACATAAGGCCATACCCGACTAGGGTGAAAGGGGTAACCTGGCTTATGTGGATGATGTCCTAATAAAAAGCTCAACTGTGGAGGAACACATAGCAGAAATCGGTTATGTTCTGACCCAGCTGAGGGTTGCCGGAGCACAACTGTCCTTCCAAATGGCACAGTGGTGCAGAACCCGTGCCAACTTCTTGGCACATGAAATAACTCCTGAGGGTCTCTGTCCCCAGGAGAAGAAAGTGGAAGCACTCCTAAAACTAAAAGACTCCACAACTATGCGTGAGCTAAGAAGCCTCCTTGGACTGACTAATTGCAGTAGGAAGTTCATTGAGGATTACGCAGAGATCACAAGACCCCTGATCCATCTGTTGAAGGAGGGCAGTCAAGTGAGAGTGGGGTCCAGGACAAGCCGAGGCAGTAAAGCCACTCAAAAGAAGTCTCCCACAAGCACCTTGCCTAGCTTACCCTGTCAAAACAAGGAGTTCTTCTTGGAGACAGGGTTCTCGAATACATGTTGGACAGCAGTATTATATCAAAAGCATGACAAGGTCAATAAAGTAATCTCCTATGCAAGCAAGACTTTATCCTCTGTGAAGGAAACATTCAACGATTGTGAGAAGGCACTGCTGGCAATGGTGTGGGCATTAAAAAATTACCACTCGTTCATCCAGGGGGAGCACATCATAGTGGAGACACCACACCAGCCTTTGCAATACCTCCAAAGTGACAGACTCCGGCCCCGAAATGTGAGTAATTCCAGAATTACTTCCTGGATTCTTTCAATGCAAGGCTTTCCTGTGGAGGTCAGATATGGCCAAAACAAGAAGAGTCCCCTCGCGCAAGCGCTGGCTGACTTGCATGATTGTGATAGAGTAAACTGTCTCGAGAACGAAAGTTTTAAAACCCAGGACAACATGGATACATACCTGAATTCCCTGCACCAAGTCTATGAAGAAGACAAGTGCCAGGGAATGCCAACAGTTTATGTGGCTGGGTGCTCCTACCATGTTGACAACAACGGGGAAAAGGAATTGGTGGCTGCTGTGGGGAATGCCTGGGTGAATGATGCCCCTGAACCCTCCGATGGGCACAAAATCGGTCCCTGCAGTAGTCAGGAGGCGGAGTTGATGGTAGTTTATCAGTCCATCCTCTCTGCCGTCCAACACCAACTCCACAAACTGGTCATAATCACTGACTCTGATTATGTCTGGAACGGGTTTGTGGAGCACCTGGTTAATTGGAAAACCAGAGGCATGCTGTGTGCTAATAACAAAACACTCAAACATGGCAAGCTAATACAAAATATTGATGATCTGGTCACCTCTAATGGGATGACCATCTATTGAAAGAAGATAAAGGGTCATTCCAGAATAGAGAGGCCAGACAAAATTGGGAACAACCTAGCTGATCAGCTGGCCAAACCGGAGCCATCCAGGGGGATCTCCTTGAGATCGAGTCCCTGTTGGGGGAAATCCAGATCACTGTTGTCACTAGGTCTCAGACAAATGCTCACAATGAACTCTTAACTGCCCAGTGGAGTAAGGCCACCCCAGATGCTGATTTAATCATGGCACAAAAAGGGGATCTAATTATTGGGAAATGTTATCAACACATTGAGGACCCAGAGAACTTTCCTCTGACGGACACTGATTACATTGGGAAAGAGGACCTCAGAGTGTTGATGAAGTGTCCCTAAATGTTCTGAATCCAAGACAGTATTTGATAAGGAGATCCATCTCTGGCTGTGACCAGTGGGTTGAACCTACCTCATTCTGAAGCCTGATGCTTAGTCACACCCATGACACAGCCACAGCTGGTCATCGGGGGTTTCACACTACTCTAGAAATATTGCGGGAGGTTGCATACTGGCCACACATGGAGCAGGACCTCGACCAATATTTGAAGGGGTGTCTTGTGTGTGCACAATTTCAGCCAACTTCACTCACACACCAAGCTAACCTCCAAAAGAGGGGGATGACACTGCCTTGGTTAGATTTACAAGTAGATTTCATCGGGCCCGTGATTCGCTCCTCTAGGGGGAACAAGTATATGTTAACAGTAACATGCTTGTTTACCAAATGGGTGGAATGTGTCCCGGTCCGAAATTGCAAGGCAGAAACAGCAGCTGCCCTGATGATCAACCACATCTTCTCACGTTTTGGCCTACCCCAAAGGATTGACTCAGACCGAGGTAGTCACTTCACCAGCGAAGTGTTGACAAAGATGTGGGAGATACTTGGGGTAAAAAGGAAATTTCACATTGCATACCACCAGTCCTCTAGTGGGGGAGTTGAGAGGTACAACAAAACCATTGTGAGCATTCTAAAAAAGTTTGTGGCAGACTCTGGGCTAAGTTGGGACATCTGATGGCCGATTATCCTGATGGCCATCAGATCTACACCTTCTTTTGCGACCAAGATGTCTCCATTTGAGCTAATGACTGGGTGACAGATGGTGCTACCTCAGCATCTGCTCTACAGAAAACAAGAGCAGACACTGATAAATGCCTCGACAACTCATGAGTATGTTGAGAATCTAAGAAAACACCTTCAACATGCTTTTCCATACGCTCAGCAGAATCTGGAAAAATCTGCAGAGGGGATGAAGACTCAATATGACTTAAAAACAACTAAAAAGGAATACCAAGTAGGATACAGGGTCTACTTGTACAATTTCCAAAGGAACCAGACCAAGGAGCAGAAATTTCTCCCCAGCTGGTGCGGTCCTTTTGAAATTGTAGATAAAATTTAACCTGTCGCCTATAGAATCCGCAACCCCAAAGGAGAGTTGGCAGAAGAGAAATGGGTCCATATTAATCAGTTAAAGAGTTGTCACCCCAGACATACTTTCAGTGGATTGAGGAGCGAAGAGAAAGTCAAATAGAGGAGACATCTGGAGAATAAGAACAAGAAAAAGAAGAACCAGAATGGAACAGGTAGTTTTATAGGTATAATTATTTAACAGGGAGAATTTTCTTCATTGGCAGTAAGTAAGACCAATAGTTATCTGTGTCTTGTGAGTGATTATTTGTCGTTATCATCTAAGTACAGTAATGATCGCAATGCATGTGTGTCCCACTGCTGTCAACCTTCCGGGAAGGCAGTCAGTGGAAAAATTTAGTAACCGTTCTTATTTATTCCTTAGATTCGTACTGGGTCCGCCCATTCATAGATCAAGGAGAACATCCCCTGGAAAGGAAAGATCAAAGAAGAATCTGGGGGTGTCGCTCCACACCACAAAGAAAGACCAAAGGAAAGCTGTGGGTGTCGCTCCACACTCCAACGACAGACAACAAGAGGATTGTGGCGTACCGCTCCCTGATGGAAGAAGGACTCCACCTGATGAACCCCACTTTGCCCTACTGATGAATCCCACTTTGCCCTACTCTCCCTCAACAAGAGGTTTCATAAAAGTCAGGGTGGGGGATTTGTGGGATACATTGACCCACTCAGTAGAATTCCCATCCATAACCAAGCTGCAATTCAGCAGTTAACAGCAAAATGGCTATGCTGGCTCATTTGAGCACCACTGCCTCGCATCAAAACTGTGTTTTGCAGCTACAAAAGGATGGCTGCACTGTTTTGCAAAGCACCATTGGGCAAGTTGGAACAGGGAGCACCCTGAGAAAGGCTGCCAGGGTGTGTTCTTGTGTATGCTAAAGAAGCAAAGTGAAAGGCTGCGTTGCTTTGCTGCTAGCCCAAAGTTTCCCATTGAAAAAGGGAAATATTTTACATTTAAAATGATGCCGCTCTGATGCTATTTTCATCTGTTCTACATTACTCTGCTTTTATCAGTGAGGCCCTGCCATGCCCATCCATATTCAGATTGTGCTGCGGCAGAAGAGAACATTATCTCTGAATAACAGGCTGTGGCAGACCAGATCCAGGAAATCAACAGAAGCTTACTTTCAGCCGCGCAGGAAAATGATTGACTTTTGGGCTACAAAATGTCAAAAATCACTGCTTCAAAAGAAACCCTAGCTCTAAAGGCATATGCCAATTTCAGTGGACCTGTGTCTTAAACAAATTGCTGGATAAGTGAAACTGACTGGGGCTGCAAAACAATGTTGGGAAGTCAGAAGGAAGAGAAAACCTTTTGAAATGGTCAGCTCAGCAGACTTCGCCATGTGTTCAAATGCGCTTTTGCAAATAAGGAAAAATGCCTGTTTTAAAAGTGTAATGTTGAAAGAAGGTCCTGTCTTGGCCTAGCAATGTAAAGGGGGTTTTGCTTGGAAAAATATATGGGATGTTTTATTTCAACAGGCTTGCTGCTGATGCAAAACAAAATAAAATAAAAATAAAGCGATAAAGGCATAGGCTATACCGGAAAATTAGTCAAACAGGGTTTTAATATGGCTCAAGGGACAGTTGGGGGTGGGGGTTTCCTCCACCAGGAGCCACAAGGGATTTCTGGGACACCTACATGTTAACTGTTGTTTTTTGAAACTTTGAATGACCAAGAGAAAGAAATATCACACGCTCGTCAGACTTCTGTCTGGGTTTCAGCTTGAGACAATAGATCTGGGACACCTACGTGCGACTTTTGGAAGTGACAACCACCGGTCACTCAAACTGGGGAAACTCCAGGGCAGCCATGGGCTGACATTTGGTGGTAGCCTGAAATAAAATGGTCCCAGTGGAGGACAAAGGACAGCCCATTTTGGCTCAAAAGACTAGTTTATTAACAAAACTTTAAGACTTTTATCTCCGCGATTGGACAGCGCAGAATTGCGAAAGTTTCACAATCTAAATGCAATTTTGGTGGCCTTAATTCAAGATGTGTTAGCCTTCACTGGCATATAAGGGACAGAATGGCAGATAATTGGCTATTCTGAGGAAAGTGTATATGGTGCCACTTTGAAATTCAATGTTAACATGCCTTATGATAATATGTACACATGTATAAAGTTATAGAATTTTAGGTATAACATTTCTCACTGAAAATGACGAAAAAGTATTAGACGGATGAAACAAAGTCCTACAAAATTGGAAGTTGGACTGCCATGCTCTGTGTGAAATATGTAATCTGCCTTGGTAATTTGTAAAAATGTTGCAACTGTATAAATGTGTGATTTATTTTAAGATGGATTTTTGGCAAAAAGGACTGTGGGATGGCTTTGCACCTCATAAAACACAACCTCCTAAACGGAGTCCTCTCCTTGAGGAGGTGACCAAACACAGGCTGGCCTATCCATTTCTCAAGGGGTCTAGCTTAGTTCTGCCCAACAATATACCCGGTGATGTCACCCACTTTATAACAGGGTTGGGAGCTCACAGGGACAACACACACTCTCCTGAATTTCCAGCGCCTGCGTATCCAGACATTCCAGATCCACCTTTGCAAGATTCCAGACCCTACTGCCAGGCCAAAGCATTGCTGACCGTATCCCAGCAAGGCCATTGATCCAGAAACCCCACTAAAATCCCAAGAACAAAGGGGAAAAGCTGTGGTATCCTTTTGGGGAGCATCCTGTGACCTGACCAGATTTTTCCCCACTACCTGCATGCCCGCTGTACACTTGCCATCCAGTGACCAGACTTGCCTAGCTGTTTGCTGTCAGGAGAGCCACCTTGCTGTGACCAGAACCTTTTGAGTCCAGAACCCGGTTAGCTGTTCCAAATCCCAAACTCAAGTGTGGATTGTGAGTATTTCCCCATCCCATAGCCACACATAGGGGGTCATTACGACCCTGGAGGTAGCCATGCTGCTATTTGCGGCATGGCTACCCCCATTCTGGGTACCGGGTCTGGGTTCCTGGAATGGGGAAATACCTGGCCATACCGACTTTGGAGGGCCCAGTATTTCCCATTCCCATTCAAGCCCCCATAGGGCTCAATGGGAATGGGGAGCATGCTAACGACGGGCCTGTTGTTAATAACGGGCCCGTTGTTAGCATGCTGGTCTGCTCACGGGACCCGCTAAGGATGCCTGGTAAAATCAGGTGTCCTTAGCGGGTCCCGTGAGGAGACTTCGTAATGAGGCGGTAGGGGGCTAACGGGGCCAGCAGCTCTACCGGCCCTGTTAACCCCCTACTGCCGGGGTTGTAATGACCTCCATAGTCTACCCCACCTTGACCCTTTGTCTTCATCCTATTTTCTAAGTAATCGTATCTATACCCTGGTAACTCTTTTAAGACTGTTAGAATTTTCTGTGCATCCTGTCCATGATTTTCCAGCGTTAGCGTTACTTTTCTATTCATTTCTGTCTTGCATAGATCATAAATCCTTAGCCATATTATGAATAATAACTGCTTTATTTTACCAAAACCGAATTTCTTTCACCCGGAAAATCTCATCCAATTATTCAGTTATAGTCACCCTTTCACTTCTATATTGTCTGTATGATGTGAATCTATTCCCCAGCCTAAAAACTGCATTCCGATTCTGTTTATTTCATCCCGTTTTTTTAAAAAAAACGTTTTGACATTTAAAACTGAAAAAAGGTGAAAATGCAACTTTTACACATGTGATTTTGACCGCACTGGGGTTCTCACTTTCAAATTGCTTTTGAACTGTATGCATTTTGTGCTACATTGCTTTATAGTTGCTAGTGATATTACATCCCTGATACGGTGATAAAACATATGTACCTCATTATTTACCCACACATATAATTATTTGTCAAACTCTGAGTGTCATTTCATGCAATTGCTAAGGGTTTTAACATCCCTCTTATTTTGTGAAGGAAGGTCAGATTTTGATTGTGGGTTGAGGGAACATTGCAGGGGGAACCCTTAACTCGGGTGCTATCTATCCTAATTGAAAAAGTGCTCCTATTCATTTGTGCTTTGGATATGTTCTTGTAGAAGGTTACCCAAGTGTATTTCAGTAGTTTTCATTGTAATTATCTCCCCATTGGTGATTGCTGCCCATATATAAATATGGTGTGATTTTCTTTGAATTTAAAATAAATAAATATTGTGTTACCACCCACTGGCCTGGTGCATGGGCCATGGTGACCCGGGTATTTGTAAAAGCGGGTGTGAGACAGGTTGGTTATTGGCTCAATTTGAATTTGTCGAAAATAAGAAAAAGCATTCTCATTGCACACTACATCTAAGGCTAAGGGCGGAGGTCCTGGTCTGGTGTGCGACGCCCGATTGAAATCCTTCAAAGCGCGCACAATCCGGATTGGAATCCCACCTGCATATGACTCAATAAATCGACAGAGTCAACCCAGGTCTTTATATGTTGCGAATGTGCCTTCGCATAGATCTTCCCAGAGCTATCCAACAGGGATATCAGGCGGTAGTTTTCTGGCTTGTCTCCACCCTTTTTTATATATAGGCACTATCTGTCTGGCAGGATCGAGGTACTTCATTTGTTTTGAGCAATGCATTGAAGATCCTCAATAGGATTGACCCCATATTCTTGGTTCCTCTTTGAAAAGGTCAACCAGGATTCTATCTGGGCCTGCTGCTATCCCTGCCCGTCTGAGACCTGACAGCATTTTCTACGTCATCTAGAGAAACTGGAGACATTGGATTGGGCTCCCGGCTACCACTTCATCAGTGGGGTAATAAGTCTTCCTGCCTTAATTTTCTTTATATAGTACCTTAGCAGTAATGATAATAGCAATGTTCTTTACATTTTGTAGTCTTTATAGAATTATTTTCATTGCAGCAAGAAGAGAACTGATCATTTATAATACAGCTAGACCAGTAAATATGAGCATAAGTACGGTAACAAAAGGAAATGAAATGACACCAGAACAATTCACTGAAGTGAGCACACAGATGAAAAGACTGAAAAGAAGTATGCTAGAGGACTCAAGGTACCTGTGCAAATATACTGATCATTCTGCCCATGTCACAAACAACTTGTAGTACCAACAGACGAGAAAGGCAGACGTCTGATGAGAGTTGTTATGTGTGTTCCCTCATCCCCTACGCCATGAGCACTTCCCGGACATTCATAGCCACAGAGATACATGCACATAGAGTACCTAATGCACCTAGAACCACTAGGGGGCATTTTCAAGGAAAATGTGCCACTTTGCAATGGATGACAAAAAAGACGTTCCCTTATGAGGATAGATACATAAAACAAAAGGTTCTAATGGTTGATCCTCAAAGGGAAAATAATGTGATGAGATATACACTAAAAGTATAGAATAGAGGAAAGGATAAAATGACGGACCATGATTTAATACAATGCATCAATTACGCAGGGAAAGAAATACCTTAATGCTGGGCAATGCCCCAGCTACTAATATACGGACAATTAATTACATCAGAAGGTTGGGTAGAAGCGATGATGGGGTGTAAGGACCACAGTACCACAGTACTGCTAACAATAGCAGTAGAGGTTGTGCAAAATGCAAATGATATATGCCTTAAGGAATGGACTGATTATTCCAAATTGCTCACATGGTGTGACGAATCAACCTCCGGGGCCCCAGTGGTCCAGGGATGAATATCGGTTTCTAAACCATCAATCAGCCCCACACCTCTAGTACACCAGAAGGGATCCAAAAAGATTGGAAACACAAGCAAATTATAAGCCTCTTTGTCCAATTTTGGTAACGTGGACACAAAGGCAGGCCTATCTCTGCAAGGTCGTTCATCGTTGGTTAGTTGCAACACAGCGAAAATACAGTTATTGCACAATAATAAAAGGGACTGTCCACCGAAGGTTGTATACAAATATCTACTTTAGTATTACCACAACAGAATGTTCTAGCACACTGCAAAAAACACACACCCTGTAAAGGAATGCATAGGACACACAGTTTCAAGAAGGAAAGTGCATGCACTGTGGATGCAGCCGGTAGTCGGTATAGTAAGTTATCGCAACAGTTCAAGGATACTTGGTTCCAACACAAAGGGAGCAATGGGTCATAAAATGTCACTAGGGGCCTTCGGGAGAAGGACCAGGGGGACAGAACCACAATGTACCTTGTGCCTGTAGACGTTCTTGATGCTCAACAGGGGCGAGTCGGTTTCAGGGCACTTTGCAGCTTCCGTAACAGAGTTCAATATGGGAGACAGCTGCAGGTATCAGGCGGCAGGCAGTTCGGCGAGCGAGGCTGGATGGACGACTGCAGGTTGGCCTACACGGTGGCTCAGGGTCAGGAATTGTTGTCTCAGTGTTGGTTGGCGGATCTGAAGCACTGGTCTAGGCATCTCAGATGGCGTTAGGGACTGCAGTGCAACAAAAGTCAGCGATTAAAACTTGAGGGCTCAACTGGCTCGAAAATGTTCTTTAAGGTGGACGCTGGTTGATAGTTGTTGATGCACTGCTCCTACCTTCGTCACTGGGCTTGTGTCATCCTTTAAGGCGGATGGACCAAAGCTGAGGAGAGTGTTGCAGGCACCGGCTTTGTCCTGGGTTTGGTACAGAGACTCTCTGGCACTTCCCACTTAGAAAGCTTGCTTGCAGAGCCTGGCAGGGCATGCTGTGTGCTGGCTGGGTACCGGTTCTGGAGCTACTGGATGGTCCTCTGGGTCCAGTAACTCCCTCTTTCCCCAGGAGATATTTTGGTGAGGGATCTTGCTTCCCCCTTTGGAAATCCTGGCCTTCCTTCACTGGCAGAAGCTGTAAGACAGACTATACTTACAGCCATGGCCCAAATGAGTTCTTCTTGTTGCTTTTTGTGAAGTCTTCAGATGATCTTCTCAAATGAGGGGTTCAGCCCTCTTTTAAAGCCAAATGGGCCACAGTGATTGATGTAGGCCAAGCCTATGTTAATGAAACAATCCTTGGTGCCCACAACAATCTCCTGTATGCATGAGGTCATAATCAGAGTGCTTTGCAACTGAAAAGGCAAAGGGATGAAAACATGTAATACTAAGCCCCATACATCATCCTGTCTGTTGTGGATCAAAGGGTCTCTCTGTTTAATTAAGCTCTCTGTATTTCCTGAAAAAAAGGGCAGGTCTCCCTTAAAGCTGCGGCAAGACCAGACTTTCTGTTGCTGCCAAACTACATACTCGTACCTTCTGCATGGGGTCCCCCTGTGGGGATACTACTGTTAACAGCTGTCACAGACATGACAGGTCTCTGCCCTTGATATTGAGAAGCGGGAGCTGGCTTCAGGTTGACACAGTGAATATATCTCCTTTGTTAGTCCTATGACCAGGGCCCCCTTGGGCTGGTTTTAATTAACTCTGATAAGTATGCAAAGCTGCCACCAGTAGCTAACAAAGGCCAAGGTGGATCCATGGAGCCTTTGTTAGTTAATTAGGGTGGCCATGGGAGGAGGAACGTTTTGCCTTCCCCTTTCTGAGATGCTGTAAGGAATAAAAGATTGTGGGGTAAAAGAAAGCAGGTACGGCATAGATAAACTACACTTCCCAGTAGGCATGGGGAAAATGTAGTTTCCTGGGCCGTTAGGTCACAGCTGCTAGTGATCTGCAATTAGTGCGGGTCTTCATAACGGCCGCTCGCCCATGCTTCAGTGCTGTTGATTAATGATTTGGAGAGCACGGGCGGCGGCGGCGACGGCAGCAGGCAGGAGCAAAAGCAGACCACTTAGAAGAGGCGTGAAGGAGTCACGCTAGCCATGCCGTGTGTAATCTTGATTCCTGGGCTGCGGCGGTGAAAACTTTCTTACTGCTTCATTTATTGCAGGTCCGGGTCTGTCACGGATGACTCCCCGGGCCATAAAGTTAAGTGGTGCCTATGTTTATGTACTTGCCGGGCTGCGGCGGTGATTTTGGGGAAAAAACACTGACTTTCAATGCATTTATGTTTTCGCTGGGCTGTGACGGTGTTTGTTTGATATGCCATGTAATTTTCATTTGAGTCCAGGCGATTTAATGAAGAAAGTCCGGAATTATGTGCACACTAATGGTGCTTCCATCTTTTGAAGCTAATTAGTGCGGAAGGTTTCTGCCAGAGATATTATGTTCTGGACACAAGAGAGATATTGTGTCTAGAAAGTCTTTTAACATGGATACTAGGTGCCTTCCAAGTCCATTGTTTCATGATTTATGAAGTATCTGAGTGGGTCAATGCTGTCTAGTTCATTATGCACGCAATATTGACAAGTCATGATTTCTAATGCAGATGGTTTTTTGTATATGCACAAGTTAGTGTACGGTTACGTGAATACAGGAATCAGGTCAGGTTGTAGGAGTCATTAATTGAAGATTTCCTTCAATTCATTAGGTGTTCTTTGCTTGTATATGTCTTTGTTTTCCCTTCCTTTCCTTTATTTATCCATCCCCTTTCCCTAACTCCATCTTCCCCCCATTGGCTGCCACGTGGCTACCTGTATTCTATAGTCAGGCGCCCGTGCCAACCACGGTGGGAGGGGTCGATCCATTTGACTTCTGTGGTTCGGGAGAGAGGATTGAAAACCACTCTCCCTTAAGTTCAGAGATTTTGACAGAATCAACAGCCCCCGAATTCGGGAGTACTGAACCACCCAGGCCAAATGGATAACCCTCCTTCTTTAGCAGAAGTGTTAAAGGTACTACAAGATATTCAGGTGGAATTGATACATGTAAGGCAGGAATCTAGCACTTTGAAGAATCAAGTGCAAGGATTAGTAGCACAAGGGACCCCACTGGAGGAAGCAGGGTCGTCTACGGGTAGAACAGGAACCAGAACACCCACTGTTGTGTTTCAGGCACCCAGCAGTGTGCCTTTGGCATCACCTGAAAGGTTTTCTGGGGACCCAAAGAAATACATGACGTTTTTGACCCAGTGTAGATTACATTTTCTGTGTAAACCATCGGCCTTTGAGACTACTCAAGCAAGAACTGCTTTTGTGATTTCATACCTAACAGGAGATGCAGCTGCTTGGGCGATGCCTTTGGTACAAAAAGATGATCAATTATTGTATAATTGGGATAATTTTCAGGCTGAATTCAGTAGATTATTTGATCGGAGGGAAGTATCATTGGCGCAAGACAAGGAGTTATTGGCGCTAAAACAGGGTACCAGAGATCTAGTTTCGTATGTGACTCACTTTAATAGACTGGTAATTGAAACAGATTGGCCAGAGAATAAACGAACAGTTCTATTCTATCAGGGATTGAAGGAAGAGTGAAAAGACGCCATGGCACAGGTAGAACCTCAACCCAACACATGTACAGCTATGATTGATTTAGCATTAAGGTTGGATCATAGAATGAATGAGCGAAAGGGAGATAGGAAAAAATCAGAGGTGGTACCTTTTGTACGATTAGATAGAGGTAGGGTGAACAACAGAAACAGTGAAGGGGAACCTATGCAGATTGGAGGGGTTAGGGGACCATTATCGGCCACAGAAAAGGAACAGAGAAAGGCTAATAATTTATGTTTGTATTGTGGTCAACCAGGACATTATATCCGTACTTGTCCAAATACTCCTAAGAAGGTAGGGAGTGGAGATAAGAGCAAGGGCGAGTCGGGAAAAGGATTGGGCCGGCCTTAGGGGGAACAAAGGTGTCGGGCTCAGTGGTAGAAAAGTTCCCCACGTGGGTAGCAAATACTTCTCGAAAAGGTAATTCTCATTTGTATATACTGGTAACTTTAATTTTTGCTTGTAATAAACAGATGGTGTCGGCCATGATAGATTCAGGGGCTACTGGAAATTTTATTGACATTGATTTGGCCAAAAGACTACGGTTGCCTTTGAGAGAAAAGACTCAAGTGGAAGGGGTACAGTCGGTGGATGGGTCACCTTTAATTTCGGGACCCATTTGTCAGCAAACTCAACCCATAGAAATGAGGTGTCAGTCTGGTCATGTGGAGGGTATTGTACTAGATCTCATCGCAGCTCCCCAGTTTGGTCTTATTTTAGGAATTCCTTGGTTGACTCAGCATAATCCAAGAATTGATTGGGTAGCTAGAGAGATATTTTTTGAGAATACGGAATGTATGGGTCACATTGAAGAAGAAGTGAGCCCTGCGTTGTTTTTGGCAGATCAACCACCAGCAGTACAAGTAGTGGGGGCGGTGGGAGCACAGGTTCCGGTGCAATATCAAGAGTATGTGAATGTGTTCGATAAAGGCGGAGCGGAACAACTACCCCCCCCATAGACCATACGATTGTGTCATAGAGTTGGAACCTGGGGCTAAATTACCATGTAGTAGAATATATGCATTAACGGAAACTGAGAATCAACATTTGAGAGAGTATTTGGATGACATGTTGAAGAAGGGATTTATTAGACATTCCACATCACCAGTCTCATCCCCATTGTTTTTTGTGCCTAAAAAAGAGGGTACGCTGAGAACATGCATTGATTATCGTGCATTGAATAAGCTGACAGTTAAAAACAGATACCCACTCCCTTTAATTACTGGACTGTTGGACCAAGTAAAGACAGCAGTGGTTTACACCAAGCTTGATTTACGTGGAGCTTATCATTTGATTCGGGTCAAAGAAGGGGATGAGTGGAAAACTGCATTTCGAACTAAGTTTGGATTGTTTGAATATTTGGTTATGTCTTTTGGTTTGTGTAATGCTCCTGCAGCATTTCAATTTTTTATGCAGGAAGTTTTGAGTGAGTTTTTGGATATTTTTGTTATTGTATATATTGATGACATTCTAATTTACTCAAATTCACAAGAACAACATGTGAGTCATGTAAGGGCAGTGTTAAAGAAATTACAAGAACATCAGTTATATGTGAAATTGGAAAAATGTGCCTTTCATGTGAAAAGAGTGGAGTTTTTGGGCTTCATATTGACCCCGGAGGGAATAATTATGGACAAAAACAAGGTACAGGCAGTTTTGGATTGGCCCAAACCCCAGTGTGTTAAAGATATTCAGTCTTTTTTGGGTTTCGCCAATTTCTACAGACGATTCATTACTAATTTTTCTCAGGTTGTAGCCCCTATAACACGACTACTAAGAAAGGCAACCAGCTTTTGTTGGAATGAGGATGCAGAAAAGGCTTTTCAGGAATTAAAGATGGCATTTACATCAGCTCCAGTGTTGCGACACCCAGACACGGATAAGATGTTTCAAGTAGAAACCGATGCGTCCAATGTGGCAATAGGGGCGGTGTTATCGCAGAAAGATTCAGAAGGAAGTTGGCACCCAGTAGCGTATTATTCACGAAAACTCACTCTATGTGAACAAAATTATTCCATTACAGATAAAGAACTATTAGCTATCAGAGCTGCTTTCCTGGAATGGAGACATTATTTACTGGGAGCTAAACATCAGGTGTTGGTTGTGACAGATCATAAAAATCTACAGTACTTCAAAACTGCCCACACATTGAGTCCAAGACAATTACGGTGGTCTCAATTTTTCAATGAGTTTGATTTTGTGGTGACCTTCCGGCCAGGAAAAAGAAATGGTAAGGCAGATGCTTTATCACGTCAACAAAACCTGGACAACCTGGTATCGGAAACCAAGTCCATAATCCCCGCAGAGAGAGTGGTGGGGGCAGTAATTTCTAAATTGATGACGCAAGTGAAAAAGGCAATGAGGAATCAAAGGAATCTGAGTTGGGGAATAAGTAACCCTTTGGAAACATTTAAAGAGAATCTTCCTTACTATGATGGAAGATTGTATTTGCCCACTTTGGAACTCCAAAAGAAGGCTTTGCATTGGGGCCATAATTCCCTTTTGGCTGGTCATTCAGGGAGTAAAAAGACACAGGCTCTAGTGGAAAAATACTTTTGGTGGCCGAATTTGAGACAACAGGTGATCACGTATGTGCAAGAATGTGAAACATGTGTACGAAGTAAATCTGATCATACTAAAAAGTCAGGGTTACTTAAACCATTGCCACGCCCACTAAAATCTGGACACACATATCAATGGACTTTATTACAGACCTACCACCAGATGATCAGTACGACACAATATGGGTGATAGTGGATTACTTGTCTAAACAAGCTCACTTTGTGCCCTGTAAAGGAATTCCAGGAGCAGGGAAATTGGCGGAATTGTTTTTGCAGCATGTGGTTCGCCTGCATGGGCTACCACGTACTATTGTTTCTGATAGAGGACCACAATTCACATCCAAGTTTTGGCGCGCTTTCTGTCAGATGTTAGGAATTGATTGTGCCTTGTCCACTAGTTATCATCCTCAGACGGATGGACAAACTGAAAGGGTTAATCAGACGCTTGAACAATACCTGCGCTGTTATTTACATGATGGTATGGAGTCGTGGGTTCGAGCATTATGGTTGGCTGAATTCACATATAACAATGCTGAACATGCCTCTTTGGGAATGTCTCCCAATGAGTGCTTGTATGGACAGGTACTGGAAATGTTGCCAGAACAGTTACCAGAGGTTGAAAACCTTCCAGTACTACAGGACAGAAGGCAATTACTTCTAAACATCAGACAAAAGGCGCAGGATAATCTTGAATATGCAAAACATCAATATAAAATGTATGCAGATAAAAAGAGAAGGGAGGCTCCTCAGTACAAGGTGGGAAATAAGGTGTGGCTATCCACACGCAATTTGTCTCTGGTAGGATCTCGAAAATTTGCTCCTAAATACTTTGGACCTTATGAAATAGTAAAGATTGTGTCTGAGGTTGCAGTAAAATTAGATTTACCTAAGTCTCTGAAAATTCACCCGGTATTCCATGTGTGTCTCCTTAAACCCGCAGCACCTGGAACACGCATGAAGAGACCTCCTGCCATTCACAAAGAGGATCATGTTGAATATGAAGTAAAGAAGATTTTGGATTCAAAAAGAAGGAGACAAGTGTTGTGGTACCTCATCCAGTGGACTGGATATGGATTGGAAGACTGTTCCTGGGAACCTGCTAGTGCAGTACATGCACCTCGTCTGGTAAGACTGTTTCATGCAAAGTATCCGGAGAAGGCAGGCCCTGGGAAGAGCCCTGGAAGGGGAGGTAATGTAAGGAATAAAGGATTGTTGGGTAAAAGAAAGCAGGTACGGCATAGATAAACTACACTTCCCAGTAGGCATGGGGAAAATGTAGTTTCCTGGGCCGTTAGGTCACAGCCGCTAGTGATCTGCAATTAGTGCGGGTCTTCATAACGGCCGCTCGCCCATGCTTCAGTGCTGTTGATTAATGATTTGGAGAGCACGGGCGGCGGCGGCGACGGCAGCAGGCAGGAGCAAAAGCAGACCACTTAGAAGAGGCGTGAAGGAGTCACGCTAGCCATGCCGTGTGTAATCTTGATTCCTGGGCTGCGGCGGTGAAAACTTTCTTACTGCTTCATTTATTGCAGGTCCGGGTCTGTCACGGATGACTCCCCGGGCCATAAAGTTAAGTGGTGCCTATGTTTATGTACTTGCCGGGCTGCGGCGGTGATTTTGGGGAAAAAACACTGACTTTCAATGCATTTATGTTTTCGCTGGGCTGTGACGGTGTTTGTTTGATATGCCATGTAATTTTCATTTGAGTCCAGGCGATTTAATGAAGAAAGTCCGGAATTATGTGCACACTAATGGTGCTTCCATCTTTTGAAGCTAATTAGTGCGGAAGGTTTCTGCCAGAGATATTATGTTCTGGACACAAGAGAGATATTGTGTCTAGAAAGTCTTTTAACATGGATACTAGGTGCCTTCCAAGTCCATTGTTTCATGATTTATGAAGTATCTGAGTGGGTCAATGCTGTCTAGTTCATTATGCACGCAATATTGACAAGTCATGATTTCTAATGCAGATGGTTTTTTGTATATGCACAAGTTAGTGTACGGTTACGTGAATACAGGAATCAGGTCAGGTTGTAGGAGTCATTAATTGAAGATTTCCTTCAATTCATTAGGTGTTCTTTGCTTGTATATGTCTTTGTTTTCCCTTCCTTTCCTTTATTTATCCATCCCCTTTCCCTAACTCCATCTTCCCCCCATTGGCTGCCACGTGGCTACCTGTATTCTATAGTCAGGCGCCCGTGCCAACCACGGTGGGAGGGGTCGATCCATTTGACTTCTGTGGTTCGGGAGAGAGGATTGAAAACCACTCTCCCTTAAGTTCAGAGATTTTGACAGATGCCTTGATGTACCCTTGGCTGCCATATTCCAACTAAATATGACAGGGGGGATGGTGCCTATAGGATGTGTCCACCCAGGGTACATGGATCTATGTGTATTTCATGCGGTGAGCATAGGAAAATATGTGCCTATTAGCCCCACACATTTTCCGGTGGTTGATCTACTATCATTCAATTTTATTTAACATTTTAAAAAAAGCCCAGGCTAGCGCACACCCACCGTGTGGATGGCCGAATTCCTCACACATGGGTAGAGGATGAAGCGGGCCCCCTATCCATAACACCCATGAAGAATGCCACAGTATGCTTCAGAAATACGGGCACAGCGTAGGTAGGGGAAACAAAGGGTGTAAACGCATTTTTGATGTGCCTGGCATGAAAATAGGCACTGCTGTAATAATGGCCCACTATTGGCCCTGAGGTTCAAAAGCATAAATGCAGCTCCCTCCAAATTGGGGAGGCTTGAGCTCCCTAGTGGTAATAAGTACACCAGCTTTAGTTGTGCCCCAGAGCAACGTGCAGATTGGTGACTTCCCCAGAATGAAAACACACATAAGACATAAGAGGTCCCTCACACATGCATGTATGAAGAGAAGCAACTATAACTCGACGATGATGGACAAGGCATATCTCAAGAGAATAACTCAGGGGCAAAGCGCTTGCCTTGGAAGCAAGATGACGTAGAGCAACACAGGTACGATCCCCGGGTCCGCACTTAAAAACCTTTGGGTATTAAGCACGTTAAAAATAACCACACCATACCAGAGATGTTCTTTACATACCTCTTTGCAGCCGGGTTGCAAGCCAATATGGATGCTGCAAAATGGTTGCGAATTACCTGATGGGAACTATTGCAGACTATAAATACCACTGTGAAAGGCTTTCACGCCATAAAAGAAGAGCCGAGGGCAATAAGACTCATGATCCTCCAGAACAGGTACGTTCTCGATCTGATAACGGACATGGGGGTGCATGTGTGCAAGAATGGGACCTTCTTGCTGCACAGACACACACGATGAGGAGAATGGGACACTCACAGAGGCCAAAGCCACCTTAACAGAGTTGCACACAAGAATGGTGGAAGAGGTGGAAGATATTGCAGACGATGACTGATTTAACTACCTGTTCTCATGGATACCCACCTGGATGGCTAACACATTCAAAATACTAGTGGCTATACTGGTACTAGTACTATTTGGTATTTTGTGTTCGAAGAATAGCAATAAGCCTATCTAAAAAGACTGCCAAAAAGGCAGTAGGAATGAAAATAGTAATAAACCTGGATTCTCACGGGCTTGAGTATACACAAATGGAAGACTTTCCCCATATGTAAGCAATGGATAGCCCTATCGCTCCTCCAGGATCAAAATGTATTTGTCCTCATGACCCTCACAATTACATTGAGCACTGGGTATTTTGTGATTCCAATTGGGAATGCTGCTATATGGCCTGGGAATTGGATGAACATGTCAGTCCTGTAGGTATCTTGAGGGGGGTGACTAAGATATGGATACCCAAAGAGCCCTATCTTGGGGAGAGTGTGGTTGAGGGCTCGACCAGAGGGGGGAATGTTAAGTGAATGAGCCGGTCCGATGGCACAGCGAGTAGAGCGCTCGCTTTGACATCCATGTAGAGCCTGCTGATGCAGGTTCGAATCCCGGCAGAGCCAGACTCAGCCTTTCTTCCTTCCGAGGTCGATAAATGAGCACCACACACTGTGGGAAATAATAAACAGTGCAGTGAGGGTTCATAGCGCTATACAAATGCAAAATTATTATTATTATTATTATTATTGTTATTATTACTATTATTATTAAGTGGCAGATGAATACGTCATCCATAGCTTTGACCCCTCCCCTTCCCAATATCACACAATTGAGAAACGTTACTTACTAAGGCAACCATACCGCCCATATCCCAGGAAGGTACAGTAAGAGATTGATGCAAACTAAACTGACGAGGGCATGTGTAATCAAACTAATGTTGTAATAATACATGTGCATGCATCAGACATGAAGCAAATGGGCACTCAACATGAAAAACACATACATAGATAATGTATGCATTTATACATGAAGAATATTAACATAGCATCCATAATACATGAAGAATATTAACATAAGAAATGTATAAGCTGAATACAACATGAACAACAGGCAAATATAGCTCACTAACATAGAAAGCAAGAGGGTAGTGGGCAGCCATCTTCATCAAAAAAGAAGCCACATCATGTTTCTAATTAAACGAAAGGCCTCAAGGCTTCATGAGTACTCAAAATGCTGAAATCCCAAAATACAGCTCCATGCAGAACTCAAGCAATCGATGGCAACCAGAGCCAAGATTACTGAGAAACAAGGGAGGGTCTGCAGAGAAGGCACAAGATAGCAGTTCCCAGGACACAAGAGGTATATTGTAAGGAAGGCATGGTATCAAGAATAGACAGACACAAGTGATCACAGTTCAAGGGTGTTTATTAAACTGTATAGGTAGGTTGGAAAAACAACCTATCTAAACCTAATTCTAAGATGGGAGCGAGCTATGACCATCAAATAATAATAAGGCAGTCCTAGTGGCGTTGTATCAAATAAAAGGGCCTATACTAAGAAAAACCTATTGCCAATCCTTACACTAAATACAAAAAAGTTTGGGATGGGGTTCACAAGAAAGAAAGAAGTGTTCACAAATGATAAGTCAGGATGTGTTAGCCGGGGGTTCTCCTTTTCCCACATTTTGAGCATGGGACAAGGCGGGACTCCTGAGCAAAGCACACTCTTGAGCTTTCCCAGCATGTGACAACAGTTCCACTTCACGTATCAGGACCTTCTGTGATTAAGTCTCTTTTCTGCAAAAAATTCTCTTGCTCCCAAGGACCTGATGGCTTCCAAAAATAATAAACACAAGAAGTTCTGTTCCAAACGTATGTTGGGTGATGGATTGTAGACCCCTCAAACAGTACTTATCAATATCAGAATCTTCGGACAGAGGTTGCCTCTCCTGCTTCTGAGGATCTGATAGACTCAAATAACAAACAAAAAGTTCTTTTGGATTGCACTTGAGGTGTTGATTTTTCATCCTTGGGTCCCCCTCTTCCGGGCGAAGAAACCTCTCGAATATCAGCCTCCCTCCCATCGGGTTCACTCTGGCTTACTATTCACGTGTCACTGGCTGATGGCTTTCACCCCTGGACCCTCCTCTGCCGAGCTCAGACCTTTCTCGACTGTTTGCCTCCATCTATTGCGTTCACGCTGGCTCTCATTCGCAGGCTTTCCTCTTTTGCTGTTACAGTTCTGTTCCACATTGTACATTGGATGATGACTTCACCCTTGGGCCCCTTCCTCCGGGTGCTGACCCCTCATGAATCTCAACCTTCCTCCGTCAGGTTCACTATGACGTTTGCAAAGATATTTTCTCCTTGGCCTTTTACAAACAGTTCTCCGTGGACATCCCTCTGCCGGGTTCACTTTTGTCAACACACTGTTTCTTGGGACTTTAGACTTCACCCCTCTTTATTGACATCCCTTTGTCGGGTTCAGCCTTGCCGCTTCAAAATTCCTCTTGCTTTCTCTTGCTATGGGATTCACTTCCCTTGCATTTCTCAATGTTTTGTCGGTGAAAGGCTTTCAACTGTACAGGGATTCTGCTAGACCCATGTATGACCACTTTGACCTTTCTTGGCGGCTCTCCTATGGCCTTCTTGTAACAGTAGTTTTTAATCAGCATGGGAATAAACCAGAGTCTATTGAGTGAGCACCCATGCGGTGCCACTTCCCTCTGCAGCTGGCCTTCCCTTTAAACGTAACAATTCACAGTTCTTTGAACTTTTCTCAATGTTCCACTTTGCAACTTTCATTCAACACAGTTCCATCTCTTATCGGTTCTCCCCTCGACTCACTGGCTGTGATGAACCACTTGATTGTTTCTGAATGTCCTATGTGGTAAGATGGGGAAAAAAAGGTGTTATATGGAATTATAGCTTTCAACCTAGGGGGTAGGTGATTTTGGAAGCGTATGGTAGGGTATGTGAACTGAATGCGGGGGGTGCTGTTTTGTCAAAACAGATTGTGAGTTTGGGAAATAATAATTAGAGGGACATGGAAAGGAATGATCAGGAGTTTCGGGTATGTAACAGAAAGACAGGGCTTCTGGGAACTGTAGTTTCCCACACTACTCGAGTTTGGGTTCCTAAAGGGTTTACCATAGACAGATGGTCTGTTGGCTTTGGCTAAGGGAGATTCATTGGGAGGAAGTGGGGTAGATCCGGAGCATTTTACTAAAGCTTCATGGACTTCACCCTCCTCACCTTCTTCTCCGGTATAATACCACGTCTCCCCTTGGTTATTTCTCCAAGCACAACCCCGGACTCCCTAACCCAGGTGATCTTTCCCCGGTCGTCTGCCTTTAGGGTTTGGATAAGAGAGGGCCAGTTCTTCCGTGGTCACCTGAATAAGGGATTACCGGGATCTACCTGGGAGAATACCCTCAGGTTTCTCACAATGCTCCCAGACTAATTAAAGTTTAGAAGAGCACAACAACCCATTGTTAGCCAGGTGCATGCAACCTATAAGCCAAGAGAGCCCTATTGCTGATTAAATCATTTTAGTCACCCTGTGGCATCGACTGCTATGTGAACCAAGTACTTTATTGTGTATTGCTGCCATGAGTTTTTTAAATTGGTTATTTTTGGATGAAATGTGTTTGCTGTTTTAGACTAACTTCTTTTACCCTGTGTTTTTGTGTGCTAATGCATGAGGTTGCTTGAAATATTTTATCTGTGACTGTGTTTTTGTTGCTAATGACTGTTTGAGAAGTTCATTTAAAGCTATATCATGCAATAAATGTTTGTCACCAGTGAGTGTTCCATTTATTCCCCTCCACAACCTTGTCAGAATTTCCCTTAAACTCACCCCATTGTACGAAGCTCACTGCTTCCCGTCAAATCTGATTTCTTATCCAATGTACGTTCTTTTGTGATTAAAACAGCAGTTTCGTGACGTGCTCTGTCCATATTGGTGCGAATGTTCTTTACACGAACGCCATGGTTTTCTCTTTGTATCCCAGAGGCCTTCAGCTCAGCAACTGAACGTAGTTTCCTGCCACTTGTTATTTACCTATTTTGCTCTTTTAATCACTACATATTGCTGTTGTAAGCAGTCGAGGTTCTTTGGGTTGTTTTTGCATTGTGGGTGGTCTGGATTGACAAGCTCTAGTCGCAGGCTGTGTGCCTGGAAGGTGCCTTTTAGTCTACATAGCGCAAGATGAGCCAGATATTTTGCCTCTACAACTGGTGCTTCCTGTGGTACTAAAACCATGGGGGCCCAGGATGCATACGGTATCAACAAGCATAAATAGCATCTGCAATTTGTCATTCATCTTCCTACCACACTCATATCATTATACAAGCTATTCGAGTGCTCGGGAAGTCTAATATCTTCAATAGCATCTAGGCCTAGGCTATGGCATGCCTAGGCATGGATCTTATTTGGGCCTATGCGCTTGCCTTCTCATTCTATCGTGGCACAATACATATCTCCTTGTTACTATACTACTGCTAACATTGTTGTTCTTATTATTATTTGTGCTACAAAAAAAGATTTTTAATTGTGGGGAATAATATTTCTAACATTTTGCTCATGCACACTGTTAGGCAAAGCTTGTATGCAGTACCCTTTGGGACCACTACACACAACTTGGACTACATGTGTAAGCAAAACCAACCTTTGGTATAAGTCTTTACTACCCAGTTTTGTGGTAGCGCTGCTGAGCAGTCAGGCTTATCTCAAGAGGGAAGGTGAGCTGTAAGGATGTTACACAGGTCTATAATTACAAGTATTCAAATAGACTCTTATACTCAGGTTTCTTGGAAAAAAACTTATTCATTTATTTCACAGTCATTTATAAATCATTCACTAGAAGGAGGCAATCTATATCACACACAAATATACTTCAGTACTTCAGAATATCAGGTTCTGAGGCATTTAAACTACTTTGAAGGAGGAGCAAAATGGAATTCAGAGCATTTGAAGTAGGAGCAAAAAGGCGTAAGTTAATAAAACGGATATTACAGTTACTCTTAAACAGTGCAAATAGTTTGAGTTCACCAGAGGAGCTGATTCAATGCAATAGGTTAGGCCAAAGTCAATGGGCTAAAGTCTTGTATAGGATAAAGCAGTTCTGGAAGTTAATCGGAAAAGTCTATGCCAAAGTTCTCATAAGTAGTTTGTAAAAGAAAGATTCGTATGTTGGGTCACAAGCTAACTAGGCCTGCAAGTTGTCGGGTTTTCACAGTACCTTACAATGAAGAAAAGATGCAGCTGAAGATGTCTGTCCCCAGCAGTTCCTGCAGATCTTGCTGTTCCTGAGCCTCAGTCGTGGGGACAAGAGGTAGGATGTCAGAGGACTCCTAGACTGCACAGGGACTGGTTAAATAGCTGGTAAAAGGCAAATATTCGATTCCGTTAGCTGTAGTCAAGCACACAAACTGGTGTCCTTCTCCCTGGCTATTCAGTTTCCTGCAGCGCTCTGAGGAAAATACAACCTGCTCCGAGAATGGTAACCAGGTGGCTTACGAGTTGATTGGTCCCACCAACTCAAAGGGAGATGTCGTCCTTAAAGGGCTTGTCTTTCGAGATGAACTTGGTGATTTGGACCTGCAGCAGGGCTTCACCAGGCAAACCAGCGGTCCAGGAGTTGCAGCAGCCATTCTCTTCCAGCTCGTCTTCGGTTCTTTCGTTCCAGTGGTCGACTCTGCCTTCCAAGGAAGAGACTCGCTTTTTATCCATTTTCCTCCAATAAAATTCCAGCCTAGCTGCCACTCACCCAGCAGGGTGGCTGTCTTTGCCGGACAGTCAGCCAGCCAATCACGCCAGAGTGCATTTGAGTCTGCTATGAGACTAAGCACAGGGAGTTGCGGGCACCTCCCTCACTTCCTTCCCACCCCAGACACTTGGGCGCCAGAGGCCTTCTTCAGTCCTGAAGCCCGCCAAAGGCATAGAAACAAAGGGACCAAACCTGGTTTGGCACGCAGAGACAAACTCCAGAAGGACCTTTCCAAAATAAAATGGCAAAAAAAGAAGACCGGGACCTGTTTAAACAAAGGAGGCTCAGACGCCATCTTGAAAAACATGGCTCCCGCGATTTAACGCTACCGGTGTTCGTGGTTGGGAAAAATCATGGTAGTTCATTGTAAAACCCCTGCCACCAGCCATTTAGAGAGGAAAGGGTAGCATTTGACTGCTAAATGAGTTTCTAGATATAGTGGTACTAAGTAACCCCTCCAGCACTCTATGGTAAGATAGGGTGTGCTGGGTCTAGGAATTTGGAAAGACTAGTAAAGTTAATTTCACTTTACTTTCTCTGGGAAACAGTAGTTTATCCCAGAGAAGGCATTTAAACCATGGGACAGCCCAAAAGGCTTCCCCGTGTCACTGCACTGAGGGTGTTGTGTGACACACATGAAAAGATGATGCCTATGGAGTTGTCTAAAACTCCACAACCAAAGAACACAAGAGTAAAACACATTCAAAATACATGAGAGAGTGGGAAAAAAGGCTCTCCAGTTAAAAGAATAAAGCCCTCAAAAATCCAACAAAGTTGCTGGGGTTCTCTAAGGTGAAGGAAATTAGCAAATTTATGAGAATTCTCCCCAACACACACACTCATTCGGTCAGGTATATTTGCTTGTGTGTTGACACTGTTATTACATATTTGGGAAGTATTATTCAGATGTTCAAATGTGTTGCCAGTTGTGTTTGACAGTGCAGATGCGTTTAGCAGTGCACTTCGGTTTATGTTCCCCCTGCCCTCCTCCTTTAGATGGCTTGCCCAGACAAAAGTTGTACTCCAATAACTTCCAAACATAAAAATTCATTTAAAAAAAATAATGTTGTTGTGCTTTAGTTTCATAATCAAAAACTTTTTACACATTTGTATTCATTAAAATTCCAATTTTGAAACATCATTAGTATTTTAAAAAAATGTATTCAATCAATTAGTTCCCGAGTGTCCCCACACTTAATCCATACGTTGAACATTGGTCCGTTTCTTGCATGTCACATTTCTTCATCTTTATCTCCTAAGTGATCCTTTTTTGTTTCATTAATTTTTCTAGTAGGTCTATACCTATACACGCTAGTCGTGTGTTATTCCCGTGGCAAAATTCACCCCACCACTCGTCCTTCGATCGTGACGTGTATTTTCTCAGCTATTTACTTAAAACTTTGTTCCTTTCTTCTTTTACTGCTTCACATTCCAGTAGCAAATGCTTTACAATTTCCACTGTATCAACGGTGTAACAAAATCTGCATTGCCCGTTGTTCATACCACGTCGCCCTCTAGTGTGTAGAAATTAATTTGTTGGGTAGCCGCCCAACCTTATTTGAAGTAGCTTTTCTCAATGGAATTTGCTGGGATATTTCATTAGATAATCTGGCATGGTATCTCTTTTGCCATTTTATTTTGCCGCATTTTCTAGTGTTTTGTAGGATAATCATTTCTCTTCAGTTTTTCCTTCACTTTCTTCGGATTCTGAAGAAGTTCTTTTATGGATGAGTCGAGATATTCTAGATGTTTACACCAGGAGTCTTTCCACTGACTTAATAGAATTGCACTATTACTGGATCATCTAGCATAATTTTCCTTAATAGAGTTAGTAACTTTCAGCATATTATTGAGTGTAGGGATTGAAGTCCTAACTTGGCTCTTACAGCAACTATAGGTAGACATCTTGGGAGCTTCAAGACCAGTTCCCAAAATCTGCTTTCTATCTTATCCCAAACTTTCCATGATAGATTAAGACAGGCTTCTCCTCCTTAGGTAATTATTGGAAGGGCTTTCTGAATATAAAAAGCCTGTAGCGGAATCAATGAGAATTTTCCATATCTTCTGTTTAAAATTATTCCTTGTGAACATAGCATCTTTACTTTCATAGTTAGATCTTTTAACCACATTTCCTTTGCCATTGATTGATTGAATTTTATGCCTAGGTATTGAATATCTTTTACTCTTTCTAGTTTCTCAGATCATATCATCCGATTGAAGATTTTAGTCCGTACTCAGGTATTTTCCCCAATGGTAAGGATTTTTGATTTATCGGTGTTATCACTAGGTCATTTTGAACCATAGAGCTTGTCTAGTAGGTGCTGTAACCCCATATCTGTTTGGTTTACCAGCACAAGATAGTCTGCATAACATATGATCGCTATTTCACTATTGGTTATTTTGGGAGGGTGGTGATGTGTGTCTTTCAAAGCATCCGGCATGTCTGCTATATATAATTTTAAAAGGGTTTCCACAAGAAGGCAGCCTTGCTTCACTCCCTTTTTTGTTTTTATTGCTGCAGACAAGGCTCCTTTGTTGTTTATTCTTACTCTTGTAGTCGTGTTATTATGCAGAGCTATAATTGGTTGCAGGATCTCCTTGGAGCAGTCCCATTTTTTCAGTTTAGACCATAGCTTTTGACGATTTACCCCATGACATGCCTGTCTTAAATCTATAAAGGCTAAGCACAGATTTTCTTTTTCCCTTATTGCATTCAGCTTCAGCGTTAATAATATGAACAAGTTAAGCTCTATTCCGGTCCCCGTCGTAAACCCAGTTTGTCTAGGGTCAATGATTTTTGCTTTTTTTGCCTACTCCGAATGATGTTTCTGCAAGATTGACGTATATAGTTTACCAATGACATAAATTAGCGCTATCGGCCGATAGTTGGAAGTATCATCTCGTTGGCCTTTTTTAAAGATAGGGACTGAAATGCTTGATCGCCATGATGGTGGAATTTTCTTAGTCTCCTCAATTTGTCGAAAGATCATACTTATGAACGTTGCCCAACCGGCTGTTTTTTAATTTAATTTTTTTATTCCAGATTTGCTAAACACTTGGGTCCTGCTGCTGCCGAGTTTTTCAAAGTTTCTATCCTGTTTTCTATTTGTTCTTTATTTATTTCCAGCATCCAATGTTGACAGCTCGTCTTTTCTGTCTCAATTGAGACTGTGTCAGCACTGCCGAACACTTACGAGTAATGAGCTATCCACTTTGCTTCTGTTACTCCGTTGTTTAATCTACTCTGTTGGTTGAAAGTCTGGTTATTTATTAACGTCCACATATCTCTAGTGGTGGCTTGACCATTAGCTTTTACCATACGTTCTCCATGTTCCTGTACTCGTTGACTCCGGAATCCCTTCAGACAATTTTTATAATTGTGCTTCTTATTTTTAATTTGCCTTAGTTGTGAAAGGCTGTTTTCACCATTTTTCTTTTTTTGTGGAAGTGCAATTTCCTGTTTTAGTTGCTTTCTTCTTTTAACTACCAATTCACTGTATTTGTGTTTAGGCTCTAATAAAAGGAGCTTCATTCCTGTTTTCTTTAGTTGGTATGTTGTTAACAGAGACTCATGCGAGAGGCCATCTCTCTCGTCTTTTATTTGTTTACTAAATTCGGCTGTTATTGATGCTATGTCAGATTGTCTCAACCTGACTCGAATACCTCCATGGTTTAATTCGAATTGGTCGTAAGTTCCACTTAAGTCATGTTCTTTCCTGCTGGTCCATGTTATTCTTAAGATGTTATGGTCACTTACGTGTTGGTCGAGAATATCTAACCGTTTGACTTTGTGTAGATGTTGCTTCGATATCCAAATTTAGTCTATTATCGACTTTTGAGTCCCATTTTTCCAGGTGGCTCTACCTGGGGTGTCTCTCCGTGGTTTGTCCATTCAACATAAATATGTTGTGGGCGTTTGCCATCTGCACCCATTTAGCGTCTTTTGTGTCGCCATTCCTTAGTTGTTCAATTCGTGGTATGCCTTGCTTGCTAAGGCAGTTTATGCTTAGATCTCCACACACTCTTTTTTGGATGAGTCTCGTGTATCTGTGCTTCTCTTATTATTTCAGTTATTGCACTCAATAGTTTTGTTGTGGTTGTTTTTGCCAGGTTCCAGTAGATGTTTATAAGCATTAAGGGGGTAATTCATAGAATTCAGCGCACAAGTGGCACACGCGGCTGGCGCACAGTGTGCGCGTGCGGCAGTCTGCACCAGCCGCGTGCACCAAAACCCATTTCGGCGCACAGCGTATTCACGGATTTTAACATCCCTAAGCAACCGTGGCGCAGAGTGGCGCAGCGACCCTGCAGCAGCGCCAGTTACGCCCCCAACCCCGCCCCGTGCACCATGAACAGCGCACAAATCCAGTACATGGTGCACAGGCCAGTGGACCAGCATACAGCCCCCCAACCATGAAAACGTGTGTAAAACTCCCCGTGCACCCCTCGGAATACATGTACCCCGGTCGCGCTAGGCCAATCGCGTGTAAAACTCCCCACGCACCCCTTGAAATACACGTACCCGCTCATTCGCGGGAAGTTTCACACGCGGTAGGCCCTGTGTGAGCAGGGCACGTGTATTTCTGGGGTTCGTGGGGAGTTTCACACGCTGTAGGCCCTGTGCGAGCGGGGCACGTGTATTTCTGGGGTTCGCGGGGAGTTTCACACGCGGTAGGCCCTGTGCGAGCTGGGCACGTGTATTTCTGGGGTTCGCAGGGAGTTTCACACGCCGTAGGCCCTGTGCGAGCGGGACACGTGTATTTCTGGGGTTCGTGGGGAGATTCACACGCTATAGGCCCTTTGCGATTGGGGCACATGTATTTCTCGGGTTCGCGTGGAGTTTCCCACGCGGTAGGCCCTGTGTGAGCGGGCACATGTATTTCTGGGGTTCGCGGGGAGTTTCACATGCAGTAGGCCCGGTGCGAGCGGGCTCGTGTATTTCTGGGGTTTGCGGGGAGTTTCACACACGGTAGGCCCTGTGCGAGCAGGGCACGTGTAATTCTGGGGTTCGCGGGGAGTTTAAAACGCGGTAGGCCCTGTGCGAGTGGGGTACATGTATAACTGGGGTTCGCGGGAATTTTCACACATGGTAGGCCCTGTACGAGTGGGGTACATGTATTACTGGGGATCGCGGGAAGTTTCACACGCGATAGGCCCTGTGCGAGTGGGGTACGTGTATTACTGGGGTTTTCAGGAATTTTCACACGCGGTAGGCCCTGTGCGAGTGGGGTACGTGTATTACTGGGGTTCGTGGGAAGTTTCACACGCGATAGGCCCTGTGCGAGTGGGGTACGTGTATAACTGGGATTCGCAGGAATCTTCACACGCGATAGGCCCTGTGTGAGTGGGGTACGTGTATTACTGGGGTTCGCGGGAAGTTTCACACGCAATTGGAGCGGGGTACGTGTATTCCGGGGGTGCGCGGGGAGTCCTACATGTGAATTGGCAGTGTGGGTCCTCCCAGGTGTGCCCTCTACCCCCTCCACGGCCCCTGCAGGCAGCCCACACCACAGGCGACTACCCTGCACCCCTTGTCATGTCCCGCAGGCAGCCCATCCACCATGGGCATGCCCCCCAGCCAAGCCACATGTCACCTTGCACTAGTGATCACCAACTCATGTCCCCCAGCACCCCCACCCACCCAGCATTGACGGGCACCTGCCAGCAGGCCCCCACTCATGTCCCCCAGCACCCCCACTCTCCAGCAGTGAGGGGCACCTGCCAGCAGGCCCCCACTCATGTCCCCCAGCACCCCCATCCCCAGCAGTGAGGGGCACCTGCAAGCAGGCCCCCACTCATGTCCCCCAGCACCCCCACCCCCCAGCAGTGAGGAGCACCTGCCAGCAGGCCCCCACTCATGTCCCCCCTACATGAAGTAAAGATGCACAATCATGGACCACTTCTACACCAAAATACCACAGCACTCCACCCCATACTTGAGATGCAATGATTTCCCAATCCACCCCACACTGACATGCCTATCTCAAGACACAAACCAAAAGTCAACTATGTACATCAACACATGTCCGTCACACACACTGGTTGTCATTGATTGTGTAAACCCACATTTTCACATGCATTAACCCAATGAGCGAATCCCACACATGGAACTAAAATATGAAAATGTATTATGTACAAAAATAAAGCAATGAAAGCATAACAAAATAGCAAACATGAAATGAAAAGCATGTGCAAAAGATGAGTAAATGAAAAGTACAACCAATCCAAAGTAATCCTAAAGAAAAATAGTCAAAACCCTCCCTCCACCAACACAAATCCAAAGGAAACGTAAAAAGAAAAATCCATTGATCCATGGTGAAATCAAAAGAAAAAGTTCAAAATAATCCATTGTCCAACTATGTACAATCCATTGTCCAAATGAAAAATCCATTGATCTATGGTGAAATCAAAAGAAAATGTTCAAATAAATCCATTGTCCAACTATGTACAATCCATTGTCAAGGGTCCATGAGCCCAACGAAAGAAATGAAACCTACCTAAGAAACTACCTAATAAAAAAAATATATACAAATGTGTGTGGCATAGTCCATTCACCACAAATCAAAGGAAAAGAAAAAGGAAACCTAATTCTAAAAACTATTTACAATGGCAGCGGGCTAGTCCGACGGCTCACTTTTCGATGTCCCGGGCCAGGGCATCATCGAACTCCCGCTCAATGTCCTGAAGGTGGTCCTCTTCCATGGCCCCGAGGGTTTGCAGGGACGATGACATGTTCACCTCCAACTCCCTGCGAATTGCCTCGAGGCACTCGGCCCGCCTCAGTGCCCTCCGCATGGAGTTCTCCACCCTGACCATCGTGAGCCGTGCCTCTTCCGCCCGCTGCCGCTCCGCATCTATGGCATGGCCCAACCGTTGTCACACGGAAGACACTTCCAATCCTGGGTCCTCCTTCCCTCTGCCTGATGCCTGCCCCTCCGATGTTGAAGGCCCTGAGCCATCATGGCTCCCACCTTGTTGCTGCTGCTGTGCCTGTGCCTGTGCCCTGGCTCTTGCTGCCTGCACGTCCTCCTCTGGCTGGGGTGCAATTGTTGAGGTGGCCACCCCTGCTGGACGTCCGACTCCCGACTGTGGCAGGAATGTGTCCTCCACCAGCCTGGCCGCAGGGTCAGAGGCAGCTCCACAGGGTACCCAGGTGATACATGGGTGGGAAGATGGCATGGAGGACGACTGGCGCATAGGGGGTTCAGGTGAGGAGGGGGTCGGAACAACAAGGTCCAGCAAACGGAGGAATTCGGCCCTGGTGACCCGTCCCAGTAGGTCAACGCGGTTAACGAGGCATTCGAGATGACGTGCAGTGTACTCACAAAAACACTGCAGGTCACCTCGCATGCCACGTTGACGCAACGCCATCCCACTCAGGACAGGCGCAACCCGGTCCCGGAGAGCCACGTCCGCAGGGAGAGGAAGGCCAGTTGTTGTAAGCGGATGCCCTCCCTGAAAACGGGTCTGGACGTAGGCATCCCTGCTGGTGCAGGATGATGCAGTCACAGGATCGGGGACAGGATTACACACAGGCACCTCCGCGGCGGCCTGTGCTGCCTCCTGTCCCTGCCCCTGCACTGCACCACTAGCACCAGTGGAATCCCCACCTCCAGACCCTGTGTCTGTCCCTTCCACGGCCTCCTCCTCCACCAAACCCCCCACCAACCTGGATGACTCTGTGCCATCTTCCTCCGTCGGACCCTGTGGAGTCTCAGCTGCCCCTTCTGCTGCCGAGGAGTCCAACTCCGACCTCCGCCTCTTGGACCTACCCTCGGCAGCTGCGGCCTGGGACGCGGCACCGGACTTCTCACTCCCTGACGAGATGACAACCTGGGAGGGGAGCCGGGCCTTGCGTCTCCGGCTGGCGGTGCGATCCCTGCCGCCTTGCTCCACAGCACCCTCTCCGCCCTCTTCATCAGTTGACGCTGCAGACAAGGAGAGATAGGACACAGGCATCAGGGCACTCTACAATGGACTGATACACACATGACAGTTGCACATGAGTGGCAGTGTCACACTTCAGATATGGCATCACAATCCCCAACACACATGTCATTTCAACTCACACACATGAGCAATTCCACAGCAATATTGCACCAGGTAGCACCATCCATACACATACAACAGCATGAGCAGCCGAAGGTGAGCCTTACATCACATGAAACACGGGGAGTGCACAAGACATGCACACACGCCACCACACTTACATACATGTGTACATCTCCACCAACTGTCGCAGTGATGAGATCGCCATCCATGTCACATCTGACATTCAGCCTTCTACATATCAGTGTCACATGCATCCATGTTGCATCATAGTTGCACACTTGTCAAATACACACACATTCACATGTACACAGTGCAGATACATGCAGCTGGAACCACCATCCATGTGTGACACCACAACCATGCCAACGTACATACAAAGAAATTCAAACATGTGTGCTCCCACATCTGCATTTGGCCTGCATGCTTACCAACACATACACCATCGATGTGTCTCACACCTGAGAGGACTCACATGTGACAGCCACACACCCCTGTTCATACACATCCCTACATGGCCCTACAAAAACACATGTGCAACCTGCACACTACTGGCACACCACGACACGCACAGCATCCAATCAGTATGCATGTACACTTACCGCTCGACTCCAGACGATTCTGCCTCTCAAGGACCTGGACGTGGAGCGCTGGGCGTATGCGTTCCAGGACCCTCATTTGGTGGTCGGACAGGTGGCCCCGGCGCCCCTTGGCATCCGCTGCCTTCAAGAGGTGCCGGGCCTTGTTGAGGGTCCTGGACCTGAAGTCCTCCCAGCGCTTCTTGACATGTTGCAAGTCGTGGACTGCCACCCCCTCCGCGTTGATGGCAGTCATGACGTCCATCCAGATCCTGGTCCGTCCTTCATAGTCAGCGCGCAAACTTCCAAAGAGGGCATCATACTGCCCCAAGACTTGCTCCACCAGGACACCAACTTCCCTGGCAGTGAAGTTGGTGGCCCTCTGCCTCTCTGGCTGGGGGTTGCCAGTGGTGCCAGATGGTGTTGTGCCCGACATGGCAACCCCAGAGGCAGGAGGGGTGGGCAACTGGGTCCTGGGGCTCGGCAATGGAGCGATGGTATCCCAGTCGGGAGTCTTCGAGTTCCAGCAGGGGTGGTCACAGCAACTGCACCCCTGGCTGACCTGCAGGCAGCAAATAGCAGGGCACGTGGGCAGCAGGCAGTCAGGCAGCAGCAGATGTCAGGTGGGAGCGTGCTCGGGGCTGTGGGGGGCAGTAATTCGGCTTTCTGGGCAGGAGCGTGGTCTTCCGTGTGTTGTTTTGTGGCCAGCTTGATACGGAGTGATTTGGCACGTGAAAAAATTGCACGTCAGCGTGTAATTGGAGGGAAGGCCCTTAGCGCGTAAGCGCGTCAGCACACGTATGCGATTTCATTGGACCAAAGGCCCTTAGCGCTTCTGTGACGTTATGCGCGCGGGCGTTTCCCTCGTGACGTGGGCATAGTGGTTCAGCGCTCATGAAAAAACTGCCCGTCCACGAGTGAATGCGTGCAATCTGAGGAAAGGGCCTACGTGTGTAAGTGACGTGACTCGCGCGGGCGTTTCCCTCAGCACGGGTTAAAGGTGAGCGGGGCCAGCAGTTCGCTGTACGTGCCTTTCGAAGAGACCAACGTGTGTTGCTACTTCATGTTGTTTCGCGCGCCATCACAACTTCACAGCTATCAAGGACGTATCTCTTATTTTGGCAGGGGTATTGGCTACACGTGTTTTTCTGCATCGTGCAAGTCAGACGGTGAGTCGCGCATGCTATTTTTCCCACTGCGGGTGTCCCTGTGTATCACACCAGTTTTCGAGGTCATAGTAGCGTGCGTGTCCCACGCGTATGCGTTTTTCGTGTTACTGGGTGCCACTGCGTACTGCGGGAGGTTGATTCATGCATGTAGGCTGCAGGGTTGCGTGCATGGTTTTACTGAAGTTTTGGGGTGCCTGAGTGTTGCGTGACCCGTCACTACATCACCGGGGTCACATACAGCCTTGCAGGTGCAGGGGCCTGTTAACATCTTGCATCCCACCCCCTTCACCCCAATTGCCCAGGTCAATTGTGGTGTACACCTCCCATTGGCAGTACTCCATCTGTGCTGGCACTACTACATCTGTGCCATGGTTGGGAGGCCACCAAAGGTGAGGGGCGTCCTCTGCGTGGCGGGCGTGGTCAGGGACGTGGCCAGGGTGACCAGGGAGTAGGGGGTCTCCAGGGTGTCCAGGTTGGCCGCAGAGGGGGAAGAGGCAGGGGTGCGCCACTTGAGCACGATGTTGTGCCATGTGTCGGTGCAGTCATGCCACCACCCCCTGTGGTTCCGGGAGATGTAGCTTCTGCATCTGGCATTGGCGCCCGTGTGACCCGGCAGTCCATTTCATCGACTGCCACGGGCCCAAGGATAGTGGTAGCTGCAGGTGCAGCTGTGGACACCACCACCCAGGCTCAGGGTCTGCCAGCGCAGGCTGCGTTGGCACTTGAAGAGCCCTTGGAAGATTTCCAACAGGCCAGGAGGGAAACCGTAGGGGCACGCAGGGCTGCCATGTCCAAGACACGTGTCCCTGGGGCAGTTATGTCATCTGCTGCCCCGAATAGACGGGTGTTGGCAAGTGCAGGGGCAGATGCACCCAACAACACCCCGGTTGTGAGTCTGCCTACCAGGACAGTTACGGTCCCCACCTGCCACTGACACAAGTCAGGACTTTGGTCGTCCCTCCACCTGCCACTCCCTTGGCTCAATCCACCGAACCCACTGGCCATACTGATCAGGGCGGCATTAGCCAGCCAGGGTCTGCGCCACAATCCAAGAGGAGGAAGGTTACACTTGCAGCACAGGCTGGGACCCCACACACAGCCACGACCTCCTGCACATCGAGGAAGAAGCCTTTCTGCAACCAGGAACTGGACTTCCTCATGGACTACGTGCGGGACCACAGCCGTGACATGCTTGTGGGTGCTAATTGTCAGACTACGGCTGCCCACCGTGATACCCACTGGAAGCAATTTGCAGAACATGTGAGTGCATTTGGCCATGAGGTGCGCACGGCGCAAGAGTGCAAAAAGCGTTGGAATGACCTCAAACGCAGCACTAAGGCTAGGCGTGCCTCAAATTACAACTTGACTCTGGTGACTGGCAGTGGGCCCGCACCAGAGGAGGAAGACCTCACTCCGCTTAAGTCACTCGTTGCTGAGTTCATACCATATGAATTGGTCGAATGAGTGGGAGAGATGACAGACTTTGATGCCCAGTCCAGTGAGTGTTGATGCGTGTTTGTTGAGGACGTGTGTTTTTTACTTGTGTGATGTGTTGTCCATGACTGCCACTACATGTCACGTGTACATGGTTCTGATGTGCAAGTAATGCAATGCTTCACTGATGCATGTCTGCTCTGCTGGATGGTGGACATGTAGAGCAGACGGGGACTGTCCGCATCACCACTATTGCACTCTACCCACATGCTGGTTACCAGTATGCCCCTCCGGTCCATGTTCCAGCTCACTGGCTCTTCTGCATGTAGCGTGGGGTGACCTTCCTCTCAGCCCAGGGACAATGTCATAGCATGACTGACGTGCATGTGTCCTCTGCCTGCATGCGGGTACTCCATGTAGGCATGCTCCCTTACCCCTCCACCCCCCGCTCTGCACCCCAATTCCACCTTTGCACTGGTCTGCTTCAATATTGCCGTTGGGTACTTCTCTGTTCATGCGTCCTGTGTGCATGCTAACTTCCAGCGGCCAATCTGCCAGACATATGCTGTGTGGTACATCCTTAGTACTTGATGCAGGGTATCTCACTTGTACTGTGCAGAGGTCAGATGCCCCGCAGGGACACGAGTGCCCATTCATGCTCCATGTGCATTCCACGCATGCCCCTATGTGTCCTTGACTGGATGATCACTGTAATACAAGTTCTGGGTGACATACATTGCATGGCATTTCATCAGCCTTCCTATGTCCACTGTGGCTCAGTACTGCGTTGCACACATGTTTAGGGCCTGACAGTCTGTGTGGGTCACAGGCCTCAGCCTGTTAAATGGCCAATGACTCTGTCCAACTGGTGTAGTGTCTTCTCCACACGTGGGTGTACTCCAGAGGTTTCATCATGTGTCCTGCTTACTGTCCCATCATCATTTGCTATGTTGTTACTTGATTCACATGATGCAGTTGATGCTAGTCAACACTGTCTGTCAATACACAGTTCTATGTTCGGCCTTTTGATTCCATGCTAGGCATCCCTGTATTTGCACTTGGGGGGAGGGAACTACAAGGATGAAGGCTACATAACCCAGGTGTTGTTGTTCAGTCGGTCATGGTGATTTGTGAGGGAGGGGGGGTGTTTTGTTGTTGACATTTGCCTTGCCCTACAGTGTGATGCGCACCCTGACATTGTAATTGCGGTATCCTATGTACATGATGTATTCTGCTGATCAATGCCTGTTCATGTGTTGTGTTTAGCTTTCAGGTGTGAGGGAATAGTTGTGGCTTGACATGCTGGGGTGTACACATGGTGAATGTTCACATGTGATGTGTAGAGGACACTGATGGTCACTTGATTGCACATGCATATATTGAGTGCATGTCCCTGCTGACCCACACACTCGCACTATGATCCACTACATGTGGTCACACAGGATTGCTTTTGTTTAAGTAGCTAGGGATGCACACAATGTGGCACTTCCATGGAAACATTCTCAGGGTGGTATGGTTGTGACAGTTGACTGTCTCTTTGTCATCATCGATTGTCACCTGGTATGTGCCAGGCCTGTGTGCACTCTGCAGGGGTGGGAGTTTAGGTGAAAAATGTGGCCACAAGCTGGGTCCGGGCTTCCTCGCCACGTGCCCTATCCCCTCCCATGGGCAGCGCCTGTGCTTGTGGTTGGGGATGTGAGGGCACCACCATGTCCACCGGTACGCCCTGCCATGTTGCAACATTGTGCAGGACACATACTGCCACAATGATCCTGCACACTACTAGGGGTGCATAGAGTAGCTGCCCGCCAGAGCGGTCAAGGGAGCGGAAGCGTGACTTGAGCACTCCGAATGTGCGCTCCACTATGGCCCTGGTTGCAATATGGGCCGCATTGTATCTTACCTGGGGTGGTGTGGTGGGGTTCCGGATTGGCGTCATCATGTGGTTGCTCAAAGGGTAGGCACTGTCCCCTGGAGAGGTGATGATGGTTGTGATTATTGGGGTTTGTGTATTTGTGTGTGTGTGACATGCATGCATGTGCACAGGCATTTGTACTCACCTAGGAGCCATGTGTCGCCATGCTGCCCAGCTTCCAGGGCCCGGCTCTGGGCGGACATTCGGTATATGAAACTGTCATGGGTCGAGCCAGGGTAGTTTGCATAGACAGAGGTGATGATTCCCTTTGCATCGCATACCACCTGCACGTTGATGGAATGCCAGTGCTTGCGGTTTCGGTAGATGTGCTCAGTGGCCCGAGGTGGACGTAGGGCCACATGGGTGCAATCTATGGTACCGAGCACTTTGGGGAAGTGTGCCACTCTGTAAAAGTCCTGGACAACGGCCTGCCTTTCTGCAGGTGTTCTGGGCATGTATATGTGCCTGCGGACTGCGGGGCGAGCAGTGATGATTGCCAACACCTGGTGTAGGCAGCATGACTGCGTGGCCTGTGAGACCCCGCCCACTATGGCAGTAGTCCGCTGAAATGACCCGGTGGCCAAAAAATGCAGGACATTGAGCACCTTCTCCAAGGGGCTCAATGCTTGGGAGCAGAGGCTGGGGGATGTAAGGTCATCTTCCCACTCCCTGACCAGGTCTAGGATGATACCAGGTGGAAACCTATACCTGCCGTAGACCTGGTCGTCAGGCATCCCAAAAAGGCTGGTCCGGGGTAAAAAAATGCAGGCCCTGGCTATTCCCCTCCTCCTGCAGTGTCCCCGATCAGTGCTGCGACAAATGGGGCATTCATCGTAGCTGTATATACGCGTTTGTTGTTTGCGTGCACTTTTATACTGTGCGCGGAACGCTTCCGCCTGCCTTTGTGTGGCGGACGCGTTGCCGCCTGTGCGCGTCTTTTGACGTGCGCGGATTTCCCGTATTCGAATCCATGAATACGGGTTGTTCGTGTGCGTGTGGGCGTTCCGTGTAGTTCCCTGCAGTACTTCCCCGGTTACGCCTTCTTTTTCATGCGTTATTCCTCATTCCGCGTGGATATGCCCACTGTTCGCCCACTTTTGATGTGTGCGCCGCGCTATGTGCGCTTTCCCTGTGCACATAGCGCACGCCGTTTGATGACGGGTGCGCCCGCGTGCGCCATGCACGGATTTGGCGCACAACCAGTGGAAAACACGCGCAGCGCCTTCCTTGAATCGCACGCGTGCGCATGCACTTGCTTTCTCACGCTTCCGCTAGCTTGCGCTGGGATTTTCGGCGCAGATTTGTTCCATGAATCGGCCCCTAAATGTCTATCACTTATTTGTATTAATGCCCATTGTATATAGGAGTTCGGATTTCCATGGTCGATTACCTTTGCGTTAATTGATCTTTTTATCAAAATCATCAGACCTGCATATGGTCTTCCGTTTACTCCTTTTAATGCCGGGTTGAATATAACTTTGTGAGTATCATACGTTGGAGCTTCCAGCATCCACATTTCCTGTAGGCAAATTGTTGTGGCGGTTTCCAAGTTCTAATTTTGTTGAATAATTAAATGTCTATTGCCTCCAGTGTTCCAGGAGATGTGTGTATTGTCTCCTCCATCTTCTTCTATTGTTTGTTAATCCCTATCTGATTTAGCAAGAGCTTTTGCTAGCCATAGCAATTTCTTTTCTATTTTTTTGTTGGTCTGGTGTGACATTCAAGTGACTGAGGCCTTTGTCCTCTTTTCTTCTATTACTGAAAGTCACTCTTATTGGATATCTTTGTATTAAGTCCATCTTTATTTTTTCATTGCATTTGCTTTGTGTCTTTTTGTCTTCTTTTGTTCTCGTCATGTTATACGACATTTCGTGATTCTTCTTTCACTACATCTAGGTGACTTACTACAAATCCTAGACGTTTTAGATCTGAGTTTCCCCTCAGTAATTACCTTTTTACACTTGATGATAGCAGATGTAGGATCACTTTGTCCTTTCTTTCTTCATCGATACATTCAACAATTGATATGTTCTTTGATTAGATGTTTCTTAGACTTGCTATTCGGTTCAAGAGTTGTATAACATTGTTGCGATTTAGGTTGGTATTACTCTTTTCTTTTTGTAAACTTTCAATTTTCACTTTTGGTAATTTAACCGTATTGTCTTTCTTTTGCTTATCGGCCATCTTTCTATCTTTCAGCTGGCCACTCTGGATTCCAATTGGAATGCACCTTTGACTTTGTCTCTTGGGCATACTTTCACTTTCTCCTTTTCTTTTTTATTACTGTCTTGTCGTTTTTGCGACAGGGTCTGAAAATGGACAACATCAGGTAGGCTTTCCAGAGCTTTTTCTTCTGCTTCACTATCTGGGATTCATAGATGGAGTCAAAGACTTTGTTTCTCATTTTCGACCTCTGGTTCTATGTAGTCAGCCTCTGTATATTCCTTATCTGACCATGATTCATGTATCTCTATATAATATGATGCATCGTCAATCAGGTCATGTGACTCGTTATGATCATCTTTGTCTATGACTGTCTCATTTTCTTCAATTGTTGAGTTTGTCATTTTATCTTCTCCTCTCAACTTTTCATTTTTTTTCTCTTGTTTCCTCGGTTCATTTTTTTGGTCATTCTTGACCGGATGATGTCGAGGTGGCGTTTTAAGATTTCGTAAAAACGCCCGGGAGCCATGAACTTTCTTTTTTGGTAGATTCTTTATATTTTCATTTTTTATATTATTTCTTCTCTTAAACTTTTACTTCTTTGACGCTGCTCTGTGATCTTTTCTTGATCTTGTTTTTTTTTCATGATGTTCTCCTTGTCCTTGAAAAAATGGATATAGATCATCTTTGTTACTTCGGCCTTCTTTTTCATTTTTATTGCATGGGCCGTTGTCTTTTTGCACGTCTTTTCTTGAAATTTCATCTTCCTCTTTTTTTTTCTCAGCACTTCCTCCTTATGTAGTTTCATCCCACTTTTGTGATTTTCATTCGTTCCTTGATTGTTCCTCCCTTATTTGTTTTTGACTTCTACTTTAGTCGTTTGTTTTTTTAGCTCCACTTTCATTTGCTCTTTTTCTGCTTGTTGGGCTTTGTATTTCTCACTATCGTCGTTCCCTCTTTTTGTTTTGAATTAGCTGAGACTTCGGTATAATTGTATTTTTTCGCCCGAGTGTCCTCGACTATCCCTACGTCATAACAATCTGGTTTGTCCATATGGCAGTTATGCCGTGTGTTGTTGTTCATCTTATTAGGCTCTTTATCCTTTTGTTCCCATAATTTCCTCATCCATCTTATGGAATCCATTAATTGAGACATAATGAGTTTTTTTTCCCCTTGGTCACTACTTGCCAAGTCACATAGTCTCTGTTGCCATATTGCAGACGTTTCTGCCTCTAGAATTAGTTGCTCATCTATTTTCGATGTAAATGTTTCCAAATGTAATAATTTACTGTGTATCATGGCCGCATAGTCAATTTGTCTTTGACGTTATCACTAATTGCTTTGTATAACTTTGTGTAAGGGGTTAGGGAAATCGTCATGGCCGCCATGACATTTTTATGTATCTGCAGATGGGGAGCAGGTGCAAGTGGATCTAGGTCACCTGGCCTAAGCCCCGTCCACCTGGCGCCTTCCAGGTTGTCGCTCTATTTCCCTACTTAAGGAGCCCTCCAGCCCCTTTTCCTTTGCAGAGGGGGAGCAGGTGCAAGTGGATCTAGGTCACCTCATCCTCATAGAGACTTCCTCGTCTTGTATTCCGTCTCTTCTCAATCAATGGTGTTGACATATGAATTCCTTGTAGCTGGAAGCATTTCCGATGTGTAAATATTATCCTTTGAGAATATCAAAAAGAATCAGGATGTGAGATCACCATACAGCTATACAGTTTTGGAACCATTTATTTTAATCTCAAAACAATTTTTTCACAAATAATGTTTAGGTATTTACATTACTGTCGATAAGCACGAAAGTGACACTGACAGGTTTGGTATTATAAAAAAAGGGGGGGTACAAATGTGTACCAACCTCTGGAATATAGAGGTAAAATTCCCAACAAGATGCACTAGTGAATACAACAATTAGGTGAAACAGAATTTGAGAAAGTGCTGCCCTGGACTACTTTTAGTCCAGGGGTATCTAACAGACAGTGTACACAACACTATGGGCCTCATTACGACTCAGGCGGTAAGGGGTTTACGGCGGCGTAAACAGCGCCGACCCTTACCGCCTGATTCCGAGGTCCCTTAGCGCCATGGAGGTTTTAACACCTGCTTTTAGCAGGTGTTAAAATCCATGGCGCTAAGGGACCTTGATGTTAATTACGCCACCGTAATTTACGGTGGCGTAATTAACGCCTTCCCCACTCCCATTATGCCCTATGGGGCAAAAATGGGAATGGGGAAGGGTAAATGGGGATTGGGGACTTACCGCCCCGCCAACCTCGGAATGGGGCGGTAAGTCCGCTTACCACCATGGCGTAAACATAGTTTACGCCATGGTGGTAAAGGTACGACCCAGGCGGTAACTTACCGCCTGGGTCGTAATGAGGCCCTATATATACAACATACACAGGGATTAAACAGTTGTGTCACAGATCATCGACACTGTAGTGTTTCGGCCAACAGGGGCTTGATTCGAGCACGTTATTATGGTGGCCTTCATCAGGAGAGACATGAAGCATGGTTCTGCCTGTGAGTGTTATCTGTGGGGGGAAAGGATGGCTGTCAGGATCTCGGATGAGGATCTGCATCCTCATATAAATTGGCAAGACGATCAGGCCCATCAAACAGAGGATAAATGAACATAGATCGTGCATAAAAAAACGCCATACAAGATGAACCACTTATGGAGCACATTAGCAAAAAAGGACACACCCACGAGCAATTCTCATGGACCATCCTACAACTACTTCCACAGAAACGAGGAGGAGATATTTATCTAGCCCTTACCAGACTCGAACAGAAATGGGTCCACAAACTTGACACAGTAAAAAATTGACTGAACATTACAGTCGAGTGGAAGCACTTTTGGGACTAATCCTATCCACTTGAGACTACTATTCACTCTATTTTTCAAATTCAGCAGTATTTGAGGTTCTCTAATGAAGTACGGTGTATAATAACTAACATTCATACGCTTCTCTTTTAGCCACAAAAGACTGTTAATATCTGTGGTTTACACTGTATAACTTTTCTTCCCCACATGGTTGACACATAGTGACACCATCTCCACAAAAATGTTCCATTGAATTGATGCCTAGGTGTACCTTGGGTTACCGAGTTTTTGGGCTTTGGCTCATTATAATAGAAAACATGTACAGCAGGAGATACCATTTCCACAAAATGTTTCATTTAATTGATGTCTAGAGGCACCATGGATTACCATGTTTTGGATTTCTGCTCATTGTAATAGAAGACATGTATAGCAGAAGAATATTCAGCGTGTAAAGAGATCAAACACGTTCTTTATTTACATTTGCTTTAAAAATTGCACTTGCAGTATTATAGCTGATTCACAAGGTGTATGCATCAATTTACCAATGCTTTCCCAGTAGCCATTGTATTTGACTACATTCCCCAGGATACACTGCACTTGTCCAAGTCCTGGGCACCCCAGCGCCGCATTTACTAACATAACCATGAACCCATCAAGTTGGGTTTCACTTTTGGTTTGCGGCCGACGCACACACCTCCATCCCGATTGGCCGACATCCGCCTAGGGCGTGACACAGTCTTGAACCACTGCCATTGGTGGAACCTTGAACCTATCCTGCCAGGTTTCGATTTCACAGTGTGCCAGCACGTCATCTGACACACACACCTCAAATCCCATTGGTCCACGAGACCTCTTACTATACGCCACGCGAACTCGTGGGCGTGGCTTAGCACTAGCTTTCTCCTTGATCTCCACGGCAACCATTACTCTACACATGCCGTGACTGCAGCGAGATCGTTCCATTCATTATGCCGGTAAGTGCCAATAAAATGAGAGGCGGATCACACCGCCAGAGGCCTGCACCTTACCCTCACTCTATATAGATGCTCACCGGGGGTGCACGTGATTACTAGCGCCCCTAATCCTGTGACCTTATTTCGAACCCACCCCACGCTTAGCCACCATCCTCAGCACCATCACGTGAGGCTTAGAGAGCACTCAGGGCAGCACCATCACGGATAATCTTTTATAGCACCACTCTCCTCTGCACTGCTATAAAACCCCATCACGTGCTTTTCCAGGCATAGCTAGAAATTGTTCTGGCGCTATTCCTTTTATTTAAAAAAACCCTCACATGTTCCAGAAGTAGAATACACTGCCTCCTTCCATACCACGAGCACCAGATATTATAATCACGCTCAACTGATGCCCTGACCCTCCTTTTCACGGCACCAGCTTAGCTTGTAGACCGCGGTGCACAATAATGTGTTGCTACCACAGTCTGGTTGGGATTATGACATACAGACATCATTTTGCCTTCCCTCGTGCAGATCTGAGACCCACCAAAGCCAATAATAAGCCTGTTGGATCCTGTTGAAACCTTTGATCCAGGAGTCCCAGGTCAACTCGCTCCAGCGTATTCATTACATGACAGTCCTCCAATGATGAGGGACTTTCAAGCACAGCCACACCGCCGAACTCTCAGTTGACGGTAAAGTGTACTTCTATACACACAAATGTGTACATTCCAGGCATTACTCAGCCATTATTAAGTAACCTTACATAAGAAACAGTAAACAATCCGAGATCCTGACAGCCATCCTTTCCCCCGCAGATAACACTCATGGACAGAACCAAACTTCACGTCTCTCCTGATGAAGGCCACCATAATTACGTGCTCGAATCAAACCCCCGTTGGCCGAAACACTACAGTGTCAATGATCTGTGACACAACTGTTTAACCCCTGTTGTATGTTGTATATATAGTGTTGTGTACACCGTTAGATACCCCTTGACTAAAAGTAGTCCCGGGCAAATTCTGTTTCACCTAATTGTTGTATTCACCTGTGTATCTTGTTGGGAATTTTTCCTCTATATTCCAGAGGTTGGTACACATTTGTACCCCTCTTTTTTTTATAATACCAATCCTGTCCGTGTCACTTTCGTGCTTATCGAAAGTAATGTAAATACCTAAACATTATTTGTGAAAAAATTGTTTTTAGATTAAAATAAATGGTTCCAAAACTGTATAGCTGTATGGTGCTCATATCCTGATTCTTTTTGATATTCATGTATGTACCCTCCTGGGCACATCAGGATCCTGCCAGGCGCCCTTTAGATATATTGTTAATATTGTCCTTTGGACAAAATTTGGCATCGGTTTCTATAGATGTCCATCATCCTGTTCTTGGTTCTCATCTTCAAATACATTTTCACTCATTGTCTACTCCTCAATATTAGTTCTTGTTTCTTGATCAATTCCCAAGATCTCTGGGAGTGCCGATGCATCTCTGGGCTGTACTACATTTTCCTAATTTTCCTCATTTGCACAGTGGAATGCAGCCTGTTCATTTTCAAGGTCAGTCTCGCTCGCCCTGGTAGCATTACTTTCTGGGTCCCCTGTTTTCTTCACTTCATGTAGTGCTTTCATAATTCCTTTACCTGGTGAGCGTCTTTTGTTCCTCATGTCAGTTTTGTTACTTTTCATAGTGTCCATATTGTACATAGTGTCCATATTGTCCGTTATTGTGTATTGTTCGTGTAGGTTAATTCCTGTCATCACTGTTGTTGGTTGACTGTCCGTTTTTTAATGGATTTTACTAACATTTTCACTTGCATTTTCACTTACGCTCAATTTCTTCTTCGTTGTAATTGTAGTTTTACTTCCTTTTGAGCTATTAATTTCGCTCTTATTTTTTTGTGCATTGGTTAAATGTTCTCTTAGTATTTTACTCAGTTCCAGAGCATCAGGATTTAAGTGGTCTGCATAAGCGCCAGTGTTGCTGGTCCTCTTTCCACTTGTTTGATTTGCGTCTAATCCATGATTACTATTTGGCTGAGTTATAGTCAATTGCCCGGCTGGGCTTCGGTCTGGAAATCTTCCGGCACTAGGACCGTTGGAGTCTCTTGTTACAGTGCTTTGCGCCACTCCCCCAGGCAGTTCACTCCTCGGACGCCCTGGACGCATCGACGCAGGCTGTTCACAAAGGAGTCTAGCTCCAGCAGCTCTGCATCGGTTAGGTCCATGCTAATGTCGAGATCTATATCCCTAGGGATGTCCTGACCAATCCAGACTTTCGACACGGTAGGCATTTCTCTCACGTTCTTTATACCGCATGCTTTCACCACGTCATTTTCGCAAGCATTCTGTACACTTACTTGTTCTGCCGAATAAATATTAATATGGTAAATAATATAATCTTGTAGAACTAACAGTATATTTATCTTTATTTTGAACATACAATGAATCATTTTTGACATTGAGAGCTCCATGTTGTATACTCTGTAGAGGAAATAAAAACGGGTGGGGGTGGGGGAGAGAGAGCGAGAGAGAGAGAGAGAGAGAGAGAGAGAGAAAGAGGGAAAGAGGGAAAGAGGGGGGAGAGAGAGAGAGAGAGAGAGAGAGTTTCTTTTACTTCAAAGTGCATATGCTTTTAGCAGCACTGCATGTTTTATACTTTGGGACATGCAGTTATATTATTAATTCTGAGGTAGTTATTGTGAGATAGATTGGCTGCTTACCTTATAGTATTGATGACGAGTTTGGGGGTGCCCTACAATGTCAGAGAAGTGTATCCAAAATTGAAGCGCCCTCCCGTTTACTGCGAGAGGGGTGCGAGAACACCACTTCATATGGGCCATGTAACCTAGGGTTGTTCCATTTGCACACAAAACTCTTGACATATATGACTGAGCAGGCATGGTATCTGTGGTAGGTTGCTCTGCAGGGCCCTGCAGACTTCCTCGGTGAGACGGCATGATTTGTCAAGAGACATATTCAATCACACGTGTCAAGTTTTTAATTCCTCCCCCAGAACCGCTGCAGCTCTATGGGCGGATGACGCTGTCCTTACTGGAGAGATGGGTGTGTGCATGCGCCTGCCAGTTACAATTTTTGCTCAGTGTGCAAACTGAACAAGTCCAGGGGGAAACAATGCACCCAGTTCTTTTTTTAGGGAGGAGCAGAGTTTGGAGAGCTGGCTTTTGAGGAGACTGTTTATTCATTCTACAATGCTGTTTTCTTGGGGGTCGTGAAATTGAACACATCCAGTGTTTAATGCCAAGTAGTGCTGTGATCTCTTTGAAAAGCTCATTGAAAAAATGGGTGCCCTTGTCAGATTTTAATGTATCGCATACGCCCCATCAAGGGAAAACCTTGCGCACTAGAAATGTAGCTGCGCATTTGGCATCCGGGTATGCACAAGGAGCAGACTCAACCCATTGTGAAAAAGGGCACACTACAACTATTAAGTATCATAAACCATTGTATCTTTCTCCCATGTCTGTCTAATCAATGCGTAACTCACAGAATGGCCGAATAGCCAGTGCTGAAAGTTTGGCAGGTGGTGCAATGTATAATGAGATTCGTGAAATGCTCCTGAAGATTTGGTATGAACCAATCTTCCTAAATGTCTGCGGCAATGTGTTGTTTGGAGCTGTGGAATGGGTGGTGTAACTGGTTGAATGCTATTGCCAAAGGTTGTACAGGCATCACTGCCTTGCCTGTGCATTCTTGTCTCCAGAGCAGGTCTGTGGGGGACTGTTTACACCCTCTCTTGGACCATAGTTCTTTTTCCACATTTGGTGCTTTTCCCTGCAGTTCAATTAGTTGCATATGTGCAGAGCTGTGTATGCTGCTGGGTGCGGATCATTTGGTTGCGTAGTTATGACGTATTTTGAAATTGCAGGGACAGGATGGTAGGCTGCCATTTTGACCACAGCACCCACCGCAATGTTTCCTAATGCAATTTCGGCAATGCCACCAGTGTGTGTGGTGCATTTGACAACCGCTATGATAGAAGGTTGTGATAGTGCGGAAATGAGTGTGTCTAGAAGTGCAGCGGGTTGTACTGGGGAACCGTCTGCTATGCGGAATCCCCGCCTTTTCCATCATGACAGGCCGGCATGCACCATTGTAGTGACGTATGCCAAACTGAATAAATGGTCACGTGGCACCTTTGTGAGCCTCGATAAGTTCTATGTGCTATGGGCCCCACTGCTTGTGCTTGTGCTGAATAGTGCATGGGTAATCTTTTCATTACTAACGCCTCATGGTCTCCTCCTTCGAGGCACACTGCTGCCTTGCCCGTATGTCTTTGACCTGTGTCCTGGTCAATTGTTGCTGACCCATCAACAAATAGTACTTCACCCTCCGCTAGTGGACTGTCTTTTGCTTTGGGGATGTCATCTTCTTCGCCTTATATGTGGTGCAGTCGTATCGTTGCAAGTCTTCATCAGTGCACACTTCCATTAGAAACGTGGCAGGATTAACTGTCTTGCATCATACTACATGGATGTTTGGGCTTGCAATGATAATCTTGTAGGCTGATGCTCTCTGGGTCGTCAGGGTGGACTTCGATCTTTCCACAATCACAAATACTGAGAGCACTACATACAATGTTACCAAGCATCCCATCGCAATTGTGGAACATGTGGACTGCCCTTGCATACCTGAATCCAGTGTACCACTGTAGTAGGCCAATGGCTTGTTGCCCATTGTACTTTTCTGTGTTAGCACGGTGTTCATGAGTGTGCCATTTGAATGTGAAAAGATATAGAATTCTTGTGTGTAATCTGGGGTGGCGAGAACTGGGGCTGTGGAAATCACTTCTTTTAAATCATTAGAATTCTGTACCATGTCTGCTGTCCATTCTAATTTATGGTTGCCTTTTTGTGCCTCTGTGAGTGGTCTCGTGTATGCTGCATAGTCCAGAATCCATGCCCTCCCGTAATTACATAACCCCAGGAATGTTTGCAAATGTCACGGGTTTGGGAGTGGCACGCACAGTGGCTGCTCTGTCTGGTATTATTCTTTTTTCGTCTTCCGATATGAGCTATCCTAAGTAAAGCACCTCAAGCTGGCAATACTGTAGTTTGGCCTTGTAACCCTTGCCGGACAATAGTTGTTTTAGGGTAATAGAATCTTTATGACAGTTCTGCTCACTGTCACTGCAAACGAATAAGTCGTCCACGTACTGGATGACCGTGCTGGGCACATGGATGTTGCCTAAGTCTTTGTGTAATATTCTGTTGAATATCCTTGGGCTCTTGCAATACCCTTGGGGCAAACAAGTTTGCTCGTAGTGCTTTTTACCGCCATGTGTCAATGTTGTGAGGTACTGACAGTCAGGGTGCAAGGGTATTGAGAAGAAGGCATTCTTTAAATCAATCACTATGAAGTGCGTTGCTTCTTGGGGGGTGCAGCACAAAATGGTGGCTGGTTTCAGAACTTGTACTACGTCATTAAGTGGGCGGAGATCCTGGATCATTCTCCAATTACCCACTATTGCTTTTTTGACAGGATATATGGCAGTATTACAAGGTGAGGTAGAGGGCACTCTGATACCTTGGTGGAGTAGAGCCTGTAGTGTTTCTTTTATCCCCTCTTCTGCCTCCCTTGATAAAGGGTACTGTTTCACTCGGGGTAATACCACTCCAGGTTTTAGTGTGATCTGCACTGGGGTCACTTCCTTTAATAGCCGTACATCTTGTGGGTTGATCGTCCACAATTGTGCTGGCACATACTCTAAAGTCATCCTGGATGAAAGGAGGTGGCACAACAACAGCCATTAGGGGGTAATGCACCATGATATCACAGGGGATGCATATTTCAAGTATTATCTCCCCATTGTTGTCATTGTCATCAAAAGGTTCTGCACAAATTGTGCTGGCCCATACTCTAAGGTCATCCTGGATGAAGGGAGGTGGCACGACAACGGCCATTAGGGGGCACTGCACTCTTCTGTACTGCACCATAATATTTCAAGTATTATCTCCCCATCATTGTCATTGTCTTCAAAATGTTCTGCATCTGTCACTTCCTTAATGGGACGGTGTGATCAATGCACAATACAGTATGCCAGTGGCACCCTGCGCTGTCTGTTCGAGAACAACTACTCTTTTAGCAGATACCAACAACCCTTGTAGGTCTAGGGATAGTATGGTGCCTGCTACCAATTTTGGGGATACTATAGGGCAGAAAATGAAATCCGTTGGCACTCTCCAGCAGGCTATGGTAATTTGTGGCACTGCTTGCACAAGCACTGTTATGCCATAGATTAACATATCTGGGCCAACGGGAATGCCTCGCACCACTAAATCACATGTCATGGCATGTATTACGAGCATCACCCTCATTGCGCACATCCCTGGTGTGGCGCAGACAATGCCGTTGTCCGTAAATCAGATTGTCATGTTTAAATTGCTAAGCAGATCCCTGCCGAGCAAGTTGACAGGCGGGCTATCAGAATACAGTAGGGGAGCGGAAACTACCCATCCTCTCAACTTTGCATCCAAATCTTTTGTATATGGAACCATAGAAATAGCCCCCGAGAATCCCAGTGTGTCGAGAGTTTTGCCAGATAACGGTAAATCGCTTTCACTGATGCATGATTTGTCAGTGCCCGAATCCACCATAAAGATGAATTGCTTGCTTCCTATATCTGCCCCCACCAAAGGTTCCTCTTCTGCATTGAGGGTCATCGACAGGACCGGAAACGCAAGTGCTCTTGCCTGGCTGATAATGAGACTGCAGTCCTGGCTGATAATGAGACTGCACGGGTTACCTGGCCACCCATCTAATCTCGGGGGCAAGCCCTGCCAGTTGCACGCTTGCGCTGCCTCCCTGGCAACCCCTGCACCTGGGGACTGTTTTCTGTATCCCTACAGTCCCCAAACCAGCACTTACGTCTGCACTCACCCTGCACTTGCCACCAGCTGGCCGTTCTTATTTATTTTATGTTATTATTTGATTATCCCATGTACTGCACTTTCCCCCTCCCGACCTCCAACCCCCCACTTTTCTTTCCCCCTTCCCTTGCACTTGCGTGATCTGAATGAAACCTGGCCTAGAATGATTGTTGTCTGTCTTCCATCTGTTCCCCCTCCCTTGCCTTGTCGCGCCTTGAAACGCTTGTGCCTATACACATTATAAATGTCATATATCATATCTCTCTATGGGCTCTCCTAGTCATGATAGATATTTGCCCTCTAGGAATGCAAATGGGATTCCCCCCCCCCACTTTAGCGCCTTGGAAAGGGGCCACTGTGCCACTGGGCAGACCATTAAAGGGGTTTGCGTTTCCTGCCTGCTGGAAGTTGTTGTGAGACGGGTATTGCTGCATCGCCTGCTGGGGGTGTCGCCGTGGGGGAGGGCCTGTTATCTGCGGGCATCTGGGTGTAAGCTTGGTGTATCTCATAGGTTATGGAGGTCATTTTGGGAGTCGGCCCTTGAGGGCCAATTTGGGCTGTTGGCCATAGGTGTACCCTACTCCTTGCCTGCTCCTGCACTCCCTTGAAAATGCCCCCACTTCCCACAGTTCCAACATTGCCCCATTCCTCCTCCTCAGGGTCCCATTCCTCCAAAACCCCCTCCCCTTGATCCTCTGAAACCACCTTGTGCTCGCTGTTGTCCTCCTTGCCACTGTGGCCCTGGGTATTGTGTGGTTCTGTCCCACTGTCCTTGTCCACCTTTGTCCCACATCACTGCTATTCTGGCATTTTTGAAGTCAGGTGTGCATTCTGCCACTTCTGTCTGTGCTTGTGCTGATACTGATGCCTCAACAGCTATCTTAGCTAATTCGTTTTGGACCAGTTTTGCTTCCTCTGCCTGTTGCCTCTGAGCCGTTTCTTTCCCACGCTCTTTTGTTCTTCTACAATGATGCACTATTATGCTCTGAATTTCAGGCCATCCCTTTGCCTCGATGCCCACAATGTTTTCTAGTGCTTTTTGTACTTCCATGGGTAGGCCAGGTTTGACAATAAAATAGATAAAGGGTATTGACTGGTCCCATTCATTATCCGTTTCTGCCCTTCACATCTCTTGGATCTTAAGAATAAAATGAGTGACATTCTCATCATCACCCATGGTACACTGCATAATGTACTGCATATCGGGTGTGTCTGGTAAAGCTCGCTGCAGCACATCGCACACTTTTGCTCTAGTTTTATTGAAGGATGCTCCATCATGTGCATATTTGCTCAGTGGTACCGCCGGGTAGCCCACCTTCACCCATATATGTCGACAGCCTGATCTCTAATAGTGGCCACCAATTAGCTTTTCATGTCTCCTATCGCTATGGGTACTCCCGCCATTTGCTTTTTTGAATGCATATATCCATTTCCCTGCACCTCCCGTAAGTGCTGTAAGTGCCTTTATTAGGTTAGTTGTGGCCATCTGTGCCCATGGCACATAGTGCGGTCTCCCTGTACCCTTGTGTATTAGGGGCATTTGCATTTTTAACTTGCTTCTGCAGCCCTTCTTCGCACTTCCCTTTTTCCTTGATACTGTCATCTGGCCAAACCTCTCTCTCAACCTGCCGTCCCATAAACTCTCTACACTAGGGGTGCGTTTAGGCGCTTGCTCTGTCTCCTCATTCTCATCGTCCTCAACCTCATCGAACGTGCTCCACTCATCTTCATCTCCCCTGCGGGAGACAACATTCTCATAACCAAATCTATCCATTTCACTATCGCGCTCTATGTGTACAGTTCTTATGGGTGCATTGTCCATCCTGAATAAGAAATCCCCTGACTTCCACTCACCTGTCCTCTGCAGTACTGGTGTGTCTACCTTAGTTACGTTTCATGCCGCCCGTAGTCTGGCGAGTTCTGTGTGTGTCGACGCCAGCGCTATTGCTAGGTCTCACTGATTAATGTCTGCGTGCGCTGTGACATCTGGAGGGGAGGCATATGAGGGCGGCGGGGCTGTCGCTGGTGTTGCTACATAAACTGGATTTGTGTATCCTACTGCGGGACGGGCTGCTAAAGGGTAAATCTCTTGTGTCTCGCTGACGTCCTCCCATCTTCGCTTATGCCTGCGCCCTTGCTATCATTGCACATTTTCCAGAGGTTCAATATTTCCCTTCTGTTCTGTAATTACTTCCCTTTGTACTTTGCTGTCAAAAAGATGGACATGTGTTCCAGAATACTTTTGTCATAGGAGCCCTGCTCTGGCCACGAGAGGGGCATCCTCCCTCCCCTTGTCTCAGTCACACACTGGTTGTGATATTTCTTGATCCTGTCGCAGTACAACGGCAGGGCATTACACATGTACTCTATGGGCGTTTCTCCTCCCATAACCGCGTTGGTCGCGCCGTTGCTGGTGCTACACCTGTGCTAATGCGCTACACAGTTGTATGTATTGTCAAAAATACATTCAATTTTCCTCCCTCTTTTAGTTAACAAAAAACTTCAAAAAATGTTCTTCTCCCGCCCCCACCCCGTTACTTTTCCTTTCAGTCTCCTTACTCACACAAACCACACTCTTTAAACACACTACAATCCACAAAACTCCCCAACTGGGCCTCCTCGCAACACAATAGAAGCTAAAATAACAACCACTACTATTCCTGAGCCCTCTAATTTTACGGGGCTCCTAAGTATGTCCTCTTTTCTTCTTCGTTACGATATGATATGATATGATATGATGTGGCATTTATAACACGCCTGTACACAAGTGTTTCTAGGCGCGACAAGACAAGGAAGGGGAAACAAAGAGTGGACAAAATAACGATCTTACTAGGCCTTGTGTCATTCAGATCGCACAAGTGCGGGGAAGAGGAAAGGGGAGAAGGGCCGGGGGGGGGCGGGAAGGGGGAAGTGCAGTTAACTTACAAGTGCAACTAGCGGGTGGCTCATAGCGGCAGAAAGAAGGGACTACAGGGTTGCAGATACAGACCCTTAAGTGCAGAGGAGCATGGAGGCAGTGTGAGGGCAACTGGACATGCAGTATCCTCTGCCTGAGTTCCGCGGGTGATCAGTGCGCACAGCAGTCAGGTGCATCAGCAGGGGAGAGGAAGAGAGAAAACAGACGCAAAAAGGAAGGTCTTGAGTTCCTTCTGGAACAGGAAGTGGTTCTGGTCAAGTTTGAGTGAGGCAGGGAGGCTGTTCCAGAGGGAGGCCCCAGCCGAGGAGATAAATCTGCCCCCAACTCTCTGCTGCGTTTAACAATGCATTAAACAATATGAGTTGCGCTACCTTCTCACCTCACTCTGGAGGCTCCTTACACTTCAGTTTTCCTTTCCTTAGTATTCTCCTTAAAATGTTAATAAATATAAAACAACAGAATACGCCACAGACATGCCACACTTCCAATTTCAATTTCTGCATGTTCACACTATTCACACTTTCTTATACATCTGTCCCCGACTTGTTATCCCTTGCAAGGCTATACTCACATGTGCATGTTCACCTGAACTCCTCTGTCACAGGGTTCCACCAACACTGGCCTGTACTTCTCCTAGCCCACGCTCCAAAGAGTAGACAGGATTCTGCAAAGAATGGCCACTGGGAAGTAGGTGTTTTTTGGGCTGGTCACTCTAGGTGGATGTGGCCCTTCCGGAGAGGCTGCCTGGAAACCTCTGCAGGTACTGGGGCACTGGGATCACATCAGGGTCACCAAATGAAGGCACGCCCCTGTACGCTCACGCCAGAAAGAATACAACCCGCTAGGGAAAAAAGGCCAAGAGATTTCTTGCAAGGATAACAAGTTTTAATAGCACATAAATAAGGATGCAAGGAAAGAACCTTTCTGCTCGAGAACGATTTGACATAAAATGGTGCAAGCAGAAGGTTATAAGGCAACACAGCAACATAAATATGTTATACATGCAGTTACAACCTACCAGGCGGTTCGGTGAGACCCAATACATGGGCCTGCTCCATAGGGGATGCCCGGGTGCGATTGGCCTCAGCCCCTTCCGTCCGTCTTCCATCACGTGGGGTCAGCTGGGCTCATCTCTCCAGAGAATGAAGGTCATATTCTTCATAAGTTACTATTGCAAGACAATGCTACTCTATCATTATACCGAGCACCTGGGAAACTCGGGGCTGGTATAGGGGGAGGATCAAGATCATGCTGACCCACACATTCTTCGCTCAGTCCATATCGCACTGTTCACACCCAAGGCTTCCAACCTCGCTTTGAACTATAATGTATTCCTCCCTGTACCTCGTATCACAAAGTGTGTCATCAAAAAATAGGGTGAAATGGTTGTGTTCTTTCAGATCTGCTTTTATGGTTGGCGGTCTGAGGTCACCTACTATTGTGGAATTCAAGGGTCTTGGATTAGGTAAGTGGTGGGTGTCATAGCTCCTGGTGGGCTGGGTGGGTTTGGAGGTCTGCTGGTGGCCAGGCTGTGATGAATGTGTGCAACGCGGGGCCTGGTGCTGTTTTGTGGCCTTGCAAGGTGCATTCCTTTTCGAGATGCCAAATAATCGCAACAGTTCCTTCCCTTAACAAAGGGAAATTTTGATGGGAACTAGTAGCGTAAGTCATTCTACCATCAGCACTTCGGCCTGTTCAGGTTTCTTCATCGGTTCCTGTGTTGACCGGGCGGCCATGCAGGGCTGAATGTATCTACCATAACTACACAAATGGCGTTTCTTTATATATGTTCATCTGTATTGCAGCCAAATATTGTAGTTGTGCAGGCTTTCTTAGCACAGCCCTCTCCCCCTGGTACATTGCAAGTGTATCTATGGGACTTGCCGCACTCTAAAGCTCTCAGGGGGTGGCAAAGGTTCATTTCCTTCCCAAAAGTGTCTGGCTTGTGCCTCCTTCTGCCCCAGGACTGGGACTGTTGTGGGCACATTCCTTAGTAAATAAGCATGCACACATTCACTGGGCATTCTCATGGGGTCAGTTCAGGCAGCCCTTATGTATAAGCATAGTGCTAAAATAAAAACACCTAATTGTGCATCATAAATTATGCAGGTGTCCTAGTTGTTTCAGGGGATGAGCAATTGGTGTGCTTTTGTGTTATCCTGCGCGTGAAAAGTGCACAAGCATAGTGGGGAAAATATAAATAGTTTCACACGTATGTGCTATGGACCTATTTCTTCTGCAGTTCTTAAATGATCTAAATTGTCACTGGTTTTCGTGCGCGACTAAAGTAAGGGAGAATTAATTCCTGCAGTATCTCTTCCACCACTATTTTTTTACAAATGTTACAGCAACAAACGCAACTTCCCTACCCCCATGCTGCACTGCCTGTGAAATTCCTACAACCAGACTTTTCCTGGTTCTGAAAATACTGTACGAGATGTGGAATTTGGAACAAGTGGACCAAGCCTGGCTTTCCTGCATCGCAGAAATTGTGTTATCTTCGACACCTCTCATGGTGACCCTGAATCATGCTGTTCTCATCTTCATCTTGTATCCTGGCTTGCAACATTATGTGTTATGACTGACTTCTGCAATTGTATTCGCTCTCCACTCTTGCTTTTCCACTCTTTTTGACTGCTTACTCTCTGTTCTCTCCTCCTTTCCCTTCTCCCTTTTCCTATCTCCTCTCCTTACTTTCTTCTATGCACTTACTCTATCAGAATTGTCCTTGGACCTAATATGATAGTAACCTCGTTTGTTTCCACCACCCTCCCATTACTGTTTTTTCCTCCCCACAACCCCTCCAGCACTATCTGAAATGTCGTCAGACCTAGTATGATAGTCACTTGTTTTGTTCCTCCCCTTCCTGCACCCCTCTCTCTCACCTTTTGTTTTCTCCGTCTCTACCAGAAATGTCGTCGGGCCTACTACGGTAGTCGCCTGTCTGTTTCCATTTCCTTCCCACTCTCCCCCTCCCTTCCTTATCTATGTCATAGCTCTTGCACTATCTGAAATGTCGTCAGGCCGAGTACGATAGTTAATTTCACATCCTTACTGTTCATGGCCTGTAAGAAAGTCATTGTATTTTCCCTTGTTTCCTCCCTTGCCTTGAAGCGCTTTGAAACACATTGTGTATAGGCGCTATATAAATAAACTATCATATCATATCATATAATATCTCTCTCTCTCTGTCTCTCTCTCTCTCTTTCTCTCTCTCTCTCTCTCTCTCCCTTTTCCTTCCTTCCTCCTCAGTCCGCTTATTTGGCAACATCGTGAGGACAAGTAAAACTGCCCACTATAAATTTAAAAACTGTAATTTTACAAAAAAGTGGTAAATGCAAGGAGGAGACAGCTGACAGTTGCACTAATGTGGTGTTGTGTCCCCTACATGCAATTGCAATCATTTGGAAAGCATTGCACAAGAAATAGGTGATTAAACAGGCAAAATGACCTGTACATCTTGTTGCACCCCGTTTGGCAAATAGTGTAAATGCTGCCTGTCAATTACACCTAATGGAGAACCTTTGCAATGGAGTCCTATGGAATGCCGCTGCTCTTAGCAGGAAACCATAGGAATTCATTGATTTTACGTAGGCATGAACAGATAATGCTTTTGGAAAACAATGTGGTACTTGAAGGCGGTAGGGCAATGCACAGCAGTAATGTGCAAATGGGCTCGAAGGATTGCTCCGGGGCAACCTTGGAGGCAAGACAGCGCAGAGCAACACTGGTTCGAATCCTGGTCCCGCGCTGGTCCCGCGCTGAGGGACTGGTCTCTGGTTTGAAGCGGGTTATAAAAGATGAATAAATAATGAATTACGTCTATTCTGTTCCATGTCTCCAAATAGAATGAAAGTTGGAGCATAAAAGCATAGTGTAAACCACGTACTCCTAGGTTTTACGTCTTACTTTTACGCTCTGGGGCCATAGAAACTGGCCCACAAAATGCTTTATGAAAGCTAAAAGAAAGTTGGCCAGTCTGTTCACAGGGTGGATTTGTCATTGGAACTTTGAGTACTGAATCTAGAAGGGCAAGAGTTCTAAACTCTCAGCAGGTTAGAAGTGGGTAGTGCTCATATCAAGAAGCTTTAGTCTTTAGATAATTCTGAGAAATGATTAGTAATCGGCAGCCTGTCGCTCCTTAGGCCACGCCTATTTTCGGACGCATTATAGACTGCCTACCCTTTTCATCCCACTAAAGGCGTGCCTTCTTTCACTAACATCTGGGGAAAAGCCCAGCACAGGCACTGCAAAGGTTTCATATCAGTTCCTGCTCTTTTTGGGTAAACCACATTGTTTTGCTTGATTGACAGTTATTTTGCCTCTGTGTTAAACTTTTCATATCTCTAATGTTTAAACATATGTAGTTATATCATAGAGTAGGGTTATGCGACCAGCGGCTCTCCAGATGTTATGGACTACAACTACGATGATCCCTCCCCGTTGCATATGGCGATGAGGGCTAATAGGAGATGCAGTCCAAAACATCTGGCGAGCCAAAGGTTGGAGACCACTGCAAAGCTTGGAGTCTGCCTACATTACGATGAAAGGCCAACTGGGTGAAAACTGCTAAAAATGTAGGCATAAGAAAGAAACTGCAGTTGATTGTTACATTTGTGACGTTAAAGTCACTTTTCTCGTTGTGTCTGTGAGAAATTCACAAAAAGTCTGAGCTCTGTCCTAGGTCAACAGCCATAGCTCAGATTTCTGGAATCATTTAGGGCCCAATGCACATATGGGGGTAACATTAACAAATAAGCAGTATTTTAAACACCGCGTACCTAGGGTAGCCAACTGTCCCGTATTTTGCGGGATTGTCCCGTATTTGGGGACTTTGTCCCACAGTTTGCAGAGTGGCTTTGCAGGACGCAGGTTGTCCTAACTTGCTTTGTTCCCTGGAGTGTGATTCTTGGGAGACAGCAAGGCGGGTCAACCTGCTTCCAGCACAGCCACTGTCTACACACCATGGCGCTGCCACCTGCTGCTTTCTTTCTCTGGGCGGCTCCACGGCCCTGTCTCCTTTTGAGCCGCTAACGCTCTGACACCTGTCTTCATTCCAATGCTAATTCTTTGTTCCTGGCGTCTTGATGGCCATGTTTGCAGTTAAAAAACGTGACCATCACCTCCAAAGGACAAACCATTTGCATTGCAATTAAGCCAGGTGTTAAGAGCCATTAACAAATGTAAATTACAAATGGGGCAGGACAAATGTGAATGACTCTGTGACATCATCACCACCTTGTGGACAAGCGTCCTGCAAAGGGATATCAAAAAGTTGGCCACCCCACGAGGACCTCCTATTTTTAAAGTGTCAGCATGGGGTGCATAGAAAATGTTAGGCAGAATTTTGAAAACAGGCGATATTTCGTGCACCACTTATGTTCACTGCTGCTCCTAATGCACGAAGTCAAAATGCCATACACTGGCCTTATTCCAAAAGAGATGGAAATAAATATAGCTGCCAACCTCTGATTCCTGACCCAAAAGGGTTCTGGGTTAGTGTTGTTGCTTGTAGAACACCCCCAGATAAAATATGCACCTGCCCAGGGTTCTCCCGCCTCAACCGTTTGTATTCAGAAAAAAACCAAAATCACCAACGAGGTGTACCTTTTTATTGAAGCAGACAGGAGATGTAACAAGGGAAATCAGAGCTACAGGGGCACACGGGGGAAGGCTGGGCCGTGGCGCGATCGACCCGTCTGAGGAGATGTTTGTAAACTGGAAATGGCGGCGCCACTCGACGTCCTCGCGCGTCAGCAGCAGCAGCAGCGCTCCCCGTGACCTCTAGAGGCGGTGTCCATGGGTCGCGGCCCGCAGGTAGCGGCGCACTCAGGCTGCGGCCTACTCGTAACCCGACACCCGGCCTTCCAGGCCACTAATGCGGCGTCTATAGATCTGTACTGGCTGCGGCAGGCCCCCTCCGCCGCCCTGTCAGGGGAAATTGGGAAATAATGCTGCTCCCCAGACCTCATTACACTTGGATTTAAGCAGCCCTGACACTTTATCCGGCCACTCTTCCCACCTGCCCCTTCCACCTCCCTGAGCCCTCCAGGACGCCCCCGCCCTTTTCCCCTTTTCCAGATTGGCAATAACCCCTAACCTCTTCAAAACCATATCGACAGGGTCAGAGGGCAGCATACACATTCACAAGCAGATCGATTTTAATTGGATTTTCATATCTCGTCTGGGATCACGGAGCAATTAAAACCCACATGCTCTTTTTTTGGTTTTAAATAACGTTTGTCCGTGACTGATAACAAGAGGAAATTGCTGAGAGTGAACTGTCCTAGCTCAAGGCCGCACTCCCACCAGCGCCTCCCATCCTTGCTCCCTCTGGCAAGGTGGAGGTAAAGTCAGTCAAAGGGCCTGACATGCCAAGCTTGGTGCAACGGGCGGTGCTATTTCTACCTTTGGGCTGCTAGATGTTGCATTATAGGAACATGCTGCCAGTGTGGTCATTGATATCAATTCTCCAGTCATGCCATTGCAACTGCCAATTACCCTGCTACAAATGTAGCCATCGGCATCAATGCCCCAACTGTTATTGCAGTGGCTATCAATAATGACACCTGCTGCCAATGTAGTGATAGGCATCACTGCCACAGCTATTATTATATTGCCATCATCCATTGTCCTACTGCCTGTGCTATAATTGGCATCGGTGCCCCAGCCATCATTGTAATATATCATTGTACTGCCATCACCAATGACTCCATTTTCAGTGCAGTCTTGGGCTGTAATGCTTAGCCATTTTGTAGCTGCCCTCACCGATAACCCTGCTGATACAGCCGTCAATGACATAATTGCGCCAATTATCATTGCAGCTGTCAGTGCCAGAACACTTGTTGGCATCAATTGCACAGCTATCCTTGTTCTGCCATCACCAATTACCTTGTTTATGCCACAGCTATCACTGACATCAATGCTCACGTCATTCTTGTACTGCCATAACCAATGACCCTGTTGATGCCACAGCTGTCACTGACATCAATGCTCAAGCCATCATTGACATTACCCATGACTCTCCTGCTAAGGCAGTCATTGGTGTCAAGACCCCTATATCAACGAAGCTAGGGCCAGTACTAGAATTTATGCCGCCCTAACCAAAGTGTCGGACTGAGGCATAGAATTGTCTCGGGCACCAACAAAAAAGTGGCCCACCGTTTCAAATGGGAATTCATTCCTTTTGTGACGCTATTTGAATAGTTCCCAAGGGGGAGTTTTCTTATCAAATGTGATGCAAATTGTACATTTTAAAGAATATTTATTCAGCAATAGTGGTCCAAACTATTAACCACATAGTGAAATAACTCATCAAACGTGCTGACATTGGCCAAAAAAGTGTGCCACTTTGACCCAAAAAACTGGCCCACCCAAGCATTTTGCATTTTTGGTTAGTTCTTGGGCCTATTGCCCTATAAGTCAGTACGAGCCTGTCTGCTGCTGGCACCCTAAGCAGCTAGCTAGAATTGCTTTATGTTAGCGTTGGCCGATCATGAAGCAGCTATGATCACCATACAATCTGCTGCCGGTGCAACCATTGCCATCAATTCTCTAGCCATGTTTGCTAGCCTATCACCAAAGATCCTGCTGCCAATGCAGCTATTGGCTTCAATGCCACAGCTATCATTGTACTGCCACCACTATGGACTTCTTGGCAAGTGCAGTCATTGACATCTATGCCCCAGCCATCATTGTACGTCAATCACCAATAGCCCTGCTGCCAATTGTGAGAAACCTAGCAGTACTCCTATGCCTACTCCCCGGGGATCCTCTGCTCAGGTGGCTAGGGAAAGGCCATCACTTTTGGATCTGAACCCTGGGGGTGGACAAGCTGGGTAGGATCATCTGAGTGGAGGGTCTTCAGGGATTGGGGGTGGGGTACTGACAGGCGAAACATGGTATCCCACTTTTCCTGAAACCGACCTCCCTCACAACCTCTCTGCCTTTGTGGGCTAATGCAACTCTAGCCCCATGCAAAAACCTACACTTACCCTGCAGGCCATTAAAAGGAATAATAAAATACACACTGCCCCTTTAAGACCCAACTCACTCAGACATAAAGGACAGGCATGTCCAGATAATTGGGTAATCGAAGGTCAGGCAGGCTCTACACTGACCACACACATGCAGCCTGTTAATCTGCTGCAGATGTATAAAAGGTGGGGCATTCAGCAGCAGTTGGAGACACAACAACAGGGAGGATACGTGGCTGAGTCCAGACGGGGATCCCTGACTTGCAAGGAACTGGTGTTGTGGAGGCGTAAAGCTAGGAGGCGGAGAGAAAACCATCTGAAAGAGAATGTCGACCCGGCACACTTCCCTGTGGCAGAACAAAGGCTCTGGGGTGAAGAGACGAGGGAGCCGTGTCTCCAGGAAGCCAGTGTGGTTAAAAAGGGAAGACAGTGGACAGGGCCGACCTTCCCATATGTGAGCCGAGCGTGCTCGTTCTCCTGCCGTGGCCAGGACTGATTGGGGAGCTGGTGGTGAGACCCTGATCTCAGCTGCAGTGTTCTTGAAGCAGACAGCCTGGAAGCGCGACCAAAATCACTGCTGGTGAGTCTGAAGTACAGGGAGACTCGCAATGTGATACGTGCGGCTAAATACTATGTAGCGAGTGTAAGCAGAATGAAAGGAAATACATTATTGCAGTCCTCCACGATTGTCAGGCAATCGGATAATGCGTACTGGGAAAGAAGAAACACAGAGTATCTGAGTGGAGGCGTGGGAAGGGAAACCCCATTGTCAAGGCCCTCAGAGTGAAAGTACTATATGCGGCAAGACAAACAAATAGACTCTTGTGTGATACAAAGTAACAGAGTGGTCGCGTAAGGAAGATTACATTGTCGAAAGTCTTGGTGGACTGAAAGAAGGAAATTGGCATTCCCAGGGGAGCTGGGTGAGGTACGAACTGCGAACAAAATGGCACTGGCAATCGAGAAACACAGTGAGAGCTGGCAGATGGCTGTACACAAGAAAATAACCCTTTTAAAGGGCCAGAGCAAGTTAAGCCCATCCAAGCCTAGTTCACTGAATGAACTGTCAAGTAAGGGGCGGAGCTAGCAGCCCCTGGTCAAGGATTACGCAACCTGTCATCGGTGGACCCTGCGACCCAACAACTGCATCCAGACCAGGGGGAGCCTGAAAGTGGAACACAGACTTGGGAAAGGGAACCCAGAGTCTAAAAAGGTAGTGTGGACATTAAAGGAAAAGACAAAGTGCTGCTTTCTATGTTCAGGCAAGAGAAGCCTAAGAATCTAGCTGGAAATGTGTTGTTTGTGCATCTGAGAAAACCAAACAAGAAGATTGTGAAGGTGAGCATAACAAGTACTGTGAGCTGTCAAGCTCCTGTGACATTTACTTGAAGTGAATCCTGAAACCTTGTGGAACCTTACTCTCTGAGTGTCTGGAACTTGGGAAAGGGAGCTGTGTGAGAAGCTTCCGAAAGACACTATCCTATGATGCTGGAACACTCATTTAGTTTTAATATTCCAGCACATTGTTAGTATTAGAAGTAAGGGCAATTAGTACCGGGCGAGAGTCAACCAGAATGTAAAACACATTCTGATTGACTCTCGCCGGGTCATTACCCGGCCGGGAATCCCTCAGCCAGGATTCCACGGCCATTGTTGCCGGCGGTGGGCGTGGCAGCCCCTCAGCCAATCAGGAGGCTCGAAGCAGGGCTATCACCGCTCCGAGCCTCCACACGGCTGAGAAGCTGCCATCACCCCCTGCCGGGGACTCAAGTATGTTTTTTTTTCCTTTCCCCACCCCTCCCTGCACTCCCCGCCCTCCCAACCACACTTACCTTCGGATTTATCCTTTTTCAGGAGTGAACGTGCTGGGAACAATTCTGTTCCCAGCACGTTCGCTCCCAAAGGCCGCCATAGAAAGGGAAAACGGGCTCCGTTTTCCCCTTCCTGGCGGGCATTTTCTTTATTATTTTCTTTTTTTTCTGTCCCGAAACGCAGCAGCATTTCGGGACAGAAAAAAATTCGGTCTTGCGGGCCGGGCTACTAATAGCAATATGCCCCTCACGGTGGGGGCATTACTGAGTCCGGTAATGCCCCAGGGCCTTCGTTAAGGACCTCGCTCCACTCAGGCCTATAACTATGGGCCCTGGGGCATTACCTGACTCTGTAATGCCCCCGCCACTTGGGGCATATTGCTTAAGTATAGGTTGTGACACAGACAGCATTTTACTTTGGACTTTTAGACACAGACTGACCTTAGATACATCATTTGAGGAAAGTCCTTCTTCGAGTTATGGCAAGTTAGGCGTTACTCCCATCCTGAAGTTATAAATACAGGTTTTCCAACTGGATCTATTGTGTCATGTGTCTGGGGGAGCCGGTAGCTTACCGGCACCAATGTTACCAGTCGAGCATACTGATAATGTGGCCCTGTGTCTAACTGTTGGTACCACGTCTGTCTCACCCAGGTGCGTTATAAATGACTCATCATATCATATCATATCATTTGCTTCAATGTCTCAGTCATCATTGACTTCACTATTACATAGTTGCTTTCCATCTCACCGGGGCGAAAAGGGTTACATACAGGGACAGTTGCACTGGTCAGGAACTGAGATAAAGAAAAAAAAAGTTAGTCTTTTTCCCGTGAATGTGTGCAATGCCCACTGATTCCCACCCCACACTGTTGTTTGCTACTCCTTATCCTACCTGATGACTTGACCCCATAAGCACAGGAGAGGTCTCTGCAGTGCATGGCATACCTATGCTCTGCCTGTGAGCTGGTGTCTACTTGTGAGACCCTCAAGGTGATGGCTGATGCATTACGTTTTCATGAGTTTTGTAGACCTCAGACAATCCTCTGTTTGATGCTCTGTTTCTAGATTTTCTGCACCTATTTCTCTGGTTGCTTTGAAAAGTGTTTATGCATTGTTCCAATCCGCTTTCCTATTATTATCTGGTATCCAGCTGCAGTGAATGTCTATAAACAATGTGCAGCAGGGAACAACAGTGCTTACAGTCACTTGGGTGGACTCACTGATACTTGTTATACACAATTTCTCTCATGCACACCTAACACTTACTGACTCTCGCTGTACTCATAAGCACTTATAGGGCCTGATTCATGGTATTCTTAGCACAGTACAAAGTGACTTTGCACTGCCAACAAACACCCTGATTAACAGAGCAGTGCAAAGTGTATTTTTACAGTGCAAAGTGCCTTTGCACTTCAAAAACACGCTTAGCACCTTGAATTAGGCCCATATTGTGCGGTGCAAAGAGTACTTTTGCAGTGCAGAGTGCAATGGTCTTCATTTATATGCTGATATCAATATTGAGTTTTTATAATGGTGTTTAAATGCGTCTCCTCGAACAAAAAAGGTATCAACAATTTAATCTAAAGACATAAGCTCATCTCTCATTTTAAAAAAGTCAACCCCTCAGTGGCCTGTATTCAGGAAACTCACCTATCCATGGTTGAATCTTTGAATCTTTGAAACTCAAATTGTACTGTGTACAAGATATCATTGCTAGCCCTGCACTGTGGAAGAACAATGGTGTTGCTATAGTAGTCAATAAGAACTTGCATCATACATTATTATGCCATTCTGCTGATAATTAAGGGAGATGGGTCTGGGTCAATCATCAGATTTGGTATGGCACTGTTACCATCTAGTTTTGGGGAACTATTAAACTAACTATCCTGCAATCCAACCGTACTAATCTTATTCTTTGTGGGGATATGCATGATATTGTCGATCCATTTATTGATAGGAGATCCATATGTATCTTCAAGGGCTACACATCCCATAGGTCTTATTGATACATGGAGTCTTTTTCATCCGTGGACAATGCCTTCATTTTTCACCCCCGCCCCCTGATTCTCTGTATCGATTAGATTAAAATGAGAAAGGGCCTTGAACTGGGGATATGCTTTAGAGTGTCAGTGGGACTTTGGGCAGGAATAGTCCTCCGCGCAGGGACGGGCTTTGGACCCTGGGTTGGTCTCTGGATGGGCCTCAAGTGTTGATGGGCCTTGGGCAGCAATCGTATTCAAGGTGGGAATAGGCCTGGCAGCGGGAATGGGTTTTGAAGCAGGGTAGGGTCTAGGAGTGAGAATGGGCCTGGGCCAGGTTTAGGCCTTGGAGTTACAAGCTGGGGTGACATTGACCTAATAAGCTGGACAGGCCTTGCAAGAACATATGCAATGTTGACTTTGAATATGGAGAGCAGTGGACAGTGTCTATGACATGCAATGTTATCACGTCAGATTTAGCAAAGTAAGTTATACTTCCCTCGCTCTGATGACCTTACTCGCTGATTATAATATTTCTGTAAAGTTTCTGGCCAATATATTTTCCTTTGTGTCATAAATCAATAAACTTAAAACTATAAACATAAACCCATGCGATACACATTGACTAATGCAAAGAGAAAGACACACAGTGGCACACTGTGCTTGATCCGCAATTATGATTTCATGCATTTATTATGAAATTATTTGAAAGGACTCTTCAGAGCACAATCAGTCCATAGTTGAAAGTGTTGTGTGCTTCTTATTGCACTAAATGGGAAAATGGCAAATGCAGAAGTGTATACAGACGCATGTGGAGTGCACCAAATAAATAAATAAACAAACAAACAAACCTTTTTTTTTACAAAAAGCGCTTTTTCACAATTTTAGGTACCATTATTCAATGGCAGAAAAAGTAACTTCACAACAATTAGAAATGTGTTTCATTCTAAACAACGTCGTGTGTTGCGGGCATACACCCAGTGCAGACTCACATAGCCAAGTATTGCCGCCTTATACTGGGTAAAGGTAAAGTGACCGGGGAGGATAGCTCAGGGGCAACGCGTTTGCCTCGGAAGCGCGACAACGCAGAGCAACACAGGTTCCAGTCCTGGACACACACTTCGAGACTAGTCTCTGGTGGTATTAAGTGAGTTACAAAAGATTAATTAATGAACGAATTAAAGGTCCATAGGCGCGAACACCGCACTCATATGCCCGATAAAGCCCGCTATGCCAGTTGTATGCATTATTATCTGCAAAGGACAGTCTCAAATGTGCTCGTTCTGCCATCAGATGCCAATGGACCTAAATGCTGCCCCCTAATGAGAACAGTTTTATTTGCCAGAAGTAGTCAACTAATGCAAAATACAACCTTACACGCCCACGTATGGCCCGCAAATGCTAAGTGCATTCACATGTTCCCATTCACTAATATTGCATGCCAGTAAAGTATTAAATGGAAGGTATAGTCACTGTATGCAAGGTAGAGTCTCACAGGCCCAGGTACACCCATCAGGCTTCATATGCCAAAGTCAGATATAGAGTCCAAGCAATCGAATGGTCAATTCTAATTGGGACTATGAGGCTGCAGTGGGCAACCAGTGCTGACCTGAGCATATGATATGTTCCAAGGGCCATGATATTGCCCATGTCCAATCCCCCCTTACAGCCCCAATCCCCACTGAGTACATAGGGGCAGGTTGAAGGAACTGGCATAGCAGGTGGGGGACACTAAGTAGTAGTGCCAGTTTGGCTACACAGCAGTAAGTCTTTTTCCCCATCATCACCCCTGTTAGGGTGTGGGAAATTAGGGAGCTTGATTCTCTTCCGGTGGTTTCCTACACAGATTGGTAGGCAAGAGAGCAGTGGCTCCACTGTGCCAAGGTAAGGGATGACCTCAGGAATAGGGCTCTTCTCCATGTGGTGCGTGTGCAGCATCGTTCCCACTCTGGGAGGTCAAGGAAAGGGTGCCTTGGAAGTCTACTCCACCATGCGGTCTACTGATGATGGTGGGGTAATGGCGGATACTACCATGGCCATCTTTCCCACATCTACAGAGAGCATGGATATTCACACTCCTGTCCCACCCTACTGATCACAGCAGCACATAGGAGGCCTCTGGGAGCTAAGGGAGGGATGCAGGGTTTGTGTGTTTACATCCTATTGTGCAGTCTCTGATTTCCTGCTGGGATGGGAGTGAAAAGGTGTGGGAAGTAGGGAGAGAAAGCATGGCTCTTAAGGAGCTCTGTTTTCATATTGGTCATGTCTTTTGCAATGTCTGTCCCACAAGTCACAAGGGCAGGTAACAAAGACGAAGTAAGTGGTAGCCATGAGTACTACCAGGGTTTTGTTGAGTATTTTATATATTGGCTCACGCCGATGTAACATACCAATCTCATGATCCCATCCATACAATCCCATCCCACGCTTTGGGTGGGGCCAAAGAACAAACATTGAGGTTGTCAAACATCAACACATTTTGTTTTAATAAATGGAAGCAACTTAAACTAAGTCAGTCTCCAGCTTTACCCTGGAGATCACTGCAATATACATGCATCCAAAACAATGATCAATACAAACAAATGTTTACCGGCCCACTTGAATCCGACTCTCCCTATCACAAGTCCACAAAAGCATGGACTTTCAATCACAGCCTTCCTCTAAATATTATGACAATCTAAAAGACACTAGGCATTCTAACGTTTCAGCTCAGCGTCAAGTATTTTATCAACATCACCATTTTCTCACTAGAACATTTGACATCATGCAAACGTTGTTAAACATTTGATTTTTTCCAGCCTCAAGGCGAGTATGGTACAGGAGAAAGTTAAAGAAATAAAACTTTTGCCATCCCGAATTCAATCATATGCCATGAGTTAGGATTGCTGCCATTATCAGCAAAAAGGAATTGGCGACTAATGATTAACTACACTAAAATATTGAATCCAACAAAACATTTTTTATACGAGGATCCACAGCGAATAGTGAATGATACCACAGTTCCCTCTATGGTAAAATTGAGCGCTAAAGTGAACTCCATTCTAGATGACATAAAGGTCACCGCAGACGATCCATGTTCTCGATTACCTATTTGTAAGAAAAAGTTCCAGGAATATTTCTGGTGTATTCTTTCGGACAAAGTGGGAAGCTACCAGTCGTATGTAGAATATACTGTTTTTCGTCGAAAATGGGGCAATAGACCGATGTATCTAATCCAATTTCCTTGCCCAAATGCGAGAAGAATGTACTTAAGTTTTAAGTTAAATCAATTACCTACATTTGATAAAAATAAACATTGGGATATCCTAGATGGAGTTGAAAATACAGGGCTATGACGTTTCTCTAATAATTGTAATATCAAAGAATCTTTGAAACATCTTGTTATCTACTGTCCACACTTCGAGAATGTAAGACGTAGGATATTGGTGCCTTATCTAGTTAATGAAGGAGTGTTTACCAGTGGAATAGAGGCATGTGGGGTAACAATCAGAGACTTATTTTTAAAATAGTAGCACTGCTCTATCTAATAGATGAGATGCTTTGCGAAAAGATGGCGGAGTATAAAAGGAATTGATCAAATAGTAGACATACTGGCCCTGATTCATGGATTATTTGTGCCGAAAAAAACGGGATTTGTGCGCCATTCTGGCCGCAAATCCCTGTTTAACAAATAGGGATTTGCGGGGCAGAATGGCGCACAAATCCCGTTTTTTTCAATGCAAATAATCCATGAATCAGGCCAACTGGGGGTAATTCCTAGAGCGCCAAAAAAAAAACCCATTTTAGCGCACAGCGTATTCATGGATACTTACATCCATAACCAGCCGTGGCGCAGAGTGGCTCAGCGACCCTGCAGCAGCGCCAGTTAAGCCCCCAAACCCGCCCTGTGCGCCAAAAACATTGCACAAATCCCCTACATGGTGCAAAGGGCAGTTGACCAGTATACAGCCCCCCAACCACGAAAACGCGCTAAAAACACCACACAGCCCTCACGTGCCACCCCTCAGAATATGCGTACCCCGCTCGTGCGAGCGAAATTGCGTGGAAAAGTCCCTGCGCACCCCTCAGAATATGGGTACCCCGCTCGCGCCAGCGAAACCGCATGGAAAACTCCCTGCGTACCCTTTGGAATACGCGTACCCCGCTCGCACCAGTGAAATCGTGTGGAAAACACCCCGCGCACCCCTCGGAATACGGGCACCCCGCTCGCGCCAGCAAAATCAAGTGGAAAACTCCCTGCGCACCCCTCAGAATGCGCGTACCCCGCTTGCGTCAGCGAAATCACACGGAAAACTCCCCACGCACCCCTCGGTATACGGGTACCCCGCTTGCGCCAGTAAAATCACGTGAAAAACTCCCTGCGCACCCCTCGGAATATGCGTACCCTGCTCGTGCCAGCAAAATCGCGTGGAAAACTCCCTGCGCACCCCTCGAATTATGTGTACCATCGGGTGGAAAAAGTCCCCCCTGTGGTGTGGGCTGCCTGTGGGGCATGGACAGGGGTGATGGACTGCCTGCGGGCCATGGCGAGGGTGGATGGGCTGCCTGCGGGGCATGGGGAGGGTGGATGGGCTGCCTGTGTGGCATGCCCAGGGGTGATGGGCTGCCTGCGGGGCATGCCCAGGGGTGATGGGCTGCCTGCGGGCCATGGGGAGGGTGGATGGGCTGCCTGCGTGGCATGCCCAGAGGTGGATGGGCTGCCTGCGTGGCATGCCCAGGGGTGATGGGCTGCCTGCGAGGCATGCCCAGGGGTGATGTGCTGCCTGCGGGGCATGTCCAGGGGTGGATGGGCTGCCTGCAGCCATGGGGAGGGTGGATGGGCTGCCTGCGGGGCATGCCCAGGGGTGATGGGCTGCCTATGGGGCATTTCCAGGGGTGGATGGGCTGCCTGCGGGCAATGGGGAGGGTGGATGGGCTGCCTGTGAGGCATGCCCAGGGGTGATGGGCTGCCTGTGGGGAATGCCCAGGGGTGATGGGCTGCCTGAGGGCCATGGGGAGGGTGGATGGGCTGCATGTGTGGCATGCCCAGGGGTGGATGGGCTGCCTGCGTGGCATGCCCAGGGGTGATGGGCTGCCTGCTGGGCATGCCCAGGGGTGATGGGCTGCCTGCCGGCCATGAGCAGGGTGGATGGGTTGCCTGCGTGGCATGCCCAGGTGTGGATGGGCTGCATGCGGGGCATGCCCACCCAGGTGTGATGGGCTGCCTGCGGCCATTGGAGGGTGGATGGACTGCCTGCGTGGCATGCCCAGGGGTGGATGGGCTGCCTGTGTGGCATGCCCAGGGGTGATCGGCTGCCTGCGGGGCATGCCCAGGGGTGATGGTGTGCCTGTGGGGCATGCCCAGGGGTGGATGAGCTGCCTACAGGCCATGAGGAGGGTGGATGGGCGGCCTGCGCGTATCCTGGGGGTGCGTGTGGCGTTTTACACGCGATTGGCCTGGCGCGAGCGGGGTACGAGTATTCCGGGGGTGAGTGTGGACTTTTACACGCGATTGGCCCGGCGCGAGCAGGGTACGTGTATTTCGGGGGTGTGCGTGGACTTTTACACATGATTGGCCTGGCGCGAATGGGGTACATGTATTTTGGGGGTGCGCATGGACTTTTACACGCGATTGGCCTGGCACAAGCGGGGTACGCGTATTTCGGGGGTGTGCGGGGAGTAATACACGCAATTTTGCATTGTATGTCCCCCCATACACCCACCCACCCCCATTGATGAGCACCTGCCAGCAGGCCCCGACTCATGTCCCCCCAATTGATGGGCACCTGCCAGCAGGCCCCGACACATGTCCCCCCCAGTGACGGCAACCAGCAAGCAGACCCTGACACATGTCTCACACCCCACCACCCCAGTGACGGCAACCTGCCAGCAGGCCCCGACACATGTCCCCCACCACCACCCCAGTGAAGGCAACCTGCTAGCAGGCCCCCGACTCATGTCCACCCACCCACCACCCCACTGACGGGCACCTGCCAGCAGGCCCAGACTCATGGCCCACCAAACACCATCTCGTAACAAAACAGACCCATGGTCCTAATGCCAACCCAAATGCTCCCTGCCCCCCAGTGCAAGCCCGGAACCATCCACTGCACCCACTCCCAAATTACCCATGCCATGAGAGTCTCAAAAGAACCAGCATGGTTGTACAACAGAGCCACACAGTGGCAACACATGACTGAGGCAATGCTCATAGAGACATGCACAAAACCAATGAGAGTACACAACACCAATAATGAAGATATATGAAATGTATTAAAAAACATAATGAAATAACATAATGAAATCAAACTTGCAAATTAAGAAATAATGAAAGCAATACCAAAAAAAATGGAAAATCCAATTAAAATCAAAAATCCACGACATGAAAACTGAAAAGTGGTTCATCTCCAATGTCCATATAAATGAAAAAATAAAAATAAAATAAAAACCATTGATCCATGGGAAGTTGAAATAACGAAAGTATGTACAAGTCTTGAACTATTTACAATGCAAGTCCAAAGGGTCCCATGATCACAAAAGAAAAGGAAACCTACCAAAAAACCTATCAATAAAAAACTATATACATAACGTGGAGCAAAGTCCATGAACTCCAAAAAAATATATTTAAAAAAGGAAACCTAAGCCTAAAGAACTATGTACAAAGGCGGCGGGCTAGTCCAACGGCTCACTCTTTGATGTTCCGGTCCAAGGCATCATCGAACACCACGTCGATGTTCCGGGGGCGGGCCTCTTCCCTCGACTCAGCCCGCCTCAATGCCCGGCGCATGGAGTTGTCCGCCCTGACCATTATGAGCCATGCCTCTTCTGCACGCCGCCGCTCCGCATCTATCTGCTGGCACAACTGCTGCCACACAGAAGACACTCCCAATCCTGGGTCCTCCTGCCCTCCGGACGATGCCTGCCCCTGTGATGTTGATGGCCCCAAGCCATTATTGCTCCCACCCTGAGCCTGCTGCTGCCGTGCATGTGCCCTGCCTGTTGATGCCTGCATGTCCTCCTCTTGCTGGGGTCCAGTTGGTGGGGTGGCCACCCCTGCTGGACCTCCGACTCCCGACTTTGACAGGGATGTTTCCTCCACCAGTGTGGCCACTGGCTCACGGGCAGCTCCACAGGGTGCCCAGGTGATACTTGGGCAGGAAGATGGCACGGGGGATGACTGGCGCAGAGGGGCTCAGTTGAGGAGGGGGTCGCAAGAAGGTCCAGCACACGGAGGAACCCAGCGCCAGTGACCTGTCCTAGACGGGCGACGAGGTCAATGAGGTATTTGAAATGACGTGCATTGTCCTCACGAGAACCCTGCACGTCATCCTGTCCGCAGGGAGAGGAAGGCCAGTTGTTGTTTGCGCATCCCCTCCCTGAAAACGGGTCTGGACAAAGGCATCCCTGCTGGTGCGGGTGGATGCAGTCACAGGACTGGGGACAGGATTACACACAGGCACCTCTGCGGCGGCCTGTGCTGCCTCCTGTCCCTGCCCCTGGACTGCACCACTAGCACCAGTGGAATCCCCCCTCCAGGCCCCGTGCGTGGCCCTTCCACTGCCTCCTCCTCAACCGAACCCCCCACCAACCTGGATGACTCCGTGCCATCTTCCTCCATAGGCCCCTGTGGGGGCTCAGCTGCCCCTACTGCTGCCGAGGAGTCCACCTCCAACCTCCGCCTCTTGGACCTCCGCTCGGCAGCTGCGGCCATGGACGCGGCACCAACTCCTCACTCCCGGAAGAGATGACTACGTGGGAGGAGACCTGGGCCTTGCGTCTCCTGCTGGCGGTGGGATCCCTGCCGCTGTGCTCCACAGCACCGTCTCCGCCCTCTTCATCAGTCAGCACTGCAGACAGGGAGAGAAAGAACACAGGCATCAGGGCACTGTACAATGGTCGGATACACACATGACAGTTGCACATGATTGGCAGTGACAAACTTCACAGTTGGCATCACACTCCCCAACACTCATATCATTTGAACCCACACACATGCACAAATTAACAGGAATCATGCTGCAAGCAGCAGCATCCATACACACACAACAGCATGAACATCCGAAGGTTGGCATGACGTCACAAGCAACATGGGGAGTGCCGAACACATGCACACAGGCCAACAGACAGACGTGCATCTGTACATCTCCACCAACTGTCACAGTGCAATCATCGGCAACTATGTCACATCTGCCAATCAGGTTCCTACATGTCTGTGTCACATGCATCCATGGCGTATCACAGTCGCACACATGTCAAACACACACACGCACATGTACACCGTGCACATACATGAAAGTGGAACCAGCATCCATGCGTCATACCCCAACCATGCCATGGTACATACACATAAATACTAACATGTGTGCATCATCATGCTTTGGAACACATACACCATTGATGTTCATCGCACATGACAGGACTCACATGCAGCATGGTCATGTCCCTGCACATACACATCCATACATGGCCCTTTTGAGACATATGGCCAAGCTGCACGCTCCTGGCACACCTCAACATGCACTGCGTCCAATAAGTACATATGGACAATTACCGCTCGACTCCGGACCGGTCTCCCCCTCGAGGACCTGGCGGTGAAGCGCTGGGTTAATGCATTCCAGGACCCTCATGTCGTCGGTGGTAAGGTGGACCCGGCGCCTCTCTGCATCGGCTGCTTCCAAGAAGCGCCGGGCCTTCCTGAGGGTCCTGGACCTGAAGTCCTCCCAGCGCTTATGAACGTGTTGTAGGTCGCAGGCTGCCACCCCCTCTAGGTTGATGGCAACCACGATGTCCAGCCAGATCCTCTCCCGTCCATCCGTGTCGGCGCGTCTTCTTCCGTAGAGGGCATCATAATGCACCAGGACTTGCTCCACCAGGATGCCAACCTCTTCTGCTGTGAAGCTGGCAGCCCTCTGCCTCTCTGGCTGGGGGTTGCCAGTGGTCTCAGATGTTGTTTCCCCCGACATGGCAACCCCCTAGGCAGGTGTGGGTGGGCAACTGGGTCCTGGTGCTGGGCTTTGGGGTGATGGAACTTCAGTCGGGAGTCTTCTGTTCCAGCAGGGGTGGTCACAGCAACTGGACCCCTGCAGATGGCTGACGTGCAGGCACCAAATAGCTGGGTCCGGGACCAGCAGGCAGGCAGCAGCAGATGGGTGGTGGGAGTCAGCTCGGGGCTCTGGAGGGCAGGAAAATGGCCTTCTGGGCAGGAGCGTGGTCTTCCGTGTGTTGTTGCGTGGCCAGCTTGATACGGAGTGATTTTGCACGTGAAAAAACAGCACGTCAGCGTGTAATCCGAGGAAAGGCCCTTAGCGCATAAGCACATATGAGACGTAACACGCGCAGGCATTTCCCTCAGCACGGGTGCACCCACACGTGCAAAAACAGCACGTCCGCGTGTGAATGCGTGCAATTTGAGGAAAGGCCCTTAGCGCGTAAGCGCGTATGTGATGTAACACACACGGGCATTTCCCTACGTGCTGTTCGTGGAGACCGACGTGTGTGTTTACTCTGCTGGAATCACGCGCGATTACTTCACAGCGTTTGAAGTTCATACCTCTTCTTTTGGCAGGGAGTTGCCTACGTGCACAGGCGCATGTGTTTTTGCTTTTTTTCCACGCAAGGCAGGCGGTGAGTCGCACACACTATTTCTCCCACTGTGGTTCCCCCTGTGCATCGCGTACCATTTTCCAGGTCATATTAGCCCGTGTGTTCCACGCGTACATGTTTTTTGTGTCCCTGGGTGCCACACCGTACTGCTGGAGGTTTAATACATGCACGTGGGCTACCGGGGTCACGTGCACATTTTTTTGTTTTTATACTTTGTCAATTTTGGATTTTTTTTGAGGGGGTGCCTTAGCGTTGCGTGACCCGTCATTTTTCCCCAGGGGTCAGAGCCCTGCAGGAGCACTGGGGTACCTATTCCATCCAGTACCCTGCCCTTTCCAGCCAATTGCCTAGGACAATTGTTGAGTGCACCTCCCATCAGCTACTTTACATCTGTGCCATGGCTGGGAGGCCACCAAATGCTAAGGGCGGCAAAACTTGGCGTCCTCCCAGGGCTGGGTGCGGTCGGGCACGTGGGCGCAGAGACCAAGGAGGACAGGGAGTCCAGGGTGGCTACAGAGGGGGAAGAGGCAGGGGCCCCCCAATGGGGCGGGATGCCCAGCCACGTGCTGGTGCAGACATGCCACCACCCCCTGTGGCTCCTGGTGATGCAGCTGTTGCATCACAACCTGGCACCCATATGACCCAACAGCAATTTACATCTTGTGTCACTGGCCCACCGGTGGTGGTAGCTGCAGGTGCAGCTGTGGGCACCACCATCCGGGCTCAGGGTCAGGCAGCGCATGTTGTGTTGCATGACGACGACTCCCTGGACGATTTCCATCTTGTCCAGAGGTGCGGGTCACGTTTGTCCAGTGTAGCTGTGACTGAGGCTCACGTATCTGGGGCAGTTATGACATCTGCTGCCCTAAGCAGCCGGGTGGTGGTAACTGCATGTGCAGATGCAGCCAACACCACCCCGGCAGTGAGTCAGTCCCAAGCCAGACCTTCTGTCCTCATACCAACACCCACTGCCTTGGTCCAGTCCACCAGCACCACTGCCCCCACTGATCAGGGCCACATTGGCCACTCAGGGTCAGTACCACCGGACAAAAGGTGCACTTGGCCCCTGCGCAAGAGGCTGGGAAACCAGACACGGCTGCGGCCTCCGGCATGTCAAAGAAGAAGCCTTTCTGCAAGCAGGAACTGGACTTCCTTGTGGACTACGTGTTGGAACACCAACGCGATATGCTTGTGGGCCCACAGTGCCATAAAACGCATCCTTCTCGCCCAGCAGGTGTGGTGTCCGGCAACGCGGTGGCCGTGTGCCACCGGGGTCATCTGAGTGGGAGCGTTCCATGATTGCCATAGCACAGCAACGGGGGGAGCAGTTGAGATGATTGCTCAAGGTATGGAAAGTGTGGCCCATTCCATCCTCCCCTCTGTGAGGCAAATGGTGCTCCAGCAGCGGGCTGCGCAGTCCACGTGCCGCTCACTCAGGCTGGGCATGGCGGCGTCTGACAGGGCATGCCGGGCTGAAATGGTGGCTCTGTGTCAAGCACTTAATGCTCAAGCAGAGGCACACCATGAGGCCCTGCGGGTGGAACACCAATCCCTCCGATCTACTCTGGCTACGCTCTGGATGGACGAGAGTAGGCGGACAGAAGACAGGATGGTGCAGCTTGAAAGAACCATCTCAGCTGAACTCCATGCAAGCCGGGAGTCGCTCCATTTGTCATGTGAGGCCATGCAGGCAGAACTCCGTCTCCCACATCAGTCCTTGCAGGAGGAAGCACGTGTAACACGTGAGGTAATGCATGCTGACCTCAGTCTCATTGCCATCCAGGACCTGGCTTACCAGACCTGCATGCTTGCTGCCATTGAGGGGCAAGGCGCGGCTAGGCGTGGTGAGTCATCTGAGCCACGTCTACCTTCTGATTTCCATCCAGAGGGTGATGATGACAACCTATCTCCCACATAGGTCGGGCCCAGTGAGGTGTTAAGGTGCACCCTGTACCTCCCCCCTCCTGGGTACCCCCCCACACCCAGGTCATATATAGGCATTTTTGATTTTCATTAGTTTTTTCCTGTAATTTTTTTCCAGCAGTTTTTTTCCCTGCAAAAACATTTTTTTCTCCAGATTTTGTGGTTTCTGGTAAATATGACGTTTGTTTTCAAATCATTTTTACAATTTTTTTTACAATTACTTTATTACTTTTTTTTACAAGAGATTATACTTTTTTACATTTATTTTTTTAATTATTCTTTTTATTTTTTTAATTCAAATAATTATTGAATTAGATTTTTATTTTCTGCAGATTTTTTATTTATTGCATTTTCTTTTGTCTATTGTGCATACATGTGACAGTGTGGTGCTTTGTGGCGTTGGAAGGCATCCACTGTGTGTTCCAGCTGGGCCCATTCAGGCTTGTCTTGTGTATGTGTTTTGCTTGGGGTCCTGACAGATATGCTACTCCTGCTTCCCCTTTCCATGGGCTCGCAAGGATGGCTCAGTGTAACAGCATCTCACACAGGGGCATTAGGCTTCCGTCATATCTGTGGCCAGCCTGCAGTCCTACTTGTGTGCACACCCCTAGTGTGTATTCCGGATGGATTCTCCAATGCATGTCTGCACTTCACTTTGGTGAGTATTCTGTTGACTGTGCATTTCATCATGTTGCTTATGATATTTGTTGTGTATTGACTGTCTATGTTCATGCACTTCCTGCTGTAGGTGGTACCATGCACCCTTTGGCTGTGTAACACACGCTGATGGTGGGAGGGGTCTGTGTGCTGACAATGTTGAATTGGGACACTTTCCCCACAGTGATTTGGATATGGCACATGAAGGTTGCATGCTGAGTTATCCATGTCACCACGCATTTCAACGACCACCCATTCCTTGCTTGCACCACTTTGGCCATTTTGCAGCCCTGGCTGGTGCTTTGATGTGCCTTTTGAAGTATGGCCGCATTGCTTTTGACTTGACTGTCCTGTTTGTGTCCTGGACCTGCTCCTCCCTCCCATTGGTAGCACTTGGCCCTTGTGACAATTCAGCCAACCAGGAGGCTGGAGCCTGCCACCACTACAAAAAGCCCACAATGGAGGCCCTGTCTAGCCCTGTCCACCAGCCTTCTGGGTCCCTTGATTGTCCCCCTGTCTACCCTGCCCCTGCCTGTCTCCCTCTGTCTCCCCCCTTCAACATCACATCCCCTCCCCTTCTGCACCGTCTTCTTTCCCTCTGTCCCCTGTGTGTACTTTCTTTCCCCATCTCCCCCTTCATGCATTTTGACCTTGGCCCCCTCCTCCCTTCTCTCCTCCCTCTCCCCCCTCTCCCTCTCCACCACCCTTTCCCCTCCACCTTGTCCTCTGTCTGTCATTTTCAACCACTACCCCAAATGCCATCAGGCATGGTGATACGTAGCCACTTGTTCTTTGCAGACATTTCCCCTTCTGCCTCCGTCCATCCGCCCCCCACCTTCACCTTTTTTAGTATTGTTTTGGCACTTAATTTTATCATTGGTTGTCTCTTCCCCCATTACTTCTGTCTTTCCTCTCCCCCTCCCCAGCACTATCTTGAATCTTTGTCGACCTTCCACGGTTCATCACTTGTTTTGTTACTCTCCTCACCTCTTCCCTCCTCTTCCCTCACTCCCCTCCTTTTGTGACTTCTGCACTGCAACTATTGCTGTCAGGCATAGAAATGTTGCTGCTAGTTTTGTTTTCCCACATTCCCTCCCTGGACTCTCCCTTATTGTTCCAGGCACTTGTAATATGTACTTTGATTTGGTAGTTCATTGTCACATTGTGGACTGTTTGAAGGACTTGTAGGAATGTACTGTTCTTCTCCATTGTTCCCTCCCTCATGGAGGTGCTTTGTTGAACTTTGTGTATAGGTCGTATACGGATTAGGATATAAGGATGAATCAGTGATGGGTCACTGTCTGCCATTGTCGATGTGGGGTACTCTGTACTCTGTACATGATATGTTTTGCTGGCCAATGGATGATTCTATGTTGTGCTTTATTTTGAGGTGTCAGGGGATGGGTGTGGTTTAACACACAGGGGGGTCCTTGAGTGCAATGTTCACATGTGCTGTGCACAGGACCCTGAGGCTCACTTCTTTTCACATGCATGTATTCGATGCATGTCCCTACTGACGCAAACACTTAGGCAACGCCCCCACCCACCAACTACGTTGACACCATGCACACACGTGCACCCAGATTGCCTTCTCAGGCATGCTGTGTCCCGACATGTCATGATGCCTACCTCCAAGGAGCCAGGTCCGACCCAGCAACCCCAGAGGCAGGCATCATTTCCCCCAGGGAAGTGCCAGCGGGCCCAAGCTGGGGCCCTTTGGACACAGTCCTGGCGCCTTAGGCGCCAGGCTCATGTTGGACCCCTGTCCTGGCGCCTTAGGCGCCAGGCTCATAAAGCTAGACATGTGTTCAAGTGTTTTAAGGTGCACTTACCTGATGCAGACCATGCTGCTACATCCAGGTCCTCTTGAGGCCTGAATGGAACTACTTTACCTGTGGAACTACTTTCCCCTGGGTGTGGTCGGGGAAGGATACATACCTGATCGGTGGAAGGATACATACCTGGAACTTCTTCCAAAGCTATTTAAACCACGCCCGATCAGCAACTCACGCTTCGCGTTGTTCTGCTCCTCGCAGCTGGACGCTCACCGTGTCAGCTCCTGCATCTGGACTTCAGCCACGCCTGTCAGCATCCTGGTTCACCTGCTAAGAGAGAATTGGAGAGAAAGAAGACCTTACCTGCTAAAGCTGTATCACGGAGACGATCCTGAAAGGGAAGACATCATTTTAAAAGCATTTCGCTTCGATCGCTGCAGCGCTGCATTTCACTCACCTTTCCTAGGCACCTCCATCTTCAGCAGCGATCATCCGGATCCGCAGCTACTTCCCAGAGCCTAGAGAGAAAAAGACAAGAACACAAGGTGAGAGAAGGAAGGGAATAGGAAAAGCTCAGTTTCCTTCTAAGACTTACCTGTTGGGTCATTCCCATTTCATTTCAGGTCCTGCCGCTTCCTGGCATTCTGGACCCCGGCCCCTATGGGGAAAAAAGACAAAGACATTGAATGAGCGAATGCAAAGAGATTACCCGAACGCTCATCCAGAACTTACCTGTCATTTACTGGAACTGCACGTTTCACTTCGGGTCGGCGCCATATCTCCGGCATTCCGAACCCCGGCCCCTAAGGAGAAAAAGACATAAGCGTTAGCGCTTGCTGCAATAAGACAATGAACATTATTATTAAGCTTGAACTTTTGAACTTGCTACAGAACTCTTACAGCGCCTTACCTGAATAGTCAAGCTTATTTGAACTCCCATCGAACCTCAATCCAGTGAAGTAACTGGGTTTCAACGCGCCCCTGCATCAGAAGCAGGATGGAGAACTCATCCTTCTAGACCCTAAGGTGAGACTTCACGGGGAATCGAGGAAGGGTACCGTGGAGGGTTGGAAGGGAGTGGGAGGCTTGAGCATTATTCCGTCAGTAGGTAATACTCCCTTTTCACGCACAGGGGAATATTCCTGCGAGCCAGTGAGTCCATCTTCAGAGTCCTGCGCTTCACCATAAAAGAAGCATCAGCACTCGAAGCCAGACCTGCGCCTCCGTGGGAATCAGGTGAGCGTGACATGACAATCCATGTTCAGTTTCGAGTCAATGATCATGTACATGCATGAGAGGGTACTATTTTGTTGATTGCACTTTTTTTAAATGATGCTCAAGGGGTTTCCCCAACGCAATGCACACTCACTGTGCTGTCCAGTGAGCGGTGTTTGATATGGAAATTTTCAATTGTCCAATGTGCATGTCAACAGGTATTCTAACTGGTGTTGCTTGCACCACTGGTGGCATGCATTTGTGCCACTGTTTTCAGGGTGTGAGGTTTTGGGCATTGATTCCATGTCATGTGTGATTGTCTGGTGCCTATTTACATTTCTCACGTGGCACTTCATGACTATTGTGTCATGTGTTGTGCATATGGTTGGATGTTTTGCCATTGCATACCATGTTATGATGTGGCAGACGGGGGTCATGGTGGTAGGGAAGGTTTGGGTGGCATACCAGTACTTTCATGCCCTGTTAAGCAGGGGGGCGGTGGGAAATGCACCTTGCCTGTGTTCCCTTGGTCACATGAGATTGGTTGTGTTTAAGTAGCTAGGGATGCACACAATGTGGCACTTCCGTGGACACATTCTCAGGGTGGTAAGGTTGTGACAGTTCACTGTCCCTTTCTCATCATCGATTGTGACCTGGTATGTGCCAGGCCTGTGTGCACTCGCAGGGGTTGGAGTTTAGGTGAAAAATGTAGCCACAAGCTGGGTACGGGCTGCCTCGCCACATGCCCTTTCCCCTCCCTTGGGGAAGTGTGCCACCCTGTAGAAGTCCAGGACCCCGGCCTGCCTTTCTGCAGGTGTTCTGGGCATGTATATGTGCCTGCAGACTGAGGAGTGCGCAGTGATGATTGCCAACACCTGGTGTAGGCAACGTGACTGCGTGGGCTGTGAGACGACCCCACTATGGAAGCTGTCAGCTGAAATGACCCAGTGGCCAAAAAATGCAGTACATTGAGCACCTTCTCCAAGGGGCTCTATGCTTGGGGGCACAGGGTGGGTGATGTGAGTTCATCCTCCCACTCCCTGACCAGCTCTAGGATGATATGAGGTGGAAACCCATACCTGCTATAGACCTAGTCATCAGGCATCCCAAAAAGGCTGGTCGTGGGTAAAAAAATGCAGGGCCTGGTTATTCTCCTCCTTCTGCGGTGTCCCACGATCACTGCTGCGAGGAATGGGACAGGTTATTCTCCTCCTCCTGCGGTGTCCCACGATCACTGCTGCGTGGAATGGGACATTCATCGTAGCTGTATACGCTTTGGTGTTTGCGTGCACTTTTATGCTGCGCGGGGGCGCTTCCGCCTGCTTTCGTGTGGCAAACGTAATTGTGCATGTGCGTGTGTTTAGACGTGCGTGGGTTTTCCCTATTTGATTCTATGAATACGTGTTGTTCACTAGCGTGTGGGCGTTGCGTGTGTTTCCCAGCGGTACTTCCCACGTTACGCCTACATTTTCACGCGTTGTTGCCCATTCCCCGTGTTCCGCCCCCTTTTTAGGTGTGTGCGTGAGAAGTTGCTCCCCGTTCCTGTCGCTCACGTGTTTATAAAGTCGCAGTGACATGTAAGGTAAGCGTAGATTTGGCACACAACCCGGGAAAAACACACACAGGGCTTTTTTCACACTTGCACCAGCTTGCGCCACAAATTTCAGCGCACATATATTCCATGAATCACCCCCACTGTGTAGTTCGCGAGAGTGAGGATAATGCTAATTGCTGATCCAAACATGTATACAAAGCAGAAATTATATTGATGTAAAAAGGAATAATGTACTGTTTGCACCTGATGATTTAAGTTGAAATAACGTATTGATCTTAATAGGTGACTATGCTAAAGATTTATATGCACTTTTAATTATTGATTGTATATAAATATATGATGACTAGATTTGGATAATAGAATTATATATTAGGTTTTAAATGAATTTATATTCTGATCAAATGTGATTTTTTTGTAGAGGTTTTTTTGATAAACCACACACAATAAAAAAAATAAAAAAATAAAATTGCAAGCAGAGACTTTGTTTTCACTCCACCAACCGCCTTATGCAGGGGCGGGAATGTATTAGCTATGTAGAGGCCACTTGACATATAGGCAAAGACCAACCTGCATAGGACTATGCGTTAAGCCATGTACATGCGAAAGGTGACTATGCTTAAACTAAGCATAGTGGAGAATACATTAAAGACTCAAAAGTCGTGTAAGGCTCAATGAGGTGATTTTGTCCCTATTGATCTGTATAAGACAGATATTAATATATGGGTTCCACTCAATCTTAGTTTTTCCAATGCTATTTTTGCTACCTGAATCATTTCCTCTTCCGGGAAGGTGGCAGAAATAGTGCCAATTTTAACTACATGCCGATCCCGCTAGTAGATGGGGCTGTAAAATACGCAGAGAGGCCTTACTTACCCGGATTCAATCGTGGGTTGATAATGATGAGAAGAGACGAGAGGCTGGCACAATTGAGCAGCCGTTATGCTTCATGCTTATTTCAATGCAGTATGCTAACCTTTACAAGGGTCAGGTGTATTTGGTTTCTACTGATCTAAAGGCTGGCTTTGATTCTGTGGATCGCTGTTAGTTGTGGGGTGCACTTAGGAAGAAGGGTAAGGACTCCTACTACTTGAAGCTTCTCATGGTTTTACATTGGGAAAGTGTAGGATGTGTTAGGTTTGGGCCAAATGGAGAGAGTTCCCCCACTTGCCAAGGAGTAGGGCAGGACTTGGTACTTGCCCAAGACCTCTTAAATGTATTGATAAATGATGTAGTGGCAAGATTGTGGAAGGCAGTGCTTCTGAAAGCAGGAAGATGACTCCTTAATAATCTGGGTGACCAGCTGCTTTTGAGGATGTCACCGTCATCATACAGCGCACAGTAAATGGTACGATTAACCTCCTAGAAGGCTTTCAGACAGGCTGCAAATTAAAGGGCCTCATTATGAATTCTGCAAACACTGATGTGCTGGTGATGGGACTAGAAAACCTCTAAGACATAGGATAAGAGTTAGGAATGATGACATTGGGACAGTTCCTGGTATGATTATATATGAGATGATATGATATATGATATGGCATTTGTAACGCGCCTATACACAAGTGTTTCAAGGCGCGACGAGGCAGGGAGGGGGGATCAAGGGGAAACAGACAACGATCCTACTAGGCCAGGTGTCATTCTGATCGCGCAAGTGCATAGGTAGAGGGGAAGGGAAAAGTGCAAGGGGGAAAGGGAGAGGGGAAGTGCAGTACAGGGTTAGTAGAATATAAGATAAAATAATAAGGGCCAGCTGGTGGCAAGTGCAAGGTAAGTGCAGACAAGTGCTGGGAAGGGCGGCTGTAGGGATACAGAGACAGTTCCGCAGTGCAGGGGTTGCCAGGGAGGCAGTGCAGGGGAGAGTGCCTGGGCCAAGGACCAAGATCGGTGAGTGGCCCAGTTGCGGATTCAGTGCAGTTTCAGTAAATTAGCAGGGGAGAGGAGGAGAGAAAGCCGAAGCAAAGAGGAAGGTTTTGGGGTGCTTCCAGAACCGGAGATGGTTCTCCTCAAGTTTCAGGGAGGCAGGAAGGCTGTTCCAGAGGGAGGCCCCTGCTGCGGACAGAGATCTACCCCAAACTCGTTGCTTGGAGAAGCGGCTGACCCTGAGGGAGTTGGAGGCGGATGAGCGAAGAGCTCGAGAAGGAAGATATTTAGGAAGAGAGAGTTGAAGGCATTTTGGCCCCAGGCCCCAGAAGGCCTTGTGGACAATGCAGAGGGTTTTGAACTTAATCCTCGCAGCCACTGGGGGCCAGAGTAGTGATTTCAGTCCTGGAGAGATATGGTCCCTGGGCTTGAGGCCAAGGACAAGTCTTGCAGTCCTGTTCTGGATGAGTTGCAGAGGGCGGAGAGTTGAGGCAGGCAGACTTAGATAGAGGCTGTTACAGTAGTCCAGCTTCGAGAGAACCAGGGCTCTGGAGACAGTAGTCCTCATTACGACCCAGGCGGTAAGTTACCGCCTGGGTCGTACCTTTACCACCATGGCGTAAACTACGTTTACGCCATGGTGGTTGGCGGACTTACCGCCCCATTCCGAAGTTGGCGGGGCGGTAAGTCCCCAATCCCCATTTACCCTTCCCCATTCCCATTTCTGCCCTATAGGGCATAATGGGAGTGGGGAAGGCGTTAATTACGCCACCGTAAATTACGGTGGCGTAATTAACAACAAGGTCCCTTAGCGCCATGGATTTTAACACCTGCTAAAAGCAGGTGTTAAATCCTCCATGGCGCTAAGGGACCTCGGAATCAGGCGGTAAGGGTCGGCGCTGTTTACGTCGCCGTAAACCCCTTACCGCCTGGGTCCTAATGAGGCCCAGTGAGCTTCTGGGGGAAGGGGAGGAAAGGAAGGATACCTCTGAGGAGGTGCAGCTGGTAGTGTGACTTCTTAGAGACGTCAGATATGTGAGGAGAGATGGCCAGAGAGCTGCAGGGAAGGAGGAAGTGGGTGTGCCGATGAGTAGAATCTCAGTCTCACTGGCATTAAGGCAAAGGACATTGGCGGCACACCATTCCTGGATAGCAGAAAGACTGTCTGAGATGAGGGAAGGAGAAGAGGAGGCCGAGGGTAGCCTGAAAATGAGCTGGGTATTATCCGCATAGCACTGAAAGTTAGGGCAGAGAGCGGCGATTCGGTGGGCAAGGAGTGCCAGATACTGGTTGAACAGCCAGGGAGAGAGGTTAGATCCCTGGGGGACACCACAGGTAGAACAAAATATGTCAGAGAGGAAGGACACCAGTTGGACCTGGAAGGGTCGATTGGAGAGGAAAGAGGTCAGCCACGCCAGAGCCTGACCAGTGATACCCAGGTTATCAAGAGACTGTTGAGCAGGATGGCATGGTTGACAGTATCAAAGGCAGAAGAGAGATCGAGCAAAATAAGAGCACACGGAGTGTTAGAGTTAAGGTTCGAGAGCAAGTCCTCATGGATGTTCAGGAGAGCAGTTTCCGTGCTTCTGGCAGCTCTGAAGCAAGACTGATGGTCATGAAGACTACCAACAGATTCAACATGGAGATTAAGCTGGGAGATGGCCAGTTTCTCCAGGAGCTTGCCCAGGAAGGGAGTGATGGAGATTGGGCGATAGTTAGCCGGGCGGAGGGGTCGGAAGAGGGTTTCTTAAGAAGAGGGTGCACAAGGGAGTGCTTAGGGGGATGGGAAGACTCCGAAGGCGAATGAGTGATTGCAGAAGTCAGCCAGGGCAGGAGCCAGGGAGTCGATGTGGTGCTTGATGATTTTGGAGGAACAGGGGTGGACCTGTTTTGACGAGTCTTTCCTAGATCGGAATTGTCTGGAAACCTTGTCAGCAGAAAAAATGGGAAAGGAAGAGAAGGAGGGAGAAGGGGTGGCTGCAGAAGGGACAGAGGAAGAGCAGGGAATAGAGGGGGGGAGGTGATAGGAGGAGAGTGAGGACAGGATGTCCTGAGTTTTTGAAATGAAGTGAGAGGCCAGTGCCATGCAGAGGGCCTGGGAGGGGACAGGAGAGGTAGAGACTGCAGCAGGGTTGGCTAACTCCTTGCAGATTTTAAAGAGTTCGGCCAAATTGTTAGATGCCGCAGAGATGCGGGCTTGGATAAGGGCTCTCTTCTTGGTGAGAACAGAGAGCCGGCATTGCCTTTGGAGCAGGCGGCAGGCCAGTTTGTCAGAGGATGAACATGAAGCACGCCATTTCCTCTCTGCCACCCTGCACTTGCGTTTTAGGGTGACGAGATCCGAGTCATACCAGGAGTTACATTTGGCTTTGGGCTTCAGGCGGATTCTCATGACAGGGGCCAGGATATCAAGAGTATCAGATATAGCAGTGTGGAGAGTGGAGAGGGTTGTGTCAGGGTGTGAGTCAGCCGAAGGGGAAGGGGGGCGAGAAGGTGGCGGCGAAAGCCTCAACTGACACGCGCTTCATGGGTCGGATGACCGAGAAGGAGGGTGGCAGTGATGAAGGTGGCTTTGCCTGAGGGATTGGGAAGGTGAGGTGGGAGGATAGGAGAAAGTGATCACTCCAGGAGAGAGGAGTGGAGAAAGGGACAGAGAGGGGAAGGTCAGAAGAGATCAGAGCATCAAGAGTGTGCCCTGCAGAATGAGTCGGCCCAGACGGGAGAATAGAGAGTGAGAGAGAGTCGCAGAGGTCGCGAAAGAGTCCAGAGGGTGGGCAGGAGGCATCCAGGTGGATGTTGAAGTCTCCAAAAAAGAGGAGTTGAGTGGTTGAGGAATGGAGTGAGGAGGAGAGGTCTGCCCACTCAGAGAGGAAGGAGGAAATTTGACCGGGTGGCCGATAGATAGTAGCCACGGTAAGGGAATGGCTAGGAGAGAGAGAAGAAGAGTAGGTCTGCGTAGAAGAGACAGTGGCAGGAATCCACTCAGGGAAGATAAGGGCAACACCCCCCCCCAGCACGGTGGGGCCTGGGCACGGAGAGGATCTTGTAACCGTCAGGTAGGAGTGTGTCAAGACTGGTGACAGAGCTAGCCGTGAACCATGTCTCAGTGAGCCCAAGGACATCAAGGTCCAGTTCCTCCAGAAGGCGACAGATATCAGAGGAATGTTTGACAGCAGAGCGAGATATGTATTCATTATGTGGTTTCTGGCTCTTGGAAAGCCCTTTGCTTGACTTAGGCAGGGAAGGGATTCTTTGCTTCCACAATCAGATAAGTGTTTCCCAAATGTCAGCACTGTATGGCGGACCAGAAGAAATGGTCGGACGGACTAATAATAATGAAAGAGAGGCCTAACTCTCCCTATCGCTACAGGGATATTCCCTACCTACCAAAACTAGACTAAGGGTGTTTGTCCATCGTCAAAGTCCCAAAGATTTTCCACAGTCCAAAGATTACTCCTATCCATCCCCACCACTATAACTAATAGCTAAGTAACATCAGAATGTTCTGGTAACATCCCTTTAGCCAGGCTTCCTGGGCTTTTTTCTGAGGGTTGTTCAAGGAAAATAAATATGCAAAGGTCTTAGAGTTCCGAAACAGTGGTTAAAAGTAAATAATGACATTTTCCCAAGTTTCTTTGACTGTCTCTTATAAGACCCAGTAACTCTTGATGTAGGTTTACGAAATGTCCTCCGCGCTTTAACTCCTCTGAGATCTATAAGGTTCACACTGTCTCCGATAGGGTGTTCTGGACACTTTTTATGTACTATGTACAGCAACAATATCAAACGAATGAGCAAGGTCAGGTGAATCTCTGCTGAAGAGTAACCACTGCTACACCCTGAGTGGGTAACCCCTTGTGTGGGTGGTCAAAGAATTCTCATGAAACTGTTCTTCTGCACAAAAGGGTTTTATTTTGAAGTGCAGTGGTATAGTAATACACTGGTATTTTTCAAAAACATAGGACATTCACATTTGAGGACATACAAAGTGTAGTACCTAAGTATGAATGATCAAGTAGTCAATATTTGAGACATCTACTTGTACAGTTTGTTCATTCTCTATAGGTTCCTTGGGAAGGAAGCTTAGAGAATTCAGTGGAATCATAGACAGGTAGAGGGCCCATAGAGTGTGGGCACAATCAAGAGTTGAACAACAACATATAATACATGTCAACACGATAGTGTTTCGGCCATTTTGTGAGGAGCTAGGTGAGGCCTTCATCAGGGCAGGAGTGTCTTTACGAGTGGAGGGTCCTATGTGGTCTGTAGGAGTGAAACAGACAAAGAATGTGTCAGAATGTACGTGGTCAGCAAAAGATCTAGCAGAGAGAAGTTATGAATACTTTGTAAGGCGGATGCCGGGGCTTACCGAATCCGAGGAGCTTAGTGGCTCAGATTAAGAGGTGGAAGGATCCACTTCTTTAGGATGCAGTCTTCATCTTGTCAACAGGCGCGGTCACGCCTGTCAGGGGATAAGGAGGTAGGATTACTAAATGGCGCCCCAACGGTGCGGTTCCTCTCTAGCCCATAGCAGGTGTGTGACTAGGGAGGTGGTGGTGTAGGTCTTAGCAGATTTGGTGAGAGTAGACCTACTGGTGGTCCCACTAAATGTGGAGTTTGCTTTAATAGGATAAAAATGGCTTCTGTGGAATCACAAATGCCATTTATCAAGTGCACAGATAAATTAGTGCAAATCTGTATTTAATACAATTTGATTAAAAAGAGTGCCCCTTCTCAACGGTCCTGGGGGAAGGGTGGACCGTGATCTATGTGCGCTGTGCATGTTCTGGATTACGGTGCCACAACACGTGTCATGCAGCCTATGGTGTAGGTGGCACAAAAGGCTATGGGCGTTTAAATGTGCAGAGTCATACTGTTTAGAAAATTCCTTACAGTGAGGGTAGGCCTACAAGTTTCTGTGCATAAAGCCGCGTGTAGTAGAGCTTACCTATTGCCACTGCATTCAGCTACCAGGATCGTTGAAGCAGCAGTGTATCGTCTCGGATGTCGAGGATGCAAGTGTGTAGAATGCAGGCTAGGGCCATGTTAAAGAAAAAGGGCCCTGTGGTGGGGTAACTAGCTAGATGCCTGTTCGGAGATTATGCAGGCAGTCAGTCGGGCCCAAATGCATGTCATGCAAGGTGTGGCGCAGGATGATGATGTCAGCCCCTGTCAATCCCATAAGGTGTCTGTGGCTAGGGCCGTGTTGAAGAACAAGGGCCCTGTGGTGTGGTAACTACCTAAATACCTGTTTAGAGTTAATGCAGGCAGTCAGTAGGGCCAAAATGCATGCAAGTCATGCAATGTGTGGCGCACGATGATGATGTCAGCCACTGTCAATCCCTTTGGGCGTCAGCTGTCATGTAGTATAGAAACAGGCATGTGTTACTTCATTCCCACATGTTGTTCATGACAGGTATATGACATCAATGGTTTATATCAATTTACAGATGTAATTACTTTAAAAAACGTTTAAAAAAAGGATTTGACACAAAATCAAAAAACAAAATGTTACACAGTGCAAATTCTTGTTTTTAGAAAATGGAAAGGATCTGTATGAAAGTCTGGCCAGATGCAATGTGGATGTGGTTTCTCAGAGAGCATCTCCAGCCATATTGTATAAAACACATTGCTGTAGACGGGTGTTCTGTCATAGGACATACATACTGTCGCCATATTTTACAGGAAATGCTTCCACTCTACAGTTATGTTCAAACCCTCTTTGACAGTTCGTAGTTTGTGGACCCATTTCTGTTCTAGTCTGGTAAGGGTTTTGTCTATGTCTCCACCTCTACGGGTGGTGTTCACTTTCTGTAAGACACACCACTTTATAGCCATGTTGGTGTGATTCTTCTTAAATAGTGTTCCACTAGTGGTTTGTCCGGTACCTTGTTTTTTATACAAGACCGGTGCTCGCCAATTCGGGTCTTCACAGCTCTCATGGTTTTCCCAACGTATAGAAGCCCACATGGGCATTCAATGGTGTAAATAACTTGTTTGGTATTACAGTTTGTGTGATCCTGTAAGGTCCACAAGATCTCTTTGTGTGTGAATACTTTGGTTGTCTCAGTGAACTGACAGGCCATGCATTTGCCACATCGGTAGTGTCCTTGGACAGGTGGTGAGTTACATAGAGTATTGGGTTGTTTTGGAGTTTCTAGAAACGTATGGACCAGTGACTCTTTGATGTTGCGGTTTTTCTTGAGGGTAAAAAGGGCCCTTTTTGGAGAGATCCAGTGTTCTTGATCAGTGGCCAGTGCTGCTTGATTGTCTTTTTTATCAAATTGCTGAGAGGACTGTAGGTTGTCACGCATACCAGTCTGTCCAGTTCTTTTTTGGTGGTTTTGGTGAGGCAGATAGTACGGTCCGTGTTTGCTGCTCGTTTGCTTGCGTGTTTCACGGATTTCCTCGGGTAGCCTCTGTTGAGAAGGCGGTTTTGTAGATCTGTGGCGTGTTTCTCATATGTGTCACGGTTGGTGCAATTCCTCCTAATCCTCAAGAACTGTCCGTATGGCAGGTTATATTTCAGACCTTGAGGGTGATAGCTTCCAAAGTGTAGTAAGGTGTTCCGGTCTGTAGGTTTCCGAAATAGTTCTGTGTGTAGATAGTCTCCTGACCTGTAGATGTGGAGGTCTAGGAAGTCAATCCCGTGGAAGTCCCAGTGCATCATGAAGTTGATTTGAGGATTGCATAGATTGAGCCATTCCTGGAATGCAGTTAGGTCTTGTTGGTTCTCCTGCCAGATGAGGAGCACATCGTCGATGTACCTTTTCCACAGCTTGATGTTGTTTCTGTAGGGATTAGTGTCTGCCATGACGTTTTTGGTTTCGTAATGTGCCATGTACAAGTTGGCAATGTATGGTGCAAAGGTGGCCCACATGCTGACCCCTTTGATTTGTTTGTACAATTGGTCTTTAAATAGAAAGACATTTTCGGTCATTGCAAGTCTCACACATTGTCAGGTGTATTGGCCCATGTTCGAGTTATTATGCTGCAACATTTGGTGCTGTGGGCTTAGAAAATTCAAGATGGCCGAAAAGCCCACATTTGCGCCAGAATCCCGGAAACCGCGCAGTTTTTGCGCACACCAAAATGGTTACCTGACCTGCCACCCACCAATGCGAGTGTGATGGGCCAGAAGCACCATGAGTGAAACGTGGTGCCAAAGGAAAAACAGCAGTGCCTGTTAGCTCAAAAAGCGCTTTGAAGTCACCTTTGTTTCTCTGAATGCAAGCCCAAAATGCCTAGTTCAAACATTGCAAGATATTCTAAAATCTTACTGAACACCAGCAGACGTCTGGTAGAATTAAGTCTTGTGTGCATACAAAATCTGGAAAGATGAAGAGCCTAAAATAATGTTCATAACAAAACTGGCTGAGCTGTGGATGTCAGCAGCTTAAGTGAAATTGGATTTAGAGCCACTAAAATCGAAATGTTTAAAATAAATGAGTGACCTACTTTTGAGTGTCACATAGGTTGCAACTGTTTAAATGGGCCTCATTAGAACTCAGGCGGTAAGGGGTTTACGGCAGCGTTAACAGCGCCGACCCTTACCGCCTGAGTACGAGGTCCCCTAGCGCCATGGTGCTTTTAACACCTGCTTTTAGCAGGTGTTAAAATCCATGGCGCTAAGGGACCATGGAGTTAATTACGCCACCGTAATTTACGGTGGCGTAATTAACGCCTTCCCCACTCCCATTATGCCCTATGGGGCAAAAATGGGAATGGGGAAGGGTAAATGGGGATTGGGGACTTACCGCCCCGCCTAGGTCGGAATGGGGCGGTAAGTCCGCCAACCACCATGGCGTAAACGTAGTTTACGCCATGGTGGTAAAGTCACGGCCCAGGCGGTAACTTACCGCCTGGGTCGTAATGAGGCCCAATGTCATAGTTTTGAACTTAGAATCAGCGTTCTAGCTGCATGTGTAAAAATTGTAAGTTTGATTTGAATGAAGAAAAATTGGAACAAAAGTGACATTTGGCTGAAGCCTGGCTTAAAGGGATTGAATTCTGCCCAGCAGCTACCCCCGGCAGGAGTTGAAACTTGCCCAGCAACTGCATTCACAGGCCTGGCCTGCCTTCTGCTGCCCCCACCAAAAGGAGATTACATGTCGCTGATTGAATCATGGGAGGGGTACCTGAGACTGCAGGGAAACAGAACAATGAACTTCCCTTGGCTCAAAGCAATTGCTAAATCAGGAGGTCGTAAATGGCTTCCTCTTGGAAGATACAGGGAGGGGCATTGCCCCTGTGAGCCAGCTGAGCTTGGAGGCAGGGACAAACAAGAAATTCCCCCATGTGCTTTGGAACTTAACCACACCCATCTGGGCCAGAGCATAATTTTAAAAAGATGGATAATTCATAGTACAAAATTGTCAAAATTATATAAATAATATCATTATTCCTGTGATTTTTCTGTGCACATTTTAAGAGGTGTTAAGAGTTAGGACTCTGTGGTATGTTCTGGGGGGCTAGTAGCGGAAAATAGGGTATCACTCCAAATGTCTGTATGTTAAAAATCTGACACTTCATCATCTGATGCCCATATTCCTTGCGCACATTTGTGTAAATTTTGGAAAAATTTAGATATTGTGTTCTGGATGAAAAGGGCTGAATTCTGTCAGAAGTGGACACAACATCTTACAAAGACAGGGATCGGATGGTTTGGCGCTATAGAAAATATGTTAACTGGACATATAATATAAGAAAAATTGTACTCAGATAAATATGCATTTGAATCAAAAATAGATTTTTGTGCAAAGTGACAAGGGGGGGATTCTCTGACCCATAAACATCCCTCATCACGATGACACTCCCTTTCCTTCCCCCAATCAAGGGAGAGAGGAGAATTTGGCCAATGATAAGTTGTTAGGGGCATGCTTAGTTATGCCCACGCACACACCCATTTTGGTGATGCAATTTCTGCTATAAGTAAGGATGGCAAGCCTTAGTGGGAGAACTTCCAGATTCACTCATCACCTGAACATTGGCGGGACGCTCTGCACAAGAAAACCAGACTCCAGATTCCAGAACTTTGAAGCAGAGGGCCTACTGCAAGCTGAACTCTTCTCAGCTGGCCTTCCAATCTTGCAAACTGATTTTACCCCAGACTTTCAAGGGGCACATCAGAATAAAACAGCCGGGCTGTGCTGTTTCTGCTTCTGGCTAGAACTCTGTGCCAGAACCAGACCCAGAAAGCAGAGCTGTATCCAGAACCCATCAGACCCAGACCAGACCGCCGTGCAGTGCCGATAGAAGACCAGACCAGACCACTGTGCAGTGCCGATAGCAGACCAGACCGCTGTGCAGTGCCAGACCCAGACCAGAGGCCACGCTGTGAGCAGAACCAGTGGCAGAGACCGTCCCGTGGCGAGAGTGCAGTCCAAGGCCCATTCCGGTCCAAAATTAGGAGTGAGTATCCAGCCAGAACTGTGCATCGTCATCTCTTAGTCTAAAATAATCTCATCCCATACATTTCAACCTATTTAGAATTGCATAGAAATCGTGTGTCCATTCTGTGATTTCAAAGCTGTGAAAGTGTCATTTGTCATTCTGAATCTTTACTTCATTTCTGAAAATCTACCTCCACAAAAACGTCCGCATCTCTTGAACTGCACGTCCTGGAAGCGAAATCTAACTGTCATCTTAAAGCTAAGAATCTAAGCTTTCCAACAAACCCAGAACGACATTTCAACTCCTTATAGTTTTTCCGTAATCGCGATCGACACACTCGGAAAAAGTGCCGCGAATTGCAATTTGACTCCATTTCACCACTTGTAAAAAAAATAGCTGCTTCTTGCTTGCAAGTGCTGAATTTCGTTTCACTCTGATAATCATTCCTGAATCATTGCTAGGGTTGACCTGAACTAATTCAAAGTAGCTGTCACCTACCCGGAATCTCCTATAGGGAATTTAAATCATTTTTAGCATATTTTTCACTTCATTGCAAATCACATGTAAAAGTATTTGGCCTGTGTTTTAAAATCATCCCTGTTTCTCTAAGCTTGCTGGGGGAAACGGGAACTGAACTGCTTCTGATTGTATTCCTGAAAACCTGTGTGCCCTCATTTCCATCTCTTCATATTGCATAGGGGGGGAGTGAGGAAAAAGTGATCCGATTATCTCTTGTTGAAACCATATCCAGTTTATTCTGTGCTGCGTTCTTTCCATCATTGCTTTTCCTTGAAACCATACAAAGTATTCTCTGCTACCTTATCCTTTCTATACCAACTCCTAAGTAATTAAAGAATTGTGCTACTGTAATATTATTCACTGTTAATCACTGTCATATTCATAAGAGTGCTATCAAATATTAATTTATTCATAAAAGTGTGATATATATATATATATATTGTTTAATTTTTGAAATAAATCTTTTAATTTGCAAAACAAACCTACTTCTTGGCTCAGTGAGGTCAGGGGGATTCAAAGAGAGCGGCGTTATATAAGGGTTCATCGTCCAGATTTATGAACTCGTCATAAAAATATATAAATAAGGGCTTCCATTGGGCATCCCAGACTAGGCATTGACTTAGTTGGAGTGCTGAATTGAAGTCACTTACAACATTCTAGTAGGAAGTCTGTAGGGACGGTTTCGGTGTCATTTCTTTTATTCAGAAAGAGTTTCAATACCTCTAACGCCTCTAGTTTTGGGATTGAAGTGTAGAGGGCATATACATCCAGGGTGGCTAAAATGTAATCTTGTTCCTTGTTGATGGTCCCCAGCATGAGGATGGTGTCCGTGCTTTCTTTGAGGTAGGAATTCATTTGGTTCACAAAAGGTTTCAAGAAGAAGTCTGTGTAGACTGATAGGGGTTCGAAAATTGAGTCACAAGCCGATACGATCGGTCTTCCAGAAGGTTTTTGTGAGTTTTTGTGTATCTTTGGCAGTATGTAGAACACCGGGATTCGTGGGTGAGCTTTATTGAGGAAAAGATGCTCCTCTTCACAGATCCAAGTTTCTCGAAGTGCGTGGTCTGTTAGGCTGCGAATCTCATCCTGTAGAATCTCGGTGGGGTCCACTTGTAAGGGGCTGTAGGCGTTGATGTCACTCAGTAGGTGCAGGCATTCCAGGTCGTAGTCCTTGGTGTTTTGGATGACGATACCACTGCCTTTTTCCACAGGTTTGATGGTGATGTCATGGTTGTCTTTAAGGGAACGTAACGCTGTTCTTTCATCTATTTGTAAGTTGTCTGCGTAGAAGTTGTGCTGTGTGAGTCCCTTCTGGACAGCTTTGGTGACCATTTTCTCATATGTTTCGAACTCACAAGGGATAGTGTGGGGAGGAGGCATACATGTTGATTTCATTTTGAGGCCTGTGGTGTTGTCTGTACCTCTTTCGGGTTGTTCCATAATAGTGTTTGAGTGTTCTGGTAGGTAAACCTCAAAGAAGTATTTCAAGCAAATGTTCCGGAAAAAACATTTCAGTTCGACTTCAGTGTTGAAGGCATGAGCTTTTGCTGCCGGTACGAAGGACAACCCTTTTTCCAACAGGTTTTCTCAACAGAGGCTACCCGCGGAAATCCGTGAAACACGCAAGCAAATGAGCAGCAAACACGAACCGTTCTATCTGCCTCACAAAAACCACCAAAAAAGAACTGGACAGACTGGTATGCGTGACGACCTACAGTCCCCTCAGTAATTTGATAAAAAAGACACTCAAATAGCACTGGCCACTGATCAAGAACACTGGATCTCTCCAAAAAGTGCCCCTTTTTGCCTTCAGAAAAACCGCTACACCAAAGAGTCACTGGTCCATACGTTTCTAGAAACTCCAAAACAACCCAATACTCTATGGAACTTACCACCTGTCCAAGGATACTACCGATGTGGCAAATGCATGGCCTGTCAGTTCACCAAGACAACCAAAGTATTCACACACAAAGAGATCTCACGGACCTTACAGGATCACACAAACTGTAATAACAAACAAGTTATTTACACCATTGAATGCCCATATGGACTTCTATACATTGGGAAAACCATGAGAGCTGTGAAGACCCGAATTGGCGAGCACCGGTCTTGTATAACAAAGAAGGCAGCGGACAAACCACTAGTGGAACACTATGTTAAGAAGAACCACACCAACATGGATATGAAGTGGTGTGTCTTACAGAAAGTGAACACCACCCATAGAGGTGGAGACATAGACGAAACCCTGACCAGACTAGAACACAAATGGGTCCACAAACTACAAACTGTCAAAGAGGGTTTGAACATAACTGTAGAGTGGAAGCATTTCCTGTAAAATATGGCGACAGTATTGTGGGATGTTTTTACCCATGCATCCAAGCCCTACCATAAAACTGTGCAGTACTGGCATGGAAAACATCATGATGGCCAGAACTCCCCAGAGAGTGCACAGGGAAAACATGAAGAATAGGCTGCCACCCATTTTTGCCTATGTTGTGAGCACAGGAGGGCACTGCCTAAAACCATTATTGGGCTACACACACAGTAGCCTGAAACCATTGGGAATGGCAATGCTGATTGCCAAAAGCAACACAGAACTGTGGGGAATTCATTTTCTTAATGTCAAAAATGGATGCAGTACCAGTGCTCACCACTATCAGAAAGCCAGCGTTTTAAAACCACCAGACTTTTGTGTAAAACTGAACAAATGAAACGAAACCAGGCCAAGGAAAGACTTGCTAAGAGGTGGATACAATGTAAAACTATATTCTGAAATGACTTGAAGGAAGTAATTATTTAATGTATATATAAAAAATAGCTGCATGTAAGTTGGATTTGAATGTAGAAAACTGGGAACTAAAGTGACATTTAACTGAATTCTGCCTGACAACTACCCCCGACAGGAGTTGAACTGGCTCAACAACTCTTCCCAGGCCTGGCTGCATCCTGCTGGCCCCACCAAAAGGAGATCACATGGCCCTGTTGATTGAAAGGGGAGTGGCACCTGGGGACTGCAGGGAACTGAACAATGGGCCTTCTTTGGCTCAGGCAAATCTTATATTGGGGGGGTCTTAAAATGGCTTCCTCTTGGGGGAAACTGGGAGGGGCAGTGCCTCTGCTAGCAAGCTGAGCTTGGGGGAAGTGGATAAACCAGTTATTCCACCATGTGATGTGGGAAGCCACACCCCTTTTTGACCAGGGCATAATTTTAAAAATATAGATAACTCATAGTGCGGACTGGTCAAAATTATATAAATAATATTATTATTGGGATTTTTGCATGCACATTTTAAAAGGTGTTAGGACCCTGTGGGATGTTCTTGGGGATAGTAGTGGAAAAAAGGTTGTTACTCCAAATGTATGCATGTTAAAAATCTGACACTTTATCATCTGAAACCCATATCCCTGGTGCACATTTGTGTAAAATCTGGAAAGGTTTAGAGGTCGTTATCTGGATGAAAAGGGGAGAATTCTGTCATCAGTGGACACAACATCGTACAAAGACAGGGATCGGATGGTTTGGTGCTACAGAAAATATGTTAACTGGACCTATAATATGAGAAAAATGGTACATAGATAAATATGTATTTGGGTCAGAAATAGATTTGTGTGCAGTTTGACGAGCGGAGGTTACTCTGACCATAAAACCTACAGCATCACTCTGACACTCCATTTCTTCCCCCCAATCAATGGAGAGAGGAAAGCTTGGCCAATGATAAGTGAGAGGGGCAGGCTTAGCTAGGCCCAGGCACACACCCATTTTCAAAACACATAAAAAGGGCCACTGAAACCCAGGTAGGGGATTCACTTTCCACTTTCTTGTGGGACGCTTTGCCGGGAGACTCCAGACTTCAAATCCATCAACCTCCAGAGACCAGAGATCCAGAGAGACCAGAGATCCAGAGAGACCAGAGATCCAGAGAGACCAGAACTGTGCAGTGCTGAGAGCAGAACTAGAGACCAGACCGCTGTTCAGAACCACCCGCCGGAAGTCCCGTCCAACCTGACCAGACCTTGGCGGCTTATTTCAAAAAGATAGTTTGAGTACTCTAGCACTGTGCAAAACCAATTTCTTAGTTTAAAATAATCTAATCCAAACTATTTTAGCCTATTAGAACTGCCTCCTAGAATCGTGTCATTCTGTCATCTTTAAAACTGAAAACTGTCATCTGTCATTTTGAACTTTTTAAATTTCAAATCTGAAAAACTACCTTGACTAAATCGGCCGTATCTCTTTTTATCTTAAAGCTAAGATTCTAGGCTTTCCAACGAACCTAGAACCGACTTGCTGGCCTCCGTAATTACGCTCGACGCGCGCGATTACATTTGCCGGGATTTGACATTTTGCAAAATTTCAGCCACGTGTAAAAATCAGCAGCTCCTTGCTTTCCTTTGATAAAATTTGTTTTAACCTGCTGGTTACTCATAGAGCATTGCTAAAGTGAGCCTGAACTAATATAAACTAGATATCACCCACCCTGAACCTCTAGAGGGAATTAAAAGCATTTTTAGCACATTTCTCACTTCATTGTCATCACATTCAAAGCATTTTGGGCCTGTGTTTCAAACTTCTACCTGTTTCCCTCTAAAGTTGCTGGGGGGGAACTAAATTTCGTATTGTTTTTGATTGCATTCCGGAGAACTGTGTGCTCCTCTTTCCATCTCCTTCCATTTCTTACATTGCATGGGGGGGGTGAATTGCCAGAGAAAAAGTGATTATCTTATCTTTTGCTAAAATCATATCAGGTTATTTCTGTACTGCATTTTATTCCTCATTGCTTTTCCCTTTCCCATAAAAGTATTTTTGCTACCTTATCCATCCTATACTAACTCCTCATTGATTGTAAAGAAGTGTGCTAGGGCCAGATTACCCATTGTTGATCAACATTATATCCATAAGTGTGATATCAATTATTACTTTATTATAAAAGTGTGATATCAATTATTAATTTATTATAAAAGTGTGATATATATCTTGTTAATTTTTCAAATAAACCTTTTAATTTGCAAAGCAAACCTACTTCTTGGCTCAGTGGGGTCAGGGGGATTCTAAGAGGGGGGTGTTATACAAGGGTTGTCATCCAGAGTACTGAACTGGACATAAAAATACATCAATAAGGGTTTTCCTCAGCATCCCAGACTAGGCATTGACTTAGCTGTAGTGTTGATTGAATATCGCTTACCGTATGTATGTCCTATGACAGAACACCCGTCTACAGCAATGTGTTTTATACAATATGGCTGGAGATGCTCTCTGAGAAACCACATCCACCTTGCATCTGGCCAGACTTTCATACAGATCCTTTCCATTTTCTAAAAAGAAGAATTTGCACTGTGTAACATTTTGTTTTTTGATTTTGTGTCAAATCCTTTTTTTAAAAAAGTTTTTTGAAGTAATTACATCTGTAAATTGATATAAACCATTGATGTCATATACCTGTCATGAACAACATGTGGGGATGAAGTAACTCAGGCCTGATTCTATACTACATGACAGCTGACACCCAAAGGGATTGACAGTGGCTGACATCATCATCGTTCGCCACACCTTGCATGACTTGCATTTTGGCCCTACTGACTGCCTCCATTAACTCTAAACAGACATTTAGGTAGTCACCCCACCACAGGGCCCTTGTTCTTCAACACGGCCCTAGCCCCAGACACCTTATGGGATTGACAGGGGCTGACCTCATCATCCTGCGCCACACCTTGCATGACTTGCATTTTGGCCCGACTGACTGCCTGCATCAACTCCAAACAGGCATCTAGGTAGTCACCCCACCACAGGGCCCTTTTTCTTTAACATGGCCCAAGCCTGCATTCTACACACTTGCATCCTCGACATCCAAGATGACACACTGCTGCTTCAACGATCCTGGGAGCTGAATGCACTGGCAATAGGTAAGCTCTACTACACGCGGCTTTATGCATAGAAACTGGTAGGCCTACCATCACTGTAAGGAATCCCTAAACAGTATGACTCTGCACATTTAAACGCCCATAGCCCTTCATGCCACCTACACCATAGGCTGCATGACACATGTTGTGGCACTGTAATCCAGAACATGCACAGCCCACATAGATCACGGTCCACCCTTCTCCCAGGACCGTTGAGAAGGGGAACTCTTTTTAATCAAATTGTATTAAATACAGATTTGCACTAATTTATCTGTGCACTTGATAAATAGCATTTGTGATTCCACAGAAGCCCTTTTTATCCCATTAAAGCGCACTCCACGTTTAATGGGACCACCGCTAGGTCTACTCTCACAAAATCTGCTAAGACCTACACCACCACTTCCCTAGTCACACACCAACTATGGGCTAGAAAGGAACCGCACCGTCGGGGTACCATTTAGTAATCCTACCTCCTTATCCCCTGAAAGGCGTGACCGCGCCTGTTGACAAGAGGATGACTGCACCCTAATGAAGTGGATCCTTCGACCTCTTAATCTGAGCCATAAGCTCCTCAGATTCGGTAAGCACCGACATCCGCCTTACATAGTATTCATAACTTCTCTCTGCTAGATCTTTTGCTGACCACGTACATTCTAACACGTTCGTTGTCTGTTTCACCCCTACAGACCACATAGGACCCTCCACTCGTAAAGACACTCCTGTCCTGATGAAGGCCTACACCATTAGAGCTCACCTAGCTCCACGCAAAATGGCTGAAACACTGTCGTGTTGACATGTATTATATGTTGTTGTTCAACTCTTGATTGTGCCCACACTCTATGGGCCCTCTACCTGTCTATGATTCCACTGAATTCTTAACAAACTGTACAAGTAGATGTCTCAAATATTGACTACTTGATAATTCGTACTTAGGTACTACACTTTGTATATCCTCCAATGTGAATGTCCTATATTTTTGAAAAATGCCAGTGTATTACTACACCACTGCACCTCAAAATAAAACCCTTTTGTGCAGAAGAACAGTTTCATGAGAATTCTGTGACCACCCACACAAGGGGTAACCCACTCAGGGTGTAGCAGTGGTTACTCTTCAGCAGAGATTGACCTGACCTTGCTCATTCATTTGTTGATATTATTGTACCGACCTGGGCAGAGCAAGGCAGTAACCAGGTACCCTTCCGAATACTATGTACAGTAACTTCAGGGCCTTTCCAAAGGCTTAGGCTTTGGGTTTCTCAGGTTCCCTTAGCCGACCCTAACGTTTACTTTGGATCACTTTCTTACTGTTTCTGATAGGATACTCTCAGTCTTCTTGGACCGCTATAGTAAACGATTTAATACTAGCATGCAAGGTTTGTACTTCGGCTTTTCTCAGGCTCTCATAAGTGACATTCACTTGCCCATCAACTAGTCTCTCAGTGTCTTTCATCAGGTGCCGTCGGCCCCCTCCAATCTTTATGTTGGCCAACTCTCGGGGTCTCTCTCCAAGACTTCTCTATCTCTCTGTATCATCCTCGTACATTTGGAAAACGCCAGCGCCGCGAAAATATCACCCACACCCGGTTGCGACCACGTTCCTCAAAAGGGTAACCGCCAAGCATTGTATGTTTAATCCTTGACACATTACATACACCTTTTCTTCCCTGATTATTACCAGCTTTGACGTGGTCCCTTATGCAGCGATTCCAGCACTATGGACACTCCTTTTGAGATTCATGTTGCAATACAGGTTATTATACTTCCTTATTTTGACTCTTTTTTTGTTATGGAGAGTGCGATTTGGACCTTGTGTTTTTGAAAGTCATAGCCCAAACCTTTTGATTTTCCAGATTCCTAGAAAGTGCCCCTGAGGTTCGCCGGGTATTGAAGGGACGCCCTTTAAAGGTTCACAAAGAGGCCTCTGCAGCACATTATTGCTGTAAATTATCAATTTTGCACAAATATGTATTTTATGTTTTTTTAAGTGGAGTTTTAGGGGGTGCATGGTTAAGGCTTTTAGAGCATTTTGGCCATATTATGAACATTGTTTTATGTTACCTTTAACAGATTTTTAATTTGACCATCTCTTCATGAATATATTGATGAAGGCTTGGCCCTTCAACTCCTTTATTGCCCTCGAAAGGCTGAAACTCGAGTAGGCGACTGTTGAATGGCTACTGTTAGACACAATTTAGTTTCCCAGTCTATGATTCAATCCGGCGATAGAGGCAGATTGGGTTGCGATATCTACCCAACTTACCTTGGTTTAGTACTAAGAAGGCCAATCCGAGGCAGTACTAACATATCAATGCAGGTGTACTCTATTATTAGTTTGTTTTTTGTCTTTGTTTATCTTTATTGCTTTATGTATGACACTGTCTGCCTGGTGGTGGTAGCATCTTTGGCTCTTGTCTTTCAAGAGATGGTTATGTACGAAACTTCTAGGAAATGTGTGTCCACTTAGGGTCTTTGTTTTTACACTTTGTGCTATTTGCTTTTTTCAACGATGTGAATTTTCGGTCAAGGCATGTTCACATGAAATTTTGTGTATATCCAAAAACATACTTTCCTTTGGTTGTACTCAACCAAATGGTATCCGGTCATTGCATCGAATACAAAGAATCGACAGACCATACCATTTAAAAAATTGCATCGAAAAAAAACCTTTGGATGCATTTTTTTCAATGGTAAAGGGTTTCGTTAGTAAAAAAGTGTTTTAATGGTTTAAAAAGGGGGTTTGGTGGGAACCCCCATAAAAAAAATTTTTGGGAAAAATCCATTGATTTTTTTTTCATGCTTTTTTGTCAATGGTATGGTTGTCGAAGGTTTGGCTGTCGATGCAATCACTAGGAACCTTCCAAATTTCAATAAATACTTTATACTTGCAGAATTATGCTCTTTTTTAATTAAATCTTGTAGTCCACAAGGACTCTTTTGCTTTGTTCATTGCTGTTTGTTAGTCATAGCATCAAATTCCAAACCGTTGAATGCCATACCATAGAAAAAATGCATTGAAAAAAAGCATTGAATGCATTTTTTTAAATGGTAAAGGGTTTAGTTTAATTTTAATGGGTTTTAAAAGTTAAAAAAGGGGGGTTGGCAGGGAACCACTCCATTAAAAAAAACAAAAGTTTAAATGCATTCAATGTTTTTTTTAATGCTTTTTTTCAATGGTATGGCATTTGACGGTTTGGCATTCGATGCAATGACTAGGAACCCTGTTTTATCCCGCTTTTCGTCCTTGCAAATTGGATGTGGGTTTCCTCTTGTATGCTGTGTTGGTTCACAAGGCTTGGCATCGGGATATGGCGCCATGCCTTCTCTCATTCTCTGTTTCTTCCAGTCTTTCACTGACCCGTTCTTGGTGTCTGTTGGCTTTTTTAGGCTCTACACACATCGGCAGATGGAAGGTTTTGCTCCTCCAAGTTCGACTCGTCTCAACGTTGTTTAGCAGGCACCGGGCCCAGCATGGCTTTCTTGTGGGCACACCACCAAGTGCAACGGTCTCTGTGACTCTGTCCCTGCAGAGGTTGCTCCACTGCTCGCTACACCATGCTTCCGGTGTTCTCCTCAGGCATTCTTTCGCTCTCAGATTGCGGCTGGATTTGCAGCTGCATGACTCTCCACCCCTTGGGGCCGTCCTTACATCAGAGGTCTTTCCCCGTAAGGACAAGAGCACCTTACACCCAACGCATCACCCAACCTAAATTCAAGCAGCAAAGAGCTGGTGTATCTAGCTTCCCAACATTTGCTCCCAAGCAATGGGACTTACTGCCGCCTAGTATCCGGGCCGAACAGTCATACTGGACCTTCAGGAAAGCACTAAAAACTATGCTGTTCACCTAACTCTATCTCCCACTGCTCCCCCCTCCGAGGCTGGGAAACAAACAATGTATGACAATCAAATATTACTACCATGCACCTGTACTGATCAGCTATGCAACTTTTCTGTATTCTGAAGTATCTTGTGATTTAAATGCTCTGGTTCTTCTTTATGTGTAACTAGTTTTTATCTAACAGTGCTTGATGCCCAAGGATTTAGCGCGCTATACAAATGGAAAATAAATAAATAAATCAATCAATATGAAGCACAAGCGATATCCTACATTACCCGAAACCACAGAGATTGAGGAAATGTCAGTACTTGGTGGATTCAGAACAGAAGTATTCAAAACAGAAGCAACAACAATACTTTCGATTACCATGTAGACAGATAATTTTCTCTAGACAGGGAGTTCCTTATCAAAATGAGAGTCCTTGTCGCCAAGAGAGGAGACACTCCCAGTGAGGTCCCACATGCCCATAACCCTGGGAGGATCTGGCATAGCAGGCACAACTCCCTAGCCTCACAGGGGGTGGCTCTCTCTAGGGAGAAGGGACAAATACCCTAGATTTGTCACAATTGGTACAAGTATATGAAATGAACGTTGTAACAGCTGCCACTTACTGGAGTGAGCTGTGGGGATTTGTAGATATTCATCCCGTTATAGTTTAAGAAAATATAGTACTGAACTCCCTTCTAAGTATTCACAAGAGCTTTCCCTCACTCTTATCTACAGAGGAGTTGCAGATTAGGGCGATTAAACACTTGCTTCAGTCGTTCAGGATTTGGACTAATGAGGTTACTCACTCTATAAAATGTGCCTCAGCAAAGTTAGAGGACTGAAGTGTGTTGAGGATTTTCCTTGGCTGCTTGAAATGAAACCCAGCCTAGAGGAGTTGGGATTGAGAGTTTTGTGAATGCAGTCAGGCTCTAGTTTCACAATAATGACAGTATCATTTTATGGAGATCCTATTGTTTAAGGAAAGTGTGATTTTAAACAACATCTTAGGCATTTCTAAAATAATTGTTGTTACTAATTTAATGTTAAATATGCTGACATTATGTCACATGTTAATATTGTGCTGTGTATCTGTATTTTGGAATAAAGTTTTGTTGTTGTTATGGTGCCAAAAGCTGTAACAGCCGCCCCGTATGGGAGCGAGCTGTGGGGACTTGTCGATGCTGAGTGAACTGTTACACAAGTTGTAATGCAGGTTTTTTCATCAGATAGGTGGGGCGCTATCAAAGGAGAGTATATGATCCAGTCGTATCCAAGTGCTCTTCACCAGCATGGCTACCCTGTTTCAGGTTTCCATACATTATCATACAGTATGCTTAGGATCATGGCATCCTTATTCGGCCATATATAAAAGAGGTTGGTTTGATGCTGTCTCTTGGGCATGTGCTTGTCTGTGCCTTTTGGATCCCTGCTCCAACTTGGCAGATTGTGACTCTGGGCTTGACCTTTAACCTTGGTCTTTGACCATCACATGAGAGTGGACGTGAACAATTGCACAAGGTGTGTGCCCCCAGGGAAGCGCTTCCTTGTGGCATGGCCACTGCTGATCCTGGGCCTAAGGTCTTGCAGAAAGAAAGAGTTCAGTGTTACTAAATGTGTGTAAGGCACAGATCCTCTCACTGATAGGTACGTTGCAAAGGAAGTGGTGTGTAGCTGCAGCTGAGGTTTGATGTGGTACCAGTGATTGTGTTCACTGTTTTTGTCGGCCTGCGTCCCTTTGGTTAATGGGTGTGGAGTGACTGGTTTTCTGATTGCACGAATGCTAGGCTTGAGCTTAGTGTAGTGATGTTCTGGTTCATGGTTTTACATGATGGATTGAGACATGTGCACAAGTATTGTTGGCTTGTGTGCTCTACAGCATTGGCTATACCATCTGAGCTTGTGTTGTGTGCTTGGAGCTCATAAATGGGTGTTTAAGTGCCAAGCAAGGCTCAGATGAGGGAGTTTTATCAGTGTCCTCAACTCCTTGGAGCTGTTTGGTGGTAATGGGTGATCCAAGCAACTGCTCTGTGTTGATCTGGCTCCTGTTTGATGCATGTGCCCTCGTGGTGGCACTTTTTGGGGTGACTGTTAGGCAGCGTCGGCTCGAGGTGTGCTGAGGAGGTGCGGCCGGTCAAGGGCACCACCCAGTGCAGCAAATAAAGGGCACCTTGCCTCCAACTCAGTGTCATGTGACTTAAGTAACGTCTGGCCCGGCGCCTATTAAAGAATCACGCCGTTGCCGGGCGCGTTCCTTAATCACACTTTACAAGAACAGCAGGGGGCTCTGTTCTGTTGTTCTGCTGATACTGGTTCTTGATAGGCATTTATGGTGGATTGGTGTGATTAGTGATGAACACAGGACTTGTCTCCGAGGGGTTTCTAATGCATCACTAATTGCGCCAAAAAAGCAGTGAAAAGCATTAGCAATGACTGAGGTGGGCCGCTTTGAGTCGGAGAGGAGCTTCAAGCAGAGTTCAGGGAGACCGTGATGGCAGTGACTCTCCAATCCCTGCCTGTTGCAGCCGGGGCACGAGGTTGCGTAAGCCGCTGCATCCCAGGCAGCCAGCAGCCGCACGCACCCCCAGCGCGCTTTTAAGATGAGAACGAATATGGTAAGGTGAGTGACCCGTGAGCTGGTGGTTGCTGCAGGCGCATTCGGCAGGTCCCTCGACTCAGGCCGCCCCTGACCAGTGCTGTCAGAATGTTGAGGAGGGTGGGGTGGGGGCGCACTGAAGAATCTCACACAGTGCCCTGGCAGCCGGGTTGGATTGGCCCATCTGCCACTCGGCCCGTTGCCGGGCCGAAATCATGTGTAGTCCCTGGAGGGCCGGTTTCTGCCCACGCCTGGGCTGGTTTGAAAAATAACACCTGCAACGGCATAATTTATCAAAGCAAGGTAACAGATGTTACCTTGCTTCGATGATTGATTTGCATGCATGATGTGTGCATCATAAATTATGATGCATGCATCATTCACATGTTGCTGCAGCATGCAAAGTTCAGGGGCCGAGGTTGCCGCCGGGCTGGAGGCTCACCGTGCCACCAATCCAGGGGGCACGGTGCCCCCTGGAGTGGCTGTGCTGTTGTATTAGTGATAAATATGTATTATTGATATTAGCGACAAACGACCAATTTTACAGTAGAATAAGCATTCATTTCGCACTATGTATTTTACTTTTCTCAAGTTGCCATAATAGCATGTTTTTTTTCTGCCGTTGTCTCTGTTAAGATCATCACAAGATGTTCCATCTCCGTGTCCTCGGTCACTTGACAAAATCCTTGTGCCTAAAAGCTTCTGTACAGTGTAGAAATATTTGACCATAACACAAAAAGTGGCCATTGACTTCATTTTGCCACAATGAATGCTTTGTTGTAATGTGTCCATATTTCCCATCTCCCTGTCATGCTGTTCAGGATGTTTGTTTACATACTCTGAGTACTTGTCACCTCATACAGTATGAGGTAACGAGTGCTCAGGGTATGGGATGTCCTGTGAGTGCACTGCTTTCCCTATTTTGCCAAACTCTGAAGCCTGAAAGTAGATGCACGCAGGCTTGACATGCGACCAACTTTGTGCCAGACCTGCAGATGAATTTAACTGGTCTGCTGTTAAATCTCAGTTACCAGTTTAATGGTATCCACTACAGAATAATTACTCATTTTACTGTAGCTGATATGATAGCTCGGTGGGTTGAGCGTGCGCTGCTGTGATGGCTGTGTGATTTGCAGGTTACAAGTTCGAATCCCAGCAAGGCCATCTCAGCCTTTCATCCTTCTGAGGTCGATTAATGAGTACCAACACAGGTTGGGTGATATTGTGTACATATTTTTCTATCAAAAAGAGCTTTAGCGTAAGTGCTATACAATATGGCCATGGACGTCTGCTTGCATTCACAGTAATTTGACAATATGGATCTATACACACAGATATTAATGATACGTATGGTGATCCATTCTTTTATGAAATGTATATCACATTAGTGAAATCATAACCATATTTTTCGTAGTGTACTAAGGAACAATGCTATTTGATGGCACTTCCTTTTTTATCAAGGGGTGAAAGGTTGTGTTTCATCGCTTCCCGGGATGTCACCTTCGGTTGGGGTCAAATGACATAACCTTCGGTGATGTCATCAGAGGTCAAGGGTCATGCGATGAGGGGTGGACCACTTTTTTGAGGCTAGGGATTGGCCACTTTTTATTGGGTGTCTGGGCCTATTTCTTGTCCCAGCCTGACCCTGGCTGGCAGACCTCGGGCTGGCACTGCTGTTATATCATTTACATATGTGTCTAATGATAACCTAACATGTAAAGCTATAGCTCCTATTGGTGAAGTTATTTGGCTAAATCCTTCACCAGGAAGGCGGGTCTCTAAAATGACTTTGGGAAATCTTCCTGTTAAATGAACCAACAGTCAAACCCAAAAATGCTGAGTCTAACCCTGCAACCGGAAGAAGATCCCTTGGAGTGCATTTTCCCCTGGGAATGGATGCCAATAGGTGTCCTTAGGTATATCTGATGTTCCCTGGCACCTGTGCTGCCTCAACCTGGTTTTCGTGTAGACCCCAAAGTGGTTCCAACTTGCTTTCTACAAAATATATTCACCATTCTTAACAAATTCGACTCCAGCCTTGCACTGTGCCGAGACAACAATGTTCAGCATAACAGATTATCTCAAAGACAAGCCAACCTCTTCTGCCAGAAAAGGCAAGAGCGCAACCGAAAGCATTCCAATTTAGGCAACCTTAGCTGTCATGCTAATGGCAAAGACAACTTTTTTATTTGTCATCCTTGCCACATTAAATTCATCACACCCATTTTATTCTTGGTGCTGAGCGAATGAAATTGCAAGCGCGCAGGCCTGCAGCCAGAGGGGATTAAAGGGACAGTTTTGTGGTTTTGCGGCATATAGGCTTGTGGCACTGTCCTCAGGAGGCGGGGACAACCACACTCTGTTTCTGTCCAACATAATTCCTTCATGTTGCTGTTCAGTAGACGTGGTATGGCAGTTTGGCCTCCATGGCCTTTGTTCAGATTTCTTGCTCAGCAGATATGGGGATGGGTTCATTTCATTGCTCTACCCATCGCTATTTCAATGCTTCACTCAACAAACCTCAGTGGTCAATAATTTCTGCAGGTTTTTTTTTCTTTATTTTGATGTAGTTGGTTTATTTTGCTTGTATAGCCCTTGTTCAGCTCAAAACCTTTGGGATCGTCCCCGCCCTCTAACCGACCACCGTCTCCTTCGGTCCGCTCAGCGCCTGTGGAAACCAGGAGGGATTTTGTCAAAGAGGGACCTGTCCAACATGTATCGATTTTCTTGCAAGAGTTCTATATCGGCCACTCTCCACAGGAAACCTTGCGGTCCTCTGGCTAGATGGCGGAGGGTGTCAGATTTTCCAAAGATTCTAAAAACCTACTAATCGATGGGTCTCATCTAACCATCCTCCTTCTGCTACCAAGTGAACCTGTGGGCCATTTTAAGCGAGGTAGCACTTTTCGGATGGATGGGGATGCAGATCTTACTCTTGCACCAATAATCAGACCGACTCAGGAGGTTGGCAAAACACAACTGTTTTTAATTGCAATTGTCTAAAACAGGGAGTACAACAGGTGTCAACAGACAACCCACAGCATAGGTCTCTCAACGCTTTACATGAAAAAACAGTTCTTATAACAAAAACTCATCATCATTGACGTCATATTACGTGGCAAAATAAGAAAACCTACTTTGAGTTGTGGTTGGTCTACGGGGAACATCTAAGTATACTTTCTATATAGGGACAGGTTGTGATTGGGTCTCTACAGTCAGGTGGACAGCTATGCCCACCCCTAGTGCAAGTAATCTTCTGTGTCATAAAAATACACGTTTCATTGTCTTTCAAACTATAGGACTCTTTGCTACGTGGCCCTCTACAATTGGCTGGCACGCTTGTACCCTTCTTGAATAATCCACTAATTAGCAGCTCGCAAGCTGGTACCCCAGGTGCTGGAGGGTTGGACTTCACCATGCCTCCCCACCCAATTAGCCCAACATCCATCATCACTCCTGCTGTCTGCCATTCAATTAATCCTTTGAACTCGGCCTTGCAAAGGATCACTGTTCCTGAGAATAAAATGGAGTGAGAATGGCCTTATCTTCTGGTCTCGGTGTAGCTTGCCCAAAGTCTTAATTTGATCTGACCATGTGACAGGAGACCACATTTTGAGCTTCTTCTTCGCATTTAACACCATTAAATGAATACAACCTGGCACTTCTAGTGTTTTTCCGTTACACCTCAACAGGAGCCCGTCTTGTTTCTCACGTTCATTGTATCTCCTCGAATAGATAACCAGTTTCTTGGCTGCCACAACCCTTGCACTGGGCCAGACAAGCCTTCTGAATCTTCCTTCGCCGTCAGCTGTTTTCTTCAACTGCGCCACACTTCCAGCCCTTCTATTTATGGGGTCCAAGTTTGCTGACATGCGTTGTGCAACATCCAGATTCTATAAATATATATACACATATATATATATATGTATATTGGTGGCACCGCCTACAGTCTATTCACTATGTATAGCCAGCCTTATGATTACTTAGTCTACTTGCGTTACTGCATCTGTACAATTATAAAACAGCTTTCATTTTCTTCAGTGCTCTCTGCACGTGCAATCTTCATTTTGCTCATGAAATGTTGTTCAATTCTTTACTTCGCCATCAGATTCTATAAGGTCTATTTACTCTCTTCATTGGCATCTCTTCTGGGTGTGTCATTTCTGCTTCCTGTGACATCAACAGTCTTCTCTTTCATTCATATTCAGCCTTCCCCCAGAACTTCCTTCAGAAGACTGTCATTTCTTTGCGGTACATCATATAGGGTTTTCTTAATGGATACCTTGTTTCAAGGACTTTTCGTGGTATAGGTACCATTATTGGCTTTGCGCATGTCACAATTTACGGTTTCCAAAATATAGGCAAAATGGGACCGGGACTTCCGGTAGAGACACTTGGCTTCTCCTTTATAGTTCTTTTAGAGGAAACAAGTAAATGTTGTCCGTGGCATGCTTGTTTACCAAGTGGGTAGAATGCATTCCGGCCCAAATTGTAAGATGGAGACAGCTGCAACACTAATGATCAACCACATCTTCTCTCATTTTAGACTTCCCCAGAGGATTGAGTCGGACAGAGTACTTCATTTTTCCTGCGAGGTGCTGATCAAGAAGTGGGAGATCCTAGGGGTAAAAACAAAACTCCACATTGCCTACCATCTAGCCTCGAGCGGGGGAGTTCAGAGGTACAATAAAACAATTGTGGCCATCTTGAAGAAGTTCGTGGCGGACTCAGGTCCTAGTTGGGACACCCGATTACCGCTTGCCATTAGGTCCACGCCATCTTCTGCAACAAAATTTCTCCATTTGACCTCATGACTAGATGAAACATTGTGCTACCTCAGCATCTGCTCTACAGAACTCAAGAGCAGACCCTGATCAACGCGTACACTACCCATGAGTACATTGAAAATTTAAGGAAACACCTTAAACATGTTTTTGCTTATGCTCAGTGCAACTTAGAAAAGTAGGTAGAAGGGATGAAAACCTACTACGACTTAAAGACTACCAAGAAGGAGTATGAAATACGTGATAGGGTCTACCTGGACAATTTTCAAAGAAACCAGAGAAAGGAGTGGAAGTTCCTCCCCTTATGGCACAGTGCCTTCGAAATTGTTGATAAAATCTTATCTGTTGCGGATAAGATCCGCTTACCCAAAGGAGAATATACGGAAGAGAAATCGGTCCACATCAATCAGTTGAAGAGCTGTCACCCCAGACATACTTTATGAATGATTGAAGTGCCCAGTGAGGGTAGAGCCCAGGAACCATCTGAAAAATGAAAGGAAAGAATGGAAACCCGGGTGGAGAATATCACACATTTACAGGGAGTAAAACAATTATTACTTATAAAGAATGTATAAAAATCAGGATGAGAAAATGTGTGTAGAAATGCTCATGTAAGGGAAATAAATGTCAATGGGCTTCATTACACATAGGCCCTCATTCCAACCCAGGTGGTAAGTTCCCTACTTTACCACCATGGTGTAAACTCTGTTTACACCATGGGGGATGGCAGATTTACCGCCCCATTCCAAGGTGAGTGGGGCGGTAAATCCCCAATCCCCATTTACCCTTCCCCATTCCCATTTTTGCCCCATAGGGCATAATGGGAGTGGGGAAGGCGCTAATTACGGTGCCGTAAATTATGGTGCCGTAATTAGCGGCAAGGACGCTTAGCGCCTTGGTACTTAACGCCTGCTAAAAGCAGGCGTTAAGGTGGAAATCAGGCGTTAAGGGTTAACGGCGCCGACGGCGCCGTTAAACCCTTAACGCCTGGGTTGGAATGAGGTCCGTAGTGCGGTAAACCATGGTGCTATTAGCACCATGGTTCATGCCGGTAATTTACCGGTACCGCCTTGGAGGAAAGGTTGGGAAGGCGGTAATTCCGCCTTCCTCCATTGCCCTTCCCCATTCCCATTTTTGCCCCATAGGGCTCTATGGGAATGGGGAAGGCGCTAATTACGGTACCGCAAATTGTGGTACGGTAATTAGCACCATGGTCCCTTTGCGGGTCCCAACTTTAACGGCTGGTCTAGGGACCTCTTAGTAAGGTGGTAAGGGTTTACCGGTACTGGTGCCCTTACCGGTATCGGTAAACCCTTACCGCACTACGTGTAATTAGGCCAAATGTGTTTTGTGATGTTGTTTTGTTTTTTAAATTTTATGCTTATTTACCAGGGAAACAAGTACTGTATACTATACTTAACATTTCTTTTACTCTCTGCAGACTCAATAACTCCTTACCTTCACAGCCTGGGGGTGGGTGGTTCAAAAAAGAGAGGGGTTCCAGGACCAAACCCTAAAACCTGAAACGAGTGCAGACCAGAGCGCCACTCCCTCAGGACAGGAAAAAGACCGGACATTCTCCAACAAGAAAAGCCATGAGCCAAAGCAAAATGAAAACAAAAACCCTACTCTCCCTTGCTCTTTTCTACGGGTCGTCTGAGTTAAAGAAAGACCCGGGGGAGAAGGGGATTGTGGGGTGAAAATACACCCACAGAGTGACAGGGACTGAGAGGCCATGCTAGGCTCCTATTGTGAGAGTGAAGCTGGCTGATGTCCCATTGATATATAAAAGCCAGTACTAAACATTGATTTCCGACATAAGGCCTAGTGAAATGAAAAGAAATGGGCCTACTTCAACTCTACTAAAATGGACAGGTGCTCAAGTGAAAGGGAATCATCCTGAGAGCTTCAAACTGGAAGCTACACAAATCACATAATAACACCAACATGACAACACGCCATGGAAATGGAAACCTGGCTCTGAGTGGAGCCCATTCTATTGCCATGGCTTGTGAGTGCTACTGTAGCCCATGGGCAGGAAGTCAGACATAGCGGATCGGGTTTGTGGAGTGCAGCATCGCTGCCAGGAAACGCTCTACTAATAACACAATGAGAGATATTACTAAACGATCCAAACCATTTAAGCCCCCAACATATAAGGCGCCATGCACTCGTTCTTCTATGCCTTCAAAGCCCAGAACGGCAACTCCGTTCCTCCACCGATGGAGCTTACCATGGCGACGAGTGAAGCTGTTCTTCCTAAGCAACCAAAGACGAATGACGCGCACGTCAATGAGTCACGTGATTGCGTGGCACTCCATGGCGCGTCATTCAAGAAAATAAAGTCTGCCCCTGGAAACGCTGCAGCGCTTCTGATTAGAGCTTTGTGGACACATTTTGTATTCCTGCTCCTGTTCCATGGTACCTTTGACCCGCTTCGTTACTTGGATTACACCTCCTCCTTTCCCCTGGTCCTGCTTCTTACCCGCCTGATTTGACTTTTCTTCTCCACACGGACTGTTTTGCCTCAACGTTTTTGGAACCTTGTTGCCCGCACATTACCAATTTCGGACCGCTGTTGGTATCCCTTGCCTTACGTCTTGTCATTGTTCTTGCCCGCCTGCTGCCGGAATCTATTTGATTCCTGAACAATTCTGCTTAGTTCTGTTCTGTTTGAACCTGTTCTATCTTCGCACTGACTTTTCCAACTTAAGACGCCCGTTGTATTTCATTACCAACAAGTACATTATGGATTTCAAACTCTTGCGTATGCAGCACTTGAACTAGAGACGCTTCCTGTTTTTGCTGCATCCATAGGTGTCCTTGTGCCGTCGGGATAGCTGGTTCTACCTGGAATCTTGCGGCTTCTGTTGTTTACTCTGCTGAACTCAAGTCTCATTCTCCCAATGCATCCTGGCCCGGTAAGAATTGTTTTGGGATTTTTGTACTGTTACCATTACAATTCTGCCTTAGTTTACAGCTTAGTTTACAGTGGGGTTATCTTTCCAACTAGATACCATCACTTGGGGAAACTCTAAGGCCACCCATCATCTGTCCACTACCTTACCGGCCTCTTACGACTGCACTCCTCTTCATAGAGGTGGGCCTGGTTCTAGAGTTCTTTATTTGGGAATCTGAAGTTGCTTCATTGCGAGCACTAATGTTTGTTCTTGTATTCACAGCCAGCGTGTCGTGGGTCTGTGTCCTGTCTTCCAACTACTTGATCCTTCTGATTGTCGTATATTGCACAACAGAGGGTTACATTTGTAGGAAGAATTCATCTGCGACTGTGATCCGGGTCCGTAGTCAGTCTAGTAACACTACGGCATAGTGGTCTTGATCCTTGACAATCGGTGTGAAGACCAAGTGAAGAGGTGCTTTTGGCACAATAGATGTGGGGGATGCCAAGGGGCATGTGGGTGGTGGAAGGAAGCATCGAAGAGGCAGGGATTCAGGAGTAGGCTGAGAAATTAACACGCTGAAATGAAGGAGCCAAACAATAAAAAAACAAAAGTGGGGGTGCAGAGCTACTTAGACGAATCTCAACAATTCACATACAATTCAAAAACGAATTTTCAGCTGCAAGCGGGTAATAACCCAGACCCAAGGGGGATACAAATGAAATTACCAAAAGCCAGACTCATAGACGTTATGAGCGAAGCAAAGCACTCCTACCAGGACAAGGTCCCTATTGAATAGGTAGATGCAATTATTTATCATTAAATGCACAGTAAGTTCCACAAATTAGACATATTTGCATAAGTCATTTGACAAAAAGGGTTTTATAACATATTCAAAATATGTATATAACAAATATCAGACCGTGGTCTGATTATTCCAACATAATAAGAATTGGAAAATAAACCTTCTAAAGACGTAGCATTCAAAAATAATTATCACTCAAAAATAATAATGATACAGTCAAAAGGATTATCCCAGAAACATTTACAGAAAATATTGAAAGGGACCAATTATATATTATCCCTGTATGCCCCATGTGTCAGAGGAACACACCAAAATTGAATTTACGCCTTTTGAAATTAACAACATGAGTAGAAAGCAGACAAATGTCCAGTCTCATGTCCACTTCTCTGATATTCCCAACGCGTTTCAGATAGAACAAGCCATCCTTTCTCAGGGACTAAACAGCCAGGATCAAACACAGGATTTCCTCAGGAAATAAAGTGTGCATTCCGCAATCCTGAATGGCTGGCCCCAGGGGTGTTGCTAGGTCTGGAAAAGACCCGGGGCTACACTGATGTTGGAAATGTCAGGACTGGGGGCTAGCTAGCCTTTTGTTTGTAGCTCCTGAGATTCTATCCAGGGCTACAACCAAAAGACCAGGGGCTATAGCCCCTTAATCCCCCCCTAGCAACGCCTCTGGCTGGCACCCAAACCCTGGATGCTAATGTTCTTTCCGTATCGTCATGAACCACCGCTCCAGGTTCCAAAGTGCTCACTCTCTTGTTTCTGAATGTTAGAAGTTGCTACCAATGTTCATTTACAATTATTATGCACTTGACGCCCTTCACGCCAGGTTCGAAGCTTCTATGTGGGATGTTCAGATTTCAACCGAAGCAGAACGATATTCCGTGTTTCAGAGTCTAAAGCCTCTTGCTCAGCAGTGTGCACTTACAAGCATTCCCTCCAAGTCAGAAATTCTGAGCAGGTTGCTCTACTTTTCCCACTTTTCCTGTGATCTATTGTGTGCTTAGAAACATACACTACAAGCTCCAGAATGCCATATGATTGATCTCCTCTCCCAATTCTCGCTAGTGTTTGTTTTGTGCCTGGACACCTCACTATAGGTTTGAGGGTTTATTGCAGTTGGCCTCCCGGCCTCACACTTCCTATCAGAATTTGTTGGGATCTTGGAGGCTTCACTATATGTCCCAGGGTTCAGTGTAGTTGGTCTCATCTCCTCCCATGTCTTACTAGTACTTGTGTGCTTCATAGCATCACTACAGGGTCAGTGTGATATGGCGCAATCATTCTCTTATCCTTATCATTCTTATTGTTTGTTGTCATGTGCTTGCGAGCTTCGTTACAGGTTCGGCGATGCAGTCCAATGTCTACCCCCTCCTCACAATTGTTACGGCTTGTTGCCATGTGCTTGGGAGCTTCAGTACAGTTTTCATAATTTGGCCAAATGGCTCTTTTTGTTTACCGCACTCCTGAGTTGGGAATATCATGGTTTCCATACTCATATTCGCTCCTTATTTCTCTTAGGGGTTTCGTCCCTCTCGCCTCAGTATTGGTGGGATGCTTGGCCATAACTCCCCTGCTGGGTAACCACTCTTCAGCACTCTTCTCACCTTTCACTTTTTCACTTGTCCTTCAACGTGTGCCCAATGAGGGTTTCACTGCTCGATTCTTCCTTGTCGTCAGTGTGATGAATTGCCATCTGGCAAGGGTGTAAAATCCCTGGCCTTTTTTATTTTTATTAAATAATAAAATGATGCAAATAATTCCATCTCTGGAAGGGAAATCTGCTAATCAGATTCCACTTTCATAAACTCAATGCCAAAGGCATAGTGTGTATCTGTGCCCTGCTGCATCAGTGTCCTAATTGTAGCGCCTGCTCTACTAGTGGCATAGAGGAGGTTCAGATGTCAAACATGCCGTCTTGACAGCTGCAGTGACAGCCAAGTCTCTGCAGCGCTGGGCCTGCATTTAAGATATGCATCCCTGTTGCAAAAACCGCAAAACTCTGGTGATCCTGTCCTGCTGGCACACTAAACTTTACATAAAAGCCATACCTGAGTTAGCATCACTAAGCATTATCCAAGTCACATTAAATTGATTTTGCACATATGTCAGCCCAGTCGGCCCAGTTCAGCTGTGGAAGGATTGGGTGTATTCCATCTAAAAAAGGCCCACCCCTGTCCACTGATAGGACTGTAGCCTTGGGGGATTGCTTCTCGTTGTTCATTTGTAAGGGCAGGTAATACCCTTTCCCCATGACAGCCACTCCACAGGATGCTGGCCTGGGAACAGAAACCATAGCAAAACAAATGGTAATGGTTGGAAGGTTTCAAATTAATCACAACCTCTGCCACAGCTCCTGGCAGCCCTCCACACCATCGTTCTTTAGTCTGCCAAGCCAATACAGAAAGGGGAACACCATATGCAAATCAGGCTGGGCCCCACCCCAATAGGTGTAGTCCAGCCTGGACTGCTAGAACACATCCCTTCTTTACGAGACCACAAGTAGTCCCAGACATGTTTTGCTCTCATTGGGTGTCATCAGTGAGGAGTAGCTTGGATCTCTAGGCCCAGCATGCTCGGCACCCACGTCTGTGCATACCCGTCCCTCTCGGGGTGACTATAGCAAAACAAAAGGTGATGGCTGGAAGAGAAACCAAGAGGCACACCCATTTACCGAGAGCCAGGACTCACAGAAGGAAGATGCATTTCTGCAGGCATTTGATCCTATTGAAAAGGAAAGGGGGCAGGATTAGTGTAGGCAGAGAGGGATCTGTTCAGTTTAGTGAGGGTGCTGCCATCTTTATTCTCTCTGCCTCTCTTTTTCGTTCCTGTCCCCTTCGCTTCCTCTGGAGCAAAGCACTTTGGGTGTGACATCAGAAGGGCAAAGTCCACACATTTCAAGAGAAGAGATTGGACCCCTAAAGCAGGATAGCTTTAGTCCAATCACCTGGGTACATTTGCCTATAAAAGAAGGGTTCACCCACCACTACTTAAAAATCAATTTGAAGAATCTTTTTAGATCATCACTTGAGACGTTTTTGTTAGACCCTGTTGATAGAGCAGTCCATTCTGAATGGTCCCTTTACTATCTCCAGGGGCCATTGGGGGTGATCTGCTTCTGGAATAGGACCTGCCTCTCTGCCAGCCACAGCGGTACCCAGGATCTTACCCTGTTGGAGGACCCCTACAGTTGTGTGCCAGCCGGCCCCCACTTTTTGGGATCCCGAGAACAAGAACCCATCTTGTCCCTGAGTCCCTGGAGTGGGATTCACAGCAACCGAAGAAGTGACCTGTTTCTTTCTGGAGCAAGACCACCTCTCTGCCAGCCACAGCAGTACCCTGGACCTCACTGTGTTAAAAGGACCCCTGTAGTTGTGTGCCAGCCTCCCCTGTTTTTGGGAGCATGAGAAAAGGACTAGTATTGTCGCTGAGCCCCTGGATTGGGAGTCATGACACCCTGAGAGCAAAGACAGCCTGGATCCTAGTGTTTTCTGCTGTTGAACTGCTTGGATCGTGTGCCAAGACCCGTTTGCAGCACATTTGAAAAAGCAGGACCCTTCGTATCTGCCTTTTTCTCTCTCCTAATCTTCGCACAGTGCGAAGAAGTCTTGTTTGGCACTGCCAAAGCAGCAAGAACTGCAAATAATGTACTATTGACTGCTTACTGCTCCCTTGGCACATACATGGGACTGGTTAGGTCACTTTTGAGGTTGCATGTCTTTTCACTGAAAAATGTTTAATTGAAAGATGTTTCATCGAAAACTTGTTCACCTAATCTAGATTAATGACACTTTTCACCGAAAATGTGCATACCGAATTTACTGATTTTTCTTTTATCTGGGCCCCCCCAAGCCAAGCCCCTGTTTTCTGCCCTTTAAAACACCCAAACATTGCCAAATATAGATTTCTTTTTATTGGGAGGTCCCCCCATACCCGTTTCCCAAATGTAACCCTTTACCCCACCCAAACATACATACATATATTTTAGATAAGAAAAACATTCAATGAAAGATTATTTCCATGAAAACAGTTTTCAATTAAACATTTTCGATACAACATCGTGCAATGAAACATATTTCAATGAAAAACTGTATACCCACCTTTGAACCCTTTCTGCTCAGAAATACATATCCTTTTTCAAGAACATTGTTTCCTTTGCTTGCCTTTGACCCGATAGTCATTACTCGGAGTGCTGCTTTTGCAAGACGGCACAGAGCAACACGGGTTCAATCCGGGGTCCGCGCTTAGAAACCCCTGGGTATTAAGTGCGTTATAAATAACCTATCATATCATATCATCTCCCTCAGGGATCTTCCCGTTGTTCGCTCCCCCAGTGCAAACAGTCTCTTTCTACCTCTTTCAACCGTACCCTCTTCGGGCTGTGCTTTCCTACATTATCATGGGTTTGTGGTGGTGGCGACACAGGCCTGTCTACTGGCAATTTCACTCTTATCTGCAGCCCTTCTCCGAGCCAAGGCTGCTTCTCAGGTTGCAGCCATCGGTTGCACACACAGAATAAAAAACAATCACCCCAAAAGCTGCAATAGCGTCCCCTAACCACACAGCTCTGGAATAGGTGAAGCCAGAATGAGGCCCTTCATGTGAAGATCCCCTCCCCAGCAGCCAATCACTGATTTAGGCTGATCATTTGGGTATGTTAAGGCAGACCTTCGCTCCTTTCATGTCTTCTGAGCCTCTACAGGATCCTCCGGAGTCTTCACTATACAGGAACCACGGCTCTCACAGTCGTGGTTTGTTGTGTCGTTACTCCCCTGCGCTTCAGCCAGCATTACCCAAATTGACCTTTTACAATTGACCTTTATATTATTTTAGTTTTTTATATATGTATTGGGTTGGTTTTGGATTGTGAATAATAACCCTTCAGCCCAGCCTTATGCTATCAGTGTCTTGACTCTTTCCCAGTTCTTTCCACATCAAACCAATAACCATGCCATCTGTCCCCTTCTAAAGCCTCCATGCAGTCCTAAGGAGCATTGGTGCACCCCTGACTGCATGTTCCTCAATCATACAGAATGTCGCCAGGCAAGCCTCACTGTCAAGCCAAGGAGTTCCTCTGTTAATGGGCATTTTGATGCGGGAGCCACTTCCTCGCTAATGTGTATTTGCAGGTCTAGATGCAGAGGTCCCTATCAATGTTTCCATAGCATATAAGTAATAAATGACAATTTTCTTCAATATAAATATATAATATTCAGATTGCAGTGTAACCTATATCAACTAGTCTAAATCCCTATTTTTGAAGGAAGGAAACAAAGACTGCCAAAACTCGCCACCCAACAAAACCACCCTGACCCTTGTAAACTACAATGGTTAATCCCCCTCGCTAGCATGAGAGGGGGTTTAGATTATATTAAGGACAAGGAGGCGAGTATTATGCAAAACAATCTTGACTACTCACACCATAGCAGCAAAGAAAAAACTTTTTAAAAAAACAAAACAAGTTTTAACAAGTTAAACTGGTAAAACACAGTATTTCAGTAGAACCAAAGGGAGGAGTCCCAGTCCAAGATGTAGGCCAGGTCAAGCCCTGCCAGTAACCAATAAGCAGAGACCCACCTCCATATAAATCCATTCCTCTAATAGCAACTCCTCTTCTGAAGCTGCACCACAACGCCATCCTAAAGAAAAACATTAACTCAAACACTCCAATGGATGGCCAGCTCGGGGATCCTCCTATGCCACGCTGTCCGGGGGCCCTTGAGAAACATCCTTGCCTGGATTGCCTCATCCCAAAGCTGCATGTAAACAAAACAAAACAGGGTGAGTTGGTGGGATAATACTCGCCTCCTTGTCTTTAAAAGAATGTAAACCCCCTCTCATCCCTCTCATGCTAGTGAGGGGGATTACCCATTCTATGTTAAGACAGGAAGCTTCATATTATGCAAGTTTAAAGCCCTTGCATGACATTAAGTGCCACATGGTGAATACGCTTATGATAAAATGTCTTGAATGTGGGCTCCCTGAATCAGTCAGCTGCTTTCAAAATCTGTTCAAGACCCGCTCCAGGAAGGCTGGCTTAGAAGCAATAGCCCCCCTTACTGAGTGTGCCCCGAAGGAAGAAATGTCAATGCCTGCTTCCTTCATTACCCATCTAATCCATCTGGCCAAGAAGGCGGGGAAACAGGTTTATAGGGTTTGTTGTAGGAAATCAGCTGAGTGGTGCCTGGGGGTCTAAGCCCCTCTGTCTTCACCACAAAACATTTTAAACATTGCACAACACACAGTTTAATGTTTTCAGGAAATGCTGGATATGAACTGGAAGAAATCATACATTAAGTCCTTCTAGACACAAAGAAAGGTACCCCTTGCGGGGAGACCATCTTATTATGAACATCCAGAACCCTGATATCTGACACTCTTTTAATTGAAATGAGACACAGAAGTATAGCCAACTTAGAGAGAAGCTGCTGCAAAGACAGATCGTCATTATGGGCCCAAGAGTGAAACAAATCCAAGACCCTATTGACATGCCAAAGAACTGAATATCTAGCTTTAGGGGGGACCTTAACGCGAATAGACTTAAGGGCCTTCCCCACCAAGAAGTGCCGGCCAACTGGCTCTCCTTTAACGAGCACGTGACCAGCTGAAATGGCTGATCTGAACCCATTAATGGTTCTATAAGCCTTGCCCTCCTTGAACAGTTCGACCAAAAAATTAACTACATCTAGCGGAGGAGCAGAAATGGGATCGAGGTGCCGAGCCAAACAACAGCCCACCCAGCGGCTCCATGCTGAGGAATAGCCTGACTTGGTGGAGGCTGCCCAGGAATCCTTGATGACACAGATAGAGTCCTGCAAAGGTCCTTGGAAGCACCAGGAAGAGCTGAAATCTTCCAAACCATAAGGGAGAGATGCCCCTGAAGGACCAGGTCATGAGGGAGACCAGTCGGGTCTGTTAGGAGCCGAGGGTGGAGAGGGAGAAGACGAGGGATGTCCACAGCTAACTCTAGGAGAGTGGGAAACCACACCTGAGAGGGCCAAAATGGGGTTACTATTATCAATGTTGCAGACTGTCTACGCACTTGCACCAGGACTCTGGCAATCATGGTGAACGGAGGGAAGGCATAGGACAGGGGTTCCCAACCAATCTTGGAGAAAGGCGTTGGTCGCTAAAGGCAAGGAATCGGGTCTCCAACTGTAAAAGAGAGGAACCTGACAGTAGAGACGAGAGGCAAAGAGGTCTACTTGAATTGGGCCTAAGAGAGATAGGATCTTGGCAAAGACTGCCCTGTTCAGCATTCAATCACTACTGTCCTAAAGATACCTGGAGTTCCAGTCTGCCACTACATTTCTGGCCCCTGGGAGATACTCTGCCTTTAGTAGGATGTTCCTGTCTAAACAAAAATGCCAAAACTCCCTCGCTAGATCTGCCAGGACTTTCGAGCGGGTTCTCCCAGGTGGTTTATGTAGCGAACCGCTGACACATTGTCCATCCGAAGAAGGACACAACAATTCCCTTGATCCTTGAGGAGGCTCTTGACTGCTAAAGAGCCAGCCAGTAACTCCAAACAATTTATATGAACACATTTCTCTTGAACTGACCATTTTCCTCCAGTGGAAACCTGTCCGATCCTGGCCCCACAACCTGACCTGCTGGATCAGATCCTAGAACAACGTCGGGAGATGGACCAAAGATCGCCTTGCCATTCCAGGCGGTCATATGCTTGAGCCACCATAGGAGCTTGAATCTGGCATCGGGGGACAACACCACCATTTGAGAATAGGATAGATTCTTGCTAATATGTTTCCCCTTTAGGTGCTGTAACGCCCTGCAATGTAAGGGAGCTGGGAAGATGGCTTGAATGGAGGCAGATAGCATCCCTACCACTCGTGCTAACTGCCTGAGAGAGACCATCCCCCTCTTTAGGAGGAGGCGAATTTCTTTCAGAATCTTTGAGAGCCTCCTGTCTGGTAGAAGACGGATGCATTACCTGGAATCTATATTGAAGCCCAGAAACTGGATAGATTGAGTAGGTTGGAAGATGGACTTCTTCACATTTACTACAAAGCCTAGGGCTTGCCACAGGGAAATTGTCAAATGTAAGTGGTCTAGGAGAACCTGGAGATCCTGCGCAAAAAGCAGCATGTCGTCCAGATAAGTGATAATTCAAATCCCCTTCGCTCTGAGGAAGTCCATCACCGGCTTCATAAGCTTGCTGAAGCACCACGGGGCTGACGAGAGCCCGAACCGGAGAGAGGCAAACTGCTAAGGGTGACCCCTCACATTGGAATTGGAGAAACTCCTGATGAAGGGTAAAATTCAGGACTACCAAATACACTTCTTTGAGGTCTATTTTGACCATCCAATCCGCCGGGAGAAGGGTGTCCCTGAGAAGGTGAACGCCCTCCATCTTGAAATGTTGGTAGACTACAAAGGAATTGAGGACTCGTAGATTTATGACAGGGGGAAATCCCTCCTCGGGTTTTGGTACCAGGAAAATCATGCTGAGGAATTAGGAGGTTCTGAAGGTGGCTGGGACCACTGCACCCTTGAAAATTAGATCCCGAACCTCTGCATCCACTAACTTCTGTTTGACCTTGTCAAACAAGAGGAGAAGGGGAGGAAGGAGTTGACAGGAAGGGGAGTAAATTCTATTTGAAACCCCCGAACTGTTTGCAGTACCCATGGTTCTGAGGTGAGCTACTCCCACCGATGGAAGAACCTTGCCAACCTGACCCCTAAACCTCTGCGGGAAGAAACATTTAAAATATGTGGTAATACCTGGAGCGGTTCTTGCTCTACCTGCACCTCTGCCGGCACGTCCTCTCCATTGGAACCCCCTCTGGAGTAGAAGGCAGCTTGGGTTCCTCTAGCAGAGGAGGGATGATGTGCACCTTGGGAAGCATATTGCTGTGGACGGTTAGAACCCCGGAAGGAACGGCCAGAAGAGCGAACTCTACCTCGTCCGGCCTTATCAAAAACCTTCGGGGCAAACACCTTTCTGATGTTGGTCTGGGCCTAATCTAGGGCAGTGAAGGTGTGCACATAGGTAGAAAGGCCCTTAATAAATCTGTCTCCAAACAGGTTGCCTTGGGCTTTAGGGCCTGCCTCCCCCTCTGCCATATCTTGCAGCTTGGAGTCAATGCACATAAAAAGGGTTTTGCGTCTTTTCCTGGCAATGGCTGCATTGGCATTGCCGAGCAGGCAAACCGTCCTTTGTACACTGCCCCTGAGAGCTTGGACATCAACTGGGCTATTGGTGAGCGCAGCCTCTTCGGCTAATTCAAACATTTTAGTCAAGGGTCCCAAAATGTCTAGCAACTTGTCCTGACAAATGCGAAGGGCCTTGTCAACCCCTTTTTTGGGGCCCTTTCCTTTTTGAGATAAGAAAGACACCATCGATTGATCAATATCTGGAGTAAGGGCCACATTATCCGGGATAATCGGCCTAGGGCATTTCAGAACGTAACTTATTCTTGTCCTCCTTGGGCAGCATTCTTCTGACCCAATGATGTATAAAAGAAGAAACAGCACCAGAAGTGTGCCACTCCGCAGTACCCCACTATCATCCAACAATGGCCCCTAAGCATCTTGAGATAAATCCACAGGGGTCCCCTTCTTCTTGCGCCTCTTGGGCGGGGCGTCGGAATCCAACAAACTATCTGGAGAGGAAATGGGAGTTGAAAGGGCGTGAACCGGAGGAATTGGCTCATGGATCCACCCACCCAATTTATGCTTCAGGACCTTATTAGAGGAATTAGTTTGACTAGGGGAACTGGACACGGGCCTGAGTTGTCCTTTCAAATGCTTGGATTTCTTTGTACACTTCTTAGGGGAATGCACTGCCAAAGAGGGACCGGGATCGGAATTGGGGTGAAAATCAGAAATTTTATTGATCAGCCTATCAAAGGCTGAGGCTAGGGTTGAGTTCAGGTTAAGCAGGACAGAGTCCATGGAATCTTGAATAGCCCTAGTAACTGAAGGGGGGTCGGTAGGGAGCTCTCCCATGAACCCCTAACCCCTGAATCCTCCCTAGACCTCTCAGTTTTGTTCGAAGGCCTAACTTGGGTACTAGCATCTGCATAAGGGGGTCCCTCTGAACCCTTGGATGCAACCATAAATGCGGAATGTGGAGGCAAAGTAATGTGCTTCCCCAGGGAAGACCAGGGAGCACCTGGAAAGCCGAGCAGGCTAAGGGAAGTAAATAAATAAATAAATAAATAAATAAATAAATAAATAATGAACAGCGTCAGAACACTGCGTGAGGTAGGAATGTGCCTGCAGAATATTTCCACTAATCAATAAAATGTGGATTGAAACAGGTGTAGCCTGAAAGCCAAGCAGGCCCAGAAAAGCACTTCAACAAACAACTCTTGTTCACCCCAGGCTGAGCCTGGAATCCGAGCAGGGCACTTTCAGATGATGCGCGTCTCGTAATTAGGGAAGAAGGGGCTACCTTCCCTACACATACGCTCATCGAGCGTTGAGGCTGTCAGGTAATTCACTTGTTATGAGGCTGCTTCATCGAGCAGGCGAGCGTTAATTGTATGGGTGCACTCATCGAGCGATGAAAAAACTAAATGCAGGGTGAATAAATTAAAGCGAATTCCCTTGACACACCCTCGGCGAGCAGGCAAGCATTGAATTATATGTGGCCATGTGAGAAAACACCAGCGTAGAAGGCAGGGAGGGCCGGGGCGCAGCTGCCTCCTCAACATACTTGCTGCTGTCGCGGGAAATCCTGCAGGGCCCGCATTGTCGGACCTTGAAAATAGAAGGCTCAGAGTAGTGTTCGAGCGCACGCGATCTCAGAAGGGATAGTAAATAAACTCAGCGGTCGCTACGCTCCCAGGGCAAACAGTTATTCCTGAGGGATGACTATTATAGCAACAAAATATCACAGTAGAACGCACGTTCCAATACTAACAAAGATACTGACTAGCCTAAAGTAAAAGCGTGAAACAAATATACTTAGCTTATGGCGTGAGCAGCAAAGAAAGAGGATTTGCTATTAGAGGAATGGAATTATATGGGGGTGGGTCTCTGCTTATCGGTTACTGGCAGGGCTTGACCTGGCCTCTATCTTGGACTGTGATTCCTCCCTTTGGTTCTACTGAAATACTGTGTTTTGCCAGTTTAACTTTTTTTTAAAATGTTTTTTCTTTGCTGCTATGGTGTCAGTAGTAAAGATTGTTTTGCATAATATGAAGCCTCCAGTCTTGACATAGAATTGTATTTTGCCCATTTCAGAAGTGCAGGGAACCTTGACAAACAAAACCAAGATGCTGAAGCTGGCAAGTAAGGCAATAAAGTGAGGCTCTCACGCATGTCTTTTCTGTTCCTAGGTCTTAGGACAGGGAGCCCATTGGAGCCCGCCACATTTTCTAAGTGTATTAGTAATTTGCCTGCGATCTATGTACGTATGTTTTCACTCTATTTATAACCATTTCTAGGTATCACATACCATCAACATGTTCCGACCATTACAAAATTCAATGAGATATTCCCTAAGATGTCACTCTCCCGTATCTTCAATGAAATACCACATTCATCTTAAGTGCACTCCCAATATTTTCTGTTACCTTCATTTTACTGACCCTATAACTTACTGCTTTAGGTGGATATGCTTGGCGATGTGGACTTTTTAGCTCAGGTGTTCACTTTATAGTGCTTCCTCGTTTGGAAGTTGTCATGGTACCCGACTGATGGGTGTGTATGTTTATCAAATGACTGCTAGTCATTTCCTAGCTAGACATAAATAAACCCTTTTCACAACATTTACAATGTGCCTGATAATGCTGGAGGATTCTTTCATCTCATCTGTACATAAGCTTGAAAATTGTGTAGCACAGGTCCTAAAAATCCTAGATCTTCTCATGGGCAAATTCTATTTGACATTAGCTCATAAATAGCCAAGGAGCTAAACCAGTTCTATTATTTAAGTACAAGGCACGTATATCGAGCATCAGGCAAAAGTAGCACAATATGATCATTGAAATGACATGATGAACTATAGAATATTGTGTGAAATAATAATGTTTTTACTTCAATGTACTTTACACTCTTCATAAAATAGACCCATGTATGCAAATCTTTCCACTCTTAATAAGCCACTATAAATGCAGCAGTTATCCTTTTCTTTGATCTTTTGGAATCTGCACAACATGCACCATAGCAGTGAAATAGTAAGCCCAATAATGTAGTAGTTACAACCAGGGTGTTGCTAGGTCTTAGAAAGATCCAGGGCTATGCTAATGTAGGGTCTTGTCAGGAGTGGGGACTAGCTAGCCTTTTGGTAGTAGCCACTGAGCTTCTATCCGGGGCTACAACCAAAAGACCAGGCGCTACAGCCTCTCCAGCCTCCCTAGCAACGCCTCTGGTTACAAATGCACAACAGCACAATATGTCTATACCACAACATATAATCTTACTGCATCTTTCAAAAGCAGTGCCAGAACCCTTTTAATTAAAAGACAGCAGTATCACAGTTTAGGTGATATTTTAGTGCAATTTGCTGATTATTAGAACAATTCAATCTTTCTTGCCATCTCTATCAATTGATCAGGAAAGAGCTCAGACTTAGTTCCAATGTCTGGAGAGTGTTACGGAAAACAGACGCAGGACTTGATCTCAGGTGAGGATGGTTTGTCAAACCGTTAATAGCTGCATTGCAGAATGAACACAGACAAGAAAAATTAGCAATCCCCATGAAATCCAAGACTGTGTTCTCCCAATCCAAATTTCACTAACCTTTACATGCTTCCCAGTTCATTGGTATCAATGCAACAAATGGAAGATTTCATGACCTCACCAAGGTGGATTTCAGTGTTCCCCAATAAACACAATAGTTGAGTAGAAACAGTCAAACTTAAAAATTGAAGGCCACTATTGATTCTACATGACTTAACCCACACAGATGTGTACCTTGAATACAACTAAGGCTTAATACTCTTCTAACAACATTAGTGTGAAGTACATTTACCAACACGCTCTGATATATATTTGGTAGCGCAAGCATATCTCACTGGCATGGTAGAAGTCTAGTTAATATGTTTGTGCTAGTGAGCATGATGTAATCTTGAGGTGCTTTACAATGTTGGAAGAGAGGAGGGAAAATGAAGATGTGCAGATTGGGTGAGGTCCAATGAAATTATAGAACTGGCAGAAGCGATTAGGTCCAATGCAAATATGGGATCAAGAGAAGAAGACGTGGTTGATATTGTGCTAACTACTAGAGCAGGTGAGGACTATTGAAGGAGGTCTCAACAGAAGGAGGAAGTATGTTTAGTAGAGAGACTACTTTTTCCACTTCAATGGTAACACCAACATCATAGACTGTCACTGTGGCCTTCTGGTCATGCCAGTCCTGACTGCCCTTTAGGATCTTTGTCGACTGGTCCATGTACTTTGCCATTCTAGACTGAAGGCCGTGTACATAGTCCACCACATCTCATGTAGGGGATGAGGGTTTGCTTTCCCATCCCTCTTTCACTAGACTGAGGGGACCTCGTACAGGGTGTGCCAACGGAAGCTCAAAGGGGCTAAACCCTACTCCGTTCTGTGGCACCTCCCTGTAGGCGAAAAGAAGGCATGGTAGGACAATATCCAATTTTCTCCTCAAGTGCTCTTCCAAACCATCCTTCATGCCTTTCAGGGTCTTGTTGAACCGCTCAACAAGCCCATTCATTTGTGGATGGTAGGATGTAGAGAAGCTATAGGTGACTCCACACTCTTCCCACATGGCCTTCATATACACTGATGTGAAGTTTTATCCCCTGTCAGAAACGACTTCCTTGGAGAATCCAACATGGGAGAATTTCCCAATTAGAGCCTTTGCAACCACAGGGGCTTTGTTGCTCCTCAGAGGGACAGCCTCGGGGTATCTTGTGGCATGGTCTATCACCACCAAGATGTATCTGTTCTCTGAGCTGGTTTGAGGATCCAAAGGACCCACAATATCCATGCCTATTCTTGCAAAAGGCTGCCCAATCATGGGTGGTGAAATTAAGGGGGCCTTTACGGCACCACCTGACTTGCCAGAAGCTTGACAAGTCGGGCAGGACCAAACAAATTCCTTAACCTTTATGCCAAACTGCGGCCAGTAAATGTGTGCAGACAACCGGTCTGATGTCTTAGTCATTCCCAAGTGACCCGCTAATGGAATTTGGGGAGCCAAATCCAAAAGGAACTTTCTGTGGCATTGGGTAATCACCAAACTCCTGGTGCTCTCGCTCTTAAAGTCTTTTGGCTCACTGTACAGGAGTCCATCCTCCCAGTACACTTTGAACAGGCCAGGGGTCTCGCCCCTAGCCTGGTCCTCTGCCTGCTTCTGCAGACCCGCCATAGTGGGACACTCTTTTTGGGCTGTGAAGAAGTCAGTCTGATCTGGGCCCCCAGCTGATGCTAACTCATCCAGCATGGGCAGGCCCTTCAGATCTGTGCCCACCTGGTCCTCCACCTCATCTACCTGTGCTGCGCAAGGAAACTGTGAAGTCACTGGGTCAGTCACCTGATAACTAAAGGACGGTCCTCAGTGGCTACTGTCCCATCTCCCGCAGGAGTAGGTGACTCAGCAGTCTGTGGAACTGGACTTGGGGCTACCGGCCATGCCGGTCCTTCCAACAAGCCCTCTGGAAGCACTCCAGGTCCTAGGGCTCTGAGAGTGTTCAATCTGGTGACCTCTTTGGCCCTCAATCGTGTAGCCACTGCGACTAATTCGGGATCAGGAAGATCATTACCCAACAGACATGGGACAGGGATGGAGTCTTTCACCGCTGCACGGCGCTGGGTCATTTCACCTCGCCAGCTGAACTCTACTGTCGTCAAGGGGCACCTGCTCTTTCCGTCAAATTCACTGATGCTACAATAAAGCCCATCAATATACTGGCCTGGCTGAACCCACTGCCGGGTGACAGCAGTGACGCTAGCCGCAGTGTCTCAGACCGCAGGAGTTTTGTGTCCACTGATATACACATGTTCTAGATAGAGTTCAGTATTGTTGGAAACTGGGATTCTGGATACTGGGGTACCGGGTCTTCTGGAGACCCGGTACTGTTCTCACTCAATGCAACCAATCCATATTCGGTCACTTCCTGGCCTAGTGGGAAGTCCTCTTCTAAGAGGCCTGCACTAATGATGGCCTCTTTCATGAGTGCAACATTCACTATGGCTTGCTTGGGTAAGTCCTTGGAAGCAGGATTCACTCTCCTATGGCTCAGCTCCTTACACACGAAACGACCTTTGGGTGGTGAGAACGCAGGTATACCAGTGTTAGGGGTTCCTACGCTCTTCTTTTTGGTGTGCATGGCTGAACTCGTTTTTTGGGGTTTCCCTTCATACTTTTGGGGACCTGACATCGAATAGGATTGGGTTGTACCTTTGTTCTTCCCATCCTTGTTTACTTTTTTGTCCGCCGATTTCTCTTCCGGTTTGGGTGTGCTTGCCTGAGCCTTTTTCTGGACTCAAGTACTCACAAACCTGTTAGTAGCCTTTGCAAGCTTCTGTGATAGTCTTGTCCATAAGATGCTGGTGTAGGTCAACCTCACAATTTTTCAATACACGCTCACACACAATCAAATTGTACATCCCTTTAATAAATGTGTTAACTTTGTTTACGAGCCACCCAGCCGCTCGGATATTTCAATGACAATTGTGTAAATGCTTGAAATGTCTGCCCACTTTTCATTCCGAGCTCTCAGAAGCTCTTTAGATACTTTTCTGGTGTTTTACAGAACTTCCTTAGGAGTGCTGCTTTCATGCTCTCATAAACAGGCTTTTCCTTAAGGAGTTAACTGAAGAATTGCATCAGTCCATGGTGTCGGTAAACGACTCATCAGGGCTGCACCCCTCTGTACCTCATCCACTTCCTGTAGCTAAACGGCCAGCTTGAGTGCTTCAAACCAGTCATAAAAATATCCTTCCCCACTTCATAAGCCTGCACTAAGTCTTTGGGGATATGTCCGCAGGGCTTATCCCGGGCACTCTGGTTTGAGCCACTACTGCTGCTTTGGCTAACGGTGGATCTTTTGGCCTCTCTCTTCTCTTCAAGCGCCAGCTTGCGCATCTCTATGATGACCGTGTGCCGCTGTTTCTGTTCCTCTAGCGCTAGTCTCCTCTCTTCGAGCAGGAGCTTTCTAGCCGCTACCTCATTAACAGCCGGAACAATTAGAGACTGTACTGAGGCCTAGGACCTGTGGGATGCCGCCCTAGCCCCTGTCCTCACTGACACCCTTGAGTGTTGAAAAACCACACTTGCCCCCCGGCAGGATGAGTGGCGAGAAACGCTGCTCATGCTGTCATCCCCATAATTTTACCCCTCTGGAAGGTCTTGTTTGTTTGGGTACACAGGGCCTAGCCTGTCCCCTGGGGTTTTCTCCCCAAGCTTGGAGGCTGGTCAGCAACACAAGTTTATTAACCTTAGTGCTGCAGGTAAGTACCCTCTCTTGGCATAAGACATGCAGGACACCCTTGGTCATGCCTTTCACAGTCTCCATGTTAAGATCCATGACTGTTACTAATACCTAGCAGTGGCTAAACGTTGCCTGTAATAGTACTTTTATCTTTGGGTGACTAAGCTGTGCGCAAGGTTCCAACTGATCCGACTGCTTGCCACCAATGTGACAAATCAACTTCCGGGGCACCAGTGGTCCACGGATGAATAACAGTTTCTAAACCATCAATCAGCCCCACACCTCTAGTACACCAGAAGGGATCCAAACAGATTGGAAACACAAGTAAATTATGAACCTCCTTGTCCAATTTTGGTAACATGGACAGAACAGCAGGCTTATCTCCGCAAGGTCGTGGATCATTGGTTAGGTGCAAAAGAATTATTACCAATGACAAAAGGAACTGTCCAGTCAATGTTGTATACAAATATCTACTCTAATATTATTTTAACAGACAGTTCTAGTACACTACAAAATGCAACCCACCCAGTAAAGGAACACAGAGGACAGACAGTTTCACGAAGGAAAGGGAAGCACTCTGGATACTGACAAGAGGGTAGTCGGTAAAGCAATCAGCCTTAACTATTCAAGGTTATTTGGTTTCAGCACCAAGGGAGCAAAGAGTCGTAAATGTCACTAGGTGCCTTCGGAGATGGATCAGGGGACAGAACCACAATGTACCTGGTGATTGAGATGATCTTGATGCTGGACAGCTTCGAGTCGGTTCCAGGACGCTTTGCGGCTCCTGCTACATAGTTCAAGATGGGAGACATCTGCGGGTATCAGGCAGCAGGCAGTTCGGCAAGCGAGGCTGGATGGATGACTGCAGACTGGCCTATATGGTGGCTAAGGGTCAAGAATCGTCTCTGTGCTGGTTGGCGGATCTGGAATGCTGGTCAAGGTGTCTCAGACGGCTTCAGTGACTGCAGCATGACAACAGTCAGTGGTGCAGCTAGTCGCGGTTTGAGAACCCGACTGCCTCAAAAATGTCCTTAAAAGATGGATGCTGCTTGATGCTAGTTTTGGCACTCCTCCTAGCTTCTTCGCTGGACACGTGGCATCTTTTAAGGAGGACGGCCCAAAGCTGGCAACAGCCTTGTCCTTTGTTCAGAGACTGTCCGGCACTTCCCACTTAGGAAAGGGGTGACAACATTTACTACTTAGTCCCTCCCATCTGTTGTGGATCAAAGTGTCTCTCTGGGTAATCACGCTCTCTGTGGCTCCTGAGCAAAGGTCAGGGCTCCCTTGAAGTTTGTGGTGAGAACAAACTTTCTGTCTCCATCTAATCACATACTTCTTCCCTCTGAAAGGGGATCCCCCTACAGGGGGTGCCTTCTGTAAACAGACATGACATTCACTGCCCTTCATACTAAGGGGTGGGGTGTGACATCAGTTGACACAGATGCATATCAAAAAGGTGTTGGGTTTCCTGTCCACTTTGTCAGTTCTGTGACCAGGCTTTTTCGCAGGCATGCTTCAATTAACTCTCCTCAGTATGCGCTGCCACCACACAGAACTGACACTTGAACAGGGTGGATCCATGGAATCTTTGATATTTTAATTAGGCTGGCCATGGCAGGAGGAAGGTGGTGCCTTCCATCGTCCTAAGATGATTTGATGTACCCGTGGCTGTCACATTCCAGTTGATCATGACAGGAGGACTGCGCCTGTAGGCTGTGTCCCCCCAGAGTAAACGTGACTATGTGTTTGTTGTGCGGCGAGCATAGGAAAATGTGTGCGGCGAGCCCCACACATTTTCCAAGGTTGATCTCCCATCATTCAATTTCTTTTTAAAATATCCAAAAAAGCCCAGGTAAGTGCACACCCACCATGCAGATGGTCGAATTGCTCACAGGGGCAAGCATGGTTTCTCAACACTCAAGGGTGTCAGTGAGGACAGGGGCTAGTGCGACATCCCACAAGTCCCAGGCCTCAGCACAGTCTCTAAAGGGCCCAGTAATTGTTCCAACTGTTAATGAGGTAGCGACTAGAAAGCTCCTTTTCGAGGAGAGGAGACTAGCGCCAAAGGAACAGAAACAGCAGGACAAGGTTGCCTTAGAGCTGCACAAGCTGGTGCTTGAAGAGAAGGGGGCCAACAGATTAATCTCTAGTGAAAGCAGCAGTAGTGGCTCAAACCGGAGTGCCCGGTATAAGCCCCGGCGGCACATCCCCAAAGACTTAGTGCAGGCTTACGAAGTGGGAAAGGCTATTTTTGACTGGTTTGAAGCACTCAAGCTTGCTTTTCAGCTACAGGAGTTGGATGAAGTATTGTGTAGTGCAGCCCTGATGTATCACTTACTGACACCAGGGACTGAGGCAATTCTTCAGTTAACTCCTCAGGAAAGGCCGTTTATGAAAGCATGAAGGCAGCCCTCCTCAGGAAGTTCTGTAAAAACCCCAGAACAGTATCTCAAGAGCTTCTGAGAGCACGGAAAGAAAAGTGGGCAGACATTGAAACACTTGTCATTGAAAGATCTGAGCGGGTGGGTGACTGGTAACAAAGTTGACACATTTAAAGCGATGTACTATTTGATTGCATGTGAGTATGTATTCAAAGATTGTGTAGATTAACCTACAGCAGCTTCTTGTAGACAAGACTATCAAAGACCCTAGGGAGCTTGCAAAGGCTGCAGACAGGTTTGTGAGTACTCGAGTCCAGAAAAAGGTTCAGGCGAGCACACCCACAACGGAAGAGAAATATTCAGACAAAAAACTAAACAAGGATGGGAGGGACAAAGGTCCAACCCACTCCTCTTTGAAATCAAGACTCCACCCAAACAAATTAATGGAAATCCCAAAACTTTAGTTCAGCCATACACACTGCAAAGAAGAGCGTCGGCACCCCTAACACTGGGACACCTGTGTTCTCACCACCCAAAGGTTGTTTTGTGTGTAAGGAGCTGGGCCATAGGAAAGGGTATCCTGCTTGCAAGGGCTTACCCAAGCAAGCCATAGTGAATGTTGGACTCATGGAAGAGGCCATCATTAGTGTGGGCCGCCTAGAGGAGGGCATCCCACTAGGCCAAGGAGTGGGCAAATGTGGATTGGTTACACTGAGTGGGAATGGTACAGGGTCTCCAGGAGAGATCCCAATTCCCAATAATAGTCAACTCTATTTAGAACATGTGTATATCAATAAACACAAAACTCCTGCAGGCCAGTATATTGATGGGACTTATTGCAGCGTCAGTGGGTTTGACAGAAAGAGTAAGAACCCCTTTGCATGGATGTCCCATTCCCATATGGGCGACAGCAAACATGCAATGAGTTTATTTTATCATTTTCCTTTTGTTTCTTTGTGACCTTAGAGTCCCCAAACCCCATCCTGTATATAGAGGCTTTAAAAAGCTGCTGAGCACTGCAGGGACCGCTCGGAGTTCAGATCCGAATGGGGCGATATGCCCAGAGGTGGCGGGATGACCCTGTCAGTAACATCCAGTTGCCTAAATTAAGGCCCCGACCGAAGCGAAGGGCCCAGGCGATATGCAGCCTCGGGGCATATTGTCATTAGCACCGGGGCAAATGGTGTATCTTTAAAAAAAAAAAAAAACTTTACTTTGCTGCCCTGCGCTCGGTTCCTAAGTCGTTTTTCCATGTTCATGATTGTGACATTGTCAACATTGAAAACGGACTCAAGAAAAACAAAGCACAGCACGAGCCAAAAAGCAAAGGTACGTTTTTAAAGATGCACCATTCGCCCCGTGAAGTGAACTACACAGGCGCTAAGAGGTGTGGTGGGGTTCTGGGGGGTTCTGGCTAGCAGCACCCAGGTTGCTCAAAAAGGCGAGATTGTACCAGATGATCCAGTTCTTAGCACCCTGATTGGTCAGCGGCCCCTTCCACAGCCTCCGCACCTTCCATAGAGGTATTGGGTAACTTGGCATGGGACCATCGCTACTACACTATGCATAGAAAGTGTCTACTAGACTAGACACAGGTTTAAGGTTCTGCACGGGGACGTATCCCCGGACCAGTAAAATTCAGAGGGATAAATGATGCTGCCGGCAATGTGGCTCTAGCAATGGTCCATTCACGCATATACTACTGTGTGTTGCACAAATAATGTATATGCCTTGAGAAAAGGGTATAAATATGGCAGATGTCAATACTTCTGCCACAATTTCTTTAGGTAGCAAGCGCAAACGAGCCAGGGCTCATCAAGTGGGCGTGGCCTAACAGTACGTGGTTGCTTGCAGGCTCATTAGGCCACACCGCCTTGAAGAGCCTCGGCTTAATATACATGCACCGGCACGAGGCAGCCCTTTGCAGAGATCAGCATTCTCCCCCCGGGGGAGAGGGTGTTGATTGCTGCAACTATTAACTAAAAGGTGCCTGATAGGGGACATCGCTACATGTTTTAAACATTAATATGGGTGCTGCCCGTCGCCAGGCTTTTCTTTAGCTAAGAGATGCAGCGATCATCCTCAAGTGATTGCTGCCTCTCTCAGCTAAAGGGATGCCTGGTGAGGTGCAGCAGCACCATTAAGGCTGAAAAAGGTGAAGCCGCTGGAATCCATGGCCTTTTTTCCTAAAGCCTAAAATTCCAGAAAATGAGCGGGAGCTTCAGGCTTTAGAAAAAAAGGCCTCAGCTTCTTACGGCCTCACCTTTTCTTCCATAATGGTGGCACTGGCCCCCATTCATCTCTTGGTTAAAGGGATGACTCAGAGCTGCCGGTGCCACCAATATGGAGAAAAAACATGTTTCTAAAACCTGAAGCTCTCGCACATGAGTGAGAGCTTCAGGCTTTAGAAAAAAAGCTTTGTCCTCTAGCGGGTGGGGCTGTCAGGGGACATTAGTGAGCCTCGACAGGGCCCCATCGCAGAACCATATTTTTGAGCCTTCCGGGGCTCTGCCCCAGCTAACCATGGCCTACTCAAAGCCCTGGATGCTGGAGCAATCCAGCATGAAGCGCTATAAAAATCACAAAATTATTAGTGTTAGTAGTCCCAGCAAGTAGGGGTAAGGGCATTCATGCCCTCATGATCTATTCCATTCAAGAGATGGTTGAAGACAGGGCCCTCAATTATATATTACAACACGCCCTGCCCCATTCGCAAGATGTCAGCCCAGTTGGTTTTTTATTTTAGTTCGACCATGGGGTGGCGCAAGCGCCACCTGTAAGCTAAAACGTTTGCATTAGAATCCACAAAGGGAGAAATGGCATATGAGGAGGGACACACAACTTTTAGTTGCTGTTTAGGTATTTACCCACCCAATGACTGCCCATGGCCATGCTAATGCTCCTAACCTCCCCACCCAAAACACTGCCTCATAGGAAATCTTTGAGCTCACTTTAATCAAGCCTTACCATCAAACTTTGCACTCTAAGTGTCTGCCAGTGTTTTTCAAAGCAGCCTTCTGAGAGTTAGTTAATTGGAACTGTAATCCCGCTATTGGTGTAGTAAAAATGTCTTAACCAGTTCTGGCTTCAACTACTTCAGTGGTGTACAACATGCGGCCTGTGGACCAAATGCGGCCCTTCAGGACATTATTTCTGTCCATCCAAGTCATTTAATGAAGTGCTTCCTAGCCTAAAGTTAGTCAGTCACTAAGTCTGTCATATCAGATGTGTGAAGCCTCTGTGGTATAGTTTGTGTCTATGCATCATGACATTTGCAGTTTTAAAAGGGCTAGGCAAAGCGTCTCACAGTAAAAAAAAGTAATAAATACAAATGACAGCTTTAAGAATATGTTTGTAACTGAAATGTGTGAACCGACGCCTCTACCGCCCTCACGTTCACTTTGATAGTTTGGCACACTGTGAGGGGCTTGTGTGCACCCCTGAACTGCTTGATTTATAAGCACTGTGCGTGCCCTTCACGGAAGTCCTGTACAAGTCTTGGCAGAGCAAACAGTTTTTGCTTGTGTATAAATATTAGGCATTTGCCAGGCACTGCTATTAGATGCCCAGGTACTCACACCATTTTTCACCTGCTACTTTCAATGGCTAGTTAATACCATACGGCTGTGCCTGGTAAGCGCCTTTCCCATTCCTACACAAAGGCGCAAACTGTTAGCACTTCCAGTGCTTCTTTTCTTTGCCTTTAGGACTTGTAGTCTTGGGGTTATCATGGAGGGAGCCAGGCCTGTAACCTCCAGAATGCAAAGTAAACATCAGAATTGGACGAGCGCCTCCCGGGAGGAGTGGGGCAAGCTGGAACACACACATGACGGCCTTCTGCCTGGCACTGCCTCACTGGTTGCCCGTGGCAATGCTCAGCAGATCCCTGAAACGGTGGGCACTTGCTTTGCATCTCACGTGCATTCTTGTTAGTAAACAGAAGCGGCCCTCTTTCCCGTAATCCCACTCCGACGAAATGTCATTACACTTCACATGAGAACCTGCCTTCTGACCCCCGGCGCGCGGCGCGACCCCGGATGACAACCTTCGTTAACCATCCATTGCATTTCTGTTCATAAAAAAAAAGCAGGAATCCCTCGGGGGAGAAATGCGCCTGGATCACATTACTTTAATCCTATTTCTCATAGTGATACGCTATGTTTACGTGTCAATTTAATAAGAGAACAAAGCAAAAGGCAAACACGAGACCCTGCGCGTGCTTGTGGGTGAACTACAGCGCGCGCTTCAGTAGGAGGGGTTGGGGAGGGGGGGACGTCTAGCACACCAGGCACATAGACACACCCAAATGAAAGACTGCGTTAAGTCCTCGTGAGGGAACAGCAGGTACAGGCTACCACATTTTCTTGTGTGTCTTGTGCACATATATACATCCCAAGGTTGGCCCTGGGGGGAACAAGTGGCTACCCCCAGAAAGATTTTGGCACAGCACGCTGCCAGCGAGCCATATACGGGTGAGGGGCAGGGAGGTGCCCCCAGGCTATTTAATGGGGGGACGGCGAAGGTTCAGGAACAGTCATCGGTGGCAGTACTATAGATTAATGATTGGAGTGCCAGCAGGTAGTCCCAGATTGGCAAAGTAGGCACTGGCCTATGGCCCCACTCCTTTAAGGGGCCCTGTAACAACAGATCAAAATAATACTGAATTGAACTCGAAAGAAAATTGCAATCAAGCTTTCTTAAATTGTTTCCAAACGATAGAAAAAAATGAACCAACTGAAAGAAAGGAAAAAAGTACATTAAAAACTCTATAGAGAAAATACTGTGTTAATGTAATGTACCCATTAACAAATTAAAGTACATAAACCAGAGACAACAGATTCAGATAACAGTTTGCTTCTTAAAAGCTCATCTTCTGGGAGCTGTCAAATTGTAAAAGAATCCAGTGCAAACTGCATACGTGTAATGTATGTGTAATGTACAGTAGTGATGGTCATTTCCATATAGCGCCGACGTGCACACTACTTAGTTCAATGTTATCCCACTAAAGCGGTGCGCGCATGAGAATTCTCCAGAAACTAAGCTTTCTGTGAGTTAGTGTGTCGAAAGTTCTCGCCGACTCCAGACCTTAGTAGAATATTCGCGAGTAGAAGCTTCGAGAACACGGAGTGTATATACCCGACGCCTGTATTACTAAGTAAGTTCGCTTTTTTGAGTTATAAGGAAGTTTGATTAACTTCACCGTTTACCGAAACAGAACAAATCTTTCTTGTTCAGGCACATTTTAACTCATTTTGGGCTGAGACTTAAGAATTTTCTTAAATAAAGCGTAAATATTGTTTGTCGTCGCTCTGTTGTAGACCCATAATGTTGGCACCCAAAAAGAAGAGATACCAGGAGATCATTTGCAAGGCGGGGCCCCCGAAATTGCGACTGGCTTGTGGCCTTCACAGGGTTTAATCCAGCACTGCCTTAATGGTGCCGTTAGGAGCAGGGGGAGCAGTCATAACACAGGCGCAGGAACAGTGCCGTGGCGGGAACGAGGTGGAGCGTAAGGGGTTGCGCGATGTGTGGTGTGCAGTGCAGAGGTGAGGGAATGTGTAGGCCTACCGGGATAGGGGGGTTTGGTGGGTCGTGATGAATCGGGGCCAGGGGCAGGCATACTGGTCTGAGTGAGGGAAAGCAGCGGGCAGAGGGTGTCCCATCAACAGGAGGCATGGGGGTGGGCCCATGCGGCGGGCCAGTGCGGGCAGGGTGTGCCTGCACTTGTGCCCCAGGGCCGGGTTCCTGGTAGGTGTGGATGGGGATGTTTATAGCTGGGCAAGGAGTAGTTGCCCAGCTGCCAGGCGTTGTGTGGGCAAAGGTGCCTCCCCTATAGGGAGACACTGCCACAACATCCATGTGGTATATCCGCGTTTCAGATGGCATGTTGTGATGCTGCGTGGGTTTTGGGTCAGTGCAGGGAGTCCGGGAAGCAGCCAGGAACGTGCGATCGTGGTCCCCCTATGGGATCAGCTAGCAGCATTCCGCCAGGGCGGGCTGGGCACTTCATGGGGAGTGCCAGTGGAGGCGAGCAGGATGGGCGGGCGCAGTTCCCGTATCTGGCAGTGGAACCCGTTGGGGGTGGTAAGAAGAGAAAGAGGGCGTGCAGAGAAGGACAGGCGCCAGACAGGAACAGGTTCAGAAGAGGGGGGGGGTAGCAGGTTAGGGGTTGGGTAGTGCAGTGGGTTATGATATGATATGATATGATATGATAATTTATTTATATCGCGCTCGTACACAAGTGTTTCCGAGCGCGACAAGGCAAGGGAGGGTAAAAGGGGAGAACAAAAACAGTGCTCTTACTAGGCCCAGTGACATTGAGAACGCACAAGTGCATGGAAAGGGAAAGGGAAAAGTGCGTGGAAGGGGGAGAAGTGGAAAGATGTGGAACAGAGGAGAACAGATGAATAATAATAAATAAATACAAATAATAAATAATTAGTAAAGGCAATACATGGTGGTAGTGCAGCCAGCAAGTGCTGTGTTTAGGGCAGCAGACAGGGTATGTCTGATAAATGCAGAGAGAAAAGAAAGGGGGCGGGGGGCTGTATGAGTACAGATACAGACCCAGTGCAAGGGGTTGGCAAGGGGGATGGAAAGGAAGCTTAAGGGTGTGGCAAGAAAGGGAGGGGAGCGGAAGGCGTGGGTTGTGAGGAATGGCTAGGGGTTTGGATGCCCCAGCCCAAAGGAGAGAACAGTTTAGAGGGTACAGAAAGGAACCAGGCAGTGTAAAGAGAGGTGGGGGAGGCAAGCGGCCATTACCCATCATTATTTTAGATGGGGAAGAGGCAGGGATGGCTTCCCTGAGGTCAGCGGCAGAACAGCAGAGGGGGAGCAATGCAGCCCCAGAGTGTTTGTCAAAAATGGGGGATCGGGAGGGACATCCTCGCCAAGTTGGAGCAGCGGGTAGTGGCCAGGACAGCTCCGCCTAGGACAGCAGTCAGGGTGTGGGGGTGGACGCCCCCCACTGGAAGAGTTGGGCAACATCAGAAGGTGCGGTGTGAGGGTCGATGAAAGGGCGCATGTGGCAGTGATGGCGTGGATGACGGGCAGAGCCATGAAGAAGGGGAAACGCTAGAGAACATTGGCACAGGGTCAAGGGTTGGTATCGGGGCCTCATGGGGTAAGATGTAAAGGTATAGGGCTGAGTGTGGTACTGGAACGGAGAATGGTGAGTTCCTGAAGGGAAAAGGATAAGTGCGGGCGGGTTTTCTGCGACAAGGGTCTGTCTGAGATGGTGGAGAGAGATGTGGTTGCAGGAACTGGTAGGATGGCCTTCAGGTGAGGACTTTGCAGTATCAAGAGGTGAGCAGAGACTGAGGTGAGGGAGGCCCTGGGACCAAAGGTGAGGGGGTGAGTATAGATGATGGGGAAGAGGGGCAAAGGGGCGGTGAGAGTGATAGGGGAGCAAAGGGGGGACATCAGAGGGAAAGGACATGGCGGAGATCAAAGTGATGAGGTGGGGAGGATGGTAAATTGGGGCGCATAAGTTCTGATCTTAAATTTACTTGGTACAACTTTACCATAAGTGGAGAAACCTTTCTAAGGACAGTTTGCACATGTCCCCGAACATCCCTGAAAATAATGTTTTCGAGAAAGGAACACATTATCAATTTGTGAGATCACCCCAAACTCCCACCAAGATATAGTTGCTTTGTATTTAAGTATTTAAGAAAAAGTGTTTGTGGCATTATGCTGAATGTAGATTGGAGCGGGTAGCTAAGCTATCAGGAATTGACATGGATGGGGTTGTCCAGACTTACTGAGTGGCAGTTGAGTAAATACTGCTTTTTGAGCCTTTCAAGCAGCATTTCATAATGTTTGCAGCACATTCAGGTCATTTCACCTAAACTGGTTAGCCCATGCGAGGTCCTGGTAGCTTGGCGGGTACCCCGTGAGCAGACAGAAGTTGTAGATGGTCCCAACAAGAATTAACATAGAATTGGTCAAACACCAGATGATGGAACTAATATGTTTGAGTAGAGGTGTTAGGGTGGTGTGCAGAGCTGGGCACAGAAGGAGTTGGGGCACGGAATGACATCTGGTTACTCAAGGGGCAAGAACTCTCGCACGTTGAGGTAAAACAGGCAGGGGGGTTAGGACTGTGTGTAAAGTTAGGGATGAGTGAAGCTGGTGTGTGGGGTCGCACCCAGTTATAAAGAAGGCAGTAAGGGTTGGAACAAGGGGTTGTTAGCAAGGTCAGGTGTCAGCGAGCGAGCAAACTGAGAAATGAGTACAGCGGGTACGCGGGACAGCACCCGGTTAGTGGAGGGGTGCAGCCAATGGTTAGGGGGTGGGGAAAGTACACATACCAGTAACAGCAGGGATCCATCAAAGGGGGCCTTAGGAGCGTTAGAGGGTTGGAGGGGGTAGATGAAGTGGCATCTGTCCTGGCTGAGAGAGAGTGGGGGATCAGCGACTGCGTGGGATAGAATTGGGTGGCAAGGGGTGCCTGCGGCTGGTAGGATGGGGCGGGAATAAGGGGGTGCAGGTGTTAGGTAGAATTATATGCAGTACCCTTTGGGAACACCACACACAATTAAGACTACAAGTGACAGTACAAATTCACCTTTGGTGCAAGCCTTTACTACACAGTAAAGTGGTAGCGGTGGCTGAGCAGCCAGACTTATCTCAAGAGCAATTGAGCAGTAGCAATAGTTACACAAAGGACAGCAATTTCTATGATTCAAACAAACACTGACTCAAGGTTTCTGAGTAAAAGAATATACATTTATTTACACATCAGTTTTATAACATCTCACTAAAGTAAAGCAGTTTAAAAATCACACTCTTAATACACCACACCACTCCCAATAGGTTACAGACAAGTTAAGCTCACAAAATGAAGTGAGAGCAAAATGGCACTCCAGAAATTTAAAAGGGAGGGAAAGACAAAGTTAATAGAAATTTTACCACACAAACAGGTAAGTACTCAGGTCAATTGAGCAAGAGGAACTACAGTGATAGAATTAGATAGTAAAGGCTTAGGGCCAAAGTCAATAGGACAAAAGTCTTTTACTCAAGATCACACGGTTCAGGGTAGTTTGCAGTAAAGTTCGTGCCACGGGTTCCAGGCGAGGTTGTTTGGCAGAAAAGTTAGTTCAAAGAGAAGGACAAGCCCTCGGATTGGAGAAAGATTTCAATCACTTTCACCGCGGCTGAACGAAACGAACAACCGGATTTGCATAGCCCCTTAAAACAGAGAGGAAGCTGTAGCTGAGGCGGACGTTCCTGGTAGTTCCTGCAGGCTCACGGTTCCTGAAGCGACTGTCGGACTGACATGAAGTAGGAAGACTGGAGGGTCCTGCACCACCCAGGGAAGAAACCAGCAGCAGAGCAAAGCAACAAATAAAAGGTGCGCTCCTTAAAACCCAAGCAGGGTCCGACCTTCCTGGCTATCCGGCCCACTGTAGCTCTGTACAGTGAATTCGACCAGAGGAGGGGTCCTGGCTTGAAGTTTGGGCAAACTGGTTGGTCCCACCAGCTCAAGGGAAGAAGATTCCTGGAGGATCTTCTCTGTCGTTGGAGTTCGAGGATTCGGACCTGCAGCAGTGCTTCACTGGGTGCTTCAGTCGTGGTAGGGGTCCTCTTCCGTCAGCTCCTCGTCGGTTCTTTCGTTCCAGTGCCGACTCTGTCTTTCCAGTCCCAGAGACCTGCTTTTTATGCAGTTTTCCCCATTCACACAGCCTGGCTGTCAATCACACAGCAGGGTGGCTGTCCTGGCAAAGACAGTCACCCAGCCAATCAAACAGGAGTGCGACTTGGGTTACCAAGGGAAACCATGGCAGGGATCCTTAGACCCCTCCCTCACATCCTGCCTACCCAGACTTTCAGGTGGCTTAAGGAGGGCGTCTGTGCAGAGGCCCGCAAAAAGACGGTGAACAAAGGAACCAAACCTGGTTTGGCACGCAGAGTAAAACACAAGAAAGACTTTAACAAAAAGAAATGGCGAATAAACCCAGCCGGAGCCGAAATAAAATATATTTGGTCAAGCGGGTTTATGTTCGAGGCTGCTAAAATAGCCTAAAACAATACCAGAGTTATATAAGATAACCGCGGTAGAAAAATTAGGGTAGTTACCACTGCCACCAGCCAAGTCTTGATGAAAAGGGAGCGAAAGAGTGCTCCAAGAGAAACAGACAAAAAGGGATAAGAATACTCCATGTAAAATGGGGTGTACTGGGTCTGTAGCAGGGGTGTTGCTAGGTCTGGAAAAGACCCGGGGCTAGGCTAATGTCAGAACTATCGGGACTGGGGGCTAGCCAGCCTTTTGGTTGTAGCTCCTGAGATTCTATCCAGGGCTACAACCAAAAGACTAGGGGCTATAGACCCCTTAGCCCCCCCTAGCAACGCCTCTGGTCTATAATTTAAAGAGACTACATAAAGTTAATGGAAACTTTACATGTTTCTGGGAGACAGTAGTCAGTCCCAGAAAAATGGACCCTGTGTCACTGAACTGAAGGTGCTGTGTAACACACACAAACAAATGATGCTCATGGCGTAGGTGAGGCTCCGGAGTCCAAGATCACAAAAATGGCTAAAACACACACAGCAAAACACATGTAAGAGTGGGAAAAAGGCTCACACTCTTACCAGGTGAAAAAATAAACCCTAGAAATCCAGCAAAGCTGCTGAGGGACTCAGTAGGTAAGGGAAATTAGCCATTTATGAGAATTCTCCAAAACAGCAGGATCCTCTCTACAATATGGGGCATCAAACGCATATTTGTCCCATGGTGGGCCCATCCGCATACCATTGCACGACGCAGAGGTCACAAGGCAGATGTATTCAGGGATCAGGAGCTGACATCTGGGGGTTCGTCTCATTAGCTGGGTTGGTGGAACACTTTGTACAATGGGAGCTAGGGCGTTTGTCCCATGATACGGACACAGAGCAGGTGTTTGCTTATTTGATGACTTTGCTGAGGTCCGGATAGGTACAGGGCGAGCAGGCATTTGGGGAGAGAGTATCGTGGGAGTGTGCAGTTCTACAGTGGGGAAAATGAGAGGTCTGCCAAGGATTGCAGACAGGGCCAGGGAGTTGACGGTTCTGGCTACGTGTGCTGGGTTGCTCCACTGGCCTCTGAGCACAGACACCATAGTTGATGGGGTCGGCTGCAGTTATTCGGGCACACAAATTATTTGCAAGAAAGGTGCTCCCATAGGGAGGTGAAATATTGTATGGTTTCAAGTCACACGTGCTCATCGCAATGATATTTGAATTCAATGAGTGTATGTCATTAAACATTTGTTAATTTATTTAACAAAAATAAATTGTATGACAACAAAAATGAATCACATATTGCATGCCGACATGTGTTTCGCCCTTTCTGGGGTTTCTCTAGGCTACAACCATTTGAGGAAAACATTGAAATCATTATTGGTTAAAAATATATCAATGAACAATAAAAAAAGAAGAATAGTGACAGAAGAAAAACAAAAACGAGGGAGATGAAAAGATACAGTGACCAGTATCATCAATTTAATGATTCTAAATGTTGTTTCTTGTTTGTTCGCTCTTTGACATCTTTTGGGATCATAAGCGTTAGCAGTAAACACTGTTTAATATCTGTCATCTCCAGTCACATACAATATCCTTCATGAACAATCAGTATCTGATTGCATTCTCCATAAGATTATCTGTTATAGTTCGAACTGCATACATCAGAAACTTTTAATATATTGATCATGTTACCGAATCCAGAATGTCAGGCGCCTATTCTCATATGTTTAATACTTGTAAAGTTTTTGGAATGTTCTATAAATGATTAAAATAATGGTGCTCTATCTAGTTCATACATTCTAAAGATAAATAAAGTATGCCTTACCCAATAGTAAATCAAGGTCTATTCTTGTGTCTGATGAACTGCATTTGTTTTAGTCTTTACACGCTCTATTCATAATCTTGTAACCTGTGAGAATAGTTGAGAGAACTTGTAATTTGTGGAGCAAGTTATCTCTTGTGATCATTATATAGACATATAAAAAAAGTCTTACCTATTGTTAGGTCAGTGTATTAAATCAAACTTATATTCAATCTATGAGTTTCTTGATTGGATCCAACATGTTTACTGTCTATGAGTCTGTAAGTATATTTTCACAGTTGTGCCCTAAAAACGCAAAATGTACATTTTAATGCTGCATTTGAAATAAAAATACATGGATGAGTGTGGATTAACATCGATTCACTTACTTGTTGAGCCGGAGCCTAGTTCTCCTTTGATGCTTGGGGAGCGTATTTCCCCATCTGTCCTGGATCGTAAAGGAGTAGTCTGAATTCCAAATATATGTTACAAAGTGAACTTTATAGAAAATTGCTGAAACTGTAGATTTCCAAATAATCCATATGGACCTGAGTAGATTCTACCGCTGATAATCATCACCAAGTCAATTTCATAACCAATGACCATACGCTAGATTCATAATATCTGCAAAATGTAATGCGCACACGCATAATACGTGATGACATCACACGCTAGTGATGTCATTATTTAAACAATTGTGCTCCTGTCCTTGCTTTCCTCCCACTCTCTGGCCACCCTCTTTGCGTCGCCCACCCTCACCATCTAGTGAGGCAAAAAACCTTGGTGTCATCTTTGATTCCTCACTCTCCTTCTCTCCTCACATCACAGACCTTGCCAGAAAGGCCCACATTCAGCTTCACCTCCTCAGAGGCATTCTCTCCTTCCATACCTTCCCCCAGAATCTCAATGTCTCCAGAGCCCTGGTTCTCTCTGGGCTGGACTACTGCAATAGCCTCTTTATCAATGTACTTCTTTCAACTCTGTGCACCCTTCAACTAATCCAGAATAGGACTGCAGGACTTATCCTTGGCCTCAAGCCCAGGGACAGCATCTCCCCAGCCCCTTAAATCTCCCCACTGGCTCCCGGTGGCTGCAAAGATCAAATTCAAGATCCTCTGCATCATCCACAAGGCCTTCTGGGGCCTGGGACCACGCCACACCCAACTCTGTCTTCCTAAATACCTCCCTGCTAGAGCCCTTCAGTGCTCTAGGTCCAACTCTCTGCAGATCAGGCGTTTCTCCAAGCAGAGAGTGGGGGGTGGGGTGAGTAAATATCTCTCTTCAGCAAGTGCCTCCCTCTGGAATGGCCTCCCTGTCCTTCTCAGACTTGAGCCGGACCACCGTAAGTTCTGGAAGCTTCTCAAGACCCTGCTCTACTCTACCTCCTTCCCCTCTTTGCTAATTCCACCCACCTACCATTGTGACTGTCTGCCTGATTTGCCCATGAGTCACACAGAGCTCCATGTCTTTCCCATCCAGTCCTCACCAGTACCCCCCCTTACCTGCACTGCCCTCTCATTTCCTTTCCCTGACCAGCCTGTTGGAACGCCACGCCACCAAGTCTGACCAACTCGCCTCCTCTGCACTTAGATGGTGGTTCTCCCCTTTCATCCCTTGGCACTCACCCCCCCCCCAGGCCCTCCTCCCCGGGCACATGCACTCACCCCCCCACCCCCCGCACTTCTTGTTTCTGCACTTGCACAATCCGAATGTCACAGGGTCTAGTAGAACCGTTATTGTAGTTCATATCCCCTGCCCATCCCATTTGTTGCTTTGTGGGGCCTAGAAACACCTTTTGCTGTACAGCGATCCTTATAAATACTCAATAAATAAATAAATAAAGAGGTGTACTCATAGGAGAATATAGCTGGTGATGTAGGGATGGTATCCCGCTTTACTGCGCCTAGAAAACCTCTTCTAAACGTACCTCTTCTACATCCACCTCGCCAGACCATTTTCATGCATTTATTTCTTGTCCTTCCTTCATCTGTATCTTCACATTGTCATGGAGGCAAAGGATATGTTAAGGTTAGCTGTAAGGTTAGGGTTGGAGATAAGAGGTTGGTTGGAGGAAGAATATGGGTTAGAAAGGAAGGAGGTGCTCTGAGCGGTCTCCTCCTGTAATGATGAAGTGAATACTAGACAAAGTGAAAGACAGAAGAAGTAAAGGTATGAAGAGGTAAAAGTGATAAAGTGAATGTTTGCCGAACTGAATGCAGAAAACGTAAACACAAACATTCATGAGGAAACGTAAAGGGCCAAAGGAATGTTGCTGGCAAGCTCGTTTTTCTTTTCATTTAGGGCATATAGTGTCAGCGTGGTGACCTGGGTGGTCGAAATTGACATGAGGATTTGGTTCCGTTGTCTGAGGAGGGGGCTATTTATTTATTTATTTTTATTTTTATTTAGGTTTATAGAGCGGGCAACAGCCGGGGGCATCGTGGCGCTTGTTTCTGACAATTCTTAGTTACACATAATGAGCCTTTGCAGTTTAAAGTATGGTTGGAGTAGTTACAGACAGTTTAAAGTAACAGTTAATATAATGAACAGTTGCAGATTACCATACAGAAAGTGAGGTTTTGAGTTTTCTTTGGAAGGCAAAGAGCGAGTTTTCTGCTCTAATGTCTGTGGATAGTGCGTTCCAGGATTTAGCTGCAATGTAAGGGAAGCCTAGGCCACCAGCTTTGGCCCTATTGATTCGTGGGATGTGAAGGTGGTTGGTGTATTGTGTTCTGGTGGGTCTTGTAGAGGAGGATTTGTTAATTGTCTCTGAGAGGTATGAGGGTGCAGAGCGGGTGAGGCATTTATGTGTCAGGGTGTGGATTTTGAAGGCGATTCGCTCTTTGACTGGGAGCCATTGAACTGATTGTCTGGCCTGGGAGATATGCTCCCTTTTGGGATGCTTTGAGCTGCACGAAGTGCTTTGTTCTGCGTGACTTGTAATATGTTTAGGAGTTTTTCCGGATGTACCTGCAAGTAGAGGATTGCAATAATCTAATTTTGCACCAATAGTTGCTCTAGCTATTGATAGACAGTTGGGTTTGGATAGGTAAGGTTTTATGGCATTTATGAGCTTGGTGGTGTGTGCGGAAGAGGATGTGATAGCGCTAACCTGTCTAGTCATGGATAGGGTGAGTCTGAGTAGACCCCCAAGGTCTTGACAGATGTGGACACCGGGATGATAGGGCTGTCAATGGTAAAGTTGGCAATACTCTACAAGTTGGGTTAGAGTATTTTTCTGACCTAGTATAATTATTTCGGTCTTATCCCCAATGAGGCAGAGGCCATTTGCCACCATACAGGCCTGGATGGTGGAGTAAATTGTGGGAAGTGCCTCGGCGTCTTTGTGGTAGGAGCCAAAGAGAGGTAAGAGTACCTGCATATCATCAGCGTAATTTGTGTACGCGATACCAAGTGAGTAGAGCTTGTCGAAGAGAGGCTTCTTGAACAAGTTGTAAAGTGCGGGAGCTGTGCCATAGCCCTGTGGGACTCCGCAGTGGATGGTAGTGGGAGTGGCATTTGCTATGTTTGAGAAAACCTTCATTGCTCTACCTTCAAGGAAGGAGGTGACCCAGAGAGCTGCTTCTTTAGAGAAGTTAGCTGAGTGTGTAAGGTGGGATGTGATGGTCTTGTGGTCAACAAGATTGAAAGCAGCTGAGAGGTCTAAGAGTAACAGTAGGGCTGGCTTGCCTTTGTCCATGATTTGGGTGATCTGGTTCTTTACATCTACAAGGGCTGTTTCCGTGACGTGTCCTTTTCGGTAGCCAGAATGCCTTGTGCCGAGTATAGAGTGGGTTTCCTGGAAGTGTTGGATCTAGCTATGGGCAGCTTGTCCAGTATCTTGAGGAGGAAAGACACAGTGGTTATGGGTCGGTAGTTATTTGGTTGTAGAGGGTCGAGGGTAGGCTTTTTTAGAAGGGGACGGACCCAGGCCTCTTTGAGGCTGTCAGGGATAATGCCTGTTCTAAATGAAGCATTAATGAAGGCCGTCAGGAGAGGTGCGAGACGGTCTGCGCAGTCCTTGATGAGCTTAGAAGGACATATGTCTCCTTTACACGTAGAAGGTTTGAGGTTTTTGAGGAGGTTCATCACGTCTGATTCAATGATGTCGCTGAAGGTGAAGACGGGTTTAGTGGAGTTAGTTGTGGCAGGAGTTGAGTTGGTTTGCTTAGGCCCACGATGTAGAGGTAGGGCTTTGCAGTGATCCTGGATTTTTCTTGGAGGAGTTCGATTTGATTTAGCATGGCAGATTGAATACTGCCACACCAGGCTTCATCTTTGACGATTTTGTCTGGTGTGCTGGGTGGCGAGATTAGCTTGTTGAAGATAGTGAAGATTTCCTTTGAGTGCGATTTGGCATTAAAAATGCGTGCATTAAGTGCATTGGCTTTGTCTTTAGTGATGGCTGCTTTATATTGGTGAGAGATTAAGTTAAAGCTGTTTTTGGCACTGTCACTTGGGTTAATTTGCCAATTTTTTAGGGCCTCTCTTTTGCAGGAGCGCAAGGACTGTAGTTCTTCAGTGAACCAGGAATTGGAGTGTAATGATTTCTTTTCTTTTTTTGAATTTGAGTGGTGCTATTGCATTAATGGCTTTGGTGAGGGTTTCCTTGTAAATGTCTGCTAAGGTATTCAGATCATTGGAGAAAGGGGGGGCTAGCTCTGGGATATTAATGTATGGACGAAGGTTATCCTCAATGAGTTTTTAGGAGCTTCTCACTTGAGCTGCGGGGGCAGGGGTGAGAGTTTTGTGGCTTTCGGTGATGGGTAGAGTGAATTCAATACTGTTGTGATCGGTCCATGGCATGGCTGTATTGGAAGTGATAGTGGTGAAGCAATTATGGTCTGCGACCCAATCTAGGGTGCGGCCTTTGGAATGCGTGGGGTTCGCTACTTTTTGTGTGAATCCTAAGTCAATAAATTCCTTAGTGAGTGTATCAGCAGCTTTATTTTTGGAATAATTAAATCCTAAATTTAGGTCTCCAAGTAGAAGGGTCTTTGGGGAGCTTTTGATGTTGTTGCTGCGTAGGTGGATGAGGTGTCCCTGAAACTCTAAGGGGAGACCTGGGATACGGTATAACACATGAATGTTGATGTTGCTGTTAGGGGACAGTGCGAGTTTAGCAGACAGAATGTCTGAATTGCTAGATGAGGGGTGACTGATAAGTCGAAGAGGGAGGCTCTTTTTGAAGATGAGGGCTACTTCGCCTCCCAAGCGGGCTGGTCTATCTTGTCTGAGGATGCTAAAGCCTGGTGGGAGAGCGAGAACGACTGCAGGGCCGGAGGCTTCATGCAACCATGTTTCGGTGATGGCAAGTAGGTCAATGTTATTGTTGGTAATGAGGTCGTGAATTTCTATTGCATGAGCTGGGAGTGAGCGAACATTTAGAAGGGCACATTTGATATGTGGTGTGAGTGTGGTTTTGGTGTTTGTGATGGAGGGGGTGGAAATTGACTCTGGTGTGGCAGATGTGGTAGCAGGGAGGGGCCTTGTGTGATTGGTGTGTGAGCGTTTGAGTGTGTTAGAGTGTTCGTGAAGGGGGTGTACCTGTAGGTGGAGCGGGAGCCTAATCTGATATTTCTAGATGACATGGGAGTAGGACTAAGGCTGTATTCTAGAGGTAGAGTGCGAGCTCTGAGTCTGTCAAGTCTGCACATTATGCAGGAAATGGGTTGGGTGGAGAGTGGTTGGTCAGCCGGGAGCTGGTGAGGTTCAGGCTATGCTGCACATGGATGTTTTCATTTGGGAGTCCAGGTTGTTGGAGACATTTTTTTTCAAAGGAGATTGGGGGTTTAGGCTTGTTTCTGAATGTGTTGGGTGATATCTTACAGGAGTTGGCAGGAGGTGGAGCCTAGGTTTGGGGTGCAATATTACAGCAAGGGCAGCATCAGGGGAGGCGAGATTGGGGCAACAGGAATTAAAGAATCTGGGACGGTGGAATTGTGATGGACAGGCATGGGCTTTGGAGGGCTAAACCCCCCCACCCGCACTTTGATGCAGCAGTCGTTAATATGCTGTGAGGCCCAGCCCTGGTCTCAGACAGCAAGAAGCTGACAAATTTGTCACCTTGGAGAGCGGTGTATGTGCTTACTTGTAAACGTAACTTTCAAACTTTAAAAGTAAGTAAATACACCTCTCTCCGAGGTGAGAAAATGGGCTTTCACCGTGACTGCAGCCTCAGCAAACGTGCTGAGGACAAAAGCCTGCTCAGGGGATGATATCAAGAGACCCCCTTACTTGGAAGCTAAAGCTTAACTGCTGGGCTCAACATTTAGTTGGCCCAAGCCGCCAATGATTAGCGTTCCTTTGTTTAACTCAATAGCCTGTGAGACACAGAGGCATAGCCAGGGGAGGGCCTGAGAGGATCCAGAGGGAAACAGGCAAGAAAAAGAAGCATTTTTGTTTGTGTGTATATGTGGATTGTATGCATGTATTTATGCATGCATGTATGCACGTGAAGCTGTGTGTAATTGCATTTATTTATGTATTTATTGCGTCATGGTTTATCAACAAACTTTTCACAATACGAGACACACAAACAACTTACACTTAAGTGCATGTATGTATGTTTGTATGTGAGGGGGTGTCTAAGTGCATGCGTACAAATACATGTAGTGTGAATAATGTACATGGGTGCGAGTGTTTTATTTTATTTATTTATTGCATATGTTAGACACCCAAACCCAAAGGTATCACGGCCTAGGTTACTTGCAAGCTTGGCTAGTTACAGAATATGTTACAACACAGAATACACAGAATACAGAGCATACAATTAAAAAATAAAATGTCACAAAATATATTAGATACACAATGTGGGTGGAGTCGAACTAGGATGAGTGTCAGACTCCTACAGTCAAAAGCCTAGTTGAATTGATCAAGAGCCTGATCAAAACCTGGTTAGTTGAAGCGTTGGTGGGAGAGTTCATTTCTAATGTGGATTGGGAGGGTGTTCCAGAGTTTAGGTGCATCTACTGGAAAACTAGAGCCCCCCGCCCTTTTACTCTTAAATCTCGGGACATTCAGGTGCGTATTGGAACCGGATCGCAAGGACCTAGTTAGTCTTTTTTGGGTTACACAGTTGTTCAGATAGGAGGGGGCATCTTTAGTTATACATTTATGTGCAGTAATAAACGTTTTAAATAGAATTCTAGCTTGGATGGGGAGCAAATGCACTGAGAGATATCTTCATTCCTTTTTAGTCCAAAGGCTGCCCGTAGGGCGTTATTCCTTAACAGTTGTAGTTTGTCAAGGTTGGTTGCTGTAGTACCTAGTAGAAGGATGTTGCAGTAGTCAAGTTTAGATAATATGAGGGCTCGAGCTAGGGTGAGGCAATTCTGTGGATTGAGGAACTTACGTCTGAGTGAGATAAATTTGGAAGTATAGGCAGTAGAAGAGGATAGGGCATTAATATGTTTGGACATGGAGAGATTGGCATCTAAGTAAACACCCAATGTTTTTACCTGTTTGAGGACTGGGATAGAAGTCCCATCAATGGTGATGGCAGAATAGTCAGTGTGTAGAGATTTTAGGTGGGCGGGTGTGCCAACAATGAGGATCTCTGTTTTTTCATCATTCAAACAGAGGCTGTTGGTGGCCATCCAATTTTGTATGATAGCATAGATCCTATGAATGGAAATGGAATCTTGTTTGTGATCTCCCATAATGGGGACCAGGATCTGCGTATCGTCAGCGAAGTAGATGACTCCCATAGAATCAAGTGCTGCAAATAGGAGTTTGGTGTAGGCGTTGTATAGAGTGGGAGAAAGACAGGAGCCTTGAGGGACACCTAAAGGTACTGCGATGGGGTCAGCTGCCTCATCACCAATCAAAACTCTACAGGTGTGTTCCGACAAGAAGGATTTAATCCATAAGGTGGCTCCTGGGGAAAAGTTGAAGTTTTCAGTCAGTCATGGTCTACCAAGTCGGATGCCGCTGACAGATCAAGAAGGAGAAGAATGCCCATGTTACCTGCGTCACAAATGCTATCCATCTGGACATTTAAGTTTAGTAGAGCTGTTTCCGTACTATGTTTAGGCTGGAACCCTGATTGCCTAACGTCCGAGCAAATTGTGGCTTTCCAGATAATCTTGGCTTTGGGTATGGGCTATTCTATCCACTATTTTCAGTAGGAATGGGACGGTAGTAATGGGGCGGTAGTTTGTGGGGATGGAGGGATCCAAAGATGGTATCTTAAGTAGAGGGGTTACCCATGCCGCTTTAATGTTGGAGGGGACTAAGTTGGTGGCAAAAGAGGCATTAATGAAATCCCTGATAATGGGAACTAAGGCCGGGGCACATAGTTTGACCAAGCGGGCAGGGAAACTAGCGCCTTTACAATTAGATGGTGTAAGGGTCATGATGGTGGCTTGTACCTGGTCCTGTGAAACTGAATTATTAGCAGTGGACTTGGGGGCAATGGGAGGCATACTTTTGACCGCCAGTAGTTTTCTCTTATTCACTATTGTGTCTTGTAAGGTAGAGATTTTATGTGCTAGGGCGTTTTGGATAGTGGTGCACCAGGCTTTATCGGTGCTACCAGTAGTAGCTAAGGGGATGGGGGATTCTAATCTCTTAGTATATAGAAAAGTTCTTTGGTGTTGGAAGATGCGTTATTGATGCAGATATTAAAAGAATCTGCTTGTGTGTTATCACAGCTGTTTTGTAGGTTTGAATAGTTGCCAATAGGATTTTAGCTGTGGTAGCAGACAGGCTCTTTTTGTGGAGATGTTCCACTGCTCTTTTGTTACGGCATAGGAGGGTAAGCTTTTCATCAAACCACAAGTTCGCTCGTTTTAGTTTCGGAGACATTTTAGAAGAGAGTGGGGCTACTGAGTCAATAGTGGATTTGGGGCAATTGTGGTAGAAAGTGGAAATGATGTCAGGGTTGGTATCTGCCATTGAGCGGGTCTTGAGAGTGCCTACCAGAATGGGCATAAGGTTTTCTACTGTGAGTTTGCGGGTGTTTCTAATTCAGATCGGACACAGGCTAGTTTGGGGGGAGCTTGAGACTTCGTGTTAGGATATCAAAACAGATATGGTAGTGATCCGTCAAGGTAACTTCTGAGATATATTCTACTGTGATTCTTATATTTAGAGGCGAAATCCAGTCCAATATTCTTCCTTTGGAGTGAGTGGGAGAGTTGATAATTTGCGTGAAATGCATTTCATGAAGGGCCGTGGAGAACACAGTCGCTTTCTGGTCAAGTTTGTCATTGTATCCGAGGTTGATGTCTCCTAGGGTAATGAATTTAGTGTTATGTTTTAGAAAGGGGGTGCTGAGTAAGAGGATGTCAGCTTCTGGATGGTTGGAGTTATTGGGTTGTCTTTAGACGATTAAGAAAATTGAAAATTAGTTGTAGTTTTAGGGTCATTCTTGATTTTTAGTAGGAGGAGTTCTTATCCAGGCAGTAGGTGTAGGGGGCATGATCTAAACTGCAGTTAGAATTTGGCTATTAGGGCTACTCCACCTCCAATGCAATCCTGGCAGTCTGCTCTCAGGATATTAACATCTGGAGGAACAGCTGGAAGGAGGAAGGGGCCCGATGCTGGGTGTAACCTGGCCTCTGTGAGTGTCATGCGCCGCCTCCGCACCTGGCGTCTTTGGCCCCGCTGCCGATTAGGGACTTCCTGATTCCCATCACGCTGACGCTACGTTCTCTCTATGCGGTCTAGTCTTCGCCGCCGTAGCGCTATTTAACCACTCCTCTCCCTGAGCACAGCGCGTTGCAACCTTCCACGGTCAGCTGCTTTTCCTCGCTGCCGCGGTCTTGCTACACGCAGTTTTACCTTTGGCTCCTCGAGCATTTTCCTCTTACACTTTCCATCCTAAATACCGGTCCAACTCCGGTCCCAGTTTTTCGTTTCCTCTCTACCTCCATTTTCCTTAGTTCCAGCTCTCTGCCTTTACTTTGTCTTCTTTACCTTTTGGCGTTTTTCGCTGAATTACGATTTCCACCTGGTTCCGGTTGCTGCTTTCTCCCATCATTCATCTGCATCACGTCCAGCGGCCATCAGGATACTTACCGGTCCTAGGGGTTTTTTGCCTACTCTGGCTTTTTTCCCCCTTCCTGTCTCTCCCGGGAGGGGGACACGGTCAGGGCGCATTTACACGCTCTCACTGTGGCTTCCTCTTGTGGAAGACACTCTCAACCTAGAAAAAAGGAAAAGGATTATACGGCGCATCGAGCACTCAGTCCAGCTGAAGAGGATTTCGACTCCACAGGTGAGGAGGTTGAAGAGAGAAAGAAGGGTATTACACCAGTGGTGGAATCGGAAGCTGACAGTTTGCAACGCCAACAAACACCAATCATGGCTACTCCTGAGCAAGTGCAGGAACTAATCGCTGCGGTACAAAACCTTTCTCTAGAGATGCAGAATATGAAAACTGAAAACAATCTGTTAAAACAAATGGTGGCAGTAAGGGAGCCCCCCAACACAGACCTGCCCCCTATGCCTTTATCTTCAGGGAAATATGATGGTTCCCCCAAGACCCTAAAAGAATTTCTTGACGCTTGCCGGGTGTATTTTTCCTTCAGAACCCGCACCTACGCCTCAGATCATGCCAAGGTTGGATTCCTGGTGTCTAATATGACAGGGAACGCTCTAGCTTGGGCCACCCCTCTAGTCACCGGAAATGACCCTGTCCTTCAGAATTTCGATGCATTCATTGCTTTCGTTAAACAAACCTTTGAGAGACCTGAAGTCTCAATGGCAGCTGGTGAAGAATTGATGGACATTCGTCAAGGACAGTTTGATGTGCTGTCTTATATCTCCTCATTTAAGAGATTGGCCATGGAGACGGGTTGGTCTGAACAGTCTCAATTTATTTTGTTCCGCAGAGGACTTCGAGAAGAATTAAAAGATGAAATGGCTCACTTTCCTCGGCCTACTTCCCTGCAGGATCTTATGACGGCCGCCCTTCAGATGGAGTTCAGGATGCAAGAAAGGCGGCAAGAAAGAAGAAAAGCACGTACCTCCTTTTCAAGGACCTCCTCACCTCCTTCGGCAGTGCCCAAACCTCAAGATGAGCCCATGCAAATCGGCACTACTCGCCGTTCTTTAACACCTGAGGAAAGAAGGAGGAGAAGGGAACAGGGCCTATGTGCCTACTGTGCCTCTGATCGCCACACGGTGCATACTTGTACTGAACTAACCAAGAAACCGGCGGAAAACGCAAACCCTCGAACCTAGTGGGGACGGGTTATCGAGGGCAATCTTCCAGTCCCTACGTTACTATGTCTATTGATTCCTCGAACCCTTCTGAAGATTCCCGCCTGATGGTTATAACGGTCCAGGTCACTATCAATGGCAGCCCCGTAGAGACGCTGGCTCTCTTGGATTGTGGTGCCGCAGGAAACTTTGCTGACACCCTTTGGGTAGACAAAGTGGGTGCTTCACGGATAGACCGCAGCCACGGTCAGAAAGTAGAAGGAGTAGACGGCACACCTTTGAGTTCAGGACTCATTATTCAGACAACCGAACCCCTTCCTCTGTCTATATTTCAACATTCAGAAGTCATTACTTTTGACATCATTCGAGCAGCCCATTTTCCTCTTATCTTGGGGGTTACCTGGTTGCGACAACATAATCCCCATGTCGACTGGAAGTCTAACACTTTGCAGTTTAATTCCAGCTATTGCCAGACACACTGCTTTAAAGAAGCACATTACCAGGAGGTAAAGATATCACCCACTGTTCTCCCCACGAGTATAGGGGTGCTTTCCATTGACTCGGTATTGGAAGAATACCCTATGGTGTTTGCTGAATCCGCTCCAATGGCATTACCACCTCATAGACCGGAGGACTGCTCTATCGAGCTAATACCTAATGCCCTGGTCCCATTTGGACGAATGTTTACTTTATCCAAGACTGAAAAGGACGCTTTACGAAAATATCTGGATGACAACTTATGCAACGGTCTCATCAGACCCTCTAAATCCCCGGCGGGTGCTCCCTTGTTTTTTATTCCAAAGAGGGATTCTAAGGACCTCAGACCATGCATCGATTACAGGGGACTCAATAAAGTCACTCGTAAGGATAGATATCCCATGCCTCTCATTCCTGACATTTTGGAATCTGTACAGGGAGCAACAGTCTTCTCTAAATTGGATCTGCGCAATGCATATCATTTACTCAGAGTGAGTCCAGGAGATGAATGGAAGACGGCCTTCAGGACACCATTCGGCCTATACGAATACTACGTTATGCCTTTCGGACTGGTCAATGCTCCCGCTATATTCCAAAGGTTCATAGACCGAATATTCTCTGATTTATTGTTTATTTCAGTTGTGGTTTACCTGGACGACATACTTGTTTTTTCACAGTCTATGTCAGAACATCTACTACATCTCACTGAGGTCCTGTAGCGCCTTAAAAAACATCATTTATTGGCCAAACGTGAAAAGTGTGTTTTTGGGGTATCCTCGATCCCGTACTTAGGGTTTATCCTCTCACCACAAGGAGTACAAATGGATCAAAAGAAGGTTGAGGCCATTCTCCATTGGCAGGCTCCTTCCTCAGTCAAAGAAGTTCAGAGATTCCTGGGCCTGGCTAATTTTTATAGGCGTTTCGTGCCAGGTTTTTCCAACACTGTCCTACCAATTACCAATTTGTTAAAGAAGACATCTGTGCCTTTCATTTGGATCCCACAGGCTGAAGAAAGCTTTCAACTCTTGAAGAAGATCTTCTGCAGCGCTCCCATCCTGTGCCAGCCAGACCAAAGCAAACCTTTTATTGTTGAGACAGATGCCTCTGCCGCAGCAATAGGAGCAGTTCTACTACAAGAGCATGACAACGCGGAACACCCAATAGCATATCTATCGAAAACTCTCACTCCGAGTCAACGGAATTATTCAGTAATAGAACGTGAACTACTAGCCATGAAAAAAGCCTGTGAAGTATGGAGACACCTCTTACAAGGGTGCAACCACCCTTTTGTAATCCGGACCGACCATAAGAATTTACAAGTACTACAGTCAATGGATTGCATCAATTCCAGACAAGCCCGGTGGGCGCATTTTTTCTCACAATATGACTTTACCATCACGTATATTCCTGGAAGCCAAAACACTTTGGCAGATGCTCTGTCCAGAAAGGCTTTCTCCTCCCATGTTGCCTCATCCTGCCCGGAAAAGTTGTTTCCCAGGAACCGCATTGTTGCCACTATCTCTTCCCTGTTTCAACGGATAAAAGAAGCTGTCTCCTTACATCCAGAACCTCGCGGCATGATCCAAAAGGATGGTTTGTTCCTGAAGAAACAGAGGATCTGGGTACCATCTAAACCTCTTCAAAAAGACATATTGTCCTGGTGCCATGATCACAAGACAGCAGGCCATAGGGGACAAACCAGCACCTTGGACTTGATTAGTAGAGCTTTTTATTGGCCTAATATGTCTAAAGATGTTAAACATTATGTCAAGTCCTGCAGAGTCTGCTGTCAAAGTAAAAACAACACAAAGAAACCCATAGGTCTACTACAACAAGATGCAATCCCGGAACGACCGTGGAGTCATATATCTACAGATTTCATTGTGGACTTACCTTTGTCCCACGGATGTACATGCATAATGGTGTCCATCGACTCTCTCACCAAGATGGCTCATTTTTCTCCACTTCCTGGTATACCAACTGCCGATGGTATGGCATTAGTATTCATTAAAGATGTGTTTCGACTCCATGGTCTCCCCGACAAGATTGTATCAGATCGAGGAAGCCAATTCGTCTCCAGATTCTGGAAGTCCTTATGCGCCGCTCTTAATATTCAGCGCGCTTTGTCATCAGGATATCATCCCCATACCAATGGGCAGACAGAGCGGTTAAACGCCACATTAGAACAATATTTACGCAGCTACACCAATATGGAACAAGACAACTGGGTGGATATGCTGCCGACAGCGGAGTTCGCATATAATAATGCCAGTCATTCCGCAAGCAAAATGTCTCCATTCTATTGTTCGTATGGCTTTCATCCCCGAGCCATCATTCCACAGTTTTTTTGCAAACCTGCACTCCCGGCGGTAGAAGAGACACTTATCCGAATAAAGGACATCCAAGATAAAGCCAAGTTGAATCTCAGAGATAGCCTCCAGGCTTACAAAAGGCAAGCTGACCGGCACCGGCAGGTTGTACCTGATTGGGAGGTTGGTTCCAAGGTATGGTTATCTACTAAATACCTTCCTAGATGGTCTCGCCCATCTAAACTGTCCCCCAGGTTTATCGGTCCCTATCCCATTTCTGCCAAGATCAATCCAGTGGCCTTCCGCCTTAAGCTGCCACATTCTCTTAGGCGGATTCACCCAGTGTTTCACGCATCTCTTTTGAAGAGTGCCGAACAGTCATTAAGGGCTCGTCCTTTTCCCACTCTTTCTCACTCACCTGATGCTCCTGAGTATGAAGTGTCCGGGTTGATGGACTCCAGATACCGCAAAGGGCGCCTTGAATACCTGGTGCATTGGAAAGGTTATTCACATGCTGAAGACTCTTGGGAACCAATTGCGCACATCCACGCTCCTGTCCTTCTCCGGAAGTTTCACCGTTTGCATCCCGGCAAACCGGGTGGCCTGGGCCTTGGCGGGGGGCATACTGTCATGCGCCGCCTCCGCACCTGGCGTCTTTGGCCCCGCTGCCGATTAGGGACTTCCTGATTCCCGTCACGCTGACGCTACGTTCTCTCTATGCGGTCTAGTCTTCGCCGCCGTAGCGCTATTTAACCACTCCTCTCCCTGAGCACAGCGCGTTGCAACCTTCCACGGTCAGCTGCTTTTCCTCGCTGCCGCGGTCTTGCTACACGCAGTTTTACCTTTGGCTCCTCGAGCATTTTCCTCTTACACTTTCCATCCTAAATACCGGTCCAACTCCGGTCCCAGTTTTTCGTTTCCTCTCTACCTCCATTTTTCTTAGTTCCAGCTCTCTGCCTTTACTTTGTCTTCTTTACCTTTTGGCGTTTTTCGCTGAATTACGATTTCCACCTGGTTCCGGTTGCTGCTTTCTCCCATCATTCATCTGCATCACGTCCAGCGGCCATCAGGATACTTACCGGTCCTAGGGGTTTTTTGCCTACTCTGGCTTTTTTCCCCCTTCCTGTCTCTCCCGGGAGGGGGACACGGTCAGGGCGCATTTACACGCTCTCACTGTGGCTTCCTCTTGTGGAAGACACTCTCAACCTAGAAAAAAGGAAAAGGATTATACGGCGCATCGAGCACTCAGTCCAGCTGAAGAGGATTTCGACTCCACAGGTGAGGAGGTTGAAGAGAGAAAGAAGGGTATTACACCAGTGGTGGAATCGGAAGCTGACAGTGAGAGCTATGTCGTCTAAATGTTGGATAAAGAAGTAAGTCATGGATGTCAATAGCATGAGCTCCTAAAGAGAGGGCATTTATCAGTGCGCCTTTCAGGCTGGACTTAGGGTCAGTTCTGTGGGTAGTAGGATTAATGGGAGGGATGAGGGGCGAGAGCGGAGGGTTCTTTAGGGGGTGTAGGAATCTGAGCTTGCTGTTGAGGGGAAGGGGTGGTGAGTGGAGGGTATCACGATATATTATTCAGCACCAGCAAGTCAAGAATCTCGCCCCTTGCAATGAAGGTGGCGCACAAGATAACGCTTTTTATTATTACAACCAAATTTCTTTAAGAAGGCCTCCAATCCGTCTCACACCCAAACTCCACCAGCACACTTTATCCCAATAGACCAGGAACCAGGCCAGTGTGTATCAGTAAGATATTTATAAATGTATTATTAAACGAAAAAGTGAAATCAACCAAGGACACAGCCACCAATGTTGTGGGAACACAAAATGCAATAATCTCTACAAAACAACCAGGTTAAGATGTAATATTACAGTTAATTCTGTTTATTTAATGACGGAACAGAAAAAGAACACTTTATCACAAAGTGATAGCACCTACAGTTTAGCACTCCCCCCGCAACACTCACCTCCAAACATCAATTTAAAGTGATTCCTTTGAATGGAAGGCAGTGACAAGGAGTAGGACTATAGGGGGAAAATTGGATATGTGGGTGTAGCCCACCACCACAAGATGGGAAGCCAGCAAAGAAAAGGAAAACCCGTTTTTGGAGCAAAATGGAAGAATGGGGTTTTGATTATTTCTCACAACTGCTAGGGGACAGAACAGAACAAAATGTGTATTGCTTACACTTAGGAGATAGGAAAAGTTTTAGAGAATACCAATCAGCACACCAGGGAAAATAGAAATGAAGTAGGATAATCATATTTTGGGAGAAGCACATGCAAAGGGAAAGTACAGTGGCAAATGGAAATTCATTTACACATAGGCTTATAAGGACAGGCAGCTCGGGGAAGGGGTTTAGCTTCCAATAGGAAAATCGGTTTTCAGTGACAATGACAGAGGCACATAACAGGTAGACCTCTAGGCAAAAGGGATTGCTCACACTAATGAAACCAGTCGGGGTTTAAACTGACAGATGCAAATAGGGATCTGTTTGGTAATGCACACAATACACGGACAAATTCCATTTTCAGCTCACAATGGGAATAATTATTTTGGGGCAACACTTTAATGACTATAAGAATTAAATAAAAACACAAGGAACAAGATTGTTGGTTTCGAATTTCAACAATCCCGATCCGTGAAGTTCAATGGGGGAAAAATTGATTTACTTAAAAAAATACAAAGGATTTGCACAGACAAATGCAGGGTTTTCTTAATGGGGATATGCTAACATATACTGGCAAACAAGAGATTCTCCTATGGGGAGATGACTGAACTACACGGGCAATTGGGGTTTTTAACGGGGGGAAATATTGGATGCAATGCTACAAAAATGAAGGGATTATGCAATTTAGGGCTGTGGTTATTGCTACCTACATGGTAAGCCTTTGTTTAAGATTCAGGAAAGCCAGCTGTATCTCAGGATACTCTGGAAAGAAAGGGCAGTGGGTCTGGTCACTGCACTCTCAAAGATGGTAAGTTTCGGCAGCCTTTTCTCCATTCTACTTTTCTGTCTTTCCCGGTTTTTGTGTGTCCTGAGTCCTAGTACAGTCCCCCGTATATAGCAGAAATGACATCACTAATTTTACAATCTAGGGGAGTACCATGTAATTATCCCTGCTGCTAGGATTGGCAGTTACCATCCCTCTCTCCTCACCCAGTCCGGATTGGTTCAGGGGAGGAGAGCACCATCTATCTTTTTCCATTTGTCATCATCCTTTTGTTCTCCTTACAACTTACAATATTTTGGCAAAAACTAGTTATGTATCATAACTTCCTAATTGTACTCGCAACTGCCATATAAAACATTTATTCGGTTTGAGCTGATCATGGGGAATTAAATAAGCTGACTGCCAAATCTGTACGATGTAGCATGGCCATGTGTCACATTTTTGTTGTTTTCATAAAATCTACAACAGTTATGAATATGTAAGTTATAATGCATGTTCCTAATTTTAATGACCATCTTTTTACCCATTCTCATACTTGTCACATGTTCATATCAGTCAGAAACCTAGTCTTACTGGCCATTACAGTTCCCAGAGTCACAGATAAATACAATTTATATCCGAAAAACCGGCTGGAAATTAGATGAATAATTGCATAAAATTATGATATGCTATGATATGGTATTTATAACGTGCCTATACACAAGTGTTTCAAGGCGCGATGAGGCATGGAAGGGGAAACAGAGGGAAGACAGACAACAATCTTACTAGGCCAGGTGAAATTGAGATCGCGCAAGTGCAGGGGAGGGGGGAGTGCAGTACATAGGATAACAGTAAAATAAATAAAGACAATAAATAGAAGGGCAGCCAGCTGGTAGCAAGTGCAAGGGTAAGTGCAGATATCAGGGGTCAAGTGCTAGTAGAGGCTGTAGGGATACAGAAGCAGTCCCCGAGTGCAAGGGTTGCCCGAGGGAGGGGGGGCAGTGCAGGTGTGCAACTGGCGGGGAGGGGACCTGGCCTGAGATCAGAGGGTAGCCAGGTAATCAGTGCAGTTTCAGATTCAGCCAGGAGATCAGCAGGGGAGAGGAGGAGAGAAAGCAGAAGCATAGAGGAAGGTCTTAAGGTGCTTCCGGAACCGGAGATGTTCTCCTCAAGATTCATAGAGGCAGGGTGGCTGTTCAAGAGGGAGGCGTGAGCCGAGGAAAGAGATCTGCCATCAACTCGCTGCTTAGAGAAGCGACTGACCCTAGGGGAGTTGGAAGTGGATGAGCGAATAGCTTGAGAAGGAAGATATTTAGGAAGAGAGAGATGAAGGTATTGAGGTCCTAGGCCCCAGAAGGCCTTGTAAACAATGCAGAGGGTTTTGAACTTAATCCTCGCTGCCACTGGGAGCTAGTGCAGAGATCTCAGTCCTGGAGAGATACGATCCCTGGGCTTGAGGCCAAGGACAAGTCTTGCAGTCCCGTTTTGGATCAGTTGCAGAGGGCAGAGAGTAGAGGCAGGCAAATTTAGAAAGAGGCTGTTGCATTAGTCCAGCCTAGAGAGAACCAGAGCTCTGGAGACAGTGAGCTTCTGAGGGAAGGAGAGGACAGAAAGAATACCTCGGAGGAGGTGCAACTGGTAGTGTGATTTCTTAGAGACATCAGAGATGTGAGGAGAGAAGGAAAGTGTGGAGTCGAAGATGACCCCAAGGTTTTTAGCCCCACAGGTGGGAGCAGGAAGAGAGCCAAGAGAGGCTGACGAGAGAGTGAAAGGAAAGGAGAGTGCAGTTGTGCCAATGAGGAGAATCTCAGTCTTACTGAAATTAAGGCAGAGATCATTGGTGGCACACCACTCCTGGATGGCAACCAGACAGTGTGAGATGAGAGAAGGAGAAGAGGTGGCGGAAGGAAGCCTGAAAATTAGTTGAGTGTCGTCCGCATAGCACTGAAAGTTTGAGCAGAGAGCGGCAATGCGTTGGGCAAGAAGTGCCAGGTATTGGTTGGTTGAACAGCCAGGGGCAGAGGTTAGACCCCTGGGGAACACCACAGGTGGTGATAGAGATAGAGGAGAGGAAGGACCCTAGCTGGACCCGGGAAATCAATCCTCAGTCTGATGGCTGCGCAAAATTCCTAAAACGAAATAGTCTTTTAATATTAATGTATTAATTGGGAGTGTCTGTACACCATATGGGTGGGCTGTGTCATCCCCCACTGCCATCTGTCTTCCTGGGCTCGCCTGTGACCAGAGTTTATTTATGAGTCTCCTTTGAAGTCAGTGTGGGCTCTTTTGAAGTGGGTGCAACAAGGGCTCACAACTTTTTGTCATGCTTTAGCCAAGGATTGCCTTCTTTGAAATCCCTTCCTTTAACTGCCTACAGTGCCAGCCAGTCTGCAGAATAGGGAAGTTTGACGCCTTCAGCAGCATCACATTTTATTGCAGGGTCATTAAATGGGAGGTGTGACATCCAGCTGGAATGGGGTTTTTCATTGTGCAGTTTCTGCATCCAGCCAGAACAGGTTTTTCCTGAAGTAAGTGTCTCTCCAACTGTCACTGGAGTTCTGTGGGTGAAACATCCTATACATCGGCTTTGCCCCCCCGAACCCCCATCAGTTCTGCTCTCCTGGCATTTTTCCGTGAGCAGTGATATCTTTTTCCATTGTGGCTTTTTAAAGCCATTTTTATTTTGCAAATACATGTGCAGGCCGTCTTTGCTTTTAATGTTTAAAAATCCTGTTTTCCATGTCACCGAATTCTTTGATTCCTCCTTCTTGGGTGAATTACATTGCTGCTGGTCCATTGATAATAACAAGTAGCCCCTTTTCCCCAACATGAAATAAAAGCAAAAGCCAGGCTGTTTTTTATTTATTTTTTTATTTACAAGATTATAATCGCCAAAAGGGATTTTTTCAAGGTTTCTGTTAGAAAAAGCAAGGACGTGAAGATTAAAACTTCCAAAAGACTAGTTTTCTAGTTTAGACGAGTACAACTGGTGATGCGTATCTTTGCAGCTCGCCACAGGCCGTTTTTGTTTCAGAGTTTAAATACCTGCCATTCATGTGACTGGGAAAGAAAAAGCCAAGACGTTTTTTCGTTGCAGTGTTTAAATAGACTCAGTAGTCTAGTGATCCCTAGGATGGGGATACCAGTGGGTTGTGGTATTGCTGTTGTTCTCATGCTAAGGTGCTTTGCTCCGATCGTGTCTAAACATGGTTTAGGCCTAAGGAGCTGGGAGTAGTGGTGGATAATGTGGGGGTGTATGACGTGTGCTTGGGTACGTGGATGTGAACTTGAGAACTAAGGGGGCACGGGGATGCCCTGATTTAGTGGTGGGAGATGAGGGGTCACAGGAGTGGCTAGAAAGGCATTTTTAAGCATCTATGCCTTGATGCTTGGTGGTTGTTGTCACAGTGTCAATTGGTCTTGTAGGGAGTAATGGGAAGGAGGGTACTTTTCAATAGAATGGGTGTGCGGTAGGTGGCGAGGACACCTGAGTCGAGCAAGGCCATTCCCGCGCTTGGCAAAAGTGCCTGCAGTGCAATGCAGTTTGGGTGTATTTCGGTTTGTAGTATGGCTGTGATTGACCACCTGTACAATTGGATAGTTGTAGAATGCTCAGGTAGGGGGCAATAACATTATCTTCCTACTTCCACTAGAATGATACGCCGTGTGCTAGAAGGTGGGTTTACTCGGTGGAGTAGGCAAGGGATGAATAGAATCCTGGGTCAGCCTGAACCTGGTTAGGTAATGTCATTACCAGTGGTTCATGTTAAAGGGAAACTAGGGCTTGATCGCAATCGAGTGTGTATGTGAATGAGCATGCAGTGTGAATGTCTGGGTGCTCATGACAGAAGGTGTGTGTGTGAGCGCACGTGTGCACGAGTGCCAGGCTCAGACTAGGGTATACAATTGTCGCGGGCACCAATGAAAAAGTGTCCCACAGTTGCAAATGCCAATTCATTCCTTTTGGGACAGGCTGCATAGTACCCAAGGCGGAGTCAAATATGATGCAAATGTGATCAAAATTGTGCATTTAAAGAATATTTATCTAGCAACACTGGTCAAAGCTACTAGCCGCAGAGTGAAGTAACTCATTAAACTGGCCCGCGTTGGCCAAAAAAGTGGCCCACTTTGACCAAAAAAAAAAGCAAAGCCATCTTGAGTGTTAATATGTGAAGGAGGGGTTGCAGTAGGGGAAGGGTACTGCAATGGGGCTGGATGGGTCCTACAGTGGCATATAATTCCAGGGCATGTTTCCTTACTGTTGCATGGCATTATTTTACTCGTGTTAAGGTCAAAGTCAACATGATAAGTGTTCTTACATAGGCAGGGGGGAGGTCTTTGTGCAGCCCACAAAACAATATTTTCCTACTGTTGCATGACATTTTCTACTGGCGTTAGGGGGCAAACAGTGTTTTCCTACGGGGGATTTGTGTAATGATAATGATTTGTTATTTTTATAGCGCGTTCGCCCAAGCACTGTACAGAGAACATATGTATATAAAAAGATCACCCAACCAAAGTTGGTACTCATTTATTGACCTCAGAAGGATGAAAGGCTGAGTGGACCTTGCACCTGTGGCCTGCAGACCACACACAGATTGCAGCAGAAAGGGCTCAACCTGCTGAGCTATTGGACCAGCTAACCAGCAAAGGCATGTTTTCGTACTCTGGCATGGCATGTTTTTTTAACTGGCAGTAAGGCTAAGCCAACATGAGCATGTTCTTATGTGGGGATGCAGCATAAATTGGCAGAGCCAGCATGAGCACATTTTGTTTTTGTTTCATTACAGGCTTCATGGGCAAAGCAAACCGTATTTTCTATATAGGAGCACCAGAATGGACGTGTTTGGGCACAATCAGTATGAAAATGTTTTTTACACTTGCGGGATACTGGCATACAGTGGGCAAGGGCCTTATGAAGATGTGTTTGAAAATGCTTCTGTGCATTGTTGACTTGGCATCTAATGCACATTTCTCATGTCTTACCTTACAAAACCGAAAGTAAACTGTGTACTCAGAGGTATCCTTCCTTTCCTCTCCTTCCCCCAGAAGCTCACTGTCTCTAGAGCCCTGGTTCTCTCTCGGCTGGACTACTGTAACAGCCTCTATCTAAATCTGCCTGCCTCTACTCTCCGCCCTTAGCAACTCATCCAGAACAGGACTGCGAGACTTGTCCTTGGCCTCAAGCCAAGGGATCTCTCCAGGACTGAAATCTCTACACTGGCTCCCAGTGATTGCGAGGATCAAGTTCAAAACCCTCTGCATTGTCCACAAGGCCTTCTGGGGCCTTGGGCCTAAATACCTTCAACTCTCTCTTCCTAAATATCTTCCTTCCCGAGACATTCGCTCATCCGCCTCCAACTCCCTCAGGGTCAGCCGTTTCTCCAAGCAACGAGTTGGTGGGAGATCTCTCTCCGCTGCAGGGGCCTCCCTCTGGAACAGCCTTCCTGACTCTCTGAAACCTGAGGAGAACCATCTCCGGTTCCGGAAGCACCTCAAAACCTTCCTCTTCGCCTCCGCTTTCTCTCCCCCTCTCCCCTGCTAAAGTTACTGAAACTGCACTGAATCTGCAACTGGGCCACTCACCGTTCTCGGTCCTTGGCCCAGCCACTTTCCCCTGCACTGCCTCCCTGGCAACCTTTGCACTACGGGACTGTGTCTGTATCCCTACAGCCCCCCTTCACAGCACTTGTCTGCACTTACTCGCACTTGCCACGAGCTGGCCCTTGTTATTTTCCTGTATGCTATTAACCCTGTACTGCACTTCCCCTCTTCCTTCCCCTTACACTTCTCCCTTTCCCCTCTACCCTTGCACTTGCGCGATCTGAATGACACCTAGCCTAGTAGGATCGTTGTCTTTCTCCGCTTGTTTCCCCCCCGCCTCGTCGCGCCTTGAAACACTTGTGTATAGGCGCGTTACAAATGCCATATCATATCATACTCTAAAATTCACCATTTCAACCTCTTATTTAAACATTTTTCTCTGTGAGAGAACCCCTCTGAACCCACCTGGGTTGCGTCGCTCTCACTTGCGATGCTTGGTAGCTCCTACAGATTCGGTCAGGGGCAGAACAAGCCCAATTTGCTAATTTAAACTAAAATATCTCAGAGATCGAAAGTGTCTTACGAGAAGAGCAGATCAAGAAAAATTGTAGATGTGCTCACACAACACCAAAAAACCAAGAACTGGAAGACACTCCTCTATCTGAGTCAATGATATACAAATGTATCCATTTAGCTCCATTGGTAGAGAGTCAGGAGATACAGAAATCTCAAGCTAATAGAGAGACGGCCTCAGAGCCAATGATCACTAAAGAACCTAGTGATGAACCACCAAAAGGAATCAAGAAGCCCAACGGCGAGATAAAGAAAAAACACAAAAAATCCAAGAAACAAATACTGAATCCTGCATTTAAAGTGTTTGAAACTGTTGAGGACAATAATAAAGATATTGAAAATTCCAAAAGAGGCAAGAGCAAATCAAGAGGTACTAACCTATTTATCCAAAAACTGAAAAGAAGACATGTTGAACAGTTGAGGAAAAAAAAGAGGAAAATAAAAAGCCTGGAAGAAAAAAAAACGTTACAACATCAAACAGATCATGATATTGTTAAGAAAAAAAACCTATGAAACGTGCAATCTTCCTGAAACCACTTAAACCGGCCATCAAAATTGCTCCAATTTTTCTAAAAACAAAACAAAAAAGTTTAGCTATTGATAAGTTAACATCTAGAGGAAATAGTATTGAAGCTGACATGACCAATAGGAAAGAAGATACACTGCCATCGAATATTGGCAACCAATAAAATATTGAACAGCCTGTGACAATTGAAATACTGGGAAAAAATCCCATTACACAAGAACTGCGAGAGGAGATATGTAAATCTATAACATCATATTTTCAAAAATTGTCTGTAACAATGACTGCTTCTGTAATAACTTCTAACTCTACTGTCTCTGTACAAAATAGTGAAGGTACTGAATCAATGACTACAAACCATCAAACGACTACAGACAAGGAACCTCACCTAATTCCAAATATTGAGGCAATGCGTGAAGAGATAAAATAAATGCTAACCGGTGATAATGCCATTAATCAAGATCCGCGATAAAGATGGCTATTCCCATAGTGTCCACAGTAAAATCTATACGGACATATACGGAAAGGCATCGAATCGATTAAATTGTTCAAATGAGTCTGTCAGAGCTGAAGAGACAACAGGAGATAGAGATGTCAAAGATGAAATATAACAATAGAACTGAACAACAGATGTCTACTGAACAGAGAACAAACCATGAATTTGCTCATAAATGAGATGGAGCTAATCCTCAAACCTTTCCCACTAGTGAAGAAATGCGAGAAGAAATTCAAAAGTGAATGGCATTATACATCACTCAAAGTCAAGAGCAGATGCTGAAACCAGACCTGTTTAAAGTGCAAATAACCCCTAATAATCAGCATGCACGTGAACAGGATTTCATAAACATCAAATACAATCCAACCTTGAAGGGCCCAGGGCTGCAGAGCGTGAACTCATCAGACTTGATTGGAAGATGGAATACTCCCCTGAACGAAAGAAGAAATGGAAACAAAACAAGATTGATCGAGTTCCATAACACAGATACAAGATCTACAATCAACCCAACCTCACAAAATAGAACAAAGCAGTAATAGCTATCAGTTGATAATGTGCTGTAGGCATAGCTCTTTCCACAGTATAATTTAAACAGAGCAAGCATATTAAACATTTTTGACGTAATCCCAAATTTATGAAATATTACAACTACAGACGTTGAGGGAGTAGAATTTCTTGATGATAAGGACCTAACTGCAGCTTGTATCTCCATTAAATCGAGAGTGATTATGGATGTACTGCTAAAAGAAATGGAGTCCTTGAATGATCTATGTTTCACGTTGTTTGAGGATACCAAAAATATGAAAGGCAGTCACCAAAATGGTACAAATGGTAATCCCTTTTTAAGAGAACAGCAAAGATCAGAAGGGAAGAACTATAATCAAATGACTACATTGGTAAAAGACCTACAATATAGTAGGTCATCTCACGCATAACAATCCCGAGAGAATGAGAAATACCGCTGGGTGTCATGGAACACTAGAGGCTATTGGCATCTATTAAATTCAGAAACAAATAATTTAGATCATTATGATATTGTGGTCATTCAAGAATCATGGCTGACTATTTTACCGATCTGGGATGATCATGATATAGACAAATGCAAATTCCAATTCGTGGGAGACTGACGGCGGGCCTTCTAGTGGCAGTAAAAACATCAAGAGGCCTCAAATCAGAAGCATGGTTATCTTTAAGTAGCCATGCTCAATTGGTGAGGATTACCAAACAACATTTGGTGATTACCTTAGTAAATATATACTGGGGGCGTGCAAGTTTAGATGAAAAAGCATTTTATGAGCAAATTGAGATTGCATTACAAGCTATTGCATCAGATTCAAATGTAACGTGTACGCTAATTATGGGTGATCTGAATCTTTGTCTTTTTAAGAATGAAAATGGCCCTGATCAAACTGAAAAATAGATTGAATTACATCATGAAAGAAATGTCCTTTGTAATGTTAAATGGGACTCTCCCTGGAGATATTCCCGCAAAATCAACATGGCAAAGAGGAACTCACAAAGCCACGATAGACTTTATTTACTGAGACTACAGGTTTATGACTCAATGTGATAGATTGGATATAAATCATAGTATTCATAGTGATCACAAGCAGCTATGCCTAACATGGTCTTGGCCCCATTTATCCAGTGACAGTGACATGTGTGAAATCAAAAATCCAGGCATGACCCTGGGATAAATTGGACAACAGAGAAATTAATAAAGCTACAATTCAAGCTAAAAAAGAAAGCTTGTGAGGATAGAAATGACAATGATATTTACATAACAGCTATGCAATCTTTCAGCGAATCTAAGAAGACTGATAATAAAGTCACATTTAAGCATACTCACTTATTTGATATACAGCTAAATGCGAGAAAGAACCAGCTAAAAAGAGAAATTAAAACCTTAAGAAAAACATTCTCTGTAGCTAATGAAATGTCAATAAGGCACTTAAAATGTGAGTATAGGAATTGGACAAGAGCAAGGAAATACCTACTGGCCCAGAAAGAGGGTGAAAAAATGATGTATCAAATCATCTCCAAATCCACTTCTGGAATATGGCAATTACTGAATAAAGCTACAAATAAAAGTCAAGCTGCCATGCAAATCAATGCAGTTCCAGAATTAAGATGGGTTCAGTATTATGAGAGTCTGTATCAGTCGCCTTTTCCTTTCTGTTTGTCCAACCTAAATCATCTATTGATGAAACATCATTTTGAAATAGAGCAAGCAGATATTGTACAATCTATTTGTGGATTAAGCTCATCTCGAGCACCAGGGCCTGACGGCCTATCTAATGTGATTTCGAAATCAAATCCTGAGTTATGGGCTGATATCCTCCTTATGATCCTTAACAAGATTCTCCCGATCGGAATTATACCATCCACATGGAGGACCTCGATAATAATATCTATATTTAAAAAAGGTGATAGGTCAGAACCTGCAGCTTACAGACCAATTGTTTTACTGGACACACCAGGAAAAATCTCCTCAGACCTATTGCTAAAGGAGTTCAATCTACGGCTAAATGAGAAAAATTGAGAGATCCCTTTCAAATGGGATTTATAGCAGGACTAGGGACTAATATAAACGTACTAGTCATTAACATCTTAAAAGCTAATGAATCACATAACAAACAACAGTTATATGTGTCCTTTATTGACTTCAGCATGGCATTCAATTCTGTACCCAGAGAAATTTTAATAAAGAAATTGATTGATGCGCGATGTCCTGCGTTTCTTATAAATTATATATATCAACTACATAACGGAACCTCAGTTCAAATTCGACTAAATACAGCTTGCCTACTGACTAGCCCGATAAACACTGCAAAAGGATTGAAATAAGGTTGTCCTTTTGCTTCTTCCTTATTTAACTTTTCCAATGTGGGGCAGAATCTTAAGGATGTTATCTCAGATTTTCCAAAACTTGGTGAAACTCTAATAAAGTGGCTACTAAGATTTGGTTTTAATATCCAAAACTCCACGAGGGCTACAGTTACTACTAAATGCTTTAAGTTGCTATGCACAAAAAAACTGTCTGACCATAAATACAATAATGTCTGAAGTAGTACAATTTGGATGGGCTGGGAAAGGTCCTAAATTGAGATCATGGTACATCCAGAAACAAGTGTTTCCAATAGTTGATGAATACACTTATTTGGGCTTGAACATCAATAATAACCAAAACGACACACCATACGAACAGAAGATGGGAGGGAAATTATCGACTGCAATATCTCAATCTAAAATCATAAATGCTAGATATGGAAAATGTTTGATAATGCCCATTATGACCTATTACAAACAAAATGTTATTCCAGTAATATTATATGGTGCCAAGTCCAAATTGGATTACTCTAATCTGTACTGGCAGAAAACCGAAGCTAAATTCTGGAGGTCGGTCTTGTTGCTTCTGAATTCTCAGCCCATGCCAGTTGTGCGATACAAATGGGTCTTTTGCTCTATTAACTATGAATAAATGGAGGAAATATGCACTATATATCGAAAATGCTTAATTATGAGACAATCGAAAGATTTGCTATCAATATTAGCGAATTATATGCAAACATTGACACAGAAATTCATCAGTCAATGGAGATACTCTGTACAAACAATCTTACAAGAAGCTAATATAATGAATGATCTCCTAATGAGCAATCCTGATAAATCAAAAATGAAGATATGGCTGATCGATTGGATAAATATCAGGGAACAGTGCATGTCATATAAAGACGTATGGCCTGATTACGAGGTAGGAGGTAGCCCTGGTTCTATTAGCACCATGGCTACCCCCTTTTCGCATTCCGGGTCCGGTTTCTCGAAATAGGGACTTACCGGGTCATTCCAACCTTGGAGGACCCGGTAAATCCCCAGTCCGAGAACCATTCCCCATTCCCATTCGATCCCCCATAGGGCTCAATGGGAATGGGGATGGAGCGGCTCCCGCTAAGGGACCTCGGAATAGGGCGGTAAGGGTTTACCGGCACCGGTCTCCTTACCGGTGCCCGTTAACCCTTACCGCCCACCTCGTAATGAGGCCCTTTGAGTCGAAACCATTTGCCCTGAAAAAATATGGCGAACTTCCATCTTACTTGACAAAATCACCAAGCTTATCTTACAGAACAGACCTTATAAGATTCCGATTAAATCTATGGTATACTAATGAAATAAGATGTTGTTGGAAACTCATACCTGAAGAAAAGAATGTGTGCCGATTGTCTCAAACAAGACGAATCATTGAAACATTTAATGACAGAATGTAAGATATCGCTTGATTTTAGAATATATTATTTGAAAGATCATTTCAATAATACTAGAACATTAACCAAAGATAAATTATGGTTAAGATTGTTTCACACAGAAAGTAAAACATTAGGTTACTCAATTGTGAACTTTCTGAAAAAAAATGGACTTGGATAAGGAAAGATAGTGATCTATCTAATCAGACTGATAGTACTCCACTGCTTAAACTAGGAATAATGTGAAATATAGATGCATATACTTCTCTCCTAACAGATGATCAATGGAAGAGAAATAATTGGTTGATATATGTTTAAATGTTTAAATACTTAAATGAAGTTTATAATTTTTACTTATTATGTATAGACAAGTGCAAATATTAATTGTGAAGCATAATTTTATTTTTTATATGTATGATAAAATATTGAAACATTGATTGTAAATCAGCTGTATTAATAAAACAAAAAAGTAAAAATACAGTACAATAATAAAGAAAACAGATGACCTAGCTAGCACCCTCCCAGGCACATGCCGGCGATGTCACTTCCTGTAATGTCAGGACTTTTGACATCACTTTACAGGGCTACCTTAAGAAATTTGGGGGCCTAGGGCACAGAGACCTCTCTGCACCAAAGAAATGACAGGATCCAGAATATCTGGTTGCGCCCCCACCCTAATTGCGCAGCAATGAAATATGCATGGAAACTCCCTCTCGGTCCCCTTACCCTCTTTAGACATGGTGGAACCAAGCAGCATTTGACGGGCAACATTTCTAGTCCACAGCGAGAGTACACGTGTTAAAGCATTGGTATAAGACACATTTTAACACATGCAGGTGGAGGAATGGTGTAGTTCAGATGCAAGGCATAGATAAGTAGCTGTATGAAGTCACACATACCCCTGCATACAGTGAGAGATTTTTTGACAAGCGTACCTTCAGAACTAAACGACTGTTAGGGGCAGAAGATTTTCAAACGATTTTCAAATGTTTACAGACTGACAATGTTGAGAGGATACTCAAAATTAGAGTAAAGGTGTTGCACAGGATCATGCGTTGGTTAAGAATTGAAGCTGAGATTTGTGCCCAATCTACATTTTCTGCACTTGACCACATTGTTTCTCAGTTCTTATCATAGAGCAAGATGCAATTATTTGTGACAGTTTCCCTTTCATGAACTAAAATAATACCCTATTGCTTTAAGAATGGACTTGGAAAATACACAAATCACATAATAACACCAACATGACAACATGTATTCAAAATGACAATGATTCTAGCTTTATTTTCACTATCACAAAGGCAAATAAACAAGCACCACAATATTAATTGATGTGAGCTTAAATGTTTTCTTCTGGGATTTATTCTTGTATTTCAAAGGTTTAAATCACCCAACGCACACAATCAAGGACTGTTATTTATGATGTGCAGATGTGTCCTTGAAATTATATAAGAAAGCAGACTTTTTTGGCCAAATGAGCAGACCTCATAATATACTCACAAGAGGCCTGGGACATTTGGTCGCCTCTCTTCTGTAGCTCAAATGGCTTACATGAAAAGCAAGATCAGACAATAGGCTAAGCAATGCCACCATTATGTGAGAAGGTAAATCCTTCCTTGGAAGACACGATTTGTCCAGGATCACTGTATCGTCCGCTGGCCAAGCCGGGATATGAGCCACAACACTTTAGTTGCAGTGTCTCGAATTTGACTATCTAATCACCTCTCCATACTAACACTTAAAACTCCTCATTGGGGGAGGCAACCAGTTTTAACAACCCTCATTTGAAGGAGCAAATCTGTAGATTTGCACCAGAGTGATGCAATGTTACTTTTTCTATGTAGCACAAACTGGTTCAGTCATGTTACTGTGTAGCACACAGTAAGTGGTACTATGACAAAAGTATATATGCACGTCATACATAGGAGGAGCTGAATCGGCCTTGCTGAGATTTGATGGTGTGAACTGGCCTATGAACACAAATCTCTGTAACGAGAAGGTTAAGAAACTGAGCTATCTTCTGAGCAATCATAACATTCAAATGTATCGATATGTATTTCAACTTTTGGTATGGCGCATGATCTATATATTGAATGGACAAACTGTGTACTACAGTGAACATAAAAATCATTATAGCAATAATTGATCTGAGCAGAATGTACTTGTCAGTATCAGTCTGGCAGCAGGTGTGATGCCTCGGCAGTACACCAGAAAACATCCTGGGATGTGTTATTTTAGTTTTGTAAAATAATTAGCTCTGACTGCCTTAAATCAGACTGCCATGTGCCACTACCCCTCCATCGTCCCCATCCAGGGAGGGGCCTGATGGCACATGCTCCTTTTGCCCTACCATAAAGACGTCTCTGTTTGCGTTATATCACTCGGTCTAAGGTTATGCCATAAGGTTTAATCTCCCTTCTGGTACCTTTAAAAGTTGTCACCCCTGATTAAGTGAGTCCTTGTGCATGGAAACGCACAGTATAAATGTAATGTAATGTAACATGCTCTTTTATAGCAACTTTCTCTCCTTCTAATGTTGACCTTGCTGTGCATGGCTGTGTAAGAAAGGTAGGCAGGATGTGTTAGATAGCGGGAAGGCAAATAGGGAAACCTGTTATGTTGATGGATGCAGGTCGGAAGTACCTGTTACCTGTTGCTGATATGAAACTCTATGCCTTCATTGTGGTTGGTTCAGACTGGAGCATGTTCCACCCATGAAGTGCACAATTGACAATAATGGTTGTTGTTAGAAGATGGATAGGGTCTGAATCTGTTAAGACTTGGTTGATCATCTGAAGGAGTGCGGGAAGTGTAAGGTTGCAAGATTTTAATAGCTGGGAGTTAGTTGAGGCGCGGAGAGAGGGGGCAAGAGGGTTCGGATCTTGTCACTTCCTAGCTCTTGTTTATAGATTTCACTGAGAGATTCAGGTGTAGACCAGTGTCACACCTCATGAGGATCCATGAATCAAAATAGATTTCCCCCCAGATGGTAATCCAAAGAGGTTTGTTATTACTTGCCATATAATGGCGCAGTTTTCTGGTGCATCATTTTAGTCAGCTGGTATTATCTTTCATTCCTTTAAAGTGGTTGGAATATCTTGTTCTGGTATTCTATGTTGTGAGAAACGAGAAGGTGTCTCACCCGCTAGTCCCCGGGGATATGTCATCCAGGTGGGTAGGATACGTAGGAACTTTATCCCCCCCCTTTTACAACACACACACTTTCTCACAGACAGCCCGCTATGAGAGAAAACAGACTAACACGCGAGACTAACACCCGAGCTGTATATCAGACGTGTCCCAATGGATGGTAAGGCAAATCAGGCAATTACTGATCATCGCACACGCCTGACTTCCATAACACTTTCCCACACAGAACAGAAAGCATAAGACCAGGAACCAGGCTGAAGAATTCTGTATTGTGTGTCAGAGGTACCTGGGGCCCTCCTGCGTTGGTAATCAAGGCAGGGAGAATCTCCAGCCACCGTGGTACTGTCCTTGGCTCCAAGAACAAAACTGCTTCAGTGAAAGCAACACATCCGGTGAGTTGGGGAGACCGATACAAGACCGGTCTGTGTTGAAGCCAAGATTGCAAGCAGCAAAACATTATGGCGAACGCTGGAATGAACATTGTTAAAACGCGTGTGATAAGAGACGTGAATGAAGTTAAACTGATTGAACTTTAAAGCAAGCTACAATACCTTTGACGGAGAGTTCCGCCATCACGCGGGTGCTCAATCGAAGGTCTCTGTAAGGTATTCAGCTCAGAAGTAATAACAGTAGATAAAGTTGGTCCATGCCTGGTCGAGGGAAATCAATTGAAAGAGAACAAATAAATGTGAATTGAAGTGGTCCTGCGATGGGTCAATTCAAATCCTGCGCACAGTCGAAAGTCTTTGATTTCGATGAAGCAGAGAAAGTTTAGAAAGGTACATGGATTTGGTCCGAGTCCGACAGAGGAAGATCAATTGAACGTTTTGTGTGAAAGTGGGTCTGAGCCCAGCAGAGGGGGGCCCGGGGTGAATCGAAAATCACCAAAGAAGTAGTACATGAGTATCCTGAGGAGAAAGGAACTTTTGAATGTTTGTCGCATCAGGCCCTCTGAAGTAAGAGACTTTGAATGGCAAAGAGACCTTGACATAGAAGGCCCTGATACTAAGATCTTAACTGCATTGATATTGATATTGATACTGATATTTTATTTCTATCGCGCTCGTACACAAGTGTTTCAGATGCGAAAGCATCCTCGTGCTAGAGAATCCAGAGACTGTGCTAAGCTCGAGTGTGCCTCCTTGTCCCGTGCTGAAAACGTGGGGAAGGGAGGCCAATGGCTTGACTATTCTAAGATATAATTTCTTAAACACTTTTCTTTTGCATAACATTGTATCCCACACTATTTTGTATTTAGAAGTAAGGATTGGCAATCGGTTTATCAGTATAGGCCCTTTTGTTTTGTCAGACTCCACTAGGACTGCGTTATTATTATTTGATGGTTGTAGCTTGCTTCCATCTTTAGATTTATGTTTAGATAGGCATTTTCAAACCCAATTAAAGTTCAATAAACACCCTAGAACTGTGGTCACTTGTGTCTGTCTTTCTGTTTGATACCATGCCTTCTTTACAATGTGCACCCAAAAACAGATCAAATGGAATCTTTCCTGACCCTCTCTCCCCTAACCCCTTGTCTTCCTACCACACACACAGATCTGTAAACCCTAGGTGTGGGCACATTAAATACCTTTTGCCAGACAAGCCTTGGCACTAGGGGACCACATGTCTACTACATTACGACCAGACATGCACGCACGACACACAATACACAGCTGAAAGACTCATTAAGTGAGTCCTTTGATGCAGACACATGCAGCCCACATATATTATTTGAGTACTACAAATGTATGACATACAGGTGTGCACACAATAGATGAATAAAACACAGAGTTCCAAGATCGAACTATAGGCCTATCTCTTTGATTCATTCATTAGCAAATCTTTATTGCAGAGTGATTTTGCACCGTTTGGAAGATTGGGTGGCCAGGGTGGGCATTCTTTCTTCTGTGCAGGCGGGATTTGGAGCAGGTGTTTCCACACTAGATCAGGCAATTCAGGCTAGACCTCATGTACCTGAAATAGGTGCTCCTTAACGCCCTAAGTCTGTATCTGACATCTGTTGATTTACAATCTGCATTTGACACCGTGCCGAGGGACTCTTTGTGGCCCGCCTGGAGGAATTGGGCATTCCCAGGTCTTTGGGTAATGGCATAACATCTTTGTACTCTGGCAACTCGGCACGGATACGTGCGGGACCGTTTGGAGAGCTCACCCCTCCTGTACCTATTGATATTGGGGTTAAGCAGGGTTGTGTCATGGTCCCATTGTTATTTCTATTATACATCCATACCATAGGGCCTGCTTTTTTAGAAGCTGCAAGGGGGCTATGGAACATAAAGTGGAGCCTATTGTTTGCTGAAGACGCAGTTCTGCTGTCAAAAACACTGGTGGGCCTACAGAATCAGCTGGAGGTTTTTAATAAATTATGTGCCGCAAAAGGCCTCCGCATTAACTTTTGTAAAACTAAAACCATGCGCTGTCTTGTGCTGGGAAAAAGGCCCAAGTATGGGCGAACTTTCATTTAAACAACCACCGTTGGGTTCTGTGGATTCCTACACATATTTGGGGTTGATTTATTCGAATAAACTGAAATGGTATAATGAGCTAGAAAAGATCTTGCTATCTCATTTGCGTCAGTGTGGGCTTATCAGGAATCTAGTAACCCACCTTGAAGGCAAGGTTTTCACTGTACCCCTCAAGATCTATTAGGCCCAGACAATTCCGGTGGTAACATATGGGGCCGAGTTGTGGGGCGTTAATGATTGCACCTCCATTCAGATAGCTGAAAATAGATTTCTGAAATCGTTGCTTGATATGATATGATATGATAGGTTATTTTCAACGCGTTTAATACCCAGAGGTTTATAAGCGCAGATCCGGGGATCGAACCTGTGTTGCTCTGTTTCGTCTTGCTTCCAAGGCGAGCACGTTGCCGCTGAGCTATCCTTCCGAGACGAGGTTTACCTTTGAGGGCCCCGTCCACGGCAGTGGCATGTGAATTTGCTCTTATAGAAATCCAATATGCCATCATGATACAGCCAATGGTATACTGGCTGCGGATCTGGAACAACAAAGTTTTATCCCCATTTAGGGAAGCTTTGGAGGAGCTACTATCACCACCAGGCGGGAGGAAGCTTCCACGATTTAGGCATGTAAGAAACATGCTTTTTAACATTGGGTTAGGGGACTTACGGGGCGATCCAACAAGGGTAGGCAGAGCCTATAAAGTGGAGGTTAAGAATAAATATAAATATAGAGAGTGGACGTGGAGTAAGATGATTGATAATTTTGTGACTGGGAAAAAAGCTAGGGCTTACTTACAGCTCAAGGACGTCTGGGTTCCGGGGGCATATATGGACCACCAAGTGTCTGTGAAACTAAAAAGCTGGTTTGCAAAGTTTCGATTGGGCATTCTCCCATTGGCCTATTTGTCCGCCAAGTGGAAGAAGGGTTCTTGTCCTGCAATGTTATGTCCATGTTGTGGCAGGGGGCGTCAAGATGAGGCGCATCTTCTCTTTTTTTGTCTGTTCCTTTGCCGGGCAAATGTCGGTTGGCAAAACCCAGATTGGAGTCAGCTTGACTCGCCTTCAATGCTGTCTGCCCTTTGAGCTCTAACATGTGGTACCACTCCTGTATCTGTGTTAGCAGTTTCATCCTTTTTAAGTTTTGTTTTTAATAAGAGAATGTTACTGCTTAGATAAGCTTTTAGTTTGGGAAAGTCGATGGTTAAGGATTCTGTTATCCACCGCTTAACATGTCACCCATTTGTACTATGATTACTGTTGTTTTATTTTGTACCTCCTACCTTTTATGGCAGTTATGCCAAAATAAAGGAAAGAAAGAAAGTTCCAAGATCTCTTTAAGTGAGTCCTCCTGCAGGAACTCATTTGTTCTAAATATCTTCTTCTTTGAGTCCTGAGAGTTTTGGTACTTGTTGGACTAACTGATAATGCACTTTCGAAGTTGCATAGATATTCTTCATGAGATGGGAATTAGCAAAGTGTGAGGAATGAACAACAGTGATGGTTTTGCCCAAATCAGGTATGCAAGGAATGCAGAGCTATGATCGTCTTGCCTAAGAGATGATCATATCTACACAGCAGATCCTTGACATTACAGACAGGGCAGTTGGAAATGTTGCACTCAGTGCCTGGAAATGGACAAAATGTACACTGGAACCCCCACCCCCCACGCAGCTGGGGAGATAGGGGTCAGGGTGATGTGAGTGAGCAGAGGATCGGAGTCCAGGTCAAGCATTGCACAGTCTTCTCAAGGAACTGAATCAAGTGCTGTTGGAAGGCACATGCAGGAAGGATTGAGTCCTAGTGATTTGCATAAAAACAAAGAGCATTATGGGAACATAAGAATGACCACAGAATTGTATATCTAAAATATATCTGTGATAGTGATTCAAGCTTGAAATCCTTTTGATCAAACATTGCAAACTGCTCTCTGCTCATTTCGTTTGCTGGAATGCTCTCCCTAACAGAAAAATGTCTGTAACTCGCAAGACATATATACTGGGTTGAATGCTTTTTGTTTTTGGATGCAAGGCTTGTGCTGTTCCACTGATTCTCCTGATCATCCATGATAGGCCTCTGCAGGTGCTCAAGCGGTATCAGGCAGAAGTCCTTCTCTGGTGGCACAGCTTAAAATATTCTAGCGTTTTAAAAGACAATGGGCCTCATTACAAGCCGGTATAACCATACCAGCACCGTTTCCATGTCCGCCCAATCATGACCTGCGGACCTGGAAAGAGCACCACCTCCAACCGCCACCGCAGAGTTTAGGCTCCCGTAAACTCTGCCTGCACGGAAACCCCTCCATTACAGGCTATACTAAACACTGCGAGCATCACAAGTAGCGCAGACATGGAAACACTGCCTGAAAAATGGCGTTAAAACCGTGATCACGGTGGCGGTACCGCTGCCACTGCAAACATGACGTTAAACAGTGAATCAGGGCACAGGTGCACCAAATCAGCCCAGCTGGACCCAGCAGGCCACTGGGAGCCTACAAAAGGGCCACACCCAGCCCAACACAAAACAGAACCATGCAGGCAGCAGCTCTAGTAGCATTGGGACTGGGCCTACTAAACCAACAGGCAGCACTGCACATGATGGCAGTAATGGTGCAGAGGAGGAAGCGGAGGCGTAGGAGGCGCAAGCGGCAACCAGCTAACCCTGTACCTATGGCAAACCCCATTGTCCAGCCGGCACCACCCCGCAGGCAGCCTGCAACACCACGCATCAGGACCTCACCCTGGAACCTTACCCCAGGACAGATCCACACACTATGCCGGCTAGACCGTCCAACAATCCTGTACATCACCGCCATGATAGAGGACGACATCAGCAGCCACATAGACACCCCCACCGCCACCTCCCCTCCTGAAGGTTGTGTCTGTTCTGCATTTCCTTGGCACCGGGACCTATCAACACACAGTTAGTGAGCTACACAGCCTATCACAACCCTGTTTCTCCAAAATAAATCCTGGTACAGGTACTGGATGCCCTGTTGCGCCATGTGTCGGAACAGAAAGCCCTACCCCATACCCTCCCCAAGGTCATTGCCACCAAGTTGGCCTTCCATGCTATAGCAGGCATGCCAAATTGCATAGGTGCAGTCAACTGCACCCACATTGAGCTGACAGTACCACGTGCAATTGAGAGGGTGTTCCGCAATAGGAAACAGTACCACTCACTGAATGTACAGATGGTATGTGATGCCACGCAACTGATAACACATTGCTGCGCACGTTTCCCAGGCTCAACCCATGACTCAATGGTGCTGCGGAATTCCACATTGCCACTGTAACTGGAACGCTATGCCGGACAAAGCACATGGCTATTGGGTGAGTACAGCTGCCAATGCACCGACCCTGTGGAAGTGGTGTGTGTGTGTCCAGGGCAATTAGCAATGTGAGTGTGCTGCTGTGACTGCACATGCATCACCCCCCCGGCCATCAACTGAATAGACAGCGGAACCTAAACATCACAAAGCAACACATGACAGGTTACCACAGTGTGCCCGTACACACCCTGCCACATGACACACACAGCCGATACTATCACTGTCCCATACACCTGGAGCCACTGCAAACACCCACTCACAATATGCAACACTGCCCTCCCAATGCACATTATGCCTGTACCTAAGACGTCCTGCATCGACTACTTCATCACGGTGGAGTGACTCTGCCATGTGTGCACATCACTGCACAATGCCATACTCACAAGCCAATGTCACCCACAGGGCAGAGTACACATGCACACCAATGCTTTGGTCAATGTCCAGTTGCCAACGTCCTCCACGAATGCCAAAGAACATAACCACCCACCGATCCAACCACTGCATGCCACATATGCATGAATGAACAATGACACAAGATTGCACTGCATCTGAGGAAGACATGATACCACAGACACTGACATGTCCCCCCCATCTACATCCCATGTAGGTGATGCTGGATATGCACTCACGTCATGGATGATGACGCCTGTACGGAGGCCAAGGAACAGGCATGAAGAGGCGTACAACAGGGCACATGTCCGCACACGTGGCATGATTGAGAGGACATTTGGACTGCTAAAGGCCCGGTTCCGCTGTTTGAACAGATCTGGCGGATCACTGCTGTACAGCCCAGTGAAGACGGGTAAAATCACGCTCGTTTGTGCCATGCTGCACAATCTGTGCCTGCGCAGGAACATTCCAATGCCCCCAGACGCAGATGATGAAGATGGCGATGGGGATGGGGATGGGATGGCACAACCTCCTCCTGGGGGTCCACTAGATGGACAATGAGCACGGGATGAACTGATTCGCATTTACTTTTGAGAGACAGCACATTCACAGCATTGCATGGATATGGTGATGCCAATAAATGAATTGTTGTACTGCAAATGAAATGATGGATGTCCACTTATGTATGTTTTTTTGAAATGATGATATATGGATGAATTAACAACAGGGAAGGAGGTGCAATGCTTAGGGAAGCTGTACACCCGTGCCCACCCACCACCCAAAGGTACCCAACCCCAACCAGGCCCCAATATTCACACCCCCTAATCGACCTCCCCCACCACCCAAACCTAGCCACCCCCAACCAGGCCCCAATATTCAAACCCCCTAATTGACCTCCCCCACCACCCAAACGTACCCACCCCTCAGACCCTTCAAGTCCACATGTGTCCTGCAGTGCCCGACACACATGCCATCACTTCCGTGTGCGCTTCTGTGCTTGTGCATCCTTGCCCGAGAGCCCTATTAGCCGACTCGAGCGCCTCCATGGACTGGCAGTGGTGGAGCTGGATGGGGTGGTGGTATTGGATGGCACAGAATCAGGAATAGGTGGCATATGTGCAAGATTTGCCTGTTGGCCAATCAACATGGACTCAATGAGCCTGGAGGTGTTGCCATTGCCCTCCCGCACATGGCGTGCCAGGGTGACTATAGTGCTGGCAAAGCGTCCAATGGACCTTGAGAGGCGACGTACTGATGTGCTGTAGCACTCCCTCTGCAGCCTAGATTCCTCAAGATGACTCTTCACCAGCTGGCTGAGGGTAGCTTGCTGCTCCTGCATCCGCTGCATGCAGGAATTTAGCAATGCCATTGAGGGGGTAGGTGACCTCATGGGACTTCGGAGTGATGTGGGGCTGAACTCCAGCTGATGGAAGGATTCCAAGTCATCCAATGTGGGCATCTCCCCCTGTGGCCCTGTATCAGACTGCACTGCCGGGGCACTGTTGTTGCCTCCTCTGTAGTGCAGCTGCTTTCTGTGGTGGGTCGGGTGGGCATGATGGGTGCCCGGGGCACTTGTGTTGCATCAGGCAGCGTGGAGACGGTGGGGATGTTGGTGATGGTGGCTGGCACATGTGTTGCAGTTGCTACTGGGGGCAGGGATGCCGAACTGCTGGCAGCATCCTCCTGTGCAGGGGCGCTGGCTTGGACACGTGCCGGAGCTGATTGCCTGGGCTGTTGTGCAGTATCACTGTCACTTGATACGGCTGTGGGGACACAGAGGGCATGCAATTAGTTATGTGGTGGTGCCTGATGGGTGCATCACATGCATCATACAGGTTGATCATTTAATAGTGGCATTTACATGCATCTGCTTGTTGGCGGAAATGCATTGTAGTGATATTGGTCACCATATGGATCATGATGGGTCCTTTGGCCCAGTCATGCACTGCCTGTGGGAGGGGGGTGTTAATGGGTCCTTTGGCCCTGTAATGCACTGCCTGGGGGGGGTTGTTAATGGGTCCTTTGGCCCAGTCATGCACTGCCTGGGGGGGGTTGTTAATGGGTCCTTTGGCCCAGTCATGCACTGCCTGGGGGGAGGAGGGGTTGTTGATGGGTCCTTTGGCCCAGTCATGCACTGCTTGGGGGGGGGGTTGTTAATGGGTCCTTTAGCCCAGTCATGCACTGCCTGTTGGGGGGGGGGTTGTTAATGGGTCCTTTGGCCCAGTCATGCCCTCAACATATACTCATATGGCATTCATGTTTGCGCACTTACCAGCATCTGCAGGTGTGTTCACTCCTGTCTCAGCCTCCCCGATCCCATGGATGCCCTCAAGGTGGAGGACACTGCTGCAACGCTTCTCCCATGCTTGCAGCCTCAGTGTGGGGAAGGGGGTCCTCCACCTGTCCCACTGCTGCATTGGCGGTATGTGGAGATCAGGTTCCGCACCCACAGCCTGAGGTCGTCCCACCGCTTGTGGCAGTCCTTTACACTCCTCACAGTCACGCCCACAGCGGTGCACTTGCGTGCTGCTTCCGCCCACACTTCCTTCCTCTGCTGCTGTGTGGCATGCCGTTGATCAGCACTGAACAGCATCTCAGCATGCTCCACTATGTGCTCGACCAGAACAGTTAGCTCCGCCTCATTAAAGCGCTGTTTGCGGTGCCTCTGGGCTGGAATCCTGGCAGACATGCTGGTGGTCCCATTTGGCTTCTCACAGTGTGGATTCTGCTTGTGCTGACTCTGGATGGCAATGGATTGTGCTTTATATGATGGCCGCCTCTCTGTTTCTGGTTTCGGCGAAGGTAATTCCGGTTCCGTGTCCATGGCGATGGTTGCGGACAGGGGTTTTGCGCAACTTGTGGCGCGGCTATGTCCATTTCCGTGGGTGTTTCCATGACGGCGGTTACAACATTTCCACGTCCGTGTGGTGCACGCGACCAACAGCACGTAATCCGATGCTCTTACTGCAACCTTGCAAACGCGGAAACTTTGTTACCGCTGCCGCAGAATCACCGCGGTCCGGACAAGAAAAGTTGTAATGAGGCCCAATGTTAATGCTACAGTTTGAATATATGTGTTTTTTCCTGAACATTGGCTTTACATAATTCAAGCATTCATTGAGTACTATTGTATATGGTCACACACCAAAGAATACATAGGCCCTCATTATGAGTGAGCAGGTCTGGAAATAAGGTGCCCCTGACGTTGTTACCAGCACTTTTTCTGGACCAGCTCACTCCTAGTCTGCCGGTAGGAGCTGTGAACTACCCGGCAGATAAATCACTGAAACACCGGCACCGTTAGTAACGGTGCCGGTGCTTCAGTGTTCCCATTATCGTGGAGCCCTAAGGGACTCCATTGGAATGGGAACTTATCGTTCGGCCGCCGCTCACAGTATCCATGTATTACCAGGATATCGGGCGGCGGAAATGGTAAGCCGAGGTTGCTGGTAGCTGGAAGCAACCTCATAATGAGGGCCATAGTCCTCGCTAAGTGAGCCCTCGTGGAGGACCATGAACAGCCCAGTTATCTCATTCTGCAGGTTCTCATGCAAAAGCACACACAACTAGGTGGTCTAATTACCATAGCTCTTGCTCACACGGTTACCCATAAGCTCTCTTTTCCGTGAGTCATCCTGACAGGCGTGCAACTAAACCCAAAATTTCACTTGCATCAGTCCCCCTTTCCCTTTAAACCCGAGAAATGCTCGTAGTAACTTAACACCTCAAACTGTAAAAGAGAAAGTTGTGTTATTTGGAACACACTTCTAGCTTGTTCTTATTAATGAAGTTAAGAAAATGAGAATATCCACAACAACCAAAAATTGTCTACTATTGTTGGTTGCCTGCCAAATGCTTACAGATGTCTCATTTTGTGGGTTCTTCTCCAGATACACACATTCATACGTTCAACCCCAGCACCCGACCTACAAAGCCTACCCAAGACCCCCTCACCTCACACCAGGTGGATAACGTGCCATCAGTGAGATGCTGACATTCCTCCAGGATACAGAAAATACATGCGTATGTCTCCAAATTCTAGACCGGTCCTATCCTTGCATGGATGCCTCTGTCACTGCTGCACTCATTCATTTTAAACATAAAAAGCACAGCTCCACATTTGATATGATATGATCTGATATGACAAGTCATTTATAACGCGCCGGAACACAAGTGTTTCTATGCACGGCAAGACCAGGGAGGGAAACAGAGGGAAGACAAGACAAATGATCTTACTAGGCCTTGTGTCATTCAGAGTCTTGCAGGCTTGTTCTGGATTAGTTGTAGAGGGCGGAGAGTAGAGGAGGGCAGATTGAGAAAGAGGCTGTTACAGTAGTACAGACTCGAGAGAACCAGGGCTTTGGAGACAGTGAGCTTCTGGGGGAACTGAGAAAAGGAAGAATACCTCTGAGGAGGTGAATCTGGTAGTGGGCCTTCTTGGCAAGGTCTGTGATATGAGGAGAGAAGGAGAGAGTGGTGTTAAAGTTGACACTAAGGTTTTTGGCCTCACAGGAAGGCAAAGGAAGAGGGCTCAAGGAGGGTGGCCAGAATGAGAGAGAGAAGGCAGGAGCAGGGGTCCCCAATGAGAAGGATCTCCGTTTTACTGGCATTAAGGCAGAGATCATTGGAGGAGCACCAATCCTGAATTACGGATAGACAGTCAGGAATGAGCAAGAAGGAAGAAGAGGCAGAGGGGAGCCTGAAAGATAGCTGAGTGTCATCAGCATTACACTGAAAGTTAGAGCAGACGTTAGTGATCAGGTGAGCCAAAGAGGGCCAAGTAGATATTGAAGAGCCATGGTGAGAAGATAGAGACCTGGGCCACACCACATGTGTAGAGAGAGGTGGTGGAGAGAAAGGACCCCCAAGTTGGACCTGGGAGGGTCGGTGCAGGAGGAAGGAGATCAACCAATCCAGAGCCTGATCCGTGATGCCCAGGTTCTCATGGAGTCGTTTGATCAGGATGGCGTGATTGCTTGTGTCGAAGGCAGATATCCCCCTTCGTCAAGATATCTTTGATTTTTCTAAGGTCCCACTGCTGTCACCAACAGCTAGTGAAGCTTACGAAACGTGTACTTGACAATGTGACTTTCGTCCAGGGAGAGAGATTGAGAGAAAAGGAGAGTACAGAGAGAGAGAGGGAGAAAAAGAGAGAGAGAAAGAGAACACTAGATCAGCGTGTGATATGCCAGATTCAGAAAGTGTCATTCTTTATGTTCTCATAAGATACACAAATCTAGAGAGCATAAGTTGTCAGATTCAAGTCCTGTGTCCTGCACATCAACTTGGTACTAGAAATCTGCCATTTGTAATGTGGTGATCCCTGACTCTGCTTCGCAAGTAAAGGACAGTCATCACTAGGGCAATACCGAAGAATCTAATCCCTACTGTTAGTAGAGAGGTACTCTTTCATCTCTAGGGCAATGCTAAAGACTCCAGTCCCTACTGTTAGTAGAGAGGTGCTCTTTCATCACTAGGGCAATGCTAAAGACTCCAGTCCCTACTGTTAGTAGAGAGGTGCTCTTTCATCACTAGGGCAATGCTAAAGACTCCAGTCCCTACTGTTAGTAGAGAGGGGCTCTTTCATCACTAGGGCAATGCTAAAGACTCCAGTCCCTACTGTTAGTAGAGAGGTACTCTTTCATCACTAGGGCAATGCTAAAGACTCCAGTCCCTACTGTTAGTAGCAAGGTGCTCTTTCATCACTAGGGCAATGCTAAAGACTCCAGTCCCTACTGTTAGTAGAGAGGTACTCTTTCATCACTAGGGCAATGCTAAAGACTCCAGTCCCTACTGTTAGTAGAGAGGTACTCTTTCATCTCTAGGGCAATGCTAAAGACTACAATCCCTACTGTTAGTAGCGAGGTGCTCTTTGTATCACTATGGCAATAGTGAAGACTCCAGCCCCTACTGTTAGTAGAGAGGTGCTCTTTCATGACTAGGGCAATGCCAAAGACTCCAGTCCCTACTGTTAGTAGAGAGGTACTCTTTCATCACTAGGGCAATGCTAAAGACTCCAGTCCATACTGTTAGTAGAGAGGTACTCTTTCATCACTAGGGCAATGCTAAAGACTACAATCCCTACTGTTAGTAGCGAGGTGCTCTTTGTATCACTATGGCAATAGTGAAGACTCCAGCCCCTACTGTTAGTAGAGAGGTGCTCTTTCATCACTAGGGCAATGCTAAAGACTCCAGTCCCTACTGTTAGTAGAGAGGTACTCTTTCATCACTAGGGCAATGCTAAAGACTCCAGTCCCTACTGTTAGTAGAGAGGTGCTCTTTCATCACTAGGGCAATGCTAAAGACTACAATCCCTACTGTTAGTAGCGAGGTGCTCTTTGTATCACTATGGCAATAGTGAAGACTCCAGCCCCTATTGTTAGAAGAGATGTGCTCTTACAACTCTAGGGCAATGCTGAAGACTGTAGTCCCTACTGTTAGTAGAGAGGTGCTCTTTCCTCACTAGGGCAATGCTGAAGGCTGCAGAAGATCCAGTCCCTACTGTTTTTTTGAACAACAGTTCACTACGGCAATGCTTAAGACTCCAGTCCCTACTGTTAGTTGAGAGGTGCTATTTCTGCTGTCACTCTCTACCTTTCTTTGTAAGTGTGTTCCATTTTGGCTGGGATTGAGTCTCCATTCCTTAATTGGAGCACAGGCCTCCTGCCTGGTCTTTTAACATTCTGCGACCTTGGCAACACTGCAAAGAATGCACACAGTTACAGCATCACACAGGTCTTTTTTATGCTGCAATCGTCGCAAGGTGGCCACCTCTCCACACTCAAGAGGACGTGTTGCACTGCCTGCCACGAGACTGCAGAAATGAAGGAATGCCTGGAACCAGTATGCAAGTGGATGAATACGATTTGGCCATGGCAGAATTCTTTGTGGCCGAATTGTCAGTGGTCAATTCAGCCGTGAAGACAATTTTACTGAGACCAAATCCAGCCAAACGTATACCCCCAACGGCCCCCAATACTTCCCGTACCCACCCCTTACTTACCTTTTGACGTCCGGTTTTCTTCTGACCCGGCAGCGTCAGTTCCGTCCCTTCTTCAATTATCGGACCGAATCCTCAGGGACCCCTTAACTTCTTTTTTTTCCCATGCCCTGCCTCCAAACCTCCAGAAGCGGGGGAAACACCCCCGCAGCCCCCGTTCCCCATGTTTGGTAGTGATTACCCAATTTGATCGTTTTGAATGGATCAAATGGTACCTAGAATTCGGCCAGATGTACCATGCGATCAATTCAAAACGATCAAATTGGGTAATTCCGATGCAAGTTCCTTGGTGCACCAACCTTCCCAATTGGAATGGATTAGAAAGAGGAGTTAAGCAGTGTTCGTCAACGGCACTATAATATTGCAACATGTAGGGATTTGGTATTATCCTGTATCCTAATGGAACCTTTGGTCAGTGTATTGATTGACAATGGAGTGTTAAGGGTTAGAATGTTTATGTGTGACTGGGGTTCTATGTGGTCAGTTGGGAGATGTAAGCCTACCTGGGAGGATGCAGGTGTATGTTGCCCTGAACCCAGATGTACCTGACATTATATGACCATCATAATGTACTGGAACTAAATAAAGAAGTTACTGGAACTTCACCTGAGGTCATGGTCATCTGTGGGGAACTAGGAGTTCTACACAACACTGGCACAGTAACATGTTTTGGCCGTTCTATTAGCAGGCACGTTCTCCTAATCCTATATGTTTTGACATGACATCTGTTATATTGCAATGTTCAACAAATCGTCCCGGTAAATGCAATATTAACATGTCACTATTGGGCATCACTGTTTCTTTATAAAAACAAAAAAAGAGTTAAGCTACAGACTGTATTTCAGGACTCTTCATTTTGATTCTCTATTGCTTAGAAATCAAGTGGCAGAAGGGTTAATTCGTTATTGCACCAAGAGCTGTTTCATAGCTGCAATTAACCCAATAAATTTCACACGCATGCTATTGTTTTAAATCACCTGGCTGTGAATGGATTTAGACAGCACAGAGAATGTTCTACTGGCATATATTTTTCCCTGCACATAGGCAACAAAAAATATGCCAACCCTACATGTACTAGTAGTCTCTTCCCATACAGGTGTCAAGAGCTATCTGCAGGGGGTAAAACTGGAAAGGCACAGCAGAGGACTCTATTCTCGGGGCACTCTGTACCATATCACAGCTTGCATGACGTGCGACATGGCTCTGTCTCTTTGAGGCTTCAGTCTGTCACAAAACGCCCCCGTGTGGCTCTCAGACAGTCCATCTTTCTGTAGAGTGACACCTTAATGTGCATGGGGTTTCTATTGTCCGACAGCAGAAAGTTCCCACCTGCCTGTCTCCCTAGAGCTTGAAATAGAAACAGAGGAATGGGTGCTCCTGGTTCTAGAGTAACTGCATCCCGCAGAGAGGTACTCTACTACTAAAAGGATGTCACCCCTGCTGGGAGGTGCAGCCACTCTGACATGTAAGGTATTGCTCTCTGCTGAGGAGTGCATGGACTTTCCTACTGAAAGTATTGCACCTCTGCTGAGAGGTGCAGGTACTGTGACATTTAAGGTATTGCCCTCTGCTGGGGAGTGCACAATGTTTCATACTGAAAGTATTGCACCCCTGCTGAGAAGTGCAGGTACTGTGACATTTAAGGTATTGCCCTCTGCTGGGGAGTGCACAATGTTTCCTACTGAACGTATTGCACCCCTGCTGAGAAGTGCAGGCACCCTGACACTTAAGGTATTGCACCCCTGCTGTGGAGTGCACAATGTTTCCTACTGAAAGTATTGCACCCCTGCTGGGAGGTGCAGCCACTCTGACATGTAAGGTATTGCCCTCTGCTGAGGAGTGCATGAACTTGCCTAATGAAAGTATTGCACCTCTGCTGAGAAGTGCAGCGACTCTGACATGTAAGGTATTGCCCTCTGCTGAGGAGTGCATGAACTTGCCTACTGAAAGTATTGCACCCCTGCTTAGAAGTGCAAGCACTCTGACATGTAAGGAATTGCCCTCTGCTGAGGAGTGCACACACTTTCCAACTGAAACTATTGCACCTCTGCTGGGAAGTGCAGCCACTCTGACATGTAAGGTATTGCACCCCTGCTGGGGAGTGCACAATGTTTCCTACTGAAAGTATTGCACCTCTGCTGAGAAGTGCAGGCACCCTGACACTTAAGGTATTGCACCCATGCTAGGGAGTGCACAATGTTTCCTACTGAAAGTATTGCACCCTTACTGAGAAGTGCAGGTACTGTGACATTTAAGGTATTGCCCTCTGCTGAGTGGTGCATACACCTTCCTACTGAAAGTATTGCACTCCTGCTGAGAAGTGCAAGCACTCAGCCATTTAAGGTAATGCCCTCTTCTGAAAAGTGCAGGGACCTTTCAATTGAAAGTATTGCACCCCTGCTGAGAAGTGAAGGTACTGTGACATTTAAGGTATTGCCCTCTGCTGAGGGGTGCACACACCTTCCTACTGAATGTATTGCACTCCTGCTGAGAAGTGCAGGCACTCTGACACTTAAGGTAATGCTCTCTGCTGAGGAGTGCACAAACGTTCCTACTGAAAGTATTGCACCCCTGCTGAGAAGTGCAGGTACTGTGACATTTAAGGCATTGCCTTCTGCTGAGGGGTGCACACACCTTCCTACTGAAAGTATTGAATTCCTGCTGAGAAGTGCAGGCACTCTGACACTTAAGGTAATGCTCTCTGCTGAGGAGTGCACAAACGTTCCTACGGAAAGTATTGCACTCCTGCTGGGCAGTGCAAGCACTCTGACATTTAAGGTAATGCCCTCTTCTGAGGAGTGCAGGGATCTTTCAATTGAAAGTATTGCATCCCTGCTGACAAGTGCAGGCACTCTGACATTGAAGGTATTGCACTCCTGCTGAGCAGTGCAAGCACTCTGACATTTAAGGTAATGCCCTCTTCTGAGGAGTGCAGGGACCTTTCAATTGAAAGTATTGCATCCCTGCTGACAAGTGCAGGCACTCTGACATTGAAGGTATTGCACCCCTGCTGAGGAGTGCAGGAACGTTCACATGAAAGTACTGCACCCATGCTGACAAGTGCAGGAACTTTGCCACTGAAAGTATTGCATCCCTGCTGAGAAGTGCAAGCACTCTGACATTGAAGGTATTGCACCCCTGCTGAGGAGTGCAGGGACCTTTCAATTGAAAGTATTGCACCCCTGCTGACAAGTGCAGGCACTCTGACATTGAAGGTATTGCACCTCTGCTGAGGAGTGCAGGGACCTTTCAATTGAAAGTATTGCACCCCTGCTGACAAGTGCAGGCACTCTGACATTGAAGGTATTGCACACCTGCTGAGGAGTGCAGGCACTCTGACATTGAAGGTATTGCACACCTGCTGAGGAGTGCAGGCACTCTGACATTGAAAGTACTGCACCCATGCTGACAAGTGCAGGAACTTTCCCACTGAAAGTATTGCACCCCTGCTGAGAAGTGCAAGCACTCTGACATTGAAGGTATTGCACACCTGCTGAGGGGTGCAGGCACTCTGACATTGAAGGTATTGCACACCTGCTGAGGGGTGCAGGCACTCTGACATTGAAGGTATTGCACCCATGCTGACAAGTGCCGGAACTTTCCCACTGAGAGCATTGCACCCTTACTGAGAAGTGCATGAATGTTCCCATCGAAGGTATTTCTTCCTTGCTGAGAAGTGCAGACTCTCTACTGTTGAAAGTATTGCACCTTTACTGAGAAGTGCAGGAACTTTCCAATTGAAGGTATTGGACCCTGCTCCAAAGTGCAGGCACTCTACTGTTGAAGGTGTTGCACCACTAATGAGGGGTTCGGGTATTACCCTAATAACACTGATACACCGCTGCTGGAAAGTGCCAGTGCTGAACATTGGAATCATTGGACCCTTGTCAAGAACTGCTGGTCCTCACCTTGAAGGTTTTGCATCCAGGCAAATGTGTGCTGGTTCTCTCCATGTAAGTATTGCTTCAATGCTCTGCTAAGATGTGCTGTTACTTTCCCATTCAAAATAGTGCACCCCTCCCTAGAAGTACTACTAAAAGGATCCAACACCCGCTGGGAAGTGCAGGCACTCTGATGTTTAAGGTAGTGCCCTTCTGCTGAGGAGTGCATGCACTTTCCTAGTGGACGGTATTTCCCCCCGGCTGAGAAGTGCTCTCTCTTGAAGCTGTCCAAAGCATTGCATGGCTGCTGAGAGGAGTGCTGCTACTGCACCATTCGAGGTACTGGACCTCTACCAAAATGTGTAGGTTCCATAAACCTGAAAGTATTGCAACCCTGCTGCAAAGTGCTGCTACTCTCTCAATGAAAGCATTGCATCCTTGCCGACGAGTACTGGTACTCTCACACTGAAAGTATCCCTGCCAAGAAGTATCAGCACGGTTTCGCCAAAGAGGAGTAGGGGCAGACCCACAGAAAAGCAGTGTAGAAATCCCTTTTAGTCCCTAGCAACATTCCCTTAGACACTCACATTCACCCTCGCACCCACACAGCATCCATACGCTCTCACATAAGCATGCGCACCTAAAAAGACATACTCTCTCATTCACGCGGCCACTTACAGACATAGGGATGGATTCATGGAATTCTTTTGCACGGTTCAAAGTGACTTTGCACTGGCGACACAAACCCTGATTCATGCAACTGTGCAAAGTGTATTTTTGCAGGGCAAGGTCAGTGCAAAGTTGATTTTGTACTGCAAAAATGACTTGGCATGGAAAAAATACACTTTGCACAGTTCCATGAATCAAGGGTTTGTGTCGGCAGTGCAAAGTCACTTTGAACCGTGCAAGAAATTCCATGAATCGGACCCAAAGACCCTTCCATACACACACATCATTTTTTAAATCGTCCTGCGTCGGATTCTGGTCCTCTCGGCCTCGTGCTGCCTTGGTAAGACAGGACTATATTGGAGGGCCATCTATATATATATTTTTTTTTTTTTTGCTGTGCCACAGTAAAGGAATATACCCAGACAGGCCCGCCAACGCAGGCCAGTGTTGCTATGTAAAAGCAGAATGGGCATTAAGAGATACCCTTGATGGCCATAGAAACAGGCAATGTCAGGTCCGAGCATACTCCCCTCCAGCTCACTGTGAGGGTGAGAGGATGCCAGGACATGACATTGCAGCCTCGCACCACCCCCATCCCGGTGCAGACACGCACGCATTCATTCATTCATTCATCCATTTCTCTCATTCTAAGGCGCTTTCAAACACCTATTCATTTCTCTATTCACTCACGCATACAATAGACACTCGCGCATTCTCTCGCGCACACTTGCATGCATGCGGCATACATACATTCATTACTAAAAAAAAGCATTCCCCTTGCCTGCTGCCAAGTCCCGCTTCTCTTCCACGGAGGTTTTCCGCTCCTGCGCAGTAGTACCAGGAACCAGGACCCAGAGCTTTTTTGGCTCCTGAGGGCATGGCAGGGGGGGGAACTGCAGCCCCTTTAAACAACGCACAGGGAGGCCTAAATGTGTGTGTGTTGCAGGGGAGAGGTAAGTGCAAGGCTGGGGAAGCAAAACACCCCTGGCCTTGCATGGCTCAATGGGCGTGTGCGCTACAGACCTTAAACTGTCAAAGTCGAATCACGTTTCCCTTTGACAGTTGAAGCCAGCCCACAGGTGCTTGGGACTGCTTTGGCTGAGCTGGCTGTGGATCGTCCATAATGATAATGGGAGGCAGGTAGGTGGCCCATTATGGAGGCACCGCCCCTGGTACTCGGTCATAGAGAGTATAGCAACTCTTCATTTAAGGTATTGTATTCCTACTGAGCAGCACTCACACACGGTTATTGCATCCCTACTGAGCAGCACGCACACAGGGCCATTGAATCCCGGCAAAGCAGCACATGCACACCACCATTGAATCGCTACTGAGCAGCACGCGCACAGGGCCATTGAATCCCTACTGAGCAGCAAGTCGATGCACAGCCATTGAATCCCTGCAAAGCAGCACATGCACACCACCATTGAATCCCTACTGAGCAGCACGCACACAGAGCCATTGAATCCCTACTGAACAGCACGCGCACAGGGCCATTGAATCCCTGCTGAGCAGCATGTCGATGCACGGCCATTGAATCCCTGCGAAGCAGCATGCGCACACCACCATTGAATCCCTACTGAGCAGCACGCGCATAGGGCCATTGAATCCCTACTGAGCAGCACGTGCACAGGGCCATTGAATCCCTACTGAGCAGCATGCTCATGCACGGCCATTGAATCCCTACTGAGCAGCATGCCGATGCACGGCCATTGAATCCCTGTGAAACAGTATGTGCACACCGCCATTGCACACCGCCATTGCATACCTACTGAGCAGCATGTGCACACCGCCATTGAATCCCTGCGAAACAGCACACGCACACCACCAATGAATCCCTACTGAGCAGCACACGCACAGGGCCATTGAATTCCTACTGAGCAGCATGTGCTCACCGCCATTGAATCCCTGCGAAGCAGCATGCGCACACCCCCATTGAATCCCTACTGAGCAGCATGCACACACCGCCATTGAATCCCTACTGAGCAGCATGCGCACACCCCCATTGAATCCCTACTAAGCAGCATGCGCACACCCCCATTGAATCCCTGAAGAGCAGCACTGGTGCTTTTCATTTGAGATTAAAGAGGCTCAGGTGCCAGAAGGGCCGTCGAGGATCAAGCTCGGGCTTTCTACACATCCTTCCCCGCAGAGCTCTCTGCGATCTGAATGCAGCAGGCCCGCTTTCCCTGCTCTTGCTATTCCGCGATATCGCCACTGGGGGTCAGGATCGGCCCAGGCTGGGAATTCAGCAGACAGGAAGCAGACAGGCCTGTCTTTACTCTGGGGATGGGTGGGGAGGGGGGCTCACTTTGCCACCAGCGTGGGACAGGTAGGGGCTTCTCATCTGATTACTATTCATGAAATGCTCACTAAAAGACGCGTTACCTCTAGGCGCTTAAGTGTTATCCGCCCCCATCCCACTGGCAGTCGTTGTTATACCTTAGGACGGGGCATTCATGTGACCTGGCGCTCTCTGGGCGAGTCCATCACGCTATAACTGAACCCGCAAGTCTCCGGCACCATTTCTCAAGACGCATCAGTTCAACTGTAGTAGGGTGTAATGCATGCAGTACACGTTGGGAGTTGCTCTTATGGGGGGAAATGCCTTAGTTGTGTTTATATGTTAACATCGCCATGTCCAACGCTTGAAGACTTTGCAACTTTATCTCTGTAAACAAATGCTTTCGCATGACTTTTCTGTTTTTCATTTGTTTGTGCTACCCTGTGTGTGTGTTCCAATAATAACGGTATGTGTGCATGTTTAGCGCCAGTAGGTGTGTGTGTGTGTGTGTGTGTGTGTGTGGTGGGGCGATGTTGTGATGGCGTGTTTGCCTATCAGAGCGCATTGTTTGTGCGCATGCCTTATATGAAGCTTTACCTAGATCCTGAGCATATTGTGTGCACATATTATGTTTCCTTGTATTACGCTTGTGTTCTCTGTGTGCACGCGTATTCTGAGTGCATTCTTGTGTGCGCACGTGTGTGTGGTGGGAAAGCGGCGTGGTTTGTAGAGTGGGTCGTTTGGGTGTGTATGAATGGTCCTTCTGGGCATATTATTAGATTCTGAGCACAGTTGACAGTCCGTGTGGCGCTTGCTTGTATTGCGTGTGTGTGGGTGTGTTTGTGTGGGGGAGGGGGGGGGCGTTAATGAATATTTGCAATCTGCTGATGCGTTTATATTTTTGCAATCTGGACGCACCTTCAGATCTGAATTACAGATACATTTGAGTTGAACTGATCTCATTTGTGACATATTTGCGGAGTGGCCCTGCTCCATGCTAGGGCTAAGGTTCTGTCTGATTCATGGAATTATTTGCTCGGTAAAAAGGGACTTTGCGTGACAAACTGTGTGCAAAATCCCGTTTGTCGATTCATGGAATTGTCGGCACTGCACTTTTTTGTACTTTGCAGGGACTTTGCGTAAGCTCAGCATGTCTCTGCGAGTAGCCGAGTGTTTTGCGCGAGACACCCTGCAGAGCATGGGCGTTGCTTGTGTAGAGGGCAGGGAAGGGGCAGAACTCAGAAAATAAGGAATAACAAGGGAAAATGTGGGCGTTACGAGGGACAGCCCGCAGGCAGTCTATCGCATTGGAACGATACGTATTCATGGACCTGACTGCGGAACCTCTCGGCAGAGAAATGGCCATGCAAAGCCCTCATACTATCCACCAACCGAAGACAGGCATACAGACACTTGCGCATAGGATTCAACGCGCAGAGGTAAGATCAGGTGTTGGATTTAGGGGTGTGTGTATGCAGCTGGGATTCCAATCTAACTCAGGGGAACGCAGTGTAGTGGGGTGCAGGAACGGATTACAGGGAATTTGCAACAATTTGTAACAAGAAATTGGGAGACCACGCTCAACATAGGTAGTCCCCTGCCAATTAAGAGAGCCCACAATATACTGTTAATTTTGGATTCAGCCAGCCCTATCTATGATTCATATAGAGCCACGTAGATCCTTCCCCCTGTGCCAACACTGAGCCAAGAAGCAGGCCAGGGCATAGAGAGAATATATATTTATTTAAAGTATATTTTCAATAAATCTTTAATGTTTAGACACACCACCTTCTCTGTGGCACACAACAAAGCTTCAACTCGACATGCACTTTCCTTTTCGTAAAAAACAGACACATTTTACTTAATACAATTTCAATTGAAAACAAAGCACAGTTTCAGTTTTAAAACAAGTTACACATTGCACATGCAGGGTTAGCTACATGGGGTTTCCCTGCACACTTAAAAATGCGAGCAGTTTACAAAAACTACAGACTGTGAAGATATTTTTGGATTGACAGACTCTTTCTTCCTTCACCCCAAGAGCAATGCAAAAATCGTTCTGCTATCAGGCTCACTACCTCACTCGCGGAAAGAGTGTATATTGTTTAATGGAAATTGCACAAGTTTCAATTTGCAAAGTTCTTTTCTCCCCAAGCACCAAAACCCCAGTCATCAGTTATATGCAGCAGTCCTCTGGTTAAAGTCCAGTTCTAGGGAGTGGGGACAGTTTAGGAAGTTTAGGAATTTTGTTTGGGCCAAGAGAACCTTTTGTTGAATTACAATGTTTAAGGAACAGTGACAATGGAGATATTTGTTTTAGGATAAGTATACCTTTTTGTTGAAAGATAGGGTTTTGGGAAGTGGTATCAGTTGGAAATTTCGTTTTGGGACCAGCACCTTTCATTTTTTGGCAATGACATTCCTGTTCAATAGATCAATCTGGGGTGGACAAGAAAAATAAAGGCACCCAATAGACTATAACTGTATTCCTGCTAGGAAAGAGGGTGAACGTTTCAAACTCTTCCAACCTCCCCCCGCATCAGTATATTTGGGAGTTAATTAAATGAATATGCAGTGAAATATTCTAAGGGTCTACACAATTTGCCCCCTCCCCTCTCTAGCCACTTTGAAGGAAAGATTTTAAGGCAAGCAGACCCTACAACACACTTGGTTTCAAATAGACCAATTCTACTTACATTGGACAGCTGTTTTGGGGCGCTCAGGGAAGACAGCCAGGCTCCTCTGGGGGTACAGCTGAGTCTGGTCACAGGCTGCTGTCAATGGTAGTCCCAGCATCCATCCCTCAGTTGGATCTCCTTAAGAATGAGGGCCCAGTTAGCTGTTGGCTTTCCTATTTTCTCTCTCCCATCCAAACTTAAGGCTCCATTAATTGTAGGCATCTCCACCCAAGTAAGGTCAGGCAACTGTATCAGGATATTCCCAGGTAGATTAAGAGCAATTCTCCTTCAAGATCTTTAGCAGCTCTCTCTCCAAAATGGTTTCAGGCAGGATTTTCGGTCTCTCTCCTTTTGTCTGCATAGAGCAAGTGCTTTTTAATGTATAAACCACACCTCAAATTACTACAATTAGAAGGTGCCAGTTTAGTGGTGCTAGCTTTTTCATTGGATGACTATCCTCTCTTCCTCCTCCCAAGAGCCAACCCCTCCCTGCCAATTGGCCCTTGAAGTCCCCTGATCGAAGTGAAGTGGAGAGGTGCACACTTTCTATCATTTACAATTCTTTTGCATGACAACCTTTTCACTCAGAAAGTCCTAAAATGGAAAAATGTAGTAATTTACTAATACATGCTATAATATATAAATATTAATGATCCCCTACTCATGACAAATCGGTGGAGCTTCCTTTCATTTCAGCATGTTATTGCATGGGCGTGCTATGGTTTTCCCCCTTTATTCAAACATAGTTTGGAATCGAATAACTAATTTAACAAGCCATTAGCTTCCCAACTTTCAGATTTCCAACCTTTTTAGGGCAGCTAGAAACACCTTTTGTGTTGTAACTAAAATTCCCCAAATCGCATTAGAAAAAAAGTCAAATTAAAACCATTGCCTGGAAATAAGCTTAATAATTATATCTATCACAACCTCGCAAGTATCACGGTCTCAAAGTCATTAGAAGCACCTCAAGACCTTCCTCTTTTCTTCTGCCTTTGCTCCCCCTCTCCTCTGCTGATCTGTTCTCTCTTGGCACCGTGGACCTGGCCACCCTCTGACTTTTGGGCCCAGGTACCTGCTCATCCTGCCACCCTCCCACACTGCCTCGGGGCCACCCCTTGCACTGGGGTCTGTATCTGTACCCATACAGCCCCCCTTTTTCTTCCGGCACTTATCAGACCTACCCTGTCTGCTGCCTTAAACCTAGCACTTGCAAATTGCTGACTGCATTACCACTGTTTGTTTCCTTTATTATTTATTTATTGTTATTTATCTGTTTCTCCTCTGCTTCGCACTTTCCATCTCTCCCCCCTTCCATGCAATTTTCCCCTCCCCCCTCTCCCATGCACTTGCGTGTTCTCAATGTCACTGGGCCTAGTAAAATCGCTGTTTTGTTCTCCCCTGTTCCCCTCCCTTGCCTTGTCGCGCTCTGAAACACTTGTGTACGAGCGCGATAGAAATAAAATATCAATCAATCAATCAATTAAGTAAAATGACATTTGCAATGTAAGTCAATAGCCATGTATTTACAGATAAGTCTAAGGAGTTTAATTTCTCCATTTCCATGAAACCATGTGGTCCAGAGCACCTGCAGTCTCTGGTCTGAATGTTGATTTAAGGCTGGTGTAAAAGCATTAGGCTTTTGTCCGTTGAGATCTGATGGGCTGAAGAGATTCTTATCCTGCCGAAAATGGCTCACCTCTGCCCTCTGACATCATGAGGCCATGCTGGCATTTGCCATTTATTTCTTATAATCTTGAGTTGACCGCAATTCAGATTTAATAGTTGGTATTTTCAAGCACTGTACCCAAATAGGGCTGGCTCTGTGTTGATATGGCCACCTAGCAATAGGTACACATGCATGAAGGTCTCTCGGGAAGTAGGTGTTGGGCAATATGAATATACAGATCTGTTTTGCTGCAGATTTCTCTGACAAGTTAGGATCTGCACTGGCTAAAAACCTGGGTTGGACAATATAACTCTGTGTGACAGAAAAACTAGTTTTACAAGTTTGGGGAAAAAAAGCAGAAGTTGCAATGAATATCAGAGGGTCAGTTTTGGGCAGGTCTTTATTAGGGTCTAGGTGTATTGTGAAGGGGAGATGCAATCTCTGTAAGTATATAGTAGTCTGTTATTGAATATTCTGACCACCTGTTAGGGTCGGACAATTAAACCTGACGCGGGCTGCTTGCAGGGAAAGGAGCACTGATAAAACATGGATTTTCAAGATGTGTGTTGTGGCGATGTGGGCTGGATGGGTAAGTTACATAGTTTAGAATGAAATGTGGACACCAACATGTTTGGGTGATAAAACCAGCAACAATAGATCAAAAGTAAATGTGTTCACTTTCCTCTTCTTTTACATCAATGCCATTTCTGTATAAAAAGCTGTGTGTGTCACAAGTAGGAGTAAATGTTTCTAACCAGATGGAACCTGTGATCATTGAAATTATTTGTAAGTTGTATAAATTGTGTAACTAGGAGATGGGGCTATGACCAAATATGGAAGGCCCCAGAGAGGGGTATAGTGTAAATATGAAACATGCAAATATAAGTTAAAGAGGAGGGTGCTTAGATGAATGTATCCAATAAGAAGTGTGAGAACTAAACAAAATATGGTTATATTGCATAGGTTTAACCAATCATGTGTGGGGGATTTACTCTGTAACCACATCTTTGGGATTGTTTGAACTGATGCAAATTATATAAAATGTGTGTTCTTTGTGTGGTTCAGGGAGACAGGTTAGTTTGACTCTTTGATGTCATCTAACCCCTTGTGATGGGGAAACAGTAGCGGCCACTACGGAACAAAACAGGAGGGAGGGGTATGAGTCTAATATCACACCTGACCATATAATGACAAGTTTAAGAGACGCACGTGAACAATTAAAAACCCAGACTACATGTCCCAGAATGCCCCATCAATCAACTATCACACCGGACAAAACAAATCTAAGAGACACGAGGGAAAAAGAAAAGACACAAACTACATATCCCAGAATGCCCCAACGGATACATAATCAAAACAAAAGCCAGAGAATGGGAATAGAAATCAGACAAGGCAGACGAAGAACCACGTTTCCATATAATGGGGGTTCCGGGCAGTCGGGGGTTAAAAACAAGGCTAACTCCGTGAAGTTGAAGCTGGGAGGAGGTGAATTAACCTCAGGTGTAAGGAGCCCAGGCCTGGGAACACCCGACGCTAATTGCTGGGGAGGAGGCACACCGGGGTTAAAAGCATCAGAAAACAGCTCAACTTGTCTCTTGTTTTGCAGGAGTGGAAGGAGGCTGACAGAGTGGACTCGGAATGGTACGAGGCCAGTACCCCATATCGGTGGGCGTTTTAGAGGGAAAAGGAAATCTCACCGGAATGTCCCATACCGGTCCTGTAGTCAAATCCGACTGCACAGCAGATGAAGACGCCTGAGTCACAACAGCGTGAAAAGGAAAGTTTGTTTATTTACTGAATTCCAGCCCGAGGCCAGTGTGGAACGGCTGGCTCCGGGAACCTGCAGCAGAGCTTGGACAAGAAAGCTCTGAACCATTCAGGCATGTGGAGTAAAAGCGCTCGAGTCCTGAATACATGATGCTTTAAGAAGAGGATTTTACTCTGGGGGTTTTCAAAGTACAACGGCCGTTTTCGGACAAAGAAAGGCTGCCATTCCTGTGTTTTCCACGTTATGAACTGCATTTAGTTGGAATTATACAATTTTGAGTTGAACTTTACGAACTTCATTTGTGGACAAGAAAGATTGCAATCCTTGAGTTTGGTTTTTTGAGCAGCCTGGGAGGCCCTTTATTTGCTTTGCTTTATGAAATTTAACTGAAGTTAATTGGCTGAGGAGAAGACCGGTTGCACTCAACCATTTAACCATTGATGTGCTGTAAGAATAAAATACTATTGGTTACCTTACCTTCTTGTCTCTGGCTCACTACTTTACACCCCTCCCGGCCGTTTGTACAATAAACCTGCGTTATTGACAAAGCGTGTACATACCCTTCAAGGGTGGGCCTGTTTTTGGTTACAGTGATCAAAGGCCCAATCCTACATTTGGTGTCCCTGGGTGGGTCCCAGGCTCTCTGAGATATCAGGGGTCTCCAGTCTGCCAAGCCTGGCTGCGGAGCTACTCTGCAGGGACCAGACTTCCTGCTCGACAAGGAGAAGGGCTACAGGTATCATATTGGTTAGAGGCCTCTCTGCCCCTTCCCCCCAGAGGTGTGATACTGTGGCCCGGCTGCGCATGCCAGATTAAAGGAGCACTATGTCGGAGTGCTTCGGGTTAACTTTTGTGAGAGTGCATCTTTGCCAGATAAAGCAAAAGGGTAACAGGGGAAATTTAATAAGGTTTTTTTTTATTCTTGAATAGGGCAAGATAGGTGGGTATATGGTCAAGATGGTTGGAAGAGTGAGTGTTTTTGGAGGAGTGAATGAATTGTCTATGTCATAAGGTTTTACCTAGTTTGTTATTTTAGAGGTGTGGCCTCACGCACCTGCACGTCCATTGTAATGAGAGTCTTGATACCCTTCAGGTTGCTTGTCTGGTTGGCAGGAGCCCTTGCCTTAGGGTGAGGTAGCATCCTATGGAAAGACCACCTGTAGTTACCTTTCTTGAGTGTACTTTTGGTAACCCCTTACTTTGCATCAACTGTGCAGGCGGAGCCTGTATCTCGCTTTTTCTTGGTTAGTCAAAGTAGTGAAGGATATCTTCCTGTAGTCAGGAAAAGACAGCAGTGTAGTCGAGAGTGTTGTACTAGTAAAGAAGAGAGAGATACAGAGGTATTTTAGTGGAAAACATGGCGCTCCCTTTTATGCTCGAGTAAAGGAAAAATCTCAGGGAAGGAGAGGATTTTTGGCCAGCATGTGTTTTTGATAATATGCTGTCTTTAGTGTATGCCTGAGCAGTGTCTGATTATCGAAATGGTTGTGGTGAGGGCAAGTAAGAAGAGTGAGTGCAGGAAATTCTTTTGTTTAAGAAAAGAGAAAGGAAAAGGATGGTAAATGTTGTGTTGTTCATTTGATTCTTGGGGTTTATATCACCATTTGCGAAAATTTGTTTGAGTTACATTGGTCTTGAGTATGGGGACTCCATTGAATAATTTATGTTAGGTGCTCTCTGGATATATGGTGAACATTTTGAAATACCATCGAGAATGGTTAAGGGAAACGAAAGGTGAAATGCTTAGTTCCTGGCCTAACAAAGGGTCTTATGATAAGGGTATGGTGGAGAACTTTCCTAGTAAATAAGCATACAAGTTTGAAATTGGAGAATAGATTGATATCTTGAAGTTATGGAGGTTGTATGAGAAGGACAGGAAAACCCATACAATTATGATAGTTGAGGAGGGACAAGAAAGGAGGGTGTAGGAGTTCTGTCTGTACCACCCCCATATGGGTGCTATCATTTGTCGCCTGCAGAAGGTCTCAAATAGAAGGTAGAATGAGAAAAGTCTATTCGACATTTAGATCAGCACCAGAATTGGAGCTAAGGAACAAGAGCAGGAGAGAAATGTGAGAGCAAGGAGCGATGAAGAGTTTAGAAGGGAGGAGGTGCCCCTGTCACTAGAATAGAAGATAGATTGTGAATGATGTTTGAGAGGCAGGAACAACGGAAACGGGAAGAAGCAGTAAGGTTAGCAGAGAATGAAATAATGCAGTTACAACAGAGCAGAAGTGACGAACAGGAAGAAGGTAATAGGCAAGTGAAGGAGGTCAAGGAAAGGAGATGGAGGAATGGTCAGATCCTCATTACTTTAGTTAAATCAGTTATACATGGAGTAAGTATTTGGAGGAAAGATTTGTCGTCAGAGGTATGGAATCACAACAATGAAAAAGAGAACTGGCAATCTATGGCAGTGCCGAATATGCTTCTGCCTCCCCCCACCCAGAAAGATTAGGGTATGTGGTACTAGGGACCTGAGGAGGAAGAGGATGAATGAGAAACAGATGATGAGCAGGGAGGACAAGAGGTAGTAGTTGTGCCTTCCTGCTCCAGCAGTAATCAGGGAAAGCACACCATGGGGCATTCACACACACCGTGGGGTTCACATGGCTGTAGGGAGAGGTCGAGGACAGATGGGGAAAGCCCCAGTAAAGATAGGGGCAACTCAATTCCCACTATTCCAGAAGGGTCAGGGGAAGGCATATTATGTCGGTCATCGCACATGGACGGGAATGGTCTAATGAAGATGCTTCCTTTGCTCACTGCAAGGGCGAGGAAGTGGATTAATGCTTTGGAAAAACAAACCATTGGTATCATGTTGATTGGGGACATGAAATGCCTTTTCACTGCCTTGATGTCGGAATAGGCAGATGAGCTCTAGAAAAAAGTGGGCTATCCAAAGAAGTTCTTCTCAACCTGGATAAAGTATTAGGAATAGAGGCCAAGAGTTGGCAGGCGATTCAAGCTCACATTGTGCATTTTTGTAAAAGGCGGCAGGAGAAGGAGAAGGAAAGCGTGGAGCAAGCACAGAAGGCCGAGGCAAAGCTGGTTAAAAAAAAGTTGGCACAGATTTGTTTAGAAGGCGCAATGATAACAAGCTCCACAGGCAGACAGCAGAGACAATGAGGACAGCAGCGCCAAATGGAAATCGGAATGGGGCAAGGATTGATGGACTGGTAGGTACTTGGACCAAGACCAATGAGAGGTTTTCCATGAGGTAGGAGTGGATTTTCATGAGCTGGTGGGTCATTTGGCGGGCCTGGATGGATAGGCCCCCGGTTTAATGGGCTGATAGAAGGAGGTTATGGAAGATACGGAGTGCAGCGATGGGTGTGTGGGATGATGGGACACGTCGCACAGGACTACTGAAGCTGGCCACAATATTTCAATGCAGGTCCCCCACAAATTAATCCCCCAACTTTGCCATACACCCCAAGCCCTGTGCCATCGCAGCAAGTCCAGGTTGATTGATACCCAGGAGCTGGAATTGCACAGATCTATGCACCCCCACCAATCGTGTCAGCCCAGGCACTGGTACAGGCTTTGGATAAAAATCCTCTACCCCACGGGACAGTCACCCACTACACCGGAGCAAGTATTTTTGGGGGAAATCCCTTTTCGCCTCCTGGTGCTCATATGTACCAGGAATAGGACAGCCGAAAGGGATCTCTGATGTGTCCAGTTCTATCAGTTACTACTGATCCCAAAGAGAACCCTCGGATAAGAGTAAAGGTAGGTGGGCAGACGTTTTCATTTATGATTGATACAGGGGCTATGAAATCATGCATCAAAGAAGGTGATTTTCCCTTGTCAGGCAAAGTGATGGATACACAGGGATTTTCTGGGGCTGTCCTGTCGGTTCCTTACACCGAGGATCTGCGTATCAAGGTTGGTAAGCACATTGTATCTGCTCCCTTGTTATACTGTAAGAATACCCCAGCAACACTTTAGGGAAGGGTCAGCCTGAGCAAACTTAATATGTTGATTACTTTTTGACAGGCAGCATAGTACGCTCGACTCCAGGACTGTATGCGGTGACAGAATCAGCGCTTTCCACCATGTATTACAGTGACGGCATGACTCAGGGTGAGTGGGGGGTGGCCTGCAAGTGCAGTCAGCATTATTTCTGTATGGGGTGATGATAATGTTGAGTTGGGTCCCAGGAATAGAAGATGGAACATGTGCGTGTAACTCTTGAATTTTTGTTTTGGCCTGCTGAGTCACAGGAGATAGCGCCAGGGACTATTGTTACCATTCTGTTACAAACAGTAGTTGTCAAGAAGGACAGGGTGGTTCTTCAGGCACTGATGCTATGTAGGAGAATGGCGCAAAGTGTAGTGTATCGATCCAAACTCATTGTTGGGGAAGTACCACAGACTATGCTCATCGTTAGGAAAACATTGCCATATTGGAAGGAGGATTTGGAGAAAGTGCCGGTCCACTTGTGAACCTCATGATGTGGGGTTGTTGAAAAATGTAGGAGCAGTTCAGATTAAATTAAAATCATGAGCAATATTGCCATGAGTTAGGCAATACGCCATGTCTAGGGAGGGAGATGAAGTGAATTTATGGTATTGTTAAAACAAGGAATTATACAACTATCTGTATCCCCATGTAATACGGCCATCTAACCTGTGAAGAAAGCAAAGGGGTCCAGTTGGAGGGTGGTCCAGGATTTGCCATGTCTGAACAACATTGTTGAAGCAGAGTTTCTGGTGGTACCAAATCCGGCCACCATTCTCTGTAACATCCCTACTGGGTCGACCCATTTTACAGTAATTGATTTAAATAATGCCTTTTTCTCAGTCCCCTTAAACCCTTATTCCCAATACCTCACAACGTTTACATTTCGTAGGCAGAGATTTGAGCACAGACAGTACCACAGGGTCATTCAAATGGATTGAACTTACAAGTGCTCAGTGTGTGGGTGACTTATTGGTCTGTAGCACTTCAGAAGAGCAGTGTGGAGGAGACACAATCATGCTCCTCACCCTGCTCGCGGAGAAGGGGTACGAAGTGGACAAAGATAAATTGCAGTATTGCCAGACAGAGGTAGTATGTTTGGGTTAGGTAATATCGTCTTCAGGGAGAAAGGTGATGCCTGAGAGAGCAACTGCAGTCTGGAATACGCCTCCGACAGTTACGGTAAAACAGATGGAGCAGTTTCTAGGGCTCTGCAACTATTGTAGGTTCTGCATTTTTGACTACTCTAGTTACACGAGGCCCCTACTTTAAGTGCTTAAGGAAGCACAGAAGAATAAGGGTCTGATAAAATGGTTCAAGGAAATGAGAACATGTATTCTGGAACTCAAGACTGCAATCAGTAATGCTCCAGTTTTGGTGACCCCGAATTACCAGAAACCATGTTTTCTATTTTCACATACAGATGGAAAGGTAAGGACAGCAGTCCTGGCTCAAAAAACATCATTCAGTTACAAACCCTTGGCTTACTACAGCAGGCATTAGGATTCAGTTATGCAAGGTCAGTTTCCATGTGAACAAGCTCTCATGGCAGCACCTTTTATGATACAAAAGTCTTCAACCATTACTATGGGCTGCTCGGTGATGTTGTATGTGGAGCATGCAGTTTTTTCTATCTTGCAAAAGTCTACGTCTACTTTGACAACCCAAAGAGTATCAGGGTATAAAGTTATTTAGTCAAATGCTTCCATACATCCGATAAGGTTTCACCTAGTCAATCCACAGTTGAAAAAAAGACAATTGTGGAGCCATTAGATTGAAAAATCGCAGCTTTGTACTCTAACAAAACATGCAATGTTGATTGCCTAAACCGCTGACGAGAACCAAAAAAGATATAGTGCTCCAATCACCTATGGCCTCATAAAATGCAATGCGCAGAGGCTTGAGGGAAAATATACAGCGTGAAAAAAGAAAAAAGTATCCCACTCGACTATAGAAAACTCACAGTCAGAAGTGAACAGACAATGACAAATACCAGAACTGGTTTCTGTGTACAATCTTGTTTATTCCTTGTGAAATAGGGAAACAAAGCATATTCAGAATTCTTACATACATACGATCACATGCATATGAAGAAGTGTCTCACAAGTGCACTGTAAAAGCATCCTAAGGTCCAGGTATTGATTGAAGAGTCAGGGAGAGAGGTTAGACCCTTGGGCAACACCACAGGTGGAGAGTGAGATAGAGGAAAGGAAGGACCCAAGTTGAACTTGGGAGGGCTGGTCGGAGAGGGAAGAGGTCAGCCATGCCAGGTTCTGATTGGTGATACCCAGGTTATCACGGAGGCGGTTGAGCAGGATGGCATGGTTGACCATGTCAAAGGCAGAAGAGAGATTGAGTAGGATGAGGACAGAGGGGAGATAAGAAACAAGGTTGGAGAGCAGGTCTTTGCGGATGTTCAGGAGAGCAGTTTCCATGCTTCTGGCTGCTCTGAAGCCAGACTGATGTTCGTGGAGACAACCAACAGAATCCGTGTGGAGGTTAAGATGGGAGATGGCCAGCTTTTCCAAGAGTTTGTCCAGGAAAGGGATTATAGAGATTGGGTGGAAGTTAGCTGGGAGGGAAGGAACGGCAGTGGGTTTCTAGAGAAGAGGGTGCACGAGAGAGTGCTTCAGAGGGGAGGAGAAGGCTCCAGTGGCAAAGGAATGATTGCAGAAGTCGGCCAGGGGAGGAGCGAGGTTGTCAATATCGTCCTTGATGGTTTTGGACAAACAGGGAAGTACCTGTTTTGATGAGACTTTCATACACCGGACTTGTCTAGAAATCCCACCTGGGGAAAACAGAGGAAGGGAAGAAAAGGGAGGAGAGGGTGTCAATATGGTCCTTGATGGTTTTGGAAGACCATGGAAGAACCTGTTTTAATGAGACTTTCATGGATCGGACTTGTCTAGAAATCTAGCCTGGGGAGAACAGAAGAAACGAAGAAAAAGAGGGAGGAGAGGTGGCTGAATAGGGGCAGGAGGTTGCGGACAGAGAGGCAGGAAGAGGAGGAGAGGACGAGAGGGTGGACAGGATGTCTTTGATTTTAGAGGTGAAATGAGAAGCCAGGGCCAAGCAGAGGACCTGGGAGGGGACAGGAGAAGGACTGCAGCAGGATTGGCCAGCTCCTTGCATATTTTAAAGAGTTAAGCTGAGTTGCTAGAGGCCGCAGAGACGCAGACTTGAATGTGGGTTCTCTTCTACGTGCGGACAGAGAACCCGGTATTGCCTTTGAAGCAGGCGACAGGTCAGTTTGACCGAAGATGCACAAGACGCCCTCCAGTTACTCTCAGCCACCCTACACTTGCTTTTGAGGGTGACGAGGGCAGAGTCATACCAAGAGTTGCACTTGGCTTTGGGCTTCAAAAGGATCCTCATGACAGGGGCAAGGACATCGAGAGTATCAGAGATAGCAGAGTGGAGCTTGGAAGGGGCAGTGTCAGGATGAGAGTCAGCCAGAGGTGGAGGAGGAGGCGAGAAAGTAACAGCGAAGGCCTCAACCGACACACGCTTTATGAGCTGGATGACCGAGAAGGTAGGTGGAAGTGCTGGTGCTGGGATGGCCTGCGGGGCTGGGAGGAGAGGAGAAAGTCATCGCTACAGGAGAGAGGAGTGGTGAGAGAGTTAGAGAGTAAGGGGTCAGAGGAGATGAGAACATCCAGAGTGTGACCTGCATAGTGAGTCGAGCCAGAGGGAAGAAATCCACAATCGGGCTTAGAGTGAAATAAGTTTGATAAGAGACTCAAATGCTTCCCTCAGGTAGGTACATAGAAAGAAAGCTACAAACCTGTGCTTAAGGTGCCATAAAGCCTCCGCATGTCCTTTGGATTTCTGATAAACTCCAAACCTCCTTCTCTGAGACATCCTCCCAAGAAACTGTTGGTTATCTTGAGGGCTGCCCAGGTGACACCAGGGACATCATTTGAGGGTTGCTAGGGGTTGCAGCAGCGAGCCCTGTGGTCTCCCTTGATGCCCCTGCAATCTCCCTTGCTACGCCTGTATTCTCCCTTACTACCTCTGCATTAATACAAATATATACATATATAATTCTTTTCTTTTTATCGGAAGATCCTGGGCACTGGTGTAGCGGCACCCCCCCCCAGCTACTCTGCTGCGGGGACCCTGCCACACCAGGTCTGGGGATCCCTGGCCCAGTCCTCACCCATCAGGCTTGCAGCACGAGAAGGAAGCGCTCACTAGTGGTTGAAGCTGACCGTGACATGTGGCATGTGTCACATGCCACGTTCAGCTCCAACCCCTTCTCCGGCTTCCTTGTGGCTCATATACAGGAACTAGAAATCTCTCCCAGCTTCCTGGTTCCTGTTTGAGCAGCACAGAGTAGCCGAGGGTGGCCTGGAGTGACGGACCGAAGCTGGAATACCAGGTAAGAAGGCTTTTTATTTTCAATGTGATGTGTAATTTGCATGTGTGAAGAGCGTGTCAGATGTGTGTGTGTGTGTGTGTGTGTGTGTGTGTGTGTGTGTGTGTGTGTGTGTGTGTGTGTGAGTGTGTAAGGCCCTGGGAGACTGGGGATCACAAGAGCATTTTTGACACATCCTCAATTGACTTTGCATGTTTTACTGGTATTTGCGGGCAAAGCCAAGTTAATTTCTGTCATTACCTGTCTAGACTGGCATTTTGGTAGAGACATCTAGTCATTGCTTACTGTGTCATGCGATATATTACTGAGCACCTTTGATAAAGCAAGCATGCTAAGTAGTATTACCTCCCTAGACTGACGTTTTGGTGTAGCGACCTGTACATTTCTTACTGTCGCGTGACGTTTTATTAACTGAGCATCTATGTTGACGCAAGTATGAAAAGTGTTCTTATGGGTCTAGACTGGCTTACATTGGAACCAGTTTGGACATGCTTTCTTATTGTGACATGTCACTTTTAATGGCCAAACCAGCGGGAGTATTTTGTTAGATAGGATTAATGGCATATATTGGCAGAGCCAGCTTTGTCCCTAGTACCAGTAATTATACTATAAAAAAAATCTCAAAGCGAACATAAGTATGTTCTTATATGGCAATACTGGCATATGGTGGTGGAGCCAGCATGGAAATGTATGGGCAAAGCCAGCATGAAAATGTTTTTTAAACTGGCATATATTGAAGGGACCGGCATGGCAATGCTTTGGGAAATGTGCTTGTGCACTTTTGGTGACTAGGATCTACTGTACTTTTTTCATGAATTACCCCACACCCTACTAAACCGATTGGAAATTGTCTGGCCTTGTACCCACATTTTTGCAGAATGTGTGCTGTGTAATGCACCATTTTAACTCATTATTCAAAAAGATTTCTCATATATATATATATATATATATATATATATATATATATATATATATATATATATATATATATATATATATATATATATATATATATATATATACATATATATATACATCTTTACATATGCTACCATTTTTATTTACATTTTGATTTTTACACAGCTGTGTGTATTCTCAAACAGGAAGAGGAATCCTGTATTGGCACTTTATTTTGATCAATGTCTTATAAATAAAGGTGTTTGTGACATCTCACATGTAGTTAGCAGCTTACAACTGAGCATTTAACCCACATAAACAATATAGATATATATATTGTATATCTCCATTCAGTCCAAAAATATCAAGATATGACTTTTCGTCCCTATCGCCCAACCCTAGTTGTCACACAGATGGGAAGAGTGTCAGGGAAATGTTAGGGTGCAACCTACCTGGGGCTCAACCACTTTCCAACAATGTATACGTCATTTCGCTCTGACCAGGTGCAGATATGGAGTTGGGGACTACACTGGCTCTCTCCAGTGTTTTATTGAAAAGCAAGGTTTTGTAGTGCCTCCCACTACTGTCAAATGATGTGTCTATGTCATCTGCCAGCAAGCATCATCATGGTACCAACGTATTACCGTGATGGAGGGTAACAAACATTCTATAGTATAATCGAAGACATCAGTTGTATTTCCAAAACAAATGTACAGCAAGCTCTTGATAATAAAATTGCCTCAAGTCTATTCATAATCAGTAAGATCACATAGGTCATTCAAACACACCCTGTCTCCACAGCTGTTCTTTTTTTCTTAAGCATTCATTCCAAATGACCTTTGCATTTGGAGAATTGCACTTTATCTATGAGCGGATATCCTATGTCTTCTGCTTCATGCTATATATTCAGACAATGGTTAAGCCACTTAGAAACTAACGTACCTGCTCTAATTCTAGCCCATGGTTCTCCTCTCCTCACTGCCACCTTCCTGGTTGTCATTCTAACATATAACAAATTGCATGAACACTGAATCCTATAAATTACAATGGCGCTTACAATTTAAATGTGATTTAGGGTCCCAAGTTTGTGGATAATAAGACAAATTTTTACATTTAATAGTAATGTTAGATCAAACACAAATTCTGCATTTGTAGTATCCACACTTTGGGAAGAGCCCATAAAGTAGAAAAAATTGGATCCCTCAGGTTCAAGGTAGATTCTTACTAGAGTTTGTTTGAAATGTTGACCTTTTTTGAAGGCAAATGACAATTCACCAAAAGATCCATTCTTATCTCAAAACACCAAGCGTATTTGATCAAAGCCCGAACCTCATTACTTACTGTGTTGGACATAGAGAGACACACACAAGCTGTTTTTGATTTTGTGACTTTTTTTTAGGTTTGAGTACAGTTTTCGTGTCCATAAATATTGCCTGTTTAACTGCTCGGTCCACAGAGATTGTTTCGTTAAATTGATCGGATGTCTATTGAACTCTGTTACTTCCACACAGTTTTGTTAGATTCTGAAATATTGCTCATAGAGCGAATTCTTAAGAAGGCATTGCATGTGGAAGCTCCTGTTAGGAGGCAGATGAATACGATATAAACAGCTTCTGCCCCGCCCACGAGTCAGTACCGCCAAAGCGAGAAACATTAGAAACTAAGACAGCCATTTTGCCCTCATCCCTCACTATTACTAAATAGATATGAGACAATGCAAGCTAAAGAGAACTAAGGCATTCAAATGAAAGTTGTCATAGCAACAGCGCATGCAATACCCACAAAGAAAACTTTCACTCCACCTGAAGAACACGTACAATAGGTAAAATATGCATTTAGACATGAAGAATACTAATATAGGATCCGTAGACATGAAGAACATTAACATGACCAATGTATAAAGTAAAAAGCAACATGAACGACACGTAAATATAGCTCGCTAACATGGAAGGTACAGAGTAATTGAGCAGCCATCTTCTCAAAGATGGAAGCTGCAGCATGTCTTAGAATGAGCATAGGCCTCAAGGCCTCGGAAAGCTCAAATGGCTCAATCCACAGAAACACATTTGTGTGAAGAGCTCAGGCAGCAGCTGGCAACAAGTGCCAAATTAGAGTGAAAAAAGAGAGGATTGGGACGGTGGCACGAAGGCATGAGATAATGGTTCTCAAGATGCAAGCAGCATACTCCCAAATTAATGAAGGTTTCAGAAAAGGCAAAAACAGCCTTTGATAGTCAGGTGCAGTAGAGCAGTAAGCCAAATGACTCCATGAAGAATAACCCAAGAGTGTCCACAGTGGCAAGAGAAAACCTGACACGCACACTAATAATAAACCTTAGTAAATAGAAAGTAAATCAATTTTACAAATGGTCTCTTAGTACGTGACCCAGACGTGGAGAACACTGGCCATTCATTAGAAGCAAATACAGAGAGGGCACCTGCAATACCCCCTATAATCATATATAGACATGAATTACCACAACGAGGCCAAGTGCAAAGGGATTCCTGGTCTCATGGCTTGAGAATGAGGGATGGTAACTTTTAATTTGGAAGAGAGCAGTCCATGCGCTTCTCGCCCCCTACTCTATGGGCCTCATTATGAGTGTGCCGGTCCAGAAACAACGGTGCCGGTAAGTCTACCAGCACCGTTGTTTCCGGACCGGCACATGACGACACTGCAGGCGGGTGCCGTCCCGCCCGACCAGTGTCAAACCTGGCGGGCAGAACGGCACCAGACCGGGAAGATTCACAGAAGCACTGGCACCGTTATTAACGATGCCAGTGCTTCCGTGTTCCCCATTCCCATTGAGTCCTTCTGCACTCAATGGGAATGGGGAATTACAAAATTACTGGCGCCTAACTTCCCGGCGATTTGGAAAACCCCAGTGGCACCGGGAAGTCAGGCACTGGTAATTCCTTACGGATCCGGCGGCGACCTGCCGGTTTAACCAGCACGGTTACTGCCAGACCTGTAATGAGGCCCTATGTCTGGATTGTATCGTGATGACCTGTCAAGTATCTAAGGTTGGTTAGCAAAGTGCCGACCAATAGAAGTACCTGGTTTCATGCCACCAATGGGGTATCATGCCAACCAACCACTTGTCATAGAGATAATGTATTATAACCTTTATCAATATAAGGGTGGTTCCAGGTGGAGCCATCAGATACAGGCAGTCCAAGGACGTTTTTAACCCTCATATAATCCATAGGTAGTCCAATCCTCGAAACTATCCCCGTAGGTTTTGTAGATGAATATCATGCTGTGATGTCATTAATGATGGGGTTTCAGTGCGTAAGCTATTTTCTTTGATTAACATGTAGAGAGCAGCGAGACTTGAATGATTGTATGCTGTCCCGGGTTTGTTTTGGTGTTTGAATAAAGCTGGGTTTTGCCGTGCACTTTGTCTACTCCATCATTGAGTCTTGTTTGGGCTGAGTTTGATTCCTTTGGGTCTGTTCTGGATTTTGAGGCCTACTCTACACTACCAAAATGCATTTTTGCCTGGAGTTTTTTTTAACAGAACAACTGTCAATTTCCTATCATGCATTTGAATCAAGAAATCAAAAAAATGTAATCCTTTTATTTGCTAGAAGCCATGGTGAAGAACCTGACCAAATCATGGACGGATATTTGTGGTGCCAGAAATATATCGTGTCAATGTAACAATGCCACGCGTTTAATCATTCTTTCAGGGGACTTACAGCTAGATAGATTAAGTTCTTTTCTAAGCATGCCATAAACAAGTTGGTCCCACTGAGGGCAGCTGTCTCAATCGTACACATGGAATTAAAAGAAATGTCCGTCTTAAGAGGTACCAGGGTGTTGTACCCAATAAATACTGACACATGCTAGGTAAAATGTACTAGTACATCCAAAAACTAAACTTAGAAAGTACTGATACCAATAACAGCCCCTCTTGGACTATGTGCATGTTGAACACCACACTCGTTGAATAAGACTGGATGCACCGGGACCTAAATTTGGCACAAGATGAAATGCCACATGGGTGCACCCCAGAAGATTGGATTAAGTCACTATGGAATCATCTGGAAAACCCTAAAATCCTCATCAGCTGGAGAGGGCAGAGGGCAAGTCTTGCTATAGGATCTCTCTCCTTTTGGCACGGAGCACTTTGACCATTGTAGCTGACACCTCCTCTGTACCCAGGAATGGACTGGCCTATAGGGAACTCTGGAGATGTCACAATGGGGCTCTGGACGTTAGGCCTCTTTTGTGTGTTACTTTTTTTTTATTTCCACATTTTCACATAGGAAAATGGTTGAGCTTGCTGAAAATGTGTAATATGGTGGCGCTTTGAAAATTATTTCCAGGGCCTCTTTTGGTTCCCAGTACACCCCTGTCTGTACCAAGAACACTGTCTAATGGCCCGGAAGAAGGAGGGATCTGCTTGGATACCATGGCCATACAACAAGAACACGCAGTTCCCTTGAACTGAGAAGACTGAACCTTACCTACCTTCTGGAAATGCTCCGATACTTCTCTCTCTCTAGTAGTCAAAGACAAAACTAAGCCAGCGAAGGCCGAAAATTAGCAAATATAGTAATTCAAAGAACAAGTTACTCACTGTAGTAACTAATTTACTTTTAGTCGATAGTCCCCTTTCCTCCATATTGTATGGGTGTCCTTTCCTCCATACTGTATGGGCGTTCCAGTGTGGGGACGAGACCAGAGTTTTTTGACCCGCAAAAAATTGCACTTCCCCTTTAAGGGATATAATTAATAGTTATTTAACGAAAATACTGTATTTAAAATCCTGCATCACATCATCTCGCAGACAAAAATCTTATATTCCAAAATACTGAATTAGAAGAGCAGGGGCTGCGGGGGTCTCCCCCGCCCCCCTAATTCAGTATTTTGGTCTGCGGGGGCGGGGGGAAACATCTTGAATTACAAAATGCAAACCTATTGTGTTCGTGATTTTGTAGTTCGAGATTTTGCTTTTCGTGATATTAACGTACATCCTAATTAATGAGTACATAGGCGCGAGTATAGGCATGATTGGGCATGCTGACCACGCCCCACTGTGCCACACCACTGTCCCCATTGATGAGCATCAGGAAAAACAGCCATAACTATGCATTTTAACCCTGAAGGGGATGGAGGGTTGAGCGTATGGAGGAACGGGGAATATGGACTAGGAGTACATTAGTCACTACGGTGAATAACTTGTTCTTACTCTTACGTCCCGTCCCCTTTCCTCCATACTGTATGGATGATTCCAACACAGCTCCACATTAAGAGAGGTGCTAACAGTCACTTTAAGCGAAAAGGTTCCTGAAGATTTCCTGTCCGAAAGCTGCAACCACACAAGAGCTAACATCCAAACAGTAATGGCGTTAGAAAGCAGGCGAAGTGGACCATTTCGCCACTCTACTAATCACATCCCATGGTACATGCAGCTGAAAAGTCACTGCCGTTGCTTTGTGGAATCAGAAAATACAATATTAAGGCATTTACACCATGCAAAGAGAAATACACCAACACGGGCTTGTAAAGATTCCCAGAATCTTTATTGCAATTCTGTACAGTTTACAAAACAAAGTGCACAAATAGCTATCTGGCAGAGACCACCAGCAGGGTTCAATGTGAGCAGTGAACAGGAATTGCTAGCTGGACATCAGCGTATTTATAGTTTCTTTATAATGATGTCCAGCATCCTACAAGTTAATCATGTACTGGGGCTAGGGTCGCGCCAGGTTCGTTCCTAATTTACATCTCGTGCATGCGGTTTACTTTTTAATATATTCACTAACAAACACTATTATTCTCTAGGTTTAACTTTACACTCTTTACACATTGCTTTAATACAGGTCAAACAGATGTTTCGCATGTCATGTTTAGATAGCGTTATTGTTCTTGTATACTTGTAGGTTAACATCGCTGATTCAAGTAATCCCCTGATCCCGAGGTCAACAAAGGACAAGGTCTACATGACCCTTACATGGAGCCTGCAGGCAGGTTGGACATTAACTCTTCTACAGAGGTTGAAGAGGTTAAAGCGAAAACAAGAGAACACAGGTCGGCCATTTTAGGCCACAGGGTGACTTTGCACGATAAACTAAAATGGCGGTTTTAACCTAAAATGGAGGCTTGATTCACTTAAGGTCACGACCTTGCAATATGGATTTCCTCGCAAAACGACTGGGCATAGGCCAACATATACAATGAGGACGAAACAATATTATATCAGTTCTAACAAACCCTCCTTTTGGCCTATGCCAAGCGCTAAACTACCTTCAATCACTTTGCGACTAACTCCACATTTCAACGTCTGTACACCCCGAATCATTGTCAGACATATCTATTGCTATTAGATCGGACACTAGAGTTTCTTTCAACACATACTCCTTGGAATCCTTATCTGGGGCGTATATTTTATGCCCTAATACACTTGTTGCTTGCGCGCAACACCCCCCTAATACTGAACATATACCAGGGAGACACTGTATACAACAACAAAGGAACAGAAAACTACCCAAGATAATCAGCAGGGCCGAAAACAACTTCCATCCCCACGACCGTAGCAGGTCCCAAAACCATGCACTAAGTTCCCAGTTTCCCTCAGGAACATGCACTTCTGAACTAAGAACATGTAGATTTTGGAAAGCCCTAAAGATTGTTGGAGAGGAGTCTGGTACGTAAACGCAGCAAGCGGACCCCACTGATTTACATACTCCTCCACGCTCTGCCAGAATGACATCTAATGCCATCCGGTTCTGAAGGGCCACTAATCTTATCGCTTTCTAGGCTAAAGACATATTATAGAGTATGTCAGTGGTCCGGTTGATGGTTCTCTCCAATACTCTCGCTAGTCCCCTGATATCTTCTGAATTCGTAATTTGCCCAAAAAATGGCAGAAAGGATTTCATAATGTCTCCTAGAGTTTGCGCTGGAGTATCCCCTTTCACACCTCGTCATGGACGAGTCTTCAAAAATTCCACAGTACTCGCAATAAATACCCCAGGTAATAGAATCCCTAAATAGCAGGTTCCTTGCCAATCCCTGGGCAACCATAGAAATGCCACATTACCGCAAACGAAATAGACAGGTTCACCTACATACAGAGGTCTGTTCTCACTAGTCAAATTCGCAACGTTGGCTCATTTTCTAAAATTACCCATTGACCGTGTTCCATTCCACTGTATGCAGAAGGATACTGAATCGGGGCTATGGTTAACAGGATAAAATGGAGGCGTGGCATCCTTATTGCCTATAGGAGCCATTTTGAAAGAGATCAAAGACTGAAAAGGACGAGACAATCTATCAGAGGGCCTAACAGAAGCAACATTTGGCTTACTCCTATTTTGCAAAAAGCGAGCATCCCAGGGGCATCAAAACACGTTTTTCAAAACTATTCAAATTTGTACCATCAAAGTTCCCTGAGATGCTGTCATTCCATCGGCCAAAGAATAGTGCTCTAAGAGAAGCATAACAAGCAGTTGTCAATGGTAAAGGATGAATATACCAACCTAGCCCCTTATCCCCATGTTGCGGTAGATGTTAGCAGATCCAGCAATTGGTCCTATTTAAAATTGCATGAGTGGCATTCATTATTAACAAAAGAGTATTATTCTGATAGTTCCGTCTATGCGAAGAATCTCTAGGCGACAAGGTATGCAATTGCACGGAAGGAGTGGGGAAAACAGATACATTTTCAACAGGTAAAAAGTCCTCTAGCGGATATGCTTCCTCCAGATACCATAACCCAAAACCAATAGTTACTACAAACCCAGTTATTATTACTAAAAGGCAACAATACAAAGCGCTCCGCAATTTTGAAAATTTTATCATTGGCCCATACACTGTGTAGCATTTTAGTCAATTTACCGCGCAGACATGTGTCGGACCATGAGCCATAATGACCATCATTGTAATGTAGGCGTCAGGGAGTAACCATTTTCCTTCAACATTGCCCACCCAACACCCATCATCATCCAATCTTCCTGCACCCTCGACCCATTTCTTGGTCTCCACTACAGTAGCATCTGCTTGAATGTCTTTTACAGAATCGATACTTTCACAAAAAGTGCAAACATTTACAGTTTCTCTTACAGCATACATTTCTGAACTAAAATCAGTGGCAGTTTGCTTAGCTATCTGATCAGCGAAAGCATTCCCTTTTCCTATATCATCTGTAACCTTTTGATGTGCTGCACATTTTATAATAGCTAACTGAACAGGGAGTGCGAGTGCTGAAAGTAATTGCACTATTAAAGTGCCATGCTGAATTTTCGTGCCATGTGAGGTCAAGAAACCTCATTCTTTCCAAAGTCTACCGAAGTTGTGAACCACCCCAAAAGCATACTGACTGTCGGTATATATATTTACTGTAAGCCCTTCAGAAATTTCACAATCTCGAGTTAACGCTATAATTTCTGCGGCCTGCGCAGAATTATGCATAATTCTTTTTGTTTCCACAATCGTGCTTAAAGTAGTGACGGCATAAGCAGCCGTGGATGTACCATTTGGAAGTTTAAAACAAGAGCCATCACAAAATAGCTCTCCTTGTGGGCTATTCAAAGGTGTGTCTTTCAAATCGATTCTACCTTTAGTCTCTTGTTCTGTCGTATAAAGACAATCGTGTGACGTTTCGTCACCATCAACAGTATCTTGCGGGACAGGTAAAAGTACAGCCGGATTTAATACACAACACCTCTGAATTTGAATGTGGCGAGCAAACAAGATCAATTTGTATCTTGTCAATCGTGCAGAAGTGAGGTGTTGCTTTTGAGTTCTATTCAATAAAATATCTACAGAGTGAGGTACCATTAGGGTTAACGCATGACCCAGGACCATTCCCTCACTCTGTTTTACAGACGCAGCAGCAGCAGCGACAGCTCTCAAACATCTCGGCAAAGTGCATACAACAGGATCAAGGATGGATGAGAAATAACTGCACGGCCTATTCTTCCCTCCATGTTCCTGCGTTAACACAGCCAAAGCACATCCATCATGTTCATGCACATACAACACAAAGGCCTTTTCATAATTTGGAGTTCCTAAAACCGGTGCCGAACACAGCGCAGTTTTGAGCACGTCAAATGCTGTCTGGTGTTCCAAAGTCCATGGCAATGGCAAAGAAATGCCCTTCTTTGTCAAAGCCAGCATTGGTTTAATCGTTAACGAAAAGTTAGGGATCCACAATCTGCAGTAAGAAGCCATACCTATCAGGGCTCTAACTTCCTTTTGCGTATTTGGGACAGACATGCCAGAAATAGTTTTTATCCGTTCAGGTGTCAACCTTCTTCCCTCCTTTGACAGGAGATAGCCTAGATAGGCGACCTCCTGACAACAATATTGGAATTTCTTGAGTGAAGCTTTGTGGCCATGTTTTGCTAGATGACAAAGCAATAACACGGTGCCTTCTTTACAGGCACTCTCAGAATCAGCAGCCAAGAGGAGATCATCTACATACTGTAGTAACGTGCAAGTAGTAGGCAACTCAAGAGTATCGGGTTGCTCTTTCAATGCTCTACTATAAATACTTGGACTCTCAGTGTACCCTTGTGGTACACGTGTCAATGGGAACAAGCGTCCACCTAGGGTAAACGCGAACAAATACCTACTATCCTTATGTATAGGAATACTGAAGAACGCGTTTTTAAGGTCAACAACGCTAAAGTGAGTGACAGAAGCCGGAATCATGGTTAGTATCGTTGTAACATCAGGTACAATAGGAAATTGAGGAGCCACAATTTTGTTAATAGCACGTAAATCAATTATAAACCGAAAAGGAATCGCATTATCACCTTTTTTGTATACTGGCAAAATCGGGCTGTTACACAAACTACCCGTAATTTCCTCAATTACTCCACGATGTACAAAATCAGAGACTATACATTTCAAAGCCTGTTCGCCTTCAACTGAGATCTTATATTGCGGGATGCAAGGCAATTTTACTCCATGTTTCAGAATAATTTTAACAGGTTCAATTTGAAGAATGCCCACATCATTATAATCAATTGCCATTAAGCATTCCAGAATATTACTGAATTCTGGCGGTAGTGGTCGAGTCAAAATCTGAGAGGCGACTGATTACTGAGGTGAAATTGTTAACCGAACTCCGTCCGGAGAACAATGTATTACTGCATGCAATTCATTCAACAAATTTAACCCCAGCAAATTCTCCCCACAGTTTGTGGTAAGTAGAAATGGACACTGCTCCGTGAAGGGACCCAGTGTTATCGGTACCGGCAAAGAGACCGGACAAACTACAGGTGTGCCTGAAAACCCTATGGAAACGTTGGACTGCCCTGACAGGGGAATATTTGGAACCCGTAAATGGTCAATGGAACATTTCTGTGCTGCCGTATCTACTAAAAATAGATGCTTCCTATTTCCCACCGCCATCTCAACGTAGGGGCCTTTCTGATGAACGGGAATAGGCGTCGGTTCCAAATCCTGCTTCGGGCAATCCTAGCGAAACAGAATGTCGCCAAAGGAAGCTCTTCAGAGAGGTACGCAGCAGAAGGGTGATAAAAAATGTTTCTATTATCCACATTCGAAACTTGCCTATCCTGTGAAGGAGGTTGCTGTGATTCTGGTGCAAACTGACCTCTGCCAGGGCCCCCTGCACCTGGGCGACCTCTGGATCGTCTACCCATGTTCCCAAATGACCTTTGCTGCAAGGTGGGACATTTTGCGCCCCAGTGGCCTTCCTGTCGACAATAGGCACACTGGTTAATGGTTACCGGAGCCAGGGGCGTACTTCCCTGTGGAACGTACTGACCTCTAAATTGATTACCCCCACTAGGGTTTCTAACAATCTGTTGCAATAGGACTTTTGTTTTCAGGTCACCCTTTTTTTTCTCAAGTTTTTCTTTTTCATTATTCACACGATTTTCATAGTACTGAGCCATGTGCAGTACTTCTGATTGAGTCTTCGCCTGCCAAGCGCTTTCGGAAGACATCATCTGTAACTGGATGTCAGGCAGCAATCCACGTACAGATTTGTCGACAAACAGCCTTTTCTCTGACTCTGTGCCTAAGTCTTGTCCACTGAAATCTGAAAAAACCTGTTCAAACCGATTGAAGAAACCGGTAGCACCATCAGACTTTCCTTGGACACAGGCGTAAGCTGGTCCCAAATGATTCTCTTCTCAGGAACTATAGTTTTGAATTTTACTATAATCCTATGAGGGGAAAGTTAATATCACTTGAGGCGGTCGCTCGCCAGCTGGTCTTTCTCTGTCGAGCCTAACCATGTTATCCCATGTGTCTCCAAACCCAGGTACATCATCTACAGTCCTAATCTGTTTTCATAAATCAACTGGCAGGAGTACGGGAAATAATAAATCGATATCACTTAAGGTGAATACCGATGATTGTAAGAACGACTCTATTTCTTTATTGAACCCCGTCGGATTCTTTCTTATATTAGGAATAGATTGCTTTATGGTGTTCACTTCCTGTCTTGAGAACGGGACGTGAACCAACTGCGATACATAATGTGCAGGAATTTCCCCTGCGAGTATACCCCGTGCAGCATCGGCCGCAATCTCAACTTTTGGGACAAATGTCGGCGGGACCTCTCTCATAGGCAACTGAGAAGTAGGCAGCTCCGAACGCTTACTAAGCAACAGGGCCAAATCAAGCGCTAAGGCAGTCGAAAAGGTATTCATCGAAAAAGCTCTCTTATAAACACTCAACAATTCTGTGGGACAACAAATCAACACACTCATTCTGCAGGTATTCTACCATAACCTGAATCACTTTCTTTTGCATTTCTAACATATACTGACCATACGTGTCATATACTTCATCTGGAGTTATCGACATATCCGAAATACATCTTATTGCATCCTTTGTACAAATTCGCGCTTCCTCACCTTTTAATTCACGGCGAGGAGAAAACCGTTTCTGTAAGAACATAGTGCCTAGACTATCACCATCTGCTTCTTCATTATGTAACTCTTCCAACTCCTTCTTATACACAAAAATCTTCTCAACATGCTCATATACTTTCTCCGCAGTATCTCTGGACAACACTAAGGCGTTCAAATCACGTAACCCTTGTGGGAGATCTACATCGTTTAATCTATTCCACATTATGCTCAATTGAAATCCTAACCCTTCAATAAAAACATTTTTCTCAGGAATACTTTTAAAATTTTCGAGTGTGGAAAAAACATCAGCTTGTTCACCCTTCTCCATACAATGTTTAGCCCAAGCAATCAATTCATTATTTTTATCTGGGGACACAGTATTAAGAGTCACAACCCTTGATCCCACTCCCTGGTCTACTACAAGCAATGCAGAATCACTTGGAAGAGGAAGAACAGGCACATTCTGAATATCAACAGGTGGAGGCCAGGGGGCAGGCAAAGGAGCGACAGCTGGAAGAACAACAGGGAGGACCGGAGGAACTATAGGAGGGGGAATAACAACGGGAAGGGTCAAAGCGCCAGGAGGAGGGACGTACGGGGGTGGCGCGGAGGCATCGGGCCTTCGTTCATGAAAATGTTTATTAATCAATTCATCTGACGTATGAAAATCTTTTGAAGGGTACATTTTTTGAATGCCTAATTGAAATGCTCTGTCCGCGTTCCTGACTGTTTCCAATTGCTTATTTTGATCATATAACCGTGCCTTTTCGACACTCGTCATATGTCGATGCATATGCTTCTCTCTACTCTTTTGTTGCTGCAAAGCTTCTGTTTTCCAACTGTGCAATGCGTCAAATGCTGCAGGTCTGGCCTTTTTCTTTACCAATACAGACTCTATGGGGTCGATTCATGGAACCAACGTGCGCCGAAAAAAGTAGCGCTTGCGCGTGAAAAAACAGGTGCACGCGCATGCATGAGATTCATGGAAGTCCCTGGGCGTTTTTCCTCGGGATGTGCACCAAACCCGTGCATGGCGCACACGTCATTGCAACATCCCAAACGGCGTGCGCGCTGCGCACAGTGAAAGCGCACAACCTCAGCGCACACACCAAAAAGGGGGCGGAACACAGGGCGTAACGCGCAGAATGGGGAACAACGCGCGAAAATAAGGGCGTAACTGGGATGTACTGCTGGGAAGCAGACGGAACGCCCACACGCACGCGAACCACACGTATTCATGGAATCGAAAAGGGCAAAGCCGCGCACGTCCAAAGACACGCACAGGCCTAAACACGTCTGCCACACGAAGGCAGGTGGTAGCGTCCCTGCGCATCACAAAAGCGCCAATATACAGCAATGATGAATGTCCCATACTGCTATTGTACCTGTGCGAGCGGGCTACGTGTATTTCAGGGGTTCGCGTGAAGTTTTTCACGCGATCGGGCCTGGGGGAGCGGGCTACGTGTATTTCAGGGGTTCGCGTGAAGTTTTCCACGCGATCGGGCCTGTGCGAGCGGGCTACGTGTATTTCAGGGGTTTGCGCGAAGTTTTTCATGCGATCGGGCCAGTGCGAGCGGGCTACGTGTATTTCAGAGGTTCGCCTGAAGTTTTTCACGCGATCAGGCCTGGGGGAGTGGGCTACGTATATTTCAGGGGTTCGCGTGAAGTTTTTCACATGATCGGGCCTGTGCGAGCGGGCTACGTGTATTTAAGGGGTTCGCGGGAAGTTTTTCATGCGATCGGGCCTGGGGGAGTGGGCTACCACTCACCGGCTGCCTTGCGTGTAGAAGAACGCGTAGCCAACACCCGCTGCGATGTAATAGCGTGTGAACCCCAACGGCTGGAAAACACATGCACCGCACCCCACGAAAAGCACGTACAGAGCAATGTAAAGGCACGTGGAATCTACAAGCCATGCCAGGGAAACGCCCATGCGCGAAACGTCACAGACGCGCTTACACGCTAAGGGCCTTTGGTCCAATGAAATCGCGTATGCGTGCTGACGCGCTTACGCGCTAAGGGCCTTTCCTCGAATTACACGCAGACATGCAAGATTTTCACGTGCCAAATCACTCCGTATCAAGCTGGCCACGCGTAAGCACACGGAAGACCACGCTCCAGCCCAAAAGGCCGAATTACTGCCCCTCAGAGCCCCGAGCAGCCTCCCACGAGCCATCTGCTGCTGCCTGCCTGCCTGCCTGCTGCCACCGTGCCCTGCCATTTGGTGCCTGCACATCAGCCATCTGCAGGGGTCCAGTTGCTGTGTCCAACCCTGCTGGAACAGAAGACTCCCGACTGGGATACCATCGCTCCACAGCCCAGCCCCAGGACCCAGTTGCCCACCCACGCCTGCCTCGGGGGTCGCCATGTCGGGGCAAACACCATCCGAGACCGCTGGCGACTCCCAGCCAGAAGGGCAGAGGTTCACCAGCTTCAGTCAGAAGGAAGTTGGTGTCCTGGTGGAGCATGTCCTGGGGCATTATGATGCCCTCTTCGGATCATCACGCGCCGACAAGGATGGACGGGACAGGATCTGGACGGACATCATGAGTGCCATCAACGCGGAGGGGGTGGCAGTCCGACTATTACATCATGTCAAGAAGCGCTGGGAGGACTTCAGGTCCAGGACCCTCAACAAGGCCCGGCGCCTCTTGAAGGCAGCGGATGCTAAGGGGCGCCAGGGCCACTTGTCGGAAGATCAGATGAGGGTCCTGGAACGCATATCCCCAGCGCTCCACGTCCAGGTCCTTGAGAGGCAGACCAGTCTGGAGTCGAGCGGTAAGTGGCCAGGCATTGCTGTGTGAGACAGGGCATGTTGCAGTGTGCTGGTTGTCTGATACTTGCCTGTATGTGTGACATATTTGCTGGGACCACTCTCAGCACCTGAACGTGCGTGCATTCTCCATTATTAATCACGAGGAAACCAGCCATTTCGAAGATGGCCGCCCGAGAAATCCAAGCTGCACCTCCTTCCTCCTTGTGTGCAGCCAACTCCTGATTGGCTATCCGGTGCCTTTTCTGCACCAACTACGAGCCGGCAGGCTCCGAGCCGGCCTCCAACACGAAGGCTGGAAACACAAAGGCTCCTTCCTGTCCTGAGCCTGTCCAGTGCCGACAGTGCCAAGGGCCAGAACTTCTGCTGGTTTGCCCACAACTACCCTGATCCCTCCTGCCAGCCAACTGGCCTGCGGTAAGAAACTCAGAACTACTCCCCTCCTCTGGGTATTGCCCAATGCTCTTTGTCTGTTCACAGTGCCTATTATCTTGACTAACCCAGCATTCTTTATCTTTCTGCTGTACCATTTGACCCTATCAACACCCTTGGTTTTTCCACCACCCGCTGGGTGCCTGCCCCCCACCACCTGCGGGAGTCATTCGGCACAATCACCCATTACGTGCTCGCTGCCATAGTGACTGGCCCTGCCACCGAAGTGACAACGGCATCTCACTCACTGCTAACTTACCTGCTAAATGAACCTTACTTTGCACTGTACCGATGTCTACATACTGTACCCTAATCCTGCTATACATGGATCTTTATAATCAAGCAGTACTGTCTGGGAAAATGCTATTAAGCCTTCTTTTGGATTGTTGAATTTAGGTGGCCTAGTGCCCTGATGCACCTGTTTGAAAAATGCCAGTTGATTTGTGTCGTGCCTCTGGTCGCCCTCAGACCACACTTGACTAATTTGTGTTGTGCCTTATGGTCGCCTGCAGACCACATTTGATTATTGTGTTGTGCCTTATGGTCGCCTGCAGACCACATTTGACTATTGTGTTGTGCCTTATGGTCGCCCACAGACTACATTTGATTGATTTGTGTTGTGCCTTATGGTCGCCTGCAGACCACATTTGATTATTGTGTTGTGACCCATGATCTCCTACAATCCACATTTGATTATTGTGTTGTGACCCATGATCTCCTACAATCCACATTTTATTGTTGTGTTGTCGCCCACAGACCACACTTTGACTGATTTGTGTTGTGCCCTATGGTCGCCTACAGACCACTTTTGATTGATCCGAGTTGTGCCTTATGGTCGCCTACAGACTATACTTGACTAATTCCTGTTGTGCCTTATGGTCGCTTACAGACCACATTTGTTTATTGTGTTGTGCCCTATGGTCTCCTACAGACCACATCTGATTGATTTGTGTTGTGCCCTATGGTCGCTTATAGACCACACTTACAATCCCTGCCTACTAGCTACACTACTCAGATAATGTATTGGTGCCTAACTACCCTCTTCCACCTACTGTATATCCACACTAGACACTGGTTTACTCAAGCCAACACACATTCTAATCAAGACATATACACTAGCGCACGTATGGCAACTACCACCCTCACCTCGTGGCCTAGCACCATGACACCGGCAAACCAGTACTTGGATGATCCAGCTCTCTGGATACGTCACTTTGCTACTAGACCAACACCTAACCAACCTTGTACCACTGCTATCAGAAACACCAGATTGAATTCTAGAACTTGCCCTCCTACTTCTCCATACTACCACCACCCTAGCATCCTAACTAGAAATTCTAGATTAAGAGACCGTTGTACAAAACACTCGCATATTGACCACAACCCTGCCAACTCGGCCATCGACCCAGACAAACTAGCCCATACCCTCCTGCATGACCTACCTATACCACCAGAAAAATGTCCCCAAAAAGATACATTTATTAAAGCAGCCTTGGTGAATGCTAGGTCTCTTCCTGCCCATGCTCTCGACATCGCTGATTTTATAACTTACGAAAAACTTGATCTCCTCGCAGTCACGGAAACCTGGCTTAATGCTGCCTCCGGCCCATCTCTGGCCCTTGCCATACCTAATGATTATGCTATCATTAGATGCAACAGAAACACTTCTCAAACGAAGGGAGGTGGACTCGCCCTCATATTCAGAAATACCTTCGACATTAGAGTCATCCAGGACGCTCAAATCCCCTCCGCTGAATCCTTGTCCATCAAGCTACCTATATCACCTAACCACACGGCTACTATGCACCTTATTTACCGACCACCAGGTCCCATCTCTTCTTTCATAGAGGATATTGCAACCCTCATAACCACAGATACCAAACCTAATTCTCAAACCATCTTACTTGGGGATTTTAATCTTGGTTTTAACGACCCCAAGAACACTAACGCCCATGACTTAGCCATCACCTTATCTGACTTGGGTCACACGCACATAATTCACGAGCCCACTCATATCAAAGGTAGAACACTGGACTGGCTCACTCACCTCAATTGCTCTATTGACCTCCTAGCTAATGACCCTTGCATGTGGTCTGATCATCACAAAATAACCTTTTCGATCAAAGCCAACTCACCACACCTGGCGCCTATCATCGCCCCAGCCACCAGCACGAGAAATAAGAAAGACATTACTCCCGACAAACTCCTACCTCTATTACTCCCCATCTTGAACAACACTGACCCTGATGCTGACCCCACAGTCTTAGTGGATATCTACAACCAGGCTATACTCAAAGCATTGAACACCATTGCCCCTCTAAAATTGCGGAAACCCAAACCACAGCGTCACCTTAACACTTGGTTCACTCCGCAGTTAAGAGAATTACGCAAAACCAAGAGAACCGCTGAGGCACTTTGGAAAAAACATCCCACAGTATCTAACAAGACTGAGCTAACCCTAGCCTCCACCAGTTACAAAGAAGCTATCCTTCTTGCTAAAAAAGACACCTATAACAAAAGGATTAGACTTGCGGAATCCAACACAAAATAACTTTTTAAGATTCTAAAAGAATTAGAATCCCCCATTGCCCCTATAGACAAATGTGTTACTGACGCTCTATGGTGTAGTAATATTCAGAAGGCCTTATTAGATAAAATAGCTCGCCTACAATCTAAAATCAATGCAAAAAAAATCCCTACTACTAGCCGACCCGGACTACAAACAATTACCTAACAAATCACCTACCTTTATGTCAACCTGTAAACCTTTCAGCTTCTCACCCCTTTCAACGTGGGAAGTAGAAAACATCATCAGGAAACTCAAACCTTCAAATTGCCAAGGTGATGCCTGCCCTGCACTGACCATCAAAGCCGTTGCGCACAAACTAGCACCATTCATCACCAACCTCATCAATGCATCCTTTAAATCTGGAATAGTTCCTGATAACCTAAAAGACGCGTGGGTCATACCACTCCTCAAAAAACCTACACTTGACCCAGCCAACCCGTCTAATTATAGGCCGATAACGACTGTACCCTTCTTATTAAAAATACTGGACAGAGCAGCCTACTTAGAAATACAGGCCTACTTAGAATCAAACAATCTCTTAGGACTTAGGCAATCAGGTTTCCGACCTAGACACGGTACGGAAACTGCTTTAATAGACCTCAGGACTCAGATCCAAATCCTAAAAGACAATGGCAAACTAGCACTCCTTTTACTGCTTGACCTATCAGCAGCTTTCGACTTGGTCAATCACCAAACACTCTGTCACCACTTGAAAACTGCAGCACACTTCTCAGACTCAGCCACAGCTTGGATCAGTTCCTTCTTGGCGAACAGAACCATGAGGGTCTTCTCTCCCACTGACTCTGCTGAACCCTCGCCAGTACCCTGTGGAGTCCCGCAAGGCTCTTGTGTGTCCCCGACACTTTATAATATATTCACAAAGCCCCTCTTTGATATCCTTGACTATCTGGGTGTCACATATACCAACTACGCGGATGACACCCAGATACTCATTCCTATCTCAGGCAACTATGAAACAGACAGCAAAACCCTTAATGATATATACTCAGTAATACAAGCATGGATGGCACAACACGGCCTCTGCCTCAATGACGAAAAAACTGAGCTGATCATCCTTGGCACCCACGCCAAACTCAGAAATCTTAATCATGCATTCAAATCCTTCACCATAGATGGCAATCTCATCCCCGTGTCAAATAATACCAAAACCCTTGGTATCCACATAGATGCTACCTTATCCTTCTCCAAACAAACTAATGCAGTAGCATCATCAGCCGCTTACACCTGTAAGCTGATCACTGCATGCAGGCCGTTTATCTCCCCACCTAATTGCATTACTCTTGCTAGAGCATTAGTCCTATCCAAAATAGACTATTGTAATGCCCTTTACTTAGGCACTAGCCACAAAAACATCAACAAACTTCAAGTAATTCAAAATAATGCCATCAGGGCCGCCCTCAACATTCCCAAAAAGGCGCACATCTCTGAGACTAGACGCAAACTACGCTGGCTCCCAGTCGAGCATAGAATATCCCTCAAAACTCTGGCCCTTACACACAAAGCCAGAGCCAACTTGGCACCAGCATACCTCACCAACCAACTTACGCCTCACACCTCCTCAAGACCACTCAGAGCAGCACAAGCTAACACTTTGTCCATACCGAGATTCAAACTTCATAACTCGGGAGGAGCTAGCTTCCCTGTACAAGCTTCTAAATTATGGAACACAATCCCAGCGCTTTTGCGAGCAGAACCGTCATTTAACCGCTTCAAACATAACACGAAGTGTTGGCTTCACAACATGGACTCTATGACAGCCTAACTTACTGCTCCTATTGTGATTGTCCGCTGATTGTACACTATGTATGTATGACATCTTTGATCATGTTTATATGCACCTGCAACACTAAATATGTACATACCTGTAACTGTAACATAACCCTTTGTTGACTGCTTTTAATTGTAACTGTAACCAGATCTAATTTACGCGCACGTATGCCCCCGGGCCTGGCTGCGCTTTATAAATAAAATAAATACAAATACAAATACATAGGCCATGTACGCGTGTGTGTGTGCAGGGACATCATGGTCATGCATGTGAGACCAGTAATGTGTGAAGCACACGGTTGGTGTATGTGTTTAAATGCTACATGGGGAGCCCTATGCGGAATGGACACATGAGAGCATGCCAGTCTCTGTTCCTGGACATGGGTAGGGGTGAGGGATGGGTGATGATGCCATGTACATGTATGGTTTCCATGTCTGTGTGTCTGACCTGCGTGTCTGTGACTTGTGAATGCCATGGATACATGACACATGTCTGTGTCAATGTTCAGATTCACTGATGCAGCCTAGCTATCCTTGCATCCACTGTGTCTGGGGTGTACGAGTCCAGATGGATGGAAGTACGGTTAAGTGTGTGAATGTGATAGGCATGACCCATGATGCATGTGATTTCAAAAACAACATTGTATGTTTCAAGAGTCCCTTGGACATGTTTGCTTATGTCCATAGCATGCGCCATGCCTGTTACTGCCTGTGTTTTGCCTGCACTGACCCATGTGTTGTGGAGGGACATGATGGAAGTGATCTTTGACAGTGCCACTCATCTGCTATTGCTTCCTGTCTAGGGGACCATTGTACAGTACCCTGATGCTTGTGTTTTATGTCTCCCTCTACACAGCGCAAAGTGAAGAAGAGGGGCCGGAGACGGCGCTGTGGAGCAAAGCGGCAGGGATGCCTCCACGGCTGCAGCAGAAGGGGTGGGTGAGCCCCCACAGGGGCTTGCAACGGCGGAAGACGGTGTGGAGCCATCCAGGTTGGTGGTTTCCACAGAGGAAGAGGAGGCCGCTACTGAGCCGCACATGGGGCCTGGTGGGGGCCTCCCTGCTGGTGCAAGTGGTGCAGTCCAGGGGCAGGGGCAGGAGGCAGCACAGGTCGCTGTGGAGGTGCCGTTGAATGTCACTGTCCCTGACACTGTGACTGCACCACCATGCACCAGCAGGGATGCCCCATCCCAGGCCCGTCCGCAGGTAGGGGGATGTCCATGTCATCTGACTCCCCTCCACCTGCGGACGAGGGGACCCCTGGCCGTATGGAGACGGTCCTGATTGGTGTTGCGTTGCGCACGGGTGTCATTCGTGATGAGGTGCGTGCTTCCCGGGGGGAGCACGCACGTCATCACGAAGAGCACCGTGCCAACGTGGCCCAGTTGGGAGCAGTCGTGGTCGGGGGTCTCGTACATGTGTCGGGCACTTTGGCGACCCTCTCCTCCTCTGTGGAGGCTATGCGCCAATCGTTCTCCATGCCGTCTTCCGGCCCAGATGCCACCAGAGCCCCCTGTGGACCTGCCTCGACCAATGCAGCCAACTCGTTGGGGATCCCATCCCTGCCACAGTCGGGAGTCGGAGGTCCAGCAGGGGTGGACACGCCAGCAACTGGACCCCAGCAGATGGAGGATGTGACGGCATCATCGGGCAGGGCACGTGCACGACAGCGTCGGTGGATTCCATCAGCCTGGATGCCATCGTGCTGGCACAGGCAGTTGCGTCGGAGGCAGCGGCAGGCTCGACGTGGGAGGCATCATGGCTCGGGGCCATCAACATCAGGGGTGCAGGCATCGGCCGGAGGGCAGGAGAACCCTGGAATGGGAGTGGCTTCCGTGTGGGAGCGGTTGGGCCAGCAGATAGGTGCGGAGCGGCAGCGGGCAGAGGAGGAATGGCTCACAATGGTCAGGGCGGAGAACTCCATGCGGAGGGCGCTGAGGCGGGCTGAGTGCCTCGAGGGTCTTCGCAAGGGATTTGGAGCTGGACACTGCTTTATCCCTGCGAGACCTCGGGGCCAGGGAACATGCCCGCCTCCAAGCCATTGAACAGGAGTTTGATGATGCCCTGGCCCATGGCAACATCCAGTGAGCCGTTGGACTAGCCCGCTGCCCTTGTAAATAGTTATGTAGTTAGTGTTAGGTTTCCTTTGCTTTTTTCTTGATTTTGGACCTTTTGGACAATGGCCAACGTTTTTGTATATAGTTTTTTTATTACGTAGTATTTTTAGATAGGTTTCATTTCTTCAGTTGGGATCATGGACCCTGGATTGTTTATCTGTATATAGTTGACTGTTTGATTATGTTTTTTTTTTTTTTGATTTACCCATGGAGCAATGTTTTTTGGTTTTGTTTTTCCCTTGGATGTACTTTTTTGAACTGTGACTTTGGACACCTTTCCTTTGGATTATGATTTGTGGTTTTTCATTATTTTACGGACATGCTGCTTTTTTGTTTTTAATTCCCATTGTCGTTTGTTTATTTTTAATCCCACTTATGTTGCTTTTAATACATTTTTTTCATCAAACTTCAATGTGTAGTATCATATCATTGGTTTCATGCATGTCATGATATGGGTTTTGACATTCACTTACACCCATTGTGTGTATGTGAGGGACATGTGTTCATTTACATAATTGTCATTGGGGTTGTATCATGTAATTGGCAATTCTGAGTGGGTGGATGCAATACTTGGGTGGGTGTTTGGCATGTGGAGGCTGCCCATAAGGGCCAGGGATCTAGATTGTGATGACGTGTTGGCTGGGGGACATGTGTCAGGGCCTGCTGGCAGGTGCCTCGCAATGCTGGGGGGTGGGGGTGCAGGGGGACATGAGTGGGACATGAGTGGGGGCCTGCTGGAAGGTGCCTCGCAATGCTGGGGGGTGGAGGTGCAGGGGGACATGAGTGGGACATGAGTGGGGGCCTGCTGGCAGATGCCTCGCAATGCTGGGGGGTTGGAGTGCAGGGGGACATGATTGGGACATGAGTGGGGGCCTGCTGGCAGGTGCCTCGCAATGCTGGGGGGTGGGGGTGCAGGGGGACATGAGTGGGTCATGAGTGGGGGCCTGCTGGCAGGTGCCTCGCAATGCTGGGGGATGGGGGTGCAGGGGGACATGAGTGGGACATGAGTGGGGGCCTGCTGGCAGGTGCCTCGCAATGCTGGGGGTGGGGGTGCAGGGGGACATGAGTGGGACATGAGTGGGGGCCTGCTGGCAGGTGTCTCGCAATGCTGGGGGGTGGGAGTGCAGGGGGACATGAGTGGGACATGAGTGGGGGCCTGCTGGCAGGTGCCTTGCAATGCTGGGGGGTGGGGGTGCTGGGAGACATGTGTGGGGGCCTGTTGGAGGGTGCCCTGCACTGCTGGGGGGATGGGGGTGCTGGGAGACATGTGTGGGGGCCTGGTGGAGGGTACCCCTGACTGGTGGGGGGTGGGGGTACAGGGAGACAGAAGTGGGGGCCTGGTGGAGGGTGCCCTGCACTGCTGGGGGGTGGGGGTGCTGGGAGACATGAATGTGGGCCTGGTGGAGGGTCCCTGCACTGCTGGGGGGTGGGGGTGCTGGGAGACATGTGTGGGGGCCTGGTGGAGGGTGCCTCTGACTGGTGGCGGTGGGGGTGCTGGGAGACATGTGTTGGGGCCTGGTGGAGGGTGCCCCTGACTGGTGGGGGGTGGGGGTGCTGGGAGACATGTGTGCGGGCCTGGTGGAGGGTGCCCCTGACTGGTGGAGGGTGGGGGTGCAGAGAGACAGGAGTGGGGGCCTGGTGGAGGGTGCCCTGCACTGCTGGGAGACATGAGTGTGGGCCTGGGGGAGGCTGCCCCTGGATGCTGGAGGGTGGGGGTGCTGGGAGACATGTGTGGGGGCCTGGTGGAGGGTGCCCATGACTGCTGGGGGGTGGGGGTGCAGGGGGACATGAGTTGGACATTAGTGGGGGCCTGGTGGAGGGTGCCCCTGACTGGTGGGGGGTGGGGGTGCAGGGAGACAGGAGTGGGGGCCTGGTGGAAGGTGCCCTACACTGCTGGGGGGTGGGGGTGCTGGGAGACATGTGTGGGGGCCTGGTGGAGGGTGCCCTGCACTGCTGGGGGGTGGGGGTGTTGGGAGACATGTGTGGGGGCCTGGCCTGGTGGAGGGTGCCCCTGACTGGTGGGGCGTGGGGATGCTGGGAGACATGTGTGGGGGTCTGGTGGAGGGTGCCCCTGACTGGTGGGGCGTGGGGGTGCTGGGAGACATGTGTGGGGGCCTGGTGGAGGGTGCCCTTGACTGGCGGGGGGGTGGGGGTGCAGGGAGACAGGAGTGGGGGCCTGGTGGAGGGTGCCCTGCACTGCTGGGGGGTGGGGGTGCTGGGAGACATGCGTTGTTGATCAGTAGTGCAAGGTGACATGTGGCTTGGCTGGGGGGCATGGCCATGGTGGATGGGCTGCCTGCAGGACATGAGCAGATGTGCAGGGTAGTCCCCCGTGGTGTGGGCTGCCTGCAGGGGCCGTGGAGGTTGTAGAGCAAACACCTGGGAGGACCCACACGGCCAATTCACGTGTAGTACTCCCCGGAACCCCTGAAATACACGTACCCTGCTGAATTTGCGTGTAAAACTTCCCACGCACCCCGAAATACACGTACACAGGACATTCGCGTGTGGAACTTCCTGCGCACCCCTGAAATACACGTACCCTGATGGAATCGCGTGTGGAACTTCCCGCACACCCCTGAAATACACGTACCCTGCTGAATTTGCGTGTGAAACTTCCCGCGCACCCCGAAATACATGTACACAGGACATTCGCGTGTGAAACTTCCCGCACACCCCAGGAATACATGTACCCAGGACAATCGCATGTGGAACTTCCCGCACACCCCTGAAATACACGTGCCCTGCTGAATTTGCGTGTGAAACTTCCTGCGCACCCCGAAATACACGTACACAGGACATTCGCGTGTGGATCTTCCCGCGCACCCCTGAAATACACGTACACTGATGGAATTGCGTGTGAAACTTCCTGCGCAACCCTGAAATACACGTACCCTGCTGAATTCGTGTGTGAAACTTCCCGCGCACCCCTGAAATACACATACCCTGCTGAATTTGCGTTTGAAACTTCCTGCGCACCTCTGAAATACACGTACCCAGCTGAAATCGCGTCTGAAACTTCCCGCGCACCCCAGTAATACACGTACCCCGCTTGCACAGGGCCAATCGCGTGTGGAACTTCCCACGCACCCCAGTAATACACGTACCCTGCTCGCACAGGGCCAATCGCGTGTGGAACTTCCCGCGCACCCCAGTAATACACGTACCCCGCTCGCACAGGGCCAATCGCGTGTGGAACTTCCCGCGCACCCCAGTAATACACGTACCCCGCTCGCATAGGGCCAATTGCGTGTGAAACATCCCGCGCACCCCAGTAATACACGTACCCAGCTGAAATCGCGTGTGAAACTTCCCGCGCACCCCAGTAATACACGTACCCAGCTGAAATCGCGTGTGAAACGTCCCGCGCACCCCCCAGTAATACACGTACCCCGCTCGCACAGGGCCAATCGCGTGTGAAACTTCCCGCGTACCCCAGTAATACACGTACCCCGCTCGCACAGGGCCAATCGCGTGTGAAACTTCCCGCGCACCCCAGTAATACACGTTCCCAGCTGAAATCACGTGAGAAACTTCCCGCGCACACAAGTGATACACGTACCCCGCTTGCCGTGCTGGTACAGGGTTAGCGCAGCCCTTTGCGCTGGATTGGGGATTTTGATGGCTTTTCCCTGCGCAAGGGGCGTTCTTGGGGGCGTAACTGGCGCTGTTGCTGGGTCGCTGCGCCACTGTGCGCCACAGCTGGTTTTGGTGGCTGGAATCCATGAATACGTTGTGCGCGGAAATGTATTTTAGTGCACGCGGCTGGCGCAGGGATTCGCACGCGCACACTGTGCGCCAGCCGCAAGCACCACTTGTGCGCTGAATCCTATGAATTACCCCCTAAATATTCAATACGAGGGATTTCAAAGCTATCATTGGTTGGCCACCGAAGATTAGAATTATGTCTTGTCTGTCTATGCCAAATGTCATTAAATGCTATACTACCAAAGCCTTTCTTACAGTACATAGTACATGCCAGCGACCCCTCCTGTGGTGCGGGATGGCTATCTTCCAAAGATTGTCTGTCGCTGCGGAATAATGCCCTGAAGCAGGCAGACAATTACCCAGGCATATCAGAGTTCTGGTGGTACCTGGTCAAATAATTGTGCTCGCGAGTACAATGCGCCAAATTCAAATTGTCAGGGTTAGATTAAGAATCGGGTCATGATTCACCTGACCAAAGGACTGGGAGGCCCGATCGGGTTACTAAGGACAATTCTAAGGACCCACGTGTCTGGTGATTTCGGCAAATTTACCCACCTCGATATATGGACCCTCGTCAAGACGTCGTCTTGGGCTACAGCTCACCGTTCAGGGATCGGATCGTGCTGTTCTGTCGAGGAATTCACTTCTCGTCCAGAGGGGCCGTTTCTGTTGGCACCGTCCGATCCCGGTCCGATAGCCGAGCAAACCTTCAACGAGACGAAGTCGATCTTGAGGGTCCCTATTCGGGCGCCATCTGTGGAATCAGAAAATACAATATTAAGGCTTTTACACCATGCAAAGAGAAATACACCAACACAGGCTTGTAAAGATTCCCAGAATCTTTATTGCAATTCTGTACAGTTTACAAAACAAAGTGCACAAATAGCTATTTGGCCGTCAATACATCACAGAGACCACCAGCAGGGTTCAATGTGAGCAGTGAACAGGAATTGCTAGCTGGACATCAGAGTATTTATACAGTTTCTTTATAACGATGTCCAGCCTCCTACAAGTTAATCATGTACTGGGGCTAGGGTCGCGCCAGGTTCGTTCCTAATTTACATCTCGTGCATGCGGTTTACTTTTTAATACATTCACTAACAAACACTATTATTCTCTAGGTTTAACTTTACACTCTTTACACATTGCTTTAATACAGGTCAAACAGATGTTTCGCATGTCGTGTTTAGATAGCGTTATTGTTCTTGTATACTTGTAGGTTAACATCGCTGATTCAAGTAATCCCCTGATCCCGAGGTCAACAAAGGACAAGGTCTACATGACCCTAACATGTAGCCTGCAGGCAGGTTGGACATTAACTCTTCTACAGAGGTTGAAGAGGTTAAAGCGAAAACAAGAGAACACAGGACGGCCATTTTAGGCCACAGGGTGACTTTGCACGATAAACTAAAATGGCGGTTTTAACCTAAAATGGAGGCTTGATTCACTTAAGGTCACAACCTTGCAATACGGATTCCCTCGCAAAGCGGCTGGGCATAGGCCAACATATACAATGAGGACGAAACAATATTATATCAGTTCTAACAGCTTTGGCCCTCACCAAGTGCGCCTGAATGCCCCCGAAGGAGATTTGCATTGCACCTTCTAAGCCTCCGCTATGCAAGACACGATCCATCTGGCTATGGTTGCTTTAGAGGCTTACTTCCCTGGTGAATTCCCGCCAAACGTTACACACAATGCATCAGACTTTCTGTATGGTTTGGCCCTATCCAGGTAGAACTTTAAAGCTCGTGGCAATGCAAAACCCTCTCCGCTTGACATTGAGGATTAGGAAAAAATGTAGGAAGGACGATCTATTGATGAATGTGAAATTCCCTAACTACTTTGGGCAATAAGGAAAGGTTTCTCCATAAGACCACCTTGTCCCTATAACACTTTGTGTATGGTTCAGATACTGCCAGCGCCTGAATCTCGCTCACCCTCCTAGCTGATGTCAAGGCCACCACCCAAACAGTTTTTAAGGTTTTTGAGAAACCTGAGGGTTCGCTCTTGCCTACTCGCCAGGGATCTTCTATTCAGGTGGCCAAGGAAGGGCCATCGCTTTTGGATCCCAACTCTGCAGGTGGACAAGAGATGAAGGATTATCTGAGTAGCGGGTCCTCGTGGATCAGGGAGCAGGTGCCTGAGAATGAGACATAGTATACCCTCTTTTTAAACCCTGATTTACCCTACTCTCCCTCCTCCTTTATGGGATATTGCCATTCTTATCCTGTCCTACCCTTTGAACTTCCACCAAGTACTGGGAAGAGGAAGAAGCCATTAAGAGTAATGTAGCATTCTTATAGAAAACACCGGTATAGTACTGAGACAGGTAAGAAGGTTATAGAGGAATACTATCACTCAAAACACACATCTCCCATTAATAGGCAATTGACTCAAATACCTTACACCTGCAACCTATTGGGGACTGGCAGCTGTTTAAAAGGTGTGGACAGAAACAGAGTCGAAGTCGAGGCTGTGTGGAGCAAGAAGCAAGGAGGAAGGCGTGCCGAGCAGTTGTAGAGCTGCAGAGAATAAATCTGCCAGGACACCGAGGGAAGCAGCGGGAAGTTGCCTGCAAGTACGTGGTGGGAGAGCCGATTCTCCAGGGAGCCAACAGCAGACAGCAGAGGTTGCAGTTTGGAGAGGTGGTACTTGATCGGCAGCTTCATTGTGATTGTTTCCCTCTGTGGCGAAAGGACCGAGGAGTGCCTAGGGGCAGAAGTCTCAGAAGCGGTAAAGAAATGCAAAGCGGCCAGTGAGTTTCAGTGCTGTGAAGAAACCTGGTGCGTGAATGAATGAGAAGCCAGATAAAGTGTAGTGGAGTGGTCGCGTGTAATTGACACACTCTCGAACGTCTCAGAGGGAACGAAAAAGCCTTAATGAACTGACAATGGAAAGCCAGTGTGAACTTGGTGAAATGCTATAAAGACAGAACAGAGTAAAGTGAAATGAAAGATTGTAACAGAGTTGTAGCATATCACGGAAGATACGTTTTTGAAGGTCTCTGAGCATATGGCAACCTTTGTGAGTATCGAGGAACGATACTGAAGCAGAGAAAAAGGGGAGCAAACAAAGTGAGAAAATGAAAGGAGAAAAGCTAAATAAAGCTAAACAGAGAACAGTGAAACCAAGAAAGGATGTTGGTGGAGAAACATTGAAGGAAAGGCTAAGGGCATATGGTTGCGCGACCTGTACTGTAATGTGTGGACCGTGCAGTCTGTCAACTGCGCAGCCACCTAGGGGCCCCAACTCGAATTATGAAAGGTAAAGAAGAGGTGATGTAGAAAGGCTGCTTTTGAACAAAAGGGTTAGTTATAAAACTGTTGAGTGTTGTGTCAAAGAATTGGAACTTTGGGAGAGAGAATTGTTGAATATTATAAACCAGAGTGTTTTGAACTTGGGGAAAGGAAGCCTTGAGAACCCCAGTGAACTTTGGAAATCAGAGTGCTTTAAACTTGGGGAAGGGAACCCTGAGGAATCCATTGAACCTTGTGAAATTAAATACTTAGAACTTGGGGAGTGAGAAAGAGAAAAGCTCGAGTGGAACTTCATTTTACTTTTCATTTTTTAACACTATTTTAACACTATTTCTTCGAGCCAGAGAAATCCCTACACAATGTTTTCTTAGATGTGACGGCAAGCATAGGCTTTGACACGGACAAACTCTTGTTTTGGACTAGCGGGTTTACACTTTCCTTAGTTACATCATTTGAGGGTAATCCCGCACCAGATATAGGGCAAGTTAGGCTTTTCACCATCCTGACTTTGATAAAGCGTTTATCGTTTAAACTTAAACAGTGTTGTCTGTGTCATCTCTTAATACCATGCCTGTCTCACAGGTTGCAAACTTAACATCCACTGAAGCCTTCTGCTGAAAGGGTTTATGCGCCAGAGCCACTAAGACCACATTGAGGTCCCAGGAAGGCTGAGTCCTTCTGACTGGAGGGTATAACCTTGCTAATCCTTCCAAGAACCTCCTGACTACCGGGTTACTGAAATAAAAACTGGTTTGTTCTGAATTGCACTGATGTCACTGATGGCAGCCAAATAGGTCCTCTACTTGTCCACTTGTACTCCTGACCATGCCAAGTAGACTGAGAATTACAACATTTTATCTAGGGTACATGTTAGAGGGTCAGTTCTCTTATTGTGCACCCCGTGACAAAATGCTGTTCATTTGCTCTTGTACTGAGCTCAAGTCAAGTCTTTTCTGGCTCTCTGTAAGATATTCAAGTTATCGTCTGACAGCTGAAGATGCGCGAATATCAGTTTCGCAGGCATCACTAGGCTGCTAACCCTGTGGTCTGAAGGTTGGGGTGAAGCACTGAGACCTCCTGTTTTGACAGCATTTGATCCAACACTGACAGGCGGACTGGTCCCTGAACCAACAACTGCTTGAAGTCTGAGTACCACACCCTGGAAGGCAACAGCGGAACCAACCGTATCATTCTACACTTCCTGAATATGTTGATCACTCTCTGTAAGAGCGGGGTTGGGGGGAAGGCATAACGGGTCAAATCTGACCAGTCTATGTGAAACTCATCCCCCTCATACCCTGTGACCTGGCCCACCCAAGAGGCCAATCTGCTACATTTGGCATTGCTGTCTGTGGCAAACAGGTCTATCTCTGGTTGGCTGCACCATCGAAAGATCTCTTGAATGATGGAGTCCTCTATCTCCCACTCATAAGTACTTGTGTTAAGCCAGCTGAGCCTGTCCGCTTCTGCACTGTCCTGGCCCAGAACATGGGCCACCCGCAGCCAAATCCCCTGTGCTATGGCTAATTCCCACAACTGAAGAGGAGGGGACCTGGCACCCACCTGCTTGTTCACGTAGAACATGGAAGTGTTCTGTCCGCGAGAATCAGCACCACCTTGTGCTGCACTACTTAAGGCTAGGAATATCGCCTTCAACTCCAAATAATTTATATGCCTGTCCAAGTCCCCACTGGTCCACACCACATGAGTCGAGTAGGCCTCCAGCATCGCATCAAGGTGGAGGATGAAACGGAGCTCCTGAGCTCAGAGACGAGTCCTCCCTCAACCATAGCAAATCCTCCCTGAGAGCTGCCGGGACTGAAATCCTGTCCGGTGGTGACCCATCTTCCTGATCCCACAAGGCTGCCAGAGGGATCTGTATTCCCCTCATCTAGAGCCTCGCCAAAGGCACTGACAGTATGCAGGTTTCTTTCAGGCCCTGAGGATGCATATCCTCGTCAGGAAATCTGTTACTTCAGCCACAATATCCCTTCTCCTGTCCTGCGTGGGGGCCTGCACCATGTCCCACTGAAATTTTATGAAAGTAATCCTCTGTGTGGGGTTGAACTCTGATTTCTTGGTGTTATGATATGATATGATATGGCATTTGTAACGAACCTATACACAAGTGTTTCAAGGCGCGACGAGGCAGGGAGAGGGGAACAAGGGGAAGACAGACAACGATCCTACTAGGCCAGGTATCATTCAGACCGCGCAAGTGCAGGGGTAGGGGAAGGGAAAAGTTCAAGGGGAAGTGCAGTGCAAGTAAGTAGAATAAAAATAAATAAATAAATAGGGCCAGCTGGTGGCAAGTGCAAGATAAGTGCAGACAAGTGCTGGGAAGGGGTGGCTGTAGGGATACAGAGATAGTCCCGCAGTGCAGGTGATGCCAGGGAGGCAGTGCAAGTGGAGAGTGGCTGGGCCCAGGACCGAGGTCGGTGAGAGTGGCCAAGTTGCAGATTCAGTGCAATTTCAGTGTAGAATTTAGCAGGGGAGAGGGACAGAGAAAGCAGAAGCAAAGAGGAAGGTTTTGAGGTGCTTCCGGAACCGGAGATGGTTCTCCTCAAGTTTCAGAGAGGCAGGAAGGCTGTTCCAGAGGCAGGCCCCGGCCGCGGAGAGAGATCTACCCCCAGCTCGTTGCTTTGAGAAGCGGCTGACCCTGAGGGAGTTGGAGACGGATGAGCGAAGGGCTCGGGAAGGAAGATATTTAGGAAGAGAGAGTTGAAGGTATTTTGGCCCCAGGCCCCAGAATGCCTTGTGGATAATGCAGAGGGTTTTGAACTTAATCCTCGCAGCCACTGGGAGCCAGTGTAGAGATTTCAGTCCTGGAGAGATACGGTCCCTGGGCTTGAGGCCAAGGACAAGTCTTGCAGTTCTGTTCTGGATGAGTTGCAGAGGGCGGAAAGTGGAGGCAGGCAGATTAAGATAGAGGCTGTTACAGTAATCAAGCTTCAAGCGAACCAGGGCTCGGGAGACAGTGAGCTTCTGGGGGAAGGAGAGGAAGGGAAGAATACCTCTGAGGAGGTGCAGCTGGTAGTGTGACTTCTTAGAGACGTCAGATATGTGAGGAGAGAAGGAGAGTGTAGAGTCGAAGATGACCCCGAGGTTTTTAGCCTTGCAGGTAGGAGCAGGAAGAGGGCCAAGAGAGGCCGGCCAGAGAGCTGCAGGGAAGGAGGGAGTGGGTGTGCCGATGAGTAGAATCTCAGTCTTACTGGCATTAAGGCAGAGGTCATTGGCGGCACACCATTCCTGGATAGCAGACAGACAGTCAGAGATGAGGGAAGGAGAGGAGGAGGCCGAGGGTAGCCTGAAAATGAGCTGGGTATCATCCGCATAGCACTGAAAGTTGGGGCAGAGGGCGGCGATGCAGTGGGCAAGGAGTGACAGATACTGGTTGAAAAGCCAGGGAGAGAGATTAGATCCCTGGGGAACACCACAGGTGGAGAAGAAGACGTCAGAGAGGAAGGACCCAAGTTGGACCTGGGAGGGTCGATTGGAAAGGAAAGAAGTCAGCCACGCCAGAGCCTGACCAGTGATACCCAGGCTATCACGGAGACGGTTGAGCAGGATGGCATGGTTGACAGTATCAAAGGCAGAAGAGAGATCAAAATGAGAACACAAGGAGTGTTAGAGTCAAGGTTGGAGAGCAAGTCTTCACGGATGTTCAGGAGAGCAGTTTCCGTGCTTCTGCCAGCTCTGAAGCCAGACTAATGGTCATGAAGGCTACCAACAGATTCAGCATGGAGGTTAAGCTGGGAGATGGCCAGTTTCTCCAGGAGCTTGCCCAGGAAGGGAGTGATGGAGATTGGGCGATAGTTAGCCGGGCAGGAGGGGTCAGAAGAGGGTTTCTTAAGAAGAGGGTGCACAAGGGAGTGCTTGAGGGGGGATGGGATGACTCCAGAGGCGAAGGAGTGGTTGCAAAAATCAGCCAGGGCGGGAGCCAGGGTGTCGATGTGGTCCTTGATAGTTTTGGAGGAACAGGGGTGAACCTTTTTAGACGAGACTTTCATAGATCGGACTTGTCTGGAGACATTGTCAGCAGAAAAAAGGGGAAAGGCAGAGAAGGAGGGAGGAGGGGTGGCTGCAGAAGGGCCAGAGGAAGAGCCGGGAAGAGAGGGAGGGAGGTGATAGGAGGAGAGTGAGGACAGGATGTCCTGAGTTTTAGAGATGAAGTGTGAGGCCAGTGCCGTGCAGAGGGCCTGGGAGGGGACAGGAGAGGTAGAGACTACAGCAGGGTTGGCAAGCTCCTTGCAGATTTTAAAGAGTTCAGCCGAGTTGTTAGATGCCGCAGAGATGCGGGCTTGGATAAGGGCTCTCTTCTTGATGAGAACAGAGAGACGGTATTGCCTTTGGAGCAGGCGGCAGGCCAGTTTGTCAGCGGATGAACACGAAGCACGCCATTTCCTCTCTGCCATCCTGCACTTGCGTTTAAGGGTGATGCGATCCGAGTCATACCAGGAGTTACATTTGGCTTTGGGCTTCAGGCGGATTCTCGTGACAGGGGCAAAGATATCAAGAGTATCAGATATAGCAGAGTGGAATATGGAGAGGGCTGTGTCAGGGTGGGAGTCAGCCGAAGGGGTGGGGGGGCGAGAAGGTGGCAGCGAAAGCCTCAACTGACACGCGCTTCATGGGTCGGATGGCCGAGAAGGTGGGTGGCGATGATGAGGGTGGCTTTGCCTGAGGGGTAGGGAGGATAGGAGAAAGTGATCACTCCAGGAGAGAGGAATGGAGAGAGGGACGGAGAGGGGTCAGAAGAGATCAGAGCATCAAGAGTGTGCCCTGCAGAATGAGTAGGCCCTGACGGGAGAATCGAGAGTGAGAGATAGTCGCAGAGGTCACGAAAGAGTCCAGTGGGGGGACAGGAGACATCCAAGTGGATGTTGAAGTCACCAAGAAAGAGGAGTTGAGTGGTAGCAGACAGGAGTGAGGAGGAAAGGTCAGCCCACTCAGAGAAGAAGGAGGAAATTTGACCAGGTGGCCGATAGATAGTAGCCACGGTAAGGGAATGGCTGGGAGAGAGAGAGAGTCGGCAGACAAGACATTCGAAAGAGGAGTAGGTCTGCGTAGGAATGACAGTGGCAGGAATCCACTCAGGGAAGATAAGGGCAACACCCCCCCCCAGCACGGTTAGGCCTGGGCATGGAGAGGATCATGTACCCATCAGGTAGGAGTGTGTCAAAGCTGGTGACAGAGCTGGCTGTGAACCATGTCTCAGTGAGACCGAGGACGTCAAGATCCTGTTCCTCAAGAAGGTGACAGATATCAGAGGAATGCTTGATGGCAGAGCGAGAGTTAAGAGTGGCAATGTGGAGGCGGTTGCCAACCTTGAAGGACATCCGGGGAGGGGTACAGATCAGAGGTACGCCCTGTGGAGGTGTAGAAGAAGGAGGTGAAGAAGGAGCATGAGGGGGGGCAGAGAGGGAGGGTAGAGGCAAGGTAGACGAGGACAGAGGAGGGGGGACAGCAGTAGAGGAAAGGAAGTTGATGAGGCGTGGGAAGCGTCTATCAAAGAGGTCTGAGGGCCTTGGACCAACACTGTGAATCCCAACTAGAATAGAAGGTTGATTTGTGCGCCCAATGTGCGGTCGCTTCCTGAGGTGAGTGTACTCTGATAAGCCAGTCTTAAAGATAGGGGCAGGCATGCTGGCCACTGAGCCTCAACAGGCTGGTTATAGAGTTCATGATCTTTGTGAACACACTTGGCGCAGCATTGAGCCCGAATGGCAGAACTTTGTACTGGAAATGTCTTCCCATGATGAGAAACCGGAGGTACTGGTGATGGGGATGCCAAAACGGTATATGTAGATAAGCGTCCTTCAGGTCCAGGGCACATAGCCAGTCACCCTGGCAAAGAGTCTCTGTGATCTGCATTGGAGTCACCATCTTCAATCCCGCAAAGTGTAAGAGGTACAATAAGTCTGTATAGGTAGTTTACTGTGCTGCTTTTTTTCACAGCCAATTTCATCGCATTCTTTTTACCGCATATTGCCCAGAAAATAGATGGGCAAGGGTGGGTTGGGGTTATAATTAAGTTGGGGGCATGGGGAGAGGAGGGTTGAGGGGATAATCCCTTGCCCCTGTCCTCCACATGCATTCTTTACACTGTGTCGGGCTCTGTCAAGGACTCCACTTCTTTGAGAAGTGCTGGAGACCCTATCTGATTTAGGTGAGGGGTGGAAGGGTAAGGTTGAGAAACAGGGAACCGAAAACCCCTCTGAAACCACTGAAAGAAGTCAGCGGTCTACAAAATGGTGACACCAGTGTTTCTTGTTTCTTGTGAAATGAGACTCTGCCTCCCATGGGAGACTCATGGACCCGGACGGTGATCTCATGCTTTTTTAGGTTCTGAGGCAGCTGAAGAATAGAACACCTTAGGCTTACCTCTCTGCTGTTTCTGTCTGTGTGCACTAGGCAACCTATTGGGCAATCTCTTTCTTCTCTCCTGGAACCTCTAAAGTCCCCAAATGACCTTGGTCTACCGTCCAACTGTGACTGGGCCTGTGAGAACGTTTGGCTGCTGGTTTAGTTAGGATGGCCAAAGACTTAGCTGACTGGGTACCGGCCTTCCTATTGGTCAACTGTTGACGCATGCAAAAGCTAATTTCCCTCGAAAAGGGGGTCCGGAGTTCTTTCTTGTTCTTCATTGGTGAATGTAGTGGTGTGCATCCATGCAGACTTTCTCAGCTCCACAGCAATTCACGTCCCTCTAATGGCTGTATCTATGTGAGCCAATGGTGAATCTACAAGACCCTGAGCGACCAATTTGGCCACTATTAACTCTGACTTAAAGGAAGCTTGCCTGTCCATGGGGAGATCTTGAGCAAACTCTGCAATCTCCCTCCAAAGTTTCTTATTTGCTGCAACTAAAAAGGCATCCGCATTGGCCTGCCAAAGGTGCAACGCTGAGTTTGCATACACCTTCCTGCCGAATGCTTTCAATAGTTTGTCTTCCTTGTTTAGGACGGCCGAGGTTGTCTGATTTGCTGAGGTGTGGTGCCCTGGGACGGGGTCCCTACCGGCTTAGCATAAAGTGATGTCGCTGCCACCACCGACAAATGAGGCTGTGGGTGAGACGCCAACAAGGGCCCTTCGTCCCCCAACTGTCTATAGCGAGCATCTAATTTTGTATTTACTGCTTGACATGAGAGAGGTTTAGCCCACATTTTCTTGCCCACCTTTACAACATCCTTCTGGAGGGGGATGCCAGATCTAGAGGATGTATGGAGTGCCAAAACCTCTGCTAACACACCAGTGTCTGGCTGCTCTAGTGGAGGGGCCTGCACCCCTAGAATCTCTGCCAGCCCTTGTAGCCTTCCATGAAAGGATTTGGCCGAAGAAGGGAAGTCCCCTTTGTCATCATCATAGCCAACTGAATCCTGACCTTTATTTGGTGAGCTGAGCTCTGACTGTCCTTGCAGTCCTAGGCCTTGGGCAGCTACACCAGGACTTCCATCAAATCCCCCGGCTGCTGAGCCTCGATGGGCTGCAGTGGTGGAAGAGGTGCAGGAGGGGGCGGTGGAGGAGGCAGCAGCAGTGGCATCGGTGTCTGCGGCAATGGTGGTTGCAGAACAAGCACTGAATGTGCCACAGGCACTGCAGCATGGCCCTCAGGTTGTTGCAATTCCCGTGGCATAACCTATTTTATGAACCCATTCAATATGCCAGACATAAGTGGTGATTTCATTAATTGGAGGAATCTCTCAAAGAATCTGTCCTCACAAGCAGGGGAAGCCTGAGCTGCAGGCTGTCGCTGACAGCGTCCAGGTTGCCATGGTCGGGGCCCAGGGCAATTGCCTGGGTTGTGTAATGGTTTTATGACACGGCACACTCCAGCCAGGGATTTCTTCCACTGACAATGAATGTGGCGCACAAAAAAAACATGTTTCATTTTTATTTGAACCCTGGGTTCTTCACACCCATCTTAACAAATGCCACGTGTCACAATGGACTATGAACCAGGCCAGTGTGTAACAATTAAATATTTATTAATTTTAGAATTCAATGGAAATCACGCTAAACCGAATCATAGGGCAGCAGCCACTACTGTTGTGGCAATACAAATGCAACAATCCTACAACACAGTCAATTCAAATTCCTAGCATAATCTACATAAACCTTTAATGGAAAACAGAAGCAAAATAGTTTATTTTCAGAATGACAGATGACACACAGGTTAAGCACTCCCCCTGCATCCCTTCGCCCAAACACCTACTAACTAAATTCCTTGTGGATGGAAAGTAGTGGCAAGGAGTCAGTAGGAAGATGGAAAAAGTGATTTTTCAATTCAACCCACCACTCCAGGATGGGAAGGCAGAAATTAAATTGAAAACCTTCAAAAGGAGCAAAATGGCATACGTGGAGTTTACTTGCTATTTGTGCATCAGTTTACAATTGCTGTGGGAAAGCTAGGACACAAATTTGTGTGTCCGCACTTAATTAATAAGGAAGCTTACAGACTACTGAACAGGGCAACAAGGCAATGTGAACATAGATAAGAAAATTGATTTTGGGAAGAAAACAATGCAGAAGAAAACACACACAGCAGAATTGCAATTTGTTTTTCACACAGGCTTTAAAGTGACAATCCGCTAAGAAAATGGGCTTAGCTGTAAAAAAAGAAAACGAGAATCGGTTTTGTGGATCAGAAACACAGGCACAGAACAGATAGGATTCTGAGGGAAAGGTATTGCTTTTAATGGGATGTCATTGTGGGTTTTTCTATGGTAAATGTAAATCAGATTTTATAGAAAAGCACAATGCACATGCAAATTTGGTTTTGTTAGCACAATAACTAGTTCTACTGAGGCTATATTTTAATGGTTATATTATTAAAGAAAGACACTGCGTGCAAGGGGGTTCATTTCGGGGAATTAGTTAATTAACTTAAAAAATGGTACTAAGGACTTACGCAGATAACTGGAGAAATTCTAAAAGGAATACGCTAACAGAGCTGGACTAACACTGATTCTTCTATGTCAAAGGTGAACAGATGATACTAGCACTTTGGGATTTGACTGGGCTTTTAAAGGTGTTTGAACAGGATGCAAGGGACAAAGAGCGGGAAATGCAGTTTTTGGGGATTGGGTGATGTGATACTTGCAAAGTAAGCTTGAGTTTGGTAATTTGGACAGGCAGCGAGGTCTCTGGACAGCGGGCCAAGGGATCTGGTCACTGGGGGTCACTGGAACTGCTGGGCTCTCCTGGATAGGATCAGCTGGGCACGGTCTGGTCACTGTGGACAGCTCAGGCACTCCTGAATGGGATCAGCTGGGCAAGGTGTGGTCACTGGCCCTTTCCTCCTTCCTCCCTAGATTATTGGGTATGCCTGGATCTGGATGGGTGGTTCTGCCTGAATGGAGGGATGGTTCTGCTTTCCTGGATCTTGAATGGATTTCAGTGGCTTGTATCTTATGTTTCTCTGTCTCCCACTTATACAGCTCAAGTGACATCAGAGAATTTTACAATCTGGGCGGAAGTACTCTGGACTTACGCCTCTACTGAGATAGGCCAGACTACTGGTTTTTCCTCCTCCCTCTGGGCTGATTGGTTCAGGTGAAAGCACATCATTTTAGGTGTGTGCATTTTATGACTTTCTTTGTCTCACAAAGCCTATTTCTTGACAAAAATGAGTTATGGATCAAATCATTAGTTTTACACTAGCCACCGCGTGAAAAATGGATATGCAGATTCAATGGGTCAAAGGAAATTGGACAGTCTGATCGCCAACTCTGTGTGATGTTGCATTGCCCTTTGGTACAATCTTGCTCTTTCTATGAGATACATAACATTTAAAATGATGGAAGTGAGTACACATATTCCTAAGTACATTTTGTATATTTACCCCAGGTTTTATATTTTTGCCGTTTGTAGTTCACCCCAAAATGCATTTTTCATGGCCGTTTAAGTTCCTCATGTGCTAGAAACATGCACCTAGTCTCTTTCTGGGTGTCTAAAAATCCCATGAAAATGGTCAAAATATCACATTGCTGCTTATTCAGGTTGCTTGTAAAATGTCTTAAAGTATAAATGTCCTTTATTTATTTTTTTTTTTTTATTTTACTTGTTATAATTTACAAAAAATGTTTACAAGAAAAGAAAAAGAGAATATGGGACAATTCTCTACTCCAGTTGTCTCATCACTTCATCTGTCTGGTAACATCAGTGGTTTCAGGTAGCACATTGCCGGGTCTTTTCCTTTTTCTGGTCACCTTCCCCAAATGAATCCACCTTGTATTCAGAGTTTCAAATTCATGAAAAAATGGGAGACCGCTATTACGTAGCTGATGTTATCTCCCTCTATTAAGCGATTCCACCAGTCCTCCTCATTGCACGTCCTTGACTCCTTGAATAAGTGACCCAAGTGTGCCATTCTCAGCCTTATTAAAGCGCTACACACTAAAAGTAGGTGGCGCAGCGTCTCTGGTTGCGTCTTGGTTTTGCAGAATCTGCAACTGTTGTCGGATGTTAATTTTCTGATCGCTTTGATCTCATTTGTAGGCAGGAGATTCATTCGTACTCTTAGGAAGGTTTCGCGTACCGTTTTATTGTCAATGGGGTAGATTTGTTACAGGCTTGGGCGGTGCTACAAACACCCACAGCAACTGTCTCAGCCAAGCTTAGCTGGCAACAAAGAGCCTTTATTAGGTCTTTTGAAGTTTTTGACAGTTCCCCCTTCGGAGGGGTGCTGGAGGAAATCACACCTCACAGTTAAGCCTAGCCCAACTGGACTCTTTTGATCATTCGGGCAGGGCTGCCAGTCAGTCTAGTGGGGCAGTGACTGTTCACACACTGGGTCTTTTCATGCATCCTTGTGGGCTGGTTCCCTTTGTGATGCAGTTTTTCCCACTGTTGGAGGCAGGGCTTTGTCATTTAATTCAGTGCCTGGGCCAGGAACCAGTCTGACAGGTTTCTAAGTCTTTTCCCAGGAAACCACGTTTTGTGGAAACAATTACACTGTACATTACCCAGCCAAACCCCCACCCAATGTTCACTAAAATGTCTGTGTGAACAAAACAGTGTCATTTAAAATTTGGATTTTGAGCAACATTTTTCCTTATTTTGGAAAACAAAATCACACGTATGCAAGCTTTTTCATTTCCAGTTTGCAAATGCAGTTCTGCCGCCCGTGGGTTTATGTTTCACTTTATCTTTGGCAGGGCTTCAGCATACACTGTAAATTCACAGACACAGAAGGAATCCTGCAAAGAATTTCTTTGCAATTGACATGGGCCAGAGAAAGTCACGCTATTTCTTTCCTTTGCTATTCTTTGAGTGCGAAGGTTCATTTGCAAAAGAAAACAAAAGACGTATTGAGTGACAAAAGAATCCTTTGCTCTTTAAGTGATTTCAGTGAAACAATGCCGTTCTCGAGATGGATTGCCTTACTCCGTGACAATTTGTAGAAATAAAGCACACAATGCTGTATTGACATGGAGCACATGTTCTTTTAGTGTTTACTTTAAACATGAAAGAAAGAGCAAATTACAATGCCTTTTCTAATGCGGGGCATAGCCATTAGTCTTTAAATGACAGAACAGCAATGTAGAGCCATTCTGAAATTAGGTTATTTTCTCTGGATTCACATGAAGTAAAACAAAATGCAGCCATTCTTGGGGTGGCTGTGTTTAAATCTCGCTGCTCATGTGCTAAGTAGACAAAAGCACTGCCGTTGTTGCAGTCCTTTGTAAATATGGTTTTTGGTTGTAGAGGAGTTCTGTTTTGGGCTTTAAATGTACCCCACAGATGCGAGTAGGGTTCAGAGTACAGAAGTACGCTTGTCGGAAGAGGATAGGAAAGGTACCAGGGAACATCGCCACTGGTCTACTCCATCCTTGCTACTGGCTCATTAGTGGAGACCAAGTGTGAGCCCGCTGGTCTTTCCTCTGAGCTAAGCCTTCTAGGACCCTCTGTTGACCTTTCCAAAGGGGATGAGTCTACTGAAGATGGTGCCCTGACTGCGTCAACCACCAGGCCTTAAGCATTTTCCTGCCTTGCCACCATTTTGTGACTCTGCTGTCTGTGCTCTGGTGTGAGTGCATGGGGTATTTGCCCAGATTAATACTCTTCAGAGTAGGTCCCCCTGGACCCTTGGTAGTTTTACTGGTTCTCTGTTGGACCTCGGGATTGATCCCGGGTGGTGATGTGCCCTCGGCTAAGCAGCCAATAGTTCTGCGCACTGGGTCTCCATCAGGCCAAGGCCTTGAGCTAGAGCCCACAGGCCACTCAAATGAAAGGCCAGTGACTGAGCATTTACGGCCCTCTGTACTATTCCCAGGATGTTCCGAAGACCCTTTGGTGCACACACTGGTAGCTACATGAGCCTCAGGCCTAGTTATTATTATTATCATTATAGTATTCATTGAGTGCAGACCTAGCTTTGAGAAGTAACTAAGCACTTTACAGAAGTATACAAAAATACAGATTGACAATGGAGTGCTTGACAGAGTTATAGAACAGTACAAATGCATAACGGAGCGCTTTTCTGAGGTAACAACTGAACAGATATACAGCAGGGGGTAGGGCAGAGAGGAGGTGTACAGCTGTACAAGGTGGTGTGGAGGAGAGGGGCGGATGGTATCTAGTGAGTCAGGTGGCGCGAAGAGAGACTCTTTGAAGAGCTAGGTCTTGAGTTCTTTTCTGAACTGTAACAGCGTGCGGGCGAATCTGATGTTGACAGGGAGGAGATTTCACAGTCTTGGGGCTTAAGCAGAGAAGGCTTGTTTTTCTTGTTCTATCCTTTTTGCAGCAGCGTATTTCAAGTCTGCACATGTCCTGACTTCTGGTGGTGCCCAGTCCGCCAGAGATGCTGAGTTTCTTCACGATGTAGCAGGGTGACTTGAGGGCGGCTGCCTTATAGATGATGCAGCAAGACTTGAAGGTGATTTGTGCGTGCAGTGGGAACCAGTGAAGGTCGATAAAGGACGGGGGTGATCTGGTTGTATCTGCTTAGCCCCTTGAGGAGGCATGCAACCACATGTAGGACACTTCTCAGGGGCACAAGGGAGGATGACGGGAGTCCTTCGAGGAGAGCATTGCTCCCACCCAAGTGGGATAGGGCCAGTGCTTGAACAGTGGGTCTAAAGCTCAGCAGAAAAAGGGACTGAGGTGTAGCAACGTCAGCATGCGTAGTCACGCCTATCCTCGTGCCTAAACATGCATAAATGAACTGCAGTTTTTTGTGGGGCAAAAGACTCTGGTCCTGTACGGGGATGCCCATGCAGTATGGAGGAAAGGGGACAGGAAGTAGGAGTATCTATATTAAAACTGATAGTTTTTTGTGAGAATATTGACGAAGAATTATGTGGAATATTCAAGCTTACAATTCATTCGTCACGTATTTAGGATATTTGAACGAGGAAATTGTGAATAGATGTCTGAGATAGCAAGGCAATGTGTATATTGAACTTTCAAACCTTTAGACAGTGTAGCTGGAGTTACGTAACCCATTGGGTGATTGAGGAAAGGATCACTGGTGCGTGAAGCCATGCCGGGGATCCCGAAATAAAAATAAATAAAAGAAAATCGGATCCTCGGCGCGAAAGCCGCACCGTGGACAAGGAAAAAAGAGTGAGAGTAAGGGACTCTTGCGTGTGCTCAAGTTCGGGTCCCACTACTCTAAAAAAAAAAAGGGAGAATAAAATGTTGCCAGTGTTAGCAGAGTGCCTGTCAACGGTTTTCAACCCTTCAAGAGGGTTGGAGGTGCTCCGCTGTGGGATGTTTTTACCCATGCATCCAAGCCCTAAAATAAAACTGTGCAGTACTGGCATGGAAAACATCATGATGGCCAGAACTCCCCAGAGAGTGCACAGGGAAAACATGAAGAATAGACTGCCACCCATTTTTGCCTATGTTGTGAGCACAGGAGGGAACTGCCTAAAACCACCATTGGGCTACACACACAGTAGCCTGAAACCATTGGGAATGGCAATGCTGATTGCCAAAAGCAACCCAGAACTGTGGGGAATTCATTTTCTTAATCCCGAAAATGGTTGCATTACCAGTACTCACCACTATCAGAAAGCCGGCGTTTTAAAACCACCAGACTTTTGTGTAAAACTGAACAAATGAAACAAAACCAGACCAAGAAAAGACTTGCTAAGAGGTGGATACAATGTAAAACTATATTCTGAAATGACTTGAAGGAAGTAATTATTTAATGTATATGTAAAATTTGTAAGTGATTTAAACTGGGAACAAAAAGTGACATTTAGCTGAAACCTGGCTTAATGAAACTGGATTCTACCTGACAACTACCCCCGACAGGAGTTGAAACTGGATGCTCAGCCACTCTGTCCCTGGCCAAAAGGAGTTAACACCTCTCTGATTAGATTAGGGGTGGAGCAGCTGGGGACTACAGGGAGTTGAACAAAGGCCTGCCCTGGACTCAGGCAAATGTTATATTGGGGGCGTCATAAAATAGCTTCCTCTTGGGAGAAACTGGGTGGCAGCTGTGCCTCTGTGAACAAGCTGGCCTGGGGGAAGTGGATAAACCAGTTATTCCACCCTGTGATGTGGGAAGCCACACCCCTTTTTGACCAGAGCATAATTTTAAAAAGATAGATAACTCATAGTGCGGACTTGCCAGAATTATATAAGTAATATAATTATTTTTGTGATTTTTCTGTGAACATTTTAAGAGGCGTTAGGACCCTGTGATGTATTCTGGGGGGTTGCTAGCGGAAAATAGGGTCTTACTCCAAATGTCTGCATGAGAAAAAATCTGACACTTCATCAATTAATGTCTATACTCCTTGCGCACATGTGTGTAATTTTGGGTAAATGTCCGATATTGCAAAACCAGTTAAAAAGCGCAAAATGTTGTCATTTTTTAATGCAAGCCCCCAGGAAGATCAGAGGCGGACAAGCATGGACCATGAGGAATATATAATGTGCACATGTAATTTCAACAAATTGTATATCTGGGAAAGATGTATTTGAATCAAATATAGATTTGTGGGCAAACTGACCAGGGGAGGATCCTCTGTCCCATAAACAGACCTCATCATGATGACAATCCATTTCCTTCCCCCAATCATGGGAGAGGGGAGAATTGGGCCAATGACAAGTAGAGAGGGGCAGGCTTAGCTGGGCCCAGGCACACACCCATTTTCAAAACACACAAAAAGAGACTGCTGGGACAGGTAGAGACATTCAATTCCATTTGCTGCGGAGCATGCTGACCGACGACTTCACATCCAGAGATCCAACACTTAGACTTCCAAGCTAAACAGAGACTACAGAACTTTGAACCAAGAAGGCCCACTGCAAGCAAAAGTATTTGTCAGCAGGCCTCAAAATCATTTGCAAACTATTCCACAGCCGGGAGAGCTGTGGAATTTATTCGTCCGTATCTCTGGAACCGTTTGGGCTAGGAACGAAATGTAACTTTCCTCTGAAAGCTTAGAATCAACGCACCTAGAACCGACTTCCTACTCCTTATACTTTTTCCGCAATCACGATTCACGCACTCGCGAAATTTACCGCGGTTTGTGATTTTGGCTCAATTTCTCCACTTGTCAAAATAGCAGCTCCATTCTTTCCTTTGTTAAAATCCGTTTGCAACTTGGTAATAACTCAGAGAGCATTGCTAAAGTGAGCCTGAACTAATACCAACACGCATCTCCCACTCACCCTGAATCTCTAGAGGGAATTAAAATCATTGGCACATTTTCCCATCCATTGCCATCACATTTAAAAAGCATTTTGGGCCTGCATTTCAAACTCCTACCTGTTTCCTCTAAGCTTGCTGGGGGGGAACTGAATTTCGTATTGTATTTGATTGCATTCCTGAGAACTGTGTGCTCCTCTTTCCATCTCCTTCCATTTCTTACATTGCATAGGGGAGGAGGGTGAATTGCCAGAGTAAAAGTGATTATCTTATCTTTTGCTAAAATCATATCAAGTATTTCTGTACTGCATTTTATTCCTCATTGCTTTTCCCTTGAAATCATAAAAGTATTTTTGCTACTTTATCCATCCTATACTAACTCCTCATTGATTGTAAAGAAGTGTGCTAGTACCAGATTACCCATTGTTGATCAACATCATATGTCTAAGTGTACTATCAGATATTAATTTATTATAAAGTGTGGTATATATATATTGTTTAAATTCTCAAATAAACCTTTTAATTTGCAAAACAAACCTACTTCTTGGCTCAGTGGGGTCAGGGGGATTCTAAGAGGGGGGTGTTATACAAGGGTGGTCATCCAGAGTACTGAACTAGACATAAAAATACATTAATAAGGGTTTTCCTCAGCATCCCAGACTAGGCATTGACTTGGCTGTAGTGTTGATTGAATATCGCTTACACCGCTCAGCGCCTGTCACCACTGCAGCCTGTGCCTCTATGCTGGCTCTTCCCTTCTTAGGTGAGCGCTTTGAACACTGTTGCTGCCATCCCCCGTGGCTGATACTCCCCGCCGGCCCTGGGCGCCTATAATTACTGGCCCTCCCCATACCTGGGGAGTGCCCAATGTGTTTTTTTGTCCTCCTGGAACTGATTTCAAGCTAAGGGGCCACCTCCCCTTTGACAAGCAGCCCCCCTGGACTCCCTGGGCCACACCTGACAGACGTGGCCCAGGTGGGGTGGAGTTGTAGGGTCCCCAAGCAGCATATAAGTGCGGGGCTGCTACTTGCTATGCCGACCAACCCAAACAAGGACTTTGGAGGTCCCCCACACTGTTGCTGCCTGCTGCTATCGTCTGCCACGAAAGCCATCACAGAAGAGCGCAAGAAGACAGAAGATCAAGAGAGCAGCAGCCAGAGACCTTGAGATAGCCCTGGCCAGGTTGTCTTGCAAGTAAGGTCTTTATAAATTGTTTTATTAATACAGTGCCCTGTATAGACCTGTATATATATATATATGTTTTTTAAAGACTCTTATATGTACAAAAACCCACAAAACCCTGCTGGTGTAGCGGAAATGTATATGAGCTTTTAACAACTAAAGAACCATACACCAGCATTCCTTTGTCCGCCTTTTCCGTGTGCTCCAGTTAATCTAATCTTGTATTTTCCCCTGAGGGGTATCTGGGGAACCTGCCTGTCCTAACCTCTTGATCTTCCCTACCCTTACCACTTGTCTAGTGAGGTACACCGGGGTGATCTTGAACCCAAGAGAGTGGGGTTTGGAGACAGGTAAGAAGCAGGTCAAGTTATAAGTGAAGGATTAAGCTGTCTATTGTGTCCGCCTGCACCTGTCTCCCAATAAGGTGCGTTGGAAGATCACCCCGCTACATCAAGAACTGAGGACAAGAGGTAGGTGAGTCAAGGCAACCTCTCTAAACAATGATCGATGTTTTGCTAATAATTGTCAACACAGTGATTCAAGCACTGAACAGATGGTCTCATGTACATTGCATAGTACATACCGCTTTCAATGTGTTTTAAAATGTGTTTGTAAATCTTACATGTCAATTGAATCCATTTAATGCAGAAAAATGTGCAACAGACAAATGAAATTCACAACGTATCTGAGAGTGCTTAATGTGACACACGGTATAGCCAGGCCAGGCACCACACAGTCACACCCTTCAATGAGGGGTGTATTGAAAGTGGTGGCAAATCTGTGAAGCTGGGAAAGGATTGAATAAAACATTTGAAAGGGAGGAAGCTTGAAGCACAAGACCCTACTCAGCAGCAATCTGAGCAGGGCCACAGCGCCTAGAAAAAGGGCCTGACTATGTAACATTTATTCAGATACAGTTTGGCAGTGACCTATATATTTAGCTTAGTTGGTTCTTGCAGCAGCTAGAAGCTGTTGGTTTTTCATATGTTATTTGGTACATATTCTGAATCGGCAATAAATACTTCTTTGGTATATAATGTAAATATGTAATTGTGCTATTCACAGTAAGGGCCTGATCCATGCAGAAGTGCGCATTGAAACTGCAAAGGCCCCATTCCGAGAACGCCACTGGCGACCCTGCGCGCAGAATTAATTCTGCATGCTCCACGTATTCATGGAATTGTTCGCGCAAAGGAACCGAATACGCAGGTCGTGGCCGGACCGACCCCGACAGGCCCCCACACAAATCAAAACAGCCAGAACAGCCACCTTTGTGTGCTCCCCGTGGCAGGAATAGATTCACCCTTCGAACAGTGCATGGAGTCCCCTGCAAACTGTTCCCGGCACCCCAACAACATGCGTACGATACTTTGCAACTCGGCTAAAACTCAAAAATCTGCCTGTGAACCCTGTTAACCATTTTTGCACCCCACTACAATGTATATGCGTACCCCTAAGTCAGATCGGAAACCACGTCTGCCTGCACGTACCTCTAAATCCGATACTCGATCTTACCTCTGTGTTGGGATTCCTATGAACAAGTGTCTGTACGCCTGCCTTCGGGTGGCAGATTTGGGTAGCCATCCCCCCCGAGAGGTAATGCGCTCGGATCCATGAATGCATATCGTTCCATGCAATAGTGGGCATGCGATGGACTGCATGCGGGCCATCCCTCGTAACGCCCACATTTTGCCTAGTTCTTCCTCATTTTCTGTGTTCCGCCCCCTAACCTGCCCTCTGTGCATTTCACGGCCATGCTCTGAAGGGTGTCTCGCGCAATATCGCTCGGCCTCTTGCAGTGACATGCCGAGCCTGCGCGAATTCAACGCAAAGTACAGAAAAGTACTGCACAGTCGATTCCATAATTCAACAAATGGGATTTCGCACGCAGTTTGACATGCAAAGTCACGATTTTCCGCGCAGATAATTCCATGAATCGGGCTGTAAATGTTCATTTTTACAGTCTTCTACTAGGGATTTTAATATTTATTAGCACCCAGGGTGGGAGATGCAACCAATCAGGTTGCTGGAGTCGCAGGCTGAATCCCACAATCTCAGCCCACGTTCCAAGCAACCTGATGGCTGCTTCCTCCGCCCCGGCATCTTCCCCCAGACCCTCCCCTCCCTTCCACTCGTGCCTCTGGTACCTTCCCACCACCCTATCCAACTTAGCTGATTCATTCAGTGACAGCGGCCCCACCCCGGCGGCCGATCCTTGTCCCTGCTGGCCGCCATGAAAATGGAACATATTTCCAGATCCTTGGTGGCCATCTTAGATAAATATCAATATATTGCTGTCAGCACCATGGTGGGCCAGATCGGGTGGTAACAATGCCCGGGGCTCATCCTTAACTTGGGTTCTGTGCCGTTACCACCCGATCTGGCCCACCAGATCGGGTATTATTGCTATATTGAGTTGTGAGAAAACATGTGCAAGGTGAATCAGAGCTCTTAATTCCCCATGCCATGCGCCAGTAGATCCTCCAGTCTTAGTTTTTGGTTTGCATTCTGGGACTTGGAGTCCTGATTTTAAAAGGGTAAAATTGAAGGAAGGGTCCCAAAAATGCCCCTCGTCACACCCAGATTCATGTCAAGACGAAGAGCCAGAAACGCTAGCAGCCACCCATCTTATTTTGGACGAATCCTGAGTGCAGCAATGATTGACAAGTACACAGAAAGGTATCCTCTGTGCCAGCCATACAGACCGAATCCCGTACACATCTTTGCAGGTATAGGAAAAGAAACTGAGTTTGTGGATGGAAACACATATTTGGTCAGTCTCGACTAAGAACCAAGAAACCACAATGCTGACGTCATTAGTGACACCATGACATAACAGCGTTAGACATGTAGCACATTCGCAGTCCTGCACCGCATTACACAAACACACATTTGCATACATGAATAATGTGCTTAGACAGGTCTATAGCTAGAAGACAGATACATATACATACTGTCAATGCTTTTATTATTTCCTCATTAGCCAAATGCAGTAATGCAGAACCGCAAGGCACAAGAGATTGTGAGCAAGCTTGCAGATGCTTAACGCGAACAACCCAATGGAACTACAGGGATATATATGGAACCTGATAGGACCATGTGTGACTAACGTCTAGAGTACTTAGCAAACCATGAATATGTTGAATTCATATTATACATCTAAGGAAAATTACAGAAGGCCTAAAAGCCATAGAATGTATAAATTATAAGGGTACATGTATACCAAAAATTCCTTCAGGTAGATAATACGGTTATATTAAAAAAAGTGGCCCTTGGTGGTGAGGTTGGAAAAACAAAATACACACAATTTCAGTACAAAAACATCAATTTAATTCACAAAGTACCACAAAATTAAAAGCCACATAATTTCTTCACACAATAAATCGTACTTTTGACATCTATATCTTACCACCTTTCATACCCATACATACTCTCACACAACCAATGCCAAAATTCAAAACAATAAACAGAAAATCCAACTATCATTGAAGTCTTTCTTGTATTAATATACACAGTGTGTTCTTTATATTACACCTGTATCTCCTGTTGGTGTGTATATATGTACAATAGCACAGCTTATTGACAGCGTCTACATATGTTTCAGTCGGTTAAAACAGAGCTTGAAATTACAGCCAAACGTAGTTCCGACCTTCTTCAGGACAAAACATTGGGTGTAAGTCTTCCCTCACACTCGCAACAAATTCTGGTGGAAAATGTCTTCAACACATTCTTTCTACATAAAACACAAATGGCGTAGGCATATTTAAATTATGCTTTTAAAACACTTGTTTACAATGGCTCGCACTCACCTATACATCATTCAATTTAAAGAATGCAATCTGTTAGCAGTAATGAATGCATTCAGCAAATTGGTACACTTTATTCTAAAACTGGAAGAATTCATTTTTCAGCAGGCAGTTCTATTCGTAACAAGTACTAAGCATGCATAGAATTACTATTTTGAAAGCCTGTGTTGTCTCGGGATGATAGCTCAGGAGCAACATGCTCGTCTTGGGAGCAAGACGACACGGAGCAACACAGGTTCAACCCCTGCGTCCGCGCTTAGAAACCTCTGGGTATTAAACACGTTATAAATAACCTATCCTATCAAATCATTACTTGCTTGTATAGTTCTTATGCAGCTGCAGGGTCACTTCAAAGTCTGTGGTGGCTGGTTAGTTTTTTAATTTGAGAGAGGGGTGTCATTGTTTTCTATGAATATGCACAGTGACCAAGCGTAGCAGAGGAGCCATAACCAACCAGTGGGAATTCTGGGGGAGTTCTCCCTCTCAGAGAAAGGTTTTAAAATATTAGGTTAAAATCGTACATTTTCATCACGCTTTAGGTGAACATTTCGGCTCTCCTATGGAGTTGCAATCAAGTTTGCAGTTATCTGTATTTTCACGTCATCATTATTAATAATGAAAAGGCAGGAGAACTTATTTATTTACATAATGCTTCCCATTTTTAATTGCTTGGAGGCAAAAGATGCATCCAAAAGATCAGTGCCACTGTCGTGGTTGCCGATGCATTTCGGATAGAGTCCATCTTCAGGGCCTGGGCACTTTGTGCATTAATGTACATACATAGGGCCTCATTACACGGAAGGCGGTAAGGGTTAACGGTCACCGGCAAGGGTGCCGGTGACCGTTAACCCTTACTGCCTCCCTACGAGGTCCCTTTGCGGGACCCGACCTTAACGCCTGGTGTAGACCAGGCGTTAAAGTTGGGACACGCAAAGGGACCTTGGTGCTAATTACTGTACCGCAATTTGCGGTACCGTAACTACCACCTTTCCCATTCCCATTATGCCCTATGGGGCAAAAATGGGAATGGGAAAGGGCCATGGAGAAAGGGGGAATTACCGCCCCGCCAAACTTGGAATGGGGTGGTAATTCCCCTTTTCTCCATGGTGGTACCGGCGGCAACCATGGTGCTAATAGCACCATGTTTTACCGCCTTCCGTGTAATGAGGCCCATAGTATTAGTTAGTTAAACACATCAAAACATTAATTAATATTCAGAAACAAGTAATAAGTGATAAATAATAAGTAATAAATGCATTTCATTTTGGCAATTTGCATCATAGTTTTAAATTCGAAAATGTGTTTTCAAAAAGAAATTGCATATATACCGTATTCCAATGTAGTCGAGCACCATGTAAAAGAAAATCAGATGGAAATATGTTAGCCGAAGCTATATCTTGCAGGAAGAGGCAATGCGTGCTAAAGTATGCCTATCATTACCTGATCATGTGGCCAGGGTTCTTTCATTTATCTGAAAACCATAGGTCTGAAAAATATGACACGTAAACCCTAATTACCATGCTATCCAATGGACCAGTACTAGAAAGAACTGTTTGTAAGTGCAGGATATGCCTACCTGTAGGCGCTGTTCGTTTCGTGGGCAGTCGATTGCTGGGCAGAACAAGAATATGAATCAGTACGTCTATTCGATTACAATAGAACTAGGGTAGATAATAGTATCAGGACATCGGGCCTCATTACGAGTACGGCAGTAGGGGGTTAACAGCACCGGTAAGGATGCTGGTGCCGTTAACCCCATACCGCCGCATTATGGTTTTACCAGCCGCCTTTAGCGGGACCCGCTAAGGGGCCAGGGAGCTAATAACGGGCCCGCTGTTTGCTGGCCCGTTATTAGCTCCTTCCCCATTCCCATTGAGCCCTATGGGGGTTCGAATGGGAATGGGGAATGGTTTTCAGAATGGGGACTTACCGGGTCCTCCAAGGTTGGAATGACCCGGTAAGTCCCCATTCCGACTACCCGGACCCGGAGACGGGTTTGGAGGCAGCCATAGTGCTAATAGCACCATGGCTGCCTCCAAACTCATAATGAGGCCCATCGTCTTGAAAGCTATGTACCGTCTGCTAAGAGTCTGCGAAGTGCGCCGCATGGAATAAACTGCGTGCGCGGTTCGCCGTGCAATGTTGTGTTGGGTTCAGCCGTTGCTAGGTGACATGACGCCGTGCGTTCAGGAATTGAAGTGTCACTTACGCCTCACGTCCCGCAGAGCCCCGTAGTCAGGAGTTACGGGACAGGCTTACTCTGTAGGGTTTAACTAGTGTTACAGAGTGCGTATTGCGAACCGCATCAAAGTGTGTGTCTGCTGTATAAATCCTATATGTAAATACATAATGATTTGTAAAATAAAATGCATACGATTTGTAAAAAGCATTCTGTATGAAATCCGCCCTGTGCGAAAATACCTTCTGTAGAACGATACGCTCTTCTACTGCAAACTGGATGTTCGGTAACAACGGTGGCCTACTATTTTGCAAATGCATCCTGCAATGCGCTTCTGCAGATAATATATGTATGACTGTACGTTGCACACATGCTGTCAATATGAGGACATCATGGGATTTCTTTGAATCATTCCCAGGTATATTTACCTTGCATATCGTCATGCCTATTTTAGTGAGGGCATATGCGTATATCGCTCTGCTATAAATGCCATGGTCATAAACTTGAGTCTGTTGTGTGCGTACTGTAATTCACGAAATGCGTATGTTGCCAACAAAGTTACATTTAATTGTATCCGAATTTTAGAACAATGGTGGGAATCATGTGGACCTATAAGACTGGGTTGTGCCAAAGAAAACAGGCCAGTGACATCCCCAATGGAGGCGACAGGCAATGGGTGTAGCTCGTGCGTTCTAAGTGTGGCTCCTTAATAGGTAACAAATACAACCAGAGGAACACTCTTTATGCTGTCTTCAAACTTGATGCCTAATAAAAAATGACATATCACACTAAAGAAATGTGCAGAGTGGACCCACCAATGTAGGCAAGTACCATGGAGGAACGCTCTTTAAGCTGCCCTCACCCTTGATGCCCGGTAAAATTGCCATGGTAGTACTGGCACACATTGGCAATGTTCACATGACATCACTTCCTGTGATGCCACTGAGGTCAAATAGGCCTGTGATGTCACTTCCAGGGGCATCATGGCGTATGTGAATTAGCAGCGGGGAAGCATGTTGGAGATCAGAACAAGCCTATTGTAGAGAGTGAGCCCACAACCAGCCAGCCTGGGATGTCATTTGGGGGTCGCCAGGGGTGGCAACAGCGACCCTGTCGTTTCCTTTGCTACCCCTAAAAAAACATGTGGCTCTTTGTTTCTGGAGTGACTGGTTTTCTTGTCCAGGCCTCTTAAAAAAACAGGAGGTTCCACAAATGTAACAGAGACCCTAAATAAGAAAGAATAGGAATAGTAAATAATTTATCTTTCTGGAATTCTATACAATAATTGCTAGACTATTAAAGAGTTATATTTAGGCAGGTTATATTTAGGCACTCTTCCGGGGTTGAGTCACTGATTTAGTCTGTTCTTAAACACCTCAAATTCAATGAAAGGTTGTGTGCCATCGCATCCTGTGATGTCACTTCGTGGTGGGGTCAAATTACATCACTTCCTGGGTCATCAGAGGTCATGGGTCATCTGATGTCACTTCAGCTACCCTTGGCATTTGGTGAAATGACATTGTAAGGAAGACGCTGGAGGCGATGGGTAAGTGTGAGGTTTATTTTCAACAGGCCCGCTCGGAGCACCGATCAACCACCTTCAACTAACCGCCTGCTCTCTGCCTCGCGACCGCCGTGCAATCAAAGAACAACAGGGTCGCGGGGCAGAGAGTCAGGCTAACATTCTGAAATTCCAACAATGACAACATCCCTACATATCTCCCCCCTTAAAACAAAAAAATAACAATGTTTAATAAAACGTCTTAACAAGAAAATACAAACACAAAGCATATATGGTAAAACGTACAATTAACGTACATAATCTTCCAACCATGCTGGCTTCTTGGTAACTCTCCCACTTGTGGTAACACCCACATTGCTTGTTCCAGCCTTCACATTCACACCATCCTGATCATTATCCTGACTGGCCACACTACCACCCACTTGTTGGTCCTCCATTCGCACTCCTTGTACTTCAGTGGCCTTAGCCAATCTACCCTTGGACCATACCTCACCTCCCTCAAGGATGACCACATCATTCCTAACAGCAGCAATTTTCTTAGGTCCAAGAAATCTACTTTCAGTACATTTCTCCACAAATCTGGGATTCTTGATAAAAACTAGCTCCTCTACACTCCACTCGCACACCTTCACATTCTCCCTCCTATCAAAATGTTCTTTATTCTTTTCTTGCCCCTCTCTGATTAACCGCATTATTTCCTTCCTATCCACCACAATAGGTTTTGCCATTCCTAGCCATCCTGGGCAAAGTTTGGTGCCAGGTTCCCTACCTTTAAGAGACACAAATGGAGCAACTCCTGTAATAGAATGAGGTGTCGTCACATAGCTCCAAGTTACATGGTTTAAAACTTCTCTCCATGGTTGCCCCATGCGCAATGCCATTTGGCTATCTCCCTTCAAGTACCTGTTCACTCTCTCTACTAAGGGTATACTGAAAAATGTGTCCAGAGGTTTTTTTTTATTTTATAAAGGTATCAAATTTTATTTACTAAGATACATTATTTTTTCAATGAATTAATCATCTATTAATATACACATTAAATTACATAAATGTTGCAGGAGAGCATGGTACACCAGATTCTAAAACAACCTAACACAACCAACATTCTTCAACAATCAAACCATCATTTGTATCTCAAATCAATCAACCTCATTCATTCACAATAAAAATTTGGACCAAACAATTGGTGCAATATATAGGTGTAGTAGCACTTCATTGATTAGCCCCACATAATCTTTGACATTTCATTTCATCCACATTCAGTATGTATTAGCACAATAATTGTCCAAAATGTGCTCTATTCCGCGGAGTGGGTGCATTCAACAACAAATGACAGATCCCATCCCCGGATGTTCTTCTACCGGTTTCGACATTTGAGGATAATTAAACCAACGTCTTCATCAGGAAAACCAATTATTGCAATATAACAACTGATTTCCAGTGTCAAATGCTCTCAATGGTTGGAGCCCCAAATATGACTCAAAACGAGTTCAGAAGGATTCCAGATCCCGGGCCAGATGTCGGAGATATTCCAGTACTGAGCCTACAAGTGCCACGTGTGCCATCGAAGTAGATAAAAATTCAACTTGCACGGATCAAAATTTCATTGTTATCTGCGCTTGTCTTTTAGTTGCACCAACGGAGCAGTAAACAACCGTCCATTAACCGGTGGGCGAATTTAGGGGCCATATAAGGTGCGGATAATACCCGCACCATCCTGTCCCAAAGGGCAGTGTCTACTTCCCCACTCTCTCTACTAAACCATTCGCCCTGGCATGGTATAATGCCGTCCTTATGTGCACAATGCCGTAACCCGCCAAAAATGTCCTCATCCTGTCTGACACGAATTGCACCCCATTGTCAGATACCAATTCAGAGGGGACACCCTCCTTCAGAACAACTCTCTCCAAAAATTGGATGAAATCGTTAGCAGTCACTTCGCTAACTGCTTCCCATTCCACCCACTTGGAATGGAAATCTACCAGCACCAACAGATATTTGAAACCTTTGCCTAACCCTGCAATAGGGTACCGCCAATTTTATCCATGGTTGGTCTGGAATGGTGTTGGGAGTCATGGGTGTTTCGCGTATCTCAACTTCCTTTTCATAGCCCCCTCACCGGGATGCCCTTGGTGCGCCAACTCTACTAACACGGCCCTGATACCCTATGGTGGCACACAACATTGCTCCCTCCTCAACCTTCCATTAACCAGACACAACTCCTCCTTGACCTCCCACCACACTTGGAATCTTTTGTCCAACTCTCTCTTCGGCCACCCTTCCACTGTCCACTGCGGAACAGTGTTGACTGTTCTTGGAGGACTCGTTTTTGCAGGGGAAACTTTTACTTGCCCTTACCTGCTGCCACAGCACTGTGAGCCAAGGGAAGCTCTTGCTGTACCACAGACCGCTTCCTGGAGGAGGCGGAGTCTATCGCAGACACGTGACTCATCACGTGATACCAACTGGGCTTTTAGGCAGCCGCCAGCGGCCCGAGCGGGGTGTTGACTGTTCTTGGAGGACTCGTTTTTGCAGGGGAAACTTTTACTTGCCCTTACCTGCTGCCACACCACTGCGAGCCAAGGGAAGCTCTTGCTGTGCCACAGACCGCTTCCTGGAGGAGGCGGAGTCTATCGCCGACACGTGACTCATCACGTGATACCAACTGGGCTTTTAGGCAGCCGCCAGCCGCCCGAGCGGGGTGTTGACTGTTCTTGGAGGACTCGTTTTTGCAGGGGAATCTTTTACTTGCCCTTACCTGCTGCCACAGCACTGCGAGCCAAGGGAAGCTCTTGCTTTGCCACAGACCGCTTCCTGGAGGAGGCGGAGTCTATCGCTGACACGTGACTCATCACGTGATACCAACTGGGCTTTTAGGCAGCCGCCAGCCACCCTTGCGGCGTTAAGCCTGCAGTGGTGACAAGGGCGCAGCCTTTTGCAGTATTGTTTGTCTGTTGTTCGGCTCTGAGCGACGAGAGGTGCTCGAGTGTGCACTCCTGAAGCAGTGGCAAGTGAACATTTAAAGTGAAATTGTCCTTACAATTATTGCAATTTGGTATTGGGAGCAAGTCTCGGTAAAGTCTTATTTACCCGCTTTGTCACGTTTGTTGCGGCGTTTGGCGAGACTATATACCTTGAACTTTGAGTGAGGTTATTTAGATTTTAAATTATTTACTAGATACCACGGCTATTGTTCTAAAATGAAACGTGGTTTTCCCTCACTAAAAACAGGCATGCCCTCAGCATCGTCTGCACATTTTACAAATGATGGAAATTTCGCTGATAAGTCATCAGCTTCAAAAGTGAAGAAATCACGTTTAAGCTCCATCCCTTGCGGAAGTAACGTGACTATATAAAACACACTTGCATCTGCTAATTTTATGACGCATTACTCGCTGACTCAAAGAATCGATCCAGCGGTATCTGCATCAAAGTCGACCGTGGAAGAAAGCTCAATGAAAGATTTAGTGAATTCTAGCATTACAGCAGTTGGCACTGTTACTTTTGCCAAAGAAAACGTATCTTTGACAGATAGCATCTTACTAAATAATGTGCTAACAGGCACTGTTGCTCCACCTGTCAAAACACGTGAACCTGCTGTAATAACCATAAGTGACTTTATGAAGTCAAGATCATCACCTAGTCCACTCTCCATATCAAATACTGGCACTATGCCGGTGATTGATTTGGATCTTGATGCTACTGCCTTCTCTTATTATACTCGTTCAGAAAACTTGTCTAAATCGCCCATTTTGTTTACTAATATTAGTGCGGCACAATCGGTCACAAATTTGTCTTTCATAGCGCCAACCCCGCGCAAAATGCTTCCCCAGAACATCAAAGAAGCAGGGATGGTTGTCTCCTCAAATGTAAATACATGAATTGCCCTTATGTCTATGAATACGGCCATCTTGGCTTTAGCCAAATTGTTCGAGTCTTTAGTAACAAAAGCTGACTTGCATTCTACTCCATTAAATCAATTATTGGCAGAACACCTTACGCTTGCCAATAAATTGGGAAGCTTGTCTAAAGTGAATACTCCTTCAAGCAGTAAGAGATCTATAGCTTCCCAAACCTATTTCCCAGCTCTTGCTTCTGCACATGTTTATCAGACCATTCCCTGTATTTCACATCTCATAACTGATCATTTGGGTGACCAAATTGGTACTCTTTCTAATCATCCGCAAAAAGCTATAGATCCTTTGTTTGACGCAATCTCAAATCCCTGTGATGTCAAAAAAATGGGATTCAAAAAACCTCCTCCTGCAAAAAAATCTAAAAACATTAAAGCTGTGGCTAAACGGCCTTCGCAAATTAAATCCTTTGTTAAAAACATTTCCATTCCGGTTGCAAATTCTGTAGTTGCGGCCAAAGCGATTGTAAAGAAATATGCATCTCAACCACAGATCCGAAAATTAGATGCTCTCCCGGTGTTAGCCCCTCCAGTTCTTGAATATAGTCCATTAAATGATCTGATTCACGTTGCTACTGATATGTCTGTTGATTCTCAGCAAAAACAGGCATCTAATGGTTCTTCATCCAATGTGATTTCTTTGATGAGTTGCGTGGAAAAGGAAACACGACTTAAAGAACTGAGGCATGCGATAGACGAGTATATGGCACTTAAACCAGTCCCCAAAATCCTGGTTTTTAATGCAAATAATACAGCTTTAGCTTCAAAAATTACTGATACTGACGCCTATCGATCACAAATAATCTCCCAGAAGGCCCCAAAGGTCCTAGTTGGGAGTTCTGCCCCTGAGGCGCCTACTTTAACCAAGACAACTGCATCCCCCGGTGAGACTGTTGCTGTGAGAGACATGGAATCGGTGATTCAGTCTTCTCTAATTAAGTTTTTTAAGAACTCTGATTTTTCTCAAACCAAAGCTTGTTCACTAAATCAAGAAATACCTAAACTGTTGCCGCCAACAGAAAATAAAAAGAGAATGGTTGTAGGATTTAAGCGCCCGGCGGTTCACGCTTTAACACTCACATGTTTGCCTGCTCCAGCGAAACAATACAATCTCAATCGAGCCTCTGTCCTCGCAATTTCTAGCGAAATCCCGGAATTGGATGACATTGGAACGACTGATATTGAACTTGTTGAGTTTATCAATCGAACAGATCGTACAACGGTCAATCTCTGGTTTAATTCTAGGATGGTTGTAAATGCCATATGGGCGGTGAAAGCTCAGTTGTTAGAACTGGGCTTTAATCTTCAGATTATGTTGGACTTTATTGATACTCCAGCAAATGGTCCTCAGATTCTACAGCCGGCCATCTACGAAAACATGTAAATGTGATGCTAAAATAAGTCAATGCTAGATTCAGGTCGTGGAAAAAACGGCTGTTTCTTGCATTAGTTGGAATACCAGAGGAAACAAGCATTTGTTGAATAACAAGAATGTGTGTTTGAATGATCATGATGTAATTATGTTTCAAGAAACATGGCTCACTGAGGTGCCCTCATGGAATAATTTTGATGTTCTTTTAATTCCAGCAGTAAAAGGTCTGTTTGGCCGACCCATGTCGGGTTTGCTGACAGCGGTTAAACAGACATCATCTCTAAAGATTGTACCATGGTTTTCGGATGATTGCTTCCTGGACTGTATGGCCAAGGCCCTCGATATAGTTATATATGAAGGTCTTTCTGATCGAATATTTGTAGTTGGTGATTTAAATCTTCATTGTTTGGGGCCTCCACGTCAATCAGAAAAGGCTCAGCTCGATAAATGGTCATGCTTTGTGAAATCACGGGACTTGCTTATGCTAAATGGAGCTTTGCCACAGGACGTTCCACCAAGGCCAACCTGGCATCGAGGTGTTTCTATAGGAATTATAGACTTTATGGATGCGACTGCTCGTATGTTTAACAATGTTACAGTTTTTCAAGTAATTCAAACAGAATTAAGTGACCATAATATTTTACACATGATTTGGAATTTAAATTCTGATAGCAAGCAATCTACTTCTGCATTTATACCGGGCTCTCTTAATATAAATACTGCTCGGAATAAATTGACATGGTCTGAATCTTCTTTGGTAGCTTTTAGAAATTACTATCATGCCGAATTGAGAACTAGAAGGGGAGATTTCGTCCATGATAAAATAGTCTATTATGACTTAATGCAACGTTTTCAACCTGATTCAATTGCACACAAAGCTAAACAAAGACCCCACCTTCATATCTATGACCACGAGGTAAGACTCAGAAAAGCTAAATTGCGTGCTGATAAAAGAGCCATTGCTAAGTTTTCTCCACTTATGCGTCCTCTACCCCTAGCTAATATTAAAACCAAGTATAGAAACTGGGTAAGAGGTTTAAGAGCTAAACTTTATCAAATTGATGGGAACAACATGTTGAAGGCCTTGGCCACGAAGAATACAGCGCAGGTATGGCACATCATAAATCAAGCGACAGCAGGGCATCAGGTGGCAATTCAAATGAATGATGTAACGGAGAATAGGTGGATTCAACACTATTCTGCCTCCTTTGCGGCTCCATCTAATTGGACAGATATAGGTAGCCCTGCCTCTTCCTCTCCATTTTTCATTGAATTTGATAGAGAGGATATTCTGTTATGTATAACGAGAGCAAGTAAGTGTGGGGCCCCAGGCCCGGATGGTCTCTCGAACAGACATCTTAAATGTTATCCGGACATTTGGGCAGACATACTAACTCTCATATTTGAAACTATCAATGTTACGCAGAGGATTCCCGCGTCCTGCAAACAATCTATTGTTGTTCCCATCTATAAAAAGGGCGAGCAAACCAATCCAGCAAGTTATCGCCCCATTTCACTTCTCGATGTGCCTGGGAAGATTTATTCCCGAATAATTTTGAAGAAGTTGAAAGATTGGGCCAATCAAGGTTCTAAAGTGGATCCTCTGCAATCAGGATTTGTCCGTGGCTTAGGCACTCTCCCTAACATTATAACATTGAATATGATCAAGTCTAAATGTGCTTTTAGGAAGCAAGCATTATATTTTGCCTTCATGGACTTTCGCTCTGCGTTTGACTCTATAAATCGTAATATACTATTTCACAAGTTAAAGACTCTTGGCTGTCCTTCCTCCTTGTTAGCAATCATAATCCAGCTACACACTGAGACCTCCATGCGTGTAAGACTCTCTATTGAGGGCTTACTGTCAGCATCCTTTCCCACCTTTTTGGGATTAAAACAGGGCTGCATCATGGCTTCGTTCTTGTTTAATTTGTTTATATTTGATATGGGCCTCTCCTTTCTTAGAATACTTTCCAATGCACCTGAATTAAGTGGTCAGCGTATTCCGTGGCTGTTATATGCTGATGACTTGGTTCTTATTTCTCAAACGCCCATGGGCTTGCAGAACTTGTTGTCTGCTTTATCTAAATACGCTTTGGAAAATCAACTAACCATAAATCTTGAGAAATCGCAAATCATGATTTGCAAGCCCCCAGGCAGAGTTAAATTACAAAATGCAGCATGGTATTTACAACAAAAATCAATGGACATAGTTTCAGAATATAAATATTTAGGACTATATATTCAAAACACTGTAGGTGACTCGCGGTATTCGGATATGTTGCGAGTAAAACTTATGTCTCTTATATCTCAGGCTAAAATTCTTGTCTATAAGTATGGCACATTTTCGCTAAACCATCTTTTCATGTTTTATGAGCAAAAAGTTATTCCCATACTCATGTATGGTGTTGAATCAGAACTGTACACTAATGATCAGATGTGGGACGAATTTGAGGCGGCTTTTTCGAAGTAGGTGCTCCATTTGCCAAACTGTTTGCCCATGCCGCTATTGCGCTTTGAATTGGGGATCAAACCATTATCTAGCAGAGTTAAATGGAGCATGTGTGCTTTCTTTCGTAAGTGTTTGTATGGCATTACTAATAATAACTTATTGAGTACGGTTGCCCGCTATTTGTCCACCTCCAATTTATATTTTCCCACCAAATGGCGAAGTTTAGTGTTGAATACTTTATTAGAAGCTGATATTTCCTTACAATATCAAATTGAGAACCCAGCAAGAGCTAAACATAAATATTACCAATGGGCTTGGATTCACAATTATGAACTCTGTGCAAAATACAGAGATTTTAATATCAAAATCTTTGGTATGAAACGCTTGGGGCAAATGGCTGGTTATCTCGTTAAGTGTCCTTCAGCAAAAATTAGGAACCAATTCTTACGTGTAAGAATGAATTTATGGCCCACGAGGGAAGTTCTGGTGAGGCGAAAAATCATACCTGCTGATCAAAAATGTTGTCGATTTTGTGAATCTACTACCGTTATAGAAACTTTGCAGCATCTAGTAGTAACATGTCCTTATCTAAAGTCCATACGTCTTAAACAATTTACCAATTTAATGAACTTGTATCTGGCACGGGACGAAGGCGAGATATGGAATATTTTAGTAAATAGTTCTAGATTTTCAATTTTAAAATCTATAGTACATTACCTGGAAACCATTTTACCAATGGAAATTTACTTTTAAATGCATCATTGTCACAATCTCATTTTAATACATTCATGTTTGTTTTCCAGGTGTTATGAGTTGTGACACTGGTTTCCTTGATCAAATGTTTTAATTGTCCTAAAAAATTTCTTGTAAATCCTTGTAATTATTATGCAAATTTGTATTGAATTTATTTGTAATAATATAAATTTGAAAAGTTGATTGACGTCAGCTAAATCAAATAAATAAATAAAACACTGTCCACTGCTTATCAACTTCAAATCTCCATCCTTCTGTTCTTCTTGCAACCACATTTCATATCCCACTGCACTTTCCACTTCAGCCACCACCCCTTCGTCCAACTCCTCCGTCCCCAACTCTTCCTCCCTTTCCACAGGTAATCTGGATAGGCAGTCTGCTACAACAGTCTTTTTATCAGGTAAGTAACTCACTTCAAAATTATACATCTGTAATCCTAAACCCCATCTGCTGATCCTCGGGGACCCCAATGCCCATCTGGCACTCTCAAACAGTTGTACCATGGGTTTATGGTTCTACCTTACCACACATTTTCTCCCTCACAAGGAGTATTTAAGTGATGAATCGCCCAAAACATTGCCAGGGTCTCTCGCTCGATGACTGAGTAATTTCCCTCTCCATCTCTCAACGGACACGAAGCAAAAGCTATTACTCTCTCCACATTACTCTTGTCATACTGCACTCAAGTCGCATCCAATCCTACAGTACTGGCACCCAACACCAAGACACATTTGTCACATGCAATCAACTTCCCAATTGAGGGTGCACTCATTATTGTTTCTTCAATCCTCCTAAATGCCTCCTCGCATTCTACACGCCACATGAACTTAACCCCCTTCCCGAGTAAGCTCCTCAAGGACATAGCCATGCTTGCAAAACCCCTTACAAATGTATGATAGTACTCCACCAAAGCAAGGAATGACCTTACTTGGTCTTTGTTCTCTGGTTGAGGTGCATTTTTGGTAGCCTCTACCAAACTTTCTTTAGGCTTCACCCCTTCCCTGTCCACCACATGCTCCAAAAATCCCACTCTCTCCACTTTGATTTTGCACTTGTACCTTCGCACCGTCAGCCCAGCATCATTCAGTCTGTTCAACACTTGTTTAAGGATCACATCATGTTCTTTTTCCGAATTAGCATGAACTAAGATATCATCCTGGAAAATCACTACATTTTGCACCCCCTCCACTACAGTCTCCATTACTCTCTGGAAGACAGCTGCCGCTGACGCCAGCCCAAACGGCATCCTGCAGTACTTGAAAGTCCCCAACGGGGTCACAAATGCAGTTAGGTGTTGACTTGCTTCTATCAATGGTAATTGGTGGTAAGCTTGTGATATGTCTATCACTGAGAAAAGTTTTGCCCCATTCAACGTTGTCAGTTTTTCCCAATAATGGGAAGAGGATGTCTATCAATTAAAATATTCCTATTCAAATCTCTCAGGTCTACACATAGTCTTATTTCTCCATTACATTTCGCCGCTACCACCACCGGTGATAGCCACTCGGAGCTTTCTATTCTTTCAATAATTGCCCCTTTCAACAGTTTCTGTATCTCTTGTTTCACCTTTTCATTCAAGTGGTGCAGCACTGGCCTAACCTTATGCACCTTGGGAATGGCTCCAATCCTGAGAACGATCTTGTGCTCGAATCCTTTCAGCATTTCCAACTCCTCTGTAAACACTTTAGGAAACTCCTGTTCCCATATGTCCTTTACCTCCGCAACCGTGATGGGATATTCAGCATTTGCTTGTGTCCTTATGCCAAGCTTCCGTTGCTCTGCCCACCCAAAAGGGAGGACCCTTCTTGAGCTACGTAGACATCCGCCTCACAACAGCAACCCTTATACTTTATGGATGCTTGGAACTTCCCTAAGACCTTAATTTTCACATCCCGTAGGCATACGGTTCAATCATGTGTTCGCTCAATTGTTCTATCTTTCCTTGCACACACCCTTCAAATGTTTTCCTTGATATAAGTGTCCACGGTGAACAGCTGTACACCTTCATAGTTACAACTCTTCCTTCAATCAGGTAGACGTTCGTCGGTCCGTTCCCTTTAGGAAACATTTCAGCAACTTCTAACACATGCTTTCCTTGATGAGGAACTGCATGACTCTCTTCTTGCTCAGGAACTCCGATTTCCACACTATTCACCTGCCCAGACTCCTTGCAGACTCTCTCAAAGTGTCCTCTTTTCTTACACTTCAAGCAATTAACATTTCTAGCTGGCCAAAACATACTCGAAGAAATATGGCGATTGCTACCACATTTAAAACACTTGACTTCCTTGAAGGTGCTGGGTTTTTTCAAATTCCTGACTGCTGCAACTTCACCCCCTGGTTTGTCTCCTCTCATATTCAAAATGTATTTGCTTGTCTGTTCCATACTTCTTGCCGCTTCCACAGCCAACTCTAGCAGAAGATCTTTAGATAGCAATCTCTCCTGAACTTTAAGACTATTGGTACAGCGAACCAATTGATCCCGTATGAGCGAGTCAGTGAGTTGACCAAAATCACAGGTGTGGCTCAGTGTCCTCAAGGCAGCAATGAAATTCTCTACTGGCTCCTGTGGTTCCTGTACTCTCTGGAAGAATTTATGTCTCTCAAAAGTAGTGTTCTTTTTAGGCTCAAAATGAATTGCCAGTTTCCTTTCAGCTGTACTGTACGGATCAGATTCACCTTGACCCTCCTGTGGTGGTTCTGGCAACCCATCATATACGCTGCGGCCCTCAGCACCCAAGTTGACCAGCAGTATAGCTTCCTTTCTGGCAGGGGCAAATTTCTCCCCCCCTATTGCAATAAGATATGTGTCAAACAGTTTCTTCCACCTATCCCATCTGATAGCAGGTGGGCCAGCTTCTGACAAGAAAGGTGGGGGTGGTGCCATACTCGCTGCCGCCATTTTGACAATCCCCCCCGTGAGGTCTACGCTAACTGCGTGAGTTCTCTTGACTTCATTTGCTATTTCAATTGCAGACGTGGCACAGCTCCACTATGGCACCCCTTTTCCTTTTTATTTACTGTTAACTTCCGCTGACAGTTTCTCTTTGCTGCTATTATGGTTGACTTTTTCCCATAAACCTCTCTAATTGGCTGTGTCCTTTGTTTTCTTGCAATATTGTGCTACTTTATTGCTGTTTTTTTCGGTTGCTCCAACTGTTTTGTACCCCCTTATTCTGATATGACTCAGATGTGGGCACTCTCTCGTGTTATTGGCTGCTCCTGCCTTCAATCAGCCTGGGCGCTTTCACCCCTTCCTAGACGTTGCTCAGCCTTCCGGAAGACGTCCATGCAGAGCTACAGGCTGCACTGCAGCACATTATCGCGTCCTCACCCCCCGCCTCCTCACCTCTAATGGATGCGCCGACAGTGGACGAGGCGAGGGGTTGGCAACCACAGCACACAGGGTGCTGCCTCTGCGTGATGCTTCGTGGCAGACGGTCACAGCCTCAACCTCCACTCTACGGGCTGTCTGCGCACAGCTGTCACGATCGTGGTGCAGAGGATGTCCCAAATATGGCCTGCTCTCCAGCCACCCATTTCGAGATACCAGAAGCATACTCGCCAAGATACGTGATGTATAAGGAGCAAATGAACCAACAGAGAGCCACGGTGGGGCTCTGTCCAGTACCCATCAGAAGGACTTGGATACCTATTGAAGCGCCAATAACCAGACAACCATGGACTGCAAGGTACCCATTAAGACAACCAAACCAGCATCTGCCAGAAATGAAGACCACTTACAAACTGTCGCTGAAGAGACCCAAAGGGCTCTTATTGGAGGCGAATGCTGACGACACAATGGCCCGGACAGACGGTCAAATGAAAGAAATGACAACCAAAAAGGAGATAAAACAAAGACAAAATGTTACGAACCATGATATAATGGACATAGAAGAAGAAACAATGCTGAACTTTAAAGATTTAAAGAAATGTAACCATTGAAAGCAGGATGGAAATGTGTAACTGGCCAAATGCTTGTAAATAGGCTTGGAACGCAAGAAGTGAAGGAAACGTTACTGCTTGCAATGCTTAGTAGGAGGATAGGACGGCAAGTGCCAACTATATACGTATATATGTCTACCTCAAGAAGCACATTATACAAGTGCGCCTCCATTTTACGAAAGCAGAATTAAGCCCTGGATGGTAGGGGGCCTAACTGGCCAGGATTCATGTACCAGCACAAAGTCGGACGAGAGAGTGGAATCGAAACTTAGGAAGAAGCAGCTCATGGCTAGGAATTCGAGGTTGACCCAAGGAAGGGAGGAGAGCAGCAACTCCGAAGAATTGAAACCTAAGCGCATAGAAGCCTGCCCTGTGAAGGTCGAGATAAGGAGGCCCAGGCAGGTGGCGAGGCCAAACAAAGAATCAAATAGATGGAAAATGAAGCAGCTTTGCAGTGTAGCGACACGTGACCAGCCAAGTGCGTAGAGGTACCAACATCTGATGTCACCCAAAACCGAAGGATGCCATAACTTTCCCTGAGAAGAAGCTACAGTTTCAAGGCCCTTCTCAGCCAACTAATTGACACATGGGCCTGAGGGTAGTGATTGATGGAAGGGAGGCAGGGTGAATCTTGGACCATCCCGCACCTGGGCGACCATTCTGCATGCTGCTAATTAAAGTGAAGATTTATGCCTAGGGGTGTAACCCACCCAATCACAATGCACCAAATAATCTAGGGTCCTATAGCAAGTAGAACCAATGAGACGTTGTACATTTAGTGACATCTATCACGAGTGATGTAGAGGGATGGGCATAGACTCCCACCCGATAAGAGTTATCCAATCTCCACACTCTGTTACCATATTCAGATATAGTACCTATACTTAAGTTACCTCTTCCAACCAATAGAAGTGCATGTCAAACTTATGGGTTTTACACGTCAATGATGACGAGAATTTACTAGAAATTTTACTGTTTGCATGAAGAATCTGGAAGTTGAAGCGAGACAGGCGATCGCAGCTCTGATGATTTCCATTTGTTTCCCTGTTTTTTGTACTTGTCATTAAACAGACTTCCCTTTGCCAAACCATTGACTTGTCCTTATTGATTGGTGTTGGAGTAAGAGAATCCTACACCCCATCCTCCTCAAGGTGCAGCTCTCTCGACTTAAGGTGCCAGAGGGCGAGCTCTGAACCTCATGGGCCCGTTCAGATGTCGCTCCACCCTCCAGTACACTTGGTAGCGGAGAGGATGGTTTTGACCATCAATTATTGAATTTTGATTATTGATAAAACACCTATTGACCGTTGACATGAAGTAACTCTAAGTCTTCAGCAATATCACGAGTCCGCCATTTGGGCCGCGTAGACTGTGAAGCTTCCCGTGGACAATGATAGCGTAATACTCGTTTTAAAAACATAAACCCGTCCATTCCTATGGGCAGTGAATCAGACGAAAGACCAAAAGAAGGCGGTAACGAAGGCGGTCATCCCGAAGACACAGAAAGGAACGATGCGAGCGGTGAGTGAAATGAAAATTGATGCTTTGGCAAATGTCCTTAAGCAATAGAACAAGTAAGGGAAAGGTAACGGAGGGATGTGGAGAAAACAAAATAGTCAGAAGTAGAGAAGATTGTGTATATATATAGGGGGATAATGACTCGAGAATAACTGAATAGATAAAGAGAGAGGATACTGGGGAGGACACCCGAGCTAAAGAGAAAGGATACTGGGGAGGACACCCGAGATAAAGAGAGAGGATACCGGGGAGGACACCCAAGATAAAGAGAGAGGATACCGGGGAGGACACCCGAGGTAAAGGATATGCCTGAAATGCCTTGTTCCTGCGCTTTATTATAGCGGTCAGAAGAAACCTGAACTCATAGTCCTACATAATAGGGAAAGATTAGGAGATATTTGTGACCAGCTGGCGCTGTCTAGTCCGTCAAATGTCTGTTGTACCCATTGTGTTGTATGTCACATGTAAGAAATTCTGTCTTGTACTGGTTGAAATCAAATAGGGTTTTTACGCGATTCCATAGTTGAGAGGGAATCGCACATGAAATGTATGTTTTTGAAGTAAATTGGTGATATAAAATTTGGCGGGAAAAGATTGTATTGGAGCTTGCGATGTTTGGTGCTCGTTCATATTGTGGGTATGGTGAAGTTGCATGAAAGTATTGCCAGAACAGATTTAAGCATGGAAGATATTACTCCGCTAGCACACTTATGTAAACAATTGCCTAAACATGCACCGAAGCTTAAAAAATACAGTACAGAGTGGGTTAAGAGTACCGCCCATAAGATGTTCATACCGTGGCCACAGAACGGGTCCTTATCTAAAGCCGTCTTGCAACATATGACAACTTATTTGCATGCCACATATACAGGCAAGAAACTAGAGAAACGCCTCGCTGTTCTAGAACTTTGGAAAATCTTTGAACAGTCGAAGGATGAAGAGCCACCGCCATACTGGATATTAAATGTATGCACGGAGGGGGGTGAGACGCCTACCGCGCCACCTGCCCCGCCTGAAACAGAAACCGAAGGAAGTAAGTCAGAGGGACTCTACCCATTAAGAGAGCTCAAGGCAGCTGCGGGGTACAGCAACCCCGCATATGAGTCACCTACGTACAGTAGTGATGAAAATAAAGGGAAGGATCAGGATAAGAATCTCACCTCTGCAGTCCCGAAGGACAAGGAGAGACGCGATGATGAGAGGAAGGATCAGGCACAGACAAGTGCACTTCTCGATAAGGAGAGAGAGGGAACGAAATGGAAAGGAAGTGAAGACAGAACTGATGAGATAGCATTCACGAAAGACGAATGGATGGGAGGACAGATATTGTTGAAACTCGATGGTAAAGGAAGTGATGATGTGAGACCGAGAGAAAGGTCTGATGAGGCACAGAGAAGGGAGAAAAAGAAGGAAAAGGAAGTAATGGACGAAAGAATGAAGAGGAAAGATAGGCTAAGGCGAGAACAGCTATAGAGCGAAGAGCAAGGAAAGCCGCTCAGTCGCAAGCAGAGCGCAGCCTATGACAAGTACAGGCAGGACCTGCAAAGGTTGGAAGAAGAGCAAAGAGTACATGAAAGAAGAATAAAGAGACGAGAAGATGAGGAAGTTAGAAAGGCAAATTAATGTAGAAATGAAAGGAGAAGGGAAGAAGATAAGGGCAGAGAAGAGGCGAGGAAGCGCAAAGAATTTGATGATGATATTGAACGTAAGCGTAGACAGAGGGCACGCAAGCTTGAATATCTGGAGCGGGAAGTTAAAAAACACAATCCGAGGGGCGTTGTTGCGCGCATCAAGTATGGCCGCCTACAGGGAGAGCTCCGGCTCGAAAGCAATCCTGATATAAAATAGATCCTTTCAGGACCGTCCCAGACCCATCAAGAAGCTGGAATCCGGTGGCGGAAAACGAAGGACACAACCTGGAAAAGAAACGGTGTAAAGCCGTGGCTGCATTGACGAGATATCGCCTCCAGCACTCCCGGCGGCCGAGAGGGTTCCGTGTGACCACCTGGAGGCTCCATGAACACATAGGCTGCAAGCCGAGCTGGGGGAGGGGCACCATGTGGCCTGCAATACTCTGAGGCTAACGGAGAAGGTCGAGCGGCCACCCCGCCCTGAGACGACTGCAGCGGCGCCAGCAAACGCTCCTCGTGACCTGTGGAAGGTGACGGGAGGAGGAGGGAGCGGGGAAGAGAAACCTGGAGGCTGTGTGCTGCTCCCGACGGGGGCGCGGCTGGAGGCGCTGTGATTGCTGCGCAGACCTGCCTCCGGGCCGCGGCTCTGCATGGTGCTGCCCACAGTCTCTGCTGGGGGAGCGGGCTGGAGCCGAGGACACGCGGGGAAGGAACCCCCCCACGCCAAGTAAGTGATTTCGGGCCGGGGTGTAGGCCCACTTTTCGACGCCCATGAGGTGGACTTTTTCCAATGCACAGCCCACGGTGTTAACCGCCGAGGGTGGGGCCCACATTGCACTATACAGCTGCTGTCTCAGACAGCCCACCAGGCTGAACCTCTAAGACTACGGGGGTGATAAGCACCAATCCTCGGGCGCGGAATGGTCGCCCGCAACCCTAGAACATCCTAAACAACATGGGCACATTCAGGAAGTCCACCAGACTGAACCTATATGACTACGGCGGGAGATAAGCATCAATCCTCAGGCGCGGAATAACCGCCTGCAACCCTGAAGCCCTAAACAACACGGGCACAATCAGGAAGCCCCCGCGGGCCATTCCTGTTGCTCCAGGCGATCCGCCACACGTTCTGACGAGGCTCTCACACAGACAGGCCTCGAGATCAGCCAGGGGGGATCTCGCCGGTGCAGAACTGCCAAACCCACTCCTGGTATACATACAACATATCATGAGCTAGGAGCGGACGTAGAGGGAAACATCCCCTCTCATCTTGAGCCATACAGTGGTGCATTTGGTGACAATACGTGGGAGAACACAGTCCACCCTCAACTGCAAGCCACAACACATGGGCCGCAACGAGAAGAAGGGTGCAGGAGGGAAAATGATCGGCCCGATGGATACCTTCGCCAGTTCGCAACCGCATGGGGCGACTAGGGGGGGGTACCACCAACACCGGACAGGCAGGAAAATGATCCTATAGATCGCCTAGCAACGCTGGTGCAAAATGGATTCATGGCTGTGAATGTAAAACTGGATGATATAGTGGTGACAATCCCTGAAAGCACGAGTGGAAAAAGACAGCGCACGTATTACGGAGGCAGAAAGCAGGATAAGCGCAAGCGAGGATACGATATCACAACACAGTCGCGACATAGCCCACCTCCAAATGGAATTGCACAAAACTCAAAGCAAGTGTGAGGATCTCGAATCGAGAACCTCGGAGGAACAACATCCGGATTGTTGGGGTTTCAGAGACCTTTGGCAAAGGACCCATAGAAAAACAAGTGGAAAACCTGTTGAAAGACATCCTAGGAGCCGACTCCTTTTCAGAACATTTTCTAATTGAAAGGGCCCACCACACCCTAGCACCGCACCCGAAACCAGGAGCTCCCCCTCGCAGTATAATTGCACGGCTTCTTAACTACAGGGACAGGGACACCATACTTCGATTATTGAGGGACTAGGGAACTTTGCACCATGACCAAAACAGAATCCACATATACCCGGACTTCTCCGCTAACGTGAAAACACAAAGGAGATCCTATGAAGGGGTGAAAAGGCAGCTACGAATGTGCAATGTACCCTATGCCTTTATCTTCCCGGTGAAGATGAGAATACAACATGGGGGAAGAGCGCACTTCTTCGAGAACCCCATAAAAGCCATGACATATGTGGAAGCTTCCATCCCGTTGCCCGCTGGAGATTGAGCGGTGGACCAAAATGAGAGATGAGAGGCAAGACCCCACAGATTGAAAGAGAGAATGATAGCCAGCTACCTACCGCCAGAAGAAAAGGGAAGCTCCGTAACATGGACGGACTGAACGAAGACTTATGATTAACCGAGCTGTGAACCTCCGTCGGGGCGAGCCAGATGGTTGCAACGGGTGATCCTCAGGAAAGCTCCACCAGTTTAAGGGAATGAAAATTGCTGGGCAGCATCGTCAAGTTGGGGGAGATGATGTGGGTGGGGGACCAAAGTATCACAGGATGGTCAGCTCCGTTGAGCAATGTGGGAATGAGCGGGGGGTGTTGAGGTTCTGGGACTCAGTTGGAGGAGTCCTACAAGTTAAAAATCGTGGTAACAGTGCAGCACATGGAACTCTTCTGAGTAACAGCAAGACAAAAGACGTAACAAGGGTATACAGATATGGCTCATCCTAATGTGACGGCCCGAGGGCTGAGACTAAAACTTCTCACATGGAACGTCCATGGTTTGAACAACTGAGCCAAGTTGAACAAGGTGGGGACTTATGTCACTCGACACCATCCCCAGATAATCATGTTGCAAGAAACACATGCACTCCAGAAAGTCAACACTGAGCTCTTGAAAGGGTGGGGTCAGCATAGATACTATACTGAATACTCTTCACAGGCAAGAGGAGTACTCATCCTGATCCACCCCTCCATTGGGTTTCAATTTGGGAAAAGCAAAATAGACCCTCTGGGTCGCTATGTAATAGTGTGGGGAAGCATCGCTGGGGAACAATTAATATTGGTGAACACATATGGTCTGAATGTGGACGACCCTGACTTCTATACGAATGTAATGCAAGAGATAGGCTTCTCTGGTAGCAAGCAAATATTATGGGGGGCGAGGGATTTCAACACCTTCTTGGATATTACTCTAGACCGCTCCACCTCCAAACACAGAAATCCCACAAAAACAGCTGTTATCCTACAACAAATCCTGTTGCAATTAACACTAGTGGACGCCTGGAGAACACTACACCCACATAAAAAACAGTATTCATTTTACTCCTCGGTGCATGACACCGAGTCCCGCATAGATTACTGGCTGGTGTCCGCGTCTCTTATGAACCAAATCGACAATAGTGAAATGCTTCCCCGTACCCTATCGGATCACTCCCCTATCCTTTCAGATATGACACTGGGAAATTTAAAACCCCCGGCCAGAAGATGGAGAATGCCACCCGATATTCTTAGGGATCCTGCATTGGCAGAGGCACTACATACAGAGGTGGAATTCTTCCTTGAAACAAATAAAGACTCAGTCAATAGATATGCAACTTTATGGGAGACATTTAAGGTTTGGGTGAGGGGGATTCTGATCTCCAAGTCCACTGGGCTGTTGAGGGCGGTCAGGGTGGAACTGGCGGAAATAGAGAAGCGGTTGGGTGAGTTGGAGATGAGATATACAGCCGCACATGAAGACAATATCCTGGCGGACATCAATAGTAACCTGCAGGAATTCAATAGACTGGCCACTAGGGAGCTGCTGTATATGGCAACTCCTGTCAGAGCACGCCGGTATGGCGAGGGGAACAGGGCGGGTCACACTCTAGCTAACCTGTTGAAGGCCGAGAGACACCATACAACGATCTCTAGCATAGTAGCGGGGGACGGCACGGTAACCACAAGTGAGGAAGGCATAAATAGAGAATTGGCCCATTTCTACACAGACCTGTATGCCAATGATGACCTGAAAACACCCAAGGACATTAGAGAATACTTAGACAATATCATGCTCCCGACATTGCCAACAGAGCATAGACGGTTGCTACACCAGCCTCTAATGGTCGAAGAGATAAAGGAAGTGATAAAATCACTAGCTAACGGAAAGGCACCCGGCTCAGACGGACTGGGGCTCAGTTATACAAGGAACTCCATGAGGAGCTGGCCCCGGTACTTCTGTCCGTGTGGGAGGAGGCCATGGAGTTGGGGACACTTCCAACATACATGAGAGAGGCTATAATAATGGTGCTCCTCAAGCCCAGGCGCCCGTCAAATGAGATGTCCTCGTACCGACCCCTATCCCTTATAAACTGTGACGCCAAAATATTTGCAAAGATCCTGGCCACGAGACTCCTACCTAACATGCCCGTGCTGGTGCATCCGGACCAATGCGGATTTATCCCCATCAGGTCGACGGCACTAAATCTCCGCAGGTTGTTTGGTATCATGGCCCAGATTAAGCCAGAAGCCCAGGCGGTGGCCGTATCTCTAGATGCCGAAAAGGTGTTTGATTCGGTGTCATGGACATACCTGTTCATGGTGCTTGAGAAATTTGGACTAGGCTCATACTTCCTAAAATGCGTTAAGTTACTATATACTAACCCGGGAGCTAGGGTATTGACTAATCGCACCATGTCTGAATGGTTTGAGCTGGGAAGGGGTATGAGACAGGGTTGCCCGTTCTCCCCTATACTGTTCGCCCTTACTATGGAACCAGTTGCAGCAGCAATTAGGGAACACCAGGGACAGAGGGGTATATGGATGTCGGGCCTGACCTAATAAATATCTCTATATGCAGATGACGCTCTGCTATACATCTGAGAGCCAGACATACACCTGGGGCCAGCAATAGAGACAGTGCATGAGTTCGCAGAATACTCAGGATACAAAACCAACCGCTCCAAATCTGAAATCTTTCGTCCTACAATAGTCCCCTGTTAAGATAAGATACCTGGGTGTTATTGTATCGGGAGACAAACCATCCCTATTCTTGAACAACCATGACTCCTTATTGGACACGATTTCTACTAAACTCCGCTTCTGGGCCAAACTTCCCATCTCACTTATCGGCCGGGTCGCTATATTGAAAATGGTTATTCTCCCCAAGCTATTATATATATTTACTAACGTCCCAATATGGCCTAGTAGGCAGTTCTTTGATACTCTTAGGTCCATGGCTGTAGAGTTTGTCTGATGCGGGGGGGTGGCCAGAATGAAGTGGGAAAAGATGGTAGAACCCTATAACAAAGGTGGCATAGCAGCCCCAGACTTTGAATTATATTACCTAGTGGCACAGGCCCAGTTTGTTAAACACTGGTATGATGAGCAGGATACCTCACCCCACATCTGCCTAGAGAAACACGCAGCACGCCCGACCGATTTAAGGTCAGTCATCTTTAAAGAAAAACACAAGGATGAGTGTCCGTTCGATCCAGTCAGTGCAACAGTGCATGCATGGTCCAAGATTTACCGTAGGCTCGGGTTGGAGACACCATACTACTCGGAGGCCCCGTTCTGGAACTTCCCCGGTATAGCACCCACAAACGATCCAGATGTGCAAAAGACATGGGACCCGGAGGGAGAATATTCAAGGACTTATTCCCTAATGGAAAATGTATAACATTGGAAGAATTCAAAACAGGGATGGGAAGAGACAAGTTGATGGTATTACAATATCACAGAATGAGAATGGCATTTAAGGCTAGATGGCCACTGTTCCCAGATGAGCCCCCACCACACCGGTGCCTGGTGGCTCTGTCCACCCAGTCGGGAACCAGTGTCTCGGGACTTTACACGGCTGTACAGGCCAACACTCCAATGGTAAACATGATAAAGACCTCCTGGGAAACGGATCTGGGTGCTACCATAACTGACAGATCCTGGGAGAGATACTGTGAACTGACCAAGAGGGTATCCATGAATGCGGGCCTCCGGCTGATCCAATTTAAGGTGTTGAACAAGTTACACTATACCCCCCAAAAAACAGTCCTGGCAGATGTCAGAAATGCGGGGCTGATCAGGCTGACTCGTTTCACATGTACTGGAGCTGCCCACACATATGTGTATTCTGGGGGGAGGTGGCGAAAATCATGGAAGAAGTCACGCAGATACCGGCAGACCTCACAACACAAAAATACCTGTTTGGGGATATAAGAAAGAGATCTGAGGTGATCAGAAGGCTCTTTAACATTGCATGCGCGGTGGCCAAAAAGTGCATTCTGCAAAAGTGGAAGAGTGCACAGGCACTACAAGTGAACCATTTTCTTAAGGAGCTGATGTATGTTAATAAATGCTAGGAACCCTATGTAATGTCACTCCCGAACCCATGTAAACCAAAGGACATCTGGGCCCCATTCAGAGTATATCTATGTGAAATGGACTCGACCAGCAGTAGCCCGGCAGGGCCCAGTAATACGTCTATTCTGTAATACCGCATACTATGTTATGTAACTGAACTGAACGTCTATGATATGGATATGTATGGAATGTCGTGTTGTTGCATTGTTGTGTACCACAATCGTTAAATAAAGTTTTTTAAAAAAAATCCTGTTGTAGACGATTTGGTACCAGGCAATAGTGGGACGAATATTGAGGATGACTTTGACACCAGAAGCATCGGGGAAACAATCGATAAAATATATGATGAAATGGGGTTGGAACAAGTATCCCAAGGGGAAAGGGAAGACGAGCGCTTGGAAAGCACTCCGCTGTATGACACTCAGGATATCACCCGAAGTAAGGGGAGCAGGAGACTGTCCCTGGATAGGCTAGAAATCAGTAAGAACGACGATGACACAAGGAGTTGCGTGAATTGGGAACAATCACTGCCCGACTCCGGAGAGGAGACAGAGCGTGAGACAAATGAAGAAGGGAGACAGCGCAAAAAGCGGCTCCCAAGGGACAAAGGGGTCCGATGGTCAGACGCTAGCGAGTCCGCACCTAGGACATCAGAGTCTGCCGCGAAGCCTGACCGGCATGAAGGAACACCCCATGGTCAGAGGGGAGTGTCAGCACCTACCTATGTGGACAGGTTGAGGACGTTGGCAGGCAGACGGCGATGCAGGAATGTTACCCCAGCGATAGACAGAAGAACTATGGGGAAGGAGAAAGAAGGCTGCGCATTCCAATTTCCGCTGCTAGAAAAGGGGGGAGCAAGGCCGTAATATATTCCATGGTCACACATGGATCGAGAAAACCTGAAGAATAAGCTTCCAATGCTGACATCGGGAGCCAGGAAGTGGATACACAAGTTAGAAAAGATGACAGGGGGTGTCACGTTAGCTATAGGGGACATTAAAGGTCTCCTGATTGCCATACTCGGTGAGAGAGCAGACGACGTATGGGCTCGGGCTGGGTACCCTGGTGTTACCATAATTAACACTGCCCACGATGGAGCACCATTCAACAATTGTAGAGCAGCAGTATGGAAAGCGCTATGAGTGCTTTACCCAGACACTTCCGATATGGGAGCTATAATGACTCGCAAAATGAAGGAGTCAGAAGATCTGTTAATTTATATCCAGAATTTCGAAGATGCGTGGGTGCTCGAAACGCATGAATCTTGGACAAAATCCATACCTGTGTTTTACCACATTTCATGCCAAGGATTGCCAGAAATAGTGCAGAAACAACTCAAGAAATTTGTAGGAGTGGAGGCCAAAACTTGGGCTGAAATACAGCTAACTATTGCACATTACTGTAGATTGTTGCAAGAAAAGAATCGGGAAAAGGAGGCAACGCGGAAAGGTGAGGAAGCGAAGCTGGTGCAAAAGAAATTATCAAAGTATGCTCTGGAAAGAGCCATGCTGACTAGCCCAGCTGAACAGAACGTTCAACAGGTGACTAACCCACAGCAGAACAACCAGGGTAACGTAGTATTGTACCCGAGGGGAAGGGGGTTTAGAGGAAGAGGATGGCAGAGTAATCAGGGAGGTTTCCAAGGGAATCAAGGAGGTTTTCAAAATGTGCAAATGGGCAACACAGATATGGTGAATGGACAAATAGCCCCGACCACCGCCGGTGTGCTGGCTGTGTGGAATGACGAGGAATCTGGCGCGCTCGTGCAGAAGCCTAGGCGTGTGGCAAAATAGCCATGGAATGGGAGCAGGCCTGGTGAATCCGCCTGCAATCTCCCAACAGGGCAGTGCACAGAATCACACAGTGCAGCAGCAAGCACCAGGCATGCAGCAGGGGGTTCAACCCCCGAGCATGGGGAACTTGCTGCAAAGGCAATTCCAACAGGCACCACCGCAAATGTCTCAGGCCACAAACTCCGGAAGGGGAGGCAACCCTGGGAATGGAGAGAATCCATAAGTGTACAGTGGACCAAACTTATATATGAACTAGGACAGCTCACTGGGAACCCTGATGTGCTCTATCCTATCAGTGACACCAGACCCTAATTGGGAACCTAGGGTGAATGTCGCCATAGGGGGTAAAGACTATTCCTTCTTAGTTCACACGGGGGCAACACGCTCATGCATACGAGAAGGCAAGTTTTCCTTGTCCGGCGAGGCTATAGATACTCAGAGTTTTACAGGCGCTCACAGTCGAGTTCCCTTTACAGAGGCACTCCCAGTCTCCATAGGGGAATGCAAAATGAATGTTCCTTTGTTGTATTCGCGTCAGACCCCAGTAAACATTTTGGGTCGAGATTTAATGACAAAATTGAATCTGATCATCTTTTTTACAGAGGAGGACATAGTATGCTCTAATCCGGGAATGCGTTATTCAGACGTGTGCAATATGATAAGAACCTATTCAGGACACAGAGCCATGAGAGCGATACCGCTGGAACCTGAGGTTTTCGCAAATGGCATACGTGTACTTATGGCCGGATCACCAGGCCTTGCAGACCAGGCCACGAGAACCCCTGACGAATTTCTATTCAGGCCGAGAATACCAATGCATGAAGAGGAGGGACAAATATTTCCCTTGATGATACATGCTGCAGCAGTGCAAGGTAGGATAGCACTGGTTGAAGGCTACGATGACTAAGGCAGACAATGGTGTGCAATTATCACCATTGAAGAAGGGTATCGAGTGACTGACATCACTGATGACAATCTGTTTGAAGAACAACCAGACTCAAAGGAGACAAGGGTGGAAGTGAGTCTCGTATTTTGGGTAAAAGTGATTAAAAGAGAAGTGCCTCAGAGAATGATGTTGGCACTGGTACGTCCTGAATACTTTGATGATGACATGGCCCAAGTGCCTGTCTCAGTATGGACTACAGGACCTTATGACGTAGGCCTCCTGAAGAGAGTGGGAGAAGTGAAAATTAAGCTGAAACCAGGAGCAATTTTACCAAGAGCAAGACAATATCCCATGTCCAGGGAGGCGGATGAAGGGATCGCGAAGACCATTTCCGCAATGATGGAACAGGGCATCCTAGTGACGTCAGAGTCACCATGTAATACAGTGATTTATCCTGTCAAGAAATAAAAGGGAGGGACTTGGCGTCTAATCCAAGATTTAAGAGCATTAAACGATATTGTTGAAGCCGAGTTCCCTCTAGTCCCTAATCCATCTACAATTTTATGTAATATACCAGTCGAGGCAAAGCATTTCACGGTGATTGACTTGAAAAATACCTTTTTCTCAATCCCGCTGCACCATGACTCACAAGATCTGACGTTGTTCACATTCAGACAAATGAGGTTGCCACAGGGGTACTGTGAGTGCCCGTCCATCTTTAACAGATTCCTCCAGATGGACCTGAGCAATATTGCAGTAGAAAGCGTCGTCTTGCAGTATGTGGATGACATTCTAATCTGCAGCACAACAGAAGAACAATGCAGGCGCGATTCGGTTCAGCTACTGACTATACTGGCAGAAAAAGGCTATAAGGTTGACAGGGAAAAACTACAATATTGTCAACAGGAAGTGCTGTACATAGGCCAGTTAATTTTGCATGAGGGGAAAAAGGTAACCCCAGAAAGGGCTGAAGCTATCATGAATACGGCAAAGCCACTCACAGTAAAGCAAATGCAGAGCTTTTTAGGCCTGTGCAATTATGTTAGAGCATGGGTCTTCGATTACAGCTCATAAACCAAGCCCTTGCTCCAGGCCCTAAAGAAGGCTTGGGTGACAAAGGAAAAGATTGAATGGACTGAGACAATGGAAAAGGGGTTTACAGAACTTAAGAGAGCGATTTGTACGGCTCCAGTTCTCGGAATTCCTAATCATGCAGAGGAATTCTACCTGTTCTTGCACACAGATGGCAGCATTAAGACGGCAGTGCTTGCTCAGAGAAACTCGTTGGGGTACAAGCCCCTGCCATATTACAGTGGGAATCTGGACCCAGTGATGAGAGGTCAGTTCCCAATGCGAACAAAGCTTAGCTGCTTTAGCGTTCGCCATAGAGAAGGCGAAAACCATTGTAATGGGATGTTCCATGACGTTATACGTCGAGCACTCATTATTTGCCATCTTAGAGAAACCAAAGGTTACATTGACATCTCAAAGAGCTTCTGCCTATGAGGTGATTATATCTAATACATCGATCAAAATAGTTCGATGTAAAACAGTAAACCCAGCCAGTCACTGAAGGAGAACCGATACATGACTGTGCAAACTATGAGGAATTCTATGATGAAATCCCCAGGGTGAAAGAAAATGCCCTAGCAGGAGGAGAGATCATTTTCATTGATGGTTCTTTGAGAATCGACCAAGAAGACAGACACAGATACACAGGCGTAGCTGTGATTAAACACATAGCAAATGGAGAATTTCGAGTACTCGTCAGTGCACGAATACCATCTCATTACTCAGCACAGGCGGCAGAGTTATTGGCATTGATACTCACCATTGAGAATCATGCAGACCAGGAAGTAACGGTGTACAGTGACTCCGCCTATGTGACATCCACAGTGCACACAGGCCTAGCACGCTGGAAAAGGAGGGGCTTCCTCCGAGCAGACGGCACGCCAGTGCAGCACGCAGCCTGATTGGACAGGCTGATTAAGGCACTACAGCTCCCAGTGGGCATAGCGGTCATGAAATGCGCTGCCCATACTCACGGGACAGATTTTGTGCCACGCGGAAATCACGCAGCAGACAGGGAAGCCAAGCGTATGGCATCCAAAGATGACACAATCATGGAAGTGGAAGTGGCGTGCACCCATGAAAGGATGATGGTAGCACGAACCACAAAAGAAGCCTATAGAAATATGGGGCAGACGCAACTAATGGAACTTCAAGGGGAGGCACCTCAAGATGAAAAGAATCTTGGACATGTCGAGGGTGTTCTTTAAACCCCTCTGATGGATTGTGGCAGCAAGACAGCACTGGTAAACCAGTTATGCCTGTATCCCTACTAAAAATAGCATTGGAGCAATTACATTACCACATACATATGACAAAGGAAAACTTAGCAGCAACGCTTGCGGAAAACTGCTTTATACCGAATTTAGCAGCGCATGTTGCATTCTTTATGGTGAACTGCATAATCTGCCAGCAATTCTCCGCTGGGCACACATTAAAAGTAGTGAGAGGAGTCCTCCCCCGGCCAAATGGGCCTTTTCAGCACTTACATATCGACTATGTCGACATGATCCAAGTGTGTAACGGGTACAGGTACTGAATTGTAGTGGTGTGTCCATTCACTAGATGGATAGAAGCAGGACCATTTACACACCCAGACTCTACCCGTGCGGCCAAATTCCTGGTGAAGGAAGTGTCCCGTAGATGGGGGATATGCGAGGTGATGAGGTCAGACAACGGGGCTCATTTTGTTAATACAGTTTTTGAGCAGATCAGCTTGTTGCTTTGTATAACGCACAAGTTCTCGTCGGCGTATCATCCGGAAGGTAATGGTACTTGCAAGAGGCTCAACAGCTTGTTAAAGGAAAGGATAGCCAAGTTGAAGATTACAATAAAAAGAGGATGGTTGCACTGCCTTCCACTGGCATTGTATGCTCTTCGGAACCAACCAGGCTCCGATCATTCATCTTACGCCGCACGCCGTCACAGGAAGGAGAATGAATACCCCACTTCCCCCATGAAACAGAGCAAGATGTGATGCCCAGCCAACTCGAGAGGTCCTGGGAACCGAGTTACAAGAGTACCTGAACTGCATGTCATCCAGCCTTACTGTAATTTAGACCAACTGCAGTGACGATGAAAAGGGTGCAGCACAGTACAAAGCATTGCAGAAGGCACTGCAACAGACCCAGCTCAAGGTCTTTGTATTCCACTCATTTTCCCTGGACACGCAGTCCTAATCAAGAACCACACGAGAAAAAGGTGGGACGAGCTGAGATTCAATGGTCCTTTGCATGAATTTTTCTCAATGACATTAAGCCCTGCATCGGAGAAAGCCGTCAAGCTGCACCCCACCATGAAGAAAATACAGACAGCAGGGAAGAACCTCAGCACGTGCAGACGAAATCCATGTCGAGGAAGAAGGACGCATGAGCAGCAAAGACAAGAAAAATAACTCTTTTGTAAGTTGTGGCTTAAACTAGACAGTTCCTCTAAGCAGAAAAGGGGATAAGGACATAACGGAGACTCTATGCATCTCAGTTGTAGGGTGAAGAAGACAATTGCGCATCTAAGCCACAACACGTTTGTTGACACGAACTTGTAAATCAAACACACTGAAGCGTCGGTGAAAACAAGACTCAAATAAATTGTGATCAAAGACATTGCCAAGAGCTAAACACAGCATCCTGACTCATCAAAGAGCAAGACGTCGCTTTGCAGCATTTGTGGTGTCACCCAGCAGAAATATCACAAGGGATGTGCTGTCCTGTTTCCAATTAGTGCTAGAGACATATCCATCACTTATAGGGATAGTAACCAGTGTCAGACTCCATCCAAGATCCTGCCAACAAGAAAGTAATTTGGCAACTGCTCACTGTCATTGCAGAAGCCTTCATTGCATTGCCAGAATACAGTGATAAGGACATAAATGCTTCCACCACAGGCAATTATAGATTAACTCACTTATACACTTTTCTTTCACATAATCGAAGAGTGCCCAGCTCTTATCGGGAGAACCACAGATACTCTTACATTCATCAGAGATCCTACGAACATTGAACATTTGAACCAACTGTGGACTGAGCTGAACTACTTGGTCGCAATCCACACGGCAGGAAAGTGCAAGGACTGTGCACATCAAAAGAAGGGCTTGTAACCTCGAATCCAACAAAGCAAGACAATTGTCCCTGTCGCCCGAGGACAGCGGACTGGCACACAACTTCCTTTTTCACCTAGTCACTGACTTTCCGGAAATGGTGGGGAGACCTGTCGAGGTTGACGTCCTCACTTTCATCAGAGATCCAGCTAATGTCGTACAGATGGGAAGGCTCCACCACGGAATTATGCTGCAAGTGGAGCTGTCCAACTTTCAGAGAGACTACATGAGGAGATTCCAGTGAAACCGTCCGCCGTGGAACAGATCCAGGAGACAGAGTCAAAGCACTTCAGCTTCCGCCGTGGGACAGATCGAGGGAGCGGAGACAAGAACTTCACCTGTTTTTTGATTTTTGATTTTGATTTGGTTTGGATTTTTTCCATGTTTTCTATTTTTTCACATTGAACAGGTTCCAGCATGTCCTCGGGACTGAAGCAGATTTGGGGGGTGGACTGGGAACTTACCTATTTTGAATATATACAGTACAAGTGACATGTCTAAGTGTTAGTCTAACCTATTTTCCATAGTCTAGCAGGGATACTGAATCCTGTATCAAGAGACAATGGTCACCCGCAAGAAGGGGACACTTGTGAAGCACCAGAAACTTTACGATACAAACTGTTCGAGAACAAGTGAATTGGGGAAAAAAAGAATAAACATTGACATTTTGTGATGATTGAAATGGGGGCCCAGAACAGTAACCTGGTCATCCCACCAGCAGAGGGGCACCCCCGCTTCCCTGGAAGGAAATGCTGCCACCTTTCATACCACGCGATTATATGTATATGCATGGTGATTATCATTGTCTTTCTGTCATTAACAATCAGAACTGCATTTGTTATTGGTGCACAAAACGGTCCACCTGATGATATACGCATGAGTCCCACAAAGGCACCCAGACCCTATATGGTCATTCCAGTCCCAAGAAAATCTGATGGTAAGGTAAATTAACTAAAATTGAATTTAATTAGCAGTAATACACACACACGTGAGGTAACGAATGAAAAAAAAAGCTGGAGACAGGGTCAGCACGGAATGAATGAAAACATAGCACTAACTACTACACGCACCCATACACCGAATGCACACAAACTAGGGCATGTGTCAATGGCTGCAGAACCTCAAGCAAAGGCAGCAGAGAGCATGTGACTGCCTACCGAACAATCAGCCCCAGGAGACAAGGAGAGAGAGCAAAAGGAATCTAATGGAAGGCCGACTAATTCAGACATGGCAAAAGCCCTTGAGAAGACAGAAGCGGCTACGAGAGGATTCACTGCAAGGACACAAATGTTGATAGATCATGTATTCCCGTTCATAGCTAGAGTGAAGAAACTACATGAGGAACTGAAAAATAAACCCGCAGAGATTGTACTGACAATCACACAAGTTCCAACACAAGGAACAAGTACCAGGCCAATGATGCAGCCATACACGGGGCCGGTGACAGGCTGGTGGCTAATAAGGACACTTATAGAGGGCAGCAAAAGGATGCAAGAAGAGAAGGAGAGAATTGCAAAACCTCCACCTACCACATCGGTGCAGAGAAGGAAACCTGCTCCATCGACCAGAATGCCCGAGAATCCCCCAGCAAGGAAAAGCCACACAGATGCGTTTAGCGATGTAGTTATAGCGAACTACAGGAAGACACTAAGAATCAAGAGAAGCCTACATGAAGATAACAGGGAACTGAACGACTACCTAGACAGCACAGCACATCTAGGAAACAACATTTGTTACCAGCACATGAAAGAGGTTGGAAGAAGGAAATCAGAAGGAGAATGCTTTGTTTGTGCACTTCTACAGTACAGCATGGGGAAATCCAAGATCTTTGTGGCTGTAGAAATTGACGTCCCGACAGCACACTGTTTTTGACATGTAGTAATGTGCAACACCAGAGAACAGTTCATGGGGAGAGACGCCTCATTGATATGGGCAACCGAGACAAATTACCCCGATGAAAATGATTATATACAGGACATTAAGACAAGAAATAGAGCCCATACAAGGAATCATGTGATCAGGTACAAGAAGCCTGGAGTTAAAGGAACAGCAATCAGATGGGAAGTGAACCCAAAGTTAAATGTCCAAGGAAAAACTCCAGAAGAGGCGAAAAATTGGAAGAACAGAGGCCAAATGCAGATTTGGGGAACAGTGCTTTCACCAAATGGATGGGAAGAAGGAGTGGTGATCTGCCGAGCATGGATGGTCTATGGAGCCTATAAGGAAGCAATAGAGAACTCACAGAGGTTGTGCAAACCTTTATGGCCGAAACTCACAAGATTACTGACATGGGTCGAAGACAGAGGAGGACCCTTGCAGATAGTGCCGCTGGAAAGCCCGAAATTGCGCTTCAGGAACAATGGCACGAGGAAGATGGGAGAGAATCAGAACTGCGGACGAATCTTTGAAGCTCCAGGAATGACTCACGGAACTGAAGTAATTATGGATCATTACTGGGCGTGTGGATACAAAGCATACATAAGGCTGCCAAAAAACTGGGGAGGCATATGCACAATAGTGAACATCCATGTTCCTGCACTAGTGATCCCAAAGTGTCACCTGAATATCGACAATTTCCCGAAAGCAGATGCTCACCTGAGGAAAAGGAGATCTGTGGAACTGGTATCCCGAATAAAGAGAGAGAATTACTTTTCTGCCAAATCAGAAGAAGCATTTCATGCAATCCCATACGAACACAGGATGTTTAGTCCTACCTCATCAGTGTTCGCAACAATCCTCATGCCAAGATTCCAGGTTGGGGCAAACACTAAATGGTTGCAGATAACCAGATGGGAGTTACTGCAGACCATTAACACTACCATAAAAGGATTCAATGCGATTAAAGAGGAACTAAGAGAAATCTGATTGATGACTGTCCGAACAGATATGTACTTGACATGATCACAGCGATGGATGGAGGTGTTTGTGCAAAAATCAGAGAATCATGTTGCACATTTATACCTTCGCATGATGAAGAAAATGGAACCTTAACAGAAGCCATCAGTATGCTGACAAACCTACAGAACCAGATGATCTACGAAACTGACGAGTTAGATCATGACAGCTGGTTTGGAACACTATTCTCATGGGTCCCACAATGGATGGCAGATGTATTCAAGTTTCTGGGAGCCTTACTATTGATGATACTACTAGGGTTTTGGGTTATCAAGTTAATCATCACACAATTCCAGAAAAGTGCGAAGAAAGCCATTGGGGTGAAGATCATGATCGATGTCAAACCAGGATGGAAGCCCAGAGACCTGACTTATGAAGAAATAACAAACTTCGTGAAGGCCAACAATTTGCGCCAGAAGGAACAAAATTTGTGTATCCCAGAAGACAGAGACATTATGAAGGAAAATGGATCTATTGCACCCCAAATGGACAATGTCAGCTTATGACCTGGAACAAAGACGAACATGTAAAAACATCAGGAAGCCTGAAAGGAGTGATAAAAATATGGACTCCAAAGAGAAACATGTTCACATCATCATGTACAAACCCAGAAGACGAAGAATTTGATATAGAAGAACCAGGTAAGAGTAATCTAAAGGAGGAAGAAGAAGTGGTTGATAAACCGACCAGAGGGGGGTGTGTAGAGGAGGTCCCAAATAAGGCCTGCACTCCAGCCACCCATTTCGAGATACCAGAAGCATACTCACCAAGATACGTGATGTAAACGGAGCAAACGAACCAACAGAGAGCCATGGTGGGGCTCTGGCCAGTACCCATCAGAAGGACTTGTATGCCTAATGAAGCGCCAATAACCAGACAACCATGGACTGCAAGGTACCCATTAAGAGAACCATACCAGCAGCTGACACAAAATGAAGACCACTTACAAACTGTCCCTGAAGAGACCCAAAGGGCTCTTATTGGAGGCGAATGGTGACGACACAATGGCCCGGACAGACGGCCAGATGAAAGAAATGACAACCAAAAAGGAGATAAAACAAAGATGAAATGTTGCGAACCATGATGTAATGGACCTAGAAGAAGAAACAATGCTGAACTTTAAAGAAATGTAACCATTGAAAGCAGGATGGAAATGTGTAACTGGCCAAATGCTTGTAAATAGGCTTGGAAGGCAAGAAGCGAAGGAAATGGTACTGCTTGCAATGCTTAGTAGGAGGATAGGACAGCAAGTGCCAACTATGCACGTATATCTACCCAAGAAGCACATTTTACAAGTGCGACTCCATTTTACGAAAGCAGAATTAAGCCCAGGAGGGTAGGGGGCCTAACAGGCCATGATTCATGTACCAGCACAAAGTCTGACGAAAGAGAGGAATCGAAACTTAGGAAGAAGCAGCTCATGGCTAGGAATTCGAGATCGACCCAAGGAAGGGAGGAGAGCAGCAACTCCGAAGAATTGAAACCTAAGTGCATAGAAGCCTGCCCTTTGAAGGTCGAGATAAGGAGGCCCAGGCAGGTGGCGAGGCCAAACAAAGAATCAAATATCAAATAGATGGAAAATGAAGCAGCTTCGCAGTGTACTGACATGTGACCAGCCAAGCGCGAAGAGGTACCAACGTCTGATGTCACCCAAAACCGGAGGATGCCATACCTTTCCCTGATAAGAAGCTACAGTTTCGAGGCCATCCACAGCCAACTAATTGACACATGGGCCTGAGGGTAGTGATTGATGGAAGGGAGGCAGGGTGAATCTTGGGCCATCCCGCACCTGGGCGACCATTCTGCATGCTGCTAATTAAAGTGTAGATTTATGCCTAGGGGTGTAACCCACCCAATCACAATGGACCAAATAATCTAGGGTCCTATAGCTAGTAGAACCAATGAGATGTAGTACTTTTAGTGACGTATATCATGAGATGCCCACCCGATAAGAGTTATCCAATCTCCACACTCTGTTACCATATACAGATATAGTACCTATACTTAAGCGTCCTCTTCCAACCAATAGAAGTGCATGTCAAACTTATAAACTTATGGGTTTTACACGTCAATGATGACGAGAATTTGCTAAGAAGGTTACTGTTTGCATGAAGAATTTGGAAGTTGAAGCGAGACAGGCGATCGCAGCTCTGATGATTTCCATTTGTTTCCCTGTTTTTTGTACTTGTCATTAAACTGACTTCCCTTTGCCAAACCATTGACTTGTCCTTATTGATTGGTGTTGGAGTAAGAGAATCCTGCACCCCATCCTCCTCAAGGTGCAGCTATCTCGACTTAAGGTGCCGGAGGGCGAGCTCTGAATCTCATGGGCCCGTTCAGAGGTCGCTCCGCCCTCCAGTACACTGGGCTCCTCAACAACAGCCGCAGAGCTCGCGGTGCTCGACCAGCGCCCCTACGCGCATGGTTTTCGGGAGGGGTGGAGGGGCCAGACGAGAGGCTCGCACAGCGCTCCTACTCCGGCGGGCCTGCAGTTACACACTGTATCCCATCCTCGTCGCCACTGTAAGGAAGACGCTGGAGGCGATGGGTAAGTGTGAGGTTTATTTTCAACAGGCCCGCTCAGAGCACCGATCAACCACCTTCAGCTAACCGCCTATTCTCTGCCTCGCGACCGCCGTGCAATCAAAGAACGACAGTGTTGCGGGGCAGAGAGTCAGGCTAACATTCTGGCATTCCAACAATGACAACATCCCTACAGATGTCCCTGCAACTAGCCCAGTAATGGGGTAAGGGGCCAAGAAACAGCCAAGGGTGGTTGGAGGGGAGCAAGTCGGCACCCAGAACTAACCCTGAGTTTGGATGGGTAAGTGGGAGTAGCAGAGCAAGAGGGAGCCCAAAACCATCCCAGAAAAAGGCAGGGGGATGCTTAAGGGAGTATCAGTACTGGGTGGATGGGGCATAGCTCTCAACTCACACGCTTTTGGTGGGTGTCACCCGCCTTGTGAACAGCTGAATCACCCGCCAAGCCGCCTGCATGCCCATTCGTTTCAATGGGCCTCTCACCCGCCAAAAATAAAATCGGGTGTTTTCACCCGCCTTTGCGACATAAATGGTTGAGAGTTATGGGATGGGGAGAAGCGAGAGCCCAAAACCACACCTGGATAGGTTTCACGTGGGAGTAGCAGAGTAAGAGAGGGTCTAACGCATACATGGGGTGGGAGGGCTGCTTAGCTTATAGAACCAGTCATGGAGGAGCAAACAGATTATGAATTCCTACTGGAGAGCTTCCGGGAAGTCTTCAGTGAGTGCTGCTGGGAGACTGGAGACGACAACGGCGTGGAGCGGGCGCCCTTGACAGGCGCGTGATTGACAGCTCATGTGCGACGGCACACAGAGGGCCTTCAAGGACGTAAAAGGCGGCTTGGAGCTCGACAGCTCCAACGCAGGCGCCCAGGACAGCCTAAGCGGAGTGACAGGCCGACGCACCGCCACGCCACGCGCAAGCGTTTATACTCCTTTAATTAATGTCAGAAGTGCCTTACAAACGGGAGTGACAGGGACCTTTTCTCGCGCGCAGGTTTATAGAATATACACTGACGCACTTTGCCGTGACAGCAGGTAACGCCATCTTGTGCAATCCAGCCGACTTCTTTTGGCAATGTTGTGCTTTTTTGTGGCTGTTGCGGACACAAAGCGAAACCACTGGCTGAATAGTCACGATTTAACAAATAGGTTCATTTGCGAAAAAGCAAAATGTGACCGGCTAGAGAAGACCAGTAATCGTTTGTTTGCAGCCTTTCAACGTTGTCATCTAACTAATTTTTAAATGATAAAAATATGTTACAATGACAGCGGATCATCACTGCTCTTGTTTTATTATAAAGGCGTCAGAAGGAGAGAGCCTAGGCCCTCGTTTCCCGCGTGCAGCGTTGAAGGCCATTCCTTAGGAACGATTGAGAGTGATCGTCCCTAAGGACTGGCCTTCATTGCGCCTTTTGCCCATGGAGCACCATTTATCCCCCCAAAAAATAAAAGTGAACTTAGATTAAATGGTGTAGTCAACCCGTGTTTCGCGCACACACACGCCTCGTCAAGAATTTTGTGCAAACAAAAAATATACAAAAGAGCATATGAGCAATACTTCAAATGTAGAAATCAAAGCTGACATGTTCGTTTGTCATGTTTTCAAGAAATCACAACTAAAAAAATACCTCTCAAAAAAGATCATAAATCATAAAAAAAATAACGGCGCTTACCTGTATCTGCAAACATTTATAGCGTACGTTCTGTTGGCCTGAGGACACTGACATGTATGTAATTATATCTAGTAACACCAACATGAACTGACTGCCTGGTAAGAGAGCTCAGTTAAGAGCTCCCTCCTGCAATCCGGCTTTGATCTGCTGGTCAAGAGCATCTCATCATTTCATCCTTCCTAGATTGTTAAATGAGTACCAACTTTAGTGGGTTAATAATAATTGTATATAAAATTGTTCTATGAGTAGTGCAAATTGTTATTATTATTGAGGTTGTGCGCAACTAGCTCGATGAGACATTGGGCATGGCGCAGAGTGACTTCGTACTGGCAACAAACACCCAGATTCACAGAGTGGTGCAAAGTGTTTTTTTTTTTTGCACCAGGGCAAAGTCTCTTTGCACCGCTCTGTGAATCAGGGGGTTTGTTGGCAGTGCAAAGTCACTTTGAACCGCGCGAAAAATTCCATGAATCAGGCCTCTTGTGTTTGATGCATTTAAAAGGTGACCTGTAAACGAAAGCTATGCAGTGCCAGCGATTCTTCAACAGCCCTGCTTGCTTCTCTCTCTGGAGCTCACCCTGCAACATCTGGTCTAAGGATCACAAGAGGAGCACCAGGGGTAAGGACGGGTGGTGCAGTTGCTGCCCCTGGCCACGCCCTTTCGTGGGCATCCTTATTACGTTCATGAAGGAAATTGAACGTTTTCGCCCTTAAAAAACCTCCTGAAACATTCATCGGGGTCACCAACATCAATGATAAACCAGCCAGAGTAGAGCTCTTCTTCATCCCGGACCAATGCTCCTTGATTGGATAGCGCTCTGTGCTCTGCACACCTTCACTCCTTCTCTCGCATGGCATCCCAGGCGGGCACAGAAGCACAGTGTCTGTGTCCGGAGATGTCCATCCATACCTAACCATTCATCTTTAACACAAAAGCAAAATGTTGATACGAACCAAGCAATAATGACAAGTCACCCAAAGGTCCTCATCACGAGTTGGTCGGTAGCCCATAAATGCGTTGATAACGCTGTTACCGCCGCATTTAAGGGTCTGCCCAAACATGATTATGGCGTGCTTACCCCCAGCTCGGAGCTGAGGACAAACACACAAAAGAATTCAGATTTTTGGCGCAAATTAACATGCAATATTACCACCGACGGTACTTCACCAAAAACTCCCATGGGGAATTACGTTTACCGCTCAACCCTCGATCCGGCTGTAAAACTGCCAGACAGGTGGGCTTTAACGTAAATACAGTTGGGCAGTATCCCGATTGGGATACCGTCCAACTCGTGATGCGGCCCAAAGAGAGCATTCTAGAAACACCCCTGCCCTGATAAAATAATACTTTGACTCATATATATATATATATATTCTATGCACTGTTTAAGCATTAGAACAACTGTCTACAGGGCAATGCCTTGCATAAGAAGGAATGATACTGAGTGGGCATTTGCTATGAGGGATCCCAAGATACTGAAGCCATGGCCAGGCAAGACACACGACAGTCCGAGGGCACTGGATGTGCACAAGGTCCTGAGAGCAGTGGGCTAGGGACAAGTTGGTTCTGATGAGCTGGAGAGAGTTGCATAGGGGGTAGAGCTTCCAAGCAGTTTTAAAAGAGTGGGCAAGGGTGGTTCATCCATCCACCATTGAAAACCTGAGCACTCCCTCAGCTGTAGCACACAGCAGAAGGCGGTCACCTGTGTGCGCCCAATGACCCATGCAAGGCAGAGGGCATTTTGCTTCGCCCATTGGCCATGCTGGCGGGGTACTGCAGCCTAAAAGAAAGTGTGCATGGTGCTCCCGCAGATCCCTCTGTGTTAGGGGGGCCCGAGGCAGTGAATTCTCGCTGATCCCCATGCCCCCCAGAAACCAAGACTGAGGGAGACCTGCTTGGCTGCCCTCCCATGGCTTCCTGGTCACTACCTAAAGGGTGCATGAGGTGGGCCTTCTGGAGCAGCGTGTGCAGGACGAACGCCAGAGCAGAGGAGGTAAGCAAATAATAAAATAATGAAAACATCTGTATATATGTTTCTGTGTGCATGCAAAGTGTTGTATGTGCGCGGGCATGGGTGTGTATGCGTGGAGTGTATGCAGGCTGGGGAGCTTGTGGGGCAGTGAATGCAGATGAATTCGAGAGTGAATGAATTCTGGTGAATACACAAGTGCATGATTGTGAGTGAATATTTGAGTGAATGGTGGCACATGAGGTCATTACCCGCAAATAATAGTGCAGCCAGCTTGGACAGGCTTTCTTACTCTGGCCTTTCTAGTCTATGGGCAAAGCAAACATGAGGGCATTTTTGATGTGGGGTTAATGCACATATTGATGCAGCCAGCGTGTGCACGTTTTCTTTCAATGGCATTACTGGCATATGGCCAAAGCAAACATGAGGGTATTTTTAACATTTGGATACTGGCATATATTTGCACAGTTAGCATGGACGTTGTTAGGGAGAATTCTCATAAATGGCTAATTTCCCTCACCTAATGAGTCCCTCAGCAGCTTTGCTGGATTTCTAGGGTTTATTTTTTTCACCTGGTAAGAGTTTGAGCCTTTTCCCCACTCTTCCATGTGTTTTACTGTGTGTGTTTTCACTTTTTGTGTGATCTTGGGCACTGGAGCCTCACCTACTCCATGGCCTCATATCTTTCATGTGTGTTACACAGCACCTTCAGTGCAGTGACACAGGGTTGTCTTTGAGACTTCCCCTTGACACCATTTTCTGGGGCTGACTACTGTCCCCCAGAAAAGGTAAAGTTGCCATTAACTTTATTTTAGTCATTTTAAACCACAGACCCAATACTCCCCATCTTACATGGAGTATTGGAAAGGGTTAATCCTTATCCCTTTTTGTCTGTGTCTCTTGGAGTATTGCTTCGCTCCCTCTACACTAAGACTTGGCTGGTGGCAGTGGTAACTACCCTATTTTTTATATCACGGTTATCTTAAATAACCATGGTATTGTTTTAGGCTATTATATTAGCCTCAAACATAAACTCGCTTCATCATATATATTTTATTATGGTTCCGGCTGGGTTTATTTGCCATTTCTTTTTGTCAATGTCTTTCTTGTGTTTTACTCTGTGTGCCAAACCAGGTTTGGTCCCTTTTTTCGCCGTCTTTTCGCAGGCTTCTGCACAGAAGCCCTCCTTAAGGTGCCTGAAAGTCTGGGTAGGCCGGATGTGAGGGAGAGGTCTTATGACCCCTGCCATGGGTTCCCTTGGTAACCCAAGTCGCACTCCTGCTTGATTGACTTGGTGACTGTCCTTGCCAGGACAGCCACTCTGCTGGGTGATTGACAGCCAGGCTGAATGAATGGGGGTAAACTGCATAAAAAGCAAGTCTCTGGGACTGGAAAGGCAGAGTTGCCACTGGAATGAAAGAACCAACGAGGAGCTGATGGAAGAGGACCCCCTACAATGACTGAACCGCCCGGTGAAGCCCTGCTGCAGGTCCGAATCTTCAGAATCCGACGACAGAGAAGATCCTCCAGGAAACCTCTTCCCTTGAGCTTGTGGGACTAACCAGTTCACCAAAACTGCAAGCTAGGACCCCTCCTCTGGTCGAATTCACTGTACAGAGCTACAGTGGCCCAGATAGACAAAAAGGTTGGACCCCGCTTGGGTTTTAAGGAGCGCAGCTTTTATTCTTTGCTTTGCTCTGCTGCTGGTTTCTTCCCTGGGTAGTGCAGGACCCTACAGTCTTCCTACTTCTTGTCAGTCCAACAGTCGCTTCAGGAACCGTGAGCCTACAGGAACTATCAGGAACGTCCGCCTCAGCTACAGCTTCCTCTCCGTTTTAAGGTACTGTGCAAATTCGGTTGTTCGTTTCGTTCAGCTGCGGTGAAAGTGTTTGAAATCTTTCTCCAACCCGAGGGCTTGTTCTTCTCTTTGAACTAACTGTTCTGCCAACCAACCTTGTCCGGAATCCGTGGCACGAACTTTACCGTGAACTACCCTGAACTGTGTGATCTTGAGCAAAAGACTTTTGACCCATTGACTTTGGCCCTAAGCCTTTTCTACCTGATTCTATCACTGTAGTTCCTATTGCTCAATTGGCCGGAGTACTTACCTGTTGGTGTGGTTCAATTTCTATTAAATTTGTTTTCCCCTCCCTTTTAAATTGCTAGAGTGCCATTTTGCTCCCACTTCATTTTGTGAGCTTAACTTGTCTGGAACCTATTGGAAGTGGTGTGGTGTATTAAAAGTGTGATTTTTAAACTGCTTATAATAGTGTAATGTTATACAACTGAAGAGTGAAATAAATGTATATTCTTTTACTTGAAAACCTTGAGTCAGTGTTTGCCTGAATCATAGTAATTGCTGTCCTTTGTGTAACTATTTGATACTGCTCACTTACTCTTGAGATAAGTCTGGCTGCTCAGCCATCGCTACCACTTTAACTGTGTAGTACAGGCTTGTACCAAAAGTGAATTTGTACTGTCACTTGTAGTCTTAATTGTGTGTGGTGTTCCCAAAGAGTACTCCATATAATTCTGCCTAACACACATGTATGCTTACTCTGGCCTTACTGGCTATATCAGCAAAGCAAGCATGAGTATGTTTTACATGGGCATACTGGCTATTAGAGCAACCAGCATGGACATATTTTCTTTAAATGGTATTACTGGCATTATAGGGCAATTGCACCATGAAAATGTACTATATTGTGGCCAAAGGCATCATGAAAATAAGTTGGGAAAATAGTACTGTTTACTGTTGGTGACCAGTCAGCTAATGGAGATTTTCATGTATTACCCTGTACAACCGATTGTAGATTGTATGGAGTTCTACCCAATTTTTCAATAAAAGTGTGCTGTAATATGTGACATTTTTGCATTATATTTTCAAAAATAGCTTGGGAGAGAGAATGGCCTGAACTCCCCTTAGTGAGTTCAGGCCTCCTTGCTATGCTTGGTCCCTCACATGGTTTGTGGGAAATCTTTAAGCCCTACATGAAAAAGAATTCACCAGCCACCACTGGGAGTGGACGGTTGTGGTGTTTCTGACGTGGGGATAGTGTGTTCCATTTGTGAGAGTATGTGCATGATGGGTGGAGAACAGAGAGATTAAGGAGGGTGTTAGAGGGAGGTTGTAGGGAATAGAAAATTGGGAGATAGTGCTGGCCATGTAAGGAGGGACAAGCCCATGAAAGGATTTGAACAAGTTGTAGGGTTTTTGAAAGGGACTGCTTTCTTATAGTGAGCCAGCCAGCTTGGAGACAGTTTTGGGAAGTGGGAGAACAATGGGTGAGATTATAGTGTGTGAATGTGGGATTGTTGCGTTTCTTTCCAGCAGAGAGGAATATTACAGGCTATGGCCAATTGGGAGGCCAGTGACACAGTAAAGGTGATCGATTACCAGAGTTTGTATGAGGGTTTTGGCAGAGTGATAGATAGGGTGAGAGGGGATTATTCAGATATAAAACAGATTATTAATCCTGGCAGCAGCCAAGATTGTAGTGTAAAAGTGGTGCGGATTGAGATTATTGCTAAAAAGGACACCAAGTTTGCAAGCCTTAGGAATGTTATGTTATGTTATGTCAAAGGTACTTGTATAGTGCACCGTCACCAACGGGATTGGTCCCCAGGCACTCTGGCGGATCTGTAAACAGGAATGACAGGTAGGGTTAGTCGGGAGGAGGGGAGAAGGAGAGTGGGAGAAGTGGTGTGCTGTTGGTAGCTTCAGCTCGGTATACACCGAGTGATGGGCATTGGTGCTAGTATCAGATCGGGCGAGGCCTCGAGTGCTGTGGGCTGTTTATGTGTTGTTGATGCAGTGTGATAAGATGTGTGCAGATTGTTGGGAGAGAGATGGTTGTGTGGCTTTGTGTGGGTTAAGTATGCAGAGGATTGAGGGTTGGATTAGTGAGGTCTGTATCCTGATTCAGGTACTTATGGTTCCGTTAGAATTGTATACCTGTGGGTTGGGTTGTTGCTGGTTCCTCGTGGGCCGACTCGCTTTGGTGGTGCTGCGCTGATCCAGCTGGAATGAGGAAATTAGTTTGGCGAAGAGGCAAGGGGGCATTGGAGTCCCAATGTTAGATGACTTTGTTTTTTTAAGAGTTGAGCTTGAGACATCAAATGACAGAAGGTTGATACCTCAGTTAATTTAACAAAGTCATGTATTTGTAAACTTATGTGTGTCTGTATTTCTTATTGGTAGTTCCTTCAGAAAGAGCAATGCGCTTAAGAAATTACCGCCAGGTATTTCCCTCCGAAAGATATAAATGGGGGACTGAAAAAGATATGCAGTCAGGGAATACAAAGAAACGTTGTTAGGCTGCTGTCAGCCATGAAATCAGTGGGTTTGGGTGATAAAACCATAGCTGAAATGTTTGTGAGAGAAAAGACTGAAAGTTATTTTACCGAAAATAACTTTCGGTTTTCTCTCCCGCGAACATTTCAGACTATGCCTTTGCCCCCCACAACCGTACTTACCTGTGGGAAGCTGTAAGGAAGTCATGGTATCAAGAATGGACAGGCACAAGTGATCACAGTTCAAGGGTGTTTATTAAACTGTAAAGGTAGGTTGGAAAAATGCCTAATATAAACCTAAATCTAAGATGGGAGCAAGCTTCGACCATCATATAATAATAAGGCAGTCCTAGTGGCATTGTGTCAATATATTAAGAAAAACCTATTGCCAATCCTTACGCTAAATACTAAAAGAAGTGTGGGATAATGTCCTTAAGAAAGAAGTAAGTATTTGCGAACCCACAGCCTTTCTTGAATTTCACAAATAATAAGTCAGGATGCAGTAGTCGGGGTCCCCCTTCCCAACGTTTTCAGCACAGGACAAGGTGGGACTTTGGAGCACAGCACACGCTTGAGTTTTCCGAGCACAAGCCAACAGGTCCGCTTTCAGCCATCGGGGCACTCATTGGTTAAGTCTCTTTTATATCTAAAAGTCTCTTGCCGCCGTGGGCCTGGTGTATTCAAATAATAAGCAAAGAGTTCCTTTTCACAGATACATCGAGTGATGTCTTTCACCTCTGGATCCCCCACTTCTGGGTGCAAATCCCTAGAAAGTTCTTTAGTGATACCAGAACCTCTGATAGTTATTCCTCCTACTTTTTCGAGGATCGGGGAGCTTCCCAGTATTAAAACAAAAGTTCAACAAAAGCTCTTCTCTATATTTGATATCACTTCTCTTTATCAGGGACCCTTGTCTTTCATGCATTCAAAAGGTTTTCCCTCTTGTATTTCACGTGTCGGTGGGTGTTGGCTTCCCACCCTTGGGTCCCCCTCTTCCGGGCTCAGATCTGACTCGATTCTTTGCCTCCCTCGATCGGGTTCACTATGGCTTTCAATGCAATTTATCTGGTGACTTTCGCTTCACCCTTGGATCTCCCTCTTTCAAGCACAGACTCCTCTGTGGTATTCATGAGCATTAATGTCTTTTCAAACAATTCAATGTGGACCACACCGTCTGCCGGGTTTACTCTAGTCAACACACTGTTGCTTTGGGACTTTAGACCATGCCCCTTTTCATCAGCATCTCTCCTTCGGGTTCACTGTTGCAAATCTCACAGTGCCTTTTAATTTCTTACTATGTGAGATTTGCTTCCCTTATTCACGATCATCTATCGGACAAAGACTTTCAACTGTACAGAGGATTTTACTATACCCCCGTATGACCACTTTGACCCTCTTCTCGCATTTCCCCAGGTCTTCTGGTAATAGTAGTTTCAACAGATGAGTGATCGCCCAGAGTTTCTCGAGTGAGCACCCACGTGGTGCCTGGCTCATCTGTAGCTGGCTTTCCCCTTTTCTCATGCCATATGCTTTTTTTCTCTGTCTTTTCGGGTGTTACAGAAATCAGTCATTGCAGGGGCAAACCTATCAGAGACCATAGGATGCAGGCAAAGCCGGTTGTGTGTCCTTAACAACTGAGCCCACTATTCGCATCAATGTTCAAGCTGAGGACAGGAAACACAGGCAGTCATAAATTGGGGAATTTCATTTAGAAATTAATCAGGCTGTTGGTCACATCCAGAGTATTGCCTCAAAAGGTTGGTCAGCAGTGGTTGAAGTGTACAAAAAGAAGTAGTGGAACTATGTTCCCTGCTAGCCTGCCCCCGGACCCCACAAACCCCATCAACATGCCTCTGCCATCGCACAAAGCCAAAACCCCAAACAAACGCACCTGCTGTCTAAGGGAATGTTCAGTGCAGTGCACCGGAGTGCACGTTTTAACTACTTCCATCGCTTTTATTTTCAAACTAAACCATTCTGGAAGGCTATAGGAACAGTAAAACCTTAGATTTAGAATTATTTGCCTTTCAACTCTCTAAATAATAGGGCCCAAATTGGGAATTCTCTCGGAATGACATTCTTGTAGATTATGTGGTGAAGAGATTGAGTCGTTGAAGCATCTGGTTGGGGTCCTGCCCTAGGTTGCTGGATAGAGGGATTGCAACTTTCGGTTCCTTTATCAACTCGCCGTGCGCGGTCATAGTGGCAGACCTATGGCATAGGCTTATGACAACCTCCCATCGGTCTCTTTTGTGCTAGCTTTGGTGAGATTTCTAGCATTCCTTTTTGACAGGATTGAAGAGGTGATGTTTTGAGCACAAGTTCATCTAGAAAAGATCATTGCAGGCTAGATTAAGTGGGTCTGAGCCTGACTCCGCCGCCCCTCTGCCTGGTACATGCTGGACAGCCATGTGGAAGCTGTCTTACACATTGCATTGTTCTGTGTTAATGAATTCTAGCTGCCTGCTCAGAGGCCATGTCGGCAAGAGAGGTGAGGAAATCAGATTGTATTATGTAGTATTTGTATAGTAATTTGTTAGAGTTGTTACAACATTTCAAATTCTGCTTTGGTGGGCGTATCATATTTTAGTGGGCTTCCACTTGCTTTGGTGCTGTTGTTCTTTCTCTTTTTCTTATTTGATTGTAATTTTATAGTTGATGTGTCATTATGCAAAAGCATTAAATAATATTTTACAAAGTAGAGGAGCGCCACTCCCGCCCACTGCTGATCAGACTAGGAAAGAGCAAGCCATTTGCCATTCTGATCCCATAGCAAGATCAATGGTGGCAGTCATCCACCTGCAGGGCTTGTGCCTCTAGAAGGTTCGGCGGGAGGTGGAGCAAGCAGTTATGGGTTAGGACTTGGACTTGTGAAGGCTGGTGTGTAAGGGTCAGGATCAAATGCCATACTACGATTCCTTCTCTACATCCGATAAGGAAAGGGCAGAGTCAGGCAGACACGTCGCTCTTGATCCCTTTACATTAAACCGGTCCTTTGTCTAATCCACTCTCAGTTAGCTGTGCTTCCATGAACTGCAATCTGCAGCATACTTTACAGTCAAGTGCATCTTTGTTGCCTGATAAAAGCTGAGTACCCTCAGCCTCTTTGCTCTGCATTGTCCAAGCGCAGACCCTCATTTACTAGCAACACCACATCTAATGTTTCTTGTCCTTTAGGCAGAGGCTCACTATCAAAGGAAGTTGGTGTACCTTTGCATTTGAGCCAGGGCAATGTGTATTTAACTTATAGTGTGAATGACCAAATAAATGTTAAACATTTAAGTAATGCGTGCTAGTGGGAAGGCAGGATGGCAAATTCGTTTCTTGTGCTGTGGGTGGGATGTGTTGGCAGGTTGCAGGTGTTCCGTGTAGTGTTTGGAGGGTGGGAAGAATATAATTATTTCTCCAGGATTTGATCTATTATAGAGTCACATGGTTGAATATTCCCAGTCATCAGACTGGGTATCCTCAGTAATTTAAAAATAAATATATATATATACATTTTTCCCATAGGCAGAGGCAATAAGAATTTCCCATTATGTCTAATAAGATATTTACTTATGTAGTTCCTCAACCTCACTTTGGTCCTTTATGACCCCAACCAATGAGGTGGCAGGGCTTAAGCACCACCCCCAGGCAGCCATCTTCAGATTTCTCACTGCAGTCTAGTGACTAGGGAATCTTCCACAGCTCTCTTGAGCTTTGTCTTATTATACCGTCAAGTAAATATTTTACTAACAGAAAGAGTTTCTTCTGCTCTACACATACTGTGTTTTGCAAACATTTGTCTTCATCTTAAATCATCAACGGAAAATTTTACACCTGGCAACAGGGGTTTCAGGCTATAAAGACCTTTTCTAATAAAAACATCTCTTTCCAGAGACTGCCTTGGGTGCTCAATATATGCATGCATATATGTCTTTACCCTCATGACATTCAAGGATGTCACTTTCCTCAGAAGACACTATAGGAAAGGCACAGGAGACTCCTTCTCTGGAGAGTGAGTGCCATTAATCGGATCTACAGCCCCTGTCACTCCCACAAGCCCCCGGAGAAGCATGCTTCCAAGAGAAGCATCAGTGAAACCCTGAGCAGCAAGCTACCAAGAGTAGAGCTACTTCAGTTAAAAGGGGGACGGCACCGCCTGCTTAAGAAGTAGCCATAAAAGGAGTTAATGACGACTCTGAAACATACAAAAGAACTCCACGGATTGCTTAAATAGCATCACAAGACTTCATATGTGTTCCTCCACAGATGAACTTTTGATGAGGACATCATCTACATAAGCCAGGTTACCCCTCGCACCCAGGTCGGGCATGGCCTTATGTAGGAAAATGTTGAATTTATTGCCGGAGTTGAGGTCTCCGAAGGGAGTCCGGGTCCATGTGTACTGCTGGCCCCCAAAGGTAAAAGCCAGCTTGTATTGGTCCTCCCTACTGACAGGCACAGTCCAGTATCCATTGGTCAGGTCTATTGCAGTGAATACCTGTGACCCCTGGATCTGGGCCAGCCCTTGTTCAATGTAGTGAAGAGGCCATCGGGAAGTATGGACCCATTTGTTGAGCTCCCTTAGGTCGGCACAGAGTCTTCACTGGCCGTTTGGCTTCAATATTCCCAGCACCGGATTATTGAAGGTGCTGTGTACTGGACGGATTATCCCCCGGGACTCAAGGTTCTTAATTATTTCATTAAGGGACTCCATGGATGCGAGAGGAAAGCGATATTGCTTCACAAACACTGGAGTCATGCCAGGGTCCCTGGGAATTGTTGTTGTGTGGATGTCGGTGCGACCACAGTCAAATGAGTCCACCGCAAAGAGATCTTGGAAATCCAAGAAAACTTGTTTCAACTTTTGCTTCTGCTCCAGAGTCACACAGGCATCAGCTAGGTTGACTCTCTCTTCAGCCATCTGCCTGAAGCCAGGAAAGACTTCTGGTTTTGCTATCTCAGTGGCCTCCTCCAGCTGGGTGGAGAAGTCCCTGGTCACGGTGCTGATTTGGACTGGATGCTTCAGGTGGGAAAGGCAGCCCTCATGGATCTGGAAAATCACCTCATCCCTTCTGAAGTCACAAGTCACATCTTCCTTACCATAAGGGCAGGAAGTGTACATAAGGAAGTTCCCCCCATGCCGGGTAAAGATCCTGTCTGGTGTTGTATTGTCATCACTGTCACTGTCAAAACAGTCCTTGGGGATTGGTCCTAACAGTTCATTTCCTGGATCAATGGAAAAATGTCGGTCATCAACCGCCATTCCAATAATGGTGCCTGCGGCTAGAGTAATACTCTCTAAGTCGCTGTTATCCACCTCTATTGGAATGGTGTCATGTTCTATGTTGACTAATGGTGTTGGGTTTACCCCCAACCCTTGCTGTTGGAGAGAAGCATTTAGATGAATATAAGCATCAGGGTTTTTCAATTTTTGTCCTCTTTTAACTTTCACTTCCTGGGAGAATTGTCGGGTCCTTTCTGGGATGGTGACTTCCTCTTTAATCTGAATTTCAACTGCATAAGGTAGCAATTGAGCTGACCTAAATGCTTTTTCTGGATCATCAAAGCCCATGGGATTATCCGCTAATCGGGACCAAGCTTTGAAGTTTATTAGGTCCAAACTAATGGCAAAGCGATTGAGAATGTCACTGCCTAAGTAAAAGGCGGCAGTGACGTCTCGCACGACCCAACAATTATGGACCATGCTCTTGTTGACAATGGAGATTTTAAGCATACACCTGCTTGGTAGGCGATGTTTGGAATTGGGTGTTTCCAGATCCATTTCCCATTTGTCTATCAGTTTGAACGTGGGAATGGCTGGATCTTTTGGGAGATGGCGGAACATGGCTTCGCTGATGAAGCTCTTACCGTTGTTCACACACACTCGGGCGAGAACAGAGTCCTTCCCATCATTTAACTGAACAGGGATGAACAACTGCTCTCCAATATGCTGAATATCAGCCAGGCTCTGAGCTGATTTCACATCTTTCTGGACTATTGGAGTGGGAATGTTTGATTGTGGATTAGTAAAGAATTTCAGAGTGTTTCCTTCCAGTGTGGAATACCACCTTAAACTGGAAGAAAGGTTGATTTGCAGAAACAGAGAGGACCCCCCATCACCGGTCTGTTTTCCTACTGCTATTACTGTCACCTCTGGAATTTGGTTGTTTTGGAAGTGAAATTCTACTTGGTCAGATTTTTGTTCAACCATGTGGCATGTGCCGTTTAAACTAACGTGGTTGACACTCTGTTTTAAATTTATTGGTCAGCTAGTCTGGGTCCAGAGGACCTTGTTTACGCAATCTATTAGGGGTGACAACCTTCTCAGGAGGTAATTTCCTAGTAAACAAGGGGTGCCCTCTGGAGTCACTACTATGACCGGGTGTTTCATCTTGTGTCACCCAATTTTAATGTCCAAATCTGCAGTCCCCTCGACAGGAATTTCCTTCCCGTCAAAGTTCTGAAGTTGTCCAGGAAGAGAGGTGAGAGGAATTCGGTAATTCTCCCCCCTTCCTGCATTTAGTTCATCAAAGGCCCTTTTGGACAGAAGGGTAGCTTGGGATCCAGTGTCCACCAGTGCCAAAATTGTACCCTGCCCCTGCAATTGGAACAGGGGCATAGTATCTTCCCTCCTTCTCCTCAAGGGGGCACAGATAATGCACATTTTTGGACAACTGGTGGGCTAATTTTTTTGTTTTGGACATTGCAAGAGAAGGGATTTGGGCAGAATTCTGTGGAGAATCATGGGAATCTGCTGTTGTGGGTTCCGCTGGTTCCGGTTCTGGGCCGCCCCCCCTTTTTGGAGGCAGTCACCAGGATGGGTTTGAACCAGGGGATTTTCTTGCTGTTGGTTCTGGGATGAGATGATGGGCGGCGCTAGCACAGTCCCCACATCTACCCAGTCAGGATGTGAATCCCTGGGGACCCATATTTCTTTGGGAGGAGTTCCCACATCTCTGAAGGAGAAGATCCTTTTCCCAGGATCCTCTGAGGATCCCTCTCCCTCAAATTGGAAGAGCTGTACCTCCTCCACAGAATGGGTCTGTTTGGGTCCTTTGTTTCTCCTACCTCCTCTTTGCTCCTTGGGTGGCAGGCTTTCAGGGGTAGGAGATTTTGTTTCCGGTTCCTGGGTTTCCAGGGGCTGTTTACGAGTGGGGAAGGAAGCTTCCTCCAAGCTTTACACCCCCTTCCCCTTGTGCCTCCTCCCTGGGAACCGGTGGGTTATCAGGGTTCTGCCCCCGTCATTGTTCTGGGGCACCAGGCCCAGAGTTCGGGGCATTCTGCGCTGGCATGCTCATGTGAGGGTTCTGTTGAGCCCTCAGCATGTTACCCAGATCCGGTGCCATATTTTGGACCTGGTGCTCTAACTGTGAAACCCGCTCATGCTGATACGGGGTTCGGTTTTCTCCCCTGGACTGATCCCGGGAAGGGTAGCTATCCCTTCTCTGGTAGTACCCCAGGTTGGGAAGATTTGGGTACCCCTCCACCCTTGGCCTCCCCTCTCCCGGATTAAGTGGTCTGGGCTCAGGGAATTGGGGAAAGAAGGATGGATGATTTTGGGGTTGGAAATTGGGTGGATACCTGGGAAAATGTTTTGCCCAGTATTTGGGGAATTTCTGCCCTCCTGTGGGAAGTTAGGAGGGGAGTTCCCTGGGTTAGGTGCTTGGCTGGATCCCCCCCCTTGGGCTGGAGGAGTCCACACATAACCCAGGATGGGTCGGTTTACCTTGTGACGGGGACTTACATAATCAGGGGAATGAGGGATCCCATTTGTGGGACTACCTTCTTGACTCCTTTTGTGACTGGCCCGAGGGCCTTCTGGGCTTAGAGTTATTCTGTGCAGGCAAGTTTTAGGCCCCCTCATCTCCAATCTAAAATGGGGGCAACCTTTACCTCTGCCTCTTTAGCAGCAGCAGGGGTGCTGGTTGATTTGGGGCTTTTCTGGGCGTTATTTTTATTTTGTATGGGCTTCTGCACCTCATAGATCTGGGTAGCCTGTTCAATGACCCAGTCTAGTGACCTTTTCTCATGAAAATCTCTCACTAGCTGGGTCATGATGTATTTGGGTAAGGCATGGGAAAACGTATTTACAAACTCTTTACTGTCCGTGCGCACCCTTTTAGTAGTCTGTGCAAAGGCACGCGTCAATTCCTGCACAAATGCTTGTGGGGCCTGATCCTCCCCACATTGCAAATTGTAGGCTGCCTTGCGAGCCTCTTGGGGATTTCTGTGCACAGAAAAATGTTTCAAGATGGCCGCCCTATATGTGGACCATCTTGAATGGTTTTGGTCCTCCAGCCCCGCAAAGAAACTGGAGTATTCTGGGGAGAATGTCCATTTTACATACTGAATGCAGCTACTGCTGCCTTTCAAATGGAAAGTCTCCATCATTTGCTCGTAAAGCTCCAAGTGTTCCCAAACAGAATACTTGGCGTTCTTGTGATAAGGGGTTATGACACTCCTTATTGTCTTAATCTGTTTTAAGGGGTCCTTAAGCAAGGCCCTTTTTGCCTTATTGGTCTTTTTGGTTCGGGTAACCCTGGTCCATTCATCCTCCGACTCAGAAGCACTGCTCCCAGAGGTGCCCGTCTGATCTTCCAGGTTTTCCCGGATTCTGCGAGCCTGGGAATGGCTGGCAGAATGTGAGGACCTGGTCTCCTGTGTCCTGTGATGTTCAGAGGAGTCTTCAGATTCCTCCTTGCTGCCAGGATTTGATGGGTACCCCCCCACTGACCTAACTGGGCAGAGGTTTTCAGGATGCCCTTAGTGGGCCTACTCTCCTGGGGTTCCCCACTAAATTGCACTGTACTTAGGTGCTCATTCCCGGATGCCCGCCCATCCATTCCTGGGTGGTACTGGCCTATGAGCCCCATACTTTTGGCTGGATAGTAATCTGCCATCCCTGTGCTCATGTGCGCCAGGGGACATGGGGGTGACAGCGTCCGGGGACTTGGAGAGATGAAGGCCTCTGGTACTAGGGCTCCTGAGGTTATGCTCAGGTGTTTCCCTTTCCCAGCAAACCTCATCTCTATCAGCCCCTGCTCCCTGTTGCCATGCAAGAGCCTGTGCTTTCAGTTCCTCAGTCAAGGCCTTACTAGACTCTATCAGTCTCTCCTGCATGGCTACCTGTTGCTGGAGCCTATCATTGTACTGGCAGAGAGCCTCATTCTCTCCCTGTGCTTCCTGGTTAGTCTTGGAGTACTGGGCCAGTCTTTGCTGCAGGAGGGTTACCTCCTGAGTCCCATCCCTACTGACCTGCTCCTTTCTTGCCAGAGCATCTTCCACCCTCCTGGTGTGCTCCAACAAGTTTTGATGCTCTTTTTGGAGGTCACCAAGTCCCTGGAGGGCCAGGTGATTTTCTTCAATTTTTGTTTTTAAGTGGCAGACTTCCTGGCCTAAGGTGTCCCTTTCCTGACTAAGAGCCTGCCTCTGTGCCGCCAGGTCGTCCCTCTGCCTTTGAAGGACACCAGCTTTCTGGCGCTCTTCCTCAAATTCTGTCTGGGTATCCAGGTCTTTCAGAATCAGTTTGTTGCTCTCTGCCTTCTTCCTATCTAGGTGGCTTTGTAGGGTGACTACCTGCTCTGCGCATGCCCTATTGAAGTCCAGTTGTTGCTCCAGCATTTTCTGGCTCTGCAGTAAGGAGTCCAAACCTTCTTGGTACTCCTTCTGCAAGGCCAGAAATCTGGTATCCTGGTCAGACTTTTCCTGTTGCAGGATACCCATATCCTCTTTGATTTTAATGAGATACTGTCTACTCTCATTTTCTGACTCCTGGCTCCTGTGCAGCCTCTGCTCAGAAGAGACCAGGTCAGATTGGGCCTTCTCTAATGCCATCTGTTGCCTATTTGCCAGATCTTGGCCTTCAGCACATTTGTCCTGTATGGCTCCCATATATAAATATAAATATGCCGCTATCCTGACAATCTTGTCGTGCTCATCTTTGGCTTTAGGAGCCATATATAGTTCATTCAGGGCCACATGTAATGGACCCTGATCTCTCCATATGTCCGACCCTGTTGCAGTGATCTGGGGTGCGATTGCCTGCAACCACACCGTCTGGTCCTGTTTCGTCCATTCACCTCTCACAAATAGCTTATGTAAGAGGTGCTCTCTGGCTATTTTGATATCTACCAAGGTCGTCATTCTGGAAATTGATTTCCTTCCTGACTTACAGAAGTTAGTATTTTATTTTGCAAAACAGACCATCTCCTTAGAGCGTCCTTCTTTTGATGGGTGCTTTTACAGTGTAACACAGCGTGGTGATCCCACAGGATTTATGTATCCTGTCAGTTAGCACACTGTATTAAGCTGCACAAGTGGTAGTTCTAATCCAGACGTCCCGGACGAGCCCCCACTCTGTTAATTACTTCAATTCAGCACTTCAACTAAGTCAGTGCCTAGTCTGGAATGGCCAATGGAAGCCCTTATTTATATATTTTTATGACAAGTTCATAAATCTGGATGATAAACCCTTGTATAACGCCCCTCTCTTTGAATCCCCCTGACCTCACTGAGCCAAGAAGTAGGTTTGTTTTGCAAATTAAAAGATTTATTTGAAAAATTAAACAATATATATATCACACTTTTATGAATAAATTAATATTTGATAGCTCACTTATGAATATAATGTTGATCAACAATGGGTAATGTTACAATTGCACACTCTTTTCAATCAGTGAGGAGTTAGTATAGAAAGGCTAAGGTAGCAGAGAATACTTTTATGGTTTCAAGAAAAAGCTATGATGGAAAGAAAGCAGCACAGAAATAAACTGATATGGTTTCAACAAGAGATAATATGATCACTTTTTCTTTTGACAATTCACTCCCCCCTATGCAATATAAGGAGATGGAAGGAGAGCACACAGTTTTCAGGGATACAATCAAATGCAATACAAATTCCAGTTCCCCCTAGCAAGCTTAGAGCAACCGGTATGCTTTAAAACAGGCAGAAATACTTTTAAATGTAATTTGCAATGAAGTGAAAAATATGCTAAAAATGATTTTAATTCCCTATAGGAGATTCAGGGTAGGTAATAGCTACTTAAGATTGGTTCAGGTCAACACTATCAGTGATTCATGAATGATTATCAGGTTTAAAACGGAATTCAGCAGTTGCAAGCAAAAGGACAGCTATTTTTGACAGGTGGAGAAATTGAGTCAAATTGCAATTCGCGGCACTTTTTCCGAGTGCGTCGATCGCGATTACGGAAAAACTATAAGGAATAGAAAGTCGATTTTGGGGTCGTTGGAAAGCTTAGGTTCTTAGCTTTAAAATGAAAGTTGTGGTTCAAAAGATACAGACGATTTAGTGGAGGTAGATTCTCAGAAATAAAGTAAGGTTCAAATGACAAATGACACTTTCACAGGTTTGAAATCACAGAATGGACACACGATTTCTATGATGCAGTTCTAGGTAGGTGGAAATGGTTTGAATTAGATTATTTTAAACTAAGAGATTGGTTCTGCACAGTTCTGGCTGGATACTCACACTATAAATGTGAAATAGGCCGTCAAGATCTGGTCAACAGGTTTAGACTGGACTTCTAGCGGGTGGTTCTGAAGTCACAGCTATCTGGGTCAGCTCTGTTCTGCTGGTCTGGATCTCTGGTTCTGGCAAAAGTTCTTGGCACTGCACAGCGGTCTGGTCTGCAGTTCTGGATACAGCTCTGCTTTCTGGGTCTGGTTCTGGTTCTGGCCAGAACCAAACAGCTCGCCCAGCTGTTGAATAGATTGGTTAGGTGGATGGATTCTGAGGCCTTCTGAGAAAGATTCAGCTTTTGGTTCAGGCCTTTCTGCTTCAATTTCTGGAGTCTATCTGGAGTCTATGGTCCTTCTGGTTATTGTCTGGTCCGGCAAAGTGCTTTGCAAGAAAGTGGAAAGAGCAGTCCCTCTCTGGGTTTCAGTGGTTCTTTTTATGTCTTTTGAAAGTGGGTGGGAAGGCTGACTTTCTATGCCCAACCCTCTAAGTATCCTGATAGGTTAGGGGATTTTCTGTCCTTTAACTGGATAACTGAGTTGTGAGTCAGAGTGATGCTACCCTTTTACAACCTATTGAAGAAATGCCCCTTTGCTTTTACTTAGAAAATGAATTTTTCATAACAAACAGGTTTCCCATATACACACGTGGTTCATAATACATATACACATCACAGATGAATTAAGACAGGTCTCTGTTCAAGCCCCATGTTCCTGCGAGCTTGGGTTCAGAAACAACAACATTTTGCGCTTTTAGTGGGTTTTGCCATATTGGTCTTTCATCAAATCTTCCCTGGAGGTACACCCCCTCTCTAGGCACATTACAATAAGTTTTCAATTTTCTGAGATCACCACAGTGTCTGTAATATTAATAAATCGCGGGGTTCGGTCTCAGAACATCACACAGAGTTGAGCTTAGTCTCAAATTGTGGGTACATTTTTCATATTAAGAATCTCCAAATCGTACATTTCTGTCAGCTTGATACAATATTTTATAAGCAATTTAATAAAACATATATTTGCTGGGCTCTCTGATTCCACAATGGTTTGTCTCCGCCCCTAGTTGGCTGAGTCAGATGTCACATGGCCTGTCTCTCCCAAAGCAGTTGTCGTTGACAGTTCACACCCAAAATCAGCATACCCGATTCAGCTGACGGCATCTTTTGTCTGGCTTTTCCTGCTAGCAGAGCATCAGTCCAGGGTGCCACTCCCCATTTGATTAACAGAAACTTGTGACTTCCTGCCTTCTGGTGTGGAGTTCTGAGGTGTGACAGCTTCCTCATTGACCAGCAAGGCGTTGAAGTCCCAGCTGACTCGGGTTCCTTTTCAGCTCCTGAAATACAGGTCTCCTGTCAGAGTTTAGATCGCTAGCGCCGGTCAGTGTCAAACACCCATTTTTTGGTAGCTGTCTTGAATTAATGCATTTCAAAAAGGGGATTTTACTTGATGGCATATGATCCTTGCTAACATTGTATTGATGCAGATTCTGCAGTAGAGTACTGTAGAACACCCAACCAGAAGTTGGATTTTTGTTTGGTGGTTTTGTGCCCATGATTTTAGCAATTTTTGACATCAATTAAAATGGATTTTGAACAGCACCATATTCCTTTGCACTGATTCCGCTCTGTGTGCAGCCAAAGGATAGGGTCTGGCAATGGTCTCCTGTATTAACTATCTTGCAATGTTTGAAATATGAATTTTGAGCTTGCATTCAGAGAAACAAAGGTGATTTCAAAGCGCTTTTGAGCTAACAGGCACTGCTGTTTTTCCTTTGGCACCACGTTTCACTCATGGCGCTTCTGGTCCATCATGCTCGCACTGGTGGGTGGCAGGTCAGGCGACCATTTTGGTGTGTGCCAAAACTGTGCAGTTTTCCTGGATTCTGGCGCAAATGTGGGCTTTTCGGCCATCTTGGATTTTCTAAGCCCACAGCACCAAATGTTGCAGCATAATAACTCGAACCTGGGTCAATACACCTGACAGCGCACATGAACATGATGGGGTGGTTTGATGGTTACAAAGTGAAAACGTTTGTTGAATTGTCACACCTTTTTGATTTTTTAGCATATTTCTGAAGCCTGTTCACCAGAGCTGCATCAGTATGTTACTGACTAGAACATTTTACATCCCTTTAAGCTGGCCAGGCTGGCTGACAAGTGGGTCTCCCACCGGGTGTGCCCTAAGGACTCCAGTGGGAAGGACAAGGATAAAGAAAAGGGGACCTCTCAGAAGGCAGAGGAGTCCCAGAAGCAATAACAGTCGAGTAAACCAAAACCTTTCTCTCCTAAAACCCAGAAATCTAGTGGGGATAAGTCCTATGTGGGGGGGGGGGTAAAGCAAAGCAGGCTCTCAGTGGCTCTAGTACCGTACCCCGCATTCCTGGCACTTGTTGGGAATGAGGAGCTCTGGATCACAAGAAGGGTGACCCCAAGTGTAAAGGTAAGGCACTTGGAGGCCAGGCTGTCAGCCTGACCTACCCTTACCCCATGCCTGAGGTGGAGGCCCCTGTCCTCCCCTCCTCTCCAGGGATCACATTCGGTGCTCCTCTAGAGATTTCCCTAGGTTCCCTTGGAGCCTGGGACCAGTATGCAGAAGTACTGGCTACAACCCCGTAGAACACCCACAGATTTTTGAGAAGTGTCCTCTTGAATGGCCAGCCTTCTACTGGCTTGGGAGACACTGGGGCGAGCATGACAGTGATGGACAGGACCTGCTCAAGCCATAGAACTATGTAGGTGCTCCTCTGAGAACCACCAGGTTAGCTGGTGGGCCTCCCAAATTATCGCCTGTAGCCTTAGTGAAGATTACGATTGGAGACAAGACAGCGAAGCCTCCTGTCCTGGTTCAGGACAACGTGCCTGCTAACATTTTGTTAGGAAATGATTTAATGGAAATGGGGATGATCTTGGATGGTCTACCCAGGGCAGCTGCGGTGGTCACCCGATCACAGGTCACACCGGGTCCGGCTGCGAGTCCGGTACCCTCGCCGACGGGAAAACCCAAGGCACAAAGAAGGAAGAGCAAGAAGGCAGCCTCTGCGAAAGGGACCCCTTCTCTTCCTGCTACTTCAGCAGCACCCACTGGGATTCATGCTCCAGATGGGCTGGGTCCAGTTGTAAACCCAAACTCTCCTGCGGGAGAGGTGCTCAACCCGGAGGACCACCCCAACCTTCAATGCCTGCTGGCTGAAGGCGGACCCTCCCGGGCGGACTTCTGTAAAGGACAGAGAGAGTGCCACTCTCTCGAGGGTCTGAGGAAACAGGCCCTGTCCCAGGCACAAGGAGAAGTGCCTAGGACATTCCGGATCTATTGGAAGGGTGAGCTCCTTGTTAGTGAGCCCACCAAGCCTGAACCTGGTGCCCTCAAGAGGTTGGTGGTACCCCAGGTCTACAGGCCCTTCCTGCTGCAGTTGGCGCATGAGGTGCCCTTAGCTGGTCATCTTGATACCAAGAAGACTAAGCAGAGGCTCTCTGCCCATTTCTACTGGCCTTGGATGGGAGTAGAAGTGGAGTCCCACTGCAGGACCTGCCCAACTTGTCAGTTGTCTGGCAAGACTTGAGGCAGTGTCATTGCCCCACTGCAACCATTGCCAGTGGTTGGCACACCGTTTGAGAGAGTGGGCATCAACATTGTCCGTCCCCTTGACCCTCCAACTTCAGGTGGACATCGGTTCATCCTGGTCTTGGTTGATCATACCACCAGGTACCCTGAGGCTATACCCCTTCGGACTATTACTGCCAAGGTGGTTTCCAGGGCTCTCCTGGGCATTTTCACCCATGTTGGATTCCCTAAAGAGGTTGTCTCTGACAGAGGATCCAACTTCATGTCGAGTTACATGAAAACCATGTGCAAAGAGTGTGGGGTACCGTACAAGTTCTCCACCTTCTCCACCCCAGACCAATGGTCTAGTTGAGAGATTTTACAAAACTCTCAAGGGCATGCTAGGTGCTTTGGAAGAGACCCTAAGGAGGAAATGGGATCTCCTCCTGCCATGCCTGCTGTTTGCTTACAGAGATGTACCTCAAGAGGGTGTTGGTTTCAGCCTCTTTGAGTTACTCTTTGGCCATCCTGTGAGGGGGCCCCTTGCCTTGATCAGAGAAAGTTTGGAAGCCACCCCTCCAGGTCCTGCCAAGCAAGTGGGGGACTATGTGTTAGGCCTCAGAAGGAGGATGACACAGATGATGGGTCAAGCGGCAGAAAATCTTAAGGCCAGCCAGGAATTGAACAAGTACTTGCATGACTTTAAAGCCTCGCAAGTGGATTGGAGATCCTTGTGATGGAGCCTACCAAGCCTCGAGCTTTGGCAGATAAGTGGACTGGACACTTCGGGATAATCTCCAAGATTGGCGAAGTCAATTATCTGGTTGACATGGGAGTCCCTGGGGTAGCCCCTCAGGTATTCTATGTTAACAGGCTCAAGCCTTTCCTTTCCATAGACGAGCTGAAGTCTCATGTCTCTTGCTGGCTTCAGAGCAAGAAGAGGATGAGAGTGAGCCCCTTCCTGATTTGCTGCATAGCAACCCTCAGGATGGCTCAGTTGAGGGAGTGCATCTCTCTCCAGATCTGACGACAGAGCAGCAGAGGGCCTGCAGGGCTTTGCTCCGGCAGTATGCCTCTCTGTTCTCACTGACACTAGGCCTTACACCGTGGTGTAGGCACGAAATTGACACTGGTGACAGTGTGCCTGTCAAAAGCAGGTGCTATCGTATGTCAGATACAGTTAAGAACCACATCCAGGCTGAGGTTGCCAAGATATTGGATCTGGGTGTTATTCAACCCTCAACCAGTCCCTGGTCCAGTCCAGTGGTCCTCGTCCCCAAGGCAAGTTCTCAAGAAGGTACCAAGGATTGGAGGTTCTGTGTGGACTAGAGGGGCCAATGCTGTCACCAAACCTGATGAGCGCCCCCATTGCCCAGGGCTGATGAGCTCGTGGACACCATAGTTGTTGCCAAATTTGTGAACACCTTTAACCATACCTCAGGCTATTGGAAAATAGCTCTGACGGACCATGCCAAGGAGAAAACTGCATTCTCAACAACTGAGGGGCTCTACCAGTTTAGAGTCATGCCTTTTGGGTTGAAAAATGCACCTGCCACTTTCCAACGTTTAGTCAATCATGCACTCAGTGGGCTGGAGGCCTTTTGTGTGGCCTACTTAGACGACATCACCGTCTACAGTTCCACTTGGGAGGAGCATTTGACTCACTTGGATAAAGTGTTGTAGGCCTTGAAAAGGGCTACCCTCACTATCAAAGCCACCAAGTGCCAGATATCTCAGAGGAAAGTCGTGTATCTTGGTCATGAGGTAGGAGGGGGTCAAATCCATCCTCTCCCCAGTAAGGTACAGGATGTACATGACTGGGAGACTCCCACTACTCAAACCCAGGTGAGAGGCTTCTTGGGCCTCACTGGGTATTATCGCAACTTCATGGCAGACTATGGAACCATAGATGCACCTCTGACAGCTCTGACTTCGCCCAAACATCCGAGGAAGGTTATTTGGATAGAAGACTGTCAGAGGGCCTTTACTAGCTTGAAGGAAAGTCTGTGTAGGGCACCTGTGCTGTGTGCGCCTGACTACAGCAAGCCCTTTATCGTTCAGACTGATGCCTGCGACACCGGAACTGGAGCTGTCTTGTCCCAGTTAGATGACAAAGGGAGTGAACATCTGATCATATTCATCCATAGACAACTCAAGGGTAGAGAAATTAGGTGGGCTACTGTTGAAAATAAATGTTTCAGTATAGTTTGGAGATTTAGGTGTTTTAGGCCCTACCTTACAGGGTCTACCTTCAAGGTCCAAACAGACCATAAGCCCCTGAAGTGGCTTAGGCAGATGAAGGGTGAGAACCCGAAACTGCTCAGGTGGTCCATTAGCCTGCAAGGGCTAGACTTCACCATAGAGCATAGACAAGGGAAGAGTCATGATAATGAAGATGGCCTTTCCAGAAGGTATGTTGACCGTCTAGATGAGAGCGTCAATCTTGTGGGAAATTAGACATCCTGACCTCAGTCTGGTGGTGGGTGACTGTGATGCTGGAAATGCATCGGAGGGACATGGCATCCGTATCCTTGTCCTTTATATCTTTATCATGTATGTTCTGTCTTGTTCTGTCTTGTTTTCCGCGCAGGAGTTCATGTGGGACTCCTGGCGGTGCGGCTCTTCCTGTATTTGGTTTGGTGAACAGGCCCTTGGGATACCCTTATGACACCCATGGGTGGGAGTATGACCGTGTACTCTTAGTGTATGTTTTTGGGCACCTGTGTGTGGCCCACAGAGCACGGTATGGACTGGTGGCAACTCTGTGCTGAATTGACAGGTGCCCTGCGCATCCTCCGTTTTGGGATGCCCTGGCCCTGTCATTGGAATCAGTGGATTCCTGATAGGAAACAAGTTGGCCTCGGTGGCCTCTTGCTTTCTATTGCCTCAGGGACATCATTTAGGGGTCACCAGAGGTCTCACTTGCGACCTGTAAAAAAAAAAAGAAGAAAAAAAAAAGATGTTTTTTCTTTGTAATGCAAGCTCTTGGGCTGTGGCCAGCACCATGTGGCTCTCTTTTAGTTCTGGAGTGGCTGGCTTTCTTGTTCAAGCCCCTTAAAAAAAAAAGAAGAAAAATAAGAACAGGAGTGCCACAAGTCTAACACTTTCAGCTCTTACCCTAAATAAGAAAGAATAGGAATACCAAATAATGTGTCTTTCTGGAATTCTATACAATAATTGCTAGACTCATTAAAGGTTTATTTCAGGCACACTTCAGGGGGTGAGTCACTGATTTAGTCTGTTCATAAACACCTCAACTCAGCCTTTCATCCTTCTGAGGTCGATAAATGAGTACCAACACAGATTGGGTGATATTGGGTGTATATTTTTTCTATATAAAGCGCTCAAGCGTAAGTGCTATATAATAACACATCATTATCATTTGGTCATGGACGTCTGTTTACATTCACAGTAATTTGTTAATATGGGCCTTTACACACTGATCTTAACTATACATATGGCGATCCGGTCTTGTATGAAATGTACATCACATTATAGTGATATTTTAAACATATTTTTCATAGTGTACAATGTTATGTGATGCCACTTGCTGTTTTGTCAACGGGTGAAAGGTTGTGTTCCATCGCTTCCCGCATTATCTCTTTGGGGTGTGGTCAAATGACATCACTTCCTGTGATGTCATCAGGGGGTCAAGGGTCATGTGATGTCACTCCGCTACCCCTGACATTTTGGTGAAATGACGTCAGTGTATTGCCTGTTACCTTACTTTTCTCGAAGTCCCGGGAAGCCCTGACTCTGTCCCTTCCCCCTGAGTGGCTGTTGGGTGGAAGTTCCATATATGGAATTGTAGGGAAGTCCAGGCCAGACTGGTTGGAGCCTTCCCAATGACTGTATGTTGTGGGTACGCCTGGGGGGGTGGGACCTGGGTGAATGGAGTGTGTGATGAATATGCATTCCATGTTATGGGTGTCTAGTATCTGGTGTTTGACACAATGACTGAGACAGCCCTGCCCGAAACTAGTATGAATGCAGTGTGTAGTGCTGAATGGCAGAGTGCTTGCCCGAATCCACATTCTGTGTTGTGAGTGTCTGGATGGAGAATAATGGCCTGAATGCACTGTGCGCCTGATTGGCTGCCTGACTGCCTGAATGCCCTTCTGAGTGATTGGTTGCCTGAGTGTGACCCAGCAGAGTGAATGGGAGATCAACAGTATATCTGGGTGCCTCTCACTGCTAGAAATCATTCAGAAGCTGAAGTAGAAACTGATATCGCAACTGACACCATTCAGAAGCTGAAGTTGAAACTGATGCTTAACTTTGAAGCCCTCTGGAAGAAGAACTGCTGCTGCTGTCTTTCACTAATCTGAAAGCTGTTGTGCCTTCAAGGAACTGATCCAAGAGAGGACCTGGCTGGGAGACCTCTTCCCGAGCTACGAGGGACCATCGTGCACCTGCTGATCTTTTCCAAAGCTCCCTGGACGTCAGACCCTCGAAAGGACCACCGTAGAATCACGAAGCAAAGCGCCCGGACATTGAAGTCCATCACCGTCGACAACCGCCGTCATCGACCAGAGCCACAGTGCTCCTTTGCCTAAGAACATTGAAAAAAAAGGACTCCCTTGCTCACCCTCGTCGACTGCTTTCATCTGGCCGGAGAAAGTCAAGGCTGCTGAAGACCGTGGAGAATCTGCCACCTCCCGAAGACCGCAGAGACGCTGATGACTCGACGCCCTTGCTGGGCCAAAGTTCTTCATTGACTCTTTGCAGCAACGAACACTCGTCATCGAGGTGCACTGCACCCCTCAGCTTGCAGGATGTTTTTGACTGATCGTCAACGAGCACCGCAAGAACCAAAGCTGCTGCCGCAATGACAGTGTTCACCCTTTTTTCTCATGTGATCTCGACGATCCGTGGCTACTGCCTTAAAGGGAGCCGCTCAAGACGGATCCGTCGACTACCCAACGTCGAACTCTGCTATTCCAGATACATTGGGGTTGTAGAACTATTTACAAGGAAATAAGACTCATATTGAACAATATATGGACTGGGTTTGTACGATATGTCTTTATTTACAGGTTGCCCAGGTGGGCGGATCCTCATACAGAACTGTGCCTGGCGGTAGGGGCTCAGTATTCTGCCTATTGTTCCAACCAACTGCTTTCCTCCTATGTCTATTGTTGGTTCTCTTTATTACTTGATTTGTGTGACATTTAAATTAAGTACAGTTGATGCACTTTAATGAAATCGGAAATCTGATAGTAATTGTGGTATCATGTAGAACTATGTATATAATTGCCATTGTAGATTAACTGACCACAAAGTGAGTTATTGTGATTGTATATGTAACCTTGAACCTTAATTATATAAAGACTGTGTTTTCACTTATAAAGTGTGTGGAGATTCCTTTGTGGGTGCTTGGGGACCACACTGCACTTAAGAACCAGCCTGCATCACCTCCTGAGAGCTAAGACTTGATTGCTCGCCACAATACCAATAATAGAGAATCTTGGCTGGGGTCCTCTGTGCCTCTCCTCTGCCATATAGAGAGCAGGAGTACAGACACCCCCTCCAGTCTTTACACATGTACTATCGTCCAGGAGGTACTCTTCGACGGGCATATCACTGCCCATTACCCTGTCGTCAATAGCTAATTTGACGTTGACTAGTACCTCTTCCACAAGGGACCTATCAAGGAAACACAGTCGGTCTTCGTCTACGAAGGTCCTCCCCGTCCACGGCTAACCCAAAGTCCTCATCGATGAGAGGGAGAAGTCCTTGTGAATGGGAACATCCCTGTCCACGGCAGTCATCGGTCGACGGGAAGACCCCCGTCCATGGCTAACCATTCCACATTGACGGGAGGATCCTCGTCCACGGCTAACCGAAGTCCTTGCCGATGGGAGGGAGGAGTCCTCATCGACGGGAGGATCCACTGTTCATGACAATCCTCGTCGATAGTAGACTCCCCATCCATGATCCATGGCTAATCCATCACCTGAAGTCCTCAGCAACAGAAGCCCTCGTCCACGTCTGTATTTTCGATGGTTGGCAAACAATCGACGGGAAAGGCATAGTTGATGGGGGAAACACTGTCTAAGGGCCATTTGTCCACGACTCTACGGAACGGAGTCATGAACACATGCTGTTAGTGCCACAGGTTTAATTTTTGAATGCCAACATGTCCCACATCATGGAAATGGGTACACTTCCTAACATAATTCTGCAAGACAAAGGTTCTGACCCCCCCAAAAAAAGGACAGGCCACAGTCTGTGCCCAAGGAGCACAACCCTCTAAAAGCACCACAAATAAACTCCAAAGGAAAAGGGCACGCTTGGCTGCCACTACTGGTGATAACGAGCACGTCATCAGCAGTCATTCAAGGGGCTCCACCTGGGCCACTGTGAACACAAGAAAGTATCTCCTAAACATGGTCTTTAAGGGAACTCTCTTTACGGTGTCTAACTGGCAGGGCCGTATTTCATAATCCTTTTTCAGAGCCCGAAACACAGACGCCTGAAAAGGTGGAGATTCCTCCAAACTCACCCAAACAGGACACCAACCTATGGGAGGAGTATGTCATGAGAAGCAAAAGAGGCGTGACTCCCCTGGCAGCTCTTCACCGCCGGACGACATAGCTTCATTCCATACAAGTTGCAAGACCGCAGAAATGTTTCATCTCCAACGATCGTGTGCAGAGAATAAATCATGGCTGTATAAAGAAGGAGGGTGGTTTACAGCTATAACCATACCCCACAGCATATATGCCACAAATACAATCCAAAGCCCCAGAAGGCACACCACTATGTTGCAGGGACACCCGAAACCTGATTCAGTCCCCACTGTGGCTGCCAGGAATAAGCTCACAAATCCTGCTTCACCACTGCCTGCAAAGAAAGCAGGATACTCGAGGCTGTACACAGCAAAGTTTCAGCTTCAGCATCGTTGTCTATTACAACAGCCAGTGCCCTCGCTTTCCCAGAGCCCGTATAGTTCAGTCAGTAGAGCATCAGACTTTTAATCTGAGAGTCCAGGGTTCAAGTCCCTGTTCGGGGTTTCACTTCTCTTCTAACAGTGAGATATGACAGACAAAGGTGGGACAAAATGTCCAAGTTCATGAGGCTACTGCCAGCCGAATTCCAAAACAAGACTTATGCCATCATTCAAAATGAAGAAACAGCTCCAGATCACATGATTCACTTGGCAGTGGAGGCTTTGCGTCAGGGCTCACACAGTTAGCTCACGGAGCGGTCCTCTGATGCCAAATATGCATGAAGACTTCAACTTCAGGCATGAAGTACAGGTGCAAATCTTTCACATTCCTCTCAACGGCCAACAGCTTCTTGGCGAGAAAGGGGTGATCCCATAAAGGGTATCAAGACGAACACTGACACAGCTAGTGCCATCTGTTCTACTCAGAGATAAAGACCAGGAAAGGCATACCTTTCGCCCTATCATGGCGAATCATAGAAAGTTCGATCCTGTAACAGAACCTATTCCACGCAGAGGTCCACAAGGTACCAGCAGTCCTCCTTGAATTCACATTGCACTAGGGCAGGCGCGGGACGGGCCAAACGAGGGCCCAGTAGCCATCGCCTCCCACATGGCAACCCGGTACAATGGAATATCAATCACCATTAATTCAGTGGCAAAAAATCTTGTCAAGAAGTGGCCGCCCAAATAATAAACAAAGGAAGTACCATCGAACTTGTACACAGCCATTAGCCTCACCTAGCTTAACTAGTGCTGGACAGATTGCTACAGGAAACCGCTGTACACAACGTTCCTCCCAATCTACGGAGAAGGGTTTTATACTCCACTCTTTTCTAGTAAAGAAAAGGAATGGGCAGTGCCGCCCTATTCTAGACCTATGCGCTTTAACTTTCAAACTAGCCACACTTCAACAGACCGGCCATGGCTCCACAAGGGTTATTTTTCCAGCTACTATCCACCTAGAAGATGAGTTTTTTCAATTCAAGTACCCATTTATCTGGCACTAGGTGCTACCTCAGGTTTACAGTGGGAAACAAGCATTTTTATTTCCGGGTGCTCTCTTCAGCCTAAGGTCTTAACCAAAGATCTTGCCCCGGAGCAGCGCATCTATGAAGAGCAGGTGTGGATGCATTAACATACCTCAACGATTTGCCACAACCAAGGTGGTCAGGCAAACAAAGGAGACCATCAACAAGGTAGACCTTAGACCTTTTTTCCATCACAACAGTAAACCAGTGGTCACGCCAACAAAAACAAAACAACAAAAAAAGTGCACTTTTTCTTTCTGAGAGCTGAACCTGGACACCCACATTCCGAGGGTGACTCCATCTTCCGGGCGAACAATAGCGAGCCCCCAGCTAGTCAACTGTTTTCTTAAAGGCACGCGCAACATGGCGCATCACTACTAATCTCTACTGGGCATAATGTCATCATGTATACTACTACTTCCAAATTGCAGGTTGTGAATGAGGCCGACTCAGGAACAACTGTATTGTCAATGGATCCAAGCATCAGGTTTTGTGGGAGGACATTTTGCACCTGCCAGTTCCTTTCCACCAGAGTGGCATAGGGAGCAGAACCTAGAATAAGGCAGGCCTTTGCAGGCCCCCACGCCACACTTCTTCTCAGAATAGATGCATCCTTGTCAGGATGGAGAGCCCATCTCGGATGCTTACAGACAAAGGACACATGGTCCACACAAGAATCAAACCACCACATCAATGTCCTCTAAGAAATTGAAAAGGTTTACAACCTGGTGTGCAACACACCAGCCTAAAGCATTTTTCAGTCACAGTACGCAATATACTATCTTACCTGCTCGACTGGCCTAAAATGCACCTATCACATGTTTTATTTCAGGTTCATGTCTCAGCTATTACGTCTTTCTCCAGAGGTCCTAGAACTACATCCGTCATCTCTGACCCTGCAGTAAAAATCCTTTTGAAGGGTTTTGCTAAAAACCTTCCCACAGATGCCAGCACCCACTCCAAGCTGGAGTTTCAGCACAATTTTAACAGCATTGATGGCTCCTCCATATTAGCCCATCCACATATGCAATCTAAACGTCCTCTCCTAGGATGTTACCTTCCGAGTGGCAACCACCTCTGCTAAGCGAATCAGCGAACTGCAAGCTTGTCCACTTACCCTCTGTTTACCCTTCCCAAGATGGTATCGGATATCGCTCTGTCAGAACGCAACGTACTGCCAATATTTTGTCGGCAGGCATACCAACACGCCTTGCATTCACTGCACCAGTTGCACACTAGTGCCCTTTAGAGTGTTTTCCAGGTTGTTAATTTCAGTTGTAGGGTCCTGTAGGGGCCACAGCATCTCTAGACAAGGCGGTGTATTGCATTACCCACTGTCATAAAATCGGGGCAACCCGCTTACCGGTACAGCTACTGCTCATTCAACCAGAGGGAAGCAGCTGCACTGGCTTTCCAGGCGGGAGTGTCCATGAAGGACTTAGGCGGGGCGCAACCTGGAGCACTATGTACGTTTTCCAAACACTGCTGTCTATGAGAAAGGGAGTCAGCATCAGGACAAGCTTTCCTGTGGCACATGTTTGCGTGAGGTAGGTGCAGCTTTTGTTCCTTCCCTCCTTCTCTTCAGGTTCAAGCATGCATAACGTGTTCAGGGTACTCTCTTGGATACTATTGTGAACCGGTGTGTGCTTCAATGAAGTAGGTGGCATGCTTCTACTGCTTGGTATTATATACGAACATGTGAATCTATGAAAGATCCAATGCTGGAGAAGTCTTAGTTACTTACCTGTAACTGTATTTCTCCAGCATTGGTATCTTTCAGCGATTCACATGCACCCTCCCGCCTCCCATGAGAGTCTGCTCCAAGGCCCGGCAGTCATCATATATGCAATCACTATACGACTGAAAATCTGAAGATGGCTGTCTATGTTGGATCTTAAGCCCTGCCACCTCATTGGTTGAGGTCAAAAAGGTCGAAAGTGAGGTGGAGGTACTACGTAAGTGAATGTCTTATTAGAAATAATGGGCAATCCGTATTGCCTTTTCCTATGGGAAAATGTGTGTGTATATATATATATATATATTTATTTATTTTTAAATTACCGAGAATTCCCAGTCTGACGACGGGGAATATTCAAGCATGTGAATCTATGAAAGATACCAATGCTGGAGAGATACAGTTACATGTAAGAAACTAAGGCCCTCATTCTGACTCAGGCGTTAAGGGGTTTACGGCGCCGTAAACGGCGCCGACCCTTAACGCCTGATTACAAGGTTCCCTTTGCGGGATGGCTTTTAACGGCTGCTTTTTTGCAGCCGTTAAAATCCATGCCGCAAAGGGACCTTGGCGATAATTACGGCACCGTAATTTACGGTGCCGTAATTATCGCCTTTCCCCATTCCCATTATGCCCTATGGGGCGAAAATGGGAATGGGGAAGGGTAAAATGGGAAATGGGGATTTACCGCCCCACTCACCTTGGAATGGGGCGGTAAATCCGCCAACCACCATGGCGTAAACTTAGTTTACGCCATGGTGGTAAGGGTACGACCCAGGCGGTAACTTACCGCCTGGGTCGTAATGAAGGCCTAAGACTTTTTGTTGATGATCCTGCACATATTTGACTCCATGAGCAAAGCCACACCTCCTGATTAGTCTCTATCAATCAGTTCTATAGCCTTTCCACCTCTTCCATTGGTCTGTTATCAACGATGCAATGATGTGGAGCTAGATGGGAGGACATGCAGCCTGCTGTGAAATAGCAAAATGGGACATGAGGACGTGCTGTTTAACAGCTTTCAAATTTGTAACTAATCAAATTTGTACTACTTTTGCTCGATGGGTGATGTTCACTGTGGGCCTGGGCTCCAAAAGCAACGATCATTACTGAATTATAAACTGAATAAAAAGAAAGTTATTTGAATAGTATTGTTTATATATACTTCATAAAGTGAGCATGGTGCAGTGTTTGTTATTGAGTTTAGTTGTTATGGATGTTGGGGAGGCTGTATTTTCCATCTTGTGCCACTCACTGCACCATCTTCCACAGTATTGTACTAGCCCCTGGCCAAATGTTTCAACTGATCCCTTGTGTATGTGGTATATGATTTACATATTTATGTAGATATATTTCGAGGTGGGAAAGGCATCTTCTGGGATTCTTTATACATGCATTATGAAAAGCAAAAAACAGTTTAAAGTCACTTCTGACACCTTTGTGACTCGAATGCTTCAAACGTGCTGTTCTTGGCACCCATGTGCCTTTATAATGTTTTGACTATTGCAAATAAACAATGAAAATGTAAAAATAAAATAACACCCAAATGTATGTTTCATTTTAAGAATCAATTACTTGTTAATGATTGTGACCAAGTAGAACAGAAATAACATTTTTCAGAATAAATATGTAAAAATGCATACAAATACACATTTACTAAGAAAAATAGACACATTTATTTGACCAAAACATACATACAATAAAAACATATTTTCTTTAAATATGTACAGTAAAAATGTTTATAAAAATGATTTTTCTTAATCAGATAAAAAATGTTTTTCAGAAATATTGAATCAAACTTGCATAGGAAGACATTTTAAAGACCACACCACTTCATTTGAATCTTGATGTCCAATTTTCAGAATATGAGCGAGGTCATGGGGTACCTGGCTGATTAACGAAAAGTGCACACACTCCTACGGGGGTAAAAATGACTCCTAACACAAATGTATCAGGACGCTTTAAAGTACCACAGTCAGATTTTAATGGAACTGTAGTTTTTGTGTTAGTAGATACACTTGACTGAGGTTTTACACAAGATACATCAGTATTTACACATAAATGGTTTAGTAACCAAATAGTACATGGCAAATGCAGAATATTTGCAGCGTCTTTTCAATGCTTGCACATCCACTGAGGGGTCCTTAGGAAGGAGACCAGTGGATTTAGTGAGGTGATAGCATGTAGCAATCAGCAAATATACATCTGAACAATGTAGAGTTGAACAAAGACAACATGGGACAATATAACAGTCAACAAGACAGTGTTTTGGCCAGAAAATAAGCTGAATTAAGCTCTGATGGTGTGGCCTTCATCAGGACGGGATATTCCAAAGCGTGAAATATCTTGTGGGGTCTGTAGAAATAAACAGACGGGAAATATTTAGGAGTGGGCACAAACGTAAGTATCTAGCACAGGTATAGGTTTAAGTACAAGAAGGACTGGTGCTTACCGGAACTTAGGTGCGCTGTGACTTCAGCGGGTAGCAGTGTCAGAAGTACACTGGAGGATTTTTGAGGTCCTAGAGGTGGCCATTCCTGTAGGAGTAGGATTGACAGAAAGGCTGTGATTAGCCAAACGGAGTAGGAATGCACCTAGGTTTAAAACCGGTAAGTGCCAAGCTTACCTTAGGGAAGCCAGATGACGCCCATGGTAGGGTGGAGCAGGCTGGCGTGATGGTTACGCGAGGAAACTGCAAGCTGGGAGGCTGCGGAGAAAGAGACACAACAAGGGGCTTAAGGAAGCGCACCTTGGGACGAGATACACTGTGCGGTTTACAAAAATCGGTGTGCGTGGGTGGTGGTCCATGATTAAAAAGGGTAAAAGTGCCGGGAGTGACGCGCATCTGGGAACACACAGACACCCATGCGCAGTGTGTTCTGCACACTTATTAAAAAAAGGAAGGAGAGACATGCGGTGGAAGGGCGAGGAGCCCAAGGTAGGGTGACGTTGTATGAGTCTAGTTGTGGGTTAAAGTGCCTCAAAAGGGAATATGGGGAGTGACCCCTGTTTAAAAAGCACACTAGCACCCGTATGTAGTGTAATCTGCACCCCTTTTATTTAGTTAAAAAAAGGGGCAAAAGAAGTAGAAAACGTGGTAAAATGGCGTGGAGTCCACAGAGGGACGGCGTGGTATAAGTCGAGTAAACTCACCGGCAATGGCAGGAAGGAAGCGCTGCAGGGTAAAATGTCAGCGGTCGCGGTCACAGGATGTGTACGGCGTACGCTCGGGCGCCGATTGGAGTGAAATAGGTATGGGCGGCCATGTTGGGGTGCACGATGCAGAGGTGTCCAAAGGGGTGCCTGTACGCATGTGGCGCCGGGCTTCCGTGTGAAACACCGAGGTAAGGGTTGCTGGAAGACGAATGAACCCAGGGAGTGGATGCGTTCATCCGAGGTACTGTGTAGTGGTAATTAGGGTACTCATATGTCAGCGGGCGCGCGGAGGACGCCTCAGGATACAGTGATGGTACTGATTGGATGATGCCGCGGGTGGTAGTCTAATTGCAGGTATGAGGAGGCAAACTTCTAATGGTGTTTTGGCACATGGGAAACAGAGGTGCTGTAAGTGACAGCGAGAGTTTGATTCAGTTGGTGGTGATGTAATACAGGTCAATAATTGCAAAGCAGGTCAAAGATTGTCAAAACATGGTTGCGAGCATCATGATGTGTGTTTACAAAAAACCAACAACATATGTGCATTCAGGAGTAGTCACAGTTATAAACACACTCCGTGGTTGAGCGTTGTGATATACAAATATAGCAACCATGGATCAGTTGGCAGTGACACTAATAGAGTCCAAAATTGACATGACAAAATGGCAACACAGGCTATGAAGGAGAGCCGGCGTTATAGGAAGTGTTTCCATTCTACACAAATGTTTAGTCCTGATCGGACAGAATTTAATCTGTGCACCCAATTTTGTTCCAGACGGGTTAGAATTCTGTCGACATCTCCTCCTCTGACAGTGGCTGTGACCTTCTGTATCGCCAGCCATTTGAGGTCCATGTTTGTGTGGTTTTTCTTTACAAAGTGGGCAACAAGGGGTTTGTCAGGGACTTTGTTTTTAATGCATGAGCGATGCTCGCAGATCCTGGTCGTTACTGGTCTCATGGTTTTGCCTACGTAAATTAGTCCGCAGGGACAGGTAATGACATAGATGACCTGCTTAGTGTTACAGTTGGTATGGTCTTGCAGGGTCCAATTGAGGTCATTGTGGTGAAATATTTTGGTGGTTTCCGTAAATTGGCAGACAGTACATTTGCCGCACCTGTAGTGACCTTGGACGGGTGGTAGATTCCATAGAGTATTTGTGGGCTTGGTAGGTTCAATGAAGGTGTGTACCAGGGATTCCCTGATGTTCCGGTTTTTCTTAAAGGCAAACAAAGGTACTTTTTGTAGTGATCCCTCATTTTTGATGATAGGCCAGTGTAGTTTGATGGTTTTCTTGATGAGGTCGCTGAGTGGGCTGAAGGTGGTAACACATACCAATCTATCAAGTACCTTTTTGGGTGTTTTGGTGAGACATATGGTGCGGTCGGTGTTGGTAGCCCTCTTTTTTGCGTTTTTGATGGCTTTTTTTGGGTATCCTCTGTCTGCCAACCTTGTTTGGAGATCTGTTGCGTGTTTATCAAAAGTGGTGCGTTCGGTGCAGTTTCTTATGATGCAGAGGAATTGCCCGTAAGGTAAATTGTATTTCATACTTTCGGGGTGGTAGCTGTCAAAATGGAGCAAGGTGTTCCTGTCCGTAACTTTGCGGAACAGTTCCGTGTGGAGACGATTCCCTGACCTATAGATGTGTAGATCTAAAAAATCAATGGCATGAAAATCCCAGTGGATGGTAAATCTAATGTGCTGATTACATTGGTTAAGCCATACATGGAAGGCGATGAGGTCTTCAGAGACGCCTTTCCAGATTAGTAGCACGTCATCTATGTATCTCTTCCATAACATGACATTCTGTTGGTAGGGGTTGTGGGCAGACAGGATGTGTTCTGTTTCATAGTTGGCCATGTATAGGTTCGCTATGTCAGGAGCGAATGTGGCGCCCATACTGACACCTTTAATCTGTATATATAGTTGGTCCTTGAACAGAAAGAAGTTTTTGGTCATGGCCAATCTGACACATTCAAGAATAAATGTACATTTGCCATGTACTACTATAAACCATTTATGTGTACATAATGCTGTATCTTGTGTAAAACCTCAGTCAAGTGTATCTACTAACACAAAAACTACAGTTCCATTAAAATCTGACTGTGGTACTTTAAAGCGTCCTGATACATTTGTGTTAGGAGTCATTTGTACCCCCGTAGGAGTGTGTGCACTTTTCGTTAATCAGCCAGGTACCCCATGACCTCGCTCATTCTCTCCTTTATATGCAACTACCCACCTGGGCAGAGCGAGGCATCAACCAGGTGCCCTTTTTGATAAACAATTTTTAAGAATGACACCTTTTGGAGGACAAACTAAATTGTTAATGTTCTTTGGTATAGACTGCCCCCTGGAAGTATAATCTCTTACTTCAGTTCCCTGGAAGTAACTAAGACTTCTCAAGCATTGGATCTTTCGTAGATTCGCATGTTCGTATATAATACCAAGCAGTAGAAGAATGCCACCTACTTCATTGAAGCAACATAAGGATACACGGTGAGGTTTTCCATGCAACACCCATAGATTGCCCCATTGATAGAGCCATCCATAGTCAGGCAATCAACCCAAACCATTTACGCTTGACAATTACTTCAGGTATAAAAGGTGTGATTCTGCCAGGAGGTACGAGAGAGCTGGGTTTGATGGCAGGAATGTGAAGGCAACAGCGTGAGAAGCCTGGGAGGACCAAAGGAGAACGGGATGCCGAGACGCTGGCCTGGTGTACCAGTGGGGTTGCAGCTAGGTGAAGGAGACAGGTCTCTGTGACAAAGGCGATGTGCTGCTTTTGGGCTGTGTCCAGGCCAGTGCTTGTTCCCCTGGGACATGTGTCGGTCCCAGTGGTGTCTGGGGCATAGGTGGTAAGACCCAGACCTCACACGCCATATCCCAGGGAGCTGCTCGCCAGCGCCACGCTGTCTGGGTGAGTCTCGCTAAGCGAACGAGAGGAACCCAGGTGTGTGAGGATGGCTGGAGCACTGGTGGCGGCTTGAAAGCAGAAAGTAAAGCGGTAAGCAGAAAAGAAAGGAAAGCAAAGAAAAAACTGAGTATGCAAAGGGCACAAAGCAAAAGACAGTAAAGTGAGGGGGCAAACAACCCGAAGCAGGAAAAGGGGTTGCGAGCAACCCCACAGATTAAAAATAAGTGAAAGATTAAAACAAGTGAAAGGAAAGCAAAGTGAGGGTGCAAGCGGACCGAAACAGGAAAGAAGGGTGCAAACGACCCAACAGATTGAGAAAGTGAACTACAGAGTGAGAGAAAGTAATGAAAAGGGTGCGAGTGTCCCGAAAGCAGGAAAATGGCCTATGAAAGACCTGCACGTTGTAAAGGGTAAGTGCAAGAGGCATGAGACAAAGAAAGGAAGGTGCAAGCGTGTACAACCAAAGAACAGAATGTGGCAGGGGCACAATAAGGTCAAGACCATTGTGCAAGAGGCATAGCAAAGAAGAGAAAATGATGCAGGTTTGCCAAAAGCCTGGCATTTCTTTAAGTCTTTGACACTACCCTATGGAAAGAACTGTGTGTTAAAATGGTGCATCTTGACAAGGTGAACTTTTGTATGAAGAAAAAGTGGCCGAGGTTTGGCGAAGTGAACCTTGAGAGGCCTGCAAAACACATTGTTAAGTTTGAAGGAGAAGGAGCCTAGGCTTGGGGAAGGGAACGATGAGGAGCCTGCAAAATACATTGTAAAGTTTGAAGAAGAGGGGCCTAGGCTTGGGGAAGGGAACCCTGAGAAGCCTGAAAAATACATTGTTAATTTTGAAGAAGAGGGACCTAAGCTTGGGGTAGGGAATCCTGAGAGGCCTACCAGAGACATTTATGAACATTGCAAAGAGAGGCCTAAACCTTTGGGAAGGGAGCCTTGAGAGGCCTAACAGGAACTGTGTTTTATTTGTTTGGAACTGGAAGGATTGAAAGTTGGGGAAGGGAACCCCAAGAAACCCAGAAACATTATGAACTCTCTTGACTTACAGCAAGAGCCTACGTGGAAGGTTCCAAGGGCAACCCTTTTGAGTTGACCTATTTTTGAGCTGGCAGAGCTACACCTATGGGTAAGACTACCTGAAACCAGCTGTGGTTTTCTTTTAACCATCATTTTTCCTTTATGAAGATCCAGAGTGTGGGTACGCATAGGGGTAATTGCCTGGTATACTCTCCTGCCAGGACTTCTTGATCATATACACTTGCATTCATGGGCTTTTGCCCATTTCCAGTATAGCATATCAACTGCAATAGATAATGTATCTTCTTGATATGTTATCTTACTCGGGTTTTCTATGTGCTTGCATTGCACCCATTCATATATATTTAAGTGTTTTGTTTGTGGTTCCTTCCCCTTTGAATAATATGTCCTTTTGCTCTCTTTCGCTCTCTCTATTATGTTGTATACAAGTCTCTGAATTTGGGGTGCTCGCCGATACGCCTTGGGGTCCCCAACTGTCTTTAGGTGGGGTCACCGGCTCTGAATGGCATTCCTGGATTCTCCAACGGTCAGCGGGTAAACTATTCCTGCTTTTTTCATTGTTGCAACTGCTTCTGCTACTTTCTTCCATCCTCCGCGGCTTCCACAGGTCTAGTCTGCTTCCTTCTCGGCTCCGGTAAATAAGGCATTGCTGTTGGTCACCTGCGAAATCCCAGGAGTCCTTTTCACTCGCTCGTGGCATTCGCGCAGCATATCTCATTGCAGCAGCTTCTTCTCGTTTTGTCGATGAACCTACTGGCTCCACCACGCTGACTCCAGCCTTTCTCCTTCTTGGTTCTTGCAGAGAGGTTCAGATCTCTCCCCGCAGCAGCAGTCATCACAGACTCTCTGCATCTGCCTTTTGAACTTCCCTGGCTCAGGTGCACACACGCAAACACTGGAGCGCTCGCTGGACTTGCGGCCTCCTTCAATCTGCATTCTTTGATTGATCTTCGTCCCATTTTTTTGGGACAGAGTCTGTTGTTGCAAATTGATTCCGGCAGCTGGAATAAGTATTTACAAAGGTTTCACAAGGTAGACCAAAGGTGGAGAATTGGTCTATAGGTTTGGGCAAAGGAGTTTCCCTATTCTCTAGAGGAGAATGAGTAGATGTATGACAGTAGGCCATGAGGGTGTTAGATATGGGATGGCTATATTCAAGGGAAAATGGGGGATACCATGTCCCAATGAAACCATGACATCTCCCTGGAGGGTGTCTCCTCCCATGTGATCCTCCCTCATATAGCTGCCTCCCGGGTCAGGATGAGGATAAGGTAGCGGCTGCCATCCCCTGGCCACATGGGAGGAGGGTGCCACTGGGAAACCAGTGATGACTCCACCGGGTTCATCACAGTAGTCACAGTGCATTATTTTTGAAATAAGGGTATTATGATAATGTGTAAGTGCTTTGGATAAAAATGATAGAAAGATCATTTGGATATAGCTTGTAATTGGCAAAAATTATATTCTTGACTTTGAAAATAGAAGATGGAATCATATAGCATGAAGAAAGAACAAAACATTTTTCAATATATCAAAATATATCCCATGATTGAACCCATGATATCACAATGGCGTAGGAGAACAACATGTAATGTTTATGTAATGTACAGTATTTGTAGAGCGCAGACTACAGCTCAGCGGGGGGAGTGAGGAGAGTTATTTTGTGACTTTAAATAGTTCCTGTGTAGAGCAAGCTGCAGAGGGGACATGGTTGACATAGAACAATGATTTTGCCACTGTAATCGTTTTGTGATCATGAATAACTGCTTGTTTATACGCTTTTCTTGTCTCTTGGTCATAATTAGAGCGCCACCTGCGCTCAAGACATCAGCAAGCCTGTTTACAAGCTCGAAAGGCTTGGAGTGAACCAAGGTGCAGACAGTTCCAATTGCCCAAACCGTGTCTCGATTGGGGCAAAAAAGTCAGCTACATCTGTGAGGTCGTAAAGTAGAGCAGTGCATGGCTCCTGGGCGTCACTTTCTGCAAAGTGATTTGTACTGGCGACCAAACTATCAGCCATTATTGGGGTTTCACTCCACTCCAAAAACGCTAGGTTTGCAGGCAGTTGGAGGCCTTACGGAGGGAGAGGGCAGGAAGGGCAATGATGAATGGCGAATGCAAATTGTCAGACCACAGCACTGGACGTGGGTTGAAAGTAGCAGTCAATAGTTTAGCAGAAAAATGTAATCTAGCGTATTGCCACCATATTGAGTGGGAAGATAGTTCTGCAACGAAAATGAAACATCCTCTGAACTATTGACCAGGTTTTTAGCATGAAGGCCAGCAGGATCATTGGAATGGCCATTAAAATCCCTGATAACAATAAGATTAGGTTAGAGCCAGTTGCGCCGTGAACTGTGAAAAACTGCCTACAAAATGGACTAGTCCTTGAGAAGGGGATCAATATATAAGTAAAGTATTAGGAGTCAACTGGATAATAAATACAAGTCCACAGGGCAAGGATTGAGCAGCTGGGACGTCTGAGAAATTGATTGTAGCCAGGTGAATTAAAGCTGGGCCACCTCCTTCCTGGAAGGTGGAGGGCCTATCTCGGCCCCCCAGCAGAACTGAACTGGCCTGGGAGGACACTGGGGCGTTTCCCAGTAGGCCTGAGCACCCTGGGCCTCTTTTGTGTGCTTCAGAAGAGGCCAGGGGAATACTGACGTTTCTGTTATGTTTTGAACATAATCACACTTTTTTGGAGATTTTCCTAAGCCTGCCTCGAGCTGTATTCAGGGCTGAGATGCTTGCGAGAGTGTCTGTAAGTCGTTTGCCTAGAAACCACAGAGCCAGACACACAGTATCATTTTTGCTGGGTCCCATGAACTTGACCTGAGGTGAGCCAGATCGAAAGGAGCCGAAAACTTGATCGGGTAAAAAGGACTATTTTAAAAATGTACAAACATAATGCCCGTACTGTTATGAAATCAATAGTGCTGATCTTAATTGGTCCTAGCTGTCATGTGGTTGAATAGGCCGTAGCCCTCCCTCATCGTTGTGAGGGTTAGGTGCACGTTTGGGCCAGGAGAGAGGAAGTAACGTTGGGTTAGGTAGGGGTTTCCGGGTTGGGTGGGACAAGCAGTAACAGTCACACAGGTGTGCAATAAAGGCGTGGTTACCGCACCGGCCTGTGTACGCGTAGTTCTTTATAAGACTGCCTCCCAGATCTGAGTGTTCCTTCGGTGTGGGTGAGGCTAAACCTCACACCAGCCATCCCTTAAAATATTAGCTGGTATGCCTACATCAACCCATGTCTGCTAATATTAATCTGATGTGGTCGCTATGTTGTACTTTTACGTTTTGTTTGTAAAATGCTCTGTCACACCAGGGAATGCAATGTAACATGGGCTTGCAGATTACTTTTAGAGTGCAAGAGTTTGAGATTTTCATCTCTACACAAAAACAGAAACTGGTCCGACCACCAGGGGGCGCAGACGAAATGGCCGCCTGACCAGAGAGCTCTGTTAGAACCCTCGTACTCAAGCGGGAAACTTTCGCTTTCTCAGCCCGCAAGCCATCTCAAGGAGACCGGATCGAAGGAGAAGCAATTAGCAACAAGTTGCTCAATTCCTGAAGAAAATCGGACTTGGCATCACCGAAAGCGGCGCCGGCAAAGAGGTGCCCCGTCGAGTGACTCGACCACCGGGTCACAACCGTTACTCAGGCCCAAGGCGCGGGCCAGCAAGTGACGAGGGAAGAGGCAGGAGCTGTTTTGTGACCGGGGTGCCTCAGAGAACGTTGGGAGCGCCCAGCCCCCACGCCGCTGCAGACTAAGTAGTCTGGAGAGGGCTGACCAACGAAGCTCCTGCCCCAACAAAGCGAAGTACCAGCTCCACCGCCCACCAAACAAACTCGAGGCTGTGTAGCCCACCAACATCGTAGGTTGGAATAGGATTGCAACACAGAAAGATTCAAAACCAGCAGACCACAGCAACATCCCCCCAGCACAGGACTGAAGGTGGAACAGCAGCCAGCCTGGAGCTGCCGCGTAGACCCACCAGCAGTGAAGCTGAGACACCAACGACACTGGCCGGAGGGCCAGTGGGGCGGCCATCCGTAAAGACCAGCAGTCCCCTGCCACAGCCCTCTCAGCGGCACAAGAGTGCCAACGATGCCCTGACCGGCAAGGCAAGACGGAGCCACCCCACTCCCTCCACCGCACAGTCCTGAGGAGAGGAATCAAAGCGGCAGTGCGGTCAGGCCTAATAGTGGCCTGAACTTAGCCCACGTAGAAGTCCGCTGAGCTGCGTAGAGCAGCCGACGAGGGAAAGATGCCGGCGACGGGTCAGGCCCAATGCTGTGGCTTGGCGCAAGGAAGCTCCGAGCAGGCAGATAGGAAGGCCTCTCGTTGGACACAGCTGCTGACACACTCCACACCCCCCAGGGCTTGGCGCCGCTGCTGGGAGGAAGCCCACTGCCAGATCAGGACAAGAATCTCCCCCGACAGTACGAGTTGGAGTGCTATAACAACATCGGAAGGACAGCGCCTCCTTCCCCCACCCCCTCCGGGCGGTGCACGACAGCCCCAGCGGTGAGCAGCCCGAGGATTGCGAGATCAGGGCTCCCGCTCTTGACTTTAAGGTCCCCAGAGCGTTGGTGCCAGCCCCTGACCTTCGTGAAAAGCCACAAGCCCGGTTTAAAGAGAGGCAGAAACCCAAGCACTAAAGCTACACAAACTCTCTGGGAACGCAGAGGTGGCAGCACGTATTACCACAGTCACAGCGACTAAATAGCAACCCCGGTGCAAGGGAAGGCACCTGCCCACCACGAGCAGCGGTAGCTGCGCCTGCAGGAGGATCACAGCAGCAACCCAACTGCCCCCAGTCGTATAGCCGTTTAGGGTGACCGCTGGCCACGGGTGGCCCCCAAAGTCCCACGCACAGAGACTGCACAGGGGCAGACTGAGCCCACTCAGATCCCGGTAAGCACCACATACCACTGCAAAGGTCCTCGGGTCATCAGTCAGAGGTCCGAATGAACCAGCGACCCAAGAGAAGGTCCCCTCCCCCCTTCAGCATACAGTCCCGGTAAGGAGATCGGGCAAGACCCGGGTGAGGGAGACAAAGTGGGCAACATCAAGAGCTGGGACGTGGGAGAAGCCAAGAAAAGACCCTGAGACACTGACTCACCCCTCCCCCATACCAGCAGTTATCAGGCCCCCTGGATCCCCATTCCCGGGGGCCGCCACACCACCCCCCCCTTGCCTACACCACTGGAGTGGATCCTAGTGTGTACCGCCTCCCCACAGAAGGACTGCGTCAGACCAGCCATCTGAGCCAAAGAGGAGAGCGCCCTGATAATCCCGGAGGTCTGCTCCACTCGCCCAAGGGGAGATAGTACCAACGTGAGACCTTGGCACATAGAGGAGGCGATCAGCACACTGCCCTCAAGAGTCCTCAAGGGAGCCTGGCTGAGGTGTCGCCCCACGACCGTTTTAAAGCTGGCCAGCCAGTAGTCTACAAGGCCCCAACGCTGCCAGCCAGGACAAGTCTCTTTAAGGCAAGAGCAGAAGTGGGACAGGCACCCCGGAGGAAACAAAAGGCATAATAGCACAGCACAAAGGGCAGCCTCACAACACATGATCAGGTGGGCCGACAGCGAGATGCGCAGGAAGTAGCTGGCCCCCTCAGAGGGACAGGACAGTGAGTGCAACCAAGTGCCCACAGAGACCCCAAAATCCCAGCCGGGAGGAGCGTGAGGGAGAGAAGAGTGGGGAGTCGCTAAAAGAGGGGTGTGGACCCATACAACCACCCATTCTCCAGCCTGACAACAAGGGACAAAAAGAGGAGGTGGCAGCACCCCTAGCCAGGCCCCTCACCAGCACAAACAAAGCCACCAAGAGAGGCGGGCCAGCAAGTGCGCCCACAATTCAAGCCTCACAAGCAGACAGCTCCTAGAAGAAACTCCCTGTAAGGGGTGCCAGCTGCACGTAAACAGGCAAGCCCCCAGAGCCAAGACCCGACCCGATACTGAAAGGCCCAAGGGACGGCCAATAAAGCATCACTATAGGGTTGCAAGAGGGAGAGAGGTGGCCAGCACAAGGCCCGAGAACCAGACGCCGGCGATGCTGGGCCCCTCCTCTCCCCTTGGTCTTCAAACCCAACATCACTCGGGCCCGGGCCCTCTTCCGGACCGCACCGCACCTGCCTCCCTCTCAGCAACGGTCCTTTAGGCCCTTACATCTGCCAGGGTCGCCCAAGGACGGCTTAACCTCAGAGCCCCCGACCACAGCAACAACCCCGTGGGTGCCCCATCTAGCATGGCCCCGACAGAGCACTGGAATCAGCCGCAAAGTCCCTTCCCCCCTCACGCCAACAGGTCCCATGACGACACGTCCCCGGTCCTCAGCTTCAGCCGGCGGACCCTAGGGCTGCGGCGGGCCCTCTACCTGCCTGTCTCTCTACCACGGGCCCAACATCAGCCAGAACCAGCCCTCCTGCTGACCCACACTCCGTCTCCCCACAGGTGACGAACCCGCCGCCCCCAACATGGTGGAGGCCTAGGGCAGCCCAGTCTGGGAATTCATCCTTCTGCAGCATGGCCCCCGCGGGGCTCCCTTAATTTTGAACCCAGCTGGGTTCCTTGGGAGCCCCCCCTGACGCACCTCGCCTGGAACCTGCAGCGACTAAGTGACAGCCCTAACTTACTGCCCGACCTGGGCCGGCTTATCCCCAGAGTCAACCTAGATCTGTCGCACTGACAGCCACTTGACGGGAGGGCCCCTGGCCCACATGCCGCACAGCTCCGGAGGACAACACACTCTTCACCAGCAATAACCGGACGGCCCTCTGCCACCAAGGTAGGGCCCCTTGCCAGAGCACTTTGCAAGGACCTGCGAGCTGACCCAGTGGGAGACAGGACACTCGGCCAGCACTTGCTCCCCACCGCTTGGTGGACCCCCTTTAGCGACAGGCTATGGCCTACACCTACCTGAACAGACGCCTGACACCAAAATTACCAAACACAAAGGTCCCAAATCTGCGGACATAGCGAACCTATTGCAACTGAGGGAGAAATCCAAGCAGCAGGGCCCCCCCTCAACCCAACCCTCCTCGCCCTTTCGACCCCAGGGACAATGGGCCACGAAAGACAACATTCAATCCCTGCTAGCTGACATCAAGGTTGAGTTCCGCAATTGTATGGCAGAGGTCACAACTAAGATGGAGGGCCTGGGGAACCACGTGGAGGAGGTAGAACACAGGGTCGGAGACACAGAAGACCAAGTCCTGGAACACTCGGCACAGATTGCGGAGCTGCAACGGAAACTCTAGTTTCTGTCGGATAACTCTGGCAGCATGCAGCACAAGCAGGAAGATCTGGAAAACAGGGCCCGCAGGAACAACATCCGCATCAGAGGTGTCCCCACCTCGATACCGGACCGAGCCCTTCCTACTTACATTTGGGATCTCTTCCAGACCCTCCTCCCGGACTGTGATAAAGCATTGCTCTTACTGGACCGCACCCATAGACTACGAGGTCGCAGAAATACCCCGACATCCGCCTCCCCGGAGGTGATCACCAGAGTCCACTTTTACACCACAAAACAAGAAATCATGGTGGCGACCTGCTCTCAAGGTTACCTTACATACCAGGGAGCCACAATTCAGCTTTTTCAAGACCTGACCGGCCCCACAGTCCAGCGGAGAGCACTCCGGCCGCTAACAACTTTCTTGCAGGATCAAAAAATCTAATATCAATGGCTCTACCCAGCCTTGCTCCAGTTCGCATTTGAGGGTCTGACAAGGATGATCCATGCTTTCGAAGAAGCCAGCGGCATCATGGGTGGCGAACCCTCTACCCCCGAGGAGGTTCCTCCACCTCCCCGTCAGACCATATACCGAGCTCGACGCCGGAACTTCAGCACAGCCGCTGGATGAAAGTCCCGAACGGAGGGGAACCTCCCTGCCACACACGAAATGTAACTGACCGTCGTCTCTTGATGCCGGAACCCGCACTCCGGGTGTCCCACGTAAAGCCCCAGCCGAGTGGATGGACAATCACTCTGGCCCAAGGCCTCTCAGGCCTCAACAGGTTAATTTTAGATTTTATTATCTTTGCTGGGCTGGGCCCCCCCCCTCAACCGGCCTGGTTGTGGGCCCATCCGTTCCGGCCCCTTAAGTTGCCAGGCCACGTTTGGCCTTGGTTGGTTTACTGTTAAAACTTGGTTACAGCGGACCTGCAATTACAACCCCCCTCTGGAAGTCTCCCACCAGCGACCGAGTAGCCCTCCACTAATGCCTGACTGACCGCTGAAGGTGACCAGCACTCTTTCTCCCCCCCACACACCAAACTTCGCCATGTCTCCATGAATGTCTGGGGCCTAAACTCCCCAGAAAAGCGCAAATCCATCCTTCACTGCCTACAGGATATCCAAGCTTCAGTAGCGTTCCTCCAGGAAACGCACCTCCTAGCGGAGGACTTCCCTAGGCTACGACGCCGGGCATTCCCAACTCAATAACTGGCCTCGGGACCCAGCAAAAAAGGAGGCACAGCGATTCTCCTAGCAAGGGGCACCCCCTTTAAAGAGAAAGGGATTTTGTGGAGCCCAGACAGCAGATTTGTGGCAATTGATGGGGATCTCTATGGCCAGCTCCACACACTGATCGCGGTCTAGGCACCAAATGATGGTCAGGAGACCTTCTTTGCAGAGCTGGAGCCATCTCTTCTCCCCTTCCTCGAGGGCTAGGTGGTCCTAGGCGGGGACTTCATTGGGGTCCCCAACCCCCAGCTGGACAGAACGGGCACGCCATCACCCAGAGATTTCAAAATTGCCCTGAGCCTTTGCCATCTGTTCAGAACCCTGGGCTTGGTGGACACCTGAAGGGTCCTTCATCCGGACACAACTGAATACTCCTTTTTCTCCCATATCCACCGCTCCTCATCCCGAATTGACTTGATCCTAGCAAGCCCACAGCTCCTGCAATTCACAGATGAAGTGGTAATTGGCACAAGGGCTCTGTCTGACCACTCCCCAATCCTCCTCACCGCGAGCGAGGGTCTTTGACCCGAACCCTCCTGAAAGGCGCTGATGGTCCCTGTACGAGCCAATGTTACACAACATGGCGGTCCGTGATGCTATATCCAAAGCGATTAAATGCTATTTCAAAGAGAACCCCCCTGACCTCACCTCTACGGCTACGAGATGGGAGGCCATAAAGGCCGTAATCAGAGGAGAATTAACAGCTCAGGCAGCTGCATACAGGAAGAGGCAGGCCACGAGGAGGGACCAGCTAGAAAAGGAGATGGCGCAGGCAGACTCGATCCTGAAGGGAAAATAGTTACCCAAAGCGGTCAAACTGGTGAGGCTGGCCCGCACAAAACTCGAGGCTCACTATGCTGAGGACACGGCACAGTCCCTGATTAGGACGAAACAGTGCTATTACGTAAACGCAATAAAGCCAACAGGTACCTAGTGAGCAAACTAGCCAGAACCCACCGACGAAACCATATCACTGCCCTGAAAGACCCGAAGGGCAGAATCCGATATGGAGAAGAAGCTAAACTCCAAATAGCAGCGGCCCATCTAGCCAGCATTCTGTCCTCTGCCCCACACCCAGAGGCTCTCCAGGAACAATTTATAGCAGAGGCCAATCTGCCGCGGCTCTCCGAAACAGTCCGAAGCGCCCAATCACGGCCGAAGAAGTAGAAGAAATCCTCAAATCCCTGAATCCCAGGGCCCCAGGGCCAGACAGATTCCTGCCTAAGTTCTACAAACATTTTCGCCCCTTGCTTCTAAATCCACTGACAGAGCTTTTCAACTCCTTTCGAGACACAGGTTCCATAGCCCCATCCATGCAAGAATCCACCACAATCATGCTCCTGAAGCCAAGTAAAGACCCAATGGAATGCTTATCGTACAGGCCGATATCACTGCTCAATGTGGACGCAAACACATATAAAGGTCTTGGCGAACAGGCTGGCCCAGGTCCTACCATCTATCATAGACCAAGACCGGGCAGGATTCATCAGAGGCAGGAGCACTGCGGACAACATTCACCGAGCACTTAACCTCATCGATGTGGTGACCCAAGACCAACAGAGACTGGCAGTCCTGACCCTGTACGCCACCAAAGCTTTTGACAGGGTGGACTGGAACTTTATGCGGCTCACATTGGAGGCATTTGGCCCCCTATTCCAAAGGATGCTGCTAGCAAACTACAAAGCCCCGAAAACATCATTACAGCTTAACCAAAAACCTCCACCATGATCCCTCCCTCATGTGGAACAAGACAGGGCTGCCCGCTTTCCCCACTGATCTTTGCCCTGGTCATGGAACCTTTCGCCCAAAGGACATGAGCCAATGACAAAAATCTCTGGGCTGGACATAAACGGGGAGCAGTTCAAAATATCACTGTATGCCGATGACGTGATGCTGTCCATCACCAACTGCCAGACCTCGCTGCCTGCCGTTCTTACCGAACTGGAGGTGTTCGAACAAGTAGCGGGATTCCAGGTGAACTACTCCAAATCAGAAGCACTGAGCATCATCCTGGATGGCCCGCTCATAACTTTTGCAGCGTGCTCCTATTGTGCCCTGTGCCCCTGCAAATCTTCCCTACGGGCATTCCTGTGATCATTTTCCCACGAACCCCTGCAGAAGCACTCGAGTTGTAGTAATTTTTGGCCACGGCCTGCCCCTGAGATGGCCGCCATCGAGTTGTTCATGCGTTGCTAGGCAACGCCCGCACTCATAACGAGGCGCATCCGCCGGCCCTACCGTGATAAGGCCCGCAGTGAAAAGGCCCTGTTTTGCCTCCTGTTTTCCGCACTGTTTGCCGAGCAGAGATTCCAACAGACTCTTTCAAAGGTGAGCGAGACATAAGGTCCCCTCAAACACACTGCTGCTTGACCTAACACCTCTCAAATTGAAACACTGCTTATAATGTGCGTCCAGCGTTACGTGCAACTGTAATAACGTGCTACTACCATCTCTACCTCATGCCATCCCGCCACCATTGCCATTGTGCTTGTTGAGTTATACCCTGCCTAGACACTTCGTCGCCACTCAATATGCTAGTGGCCCGCATACTGCATTTTTCTGCCATATGTCTGATTCTTGAATCTAGGAGGATTGATATTGCTCACCTGCATACTGCATTTTTGCCTTATGTATGATTCTCGATTTTAGGTAGGTTGGCATTACTTGCCTGCACACTGCACATCTTGCATTTAGCCCCATGTTTACTTTTCCATTTTAGGTGGCTTGCATGGTCGCTAACAGACCACACGTGCTTGTATGCTAAATTATGACTCCTCATCCTCTATATGCTCTTATGTATGCACATTATCCTCCTTGCGCAGTATCCGCACAGCGCTTGTCGTTAATCTAGCTGCTCGCTATTTGCGGCATGCACACAGTCAGATTAGCTGAATCTCTGCCTTTGAGTTATTGATTGCATTTTGCACATGTACCTACCTAGTCAGATTAGCTGAATATCTGCCTTTGAGTTACTGATTGCATTTTGCACATGTACCTACCTAGTCAGATTAGCTGAATCTCTGCCTTTCAGTTATTGATTGCATTTTGTACATGTACCTACCTACCCAGATTAGCTGAACCACTACTCCTGAGCATCTCTGCACATGTACCTACCCAGCAAACTATACCTGAACTGCCACCCCCCGGCCGTACCCACCTTTGCCCAGCGCAGAACCCCTCTACGCACCTCTCAGTGCTCGCCCACCTCAGCGCACAGACGGCTAGGACACCTGGATCACGATATGTGGCCACTGCCACCTGTTAGCCTGTTAGTCATTCTTGCTACCATCGCAGGGTTCATCATTGCCACATTGCTCTATCCCCCCACTCCCAGCACCACTAAGACCGACCCTCGTCACTCCACCCCACACTTTCCCACAATGCCTATTAGTAACCCATACCTCAATGACCCGGCCCTATGGCTCCAACACTTCACCACCAAAACTACACCTAATCAACCGTGCACGCTCCAAGTCAGGAATCTTAGACTTGGATCCAGATTGCCCCGTGCCCCTCGTGCCGCTGGCATTCGGCACACACATAACATCAATACTACACAGAAGGCACCACCATCCCTTAGCACCATTTCCGCCAAAGAACTTAAGGGTGCCCTCATCAGCGCTAGATCTATCACGGCCCACGCGTTGGACATCTCCGACCTCATCACTACCCAAAACCTCGATTTCATAGCCATTACCGAAACCTGGTTACACGCAGCCTATGGCCCATTCCTTGCCCTCGCCATCCCCAATGGCTACTCTATCATTAGAGCGGACCGTCAATTAACTTCCAAAGGAGGTGGAGTCGCATTCATACACAGAAATAATATTACACTTAGAATCATCCCCAACACTGAGCTCAGCTCCGCAGAATCCCTCTCGGCGAAACTCACCCTATCTCCAACTAACACTGCTACTCTCCACCTTATCTATAGACCTCCTGGTCCACTTGGCTCCTTCATAGATGAGATCACGGCCAGCTTGACTGTCAATACCAAACCCAACTCACAGGTATTGCTTCTAGGTGACCTTAACTTGGGCCTTCTCGATACCAGGGATCACCTGGCCTATGAGGTCGCTACCAGATTAGTTAACTTAGGCTTCCAACAACGCATTGACGAACCTACCCATATTAAGGGCAGGACGCTCGATTGGATCACTGACCTTAATTGCAACACATACATAACTTCCAACCACACTTGTGCCTGGTCCGACCACCACATCATCATCTTCCACTTACCAGCGACCAACCCTCGCACTACTCCCACGATAGCTCCTGCCATTCCCACAAGGAATAAAAAAGACATCACCAAGGATAAACTCCTCCCACTCATCCTTCCCATCTTGAATAAATGCGTGTCCCGTCATAACGACCCTACAGTCTTAGTAGATATCTTCAATCAAACACTGCTTAAAGCCATTGACAAAATAGCACCGCTCAAATTACGGAAAGCCAAACAACAAGCCCACTTGAACTCCTGGTTCACCCCACAGTTAAGAACTTTACACAAAGAAAAACGTAAGGCTGAATCACTCTGGAAGAGCCACCCGTGTGACTCCAACAAAGATCGCCTCATCATCACCACCCACAATTACAAAGAAGCGATTCTACAAGCCAAAAAGGAGACCTACAACAAATGTATCTTACAAGCGGAATCTAACACTAAGGAGTTATTTAAAATCCTTAAAGAATTGGAATCCCCATCCCCTGCGCCTGACACCTGCATTAAAGACAGCAAATGGTGTAACAACATCCAAAACGCTCTCCTCAACAAAATCACCACCTTGCAATCGAAAATGAATGCAAAACAAACTACCTTACTCACCAACCCCCTTACTAAACCAACCACTCACCATCCTTGAGGTTGAAAACATCATGCGCAATTTAAAACCCTCTAACTGCCAAGGTGACTCTTGCCCAGCATCTATCATCAAGGAAGCAGCACATGAGCTCGCTCCTTTTATAACCACCTTCATCAATTCTTCATTCCTAACTGGTACAGTACCCAACAACCTAAAGGACGCGTGGGTTATCCCGCTCCTAAAAAACCCAACTCTAGACCCTGAAACACCAACTAACTACAGACCGATCACCACTGTACCGTTCCTACTCAAAATACTTGACAGAGCAGAATACCTGCAGAATCAGAACTACTTAGAGACCAATAACCTCCTCGGCTCAAGACAATCTGGCTTCAGACCTAAGCACGGGACTAAAACAGCTTTACTTGATCTCAAAACCCAAATTGAGGACCTTAAAGACAATGGTAAACTGGCCCTACTACTACTTCTGGACCTATCAGCTGCTTTTGATTGGGTCAATCACCAAATACTTTGTCGGCACTTGAAGTCAGCGGCACACTTCTCTGACAACGCTTCTAACTGGATTAGGTAATTCCTTGACAACAGGCACATGAGAGTTTTCTCCCCTACTGCATCGGCCGATCCCACATCAGTCCTGTGTGGAGTCCCGCAAGGATCTTATGTCTCCCCAACCCTCTACAATGTCTTCACCAAACCTCTATTTGATGTGCTTGATTATCTGGGTGTCACCTACACGAATTACGCTGATGACACCCAGATACTCATACCCATCACTGGTGACTACATTGCTGACTCTAAAGCCCTTAATGACATTTACCTTGTCATACAAGCCTGGATGGCCCAGCACGAACTGTGCCTCAACGATGACAAGACTGAGCTTCTCATCTTAGGCACGCAACAGAGACTTAACAAACTGAGTCCCCTGTTTGGCTCCTTTAACATTGACGGTAATCTGATTAAAGTATCTAAAGACACCAAAACTCTGGGTATATACCTTGACGCCTCCCTGACACTCACCAGACAAACCAATGTAGTTGCCGCTGGGTCTGCATACACCTGCAAATTGATCTCGGCCTGCCGCCCATTCCTTACTGCCCAAAATTGCATTACCCTGGCCAGGACCTTGGTTATGTCCAAATTGGATTACTGCAATGTACTGTACCAAAGCACTAACCAGGGTAATCTCAACAAACTTCAGACAACCCAAAACAATGCCATTAGAGCAGCCCTCAACGTCCCCCGATCAGCCCACATCTCAGAAACCAGGAAGAACCTCAATTGGCTCTCAGTTGCCCAAAGGATCTCCCTGAAAGCACTGGCCCTCACATACAAATTTGTTAACCACCAGGCCCCCTCTTACATAGCCTCGCGATTCACTCAATATACTCCAGCACGTGCACTCAGGTCTGCACAAACTCAAGGTCTTGCGATCCCTAGATTCAAGCTTCATTCTGCTGGGGGCGCTAGCTTCCCTGTCCTGGCAGCCAAGCTTTGGAACACTGTACCACTCATGATCAGAACGCTACCTTCCTTTAACCAATTCAAACACAAAGCCAAGCTTTGGTTAGCAACATCCCACTAACAACCGCTCTTCTATTTGGACCGGCCTTCTGGGTCCTAGCTCTGTTCTGCTCCGCCCTGATTATTGCCCTGATTTTGTAACGTCATCTGTATACTCTGTGTACAACCTGCTGGGACTTCTATGATGATTTGTCTACTACTGTAATGTAATGTTCCACTACCTGTAATGTAAAGGGACTTCTATGTTACTATGTCTACTACTGTAATGTAATGTTCCACTACCTGTAATATAATGTTCCACTAATATATGCGCCCGGTTGCCCTTGGGCCTGGTCTGCGCCATACAAATAAAACAAATACAAATACAAATAACCACCCTTCAGACGCTCTGCCCATTGAGATGGAACTCCGACTCTTCGGACTACCTAGGGATACACCTCACAGCAGACCCCAAAAAACTCTATTCAGCCAATTATCCCCCCCTATTCAAGGAGTTGGAGAACGATCTGCAATGCTGGGACAGCCAGGAAATCTCCTTGTTGGGGCAGGTCACAGCATACAAAATGAACTTACTCCCCAGATTGCTGTACCTGTGCTCTGCGCTCCCGGTTCCCCCTCCGAAACAGGCCCTGGAGCAATTACAGAAGAAGCTCACAAAATTCGTATGGAAAGGATGTAGAGCCAGAATACCAATGAAAGTCATGACAGGGGTGGCTAAATGGGGCAGCCTAGGTCTAGCCAACCTCACAAATGATTTCCTGGCAGCTCAACTGGCCGGCACCTCTGCCTGGGCGGAACAGGAGTCCCCCGTGAGATTGAAGAATCGTCTTCAAAGCTCTGACGCTGACCCACAAGTGCATTCACCTCACTGCTCCTGTCTACCTCCCGGAAAGGATCCACCCCGTCTCCTCTACAAGACCAACCAGATCACCCTATACCAACATGCTCTATGTGCCACTAGTAAAAAGAGCCAGAGCGGGTGGTTCCAGCTTCCCATATCTTGCACCCACACACTGGAATGCCCTACCTCCCACAATCCGAGGTGAGACCTCCCTCATCGCTTTCCGTAAAGCTAGGAAAACCATCCTCTTCACATAAGGTCCCTCACATCAGCATGAATACTATACATATGACCCACTGCATAAGCTTTAATGTCATGACCAATTGCATAAGCTGTAAGTTTTGAATTATGTCTGTAGTATTTATAATGTACCAACGACTGCTACCATTCCTGTCTCTGTAACTAAGCTCTTACAAGTAACAGCGCCTCAATGCCCTTTGGCTGTTTGCGTGCTATATACATTTAAATAAATAAATGGGCCCGGATTGAACAAGCTTAGTCCCAGCCGCAGCTACACTCCCTACTGCACATCCCGGGGGCCCTCCAGAACCGCGGACCACGAATGCTCCTAACCACCAAGGCGACCCTAGAGGCATGGACTTGGGCCAGGCGAAGGAAAAAGCTGCTTAAAGGTTTGGCCCGCTCTCCCCAATCATCTGGAACCCAGGCTTCTCCCCAGGTATGGAGGCGACAAACTTCAGCCGATGGACCGCAGGAGGCCTTTGATCCCTCTCACAACTCTACGAGGACAGCTCGCCGCTCAGCTTCGAAGAATGCAAAAGTCACCTACAGATATCGTAGAAGGAAAGGTTCACATATGCCCAACTACGCCACTGGATCTCGCAACCAGCGGTCCACCAAGGGGCGACCCGAGACCTGCACCCCCTTGCACACGCACTGGAGGAAAGCCCACAACATGGGCGGATCACTAAGCTGTACTGTCGCCTTCAAGAAGACATATTACAGGTCAGAACTCCATACATGGCCGGATGGGAGACAGACCTGGGACACCCCATCGAGGACCAGACATAGGTGGAGATATGGTGCAGGATCCACTCGGCCTCCAGATGTGTCACGAACAAAGAATGCACCGTTAAACTCCTCCACCGCTGTTACCTCTCCCCGGCCCTCTTACAGCATTGCAACCCATCCATAGACCCGAGCTGCTGGAGACGGTGTGGGGAACGGGGCTCCTTCTTCCATATGTGGTGGAGTTGCCCAACGGTGTAGGCCTTCTGGAGGGAGATTATACAATCCATTGAAGACATCACCTAACGTAAACTGCCAATGGATCCAGAGGTGAACCTCCTGGGGCTAGCGAATCCGGACTCCTACCCGAAGTCAGGACGCGCTGCTAAACTGCTGACGCAGCTACTGTTGGCAGCCAAGATTACAGTAGCACGTAAATGGAAAAGGCAAGAGGGACCCATACTGCCCTTCTGGTGGATAAAAGTCTGGGAAATAATAGTGGCCGAGAAGGTCACAGCAGCAAAAGAGGGGGCCCTCCATCGATTCACCGATTGTTGGGCTCCAGTGTTGGAGTATCATAGCAGATTCCCTGCATTGACTTTCCAGTCATGCCTGGTGTCAAACTTTTTGGGACTCCAGAACCCTGATAGATCTCCAGACCGTCGGAGCACCATAGACATGGGGGGGGCACGATGGGAGCCACCGAGGCGGGGGATTGAACTTATTTCAAGCATATCACCAATAACGGGAGCTGTTCCATTATGAATATCATGACTGTTATGATGTAACCAACATAAATAAAAGTTGTTAAAAAAAATAATAATAACTCTCGCAGAACAAACGTCACTTTGCAGCCTGCAATAAACAGAGAGCTGAGCGGGAACAGCAGTTTCACACTAATTACTATAGTTCCTGCTTTTCAGAGCACACGTACAGACAACCTTATTGAACATGCTTCTTGCAAACAACCTACCCTCTATGCCTGGCTTCAACCTGCAGCTCCTTTTAACATATCTGGCCTAATACCACCTGTCTGGATGGTTTAACTTTTGCCGTGCCACTAAGCAGGCATTACGGCTGCAAATACCCAGAGAATTTCCTACCTTAACATCTGTGAGATTCTAGTTTAAAACACCCTCCAATATGGGGCAGTTGGGGCAATTACTTCCCACTAGCCTTGTGCAGAGGCACTGCTGTCTGCTTTGAGCCCCAAAGCTGCTTTCAGCCAGTGCCATTAGAGTAACCACACCCTGCACCCTGCAACAAGCATTGGCAAAGCCAATAATGTTGCTTTTATGTAGGCATTGGAAAGGCATTTTCCAGGCACTGCCATAATGGTACTATCTGACCGTAAGATGCCAACAGCTTGTAAATGACGTTAGCAGCTTGCTATATCAGGACAGTGCTTGTCATTAACAAAAATTCAGCGTAAGCAACATATGCAAGGACACACATATTGATTATAAATCAAGTGCCTGAATGGACACCTAGTTAAGACATTTTTATTACAACAGAAGCTAGTTTATAGTTGCAAATATGCCATTACCTTACAGAAGACTGCTTAAAAATAACATAGGCACACCCATAAAAGGCCAGAACTACCTCAAAGAGATGCTGGGGGAAGGGTGTTTTGGATGGGTAGAGGGGCAGGAAGTGGGTGGGAATGGCCACAGGTGGTCAACTGGTGGATACAAATCCAAACATTAACCACATCATGCGTGTCTCCACTCACATGCCATCTCTCTCCTGGCTTCACTTCGCATGCTATTTGTAATTGCCAAAACTTAAGACGTTTGGAGAATTGTACCCGAAGTCCTTTATCTCGAGCGCTTACTACTTTTTAAACGCGTGAATCCATTGCTGTCAAGTTTCAAATGGCCATGTGTTCGAAGGCCCAGCCAGTCTTGTTTGTTCCGCTTTGTATACTGGGACTTTTGTGTTTCCTATTTGGCATTTTAGGAAAACTAAAAGTTCCAGAATTCCAAGCAATAACTGGACTGGATGGGTTTCACACAAATGCCATTGTAAACTTCAGAGCTCTGTGATTCCTGCTACCTGCCACGTCAGGATAGGTAACACTTTCAACTCTGGCTGCAATGTTACCGCTGCGCTCAAACATACTTTGAGAAAGCATTTTGATTTGCCTATCAGCCCTTAACCAGTCTTCCCCTCCAGCCCCCACCTCCCTGCCCCACTCCAGTCTCTAAAACAGGACAAACTGAAAATAAAACGAATCATTGTAACTATTTCAGGAAAAGTTGTGGGATATTTAAGCATACGACACGTGGCTCCTCAAAAGGCAGTCACAAAGAAAGCTGTGCATCATGTGAGACCAACTAGGAATGGTGCGCACAACGCGCCCCAACACACATTTTCATGAAACTATGAAATCATCAGGATTGTGGAAGTATTTACCTTTTGAAAGCTGCCACTATGCAAAAGTACCAGTTAGCATATTAACAAACCCGATTGCAAATTAATAATTCCCTTTCAAAAATCAATATCTGTGCTATTTTTACCCATCGTCCACAAAATGTTTGGACCAATAATTACCAAAGATATTCATCTAACGAAGTGGGAAACTTGTGGGAGTTCACAAGACCAGTTTGTCATTGTGCAAAATATGCGCAAATGAAAATAAGCACTTTTAAGGTCACATATTTCAGTTCTTCAGAGCCCATGAGTCCAACTGGTTTGAGAGCCAGAGCGGAAAGCCCAGTAATTAAATCCCAAGCCGTCTGAGGTTTCCAGACCTGAAGGTAGAGCTTGTTTTATCCCATTGAAATATGCTTATTAGCAGGTTAGCCAATGGAAAATCATCTAATTCTGCGGTACGGTACGCATTTACAGCTGATGGATAGGTTTTATAGGATGCCATTTTGACACTTGTCTTGACCAGATCGGAATTAAAGGTTAGAACCTAATCAACATTTGACTGCAATGGGTTGCTATCTGTCCACATGCACCAATGGCAAAACCTAGTCCACTTGCTAGTACACTGGCTTCAGGTAGAAGACTTTCCGGCTGCCTTTAACACCGACAGACTTCCGCATAATAGACCATGTTTCCTGTACGTCAAGTCCTCAGGTTCCAGGATGCGAAGTTCAGCAATTAATGGGGTGAAGAATAAACCCACCCATAGTTTTTTTTTTTTTTTTTGTTTATTGTGCACTAGCCAAACTTTTTGACTTTTAGCACAGCTTACAAAAACAGATTTAAAAAAATGCATTCAATTCACATTTACAGATAATCAATCAAAACACTAAAATTAGAAAAGGAAGAAAAGGAGAAACTAAAGAAAGAAAAAAACATGATACATTACATAGTATAAAACATGAAACATAACAAAAAATCTTATTATTTTCTTCTCCACATGTTTCTCAATTTACAACCAAGTTAAATTCCTTCAGAATTCTAACCACTTCGGCAGTCAGGAAGATCTCATTACCTGATGATATTCTGTCCCAGAACTCATCAGTGTTTAACCAACATACATCATGGACAAACCTACAGGGTCCCAAGTACCAGGACAATTGGATAGCAAGTGTTTAATTGACTGGCGTTCTTCATTGTCACACTTGTCACAAATGTCACTGGTAACTCCTTCTTTAGCTCTAATAGATAATATCTCGAGGGTGGGCTTTAAATTTAATCGAAATCTTAAAAAGGATGATCTCATATATGGATCAGGTGATTTATTTAAGTAGGCAGGCAGGACCGACTATCGGTTACCCAACACTGAGAATGAAGCTGATATCTCAGCCTTCCTCATATTGTCTATTGTGCCTATCTCATCCCATCGTTTCAACTGTTCCTTGACTTTAGACGGGATTTGGACTAGGAGATCAACGGAACAATCTGATCTAGTCAATATCTCACAACATTTCATCTTAAATTCAACCAGAAACCCATTCACCGCACACTGCATTGAGAGAGCCACATCCTCCTAAAGATAACTCTTTGGGGGATCTAAAATCAACCTATACAAAGAGATCCACTTCCACTCCATCCATGATCTAAGAGATGACAAACCTAGTACATAACTGAGGCATAATATTGGGACACTGTTCGGGAGGCTTAGAGGGGGGTGAAGAATAAACCCACCTGTTGGGAAAGATCACTGCTCTGGAGTAGATGCAAAGGAAACTCCCAAGAGTGCACATGCAAGTCAGAGTATAAAACTCTGTTGGGACAACTATGCACTACCACGATTATATATCAGTTCGGACTGCATTTGAATTAAATACATTCAGACTTACGGTAAGGGGGACAAATGACTTACCTCTCGGTAATGTCTTTGCTGACGGATGTTCCTCCCACGTATTTCACATCTACGATATCCCTATCCCACTGCAGCTGTTTTCCGGACACCTTTCCCCCGCCGGGGTGGCAGCACGGCTCTGACCTCTGTGCCCCATGCTGGATATGATGTCAGGGCCAGTATATATAGCGGCATCGCGCCCCATGACACCCTTTCTTCCCTAGCACTCTGAAGCTGAGAGACCGTAGAACCGATGATGTACTGGCTTCTCGCAAGAGGGGCAGGTAGGGAGGGCAATGAGGAATCTGTGGGATGAGCATCCATCAGAAAGGACATTACCTAAGAGGTAATTTTTTTTCAATGGATTCCTAGAGGAGGGAAGAAGCAAGAACACTACCTAAACTAGAAAACTCTGGAGGACTGCCCTACCAAACCAGGCATCCAGGCCCGCAAAGGAATCTAAGCAATAATGCTTAGCAAACATGCACAGAGATGCCCATGTTGACACAGGCCAGATATCCAGGAGAGGAGAAGGCAGGGCAGAGATGGTCACCACTCCTCTGGTAGAATGATCTCCGGGTCCCTCAGGCACATTCTTCACAGCCAGATCGTAGCATTCTGAAATGCAGATAATAATCCACCTGGACAGGGTCTGTTTGCTCACAGCCCTGCCCACACAAGCACCAGTGTAACCAACAGAAAGCTGCTCATCTATCCTAACCTTTCTAGAACAAGAGACGTAGAACTAAAGGGCCTGTACCGGGTACAGCTGATGGAATCATTCCTCTGCCTTGGAAGGGTGAGGTGTAGTAAAAACACAGGAAGATGGACCTTCTGAGAGAGAGGCAAATCCGAGACCACCTTTGGCAGAAATGATGGTCTCACTCTCAATGTCACCTTATACTGGATAAAAAAAAACAAACAGGGAGATAAACCCGACAAAAACTGGAGCTTGCTCACCTGTTTTGCGGAATTGATGGCAGCCAGGAAAATCTCTGTAAGGGTGAGCAACCTAATAGAACAGGGGGTCAAATGGAGCACCCATAAGAAACATTAAAACCAAATTAAAATCCCATGCTGGAACCACAAACTGGCAGTGAGGAATCTGGTAACAACCCCAAAGGAACTGAATAACAGGGGGGATCATGAAAAATAAGCCCTGTTTTCTTGAACACTGAAATAGCGAGGTAACCCTTCACAATGCCAGTCTGCAGTCCCGCCAGGGCCAAGAAAAGTAGAAAATCCATACAGAGGACAGGATAAAGTATCCAGGGCCCTCTCCTCGCGCCAAATCGAAAATGTACTCCACCTGCAGGTATAATTTCTTAGCAGGCCACCAAGCTGAAAGAAGCACATTGAGGACGTTGTCCCACAAGTCCTACTCCTTGTACCTCAGCCTCTCATTAATTCAGGCAGAATGGAACACCAACCTCCGTCCTTCTTTGGTACCAGAAAATATTTGGAGGACCACCCCCTTCCTCGTTCTGAGCTCGGAACCAGCTCTATCATGCTTTGGTCCAGAAGCTGGTGGACTTCCTCCAGGAGGACGCAGTCCAGAGACAAAGGGGTAGCCAGAGGACAGAGGTCCAGGGGCGCTGTAGAAACAGGAGGCAATAACCCTGTTGGGTGACCTGTAAGGACCAAGAGTCAGATATGGTTTTCAACCATTCCATGCTGAACAAGGAGCTCCCCCTCCCAAACTGCAGACGTGTGGTAAAACAGGTCACTGAGGTTAAGCGCCCTAGGCTACAGTGGGGACAGTGGCTGTGTCAAAAACACCCCTACGGGCACCACTTCCCCTACCTCTCGGGAAGTATCTTCCTCTTTCCGGAGCAGAATGATCATGGACTCTCTGGGAAAAGGCGGTGAAGGGGTGAAAACCCTTGCCCCAAGACGATGGTTGTGTGTAGGGCTGTTGCAGGGCAAGCCCCAAGGACTTAGCTGTCACTTTTGATGACTGGACCTTAAGGGGGCCGTGTCAGCCTTAGCTCCAAAAAGGTTGTTGCCGTTGGAATGCATACCAAAACAATCTGGCTTGGACATTGGCCGCAAATCCCGACATCCTCAACCAGGAGTGGCGCCTGACCACTGTGCTAGTGGCATGACCCTACCCACAGTCGGCTGTGTCCAGTGAAGATTGCAGCATTTTGACATGCCGCAGATAGTGGAAACCCTCCCTCATCTCTCCCCCCCGGGATGTGCTCTGCCACCGCCGCCCAGAGGCCAAAGGAAAACTTTGCCATGGCACTAGAGGCATTCATTGCCCACAGTGCTAGGCTCCCCCCGATGCGAAAACTTTCTTGCCGCATGCGTCAAACCTCTTACTGTTCCCTGTCTGGTGGGAGGGACGGAAAGGTAGATGTCTTCCAGCTAGCCATAGCGGGCTGAACCACTAAGCTCCCTGGTGATGTGTGTGCGGATATAAAGGCTCAAGCCCTTAGGTGTGCGGGTGTGGTCCCCTGATGGTGCCCTGCGGATCGGGACAAATGCAGTGGGACCATACAGCACCATAGTCTAAGTCATAGTCATAGTCCATAGTCTAAGCCAAATATATTTGCTTCCTTCTCCTCCGGGTGCATGGACTGGCAAGACCGCAGTCATGGGTGTCAAGGTCCTCGCCCAAGCAGTATAAACAGATCCGGTGATGATCCAAGAATGACATCTGTCGGCCGCAATCCACACACGGCTTAAATCCAGAGGCTTTTGACAGAGTATGCATGGCATCAGAGAAAAATGTTTAGCTCGATCGTGTTAGCGAACAGAGTGCACAGAAAAAAGGAGCTGAGGTCATGGGGCACAATGCTACCATTTATACTGGCTCTGACGTCATGTACGAGGCAGGGCGCAGAGAGGCGTCAGACGGAGATGACGCGGAGCTGCGTTGCCACCCTGGGAGCAGAAACATTTGCAAAGAACAGGTTTGCACTGGGATAGGTATATCGTAGATGAGGAGCCCGTGGAAGGAAGGAATGAACTGGAAGTATGTATGGTCATATTCCCTGTGAATAATAGCAGGAATACGACCCACAGTGAATTCACGACCGCAAATTTCCAAAATACATTCACAGGACCTTTCCTTTTTGAATGTGGTGACTGGCATCATCCCTGATATTGGGGTGCACCAATGTACAAAAACTTCATTTGCTGTAATTCCAGACTGCTCCCACACAGAGTTTGCAAAACTGCTCAAGGGGTCTGTCCCCACTTTATATGATATGGTATGGCATGGCATGGCATTTATAATGCACCTATACAAAAGTGTATCAAGGTGCGACAAGGCAAGGGAGGGGAAACAGACGGAGGGCAAAAACAACGATCTTACTAGGCCTAGTGACATTCAGATCACCAAAGTGCGGGCGGGGAGGGGAGAAGTGTTGGGGGGAGGTTGGGCAAGTGCAGGACAAGGAATCGGGGAAACACCAAGCAGTGCAGCCAATGCGTGGCAAGTGTGAGTGTTAGAAGTGCAGACAAGTGTCGAATAAGTGCAGAAGAGGGGACTGTAGGGTTACAGATACAAACCACAAGTGCCGGGGGTGCCACGAGGCAGTGCGGGTTTGTAGCTGGACAGGCAGCTACCTGGGCCGAATTCAGAGGGTTGCCAGGTGACAAGTGCATGTATGAGACAGAAGATCAGCAGGGGAGAGCAGAAGGCAGAATCCTGATATACTGAAGTAGAACTTTGCCATGGTACTATGTAAAATCGAACCCTCAAGCTTTGACTGGAAGGCCGAAAAGCCCAAAGGGCCAAGAATATGGTCTTGAACCCAAACACGATGTGGCATCACTGATCCTTGGGACCCGAAAGGTTGTATATTTGTAGGGTCCCAAAGGTCACCCCCAGATCTGTAGATTGAGAAGTATTTCATGGTGGGTGGTCATAATTTCGAAAAAAAAAATGTCGACAGACAAAAATATCGACAAAAAAATGTCGAAAAAAAAAATGTCGACTTTCGTTTTTTTTAATTATATATTTATTTTAGGGGTTCGGGAGTTAAAAAAAAAAGGGAAAAATTAAAAACAAAATTAAAAAAGGGGGGTTGGGGGGGAACCCCCCCATTTAAAAAAAAATGCATTGAAAAAAAAAGTCGACATTTTTTTTTTCGACATTTTTTTTTCGATATTTTGACTTTCGACATTTTTGTTGTCGAAATTATCACTATAAACCGTATTTCATTATAGATGCAGCAGGTCTGCGTCACCAAAAGATTTTGCTGCTAGCAGATTGTTCAGCCATTAGTGGATATCCATTGTGACCTGCTTTGGAACGGAGATCCGACTGCTGGTCCCAATTGATAAGCAGATGAGTTACTTTATTTGTATATGCGATCTGAAATGCCATACTACTAAGATGCGTGATGACATCGGCCCCATCATTCCCTGATTTATAGGAGCCATGACTGAGGAAGTCTGCAACATACAGTCATTTCAATAGCTTCAAAGATATTGTCTAGAGGAAAAGCTTGGACCCAGGAGGGTCCGAAACTACCGGAACCAATGCTGTTTTCCTAACATTCCCAATAAATGACCAAGGAGAATACCAGACCAAAGGTTGTCTGGCAATAGATCAGTGCAGTGGAAGGGGAGGCAGCCAGTTGAGCCAATCTTTGAGGTAGAAGTAAGTGTAAATTTATCCTTTGCTGATACTGGATATCACCCCTAACACCACTTTAATGAATATCCTGAGGTCCAAACTGAAGCAAAAGGACAGCATCTTTATATACGGTATGCCTGTGTGCGCCATGGGGAGGAAAAGAAAATACTTGCAGGGAGTTAACTGAATGTTTCTTTTTTTAATTTATTGCATATTAGTTTATACAAAACATTTCGCAAAGCCTTGAAGTCCTGTTGTTTTAGACAAAACAAACTTTTGTCCCAACCGAGGAAGGAAGGAAGGGGCGGTGGACTCCCTCATTATCATGACACCCGTCATTGCAGTCTGTCAGATTGCCCCCCTCGGTTAGCTGGGATTTAACGTGCATGGCCTTCAAGTCTAAGCAATCTCTAATAAAATCGACCATGGTGATGGTAAACCCCAAATGGTCACCTCTCGATGCCATTGACCACCATTCCACTGCAGATAATGACTCCAGAACCTGCACGTCACAGCAATTCAGAGACCTTTTGATCTGGCGCCATGTTCTCCATAGTCAAGAGGAGGTTGAACCTGATTCTCATCAACTGGATTCTGTATTCCGGGTCTGGGAAATCTCGTTATGTACCCTTGACCATAGGCTTTCGACTCAAGGGCGAGCTATTTGTGGAGTTTGTAGTTGTTGGCTTCTTCCCCAGTTGATATCCAGCCTTTTACACACAACTTCTTTTTGGTTTTGTTCGTGTTGGTCAAAAGCCCTTCTGGTGAGGCCTCAATTGTGGCTAGAAGTTTTCTGCAGGAACTTTCCCACAGTAAGTCTAGTGCATTATCTCTCTTGGCTAGTTCAGCTTGTATCATTTGGAAGCAAAATACCGGGTCAGGCGATGTGTATTTCCTAAATAAGCATAATGCTTTCCAATCCACTGGTGGCCTAGGTGACATTGGACCCACTTCTCTTCTCACAATTTGTATTGGTATTGATTTTGGCAGGCCAAGGACGCGCTTCCAAAACTTCCCTTCAAGTAGCGGTCAGAGCTAGTGTGGGGTGGTCACCAGTGCATCCGAACTGTGTGTTAGAATTGGAACCACCTTGGCTATGTAGAAATCAAGCACTGGTTGCAGAGAGAAGGCTCAGAATCTCCTCTTGTGGATTAGGGCTTGGTTGACCAGCGCATCCACTTTCCTTTTCAGGGTGGCCATGTTTTCCTTCCCTGCTTGATTTGCAGAAAAAAGCAGGCCCATGTATTTAAAAGACACCCTCCAGTTTTGCTCCACCCTTAAACCAGCTGAAGGTCCACTTTCCATTGTCATACTTCTTAAGTTGCATGACCTTGGGTTTGTTCAACTCTGTGTACTTTTCTAAACGGCTCAATTGCCTCTATAGACCTATTGGGGTCCTATCTATCAGTACAAGATCATATGCATACAGAAGATGGGCGATTTCTTAACCGCCTATTTTCGGGTGGAAGCAATTGCAAGCTTTCATGAACGCTGGAAGGTCAGATATGTATAAGTTGTCAATATAGGGAGCAAGTGGACAGCCCTGTTTTACTCTGCGTTCTGTTTTAATTTGATCAGTCAGTAGTCCTTCCACCTTTAGCCATATTCTGAAAGAGGTGTCCGTGTGTAGGGCTTTGATCTGGGCTAAGAGGTCTGTCGGGTAGTTCCAAAATTGTTCGCTTTTCCCACAGCAAATGTCTGCTGATGCTATCAAATTCTTTTGAAAAATCGGCAAATGCGAGGTAGCATTTTTTGTTCGTTTTTCGCTCGTATTTAGCATTTTATATTTAAAAAGTGAGAAAAGGAATAATGGTTGAGAAGTGCCGAGACCTTTCTTGAAACCAAATTGCAGATGGTCTTGGTGCCCTGATTCCTTTGCCCAAGTTTTCAGTCCCTTCAAGAGCAGAATTACATATAGCTTCCCCCGGACGTCCAAGAGCGCAATTGGCCGATAGGTCCCTGTGTCGTTGCAGTCACCACTTTTGTAGATTGGTACAACGATTGCCTCCTTCCAGGACTGCGGGATAGATTTGGTTGCAACAATCATCTTCAGGATTGAGTCCAGCACGGCTGCCCATTCTTCAGGGTTTTCTCTTAGCATCATATCCAACAGTCCATCAGGACCTGTTGTACGCAATGGCTTGGTTCAGGTGATCAGGTAAATTAAGTTGTCGTGATTATATGGTAAGCACCAGGGAGCCTGATTAATCAAGAAAGGAGTGTCTCCCTTAGGCGCTGTGTATAATTCCTCAGAAGAAGCCGTCCAGTTCCTTTCTGATACACCATTTATCAAGGCAATGTTGTAAGTGACTTAAATTCAGCACTCCAACTAAGTCAATGCCTAGTCTGGGATGCCCAATGGAAGCCCTTATTTATATATTTTTATGACAAGTTCATAAATCTGGATGATGAACCCTTATATAACGCCCCTCTCTTTGAATCCCCCTGACCTCACTGAGCCAATAAGTAGGTTTGTTTTGCAAATTAAAAGATTTATTTAAAATGAAACAATATATATCACACTTTTATGAATACATTAATATTTGATAGCACTCTTATGAATATGACGGTGATTAACAGTGGATAATATTACAGTACCACAATTCTTTAATTACTTAGGAGTTGGTATAGAAAGGATAAGGTAGCAGAGAATACTTTGTATGGTTTCAAGGAAAAGCAATGATGGAAAGAATGCAGCACAGAATAAACTGGATATGGTTTCAACAAGAGATAATCTGATCACTTTTTCCTCACTCCCCCCCTATGCAATATGAAGAGATGGAAATGAGGGCACACAGGTTTTCAGGAATACAATCAGAAGCAGTTCAGTTCCAGTTTCCCCCAGCAAGCTTAGAGAAACAGGGATGATTTTAAAACACAGGCCAAATACTTTTACATGTGATTTGCAATGAAGTGAAAAATACGCTAAAAATTATTTTAATTCCCTATAGGAGACTCAGGGTAGGTGACAGCTACTTTGAATTAGTTCAGGTCAACTATGCAATGATTCAGGAATGATTATCAGAGTGAAAGAAATTCAGCAGTTGCAAGCAAGAAGCAGCTATTATTTTTACAAGTGGTGAAATGGAGTCAAATTGCAATTCGCAGCATTTTTCCGAGTGCGTCGATTGCGATTACGGAAAAACTAAATGTCGTTCTGGGTTTGTTGGAAAGCTTAGATTCTTAGCTTTAAGATGACAGTTAAATTTCGCTTCTAGGACGTGCGGTTCAAAAGATGCGGACGTTTTTGTGGAGGTAGACTTTCAGAAATGAAGTAAAGATTCAGAATGACAAATGACACTTTCACAGCTTTGAAATCACATAATGGACACACGATTTCTATGCAATTCTAAATAGGTTTAAATGGATGGTATGAGATTATTTTAGACTAAGAGATTACTATGCACAGTTCTGGCTGGATACTCACTCCTAATTTTGGACCGGAATGGGCCTTGGACTGCACTCTCACCACGGGACAGTCTCTGCCACTGGTTCTGCTCACAGTGTGGCCTCTGGTCTGGGTCTGGCACTGCACAGCGGTCTGGTCTGGTCTGCTATCGGCACTGCACAGTGGTCGAGTATGGGTCTGACAGATTCTGGATACAGCTCTGCTTTCTGGGTCTGGTTCTGGCACAGAGTTCTAGCCAGAAGCAGAAATAGCACAGCCCAGCTGTTTTATTCTGATGTGCCCCTTGGAAGTCTGGGGTAAAATCAGTTTGAAAGATTGGAAGGCCAGCTGAGAAGAGTTCAGCATGCAGTAGGCCCTCTGCTTCAAAGTTCTGGAATCTGGAGTCTGGTTTTCTCGTGCAGAGCATCCCGCCAATGTTCAGGTGATCAGTGAATCTGGAAGTTCCCCCACTAAGGCTTGCCATCCTTACTTATAGCAGAAATTGCATCACCAAAATGGGTGTGTGCGTGGGCATGACTAAGCCTGCCCCTCACAATTTATCATTGGCCAAATTCTCCTCTTTCCCTTGATTGGGGGAAGGAAATGGAGTGTCATCGTGATGAGGTACGTTTATGGGTCAGAGAATCCTCCCCTTGTCACTTTGCACACAAATCTATTTTTGATTCAAATGCATATTTATGTATGTATAATTTTTCTAATATTATATGTCCAGTTAACATATTTTCCGTAGTAAACAACCATCCGATCCCTGTCTTTGTAAGATGCTGTGTCCACTTCTGACAGAATTCTGCCCTTTTCATCCAGAACACAATATCTACATTTTTCCAGAATTTACACAAATGTGCGCAAGGAATATGGCATCAGATGATGAAGTGTCAGATTTTTAACATACAGACATTTGGAGTAATACCCTATTTTCCGCTACCACCCCCCAGAACATACCACAGAGTCCTAACACCTCTTAAAATGTGCACAGAAAAATCACAGTAATAATGATATTATTTATATAATTTTGACAATTTTGTACTATGAATTATCCATCTTTTTAAAATTATGCTCTGGCCCAGATGGGTGTGGTTAAGTCCCAAAGCACATGGGGGAATTTCTTGTTTGTCCTTGCCTCCAAGCTCAGCTGGCTCACAGGGGCAGTGCCCCTCCCAGTTCCTTCCAAGAGGAAGCCATTTACGACCTCATGATTTAACAATTGCTTTGAGCCAAGGTAAGTTCATTGTTCTGTTTCCCTGCAGTCCCAGGTACCCCTCCCCTGATTCAATCAGAGAGGTGTAATCTCCTTTTGGTGGGGGCAGCAGAAGGCAGGCCACGCCTGTGAATGCAGTTGCTGGGCAAGTTTCAACTCCTGTCGGGGGTAGTTGCCGGGCAGAATTCAATCCCTTTAAGCCAGTCTTCAGCCAAATGTCACTTTTGTTCCAATTTTTCTTCATTCAACTCAAACTTACAATTTTTACTCATGCAGCTAGAACGCTGATTATAAGTTCAAAACTATGACATTTAAACAGTTGCACCATATGTGACACTCAAAAGTAAGTCACTCATTTATTTTAAACATTTCAATTTTAGTGGTTTTAAATCCAATTTCACTTAAGCTGCTGACATCCCCAGCTCAGCCAGTTTTGTTATGAACATTATTTTAGGCTCTTCATCTTTCCAGATTTTGTATGCACACAAGACTACATTCTACCAGACGTCTGCTGGTGTTCAGTAAGATTTTTTTTATATCTTGCAATGTTTGAAATAGGCATTTTGAGCTTGCATTCAGATAAAAAAAAGGTGATTTCAAAGTGATTTTTGAGCTAACAGGCACTGCTGTTTTTCCTTTGGCACCACGTTTCACTCATGGCGCTTCTGGCCCATCACGCTCACACTGGTGGGTGGCAGGTCAGGCGACCATTTTGGTGTACGCAAAAACTGTGCGATTTTCCTGGATTCTGGCGCAAATGTGGGCTTTTCGGCCATCTTGGATTTTCTAAGCCCACAGCACCAAATGTTGCAGCATAATAACTCAAACATGGGTCAATACACCTGACAAGCCCCCCCCGCTTGGCTGCGCTTTGATTTCGAGTCAAGGGCGAGTCGGGTGCAAAGGATGTTTTGATCCACGCGCTGGGATGTCCGCATCATCTTCTTCTGATTCCGCAGATGACAAAGTTCAGCATCTTTTCCTCCCTCAGGGTGGATCGATCGGTTCTCCTCGCCGGTCCTGATGGGAGTATTGGGCGGTACCCTGGGCCCCTCGGATCCTTGTTCCCGGTCCCCAGGTCATCTTCCGTGGTCAGTCTCCAGGTTTTCTTTCTCCTAGGATGACAAAGCAAAGCGGCAATACCTATTCGTAGACATTTTTCCACCACTATTAATGGTGTTGCGAACAGATACATTTTATACATCAGGATACATTCTACAGTCTTATTTTAAAAACAGGATATAATTTGGAGACATTTACATTATGTTACTATATTTCTGATATGTGGACTATTTCAGGGTTGGAACTGAATTACTCTGGAGCGGCCCCCTCTGGGATTGCAGAGGACTCCTCCAGTTGCTGCAGAGTATGCCTGGGATGGCAACACTTTAACTGATTTATATGGACCCACTTGTCTTCCCCTGCCGCCAAACTACCTTTGGGGAGGCGGATCTTTTAGGCCACTGGGGAGATCTTATCAAACAGTCCCTTCCATGTAGGCAAACATTTTCGCTGTTTGGCCGGGTTTCTTTGGAAATTGTATAGATAGACCCGGTCTCCCACATTATCAGGGTAATTCATGGAAATTCGCACAAAAGTGTTGCACGCGGCTGGCGTACAACGTGCCCGTGCGAATGTCTGCGCCAGCCGCGTGCGATAAAATCAATTTCCACGCACAGCGTATTCATGGATTCTCGCCTCCAAAAGCAGACGTGGCGCAGAGTGGCGCAGCAACCCTGCAGCAGCGCCAGTTACGCCCCCAAGAATGCCCTCGCGCAAGGAAAAGCCATCAAGATTGCAAAACCATCGCAAAGGGCTGCGCCAACCCTGGACCAGTTTACCGGACTGGCAAACAGCAAACGCAAAGCAGGGAACGTGTATTATGGGTTTCGGGAACACGTGTGCGTGAGAAGTTTCATACGCGATTGGGCTGGGTACGTGTATTTCAGGGGTGCGTGAGAAGTTTTACACGCGATTGGGCTGGGTGCTGGTATTTCAGTGGTGCGCAGGAAGTTTTACACGCGATTTGGCTGGGTGCGTGTATTTCAGGGGTGCGCGGCAAGTTTTACACACGATTGGGCTGGGTACATGGATTCCAGGGGTGCGCGGGAAGTTTTACACGCGATTGGGCTGGGTACATGTATTTCAGGGGTGCGCGAGAAGTTTCACATGCGATTGGGCCTGGGGGAGCGTGTGCGTGTATTTCAGGGGTGCGCGAGAAGTTTTACACGCGATTGGGCTGGGTGCGTGTATTTCAGGGGTGCGCGGGAAGTTTCACACGCGATTGGGCTGGGTACGTGTATTCCAGGGGTGCGTGGGAAGTTTTACACGCGATTGGGCTGGGTGCGTGTATTTCAGGTGTGCGTGAGAAGTTTTACATGCGATTGGGCCTGGGGGAGCGTGTGCGTGTATTTCAGGGGTGCGCGAGAAGTTTTACACGCGTATGGCCTGGGTGCGTGTAATTCAGGGGTGCGCGAGAAGTTTCACACGCGATTGGGCCTGGGGGAGCGTGTGCGTGTATTTCAGGGGTGCGTGGGAAGTTTTACACGCGATTGGGCTGGGTACGTGTATTCCAGGGGTGCGCGGAAAGTTTTACTCGTGATTGGGCTGGGTGCGGGTATTTCAGGGGTGCGCAGGAAGTTTTACACGCGATTGGGCTGGGTGCGTGTATTTCAGGGGTGCGCGGGAAGTTTCACACGCGATTGGGCTGGGTACGTGTATTTCAGGGGTGCGCGAGAAGTTTCACACGCGATTGGGCCTGGGGGAGCGTGTGCGTGTATTTCAGGGGTGCGCAAGAGGTTTTACACGCGATTGGGCTGGGTACGTGTATTCCAGGGGTGCGCGGGAAGTTTTACACGCGATTGGGCTGGGTACGTGTATTCCAGGGGTGCGTGGGTAGTTTTACACGCGATTTGGCTGGGTGCGTGTATTTCAGGGGTGCCGAGAAGTTTTCACACGCGATTGGGCCTGGGGGAGCGTGTGCATGTATTTCAGGGGTGCGCGAGAAGTTTTACACGCGATTGGGCTGGGTGCGTGTATTTCAGGGGTGCACAGGAAGTTTTACACGCAATTGGGCTGGGTGCGTGTATTTCAGGGGTGCGCAGGAAGTTTCACACACGATTGGGCTGGGTGCGGGTATTTCAGGGGTGCCGGGGAGTCCTACATGTGATTTGGCAGTGTGGGTCCTCCCAGGTGTTCCCTGTACACCCTCCACGGCCCCTGCAGGCAGCCCACACCACAGGGGACTACCCTGCATCCCTGGTCATGTCCCGCAGGCAGCCCACCCAACATGGGCATGCCCCCCAGCAAAGGCACATGTCTCCTTGCACTACTGATCACCAACTCATGTCCCCTTGCACCCCCACCCCCCAGCATTGCGGGGCACCTGCCAGCAGGCCCCCACTCATGTCCCACTCATGTCCCCCTGCGCCCCCACCCCCCAGCATTGCGGGGCACCTGCCAGCAGGCCCCCACTCATGTCCCACTCATGTCCCACTCATGTCCCCCTGCACCCCCACCCCCCAGCATTACGGGGCACCTGCCAGCAGGCCCCCACTCATGTCCCACTCATGTCCCCCTGCACCCCCACCCCCCAGCATTACGGGGCACCTGCCAGCAGGCCCCCACTCATGTCCCACTCATGTCCCCCTGCACCCCCACCCCCCAGCATTGCGGGGCACCTGCCAACAGGCCCCCACTCATGTCCCACTCATGTCCCCCTGCACCCCCACCTCTCAGCATTGCGGGGCACCCTCCACCAGGCCCCCACACATGTCCCCCAGCCAACATGTCATCACAATCTAGATCCCTGGCCCTTATGGTCAGCCTCCAAATGCCAAACACCCACCCGAGTATTGCATCCACACACTTAGAAATGGCAATTACATGATAGAACCCCAATTGCAAGTTTGGAAATGAACACATGTCCCTCACATACACCCAATGGCTGTCAGTGAATCTCAAAACCCATATCATGATATGCATGATACCAATGAGATGATACTACACATTGAAGTTTGATGAAAGAAATGTCTTAAAAGCAGCATAAATGGAATTAAAAATAAACAAATGACAATGGGAATCAAAAACCAAAAGCAGCATGTCCGTAAAATAATGAAAAACCACAAATCATAACCCAAAGGAAAGGTGTCCAAAGTCACAGTTCAAGAAAGTAAATCCAAGGTAAAAACAAAACCGAAAACCATTGCTCCATGGGTAAATCCAAAAAAAAAACTAAAATCCAACAGTCAACTATATACAGATAAACAATCCAGGGTCCATGATCCCAACTGAAGAAATGAAACCTATATAAAGATACTACCTAATAAAAAAACTATATACAAAAATGTGGTCCATTGTCCAAAAAAGCAAAGGAAACCTAACACTAACTACATAACTATTTACAAGGGCAGCGGGCTAGTCCGACGGCTCACTGGTTGTTGTCATGGGCCAGGGCATCATCGAACTCCTGTTCAATGGCTTGGAGGAGGGCATGTTCCCTGGCCCCAAGGTCTCGCAGGGATAATGCAGTGTCCAGCTCCAACTACCTGCGAAGACCCTCGAGGCACTCAGCCCGCCTCAGTAGCGGCCTCCTCCTCCTCTGTGGAAACCACCAACCTGGATGGCTCCACACCGTCTTCCGCCGTTGCAAGCCCCTGTGGGAGCTCACCCACCCCTTCCGCTGCAGCCGTGGGGGCATCCTCGCCGCTTAGCTCCACAGCGCCGTCTCCGCCCTCTTCTTCACTTTGCGCTGTGTAGAGGGAGACATAGAACACAAGCATCAGGGTACGGTACAATGGTCCCCTAGACAGGAAGCAATAGCAGATGAGTGGCACTGTCAAAGATCACTTCCATCATGTCCCTCCACAACACATGGGTCAGCGCAGGCAAAACACGTGCAGTAACAGGCATGGCGCATGCTATGGACATAAGCAAACATGTCCAAAGGACTCTTGACGCATACAATGTTGTTTTTGGACTCACATGCATCATGGGTCATGCCTATCACATGCACACACTTCTACGTACTTTCATCCATCTGGACTCGTACACCCCAGACACAGTGGATGCAAGGATAACTAGGCTGCATCAGTGATTCTGAACAATGTCACAGACATGTGTCATGCATCCATGGCATTCACAAGTCACAGACACGCAGGTCAGAAACACAGACATGGACACCATACATGTACATGGCATCAGCACCCATCCCTCACCCCCACCCATGTCCAGGAACAGAGACTGGCATGCTCTCATGTGTCCATTCCGCATAGGGCTCCCCATGTTGCATTTAAACACATACACCAACCGTGTGCTTCACACATTACTGGTCTTACATGCATGACCATGATGTCCCTGCACACACACACGTGTACATGGCCTATGTCACACATACAGGCAAGTATCAGACAACCAGCACACTGCAACATGCCCTGTCTCACACAGCAATGCTTGGCCACTTACTGCTCGACTCCAGACGGGTCTGCCTCTCAAGGATCTGGGCATGGAGCGCTGGGCGTATGCATTCCAGGACCCTCAGCTGGATGGTACTCATGCTGTCCCGGCCCCCCTCCACGAGGCGCCGGGCCTTTATGAGGGTCCTGGACCTCAAGTCCTCCCAGCGCTTCTTGACTTGCTTGATGTTGCGGGTTGCCACCCCCTCCGCGTTGATGGCAACCACAAAGTTGTCCCAGATCCTGTCCCGTCCTTCCTTGTCGGCGCGTGGTGATCCGAAGAGGGCATCATAATGCCCCAGGACAAGCTCCACCAGGACACCAACTTCCTTCTGACTGAAGCTGGTGGCCCTCTGCCCCTCTGGCTGGGGGTTGCTAGTGGTCTCGGATGGTGTTTGCCCCGACATGGCGACCCCCGAGGCAGGCGTGGGTGGGCAACTGGGTCCTGGGGCTGGGCTGTGGAGCGATGGTATCCCAGTCGGGAGTCTTCTGTTCCAGCAGGGGTGGACACAGCAACTGGACCCCTGCAGATGGCTGATGTGCAGGCACCAAATGGCAGGGCACGGTGGCAGCAGGCAGGCAGGTAGCAGCAGATGACTCGTGGGAGGCTGCTCGGGGCCCTGGGGGGCAGTAATTCGGCCTTTTGGGCAGGAGCGTGGTCTTCCGTGTGCTTACACGTGGCCAGCTTGATACAGAGTGATTTGTCACGTGAAAATTCTGCACGTCAGCGTGTAATTCGAGGAAAGGCCCTTAGCGCGTAAGCGCGTCAGCACGCATACGCGATTCCATTGGACCAAAGGTCCTTAGTGCGTATGCGCGTCTGTGACGTATCGCACGGGCGTTGCTTTTCGTGGGGTGCAGTGCGTGTGTTTTGCAGGCATTGGGGTTCACACGCTATTACTTCACAGCAGGTGGGTGTTGGCTACGCTTTCTTCTACACGCAAGGCAGACGGTGAGTGGTACCCTGCTCCCTCAGGCCCGATCGTGTGTAAAACCACCCGCGAGCCCCTGAAATACACACACACGCTCCCCCAGGCCCGATCGCGTGTGAAACTTCTCACGCACCTCTGAAATACACACGCCCAGGCCAATCGAGTGTGGAACTTCTCGCGCACCCCTGAAATACACACGCACAGGCCAATCGCACGTGAAACTTCTCGCACACCTCTGAAATACACGCGCCCAGGCCAATCGCATGTGGAACTTCTCACGCACCCCTGAAATACACGCGCACACGCCATTCGCGTGTAAAACTTCTCGGCCACCCCTGAAATACACGCACCCAGGCCATTCGCGTGTAAAACTTTGCGCGCACCCCTGAAATACATGCAGACACTCCCCCAGGCCCGATCGCGTGTGGAACTTCTCGCGCACCCCTGAAATACACGCACCCAGGCCATTTGCATGTAAAACTTCGCGCGCACCCCTGAAATACACGCACACGCTCCCCCAGGCCCGATCGCATGCAGAACTTCTCGCGCACCTCTGAAATACACGCACACGCTCCCCCAGGCCCGATCGCGTGTAGAACTTCTCGCGCACCCCGAAATACACGCACACGCTATTATTCACACAGCGGGTGTCCGTGTTTGTCGCGTAGCCCTTTGCACGTCATTTGTCCAAGAGGGCCCAGTATGGGACATTCATCAGAGCTGTATATAGGTGCTTTATGTTAGCGCACAATTTGGCGCACATTTTTTCCCTGCGCAAGGACACTACCGCCTGCTTTCGTGTGGCGGACATGTATGGGCCTGTGCGCGTCTTTGGCCGTGCTCTGTTTTTCCCTATTCGATTCCATGAATACGTGTTGTAGGCGAGCGTGTGGGCGTTCCGCGCACTTGCCTCCTGTACTTCCCCCGTGACACCCACATTTTCACGAGTTGTTCCCCATTTTGCGTGTAACGCCCCGTGTTACGCCTACTTTTGTTATGTGCGCCGCGCTATGTGCAAATTCGCTGTGGCCTTATCGCACGGCGTTTGATGACCTGTGCGCCAGCGTGCGCCGCGCACTTTTTCAGCGCACATCCCACATTTTGCGCGTGCACGGACTTCCATGAATAGATGTGCGCTGTTTTCTATGCGATAATCGCACTTGCACTGCGATTTTCGCTATTTCACTGCGAATCGCACGTTTTCGCACGCGTGCGCTGTTTTTTCAGCGCACATTCATTCCATGAATCGGCCTGTGTATACTTTCCTGGAAGTTTTCAAATCGTAATGGGTCTTCATGCTATCAGCTGATCTTTCTAGATTTTGCTGAGCATAGGCAAAAGCATGTTGGAGGTGTTTCCTTAAATTCTCCACATACTCATGAGTTGTGGAGGCATTTATCAATGTCTGCTCTTGCGTCCTGTAGAGCAAATGCTGGGGAAGCACCATCTTGCGTCCAGTCATCAGCTCAAATGGTGACATTTTAGTTGCAGATGAAGGGGTAGATCTGATGGCCATTAGGACCAGAGGTAATCGGATATCCCAACTTGGCCCAGAATCTGCCACAAACTTTTTTAATATGCTCACTATGGTTCTGTTGTATCTCTCCACTGCACCAGAAGAGGCGGCCGGTAAGCAATATGTAGCTTCCTTTTAACCCCAGTATCTCCCACATCTTAGTCATTACTTCGCTGGTAAAATGGCTACCTCTGTCTGACTCAATCCTTTGGGGTAGACCAAAACGTGAAAAGATGTGGTTGATCATCAGGGCAACTGCTGTTTCTGCATTGCAGTTTGGGGCCGGGAGACATTCATCCACTTGGTAAACAAGCATGTGACCATCAACATGTACTTGTTTCCCCTAGACGAGCGAATCACAGGGCCTATGAAGTCGATTTGCAAATCTGACCATGGCAGTGTCATCCCCCTCTCTTGGAGAGGTGCCCGTGTGTGAGGGATGTTGGCTGAAATTGTGCACACACAAGACACCCCTTCAAGTATTGGTCGAGGTCCTGCCCCCTCTCTGGCCAGTATGCAACCTCTCTTAAGATCTCAAGCGTTGTATGAAACCCCCTATGATCGGCGGTGGCCGCATGATGGGCATGACTTAACATCAGGCTTCGGAATGAGGTAGGAACCAACCACTGTTCCTGGCCAGCTTTGGATTTCCTTACCAACAAACCGTCTTGGATTCGGAACATCTTTGGACATTTCATCAACACTCTAAGGTCCTCTTTCCCAATGTAATCGGTATCCGTCAGGGGAAAGTTCTCAGGGTCCTCAATGTGTTGGTAAAACTTACCAATTATTGGATCCCCCTTTTGAGCCGTAATCAAATCAGCATCTGGGGTCTCCTTACTCCATTGTGCAGTTGAAAGATCATTCTGAGCATTTGTCTGGGACCTAGTGATAGCAGTGACCTGGATTTCCCCCAACAGGGACTCAATCTCTATTAGATCCCCTTGGATGGCCCCGGTTTTGGCCAGCTGATCAGCTAAGTCATTTCCAGTTTTGTCTGGTCCCTCTACTTTGGAATGACCCTTGATCTTCTTCCAGTAGATGGTCATCCCATTCGAGGTTCAAATCAATATTTTGTATTAACTTCCCATGTCTCAAGGGTTTGTTATTCGCACATAACATGCCTCTGGTTTTCCAATTAACCAGGTGCTCCACGAACCCGTTCCGTACATAATCTGAATCTGTGATTATGACCAGTTTGTGGAGTTGATGTTGGACAGCAGTGAGGATGGCTTGATGCACAGCCATCAATTCTGCCACCTGACTACTTCGGGGACCAATTTTGTACCCAGCTGAGGGTTCTGGGGACTCATTCACCCATGCATTCCCTACGCCGGCCACCAGTTCTTTCTCTCCCTTGTTGTCAACATGGTAAGAGCATCCATCCACATAGACAGTGGGCATTCCCTCACACTTGTCTTCTTCAAATACTTTGTGTGGGGAATTAAGGTATGCCTCCATGTTGTCCTTAATTTTCAGACTTTCGTCCTCGAGACAGTTTTCTCTGGCACAATCATGCAAGTCAGCAAGACCTTGCGCGAGGGGACTCTTCTTGTTTTGGCCATATCTGACCTCCACAGGAAAGCCTTGCATTGACAGAATCCAGGAAGTAATTCGGAATTACTCACATTTCCGGCTCGGATTCTGTCACTTTGGAGATATTGCAGAGGCTGGTGTGGAGTCTCCACTATGATGTGTTCCCCCTGGATGAACGGGCGGTAATTCTTCAATGCCCACACCGTTGCCAGGAGTGCCTTCTCACAATTGTTGAATTTTGCCTCCACAGAGGATAAAGTTTTGCTCGCATAGGAGATTAATTTATTGACCTGGTCATGCTTTTGGTATAATACTGCCGTCAAGCACGTATAAGAGAACCCTGTCTCTAGGAAAAACTCCTTGTTTCTGACAGGGTAAGCTAGGCAGTGCGCTTGTGAGAGGCTTCTTTTGAGTTGTCTTACTGCCTCAGATTGTTCTGGACCCCATTCCCATTTTTACCCCTCCCCCCCTTCAAGAGATGAATCAGGGGTCTGGTGATCTCTGCGTATCCCTCAATTAACTTTCTGCTGTAATTAGTCAGTCCAAGGAGGTTCCTTAGTTCCCGCAGAGTTGTGGGGTCTTTCAGTTTCTGAAGTGCTTCCACTTTCTTTTCTTGGGAACAGAGACCCTGAGGAGTAATCTCATGCCCCAAGAAATTAACACAGGTTCTACACCACTGTGCCTTCTGAAAGGAAAGTTTTGCTCTGGGGGCCCTCAACTGGGTCAGAACATAACGGATCTCCGCTATATGTTCCTCCACAGTTGAACTTTTGATGAGGACATCATCTACATAAGCCAGGTTACCCCTCGCACCCAGGTCGGGCATGGCCTTGTGTAGGAAAATGTTGAATTCATTTCCGGAGTTGAGGTATCCGAAGGGAGTCCGGGTCCATGTGTACTGCTGGCCCCCGAAGGTAAAAGCCAGCTTGTATTGGTCCTCCCTACTGACAGGCACAGTCCAGTATCCATTGGTCAGGTCTATTGCAGTGAATACCTGTGACCCCTGAATCTGGGCCAGCCCTTGGTCAATGTAGGGAAGAGGCCATCGGGAAGTATGGACCCGTTTGTTGAGCTTCCTAAGGTCGGCGCAGAGTCTCCACTGGCCGTTTGGCTTCAATATTCCCAGCACCGAATTATTGAAGGTGCTGTGGACTGGACGGATTATTCCCCGGGACTCAAGGTTCTTAATTATTTCAGTAAGGGACTCCATGGATGCGAGAGGCAAGCGATATTGCTTCACAAACACTGGAGTCATGCCAGGGTCTGTGGGAATTGTTGTTGTGTGGATGTTGGTGCGACCACAGTCATATGAGTCTACTGCAAAGAGATCTTGGAAATCCAAGAAAACTTGTTTCAACTTTTGCTTCTGTTCCAGAGTCACACAGGCATCAGCTAGGTTGACTCTCTCTTCCACCATCTGCCTGAAACCTGGAAAGACTTCTGGTTTCGCTATCTCCGCGGCCTCCTCCAGCTGGGTGGAGAAGTCCCTGGTCAGAGTGCTGATTTGGACTGGTTTCTCAGGTGGGAAAGGAAGCCCTCATGGACCTGGAAAATCACCTCATCCCTTCTGAAGTCACAAGTCACATCTTCCTTGCCATAAGGGCAGGAAGAGTACACCAGGAAGTTCCCCCCATGCCGGGTAAAGATCCTGTCTGGTGTTGTATTGTTATCACTGTCACTGTCAAAACAGTCCTTGGGGATTGGTCCTAACAGTTCATTTCATAAATCAATGGAGAAATCTCGGTCATCAACCGCCATTCCAATAATGGTGCCCGCGGCTAGAGTAATACTCTTTAAGTCGCTGTTATCCACCTCTATTGGAATGGTGTCATGTTCTATGTTGACTAATGGTGTTGGGTTTACCCGCAACCCTTGCTGTTGGAGAGACGCATTTAGATGAATATAAGCATCAGGGTTTTTCAATTGTTGTCCTCTTTTAACTTTCACTTTCAGGGAGAATTGTCGGGTCCTTTCTGGGATGGTGACTTCCTCTTTAACCTGAATTTCAACTGCATAAGGTAGCAATTGAGCTGACCTAAATGCTTTTTCTGGATCATCAAAGCCCATGGGATTATCCGCTAATCAGGACCAAGCTTTGAAGTTTATTAGGTACAAACTAATGGCAAAGCGATTGAGAATGTCACTGCCTAAGTAAAAGGCGGCAGTGACGTCTCGCACGACCCAACAATTATGGACTATGCTCTTGTTGCCAATGGAGATTTTGAGCATACACCTGCTTGGCAGGAGATGTTTCGAATTGGGTGTTTCCAGATCCATTTCCCATTTGTCTATCAGTTTGAATGTGGGAATAGCTGGATCTTTTGGGAGTTGGCGGAACATGGCTTCGCTGATGAAGCTCTTACCGTTGTTCACACACACTCGGGCGAGAACAGAGTCCTTCCCATCATTTAACTGAACAGGGATGAACAACTGCTCTCCAATTTGCTGAACATTAGCCAGGCTTTGAGCTGATTTCACATCTTTCTGGACTATCGGAGTGGGAGTGTCTGATTGTGGATTAGTAAAGAATTTCAGAGTGTTTCCTTTCAGTGTGGAATACCACCTTAAACTGGAAGGAAGGTTGATTTTCAGAAATAGAGAGGACCCCCCATCACCAGTCTGTTGTCCTACTGCTATTACTGTCACATCTGGAATTTGGTTGTTCTGGAAGTGAAATTCTACTTAGTCAGATTTTTGTTCAACCATGTGGCATGTGCCGTTTAAACTAATATGGTTGACACTCTGTTTTAATTTTATTGATCGGCTAGTCTGAGACCAGAGGACCTTGTTTACGCAATCTATTAGGGGTGACAACCTTCTCAGGAGGTCATTCCCTAGTAAACCAGGGGTGCCCTCTGGAGTCACTAGTATGACTGGGTGTTTCACCTTGTGTCGCCCAATTTTGATGTCCAAATCTGCAGTCCCCTCGACGGGAATTTCCTTCCTGTCAAAGTTCTGGAGTTGTCCAGGAAGAGAGGTGAGAGGAATACAGTAATTCGCTCCCCTTCCTGCATTTAGTTCATCAAAGGCCCTTTTGGACAGAAGAGTAGCTTGGGATCCAGTGTCCACCAGTGCCAAAATTGTACCCTGCCCCTTTACTTGTACCGGGGAATAGTATCTCCCCTCCTTCTCCTCAAGGGGGCACAGATAATGCACATTTTTGGACAACTGGTGGGCTAATTTTCTGGTTTTGGACATTGGGAGAGAAGAGGTTTGGGCAGAATTCTGTGGAGAGTCATGGGAATCTGCAAGAAAAAGTTGGCAACCTGAAAGAGGATATTCGAGTTCCCCTGGTACTGGTCCTTGCCCGCCCCCCCCTTTTTGGAGGCAGTCACCAGAATGGGTTTAAACCCGGGGATTTTGATGCTGTTGGTTCTGGGATAGAATGATGGCGGCGACAGCTCAATCCCCACATCTACCCAGTCTGGGTTAGAATCCCTTGGGACCCATTTTTCCTTGGGAGGAGTTCCCCCATCTCTGAAGGAGAATATCCTTTTCCCAGGATCCTCTGAGGATCCCTCTCCCACAAATTGGAACACCTGTACCTCCTCCACAAAATGGGTCTGTTTGGGTCCTTTGTTTCTCCTACCTCCTCTTTGCTCCTTGGGTGGCAGACTTTCAGGGGTAGGAGATTTTGTTTCCGGTTCCTGGGTTTCCAGGGGCTGTTTACAAATGGGGAAGGAAGCTTCCTCCAAGGCTTTACACCCCCTTCCCCTTGTGCCTCCTCCCTGGGAAACGTTGGGTTATCGGGGTGCTGCCCCCTCATTGTTCTGCAGCACCGGGCCCAGAGTTTCGGGCATTCTGCGGTGGCATGCTCATCTGAGGGTTCTGTTGAGCCCTCAGTATGTAACCCAGATCCCGTGCCATATTTTGTACCTGGCGCTCAAGTTGGGAAACCCGCTCAGGATGATACAGGGTTCTGTTTTCTCCCCTGGGCTGATCCCGGGAAAGGTAGCTATCCCTTCTCTGGTAGTACCCCGGTTTGGGAAGATTTGGGTACCCCTCCACCTTTGGCCTCCCCTCTCCCGGATTTGGTGGTCTGGGCTCAGGGAAGTGGGGAAATAAGGATGGATGATTTTGGGGCTGGAAGTTGGGTGGATACCTGGGGAACAAGTTCTGCCCAGGATTTGGGGAATTTCTGCCCTCCTGTGGGAAGTTAGGAGGGAAGTTCCCTGGGTCAGGTGTTGGCTGGATTCCCCCTCCCCTTGGGCTGGAGGAGTCCACACGTAACCCAGCATGGGTCTGTTTCCCTTGTAGCGGGGACTTACATAGTCAGGGGAGCGAGGGACCCCATTGGTGGGATTACCTCCTTGACTCCCTGTGTGTGACTGGCCCGAGGGCCTTCTGGGCTTAGAATTATTTGGTGCCGGCAGGTTTTTAGGTCCCCCCATCTCCAAATCTAAAACGGGGGCAACCTTTACCTCTGCCACCTTGGCAGCAGCAGGGGTGCTGTTGGTTTTGGGGTTTTTGGGCTGATTCTTATTTTCCACCGGTTTCTGCACCTCATAGATGTGGGTGGCCTGCTCAATGACCCAGTCTAAAGATCTTTTCTCATGAAAATCTCTCACGAGCTGGGTCATTATGTATTTGGGTAAGGCATGGAAAAACATATTAACAAATTCCTTACTGTCGGTGCGCACCCTTTTGGTAGTCTGCGCAAAAGCACACTTTAACTCCTGCATAAATTCTTGTGGGGCGGGATCCTCCCCACATTGCAAATTGTAGGCTGCCTTGCAAGCCTCTTGAGGATTTCTATGAACAGAAAAATGTTTCAAGATGGCCGCCCTATAGTTGGACCATCTTGAATGATTTTGGTCCTCCAGCCCCGCAAAGAAACTGGAGTATTCTGTGGAGAATGTCCATTTGACGTACTGGATGCAGCTACCGCTGTCCTTCAAATGGAAAGTCTCCATTATTTGCTCAAAGAGCTCCAAGTGTTCCCAAACAGAATACTTGGAGTTCTTGTGATAAGGCGTGATGACACTCCTGATTGCCTTAATCTGTTTTAAGGGGTCCTTAAGCAAGGCCCTTTTTGCCTTATTGGCCTTTTTGGTTCGGGTAACCCTGGTCCATTCATCCTCCGACTCAGAAGCACTGCTCCCAGAGGTGCCCGTCTGATCTTCCAGGTTTTCCCGGATTCTGCGAGCCTGGTAATGGCTGGCAGAATGTGGGGACCTGGTCTCCCGTGTCCTGTGACGCTCAAAGGAGTCTTTAGATCCCTCCTTGCTGCCAGGATTTGATGGGTACCCCCCCCCCATTGACCTAACTGGGCAGAGGTTTTCAGGATGCCCTTAGTGGGCCTACTTGTCATGATCTCTGCTTCCAAAAGGTCAGGGTTTTCCCAACTCCCTTGGAAGCAGATCCATAACCCAGGTTCCGAGTGCCAACCAGTCCCAATTGGGACCTTTTGGACCCAGTCCTGGCGCCAGTGGCACCAGGCTCATAAATATGCCCAGCCCCAGCGCTGGAAGCGCCGGGCTCATAATGCTTGGGTGGACTTACCTGCAGCAGACCATGCTGCTTACTTGCCTGCCAGTTGAGCCTCTGATCCTCTTCTGTTTTCCTGTGGGGTGGGGCAGGAGCCACTCCCTAGATTCAGAACACTGGAACTCTTCTGGAAAGCAGGAACCCTTTTCTTACCTAGGCGTGGCTGTGGAAGGAGACACCTAAGCACTACAGGAGGCTATTTAAACCACACCCGATGGATGAATCTTGCTTTGCGTTATTCTGCATTCTCTGCAGCAGAACGCTCATCGTGTCTTCTGCATCTGATCCTGGGCCTAAGGAAAAAGGCTTACCATCCTGAATCCAGTCTTCAGCAACACCTATAAAGACAAGAAAGAACAGGTTAGCATTACGGTCTTCAGTGACAGCTCTTCACTTACCTGGTCCATCGGCTGTCACCAACGCCTCGCGCTGCATTCCGGCATCTGAGAGACAAAGGCTTACCTACTCTTCGTGCGCTCCGGAGGTCTTCACACTGCATTCCGGCATCTGAAAGACAAAAGCTTACCAACTCTTCGCACGCTCTGGAGGCCTTCGGCGCTGCATCCCACATCTGAAAGACAAAACAAGGTGCGTTTAAAGACATTGGGGAACTTTAATACTCACGTGCCATTACTCCTTTCCACATCTAACCCAGTGGGTATTCCGGCACCCTGCAGCCGCTCCGGACTTGTACCTGCAAAATAAAAAGACAGTTTGAGCGCATCGTGAAGCAGGCAACAAGCGCTTACTTACGTGCTTCCAGGCGCTTCTATTCATCACACGGGCTCCATCTTCAACTCACTTCAGCCCGTCATCCGCCATCGCCGGAACCCTGCAAAACAAGAAACATCATTACTAAAGACTTTAAAGACATTAGAATTACTCGAAACTTACTGTTCGTGCAGTAAACGACGGACAGCAGTCCTCTGAAGTCAAGAGGCCTGCTCCCCTTATCCAGTGAAGAAACTGGTTACAGCACCCTGCCCCGAGGCAGATGGAGAGCACGGCGTTCACTTACCTAAGGTGAGAGCGTTAACCTTTGGGGTTCTACAGGAGAAGAGAAAGGGAAGAAGAGAGAGACATTCAATAACCCAGTTCCTTAATCCCATATTTTCTATCTGCAGACATCTTACCCTTCGAGTCAGACATACAGTGCACAGAGGTCCAGCCCAAAGAGCCAGCCGTGTGTTACACATCACATTTGAAGATACGGTATACGCCCAGTCAAGACCGGCGCCTCTATGGGAATCAGGTGAGCGTTACAGAACGCAAAGCCTACCACAAAACTCCCGTCCAGGCGCTATGGAAACCTCGGATACCGACCCGCTAGCCCAGTTACTTGGGGAACTAAGGGCAGAAGTGCATGCAGCCCGTCAGGAAATGAACGCTCTAAGAAGGGAACTGATTATTTCCAAGGAGCGAACAGATGATCTTGCTAGACAATTGCTACAGTCACAAGCCGGACAGACCCCGTTACCCGCATCTGGGGGAAATCTTCCTTCTACATCCTCTATGAATCCAGTGCAGATCAACCTACCTGGGAATGTACCTCTGGCTCCGCCTGAACGATTTTCTGGTGACCCAAAGAGGTTTGCAGTATTTATCAATCAGTGCCGGTTGCATTTCTTATGCCGGCCAGCAGCCTTTCCAACTGATCAAGCTAAAGTAGCTTTCGTGCTTTCGTACCTTAGTGGCAATGCGGCAGACTGGTCGATCCCTCTAGTAAATCAAGATGATCTAGTCCTCCATGATTTTCAAGCTTTTCAGCTCAGTATGGAAAAACTGTTCGAAAGACATTCACAGGGGCAGGCCTTGGACAATGAGCTTCTTTCGTTGCGACAAGGTAATCAGGACCTTTTGGCTTATATTGCGTCTTTCAACAGACTGATAGTGGAAACTCAATGGCCTGAGGACAAAAGGATTACGCTGTTTTATAGAGGTCTACGTGGAGAGCTCAAAGATGTGTTAGCCCAAGTAGTGAATCCCCCACAAGATTGTTCGGACTAAATAGACTTAGTCGTTCAAATAGATCACAGACTGCAGAACAGGAAGGCCGATCGTTCCAAGTTTGATGCTCGAGTATTTTCCAAACCGCCAACTCCTTCCAAAGGAATAGACTCCGGGGAACCCATGCAAATAGGGGGTCTGAAAGGTCCTCTAACACAAAAGGAGCGGGAAAGGAGAAAACAGTTGCAATTATGCCTCTATTGCGGAAACTCAGGGCACTTTCTTCGAGACTGTCCGGTGAAACCTGCCAAGAAGGCAGTAGGAGCTGCAGTTACCAAAGTTACAAACTCTGAGCAGGGAAACGACCTCGCCCGACAAGAATAGAGGTCCTCTTGCCGAACGTGAAAACCAGTTCCGTGACCTCGCATTTCGTGATACCTATGGTCCTCATTAGCCCTGATAATCCGGATCGATTACATGCAATTGAAGCTTACGTCGACAGCAGTGCCATCGGCAATTATGTGGATCATGAAATGGTTTTGAGGATGAATCTAACTCTTTGTCCCAAGGCTGTAAAGGACGTCATTACTACGGTGGATGGTACGGAGATAGCCTCCGGGCCAGTAACGCATACCACTCAAGAGGTGACGCTAGTAAGTCAAGATGGACACCATGAGAAGATCGTGTTCGATGTGATCAAGGCCCCTCAGTTTCAGATTATTCTAGGAATACCTTGGTTAGAGAAACACAATCCTCTGATCGATTGGCGAGCAAGAACGGTCCAGTTTCCAGAAGGTGTCTCTACTTGTCACCCTCCACCTGGTGTTGCACTGGCAGCAATTTCTTCAGAGACTCCCCAGTTACCTCCCGAATACCTAGAATACCAAGATGTTTTCCGGAAGGATCAGGCTAACTCTCTACCTCCTCATAGGTCTTATGACTACCAGATAGACCTGATACCTGGATCTACTCCTCCTTGTAGTAGAATTTATGCCCTCACCGAGCCTGAGAACCTTCACCTTCGACAATACCTGGATCAATACCTGGCAAATGGGTTTATTCGTCCTTCCAAGTCCCCTGCTTCTTCAGCTTTGTTCTTCGTTCCAAAAAAGGAAGGAGACCTTAGAACTTGTATAGATTATCGCTCCCTGAACCAGATCACCGTTAAGAATAGATATCCGTTACCTTTGATCCCTGAACTCCTGGACCAAGTCAGAAAAGCATGCATATATACAAAGCTGGATCTTAGAGGAGCTTACCACTTGGTACGAGTAAAAGAGGGCGATGAATGGAAGACGGCCTTCCACACCAAGTATGGGCTATTTGAATATCAGGTCATGCCCTTCGGACTTTGCAATGCCCCGGCCGCCTTTCAATATTTTATGAACGATGTCCTCAGAGAGCTCATAGATGTGTGTGTTGTTGTTTACATTGACGACATCCTCGTTTATTCTTCATTGGAATCTGAACATCGGAAACACGTGAAAATGGTCCTCGAAAGATTGCGTCAACACAAACTTTTCGCTAAGTTGGAAAAATGTGTTTTCAACGTGACTGAAGTTGAATTCTTGGGATTCATATTATCACCTGGCGGAGTGCGTATGGATTCAAAGAAGGTTGATGCAGTTCTCAAATGGCCATCACCATCCTCCGTAAAAGGTGCGCAAAGCATGTTAGGCTTCGCTAACTTTTACCGCAGGTTTATCCCCGAATTCTCTCGAATAGTCCAGCCCATCACTGCCTTGTTAAAGAAAAACAAACGTTTTGAATGGTCTACCGAGGCAGAACAAGCTTTCCAGGATTTGAAGACTAAATTTATCTCTGCACCAATCTTAAAACACCCTCACCCCGAACTCCCCTACATCGTGGAAACTGATGCTTCAAGCCTTGCCATGGGGGCAGTTCTATCACAAAAGGACCCGGTAACCAATCAGTTGCATCCCGTGGCATTTTGGTCCCGCAAATTCTCGCCTCCTGAAATCAATTACACGATTACTGACAAGGAACTTCTGGCTATCAAGTCTGCCTTTAAGGCTTGGCGGCATTATCTGCTGAGGGCCCGACACACCGTTACTGTGATTACGGATCACCGAAACCTGCAATATTTGAAAACCGCAAAAGCCCAATCCTCTAGACAACTCCGTTGGGCATTATTCTTTGCCGAGTTTGACTTCATAATTACCTATCGACCTGGTACAAAGAATGGTAAAGCTGATGCCCTTTCTCGGATGGGAGTGGAAGAACACTTGATCAACCCTAAACCTGTACCAATCATTCCCGAACAAAGAATTCTGGGTGTAATCGCCACAGAATCCATAGAGGAAGTTAAGGATAAAGCCAGGCAACTTGTAACTCCAGCAGACATACAGAATTGGCATCTGCAGGGAAAGGACTTTGCAGTAAAGGACAACTTATTGTATTTCCAAGAACGATTATACCTACCCAGCACAGATTTACAGAAAAAAGTAATCTCTTGTTATCACGATTCTTTAATGGAAGGACATCCCGGTATGGCCAAGACCTCAGAAAAGATCAAGCGCTACTTCTGGTGGCCGTCTTGGAAAAAAGATATCAGAGACTTTATAATGTCCTGTGGAGTATGCGCCCAAAACAAGAGTCAAAAGGAAAGACCAGCAGGCCTCTTACGTCCTATTGACATCCCACCTCGCCCTTGGCATACGCTTTCTATGGACTTCATCACCGATCTACCTCCATGCTCCGGATACAATACGATTCTAGTAATCGTGGACTTATTCTCCAAGATGGCGCATTTCATTCCGCTCAAAGGCTTGCCAACAGCAGCAACTCTGGCCCGAGAATTTCTCGAAAACATCGTCCGACTGCACGGTTTTCCTTCGGTTCTAATTTCGGATCGAGGTAGTCAATTTATTTCTCATTTTTGGCGAAGTTGCTGTCGGTCGGCTCAAATTGATGTGAGACTATCGACCAGTCACCACCCTCAGACCGACGGACAAACCGAGAGGACCAATCAAACTCTGGAACAGTATTTACGCTGCATGCTGCAACAAACTGAAAAAACTTGGAAAGACATCTTTTGGATAGCCGAATATGCCTACAATAACTCTGTCCATTCGGGAACTGGGAAAACCCCGTTTTTTCTTTTGTACGGCAGTCACCCTCGAACCTCGGAGTTGGATCCCCTCCAAGATCTTGAAACACCAGCAGTAGACTACCTGCATTCTACAATCACCCACGCCTTTAAGGAAGCTGTTTCTCACCTTCAAAGGGCTAAAGAACAATACAAGAAAGGAGCAGATCAACATCGGAAGGAAGCCCCTCAATATCAAGTAGGGGATCAAGTATGGTTATCCACCAAATATCTACCTCTAAAAGGGCCACGCACTTTCAACCCAAGATACCTTGGTCCCTATTCCATCACTACCATAGTAAACCCAGTAGCGGTCAAGTTGGACTTGCGCCCGCACATGAAGATACATCCGGTCTTCCACGTCTCTCTATTAAAACCCGTGCAACCTCAAACCCGACTAACTAAATCTCCAAAACCTATCCTAGTTGATGGAGAACTCGAGTTTGAAGTCAAAAGCATTCTGGACTCCAAGATCTCCAAATCTAAACTATTTTACCTAATTGACTGGAAAGGCTACGGCCCCCAGGAGAGATCCTGGGAACCTGCTGAATATGTCCACGCTCCTCGCCTAATCAAAAGATTTCACCGAACATTTTCTGACAAGCCAAAACCCCCAGAGAAGCCCGGTTTGGGAGGGGCCTTGGGGGGGGGGGGGGTACTGTCATGATCTCTGCTTCCAAAAGGTCAGGGTTTTCCCAACTCCCTTGGAAGCAGATCCATAACCCAGGTTCCGAGTGCCAACCAGTCCCAATTGGGACCTTTTGGACCCAGTCCTGGCGCCAGTGGCACCAGGCTCATAAATATGCCCAGTCTCAGCGCTGGAAGCGCTGGGCTCATAATGCTTGGGTGGACTTACCTGCAGCAGACCATGCTGCTTACTTGCCTGCCAGTTGAGCCTCTGATCCTCTTCTGTTTGGAACAACTTTTCCTGTTGGGTGGGGCAGGAGCCACTCCCTAGATTCAGAACACTGGAACTCTTCTGGAAAGCAGGAACTCTTTTCTTACCTAGGCGTGGCTGTGGAAGGAGACACCTAAGCACTACAGGAGGCTATTTAAACCACACCCGATGGATGAATCTTGCTTTGCGTTATTCTGCATCCTCTGCAGCAGAACGCTCATCGTGTCTTCTGCATCTGATCCTGGGCCTAAGGAAAAAGGCTTACCATCCTGAATCCAGTCTTCAGCAACACCTATAAAGACAAGAAAGAACAGGTTAGCATTACGGTCTTCAGTGACAGCTCTTCACTTACCTGGTCCATCGGCTGTCACCAACGCCTCGCGCTGCATTCCGGCATCCGAAAGACAAAGGCTTACCTACTCTTTGTGCGCTCCGGAGGTCTTCACACTGCATTCCGGCATCTGAAAGACAAAAGCTTACCAACTCTTTGCACGCTCCGGAGGCCTTCGGCGCTGCATCCCGCATGTGAAAGACAAAACAAGGTGCGTTTAAAGACATTGGGGAACTTTAATACTCACGTGCCATTACTCCTTTCCACATCTAACCCAGTGGGTATTCCGGCACCCTGCAGCCGCTCCGGACTTGTACCTGCAAAATAAAAAGACAGTTAGAGCGCATCGTGAAGCAGGCAACAAGCGCTTACTTACGTGCTTCCAGGCGCTTCTATTCATCACACGGGCTCCATCTTCAACTCACTTCAGCCCGTCATCCGCCATCGCCGGAACCCTGCAAAACAAGAAACATCATTACTAAAGACTTTAAAGGCATTAGAATTACTCGAAACTTACCGTTCGTGCAGTAAACGACGGACAGCAGTCCTCTGAAGTCAAGAGGCCTGCTCCCCTTATCCAGTGAAGAAACTGGTTACAGCACCCTGCCCCGAGGCAGATGGAGAGCACGGCGTTCACTTACCTAAGGTGAGAGCGTTAACCTTTGGGGTTCTACAGGAGAAGAGAAAGGGAAGAAGAGAGAGACATTCAATAACACAGTTCCTTAATCCCATATTTTCTATCTGCAGACATCTTACCCTTCGAGTCAGTCATACAGTGCACAGAGGTCCAGCCCAAAGAGCCAGCCGTGTGTTACACATCACCTTTGAAGATACGGTATACGCCCAGTCAAGACCGGCGCCTCTACGGGAATCAGGTAAGCGTTACACTACTCTCCTAGGGTTCCCCACTAAATTGCACTGTGCTGGGGTGCCCATTCCCGGATGCCTGCCCCTCCATTCCTGAGTGGTACTGGCCTATGAGCCCCATACTTTTGGCTGGATAGTAATCTGCCATCCATGTGGCCCTGTGCTCATGTGCACCAGGGGACATGGGGGTGGCAGAGTCCAAGGACTGGGAAAGATGAAGGCCTCTGGTACTAGGGCTCCTGAGGTTATGCTCAGGGGTTTCCCTTTCCCAGCGAACTTCATCTCTATCAGCCCCTGCTCCCTGTTACAATGCAAGAGCCTGGGCTTTCAGTTCCTCAACCAAGGCCTTAATAGACTCTATCAGTCTCTCCTGCATAGCTACCTGTTGCTGGAGCCTATCATTGTGTTGACAGAGAGCCTCATTTTCCCTCTGTGCTTCCTGATTGGTCCTGGAGCACTGGGTCAGTCTTTGCTGCAGGGTGGTTACCTCCTGTGCACCGTCCCTACTGGCTTGCTCCTTTCTTGTCAGAGCATCTTCCACCCTCCTGGTGTGCTCTAACAAGTTCTGATGCTCTTTTTGGGGGTCACCGAGTCCCTGGAGGGCCAAGTGATTTTCTTGAATTTTTCTTTTTAAGTGGCAGACTTCCTGGCCTAAGGTGTCCCTTTCCTGAGCAAGAGCCTGCATCTGTGCCACCAGGTCGTCCCTCTGCCTTTGAAAGGCACCAGCTTTCTGGCGCTGCTCCTCAAATTATGTCTGGGTGTCCAGGTCTTTCAGAATCAGTTTGTTGCTCTCTGCCTTCTCCCTATCTAGTTGGATTTTTGCAGGGTGGCTACCTGCTCTGTGCATGCCCTGATGAAATTGATCTGTTGCCCCAGCTTTTTCTGGCACTGCAGTAAGGAGTCCAAACTGTCTTGGTGCTCCTTCTGCAAAGCCAGAATTCTGGTATCCTGGTCAGCCTTTTCCTGTTGCAGGATATCCATATCCTCCTTTATTTTAATGATGTACTGTCTATCATTTTCTGACTCCTGGCTCCTGTGCAGCCTCTGCTCGGAAGAGACCTGGTCAGATTGGGCCTTCTCTAATGCCATCTGTTGCCTATTTGCCAGATCTTGGCCTTCAGCACATTTGTCCTGTATGGCTCCCATGTATAAATATAAATATGCCACTATCCTGGCAATCTTGTCGTGCTCATCTTTGGCCTTAGGGGCCATATATAGTTCACTCAGGGCCACATGTAAAGGACCCTGATCTCTCCATATATCTGACCCTGTTGCAGTGATCTGGGGTGTGATTGCCTGCAACCACACCGTCTGATCCTGTTCTGTCCATTCGCCTCTCACAAATAGCTTATGTAAGAGGTGCTCTCTGGCTATTTTGATGTCTACCAGTGTCGTCATTCTGGAAATTGATTTCCTTCCTGACTTACAGAAGTTAGTATTTTATTTTGCAAAACAGACCGTTTCCTTAGAGCGTTCCTTTGAGGAGTGCTTTTAGAGCGTAACACAGCGTGGTGATCCAACATGGTTTATGTATCCTGTCAGTTAGCACACTGTATTAAGCTGCACAAGTGGTAGTTCTAATCCAGACGTCCCGTTACGAGCACCCACTTTGAAAGTGACTTCAATTCAGCACTCCAACTAAGTCAATGTCTAGTCTGGGATGCCCAATGGAAGGCCTTATTTATATATTTTTATGACAAGTTCATAAATCTGGATGATGAACCCTTATATAACACCCCTCTCTTTGAATCCCCCTGACCTCACTGAGCCAAGAAGTAGGTTTGTTTTGCAAATTAAAAGATTTATTTGAAAAATTAAACAACATATATATATCACACTTTTATGAATAAATTAATATTTGATCAAACGCTTATGAATATTACAGTGATTAACAGTGGATAATATTACAGTAGCACAATTCTTTAATTACTTAGGAGTTGGTATAGAAAGGATAAGGTAGCAGAGAATACTTTGTATGGTTTCAAGGAAAAGCAATGATGGAAACAATGCAGCACAGAATAAACTGGATATGGTTTCAACAAGAGATAATCTGATCACTTTTTCCTCAATCCCCTCCTATGCCATATGAAGAGATGGAAATGAGGGCACACAGGTTTTCAGGAATACAATCAGAAGCAGTTCAGTTCCCGTTTCCCTCAGCAAGCTTAGAGAAACAGGGATGATTTTAAAACGCAGGCCAAATACTTTTACATGTGATTTGCAATGAAGTGAAAAATACGCTAAAAATTATTTTAATTCCCTATAGGAGATTCAGGGTAGTTGACAGCTACTATGAATTAGTTCAGATCAACACTAGCAATGATTCAGGAATGAATATCAGAGTGAAACGAAATTCAGCAGTTGCAAGCAAGAAGCAGCTATTTTTTTACAAGTGGTGAAATGGAGTCAAATTGCCATTGGTGGCACTTTTTCCGAGTGCATCGATAACAATCGCGATTACGGAAAAACTATAAGGAGTTGAAATGTCTTAGATTCTTAGCTTTAAGATGGCAGTTAAATTTCGCTTCTAGGACGTGCGGTTCAAAAGATGCGGACGGTTTTGTGGAGGTAGATTTTCAGAAATGAAGAAGGACAAATGACACTTTCACAGCTTTCAAATCACAGAATGGACACACGATTTCTATGCAATTCTAAATAGGTTGAAATGGATGGGATGAGATTATTTTAGACTAAGAGATGACTATGCACAGTTCTGGCTGGATACTCACTCCTAATTTTGGACCGGAATGGTCCTTGGACTGCACTCTCGCCACGGGACGGTCTCTGCCACTAGTTCTGCTCACAGCGTGGCCTCTGGTCTGGGTCTGGCACTGCACAGCGGTCTGGTCTGCTATCGGCACTGCACAGCAGTCTGGTCTGGTCTGCTATCGGCATTGCATAGCGGTCGGGTCTGGTTCTGACGGGTTCTGGCTACAGCTCTGCTTTCTGGGTCTAGTTCTGGCACAGAGTTCTAGCCAGAAGCAGAAACAGCACAGCCCAGCTGTTTTATTCTGATGTGCCCCTTGGAAGTCTGGGTTAAAATCAGTTTGCAAGATCGGAAGGCCAGCTGAGAAGAGTTCAGCTTGCAGTAGGCCCTCTGCTTCAAAGTTCTGGAATCTGGAGTCTGGTTTTCTTGTGCAGAGCGTCCCGCCAATGTTCAGGTGATGAGTGAATCTGGAAGTTCCCCCACTAAGGCTTGCCATCCTTACTTATAGCAGAAATTGAATCACCAAAATGGGTGTGTGCGTGGGCATAACTAAGCCTGCCCCTCACAACTTATCATTGGTCAAATTCTCCTCTCTCCCTTGATTGGAGGAAGGAAATGGAGTGTCATCGTGATGAAGTAGGTTTATGGGTCAGATAATCCGCCCCTTATCACTTTGCACACAAATCTATTTTTGATTCAAATGCATATTTATCTATGTACAATTTTTCTAATATTATATGTCCAGTTAACATATTTTCTGTAGCACCAAATCATCCGATCCCTGTCTTTGTAAGATGTTGTCTCCACTTCTGACAGAATTCTGCCCTTTTCATCCAGAACACAATATCTAAATGTTTCCAGAATTTACACAAATGTGCGCAAGGAATATGGGCATCAGATGATGAAGTGTCAGATTTTTAACATACAGACATTTGAAGTAATACTCTATTTTCCGCTACTACCCCCCAGAACATACCACAGAGTCCTAACACCTCTTAAAATGTGCACAGAAAAATCACAGGAATGATATTATTTATATAATTTTTGACAATTTTGTACTATGAATTATCCATCTTTTTAAAATTATGCTCTGGCCCAGATGGGTGTGGTTAAGTCCCAAAGCACATGGGGGAATTTCTTGTTTGTCCCCGCCTCCAAGCTCAGCTGGCTCACAGGGGCAGTGTCCCACCCATTTCCTTCCAAAAGGAAGCCATTTACTACCTCCTGATTTAGCAATGGCTTTGAGCCAAGGGAAGTTCATTGTTCTGTTTCTCTGCAGTCCCAGGTACCCCTCCCCTGATTCAATCAGAGAGGTGTAATCTCCTTTTGGTGGGGGCCGCAGAAGGCATGCCAGGCCTGTGAATGCAGTTGCTGGGCAAGTTTCAACTCCTGTTGGGGGTAGTTGCCGGGCAGAATTCAATCCCTTTAAGCCAGGCTTCAGCCAAATGTCACTTTTGTTCCAATTTTTCTTCATTCAACTCAAACTTACAATTTTTACACATGCAGCTAGAACGCTGATTCTAAGTTCAAAACTATGACATTTAAACTGTTGAAACCTATGTGACACTCAAAAGTAGGTCACTCATTTATTTTAAACATTTCGATTTTAGTGGTTTTAAATCCAATTTCACTTAAGCTGCTGACATCCACAGCTCAGTCAGTTTTGTTATGAACATTATTTTAGGCTCTTCATCTTTCCAGATTTTGTATGCACACAAGACTTCATTCTACCAGACGTCTGCTGGTGTTCAGTAAGATTTTTGAATATCTTGCAGTGTTTGAAATCGGCATTTTGAGCTTGCATTCAGAGAAACAAATGTGATTTCAAAGCACTTTTTGAGCTAACAGGCACTGCTGTTTTTCCTTTGGCACCACGTTTCACTCATGGCGCTTCTGGCCCATCACGCTCGCACTGGTGAGTGGCAGGTCAGGCGACCATTTTGGTGTGCGCAAAAACTGTGCGGTTTTCCTGGTTTCTGGCGCAAATGTGGGCTTTTCGGCCATCTTGGATTTTCTAAGCCCACAGCACCAAATGTTGCAGCATAATAACTCGAACATGGGTCAATACAACTGACAATGTTTTGGTTACAGACTGTAGAATTGATGATTACCATGTCTCCCTTGCATTGTTCTTTTTCGTCAATGCTCTCAGCATCAACTGGGCATCCCTTTTGGTCATCTCCCACTCCTTACGTTTCACCCAGTTTTTGTAGGTATCCTTTAGTTTTAGGATACACTTTATGGCGGATACCTTGTCTCGCCATTTGAGTAGTGTCAACTCACGTCTTAAATTTAGTTTTTTCTTGGCTAGTTCGGTGCTGTAGGCGTGTCTATGAGAAGTTTGCTTAAGTTGGAAACTGTGCCTGAGTTTTTGGTGGACCTCTAACAATGGAAGATAGTTCTGTTAGCGAGACTCAGTTGTCCATCACCGTTTAGCTCATTGTGCAGGTTTTGGGCCATGTTGCTGACATCGCGTTTGAGGAGCCTTAGCCTGGTGCCTCTGTTCTCCACCTTAACTTTACACTGGTATGACCAGGTTTGTCGGGCGTCATCTGTAAGCCAATGCACTCTGAGTAGATTATGGTCGCTTTGTTATGTACGGGTTACCTCTAAGGATTTAATTGCGCCAGACAGACTTCTGGAAACAAAGAAGTAGTCAATAACTGAAGCCCAGCTCGCCAAGTGCCACGTTGGCTTGCATATTTTCTCCTTTTCTAAGGATCTGTTTAGCATATGTACATCACGGGATTTCATCAGTCGACCCCAATGTGCTCCTCTTTGGCTTTTCTGGCACTGGGAATTTGTCTGGTCTTTTGCCTCATCGGGTCACACGTCTCCACAGGAAAGGTTTAGAGCACCGCAAAGTATTATAGAGGAATTATCCCGATTGTACGCCTCGTTTATAACCTGTGAAGAGTCTAGCAGCATTTGGGCCTTGTCCCTTATCTTCGGGTTCAAATATATGTTGATTAAGGCATTAAACGTATTTGTCTTTGCTAGGGACAATGCAGTATTAGCTCGTTTTATGACAGTCTGCTGTATATAGGGCCTGTGGTTAATTGATCTAAGTAGTTCAAAAGATGAGATTTATCAGCATCAACAGGCCGTCAGCGGGGCAACCCCTCGTAGATATAAGTGCCGGGTTCAAGAAGGACACATAGCCACCCAGGGCAAGGTTTCTACAAAGCAATGTTTCCTGCAAACAGATCAAATTCTGCGTGGTTCCTTTCGGCGGTCCCTTTTTTTGTCAGGTGTGAGGAGTCTCTTGTATTCCAGGACACCAAAGACAGGGCGGGCCGCCCTGTGTTCCCTTCGGCTCACTGCTAGACTTCTTTTATTGGGAATTTTAAGACCTGGTGTCACAAACAACTTGAACCAAGTGGCACCAATCTGCCCTGGGGATTATCCCCCACCTTTTCAATTGTCAGGATTAGGTTTTCCCTCTCCTTCCTTGCTGTGAATTGCCACAGGCCTGGTCCTTTTAGCAGTCTTTCTGCGTGAATGGCAGGCTTTGGGTTTCTTAAGGCCCTCCTTTTCTGGTTAGTTTCTAAGGCACGCTTCTGCTCTCTACTTGGTGATCTAGATGGAGTTTCTCGGTTTGTAGGATCATTGTCTTGGGATTCATGCCCACTCAGGCTAGTTACATCAAAGCCTACGGAGAGCAAGCTGGTGAACCAAATGGGAGCATGTACCCTGAATAAGTGCACAGAACCATTCTCCTGCTGTGAAGCAGAGGGATTTTGAGCTGGAATGGGCATCTTGAAGCTCTGCTTCAGAAGTAATCCAAGAGGTTGAGGATGGTAGAAAAAGACATCTCTATACTTTAGAACAGCAAAGAAAGGAGAGCGAAAAAGTGGCAGGCAGAGAGTGGGAGGGGGAGCTGCTCTATTGCCCTATCTAAAGCACCTTGGAAGTGAGATTTGATAAAAGGTGTTGTAACGAAGGCATGGTATCAAACAGTGAAGACATACACAAGTGATCACAGTTCAAGGGCGATTATTGAACTACAATGGGTTGGTTGAATGCCCATCTAACCCTCAGTCTAAGGATGGGCGTAAGCTAAAACCATCAAATAATAAATAACGCTGCCCTAGTAGAGTCTCTGTCCAAATAAAAGGGCCTATACTGGTAAACCTATTATCAATCCTTACATCTAAATACAAATGGTGTGGGCTAACAATGTATGCAAAAGAAAAAAGTGTTCAAGAAAGAATACGTCAGGCTAGTTAAGCAGTTGGCTTCCCTGCCCCACGTTTTCAGCATGGGTCAAGGCAGCATGTTTGAGCTTTGCATACACTCTGGCTTCTCTGCCATGACGATACAGTTCAAAGCATAGGTACCAGGGCCTTTTGTGCAAAGTCTCTTTGCCATTCAAAGTCTTTTTATTGCAGAGGGCCCGACGTAACAAACGAGCACTAAATTTCCTTTCTTCCCAGGTTTTTCACATTTACAAGTTCTCAGGTTCACTATTCACCATGGGTCTCTCTCCATCGGGTTCGGACCCCTTTTCAGCACAATATTCACAATTGGTCTCCCTCAATCATGCTCGGACCGCAGATCTCCCTCAATCGTGCTCGGACCCCTTAAATCAATGTTCTCAATTGGTCTCCCTCGCTCAGGCTCAAAGAAATCGAAGACTTTTGATTGTGCAGTGGATTTTGCTTAAACAGTTGCAGGACCACATTGATTCACTTAATTTCTCATTTTCATCTTTTACTTGTATTTTTAATCACTTTTAGCTGGACACCTTACAGAGACCTTCGATTGAGCACACTCACATTGCCAGACCACTCTGTCACAGGTGTTGTAGCTTTCTTCTCTTAGTTCAAACATCCATCAGCAATTCAGCTATCCTTGCGTCTTTCATCACACGCGTTACAAATCTTAATTCTTGCGCTCTTTATTCAGTGTTGCCGCTTGCAACCTGGACTTCAACAGAGACCGGTCTTGCATCAGTCTCCCCAACTCACAGGCTGTGTTAATCTTACTGCTGCTGATTTACTCTTGGAGCCAATGACTGTACCACGGCGGGTGCTGCTCCTCCCCAACCCGATCAGCCATGTAGGAGGACCCTGCGTATCTCCAACACACCATGCAGGATTTTTATTTCCTGGCCTTAAACCTTTCAATCGAAGGACTTTGCGAAGTAATGGTTCTCCACAGGAAAGGTCAAGGGTATCCCTCCTGGTGCACCCTTCTTGGTTTGCTGTCATTCTCCCCTCGTTTAGCTGCCATCTAGAAAACACTGTTCCTTCGTGCGCTTTGCCTCCCTCAGAGCGTGCTCGTGTGCTCTACTTTCTATCCATATGGGGAAGCTTAATGGAAGTCAGGTACCATTAATTGCCTGACCATAGTAGTGGGAAATGTCAGGTACTATGCTCGGGTGTGAGTGTTTTCACCCAGAGCGGGCAGTCCATGTGAAGATGTTCGTGTAGGGAAAGGGGGAAGATGGGGTAGAGTTCCCAAATATCCTACCGGATAGGATGGGTTAAAGGTGTTACAGGGAAGGGGATACCACGTCTTGCCATACAGCGTCCCACTCCCCAAAGCCCCCTCACCCAGGTGATCCTCCCGCACTGATCCACCCCCAGGAACTGGATCCAAAAGAAATGGTCGTGACCTGGTCACCTGGATGACAGATGCCCGGGGACTAGTGGGTAAGACACCTGGTTTCTCAGTGTCTAGTAGAGGGTGGTAGAACACAAATGTGAAAAGGAAGAACAAGGCAGTGAAAAATAAACAACTTGAAGCCAATGAAAGTATCCATCCATATCTTCTTTTTCAATCATTAATTATCTCATGTGTACATTTTCACATTAGTTGCATTATCTCCCAACACGTGTTTCCCCACAGTTGTGACTGTGGTTCCTCAGGAGAGATTCCTTGTTTCTGTTTTTTTGGCATCCCGGTTTTAAAAGAGTAGCTTGAGTTTTAGGTATATTTTCATTCTCCTTTTCTCGTAATTGTGTTTAGGATTTTCTCAGCAAATCTTGCAAAATTCATATATTCTTCTCCTCCCGCGATAAGGTAGGATTGCCTTTTGCGCCTTCACAGTCGACGACCATGGTGTTGAAACCGCCAATGAAAATGGCGTCAACACCTTTGGCTGTATCGAAGCCTTCTTCGACAGCATTGAAGCCTCCTTCGACAACGTCAAAGCCAGCGTCGTCTTTTTCGACACCTTTATCGAGGCATTATTTGATTCCAATACCCAAGTCGATGCCATTTCCCATGCCTAAGTCAATACCACCCTCTTTAACTGAAAAAGCTTTACATCCTCAACCCAGACAGGAATTTTTCAGATCCATGTCAGCCATCCATTTTTGAAGAACACTCCTCTGCAAAGGATGTTACTTCAGCTGGAGTTAGGTTTGGTGTCAGAGAGGTCCCTGAAGAGCTAGTTGACCTGAATACCAAAATAACAGATCTTTGATGGCTTACAAAATGCCAGTGTCTTAGACACTTTACCTGATGTGGAATTTGAGAGTCCAGATCATGCTGATCCTAGTTATAGGAATCTTATGGGGAGGGTCATTAATTTTATGGGTTGGAAGGCAGCTTCCCCAGATTTCGAGCAGGGTGACATGACGTACATCCTGAGAGAAGGTCCTTTAAAAGATCCTGTTCTTCCATTCCATAAAGCACTTCAAAAAGAGGGTGATTGTAAATTGGAATACTCTGGATTCTATTTAAGCAGGAAACAAGAAATGCCCATGCCCCATTTCCTGGTCCCTCCCCTTCCACCCGCCTCCCATCCCGCCCACAGGCGAGTGATTGGCTGCCTGCTCTGCAGCCCCTGGGCCTAGCGCCCGTGTACTGCGACCCACCCCAGGCCCCCGAAGCCTCCCTCTCCCACCCCGCACCCTCTTCCTCGAGCCCGGTCCCACCCGCCCCGCCCCGTCCATCCCCGCTTTGATTGGGCCTCGAGCCCTTCATCTCTGGTCCTCCCAGGGAAGCCCTCTACCCGGCAGGCCCCTGCGGCAAAGGGCCCCAAGGCCAAGGGCGGCTCCAAAGATGGCGGCTCCAGGAAGTGTCAGCAGGTGTCCGCAGGAGAAGCCAGTAGCGAGCCATCAACCAGCAACTACGACGACTAGTAAGGTAGGGTGGCTTGAGTTGGGGAGAGATACAGCTCTACCCTAGATACCTGGCCACTAGGCAAAACCAATGTCTACCAATGTGATTACCCCTCATTGCCCCAAACTGCATTGATAGGCCTCTCTCCCACTATACAGGTGTCTCAAACTTAGCAGGGCCTCTGTACCCAAATTGCATTGTGTGATCCCAAACTGCATTGTTGGGCCTCTCTCCCACTATACAGGTGTCTCAAACTTAGCAGGGCCTCTGTACCCAAATTGCATTGTGAGATCCCAAACTGCATTGATAGCAGGGCCTCTGTGCCTGTCCCTAAATTTCATTGTGTGATTCCCAAACTGCATTTATAGCAGCGCCTCTGTGCCCAGATTGCATGGTGTGATCGCCAAACGACATTGATATGCCTCTCTCCCACTACACAGGTGTCTCAAACTTAGCAGGGCCTCTACCCAAATTGCATTGTGTGATCCCAGACTGCATTGATGGGCCTCTCTCCCACTATACAGGTGTCTCAAACTTAGCAGGGCCTCTGTGAACGAGAAATGCATTGTTAGATTCCCAAACTACATCGATAGCAGGGCCTCTGTGCCAAATTACATCGTGTGATCCCCTAACTGCACTGATAGCAGGGCCTCTGTGCCCAATTTGCACTGTGTGATTCCCAAACTACATCGATAGCAGGGCCTCTATGCCCAAATTGCATTGTGTGATCTCCAAGCTGCACTGATAGGCCTCTCTCCCACTAGACAGGTGTCTCAAACTTAGCAGGGCCTCTGTGACCAAATTTCCATTGTGTAATCCCAAACTGCATTGATAGCAGGGCATCTGTGCCCAAGGTGCACGGTCTGATTTCCAAACCACATTGATAGGCCTCTCTCCCACTGTGCAGGTGTCTCAAATCTAGCTCACTCGCATATTTAGCAAACTCTCAAGTGAGTCAGAAGCCACCAGCGCATTACGGTGGTAAGTCACTCTGACTAGGGCCTCTCGCATCACAAGGCGAAAGTCCAAGCTACGCCCGTCCAAGCCACCCTCCAACCAGCAGATACCCTTCCAACCCACACAGCCTCCTCAACATAGTGAACCGCGCTCAGGGAGACGGGCAGTAAAGAGAGCCACCGATAACACCCAACTTAATAACCCCTACCACCCCGCTTCCACCTCTAGGACAGCGACTGAACGAGTTGTCAACTCCATCCGGAACACCACCCACAGACGAGGCCCAAACTAGTAGCAGACACCCCCTCACCCGCCACTACACCACAAGACCGCAAGACAACCAGGCCAAAGCAGGACCAACTAGACGTCACCAAAGACTAAACAACTCTCAATCCTACAATGCCACACAAACGACCCATTCCGAGGAAAAGACAAAGATGAAAGAACAAACACTCCAGAACAGCAACTTAGAACAACAATCATAGACTGGACCCCCACAGACAGGAACACAAACCGAAGGAACTCTGGAAGAAGAGAAAAATCCCTCTACTTAAATCCATACCTTGCACACAACCGGCCACCACGGCAATCCAACCCAACATTAGAAGCAGCAACAAACCGCCTAACACAAGCAAGTAGAATAAGGATGACCAACACAAACAACAAACAGACGACCAACCCACTAACCCCCTACATCACCAAAGCAAGAGGAACTTCCAATCAACAACCACAATTCCCGGAAGACAAACCTAATGAAAACACAAAAAACCCAAGACAAAACCTAGAAGAACTTTTCGAAGACGCTGACACCCCGAATCCCACAGCCCAACAAGTGACCGATCAGGAAGGAAACCTCAACACCGAGTAGAAGTCGACCTCGACAAAGCCCAAACCAAACAACACCTCCAAACTTCACTGCAATCTAATAAACGCAAGATCCATGTCAAAACACTCAACAGAGATATTTGACCTACTCGACGACAACGGCATTGACATCCTGTTCATCACAGAAACATGGCTGGACGACAACTACAAAATCACATGCCAAAGCTGACTTCCGACCGACTCCAAATACCTACAAATAAACAGAAAAAACAGAAGAGGAGGCAGCGTTATAGCATTCAAAGAACACCTGAAAATAAAAACTGACGAACCACTCAACATCCTCAACTGCGAAACCATGATAATACACCTAACAGCGAACTCAAAAACCAACATCACATTCATCCTGGTATACAGACCACCAACATATGATGCAACATTCGTCGATAACTTCCTAGAAGCCATCACCAATTTAGCCATCAACCACGAACACCTGATCATCCTGGGGGACTTCGACATCTGGTTTGAAGACAGCCACGCCAACTCCCAAAACTCACTAATTGAACAACTCGCCACCATGAAACTACGACAACTAGTCAAAGGAGCAACGCACTCGGCAGGACACACGCTAGACGCAATCTTCGCCAAAGAAAAACTCATCACCACGGCACCTCCGATACAAATACTATGGAGCGACCATCTCATCATCCCATTCGTGATCACTCTGCCTACCCAAGCCTACATCCAACATCCGAAACTCACAACCACCACCAAAAGAAACTGGAAACACGTCAAAGAAAGCAACCTATTTGAACAACTGGAATTAACGAAACCCTCAACAACAGAACTCAAGCTAGCTACCCTAGACGGGAAAAGCAGAGATACTGCACAAATGGATCACAGATGCAATAGACAAGATCGCCCCAGAAAAACCGTTCACCCCATCAAAAAAAAAGCAATGGCAAAATGGTTCACCCCACTATTAAACGACATAAAAAAGGAAAACAAAAAGATGGAATTGGAATGGGGGAAAGAATACAACCCAGAGAAAAAAACACTGTACCAGAAACAAATCCGTGCATACAAGAAGGAAATTTAAAAGGCAAAGAGAAGACATTACGACGACAGAATCAACAATGCCATCAACACACAAAAAGAAATGTTTAGTATCATTGAAGAAATGAGAAACCCACCAGGCTGCGATAACACCCCAACCACCTCAGAAAGACTATGCAACGGCCTAGTAGATCACTTCAACAAAAGAAATCGACATCCGTCAAACCAGACAAAAGCGACCAACCAACCACAACATACAACCCAACGAACCTAACACGAAAACACAACACAAACTCTGAAGCTTTCCTGAAATATCAGCAGAGGCATTCGCAATGCTGGTAAAACGAAGCAAGAAAGCGGGATCACCCATGGACCCATGTCCCCCAGACATCCCCCAGACATCTACAAATCAATCCTCACGCAAAGATCGCCAGCAGAACACTACAACAGGGAGTGTACCGAAGATCTTCAAATCAGCATACATCAAGCCACTCTTGAAAAACGCAAGTGGTGACGTAGATGACCTCTCCAACTACAGACCGATCTCGAACATCCCCTACCCAGCAAAACGTCTAGAAACCTACGTATATAAACTAACCCAAGAAAAACACCATCTGCTGGAACAAGCTCAAATCGATTTCAGACCAGCGAGAGGAACGGAAACAGCACTACTATCCATCTGGGACGACCTCAAAACTAAAGCAGACTCAAACACTACCTCAGCCCTTATTCGCTCAACCTCTCCGCAGCCTTCGACACAGTTAGCTACGACACCCTGACCAAAATACTAGAAGACATAGGCATAACAGACACAGCACTACGCTGGACCAAATCATTCCTAGCAGACAGAACAGAAACCGTATGGATAAAACCTTTCAAATCCACCCCACGAGTTAACGACTGTGGAGTACCACAAGGATCCTCACTATCTCCACTATATTTCAACATCTATCAGACTCCGGTCATCAGAATCTTCAAAAAATACAACATTACATGTTACAACTACGCAGATGATACTCAGATCATCTACAAAATCAAAGACACTGATGCCGACCATTCAACCCTAACCGACTGTCTAAAAGAAGTCTTCAACTGGATGGATGCCAACAACCTGAAAATCAACCCAGGAAAGACAGAAATCATGATCGTATCCAAAGACCAAGAGAACGAAACCACCATCCCATGGCCTGCGGAAATGGGAAACGTACCAACACCTTTGAAGGTAGTAACAAATCTGGGAGTCCTAATGGACAACAACCTAACCCTGGAACCACAAATAAATGCAACAGTGAAGAAATGCTTTTTCCTCCTCCACACGGCAAGAAGAATTCTACCTTTCCTCTCCTTCACCCACAAAACACTCACTATCGTCGCCCTAATCATGTCAAAAATCGACTATGTAGACAGCCTCTACCTCGGAATACCAGAATACCTCCTGAAGAAACTGCAACAGATCCAAAATACAACAGCAAGACTACTCCTCAAACTATCCAGAAGAGACCGCATCACTCCAGCCCTAAAAACACTACACTGGCTCCCAGTAAAACATCGCATCACCTTCAAAACAATGTGCATAACGCACATGGCAATCAGCGGACAGGAGCAGAATTCCTACAAAAGAAAATAACAGTCTACAAACCAACGAGACCCTTCCGATCAAGCAACAAATTCCGCCTGGAACTCAAACCATACCTTAAGAAAAAACTTGGAGGCACCACCTTCTACCACTTAGCTGCAAAAACCTGGAACAACATCCCAAAAGAAATAAGAAACACAGAAGATCACCTAAAATTCAGGAAATCACTAAAAACCTGGCTCTACAACATCACAGACTAAACCTGGAAACCAAAACTGAAAAAAGGATGACTAAACCGGAAAAGACACGGACATTCCTGACCCGAGAGAATAACTCTGACGGCACCTGGACGGGTGACACCGGATAGACTGGAACACAGGCCGCACGCACGGAGACTTAGTCAACTACCCCAGACAATCCCACCAACACTTTCCCTGCCTCTTAATTACCGCCAGGTACCACAATGGTGTGGCATTATCGAGATATTGGCAATCACCCCACTGCCTGAGAGGTTGTCATTGGCAGGTGCACTGGCCACAGGAGTATGAAGGGAGGATAAGGGGAGCTATGAGAGAGCATGTTAGAGGTGGGGGTCAGAGGAGTAAGGAGCCTGTATGCCAGTCAGACCCAGATCAGGACAGAGCCGCATCAGGGGAGACAACGCAAGCCGAGCGCATCAATTCAGCATAGAGACGCAAACTAACCTACCCTTACTAACAATTTCCCTTTCTGCATACACCTCTCAAACTCCAAACCAAACGCAACCATAACCTACAGCACAACAAACCGCACAAACTTCACTACATCGCAACAACAAGACAAAAACACACATAGCCTTGCACAACAGTACACGACGACTACTGGCCGCAAACACCCCAGGCCCAGCCAACGGATCCACCGGGCTGAGGCCGCCAACAGCACATCACTGCTCTCTTGCACTTTTCCTGCTTCCTCCCACTAACTCATCCTACCCTCCTTTTTTAGAGCCGCCAGAGCGCCAGGGGACCACTCCGGTGGTGATAGTGCGCGGTACAAATGACCTTTAACATTAACATATCTCAAAATGATTCTCCAAATGTCGCAATATTGAGCCACTCTGCACTCTTTCAAGGGATGAGTGTATGCTCCTTGAGCTTTGAAATTTCATGTTTTTGTCTGGTCACTAGGGGTGGAAGAGGAGGAAGAAGCCCTTGGTTGCCTTTTTTGTGGATGAGCCAAGGAAGAAAAATAAAATCTTGGCAGTTGCGGTCCTCTTACTAGTTCGAATACTTCTGAAGCACCCTGCGCTCCCTACCCCCAACAGGCATTCTCTGGGAAAAAAAAAGAGTGAATTTTCCTATAATTGGGGCAGGATGCAGGGGGACATTACATCCCTATTTTATTGTTCACTGGCATAGCATTCTTCTGGGCCTGGATGGGTGCTGGGCTGCTGAAACTTGTAGGACGACTGGAGTCATCATGTGCATCAAGGGAATTGCTATTAAGTCTAAAGAAATATCTAATCTTGTTAGTGGGGACGAAGAAAGATTGTACCTTTAACTGACAGCAGGTCACTTGGAACATGTCAAATTCCAGCATCTCGGCACCTTATCAGCAGACGTCTTGCTAATGTACCAGGCAAAAGCAGACCAAGCAGGGGGCCATAGGTCCGAAATCAAGGGTTAGCACGGGTAGGCTGCACCATCCAGAGCCAAAACTACCTTCCTGCGAGAGTCCGTGGGAGTTCCTACGACACCAGTAATTTGTGTGCGGTTGGGATAAACCATGTGTGTGACCATTTTCAAATCAGGCCTCGTTGCTGCGAATGTAAATTTGGATTACCTCCATGTACCAAAGTGGAATCGCAGAAAGGGAACTGAGCAGTGGAAATCTAGTTCTATAGACTTTCTTTAACTGGGATAGGAGGGGAGAAGGATGAGAGTGTGACAAAATGATTACTGCTCTGCTGGAGTTCAAGGATGAGTGGTGGCCATCACCCAACTCAGCCTCACTATCATCAAACTTGCTGCAATCCTAGTTATAAAGGTGAAACAGACAGCCCTAGAGGTATACCTCCTCTGCCTTTTGTAGTAACATAGTTCGAGGGCAGGCTATAGTATTCAGAAGCTATGTGAGAAGAGAACAGAAACAACCTAAACAACTTATGTACCGTAATCCAAAACGAAATAATGTTCAATCAAGGTTTTATTAAAAAAAATATAGACTTAAACAAATGAAAATGCAATCAACTAATCAGAGACAACTAGAAAAAAACTCACCCCTGTAAAACAACCAAATGAATGCTGACTTTTGAGAGGTTACTCTGGTAGATGGGGTGTTCAGGAACAAGATTGACACAATGCCTCTATTCAAATGTTATATCTTTAAGTCACTATGGTCCCAGTGGACTGGGGACAGGACCTTCTGTTCTTGTCTATTGGGCTCAATAGCATTGAGAAAGGATTTTTGCCACTGAACCAGGAGTCTGTGATTTCGGCACAAGGCCAGTGCCCAGTCAAGGAGCGTTAAAGTCCAATGAAGCATTGAAGTTCAGGAACAGTGATGGCTTGCTCATTTTGCATCACAGATCGAAGCAAAGAAATGAACTGGTGAGTGGAGATTTGTGTTACTCTATCATTTATTCCATCTCTCAAGCAACATACCTAATTCGTGATCACTATGCTGAGCAAGCAGCGAGCCTGCACGCCTCAATATTCCATGAGCATGTGCCGCAGGCGACAGGATGCACATGCATGTGTGGTGCCACGGTATACCACTCAGATTTCTGTGCTGCAACAAGGACAGTCAGAAGGGAAGGTACTTGTTTACCGTGTGCATAACTGCCCTAAACAAAATAACTGGCAACCTAAGCAGGTGCTCCATGCGTAATAGGTAGCAAGCAGCTGCGTAACAGAAGGTCGGTGAAGGTCAAATTATGATCATACAGAGCAAAACATTCCAGTCCTTTGCTTGTTGATTAAAAAAGAAACGAGTTTCAAGAAGATGATTTCGGTCCTTCTGAAGCAGTTTTCACGAACTGTTCGTCAATCTCTTCTCTACAGGCATAGTTAAAAAAAAGCTCTGGTAGGATCTTCAAACGGAACAGTCGAGTTGGATTTATTTGGTCACATTTTGCGCTATCGGTTAACAACTTAAGTGCTTTCAAGCTACAACATTCCAGCCACAGACAATAGCTTCAATATATGTTATGATACAATGGCTTCGCAAAGGCCCTAAAATTCTATGAAATCGCTCCGAGGGCTTTCCTACTGTCCAAACATAGTTCAAAGAGAATATATGACTAACCAGAATGCTACTTTGCTTATACATTTCGGAATGTGACACAGCTGAAGTAGAACTTAGTATACCACAGGGAGTACATTGAAGGACCTTCTCTAGACTTCCCCAACAACTGCTCTACAGCAAAACACAGAAGCTTAAAAAGTCACATCCTCCTCCCCCTCCCCCTCTACACCATCAGGATACTGGTTGCAGAAGCTAGGACTGGATTTTTAACAGGCTAGCTGTGGACCAATCCACTGTAGCATTTTGCCCATATAAGGTGGGGGGCACTCCTTCCCCTAGTTGCTTCATCTTTGAACTGCACAGCAAAACGTATTCCTCTGTTGAAGATGCATTTCATTCCAAAGTCCGCTGCCATAGACGTAAAACCATTAAACCATTCTCCCCATCCACCACAAAGGCACATTTGGGGTGAAACTGAGGTTCTGGTACCCAGGACCTTGCCACAGGAGTGGACAGAAAACCTGTAAGTGCCCTCAACAAACCTTGGATAGGATGGGCATAAGCAAGGACTCACCTTACCCCTGAACTGTAAACCTGAGATGGAGCCCAAAGCTTGGTCCCCACCTTGAGATACTTTTTTAACCAGATCAGCTGTGCTCAACTCTCCTTTCAATCACTGCAGGGTAGGTGGTGCTGCCTTTGGCACTTCAAGTACTTAGAACTGCTTATCTACGTTACCATAGATTTCACAGAATATCATTTTACCTAATGAGATTTCAACGAAAATGGTAGGTGAAGTAGTATATGTGTAATGCATACTGGGTGGGGTGTGGGGTAAGGGTATAATGGTAGGGAGGAGTGGGGGGGGCTCCCCCACATTATAAACAAATAGTAGAAATAGTAAAACGTTAGTGAAATGGATTCAGTGAAATCTCCATTAGGTAACATATTGTCGAAGAAAACACACATCCCTTACCTGCTGTTCACGCCTTCCAGACTCGGCCCATTGAAATGGAGAACTCAATCACTGTCAACTCCATGATAGCAACAGACTGGCCATATCTCAGCAGCCAGCTGAATCCAAGAGAAGCATCTCAACACAACTCTAGAGCAGACCCAATCCACTCGCCATCAGCGTGCCTGTCTCGAACAATGACTGCACCCAGCAGAAGCATCGTCTTGCCCCCGACTCAACCCACTGAAAGACTGACTAGACCAATCTGGAATGGTGTCTCGTACAGTATAGATGACTCACCACTGAGGAAGGAGAACTCGACTGCAGTAAAGTGCATAGGGGCGTGGGGGGCAGAATGTTTTTATTAGTAGTATGCCTCTTTGCTAGTTTAAAGATCCTATTTTATAGAACCTTGGTTGCACGTTCTTTTATCCTTGTACTATTGTTGCTTGTGTTACATCTGTGCTAGCGCACACCCCTCTTGAAGAGCATAGAATGCCCTCAGCCCAAGTTACCAAAAGAGGCGAAGGAGTTATACACGTCGGGCTGTGGCATTTCACATTTATGTTTGTGATCATTGTTGGGTTAATTATAGGATAGGGCAGAGTCGTCATTTTAGCCACTATTTAGCCCTGTGCTCCTACAGGGCAGTAGTCATTTCGTCAAAGTGCTGTCTGTGGTATATATTAATAAAGCATTTAGCTAAAATCAGCAGTTTCAGATAACGTTTCCGACATGGGTTGGTTTTGGAGTCTCACCACATACAATGCCTGGGGGCCACACCAATCACAGAGATTGACGGCACTGAAGACCCAATACCCAACTATCGGAGCAAGCTGGAAAGTGGGCGTGTGGGATGCCACAAGAGGCAGTGCTCAAGGTGGTTGGACTTTTTTTCTATTACAATCAACATAGGTTGGTGGAGTCTTTCATCACAGCAACTCTATTTGCTGCCATAATCTTCTCATTGTGAAAAGAACAGAGAAACACCAGGTCAGTGAAAACTTCCTGCAGCAATATACTTGAGTGTATCGGTCTATTCAGAGGTGTGCATTTTGAATCCTTGAAATTCTAGATTTCTTTTGAGGGTGGTGAGAGACAGCTCACCTCCGGAACCCCGCCAACATCAGGGCATGGAGACACTCCACAAGACACACAGGCGCAGCGAGTATTAAGGCCTTCGTGTGGTCAACCATGCACACAAAAAACAATTGCAGCCAGCCAAAGGGGTGTCATTTAAAAATGGTGGAGTGGGACACAAAAGCATCCTTAACTTTTTCTACGGTTGTTTGGGACACTACTAATCAGTGAACTTTGTTATCAAAGCATCTAGTACAGGTCCACAAACAAAAAGGGTCGCCAACTACCTTAGCAGCAATTGGGAACATGACAATATCATGTCTTTTTTCTCATAAAGACTGTGGGTTTTAACATATTAACAGACTCGCTGATGGCGATTGAGGTCATGCTATCAGGGTCCTTTGCCAGTCTCTATTGTTAGTCAGCGACACTGTGCCACATCAATGAAAGTGACACACTGCGGGCTCTGCCATCTCCCGCAGGGACATTATTAGCCAATTATCAACGTGGGTCGCGACAAGAACAGGCGCCGCGTTCCTCACGCGCTTCCCTTCTACAGAATAGTAACAGTGAGCAAAATAAATAGTGCTGTTTTAAGGTACTAAACTGTGCAGATACGACCTAGAAGTAATGGCGCGGACCAGCCGGTATAACCCTGAGGTCTAGTATCTAATCACCCGAGGAACATTTCAAGAGCCGTTTCCCACTCCCCCAAGCCATAAAGATGAATTTATGGTTTTGTATTAATTTCAGTAAAATGAAACTGGGTCTCTTGTATTAATCGCTGCAGGGAAGATGCCTGCATTCAAAGAGCTCCCCAAGGCGGAAGACGAGGGTCTTTAACAATTGCTTTCTATGACATTTCCGATAGAGAGAGCACATCTGGTTAATCTACCCAATGTTCACGGCCACGCTGGGGAGAACATTAACACGAACTGCCAGTGGGGTCTCGAACGGCTCACAACTTTCGCCAGAACAGGCAAACAACGATCCTATGGCACCAGAATTTGAAAACGACCAGGCAAATGTTGAAGCTAGGCACCACCATGTTTACTTTTTGCATACAAAAGATAGAAAAGCAAAATAACAAGAAAACCACCAGTGAAATAGACCTATGAGGAGTGGATAACCCTTTACAATCATACACCAATGTAAACCAAATGAACCTGCAGCAGGTTATTGCTTAGAGCATTATGCTCGTTATGAACAGTAGTCTATTTAAAACGATGATGGGGAAAACATGCCACTTGACTCAGCCTTCCCATTCTGCATGCACTTCACTTCCCTCAAACAGTGGGCATATTGACATGTGGAGGGAAGAGTAAGGCACAACCTCCTGCCTTTGTGCTTTTTCCCTGGTAACTAGATTCTATATGCTTCTTACTAGCCACATGCATGCATGTATACGTACTGTGACGAATCCCGTCAATTCGTCCCTTCTCCCCAGAGGGGACCCAGCCTCTGTGAGGCTAGGGAGGTGAGCCCGCTATGTAAGACCCTCCCTAGGGGCCTGGGCAAGTTGGACCTCACTAGGAGTGACTCCACTCTCAGGGACAAGGACTCCCAGTCCGATAATGGCCACCTAGACCGGAAGACATTGTCTGCTTACATAGGACTTGAACAACCTAATGTTATTCCTATCCTAAATCCACCAACCTGTGACGTTGCTTCCTTCCAGTAAAGCAGGCAATGCTGGATTTCACATGAGCGCCAAAGACGAGGAAGAAGGACACGCCTTTTCTGTTTGCGATAACATACTTAAACAGGAGAGGAACTGTGAATGGGGGGATGGAAACTTTTACATATGGGGGTGTGTGATCCCTACATAGAGGTGAGCCCTCTGGAAGCAACGACCTAAAGGGCAGAGCCACACTGGGACGCAGAGCCTGCTGGAGCATGAAGCGCGAGGCTAACGCTATCTGGACGCCAGTGTTTTCTCCAACCGTAGAGCCAGGTCAGGAGAAGAGGCAGAGGTAGAGGGAGAGCAACAGTTTACTTTCGTGACATGACTGCAAACATGCCATGGTGGGCCCGGAGCCCGGTAACCGATCAAAGACCAACCTGCTGTCGAGAGCCCAGATACCAGAGCTCAATGCCCAGAAGAAATGGCTGCGGAGACAACCAGCAACAGGAAGGCAAACGCACCCACGAATAAACCAACACTGAGAACTATGAACATTGTGAATTAAGCTGGGAAAGCCAACGAGGTTACGGGAGCCAGAGAATCACGAGCCGGCGAGCAACCCATGTGAAACAGAACGAGAAAGGTATGCCAACCAGATTATAGGACCCTGAGAAACCCGAACGGTCAAACAACCTACGTTAATCAGATTAGAATTGTTACAAATACTTTGCAACCAGGCTGGGAAAGCCAAAAAAGTTGTGGGGCCCTGAGAAACCAGAACGGGCATATGCCCCAAGCGAAACAGACTGAAAGAAATACAAACATTTTGTATCACAGGTGGGAACACCAACAAGGTTGCGGGAACTTAAAATCCTGAGTGGGTGGAATATATGAATTGAGAAAAAATAAATCTGTCAGAAAGCCATGGGACTTTGAGGCGTCCGAGAGTCAGTAAACCATGATAAAGAAAACGGTGTTAAAAGGAAACCTGGAGGGGTCTGGAGAAAAACCCTTGTTTTCCTAAGGAAGATGGAACCATAACGAGGAACTTGTGTGGATTAACAAACTCTGCAAGAAAGCTGTAAACTTGTTTTGTTATATTAACGAATTTGGAACTACTGGCACATCATCCAAGTGATTGGGACAGGCAGAAGCCGAAAACAGGAGGTCATTGCTCCGGCCTTTCTTTATTTTAAGTTCAGTTTTCCTAAGTGGTAGGGCCAGAATAGTTGGAGAGGATTTTGGACTAAGAACGGTTTTCTTTGACGAGCACCATTAGTTTTAGTTTCTAGATAGGGAACTTCCCACAAAGAAGTTAGGGCACGTTACGAGTTGTTTTATTTTTAATTTTTTAAAAAAAGAAAATTGTCTTCAAACAAATATGGCAGTTAATGGTCCTAGTCCTTCTCCTGGTTCGCCACAGGACTCTTATACAATGGCTGGGCAGAAGAAGCTAGCAAAACCATACAATACATTGTTGCACTAGAATTAATACATTTACCATGTAGTGAACATAGATCTCATTTTAAAAAATGTATTATGCACCTATTTGTACACATATTTATGAAAGGAAAAATAATGACGATAAATGTTTCACCCCAACAGGCTTCATCAAGGCAAAGGAATTTCACTATGATTGTTCTGGTTTAAATAAAATAAAGGACAGTTCTTTATTAACATAAGACAGTGCTGCATTCGAATTGTGTTAAGTCTTGTACAGGGTTTGTCCAAGGATGTAGCTGTGATAGAATAAACACGTTTGATCCGTACTGTAAAACTGGAATTGGTCATAAGTTGTTTCTGTTGGCAGACCATCTGGTTTTCATTGTATAATTAGTCCTAAATGCGTTCTTAAGACTGCTGTTTCAGTTTAGGTTTCGAACAGTAGTCCAATGATGCCGTAATCGGCACGGTTACGCATTTGGAGCTATAGAAAAGCCTTGGCTCGATTCCTATCTTCTGCTCGATTTCATTACTAGGTATTTCCACACCGTCCTCTGAGGAGATCAGTTGCTGTGTACTTCTAACATCTTGACTACTAAAATCACTTTTAGGTATTGCTTCTGTAATATGCTTGTTATGGAAAAAGAAAGTATGCGTCCTAACAAACCTAATCATATCTATCTGCATAGTCTTTGGGTCTGTGCAGTGGAATGTAAAAAAAAAAGAATACTACAAGTGGAATTTCTGCATTAAAAATCCCATTGGGGCAAAACACATATTGGCATGTGGTTCTCTTTGTACCACTTATTAACATCCCTGTCTAGTTTGCATGTTCCCTTGCTTTGGGATGGCTTACACTACCATTCTCTGAAGATTCCAATCAAACTAAGACACTTTTCCAGAGGTAGGTCCAAGACGCCTTGAAGAAAAAATTACAGACATAACTGGCAAGGGTTTTTGCACAGTTACAAGGCGTGTACATATGCATGATGAAGTTGAAGCCACCAATTCTGCACGTGCTGGAAGAAGTGGTCATGTTGAAACCCAGTGTGTTGCGAGAAGGAGGCCATGCCGGAGGACTCCATGAAGGTGCCTGCTCCTTTTCAAATCCAACCTCCAAATCCCTGGACCAACCATTTTCGTTTTCATCACAGACTACCACCTCCCAATTTCACAAGGTAAATAAACATCAGCTCGTCAGAATCCCAGTTTAATCCTTTTTCACAGGAAACGTTAAAAGCTGGTTTCTTCCCTTTTGGCAGGGAATGCCTTTTAAAAAGTAACCCAGTTAACGACTGCTAATGATCGAGCCATTTGCTGAACCCCTCCTCCCCCTGCAGTTCTGCAAGTCACAGGCCAAAAAGAGTGCCCGTAGCAATATCCTGGAATAAAGAAATGTACACCACAGAATATTAAACATTTATATTATATATACATATATATAATATATACACGTTCTCATTTATTTCTTTTCATTTTCCCCCTTTCTTAAGCTAACGATGTTAATGGAAAACGTATGGAGAACTGAGAAAAATGCGTTTAATGTGTCTGCTCCTTATTTTTTGTGGATGTCCTTAAAAAAAAATAATGTCTGATTAACAAAATAAAATATACAACCAGGTAATAAAAATGCCACGGATTAGTAAGTTGTTTTCAAGAGTCTATTCCATTTATACACAACATTGTAAACATATATAATTTATATCACATGTGCTTCATTTATACACTTGTCTTTACGTGTCCTTTCTCTCTCTCAGTTCACGAGACGACCGCAAGAAAAGAAGACAACACAGTTACAGGTTACGGACTATGCTCCGGTCTTGAGAGGGGTGAGGGTTGTCATTTGTCGTCATACACCACATCCCAATTCTTCCACTGTGGCTTTGTCCATGGTCAGAGGTCCTCTTTCATGGAACTGCAGCGTAGTGGAATTTAAAGTGAAAATTATCTCGATGGATGAGGGGTCAGGACTGTAGTTCTTAGCTTACCCACACTGTGTGCGGGTTTGTACATAGGTCTCCACATTGGCTCCCAAAGAAGTGGAAGCTGGAAAGTGGGCGTTAATCCTGCCCCACTGATTTCTCTGTCGCCCAGGATGCTTTTTGTGCCCCCGCACTGCTCCATGGCCATAGTCTATACTGGAGTCTTTTATAGATTAAGGTTCATCTTTGTCTGTAAAGTCTGCTTTCCCCCATGTCTCCTTAGTGATACGAACCACTCAGTCTTTAGAAGGAGGGGTGGGGTATCACAAAAGATTTGGCCAGAACCCTGCTGTACTGTTCACAAGTAGATGCGTCGCAGATCCCCAGGTGACGTAATCGTGTTGCACTGTGGACAAAGCTTCTTTGCTCCCTGAAAATAAATAAAAAATTGGTCAGGTAGATCAGAAAAGGTAAATATGTCTTTACAACTTTCACTATACTCCCAACATCCAGCTAAGGCTTTGTTAAGGAGGTGCCAAGTGAAGTGTACCAACTAATCAGGGATCAAGCTTCAGCGCCCTCAATGGCACCTAAATGGACTACAACTCTACCGTGGTGGAATCCAGCTGTAGTGGGAAATCTTTTATTTTGCTGCAGTTATTGATCTACAGACTGTGCTTTCTGTCATCCCTGATCACTTCAAGCACTCAATGCAGTTCACAAAATGGAGGACAGCTTAAGAAAGAAAACACCAAACGGTTGAAAAGAGCACACATGGAAAAAAAATGTGGGAGGCGAAAAATAAAACAAATCCATTAATAGTGAGAAGCAAGGCATTTAATTGCTGAAAAGAGTCTACCTCCTAGTAGGGGCTTATTTACGCAAGTCTCCAAAGACAAATGAACGGATTTCTGATATTTTGGAAATGCTCCAGTTCAGGGTAATGCATCTGAATCCATTCTACACAATACGCTGAAGATCAGATCACCCGTTTTTTAAACCAATAGAAGTTTAAACACAATATGAACACAGTTACGAAGTTTTGCCATTCAAAAAGCGAGAACACTATTCAACACAACGGCCCCCCAAAAAATAGATCAGTTTTGGTTTGAGACTAACTAAAAGGCGGGCTGATACCCCATCAATGCATTGTGTTGTCTGCCAAATGCAGGGAAGCTGAATTAAAAAGGAACTCAATTATCCAATGTTTGCAGATGGTATTTTCTAAATAGGGCGTTTACTTGTATGTTAAGAATCTTAAAACTGCAAACTTGATACCCACTGAAACCATGAGGTATCACTACATATTATCCCAACCAAAAATATCGTCGTCTGGAACGGCCATAGGCGATATTTTGGGTGTTTTGGGAGCAGAGGTTGTGGGGGTGTCCACCACTCCTTTAAAAATAACGCAGGGGCTGCCCGCAGGTTCCATGCCTGAATATCACCGCAAAAATATGGCAATGTTTTTGTATGGCAATATTTTTGCGGTGATATTGCTGTCTAGAAGTGATGTGCTACAATTCCACGTTCTTTCTAGATGTGGCACGTGAATATCTCTGCATTTTTATCTTGATCCGGTACTGGCTGATATTCACAAACATTTCTATATATGATGCCCACCAGTATTCCCAACTGTATCATGGATAACCCGCCTCATTAAATAAAATACAAAAATAAAAACACACCCTTGATCTCTCCATTCCCACCAACTACTGTCCCATTACCACAGTCCAATTTCTGCTCAAAATACTCGACCGGGTCGTCCAAAAATTCCTTGAGCTCAACTACCTGCTTGGTAAAAGAATCCGGCTTCCGCCCCAAACATAGCACGGAAACAGCCCTCCGGACCTAAACATCCATACGGAAATTATCTGCGACTCTGGTAACTTAGGCATCCTCCTCCTCCAAGACCCATCAGCTGCTTACAATTTATTCGACCACAAAATCCTCTGTCAACACCTCAGCCAATATTTTCACTTTCCCCCCCCGGTAACCTACTGGGTCCACTCATCCCTCAACAAATGCACCACCAGAGTGTGTTCTAGGCGAGATAGCGGCCGATCCCATGTCTGCGCCATTGGGTGTACCACAAGGTTCTTACCTACACAAAACCCCGCTTCGACCTCCTAGACTCTCAGGGGATCATCTATACACATTTTGCAGATAATACCCAAATAGTTATCCCCATCACAGGCAACCATTCCTCAGATACCACCACTATGGTCTACAGCACAATTCAAACTGGATGGTCACACACAACCTTTGTCTAAACAATGACAAAACTGGCTCATAGTGGGCTACCCCTTCCGCCTAAAAAACCTTGGTACCTCATTATCCACTTTCTGTATTGACGGCACCCCCATCCCAGTCCTGAAACAGGTTACAACTCTGTGTCCACCTGGAAGCTGAGCTAACCATTACAAGGCATATCATGTAGCCATCTTCTGCCAAGGCCAACACCTCAAGGCTTATATCCATAAGAAGACAATTCCTGTCTCCTAACAATTTCCTGACACTAGCACAAGCACTGGTCCTATACATACTAGACTACTGTAACGCTCTCCTCATGGACACTTTATCAACTAACCTGTCAAACTTCAACTGCTCCGGAAACCAGCCCTGCGGGCCGCACTTCACTTACAGATGGACCGATCACATCTCAGCAACCAGACGGGATGTCCATTGGTTGCCCATAAAAGCGCAGATTGACTTCAAAACGTTGACAATTGCGCCCAAGTGTATCTACAAAGAGGCGCCCACCTACCTCAATGACTGTTTCTCCCAGAAAGCCCATTAAGATCTTGCACCAGCTATCCCTGGACTATCCCTCACTACAAGAGTAAAAGGGTAGGAGGCATCAGCTTTGCGGTCACTGCACCTTCACTTTGCAACACTCTCCCTGCAGCCATCAGAAACGAACAATCTTACATGGCATTTTAAAAAAACTCTTGAAAATCTGACTCTGACAAGAATTTATTTGTGGGAGAGCCATGGAGGAAGTGCTAGGAATGTTGAGGGCTACAGGGCCAGAACCACAGGAGGTGCGAGTGCGAGTCTCCAGAGCGGGGGGAGCGTGCAGATGCAAAGTGCTGTGGATAGACAGGAGCTGGGAGTAGTCGGTGAGGGAGGTCAAGGCCCTGAAGATGCATAAGGGCCAAGGACAAAGATTCAGCAACTGTGGGAATAGCAGAGGAGAGAAGGTGGGAAGGAGGAGGAAAAGTCTTAAGAATGTTCCAGAATTTGCAAAGGTCCTGCGCAGCGAGTGACCCCCTGCCCTCTTTTTGGCAAAATGCTTTACACACAGAGTTGGTGCCAGAGGAGCAAAGAGGTCTAGTGGGAGAGTATTTAGTGAGATAGAGTTGACGATATTTTGGTCCCCAGGCCCAGACAGCCTTGTGGATGATGCAGAGGGAATTTAATTTAATCTGTGCAGCAACTGGGAGCCAGTGAAGACTTTTCAGAGCAGGAGAGAAGCAGTCCCTGGGCTTAAGGCCAAGGATAAGTCTTGCTGATCTATCTATTCTGGATAAGCCAAAGGGGTCACAGAGTGGAGGAAGGAAGATTCAAGAGAAGGCTATTACAGCAGTCTAGTCTATAGAGAACTAGGGCTTGGGTCACATTCAGCCTCTGCGGGAAAGTGAGAAAAGGTAGAATTCCTTTGAGAAGGAAGAGCCGGTAGTTGGACTTCTTGGCAATATCCTGAGTGTGAGGGAGAAAGAAGAGAGAGGAGTCGAAGAAGACTCCAAGGTTTCTGGCTTCAGTTGAAGGAGCAGGGAGAGAACCAAAGGAGGAAGGCCAGAGTGAAGGTAAGAAAGAGGGAGCAGGTGTCCCAGTGGGCAGGATCTGTTTTACAGGCATTGAGGCAGAGATCATTGGTGGCGCATCAGGACTGGATGGCAGAAAGGCAGTCAGGGTTGATGGAGGGTGCAAGAGGGTCAGCGGGGTGTCTCAAGAGTTGTGTGTCGTCTGTGTAACACTGAAAGTTGAAAGAGAAGGCAGTGATGAGGCGTGCAAGGAGAGCAAGGATGTTAAAGAGCCATGGTGAGAGAATGGATCCCTGGGGGACCCCACAGGTGGAGATGGAAGTAAGAGAGGTGAATGGGCCCAGGATGACTTGGGAAGAGCGGTTAGTGAGGAAAGAGGACAGCCAGTCCAGTGCCTGCTCCGAGATACCAAGTCTATCATGGAGCCTTTGTATGAGGATTGAATGGTTAACTTTGTCAAATGCAGAGGAGAGATCAAGAAGGATAAGGACCGCTGGGGAGTTGGAGTCAAGAGAGGCGAGCAATTCATCCCAGGTGTTCAGAAGAGCCGTTTTGGTGCCTCTGGATGCATGAACCCCAGATTGATGGTCATGGAGGCCACCAACAAGTTCAGTGTGAGAGTTAAGTTGGGGCAAGGCCCGCTTCTCGAGAAGCTTCCCAAGGAAGGGGGTGAAGGAAATAGGGCGAAAGCTGGCAGGGCAGTTAGGGTCAGAGGAGGGTTTTCTCAGGAGAGGATGCACAAGGGAGTGCTTTAGAGGAGTGGGGAAAGAACCAGTGGTAAAAGAATGATTGCACATGAGTAAAAATGTGCATCAATGTACTTTTTACTTTATTCTCTGTTCCAAACGCAGCGATACCCCTGGGTTTGGGCAGTATATGAATGTTATAAATAAATAAAGTTAACTGTCAAGCAGAGAGGAAGAGTGTTTGAGGGTGGGAGAGGCAGGAAGGTGGAGAGGGTAAAAAGCAGAAAGAGTGCTGGAAAGGCCCATTATTACCAAGGAGATGGCGGATTCCTCACACAAACAGAAGCATTGACAAAGACGAGAGTTTTGGCTTTGGTGTAAATTATTTGCCAGACACTGCCATACGGTACTACTGGGCCATTACATTGCAACAGTTTGAAAATAGTGCAAGTACCTGTGCATATTATGGCAGTGCCTGGCAAATATACAATACCTACACGCAAGTCAAAACTGTTCGTATGCGAATGCTTGTTCATACCAGGATTTCAGTGCAAGGAGCAAATGGCAGGATGCACATATTGATTATTAATTTAGTAACAGCTGCAATTGAGCCTTTAACTCGCACAAGGCTGATCAAAAAAGAACGCTGGAATGGCTGTATACAGCACAATGTTTGATATTACTGCACATTAGTGGTAACCCAAAGATACCAAGGTGTGTGTTTTCGCCAGAGAAGACATGGGAATGGCCATGGCAGTCATTGGGTGGGGAAATACCAAAACATCCACAGACGGTTGCGTGTCCCTCTTGCCGTTCCATGACTGCAAAGCTCAATGAGTCTACAGCGGCTTCAGGGAAAGTACCATTGTTGGCAAGATCCTGAAACCAGCGTGCTCCATCGGGTAGTAGACCAATAGCAGGAATTCCTCTACATGTATTGCAGATTTCTACTGCCAAAATAACGGAAATGCGGCGCATCAGCAAAGAAACTGGGACCTCCCCCTGGCCCCCACCCCCATTTCTGGGCTTGCTGGCCAAATCCAGCTGTTACGGTGTGCAACTTTCAGGCGACGGGATAGCGCGCATGATTGTAAGCTGCTTTCTGGCGGGTGCGCCCTCGCGCGTTCAGTGTCAAGGCTCTTCACGTGGACACCCGTTAAATCGTGACAAACCCTTACCACAAACACACGCAGGCACGGGCATCGACACCACTCCAACACCTGCCAGCTGGCAGCACTAAGCTGCTCCCTTGAAATGTACAAAAACACAATGTTTTACAGTAAGTCACACCTGCCTAAACATCCCCCCCCCTACACCCCCCAGGTGTTTGCGCCGGGCTTTCATGTACCGAATGTAAAAGTCCAGGGTGAGGGTACAATGCGATTCCCTGTTGCGCTTATTAAACTCCAACAAATTGTTTATAGCGGAACGGCATGGGGATATAAAGGGATTGGCTCCCGCTACAGAAAAGGTGTCCAGGGAAACGGGATCTGGGCAGGTCAGGCGGACACACTCGCATACGACCACAAGGTAACGTCTGCCATTATTAAAACACGCTCTCCCACAGCTTTGTTCCTTGTTAAAAGAACCTATAGCGCTTTTCGTCCGAAGCGGGGCGGGGGAAGGGGGTGATACGTTAATTGGAACAATGCAGATTGAGAAAGTTATTAAAGCGCCGCAGCCAGCTGCTGCATGCGAGCCATTACGTCCATGAGGCGGGTGGGAAGTGGGGGCTGCAGGCGAGGCTGTGGAGGAAACGCCGGCCTTAACGAGATTACACGCACACCACACAGGCTTTGATCGGGACAAAAAGCAGCAGGGAATTCCAAGCCTTTGCAGTAGCCTCGGGCTACATTTTAATGGTTACATTAGTAACAAGCCATGGCAGGACTTTAAACGTGGACTAGTGCAAACGCCTCGCCATTAATAACGCGGGACCACAAGGAGAGGGGCAGGGCTGCCGAACAGATGAGGGCCCTTATTAATTGCTTCCCGGCCCACGTGCCAGGTTCCCCAAGTTATTCTTCTCTGCCCGACTGGCGGGTCTCCCACCTTCGTTAACGAGCGGACGTGTCCGCCATGAGCAGAGAAGAGGCGCCGGAAGCCAACGCGGAACCCGTGACCCAAAGGCCGGCGAAATGACCCAATCAAGCATGGCCGAACTCCACCCACACAGGTTTAGGACATGAACAATGCACATTTTAGTTAGCGAAAGAAACAGTGAACGTGGTTCCAAGCGATCAACTCAAGGCTCCGAAACGTAGCATTCAAATCCAGAACCCATGTACTGCGTCTGCTTGTATCCAATCCACCCGCCCGCCTGAGAAATGCTTTGCTAGAGAATTCTGTACTGCATGGCCGACAGATATTGGTGGATTCAAGCGAAGTCCGAGGCAAGAGAGACTGGGAGTCTCTGAAGACATACACGCGGCGGCAGCAGCAGCAATATCTTTCATGGACGTCCAGCGAGGCGTGCGTTTATAAAAATGTTGAGACTACACTCATTCACCGCCCCTGCCCCTGATCGAGGTTGTGCAGCAGGGCAACCGAAAGCCGACCAAGCATTTCATTGGGAATTGTGGGTTTTACCGTATTTTGTATTTTCGTACTTTTATTTCTTTTCTATAGCGCTTCATGCCTAAACGTTTAACAACAATCAAACAACGGTACAATAGGATGAGCAAAGAGACGATACAATAAAAAAAAAATCAAATGGAAAGAAGATCAGCTTTAAGACGAGTTTTGAAGAGGGGAGGGGTTAGACAGAGCGCAAAGGGGAACCATAAGCAACACTACATGAGATACAAGGCACTGACATTTCAAGTTAGTTTTGGAGCTGCAGAAATGAAATGCCTGAAAGAGGAATGACTTAATAGATATGTTCAGCCTTACGCAATAGTATGAACCAACTGCTGCTTCCCGACTTCTCTCCGTTGCATGTAACCCTTTGCAGAGAGTTTAAGAAAGTGCTGGTATTTCTTTTGTAATGTTTGACCCCATTAGAGAAATGGTTGATTTGGCCGGGGCATTATACAAGATTCATTGTTAGACTTTGAGAACGTTCTAGCAGTTCAACTTTTCAATGGCATGCAGATGACCAAGCAGACGAGCCAAAGAACGTCCTTCTGTAGGCCGGTCAAGCCTGCACAGGCATGCATTTTGGTCTGACGTACCAACAGTGAGTGAGCTGAACTACTCACTCTTAATAGAATGGTGTACAGGTGGTAGGAAAGCAGCAATGAAATCATCCCATTGGAAACCACCTGGCTTTGTTGAAAACGCTCTCAGATGCGAGATCCCTTCAGTGGAAGCAATCTCAGTAAACAAAGAAGGAACATGATTTCCGACAGAGTATCTGCAAACACTTCTGCAGTTGCACCATTATTGCCTTTTACAGTGCTGCAGACTAACGTAGACCCATTTTGGGGTCTTATGCCTGTATTTGCAATGCTGCCAAACCTGGCCAGCTGATGGGTCTAAAATAATAAATCCCCTGTTTCACTCATACACTTTAATCCTGACCAGCATTACTTATCTTCGAATGCAAGGAAACTCAACCCTAAGCAGACAATTCCCGTTCTTCCAACCAAGCTAACCCCAACCCCAAAAAACAGATGAAGGCACAGCTCATATAGGTTAGAGACGCTAATCACTGCTAAAGAGGATCTTTGCTAAAACATTTCTACTTGATATTTTTAAAACAACATGTTCAGCTATATCTTCGAAACCGGCTAATGGCTATTCCCAAATAACAGATACTTGTAAAACAAGAAAAAATAGAATTTCCAATTCCTTAGACAGTGCTCAGAATACCGTCTAACAAACGAGGAAATGAAACCATGTCAATTATGCAAAGACTGCCAACACCCTGACATGTTATATCGGAGGTCTAAACAGAATCCTCGTTAGCGGTCTCGGTGCATGCTGCAATGTTATGTCTATATACTTAAGGATTACCCCATTTTCTACTACGATTGTTGAACTCTAAAGTGCTTTTTATTGAAAATGCTCTTTCACGACTTATTCCAAGGTCTATTACCATCTCCAAATAGCAAGGAAGTTAGTAGGTTTGCCACACCCTTCTATAATTTACATGGTGCTAGTCTTCTACTGCAACTCAATAGTGGGCGGTTATAATCAGTTCTAGTTATGACCCATGTACACTACTAGTGCTCAACCTTAAAACTTGTCCAACTGGCTTATTTTTACAAATTAAGCCATTATATATCCTGCAACAGTATATGTGCAGATTGTATTGGTATAGAGTCACATGCTTAGCAGAGTTCGTTATGCACATGCTACCCATAATGCTCCTTCTAGTTGATGCCCTACTTCTAGTATCTGATATACTTTGGCGAGGTAAGATTTGACCACAAACAGATGAAATCTTATATTTAAATATATATACACACACACACACAACAAATTGTAGAGTGGGCTCCGCGATTATGGTTAAGCTCAATTACTTATAAGAGGGCACTTTGAGTTGCTTATTACTTTGGTGCCGGTCGACCAAACTACACAAAACCTTCTAAAACAACAACACATCCAACTCTAAGATTTTATGCAATTCCATTCAGTGAGTGTGGGCCAGTGGGTGTGTGAAGACTAAGCTATGGAGAGTTTCGACGATTTACATTTCCAAGGAAAATTCGCACAAAATATGAATGCTAGACGGATTTGCACTAAACGTGTGCGAGAAGCTCATGTCTGATCTGATCTGACTAGTGATCCTTTGTTGGTCTGGTAAAAATCTGCCAATTTTTAAATATATCTTAAAATGACACAATAGGTTTATTGGTAAACACTTTTCAGGGAATCACAGGGCTGTTTTTGGGAGCCTGGTTGGCCGTTCTGTGTTAGCAGACTCAGGCTGGGATTTGCAAAATCAAGAAAGAATATCAGAAGATCTAGTCCAAAAAAAGTCAGTCCAATTGATCTGGGGCCCAGGAAAGTGTCCCAACGACTCCCCCCAATGTGGCTCACAGATTGCGGAGCCTTGCTCTTCTAAAAAGTTTAAATCGATGCCCACCTCAGCAGAAACGACTCCCTAGGCAAGGGCAAAGTGACCACACGTGCGTGGAAGATTTGCACTACAAAAAGAAAAATCAGAATAAATATGCTATGCAAATTCCATAGGGCAGCCATAGATGCAAATTATATATCAACACTCACAGATAGGTACACTGGCAAAAATTTAATCTATCGCCTCACAAATTAAACACTCACCAGAGTGCGCAGCCAGCATTCCTCGCAGTGTACATGCCAGCACTGGATAGACGTCAGTGGCATTGTGTACGAGTCCTGGAAGAGAATGAAAAACGTTGATGTTACTTGGAGAGAAAACATAGGACCCTTTCAGTGGGATCCTAATTTAAACATCGAATTTGTAAGTTTTACTTGTTCCCAATACGTAATCTTCCCTTTATGTGACTTCACCGAATGCAAACACAAACCACCATTTGTTGGCTCAAGGTGGCAGCCATAAAATAGTAGCCTCTCCATTTACTGATGTAGAGCCTGTCAGTGACGCTGCCTTTAAGGATTTAAAGTCCTGATTTGCACAATACAAGAATGGCGATTACCTACCTCAAAAATAAAACCAGTAGATTTACTATCACAATGAGCAGTAAATATCTAGTTTGGTGATTCAAATGATCACATGGTTGGATTGTATTCTCAGCTGAGCTCCTGCGCGAGACAAATGAGGTCCCCACCATGTGGAGGATCACAGAGATTGATTGATTTGTTATTTATTATGCGCCTATACACAAGTGTTTCAAGGCGCAACAAGGCAAGGAAGGACAAAGGAAAGACAAACTATCTGACTAGGCCTAGTGACATTCAGATTGTGGAAGTGCAGGGGAGAGGGTGTAGGCGAAGTGCAGCCAGGGCAGCAGGCTCCGAGTTAAGTGCGAGGGAGGCTGGGACAACAGTGTGCTATCCCAGCCAGGAAGTGCAAGGTGGGCCAGGTGGCTGAGCAAGGTGGGTCAGGTGGCAAGTGCAGGATGACTGGTCAGCGTGTGGGAGGGCCTGGTGCCCTGTAAGACTCAGAGGGCACCTAGCAGCCAGTCAGAAGAGTAGGAGGAACAAGGGTATGTTAACAGGGGAGAGGGAGGGAGAAAGAAGAGGAGAAAAGGAAAGTCTTGAGGAGATTCCGGAACTAAAGGATACCCAGTTCAAGACAGAGGGCCAGGGAGACCATTCCAGAGGGAGACGCCCGATAGAGATCTTCCCCCACTCTCTGCTTGGAGAAGCGACTGACCCGCAGAGCATGAGCAGAGGACTCTAGAAGGAAGGTATTTAGGAAGAGAGTTGAAGATAGTGAGGGCAATGCCCCAGAAAGCATTGTGGAAGCTGCAGAAGGACTTTAACTTAGTGGATGTTACTTAAAGATAAATGAAACCATCCACAGACCCTTTTTATGTAGCACGGCTGTATAAAATACGTAAGCCACACAGTCCAAACATGCCCAATATATTTTCATAAAAAGTAACAAGCACTGGCAAAGAGAACAGTGTTGGCTTTTCTCTGGGCATGAGATCAGCATTTGCCAGGCACTGCCATAATGTTTCTGCCTGGCCATACAAGGGCAACATGTAGAACATGGTGCAAGTACCTGCGCATAGGCTAGCAGTGACTGGAAAATGCCTAATACCTATAAACTAAAAACGGTTGGCTTTGCCAGTGCAAGGATACTGCTTATAAATCTAGTGGCTGGAGGCACACTTGCTTTAAACATTACACCACGTTTACATCTGCCAGTAAGCCATGAGCTCTCAGAAGACTGCTTTCAAATAAAATTGGCATGTCCTTTAAAGCACGAAGGTTGAGGTTACTGCTTCATGGAACTAGCTAAATGCGATCCCAAGAGACCGTGTTTGGGTTGGGGAGCGGCAGGTACATGTGGAAATGGCCATAGGGACTAGCATGGGCAGGTAAATAACCCGCGTGTCTCTTCCCACATCCCATTTCCCACTTTTCTGTACTCCAAATCAATAGTGTCGGCTGGCAGGTGGTCAACGATGGTATGTTTCGTATTCTAGGGCCCCGATACCATTGCCAAACAGTTGGTAACATGACTTGTGAAAGAACACAGGCCAGAAAAAAGTGCCCTACCTTTCACTACGATTCCTTGTGGTTGCACGTTCAATTGTCAGATTCTAGTTACAATATACAGAGTCAAATTGGATCTTGCTCATCAATAGTCTAGGTGGCACTTATTTAAGTGATCCTGAAAACAGCACAAACAGGGATCAAAACTGCTTGGAGCTATTCAGCTCCCGCCCAAAACCTAAAAGAGCCTATTTAGTTTGTTACCAACTACTGGTGACATACAAACAAACCTATCTTAACATACATTATATATTCGAGCACTCTGGGCAAGCTAGAAGGCATCAGTGAATAGTGGGTTCTTTATAATGGATAACACTAAAGTTTGCAGGTCATGCAGAATGTAGATTTGCAACAAGCTATCCCTGTTTCCAAAATGTAGCTCCTGCTAACTTAGTGATGTTTGCTACCATAAAGCCGCTTTTAGCTCTTGCTCAACATATCCTCCAATCCCTACTACGCCGCCATCTTGTACCTAAACTCACAGGGTTGGGAGACCGGTAAACTTGAAAAGGGGCATTGGAAAAGAGCACATTTCAGTTTCGGAAGTTTCTAATTTGCGAACAAATAACCACACGGACGTAATAAATGCAGAAATTAATTTGGATAAATTGATATATGTATATATCAGATAAATTGATATATATATATATATATATATTTATATATATCTATATATCTCTAGGAGGTAGTTGTGAGCTCTAACCCAGTGGTATGGTAAAGTCAGTAAAACATGATGGCCATTTCAGCATCAGTGCTGGACTCGAGTGACTAACTGCAGATCATGTGGACTTATGGTGTCGTTTCATGCAGGAGTACATTTACCCCTTTGCAAAGCCGCACTAGCACTCCCTACTGTGGAACGAGCCCATAGGTTGCCTGGAAGGGATGTGCAATTTTACAAGATGGATGCTATCACCACACGAACTTAACATTATAAAAACACTGATATTATTAAAATGGCAATCCACAAAGAGTCGACACCTTTCTCAATTCATTGCTTCTACCTGGCGAAGAGAGTGCCGGAAAATCCAACGATTTTGCCATCTACAAATGATCTGTTGTCTACAGATTATTTTTAGGAACTAGCATGCCCATATGACAGGCAGGGGAGGAATATCACAAATGAGAACAATGAAAGTTAAGTTAAAAACAAAAAAGGCTTAGTTTCATATCTGCACAAAGAGAAACCCACAGCTTTGGCGGAAAAACATTCATGTGGGTCACTCGCAACAATCAATTATTAGCCCCTTTTTAAAGGAATCAAACTGCACTGAAAGGCTACACTTGTTCGTTGTTAAACAGAGCAATACATTGAGTATCTGAATACCAAACATGTCCTATTTAAAATCACTATGGCTTCTTTTTAGTGCTCGTTTGGATTCTGAAAGCAGATGCCACAGTTGATAACTTGAGAACACAGGACCAAGCCCGTGAAGCTTGTTGATGAAGTATTCACATCCATCCAAGTTAATCGGTCCATTATGATGGCACGCGCGATTACTGGTAACTTAATAATGGTAAAGTTTAAGCAAATGTAGGCTATAGCTACAGCTGTCTGGCCTACATTGCAGTGATAAGAGTCACGTTTGTTGGGACATTCTGAAGTCCAGGCAAAGCTTCCAGAATTATTAGCCACCAGTTTATTGGAAGTATCTTGCTAAATACTTCACATTTTGGAGTATTGCAATATAAAGAATGTTACATTTTTTTTGTTTTAACATTATTTTTTTGTAGATCTAAGTGAATGAATGATCCGGTTTAGCTCAACCAAGTTTGGGGCTCAATGATCCGCTCAAACGTAGAAAAAAAAACCTGGAAAACGGGGTGCAGTCAACAGCATTCATTCATAATCTATACCCAAGGTTTCCAAAGTGGTTTCTTAGGGGAAAAAACCTAGGTCATCTTCATTTCTCTAGGTAGCCGACCTACCCAACAAACACAAGAAGTAAACACCATGAATCTAGTCTTACAGGTCAAGGTTCCAGCATGCAGATGTCAAGAGAGGACAGCATTGCGGGCCAACGCCTTTATGCAACCAAGGAGAGCCGGACCAGTCTCAAATAGGTATCAGGAAAGGAAAAGTACACCATTCAAAGAGACATCTCCTGTTTAACTAAAGAATTAACATCCAGGAGCTATATAAAGTCCAGAACTGTGGTGTCAAGGACCCCTCACCAAGTCTCATTCTGTGACTGGTTTGTGTATGAGAAAAATCAACTACAAGCGATACCTTTTGAGGCGGAATAACCCAATGTAAGTTTTCAACACAGGAAAGTGGGAGATTTTAGGGATTGGGAAGAAGTGACAAATGGTATAGAAGCTTTACAAACTACCCAACAATGTTGTATAGTTGTTAATTTAACTTTTGATATAAAATATGAAATACTACTGTCCTTGCATTACATGGAATGAAGATAATCATTTGCAGAAGTAACGGACTGCACTCTGAATCATGGGGATGAGGCGTTAGTGTTTCAATCCCCAAATAAGCCGGCACTCGATCAATGAGGAGTAGCAAACTGATTCTAATAACCAAAATCGCACATTACTATTTCGGAATTAATGACCATTAAAAAACCTCGAGTAGTGGATCATGGTGCATGAGCGCTCACATACACACACAATCTGCCTATCTCATACCGCAAAACGTCCACTTTGGCCCCAAACCCCCCACCCCGACACCCACAATGGGCATATGTCCCTATTGCTTGCTGGGAGTGGAACAAAACTAAACTCACCATGCAAATTAGGCATTTATATCGATCTCCGCGAGAGAGCTGCCTTTCTAACTCACGGATACGGGCCTTCAGTGCTTCAAGCGTGGTCACAGTGGAGTCTTCCGTTATTCTGAAAGAAACGTGTAAAACAAGTTAGGAGGGACGGGAGATTGCAAACACTACGCAGCGAGTAACAGCAAAGGACAAGCAGCCATGGTTAAGACAAGGCTTCATTAGAAGTGTCTCTAGAAGGCACGATGAGAGCAAATCTTGCAACAAGGCGGGGTGAGTGAGAGAAGAGTAATATTAAAAGGAACATTAAATTTGCTTTTGAACTTAACCAAGAGAATAGTGACTACAAAGAATGTCCATCCAGTTGGTGGGGGAGCAAAGTGAACAACATTTCTCATTAAATCAAAAGGGCTTTGAACAGGTACAGGGGACTTAACAGAATATAACAAAAACAGCACAGGTGCCAACAGTAATGCGATAAATGTGCACAATAGACAGGTCCGGTAATCATCAACTACTGTCAATATCTATGCTTGTGATAACATTGTGCAGCACTGCATACCTTTCCAGGATGCATCAGTGTACTACCGAAAAGTCGACATTTTTATGGGTCAATGTTTGGAAAAAATGTTTTCGCGGTTTTCCTGCCGTAGACATTTATTCAACACCCCACCTTTTTGCTGTTTTGTACCCGTCCTGACATTTGAAGGCAAATCAAGCCTTTTCTTTCAGTTGCCTTGCTAAGCTCATCTTTATTGGGGCAGTTTGTTTATTTATTTATAATGCGCGCCATACCCAGGGGTATCAGGGCGCAGAGGTTAAAAGAAGGCTTACAGCTTAGTTACAAAGTGGCATAAGGCAAAATAAAGCTATACACGCATGATATACAGAAGGTACAGGCAAAGTAGATACAAAGAAAGCATATAATAGGGTAAAACAGTACAAGCAAGAACGGAATTTACAGGCAGTCTGATACAATTTACAAGGCGAGATAGCCAAGGTCAGTCCCTACTGTTATCAGGATAGGAAACCTCAACTCCACTGTGAAATCCTCTGTATATTCTACACTGCATCCCTTCATTTTACAGTGAGGTGAGGTAGGAACACTTTGTCCCTATAACTTTGTGGTTACTTGCATGATGTGTAATTGTAATTGGTTATTTCTAAAGCGTTTAATACCCAGAGGTTTCTAAGCGCAGATTTGGGGATCAAACCTGTGTTGCTCCGTGTCGTCTTGCTTCCAAGACGAGCGCGTTGCCACTGAGCTATCCTCCCAAGACCATGCACAAAATGGGCTGGTGACAGCAGATATTTTTCTACCATGTTTCTATTGTCTCATGCATGTTTGCATTTAACCGCTTAATGCTTTCTAGAGTGCCATATACTCTAAAATGGCTGTGCCACAAGATTTACACCTGTACAATGGCTATTTTGTATTTTGGCTTTCTTCGTGTCCACTCAGGGCTGAATTTGCTATATCTCCCACTATCCAGGTGTCCCAAATGTAGGTGCTGCTGCGTTATACCATCTAATGTTGAATGCCCATTTAGGCGTCCCTCCAGCTATCCAGGTGTCCCAAATGTAGGTGCTTCTGCGTTTGACTGTCTCTATCCAGGTGTCCCAAACCTTGGTGCTAGTGCATTATACTATCTACTGTTGTATGCCCGTTTAGGTGTCTCTCCTGCTATCCAGGTGTCCCAAATCAAGGTGTTACTGCATTTTATGGTCTACTGTAATATGTCAATCTAAGCGTCTCTCCTGCTATCCAGGCGTCCCGAATCTAGGTGCTACTGGGTTTACTGTCTACTGTGGTACCCCCTTTTAGGTGCCCCCCCCTTCTATCAAGGTGTCCCACACCTACTGCCTCCACCTTAACCATCCCTCTCCCTGACCAGGTGCCCCAAGGCCAGGTGAGTACACAGCTACTGTTGTACCAAGGTTGGCTGTGCCCTCTCTATTCAGCCACATCGTCTGATGTACCCTTCTCACAGGCTAGACACCATGCCATACACTGGCCAAATCAGAGCCGGAGACCGGACGAGAACCACCACACCCTAACCCAGCCATCCCCAACCCTTCACCTCGTCTCACAGCCCCCGTCCACCCTCCAAAATCCCAATGTACAGTCCCTCCCCCTCACCTGTTCAACTCCCTCTCCCCCACCTGCTATATCATCCATGCAGATCCCACTCTGCTCAAATCAAGAGCAGCAAGATGGAGAGCAGGAGCTGAAAACTGACCACCGAACATAACGGACCGTCCAGGGATATAGGTAAAACAACCCCCCATTAGCTACTCACCTGCACCCTCTGTTCGCACCTCTCCTGAACAGGACACCCCGCCCCCAACTCACAGCTGCCTTCTCTTAGCGCAGCAAGAGCTGCCCTTGCCAAAATCGCAACCTCCACATCCACCCACTCTCACCCACACCCCATGGGCCACCCGAGAGTCAAGGAAAGGCCCAGACCAAGGCCATCTCAGGCCTCTCCTAGCATCATCCGTTCCCCGACCCAGATCCCAAACCCTGTCACATCGCTATAGAGCCCAAACCTCTCCGGCACAACACTTACAAATATGTTTAGAACTTGCTTAGGACTTGAATTGCAATATTTAGGATTAGATCATAAGTATAAATAATTGGATTTAAGTGAATGGTTGTGTGGGTTATAAAATTAGTGAGAATTTTGCAGGCAGGTTAATTTCACCTGTAGACAAGCTCTCTATATTTTTCAATTACACTGTGGTGGCTTACCTTACCTAAAATAAATGAAGTCCTTTAATTTATTTCGATTAAAAAAATAGTCCTCAAAGTATTCATTCAAATATGTCCGGTTCTGGTTTCTGAATTTTGGGGGTGTTAAATCAGAGTGTCCATCACCAAAATGAATCTACAATACTCAAACCACGCATCTCTGGAACACGCTACCATCAGTCAGGGGGGAATTCGTGATAGGCAACCTAGAGGTATTGTAAAGATACAGTCTTTGCCAAATATTTCATTTACTGGTTAGTTTGGGGGCGTACAAATGCTTGTTGGTTAAGTACCTTCAGGCCGTTTGGGGCGTTTCTATGCATTTACCCGGCTATGCTACATACATGCGTTTGAATTCTACAGCTACGCTATGTTCACTGTGTATACATACTAAAGATATGCATGCTAATTCTGCATGGAGTTTCTGGTATTAGTGTGATGACATTCCAAGGCATGCAGGCCATAATAATTGTGTGCATTTTGAATTACAGGTTGCTAGTCTGGGATTATTTTGGACTGCTTGTGGACTACAGGTCGAGTCAACTGAATTGCCAGTGTGCAATGCATGTTCAAGCGTGCTTTTAAATTGTATATACACTTTATGGGGTTGATTTTACATAGCATGCTTGCTAGTCATCATGAAGGTTTGGTTTGTGGTGCTTGTGTACTATGGGATTTTTGCTCTTTTTGCACTCCATGTATGTTAAATGATCTGCATTAAATATCTTGTGTGCGTTGCTTTAGTGTGGGAGGTTTAGTGATTTTAGATTTTAGTGATGTTGGATATTGTGTGCATTTTTTGCATGGCATGCTAGCTTTAGGTTGTTTTTTTCATTGTGGGGACATCATTGTCTTGTTGCATGTGTGTGATGGAAGCTTAATTGCACCCTGCGCTGGGATATCGTGATCCAGTGTTAGCTGCTTACTATGAGGGATGTGCATTTTCATCTGCACATGTGCTCTAAATTTGTAGCACAAGGCTGATTATGCTGAACCATACACTGGTAAGCAAGAGCTGATTTCGTGTTGTATGCATGCTATACATGTGACGTTTCTGCACTCCAGGTGCTGCTCTTGCTATGCTTGTGGTAATTGAGGGGTTTTTAGTGCGTTTTCGCCTTGTACATTTGACAATGAACTTGTATTGCTTTGGCACAGTATGTACTATGGGTGCGTGAATACTGTGTTCTTAGGGTTTGTAGCAATTTTTTGGGTGGGCCATGGCCGTGTAGTTCTTGTATTAAATGTGGGCATTGGCCGAGTAGTGGCTCCCTTTATAGGTTTTTTCCTTCTTAATTAAAGCGAACACGGAAAACCTATCAAATTAAACAAGGATGAACTCGGTGTTTACAGCTCATGGTATGAGCCCACCGGACACATCAACCCGTAAGGCTGAAGGTCATCGGCTAGTTTCAGGATGTTGGGCTGAAGAGGATACCAGTGTGGTTGTGAAGCAGAGGAAGCACACAGGAGCCCTAGAAAAGAACCATCAAGCAAGTCCAAGACATCAATCGATTACTGGAAGGGCTGTACATCAGGGTGTTAGTTAGCTGGAAAATGACTGCAGAGCCGCACACGTCACGTTGTGGGAAACCTGCCCAATCAACTGCCGAAAGAGTGATTTAATCATTATCACTTCATACACTGCAGACATGGTTAAATATACATTAGCAAGGGCATTGGTGCTTTCATCTGCCCTTACAGAAGTATGGACTCTAGCTTCTTTGAACTGATCCGGAGTTCAACATTAGCTTACATATCTGGCAGGAAAGCAGTGACATGGCAATGCATAGACACAGAATGCAATGTATGCTTTCCACTAGTCCTGCAAAGGAAGTCTTTTGTAAGGCATGGTACCCCAAAACGTCCTCATAAGCAATACAAGATGTGTGAGCACGAGCAACCTAGATACTACAGGAACGATTAAGGTACATGTAATAACTGTAAATATGTGCATTTATAATGTTATTGTATCTAACTTCCTGTATATGACCCTATGTCCCACTTTATCCCACCATTTTTACATTGTAACTTTAAACTTTTCCCGTAATTCCTCTATGCTTTCTATATGTAGTGATAAACTGTGTAACCATGTTAACGCATATACTTGTAATGCGTCCAGATACCCCAGCCTAGGGTGTGGTGCGCACTATAAATAAAGAACACGTCAGTATGTGGATGGTGGTCAGTTCCTCTGCTCACACAAGCAGTAAAATAATCTCTGAATTAACTCATTTGTTTCTCTTAAAGCAAAGACCGAGCCTGCAGAAGAAGACAAACCACATGAAAGTTTGGTAAAGCACCAAAACATGTATAAAGACTAGCAAAATCCCAGAAGTTCCTTTGGGGACCAACAGCAAGGAAGTCGTCAGGGATTCCTGCATGGGTAAGACATGAGCATAGCAATATAGCAGAGAATTATTATTTGACAGGCATTGCAGGGCAACCCAATAAATATAAGGCATGTCAGCACAGTACGGGCGATGTCAAAAGCCGGCAGGGCTGCACATTTGCATGAATATTCCGGATGTGGGGATTAGGAAGCAGTATTGGCAATGTAAAGCAGGACTAAATGAGTGCAGTGCAATACAGTGAAAACGCTCAAAGGCTACCTAGAAAACGTTGGACACAGGATAATATCAGTAGAGCAGAGCGGGAGTTTATAATACGGGAAGATTTGCGACTACAGAGTTGGCCAGAGAAGAACTCCCAGGAATATGCTTACCTACTAGTCTAGCAAGGAATGCAGAGACTGGTTGAAGCATACAGACAAGGACGGGACAGACAGGCGAGTGTGTTGAGGTAAGTGCTATTCCTTCTAAGACTAGTAAAGGACAGGCACAGACTAGTAAAGGACAGGCACATTTTCCTTGGAGATGATGGCAGGTGACAGGACCTCCAGCCCTTCCTCTGAGATTATGGTTGGCACAGGAACAGGACTGAGAGATTAGAGAATTGGATGAAAAGCAGGTGAAAATAACTATAAAGTAGTCCCTTGAGGGTGGTGGCGACAATCCAAATGTAAATACCACCTACCCTACTGCATGTGAGTAACAGCAACGATACGACTGGTCGGAAAAGACACGTAAAATACAGTAACTAAAAGGCAGGCAAGCAAAGGCAAGGCACACGGATGTGGTGACCACTGAAGTACTGCGAGATAGAAAGCATGAGATATCTAAACATTACCATGCCTCCGATTCCTCCAACAAACAAACGGTGCCCCCAATAGGGGACAGGACACTACCGCATGCCAATAGAAAAAGGTACCTATAGTAGAAGATTATCAGCAGAGCGCATCCATGAGTTCACTTGGGCATACATTCTCAGACAGTCAGTAGCATCCAGAAGGAAGATGAAGCTAATCTACGCCTTCGCAGAAGGTTCTTGCAAGATAAAAAGGTGTTCTTAATTTGATGAACAGAAGAAAGGACATGTTCTCTGCCCCTGGCCACAGCAAATCTTAGTCGTACCAGCATCATTACCCAAACATCAGTTGCCACGGGTGAGCAGGCCCCAACCACACTCCTTGCCAGGCAGGGTCTGCCAAATTTAAATTTGTCAAACATTAATACTTGCACAATATTGGCCTTCAAAACAGAGCAATCCCAGTGTGCACGCCGTCCCAGTGGGCAATCACAGGCAATTCCGTTAAATTATCCCCGTTTCTGCACATCGGAAATCTCCTAATTGACTCAGCATTGTGCTTTATCAACAACATATTTAATGAAAAAACATTAGAATGTTAGCTGTGTTCTTTAACCCTTGCAAATTACAATCAAGGAAGAAAAAAAGAAAGGGGCCAGGATTACAAAAGCTGCCTGCCTGCCTCGGATGTACTATCTGGTTGGGCCAGGGTTGCTATTACATGCCCATGCCAAGGGTTCTGATCATGGTAGTCCACCCACCACCCCTTCAATCAAGGCCAACAGCCATGCCACAATCCACAGAACTTTGGCCAAGTGCAGGTCTTGGATTTTAGGACAGATCTTCACCAACGTCACAAAGCAGGACCCAGTCAGGATCTCAAAATGAGGGGTCCCATCCCAGACGTCAAAGGCTAGGTCTCAAATCAAGACTCTTGGGTCATGACTTTAAACCACTGATCTCTTACCAAGTACCTAATCAGCAGTCCCAAAAGAGGACCCACTAATGGGATACCAAGCATAGGGTTAGAGGCTACAGCCACACACCCGAGGGGTAGGGGCTGGTACGCCACAGTTCCTCTGATCTACCGAGATCTTTGAGTAATGTTTTTTGGGCAGTAGATTATCTTTGCAGCAGTAGGCTGCTGGCTCTACCCCTACCCATCCTCCAGTTGTCCAGTGCTCCAGCCTCATGCCGACATCTACTGGGAGCGTAATAGTCTTGGAGGCATATAACCTATCCGTGTCTGGTGGGGGAGGGAGCACTCGAGCCTTAAGCACGAAATCTGCATTCCCAGGTGCACTTTACCATCAGTGTGATCTTCGACAGATGGTGAAGCACAGACTGCTTCAATAGGGACTCTTCTGTGCAATTCAGGACTAAACCCAGAGAGGTGTAGGAGCAGGTTACCATATATTACAGGTATACTGTAACAATGTAAACACAGCTTCCCAACACATGCACTCCCCTTTTCAAACTTTTGATAACCACCCAGCCATTGGGCACAGTGACATGCAAAGGTTTCAACAAGTCTTCCCAGTAATACAGCCAAAATCTTGACGAAGCCTTGGAGTCGAGACATCCATTCACACAGTGGCCAAATACGGCAGTTCCCGCTTCAAGTTTCAGGAGCACAGACCACATATGTTCACATCTAGCACAACCCGCACATGCCCACATATGTATCAATTTACAAGGAAACAAAGTTTAACTCTGGATGCCTACAGAACCTTCCAATACAATAGTGCCACCTGGGGCTCTTGCACAGGGAACAAGCAGTTTCCCATTGTTACAGTTTTGGGGGTTCCGAGGTCTATGGGACCCCTAAACGTTTGTCTCCCACCACACTCCTTTTCATGGATCTTTGACTTTATTTATGTGGTCAGAGGGACTTTGACTTTTACTCAAGCCCTCGCACCCCCTCACTGTAACCCTTTTCCTATGCTGTCCTATGGAAGCCATATAGCTCTGAGGGCAAATTCTATTTTTTAACTCCCTTTTGCACGCTGCCCCCTGCCCTCCCGCCCCCCCGCCCCCCACAGCGATAAGATCATACTATACCTGTATTGTGGAGTAGCCTGGGGGCAGGTGTAACCGATTTTACTGCATTAGTAATTCCAAATTACAGTATAGTATAGTATGCCCCCTTCCCTGTTTCTCTGCTTCTCTTACTGTGTTCTTCCACCTATGATTGTAAAGTGCTTGGTTTCATCCCAAAGCTAGGTCTGCGGTCAAAAAACCCCATATAATATTAATAATTGTTGTACTAATGCTTTTTTATTAATCCTACTTTATGCCATATTATTTTGGGCCATCAATTAATTTGTGTAATCCATGAAGCAGACCTAAAATGGCCATTGTGCACAAATGAGCTAGCTCTGAGCTTACCCCGGCACCCTATGTAATGGTTTGAAGAGTTCCCTTGCCCCAAGACAGCCCAATACACAAAGTGGATGGGTGAACCAGATTGTTTTGCAATTTATAGGGCGGCCTATTTAGCATACTGCCAAAACCTTAGTGTGTCTGCCTGGTGTGCTTGGAGGGCAGGATTAGGCTTGTTCATGAGTGAATGTTTATACCGAGGGGAGACGCCGTGCATTCCTCAAATCTGCTGGACTCGTACATGAATCACTAGAGGATTTGCCACAAAGAGGCTGCTGGATTTTAGAACAGGTTTGGCAAGACAGACAGAGCATTTGGGCCCTTCGTCCCTTGCGCCAGTCACACCTTTAGGCTGCTGGACCTCCTTTCTGAGCCGTTTCCTCATCCTCTTCTTGGTCCTCACTGTATGGACTGGTTGTCCCGAGCTGGGATGGTTTGTGGGAAGTTTTATCCTCCGGTTCCTAACACCTCGATGTAGGAAGCCTGTCGTCTTGAGCCATGTTTTGTTCGAATCTGGCACCATGAGTAATTACCCAAGCGTCCTCGGGTATTTGACAAGTTTCCAATCGGGGTCTTCTGGGTCTGTGTGGTTCCGCAGGTCTCCCTCTACTTTGGTGGTTCTGGATCCTGCTTTGCTTCCTTCCTGCCTGGGTTTTCTAGGTCTTGGAGCTGGAAAAGGAATCTTTTAGTGAGTCTCCTTCACGGCTGGTTACACCTTTTTCCCCCCAAATTGTGGGGGAAAACAGAGACTTACCCGACTTATTTCTCCAACTGCAGTTCTGCATACCATATCTGTCCTGTTGATTCTTAACGGGGAAATTTAACCAACTCCAAAAACTCCACAAAGGGACTTGATAGATTCCTGGGTCTTGCTTGGGTCCCTCAAGTGTTCTACAAGAGACTTACATTTTAGCATATGCGACCGATTTACCATTTTTAAAATCATTGCGTTAGCCTCCTCTCCATGGAAACCTGTTGAGGTACAGTGTATAACTGCTGATTATTTTGTATCACTGGATTTCTTGGAATGTAATGAGACCATACAGGTCTGTTATTGTGACCTTAAATTTATTTGAACTTGTTGTGGCCCTCTGTGCTTTGTCGGGAAAGTGCCAACCCTTTTTTCCTCCCCCTAGTTACTATACTAGCACCTGGCCTACATATGTAATAATTGTACAATGAGCTAGAGGTTGCAGGGATTACGGCGCCATTTATCGTGCTGCCAATTTGGCCCGATCCGGACTATGCACATGCACTTGTTCACTATGGTTCCTTTATTGCTCCTCACCTCCCCACCTTTAGCCTTGTATGTACTGTGCTTACCACCAGGTAATAAGTGCAGCTTAGGAGTGGTAGGGACAGTCTAGGGCCTTTTTTACTTTTTTCATGCTTGTACTGCGTCTTTATATGTGCTCTGTTTCAACCAAAGTATTCTATGTGTAATTTTGTAATAAAGTCGATTTTTCAGTACACCAAGATAGTGTACTCTCTGTGGATAACTATTTGGACTTAATCCTCCATTGAATGAAGCCAGACTACTCTGCCATAGCTGCCACCTTTGAGAGTTTGGTCCATCTGTTGGTCGCAAACTAGGTGTTGCCATTAGGTCAGATCGTTTTACATACCTTGGCAAAGAAGGCTGTACAGAAATCGACCCAAACCCCATTGTAATTGAATACATTGTAATTATATCAACACAATATCACTGCCACCACCTCTGGGTGTTCCACAAAGCTAAAAGAGTGAGGTACCTTTCGCAGAAAGATGCGCAGCACTCCAAAAGCCCTCTTGGTGGGGTAGGGGAGGAAGTGCGTGACACATACCTGCATCTCTAGTGAAGCCATGGAATGATATGCACTAGAGAAAAACATGGGTGTGCCAGTAAATGAAAAGAAAAGAGTACAGTGAATTTGCACACGAGTCACAGTTTAGGACTGTCCTTTCCCTCCACAGTTTCCTATGGAACCCCATTTCTTTTTGCTCTGTTTTTCCTCCTGTCCTAACTTTAAGGAGAGTAAAGCCTTCAGCTTCACTTCCATTTTGCTCAATTATGGGGAAACTGATCAGGCCTTTATACTATCAGTACTGGAAAACTAGGTTTCCCTTTGTGATTCTTGTATTTTTAACATTGCACACAGAATGTTACAACGCAGTGCAATAGGGATACTTTTGTATCACCCTTTCTTTTTACACGGAGGATTTTGGTGTACTTTTAAATGTGCCTAAAGACACAGTGGTAGCAGTTGGAGGCAGCAGTTTTGTTTTTGCATTATTTTTGTGTGCACATTCGCGTTTACTACATATGGCTACCAAACGTTGCTGGTGCCATAAAAAGGCAGTGCCACAAATATGTAGCTTGTTCTTTGGATATATTGCAGTTTGTCCTTCTTCCTGCCCTCAGACTTGCTGGGGAAAGATGCGTCTTTCGCAGACTAGTGAGCCTTTGTGTGGGGAGTCCAGGAAGGGGGCTGGGACTGTTCAGTCCAGCCCACATCCTTGGTGCCAGAAAGTCTGATTCTGTGGTGGATAACAAAACTACTCCTTATTGCATATTGGACAACTAACGGCTGCCTGAATGGTAAAAATCTGTACCAGTGGCAGACTTGGACTGCTTTAAGTGGAATCTTGGGTAAGAGTAGGGCCTATGCAGCTATTCTTGAGATCTATATTTAAGACAAGAATCCCTCAAACAAGATCCAAAGATTACTTCTTAAGTGGCCCAGCATCGCTTCCAGTGTCTGGCCCGGTGAAGCCCTGATGTTCTGCCCGATCGCCGAAGACCATAAGCAGTGCTTCAGTCCTTGGACTAGTGGGACCAACTATTTTCAATGCCTGGTCACGGATCCAGTCCTTCAGAAGTCGCCTTGTACTGCCCGGTGGACTGACCAGCTCTCTCATGGGCGACCTCGCCAGAACCGTCCCCATTTCAAATTTGGGTAGTTACCAAATTGTGCCACAAGTCGCCTTCTCACCGAATTTCAGCTTTCCAGCTTTAGGGGAACCTGTCCTGGAGCAACTGCTGTGACCGCGATTGGAAGGACTCCGGTCTTCTCCTGCAAATGGTGATAGTCACTGGAACTCTTCTTCCATCCAGTGAAGTGTGGGCTGCATTGCTGGATTCTGGATTCCTTCATTCACTGACAGGGGTCAGATCTTGCATTACCAGTCAACCGGAAGAATCCTCGAACCCACAACTCCTAGGCACCTCTCAGTGGATCCAAGGAGGCCCCCAGACCATCCATAAAGACAGAGTCCGGAGGGAGGGAGTGGGGAGTTAAGTAAGCATCAGTGTGCCGGAGCCGCCCCACCCCTTCTGTCCTCCATATGATAACATTGGGAACAAATACAAACAATGATACATTCACACTGCGCATATGTCCAAAATCGTGTTTAATGCTCAATCGCATATATTCCATTGGATTCTGAGTCAGCCTGAACAAAGAGCCTTTCGGCAATGCACAGCGAAGTTCAGATATTTGTTTCGCCGCAACTGCGAAGATATATAGACACAAGAAGTGCAACTCTACATCCACCTTGAATATTAATAGGTTCGAAGTTGTACTGAAGAGCGCACAAGCCTCAGAAGAAGAACAGTAGCTCGAAACACGTGTCAGGCTGGCTCAGAATCCAAAAGGAATATATGCGATTGAGCATTAATCAAGATTCTTGACATATGCGCAGCGTGAATGTATCTCTGTTTGTATAGATTACTCAATGTTGGTGGTTTGAGCAGTAAACCCAGTAAATAGGTACACTCACCTGCCACGACTTGTCCCTGTATACATGCATACCTAATTTGGTATATTACTTAACTGTATAAGTGCTTGGGTTTCCAGTCTTTTTTTCTGCTCTTTGTTCGTTTCTAACATTGGGAACAAGTCCCTTTGTTCCTCATCTCCATTCCACTCATCTTTGGTTGAGGAACGTGGGTCAGGTATCCTGCCCCTTGGTTAGCCTTGGGTCTGGAAGAAAGGAAAACATTCACCTTTTTCTTTGTTAAGTTATTGAATGACTTTGAAACTAATCATCATCACACGCCTGTTGTATCCCTTCTAAAGAGAACACAATGATGAGAAACATTTTATTGAACTCTGACATTTGGGCACAAGGCCCAATTCATCTTAGAGTTTGGACAACTTAGGTTAGGGTATTGCTCTTGTGACTTGGTTACCATCATTTACTGCATCGAACTTACGTACCTGCTTATCTGATGTTTATTAGGTGAACCTACTGGTGATTGTATATATTTGTATTAGAGTGTTGTGTGATAATACCACCCGTTAGATTAATTTTCTAGTGTGTTCATAAGGCCTACAATAATGAACTGTAATTGCATTACAGACTATCTAAATTGAATTATTGTGTGCCATAATGTGTGGATTAAATTGAGGTTCCCTTACCCCTCCATTCCCCCTCTCCTGAGACCAAGCCTTGACCGCTCTCCACACTAGCATGATTGCGTTTTGGCTACCCTCTCAAGAGCTCTCTGCTCATCAGAACTAGGGTGGCCTTATAAAATCTGTTCACCAGGCTAGATTCTAGAAATCCATCTGAATAGCTGGTTGTAAAGGTTAACCCAGAGGATGCTGTTTTACCTGTACACTCTTACTATCGTGGTGGATGTGTGTGTGTGTGTATATATATATATATATATATATATATATATATATATATATATATATATATATATATATATATATATATATATATATATATATATATGTTCTAACCAGAACCAAATGCCTTAATAGTGTGAGAGGTTGCGTCTTGAGTTCCACTTTCTACTGTGAGCTCGTGTTGAACAAGCTCTAACCAGGGTAAGCTACTTTCATCACCCCTGCTGCTTGGCAGGTTGCTGCATTCAACAAAGTGTGTAGTCTGCAAGGGAATAGATGGTAATGGCTCAATAAGTCCATAGCAGAACGATGACAAGATTTACATCTTTATTTAAACCTCCTTAATAAATGAAAGAGGATAACCATGAGTGGCTACTGTTTGGGAGGTTTTCCCACAGCCCTCTGTTGAATGTGGTTTAAAATCTATCCGAAGATCAAGACAGGGTTCCAGCCAAAAGACAGACCAAACCCTTTATGGGTAGCAATGGCAGAGCAGTCAGGCTTCACTCAGGAGATGGCAGAAGGCAAGTGGAAAGGTACAGTGGATCACAATAGATAACGGAGGGCATGGTTTGCACAACGAGAGATGCGACAAGCATGACCCCACCAGTCACAGATCCCTGAAGACACAGAGACCCCAATGTTGCGGAATGTGGCATAATTCACATCACAGGCACAGTTCCAGCAGGCCAGACACTATCCCACCAGGGATTTCAACATTAAAGAACAGTCACAAAAAAGCCATGACACGAGGAGCAAACAGTCCCCTGCTAACAATGTCAGTCTTTATGCCTAGACTGCATGGAAAGGTGGCAGGGCTTGAAAGCCCTTTTAATCCCTCCCCTAACTTTCCCCCTGTGACACCCTCTCAAGGAAGGTAGGCGATTGGCCAGGGTGTGTTGGCCATGCAGGAGAGGAGGCTGGGTTATTTTAAGGAAGGACTGGTGACTTTATGGTGTGGGGTAGTTTGGTGAGGACCGGAGCAGGAGGACGACGTCCAGGAGATCAAAGGAGACAAGAGCAAATAGAGTGAAGAGGCTATTAGAGAGAGGCGGCCGATGCATGTTTGCTAGTGAGAGGAAGGAGTGTGTGTGAATGCTGACAGAGTAGGGGTTAGCGGGGGTACTAGTTGGGGGTAGTGGTAGTGTTAGCTGTGGAAGGAGTGGAGTTGTATTAGGAAGTGGTAGTTGGTAACAGTGGACGGTAGTGAGTGTTAGAAGGAAGTTAGTGATAGTGGTGGGAAAGATAGCAAGAGCAGTCGTGCCAATGTTAAGAGTGGCATTAGAAGGTGGAGCAGTAGTACGGAGGGAAGGAAGTAGAGTGGTAGTTGAGTTAGAAGTAGATGGAAATAGAATTCATCACTGTCCTTACTCATCCAAGCGTGGCAGTGACGAAAGCAGAGTGTGGAAGCGGAGAGACAGGAGTACAGCGGCAGGAGAACATCTTAGGACCCAGGGTAGAGAAGGGTCAGGTGAGAAAGTTTGTGAACGACAAGTTGGTGGTGGAAGGCGGTACCATCTCCAACATCCCTAGAACACTAAACAGAACTAGGTTAAATGCAGTTAGATTCCTAGGGAGACAGACAGCCAAAGCCTTAGGGAAACCACCAATAGACCAAGGAAGACTAAAGAAAGTTAGGTGTCCCCGATCCAATAGGGACTAATATCCCCATTAAGGATGCCAGGGAAGAGAACACCGAGAAGTAGTGAGAAAGGGACATCCCTAGTGCCAACTTCCCTAAAGAATCTGATAGGCTCTAAAAGATCTTTTCCAAGAACCTACAGCCATTATATCCGTCTTAAGAATAAATACTCTTGGAACATTACTGGAGCATCATAGTGGTTATTTGTGGTGGGCTGCCTCGTCGGAGTGTATATAGAAAAGTTAAAACGGCCTAGGAAGACCCTTCCCACTTCTGCAGCTAAATTAATGAATTACATTTGGTGGCAAACTCAGTACATTCCAATAGTAAGTGTTTGTGAGAAAACTCTAGATGACCACAGGAGCGGCCAAAGAAGGAACCAACCCCAGTTAACACCACAGCCAACCACCAAATCCCCACCAACTGAAAAGCTCCAGTCATATGTTCAGAAACCAGCCAGCCCAGAGACACTGATACTAAGCAGATTCAGGCCAACTGATTTGCAGAGGGTGGTAGTGGGATAAGGGAGCTGCCACACTACTCCTGGACCCAAGCACCCTTGAAGACATTGACAAAGAATAGATCAGGCTCCAAGGACTCAGGGACAAATAATTGCATCCCCAGTCTTGTAGGATTCGGCTCAAAAATGACAAGAAGAATGTAGTAAGTACAGGGCTCCTTTTATAGGTCCTTGGTCAAGGATCTGGTATCCAGGGACTTTAGCCCCAGTCTAGTGATGACCCAGATGGAGGAAAATAAGAACAACCCATCTTCCCAGAAAAACTACTCGCCAACCAGAAGCAAAAGCAGTGACATGAAGACTAGGAAACACAACCATGGAGATATCGACAGCCACACAAAACGACTGTGGCAATGGACAGATGGTCCAGGTCTGCCCGAGACTGAGCCAAAGCAGGGTACTGGCAACCCAACACGCTTCTAGGCCGGGGATACACTACCTCGAGGTGCTTTGTCAAAGAGGATTTTGCAGGGAGGCAGCACAGCAATGAATTAGAAACTGTTCTAGCACTGAGCAGCCAAACCAGCCAGCAAGCAGAACAGAGGGGGGAAGATAAGGAACATCCCTGCAAAGGATTCCATCCACCAAAGAAGAAACTAGGAGCATAGACAGGTAAGCCAGGGTTCAGCCAATATGGCCAAACAAGGTCCTCGGAAGCAGCAATTTTCAGGCCAATCCTCCAACTATTCGGGTAAGTATCTCAGGAATGGACAGTGCCTCTCATATAAGCATATTCACCAAGTGGCTAGCCCAACTACACACCAGGCAGATACAAACAGGTTTTTGCATCCAGCCAAGAAGGCTGGCTCAAAAAAACCACAAAACACTCTGGTCCACCCACACAGGATATCTATTGGCTTGTTTGGGCAGAATACCACGCTAAGAAAAGGTAAACTACACTAGCGCGTGCAGGTTTTGGCTCAGTGAGCCCACATCACCACAACAGCTATGTTAGGCCGGCCTCGTCGTCTGCATGGTCCAAAACATAATGGGTAGAAGTATGGCTTAAGGAAATGCATTAGTGCACCAATGACAGAAATCCTGGTACATAGGGCTGATAATGTGGTAAAAAACCAGAGCGCCACTGGTGAAGCCAAAACTAGATTACAGATGCCACCAGTCTACTCCCCAACACACTAACACTTGTGTACGAGCAGGATAGAAATAAAACATCAATATCAATACTACAAGGGTATCAAATGGTGCGCTTAATAAGCACCCCTGTCCTAGCAACCATGTCGGCTAAACAGGAGAGGCCATGAAAAAGTGTTAAGTGACAGGAGACTTCAGAAGTCGTCCTTTTCGCAAAAAAGCCAAAGACCCAGGAAAACAAGCAGGGTAAAAGCAAAATATTTAGGGGTCCCATAAAATGGCACAACATAACCCAAAAATGTAATTCTGTCACAACAACTACAGCAATAAGTCAAAGCTCTTTGGACGAAGCAGAAACTGACAGTTTCTACAAGCTTGATTTTTCATAAAGTTAAACTCACAATTACACATATTGGGCAAAAATAAGTCCTGTGAAAAGTGGTCCAAACATGCAGCATTCAGTTAAAGGTAACAACCCCATCAATAAAAACACATACAGATCATGTGAGGTCAGTGATGGCTAAAATACATAAGGTTTTGCATTTTGAAGCTTTCATATAGCATCATATCCCACTCCCCTTACTAACTCTCTGAGCTCCATCTCTAGATGTTCAAGAAAGGATTTGAAGTGCCAACCTTTGTGGCAAGTTCACAAAAAGTAGGGACGAGTACAAATACTCCATTGTATTTGGTTATGACAGGTTTTTTTCTAAACCCGCACTCTTGTGAGGTTAAGGGACACCAAGCTTTAATGGACAAACCAAACTCTCACTTGTAAACATGACTGAGTAGTAAAGCTGACTCTTGGGAGGGGTGAATACTGGTATAGTGTAAAGATCACTAACAAAGGTGACCATTTGAAAGATTGTCCACACAAGTAATACTGAAGAATATATACAAGTATTTAACAAGAATAATTTGCACTGAACTAAAGAACTGCTATAATGTAAGATACATAACTACAGCTAGAACAGACTATTTCAACTAACGAGCCACACCAGCCACACTGCCGCAGAGTAGCCATCCCCAGATGTTCACCTTCAGTTAAAAGCCGCTAAGAAATGCACTGTAGGTATGCAAACAAGCTGAAAAGTATGCATTTTGCTCAAGAAAACTGCAGCTGTATTATAGGACTGCACTTTTTATAGATCGCTAGATCTATTTTTTTTTTTTTTATAGATGGCTAGATAGAGGACAGACCGCTGTCGAGGATACAAACAACCACATATGCGTTTCACACTCATGTATCGTCAGTTTGGTATAGTCTGCAAAACATGCTCCACTCAGAAGGATGTCAAACAATGTTATGGTGGGTTTAAACAATGCATGAAAAATCCCTTCTGTATGAAATATAACTAGAACCTCAGAGGCGTACCAGTGAATAGTGCGGTCTGCTTATAGAAAGAAGAAAATGTTGTGAGTGGTCAAGTGCCTGATGAAAATGGTAAACAAGGCTAATTTAGCAGAAATCGGATCTTTGCTGCTTTTATCGGCCTCCATTTTTTCTCTGCTTAAAGAAGCATATGTCAAACCTAGAAAGCCTGAAGGCTTAAGGTCTAGGGACCAGGTCACTGTTAGCCCACCCTACTATAATATATAGGATTCCCCGCTATGTGTAATAATCGAATAAGCTTACACAGATCAAGTCTGATCAGAAGCCCCTACACCAGTACTAGCCCTTCCCTGCGCTCTGCAAAATTCGCCTCCACCTGTGCAACTCATATGCCACGCAATGCTAGTATGCATCAGTTACACCCTCGCCATATTTTGGCACCACTTTCTAGTTTGCCAATACACTTGTGGGAGGGAATTATAATGGTATCAAGTATTTAAAATCAAAATGGGTACACAACATGCATATCTATTAAATGGACCACATTCCTGCGCAAGGTTTCTGTGTCGTATTAAAAGGTTTTTCAGCCAACACAACACTTGACACAAGGTACCCAAAAGAGATTCTTGAACTATAATGCCCAGAAATGTTAGTGTGGCATTCACGAAACTGAACTGCAATCGCACAAACCGATAATTATATGCATTTGGACTACCCTTTAAAAGCTTTGCGAGACATTTAAACATTCGAGTAGCCGTTTTACTCGGTTCATATTCCATCCTGTTGAATTCAAAATGTAACACAGCTGGTTAAAACTAGTATTAAGTACTTTAGGAGGCTCACTTATACAACTGTCCCTGTGACTCCAAGAAGCAGCACAGTAAGAAACCGGATTGACTCACTGTAGCACCCACTTTGAGGCAATACTTTGGGTAAACGCACTATGCACAACAATGTTGATCCAAAAACACTGGGCTGCTAGTCACCGCGACTGCTCCGCCAAGCCAACTGTTTCCTTGCATCACTACTGCAGCCAGTTCCTATTGTGCTAGGCCATGTGAGCAGCCCTACTAACACATTGTAAAGCTTATTAACACTACAACAGTCTCGCTAACCAAACTCTGGAACCTCTACTCGCACCTCAACACTGGGGCCCATAACAGGATGGTTAAGTACTGGACAAACAACACCACTGATATGTCACAATCCTTTCTAGGCCAAGAAACCCCACACCGAATACTGTTAAACCAACATTACACTTCCGCACTGAACAGTAACTGTTTGCTTGGTCAACTCGAACACACCCCGCGTCACCATCATTGCATCCCAGTCAAGCATTGTACACGGTTTGCAATGTTAATATCAAGGCCCCCCACCATACTCTTCCATTTTAGTATCCACCAATGAATGCGTCACCAGAGGAATTAATCGAGTTTAAAATGGCCTTTGAAAACAGAAAACAATATATACTTTTGTCTCTAAAAGTACTGTTTCGAACCCGAACATTCCAACAAGATTTCCCTTTCGACACTGCATTCTAAAAAGGTCGAAAACACCCTTTGTGCCAATAGGAAAAATAACGGCTGCAATTTATTTCTTCCACTTTACCTTCCAAGACATCTTACTAAGTCTATAGCTCAGCAGTGACAGTCGAATTTCACACTGCTGTAGCCCCCACATCGATTTACCACTCTCGAGAAGCAACTCTACAAATTAAAGTTAACGGCTACGAGCGATAGACCCGGGGCAGCGAGGCTTGGCCTGGGCCGCTGGACACTAGCCATGCAGACAGAAAGCGAAGGTCGGCTTCCGCTGAAAGACAACGGAGCACAAAGCATCTCTGGACTTTGCCTTGGACGCCTGCCTTTTTTGACACTCTGCCTTCCAGCAGCCCAAATTGTAATAGTTTAGTGGGAGCTTAACACGAACAGGGTGGGCCAAGTTGGCATGATGGGACTGTCTGCATGGGGCCGAGCCCGCAACTAAGTCCCCCTTTGAAAGCTCCCACGATGTCCAAGTAAGAACGGATAAAAAACACCTAGCAGCATGTGGGGGAATTGTGCCTGCCGTTTTAGAACAAACATATCTTTTAAGAAAAGACCCATCAAAACTCGCAGTGTTAAGCTTCCAAAAGAGGTCCGTTGCCGGTGGGCAGGATTGATGTAAGAATCACGAGCAGAGAGCCAAACGGCAGACTATCGTACTAGATATCCGGAAGGCATTTATTTTTTATTTTTTTGTATTTCTTTTTTATTTGAACTTTACTCCATTATCACTAAGTTTTGTCAAAACCTTCTAGGTTCCGCTAGTAGCGACAGGAAAAGGAGGGTCATGCAAAAACCTCCCCAGTGGGGGCTGGCCAGGCCTCTGTCGCAGGAGAGAAACAGCTGACATGGCGGATTTAGGTCATCTTTCCGCTGGATCAGAACCCAAGACCAGGCCACCCTCAGGCTGTAGACGGTTTATCTGATCAAACACGAGTTCGATCAGTTTGGCCAGGGCTTGGCTCCATCTTGTGTTCTCACCAGAGATTAGTCTGTTCCATAGTTCATCTGTTTGGAAAATCCACAAGTTTTCAGCCAATGAGGGGAGGTATAGCTTTCTACTTTCTGTCGTGCTGGGGCACTCTATCACCAGGTGCTTCAAAGTCTCGATGACTAGATCGTCTTTACATAATCGACAGCGCTTCTCGACACCATCTCCTCTGATTGTTATAATCTCTCTCGTAGGCAGGAGATTAAGTCTGGCTCTAATAATCGAGTTTCTCAGCTTCTTGTTAGGGAACTTTGCACAGTATTGCAAGGGTATATCCGGAAGGCATTTACCTTGAACTGAACATGCCACTTGCCACCGCCTACTCTGGTTCCTGCACTGCTCGATCAATCCTCTACACGAACAGCCAAGAGTGTGGGGGGAGAGGGGGGAAGGAAGGAGGGACACTGCTTGCTACCCTCAGAACTCCTTGCCTGGTTACCTCAGGCATTTTTTGCAGCATGTACACATCCCAAATATGAAATATGGACATTTCACCAGACAGTTTTTGAGCGAGAACTACCAGTAAGTGTGACACTTGCCATGTACTAGCGCATTTGCAGAGATTAAAAGGCATTAGTCATGAGAAGAGCAGCATTAACGAGAGGACCAAGTAACGGATGCCCACAATGCGCCAGCCCAAACAACGCGGCTAGCCCCCACAGTTCAGGGGACTAGGACCGTGCAACGTAAAAAGGAAGGAAATGGAAGATGGCTACCAAGAAGGAAAAGCGTTCCCATCTTCATACGGATGCGAGACCATGCCACCGCAGGCAGGTGCTTTCCATTTAGGCTTGCCCAAAAGCAACTTTATTGCAAGAAGCTTACACTGTAAAATCCAAGATGAAAGGCGCGTACTCCAGACAATCCAGTGAAGTAAACCAGGCAAACATTTCAGATAGAGGAAATGGATGGCTTCTTATGAGAGGAGACTTCAAATCCAAACAACGAATCATGCCAGAAGGGCAGTGGATGAAATGTCACCAGTCTCTTTGGCAGGGGGTGTGGGCAGAAACGAGGAGAACGAGAAACTCTTGCACACCACACAAGATGCTTACAGACGCACTACCATCAAGAGTAGCAAGTATCACAGCGGCTGCCTAAAACAGTAATAACACCACAAAACGGTGTCCGCGTGTTACTGTATTTTTTACATGGCACCACCACATCCTGCACCTCAGACGCAATTCCAGTACAACACGTGTCCCATGATTTTAGACACCGAACTATGTAACAAGGATATCTTTCAATGGTCATTTTGTAAGCTTCCATCACCACGGATTCCCCCTGCCCCAAACGTGTAGTACAGATTCAATGCGCGCATCCTTCCCTTTTAATCAGCAGCCTATGATTAATGATGCTGTCTGCCTGATTTACGACCCACCCAGACATATTACAGTTCCCCCTTCCCCTGTCCGTTATCCCTCGCCTCTACTTAGCGCACTCTGCTGCCCAACTCGGAGTGCCGTAGCCGGAGAAACTGCACTGGAAATCTGCGCGAATTATTAAATAAACATTCATGCGCCGTGTCTCTTGCCATCGCAGGCCGGCCCTCTGGTGGCAGTCGGCACTCGCCGGCCCCCTTCGCCGCTGACACCCAACAGCTGGAGTGATTCATGGGGAGACCGGTTAAAATGTTTCATGTCATACATCACACCGCCAGGCGCTCTCCCTGCCCTGACGGAGATAAACTGATCGACCACAGCCGGCTGCAATGAATTTATGACAACACAAAATTGAGGAAAACAAATGGGAGCTGACCCACGGGGGCCAGGAAGCAAGACTCCTTCCCTGGCCTGCAATCTAGTTTGGTGGCAGCAAGCAAAATTGAACATTGGCACTCTGAATTAGGATGCTAGCCTGTGACCCCGATGGGGAGGAGGAACCCCGGGGAAGGGGGGCTGGCAAGCCAAGATGGCAAGAGAACGAGCGACACAACTTAGTTAAGGCTTGTGAGTAGGAAGGACTAAAGTCTGGGGCGGAAGGGAGATTCATCTCGTGACCCCGAGTTAACTAGCACCACTCCTTGCAGTGGGCCTGGACGGCCTTGGTGCACGTACTCATCACCTCCGCAATAACATGAGTCTAAAACGAGGCACACGAAAGAGTGGTGGGCACACGACAGGTTGTCCACAAGGTTGTAATGATCTGGCGAGGATAGGACACTAGCAGTTTTAAAGTTGTAGAACTTAAGTGTTCAAATCAAATGGTGTATGTTGCCTCTCTGTACTGGGAATGGCTGTAATGGTGCTTCTAGGCACAGTAGCATAGAATATGTGCCATAGGCACAGTGGCATAGAATATATGCTATAGGCACGGTAGCATAGAATATGTGCCATAGGCACAGTGGCATAGAATATATGCTATAGGCACGGTAGCATAGAATATGTGCCATAGGCACAGTGGCATAGAATATATGCTATAGGCACGGTAGCATAGAATATGTGCCATAGGCACAGTGGCATAGAATACGCGCTATAGGAACATTAGCATAGAATATATGCTATAGGCACGGTAGCATAGAATATGTGCCATAGGCACAGTGGCATAGAATATATGCTATAGGCACGGTAGCATAGAATATGTGCCATAGGCACAGTGGCATAGAATATATGCTATGCTATAGGCACAGTAGCATAGCATATGTGCTATGCTATAGGCACAGTAGAATAGCATATGTGCTATAGGCAGAGTAGCATCGAATATGTGCTATAGGCACGGTAGCATAGAATATATGCTATAGGCACAGTGGCATAGAATATATGCTATAGGCACGGTAGCATAGAATATGTGCCATAGGCACAGTGGCATAGAATACGCGCTATAGGAACATTAGCATAGAATATATGCTATAGGCACGGTAGCATAGAATATGTGCCATAGGCACAGTGGCATAGAATATATGCTATAGGCACGGTAGCATAGAATATGTGCCATAGGCACAGTGGCATAGAATACGCGCTATAGGAACATTAGCATAGAATATATGCTATAGGCACGGTAGCATAGAATATGTGCCATAGGCACAGTGGCATAGAATATATGCTATAGGCACGGTAGCATAGAATATGTGCCATAGGCACAGTGGCATAGAATATATGCTATAGGCACGGTAGCATAGAATATGTGCCTTAGGCACAGTGGCATAGAATATTTGCTATGCTATAGGCACAGTAGCATAGCATATGTGCTATGCTATAGGCACAGTAGAATAGCATATGTGCTATAGGCAGAGTAGCATAGACTATGCCCTATAGGCACAGTAGCATCGAATATGTGCTATAGGCACGGTAGCATAGAATATATGCTATAGGCACAGTAGCATAGAATATACGCTATAGGCACGGTAGCATAGAATATATGCTATAGGCACAGTAGCATAGAATATACGCTATAGGCACAGTAGCATAGCATATGTGCTATGGGCACAGTGGCATAGCATATGTGCTATGCTATAGGCACAGTAGAATAGCATATGTGCTATAGGCACAGTAGCATAGAGTATGCGCTATAGGCACAGTAGCATAGAATACGCGCTATAGGCACGGTAGCATAGACTATGCGCTATAGGCACGGTAGCATAGAATATGTGCTATAGGCACGGTAGCATAGACTATGCGCTATAGGCACGGTAGCATAGACTATGCGCTATAGGCACGGTAGCATAGACTATGCGCTATAGGCACGGTAGCATAGACTATGTGCTATAGGCACGGTAGCATAGACTATGTGCTATAGGCACGGTAGCATAGCATATGTGCTATAGGCACGGTAGCATAGAATATGTGCTATAGGCACAGCGGCATAGACTATGCGCTATAGGCAAAGTAACATAGAATATGTGCTATAAGTCATCAGAGCTTCACCTGTTGACAACAGTGACTTCACCACAAAAATAGGTTGCAGACATGGTTGAATCGTTCAGGAAAGCACGCAAGTCAACTGTCAGGAAGACGCGCTCCACGGAGAGATGCCCAACGGCATCCGTAAAACAGTTGGGATTTCCTTCAACAACATTTTTCAGGCAGACTGACTATTTTCGTTTATGTTTGTAAGGCATACAATAGCATTTGGGTCCTTCTTACAGACCCCATTAAAGGCTCTTTAAAACCCCTTTTGAATTTTGTAACCCTCAATTTAGAACCACTATGTGGCATAGAGGGAGACCACACCCAAGTGCCCTGGTTTTGATTTGGTCCATTTTGATCTGTTTTGAAGGCTTTATAAACAGATACCCAGCCACTTTTCTTTTTTTCCCAAATGTCGACACTACAGGAATGTTCCGTTTAAGGCTCTTTACCCGATACAATACTACATAATCCAGCATACAGAATTACTCGCATTATACACCCAACAGCAAATCTCTGCTGCCAACCTACTTTTCACTGTTAACATACACTGACACTTATTACACCGAAGTTGTGGCCTTACATAATCGTAAAGCTTCAATTGCAGATCTGATGCCATCTTTCAGCGGTGGTTTAAACATTTATTTATAATATGACTGAAGAGTGGGCACACAAAAAGGAAACGTATTGCGTTTGCATTCTTAGTAATGCAGGGTGAGGGAGATTTCATAGCCTTTTATGCCACTTAGACATTTTCCTATTTAATACAAAAAATATATGCAAGATATTTTGCTATATATTGGGCATCTTGCACAATAGACCGTTACTTGATTAGCTAGGTGTGTGCTATACAAGTACATTCTATTTGTTAAACAAAAAGGGTGGGGTATACAGACTGTAGCCTTGCGACACAGATCTCACACATATACAAGTAGTGTCTGTCGCTCTGTAGGCGCGGGTCGTTACTAAAGCCACCTGTGAATCAAGCAACTACAAGAATTATAACATAGGAGATCACCTTGGATGCACACCAGAACGCAGAGTATGTAATATAATTAGAAATGTGAATCATTGATTGGAGATTTTTATTTATGTACTAAAAGACTTAGCCCAGTTTTGAGAAAAGCCTGCTGGCCGAAAAATACGTGTTAACCACAAAGGGCATCTTGAGCGCTAATATGTAACTGGATAAATCTAACAACCTTGAGCAAATCTTTGAATATAAACGATTTTGTAATAATACCAACTTATGTGTCTTCATTGGTGTCCGGCGCTATTAGAATACCAATAATTTCCATTCTATTTGTTCCCTCAACAATCTTTTTTTAAAGGGGAAAATGACAGTCCTACCGTCGTTTCTCCCTTAGTTGTGATCAATGGCCTTGTATGCGCCATCGCCGAACACCGAGATAATACTTTAGTTTGAAAGAAGGAGCACATTTGGAGTTGTGTGGCATGGCTGCACCATCATGAACTTGGATGGCCCCACAGCCGGAATCTTATCTGAAGTAAACAGGTTCTCAATGGCTAACCCAGCCTTCAGCAAATTACAGAAACCAAGATTGTCAACCTAATTCATTTTCTTGACCTAGAAGAAAGAGGAGGAGTGAAGAATGCAATCCTCATAAAAAGCAGTGATGAATACACACAATTGCGGATATCGTTACACACGGCTCACAGAGCAGGGCTTGGCAGACAAAGGTGATAAATCGCCGTGCTTCAGGACACTTTCCTGCAAATGCTAATCAGATCCTGCATGTCGTTTAACACGCCAATCAGTAATGGCAGGATTTAAAAGCAGAAATTAGAGATATGAAAAATGGAGCCAGCCCATTTCCGACTCAGAACATGCGACAAGAGCGGCAGAAAGCAAGAAAAATGAAACCAATTTAGCTCCAGATTAAGAAACCGAAAACTCAAGATGAATCAATTTAGCCAGCGCACTAGGCCACCATACATCACATCTCGGTGCTGGATTGGTAACCTGCCAGATGGTGAAAATTCAGGCCCCCACTCCTCCCGACTCAATGCTCATGAAGCATGATGCTAGCAAACACTTCATTTATCAGATGCAAACATACCTGGGGCTAAAGCAAAAAAGTCTCTAGCAAACCCGAGGGAGGCAGTAAGGCAAGTGCATGCAACAATAAAGAAAACGCATAACATGTTCAGAGAAACCCATGGAGGAAGCAGCACCATTATTGCTCCATAAACACCCTTTTTAATTTGTATTTATTTAAATTGAGCACTTTGGCCAAAGTGGATTAACAAAATGATTAACGGTACACTAAAAAGCGAGACATGACAAAATCAATAATCAGAACTAAATATAGGAAAGAGAAAGAAGATGGGTGGGTTTTGAGCTGAGAACGAAAAATGTGATAGGTGTAAGATGCACAGATAGAAAGTCGAAGAGCATTTAAGTGAAAAAGACAAAAAACGAGAAGAAGCACAAGGTGTTTTAGGAACAGCAAGAAGAAACAGAACGAGGAGCAGAGTAGAAAGAAACAAGAGAACAAAGATAAGGAGAAAGACCAATAAGAGCTTTGTAGACAAAGCAAAGAAAATTAAAGAGAAGATAAAAGATCAAAATAAAGTAATGGTAATGAAGCAGAACGAAGCGATGGAATAACAGAAGAACAGGCAGCTGGAAAAGAGGACGAATCAGAGTTAAAAGACAGAATACAAAAGAGCTAGATGAGACTTGGCAAGACCTATTAGAAGAACTGAACAATAGTTTAAGCAGGAAAATGCAAGTGAATAGACCAGAAGTTTAGTAGCCTGAAATGAGGCAAAAAGACGAGCATGCCGAAGATTATAAATATGAAAACAAGCAGAGATCTCAGTATAAGTAACATGTCGGGAGAAAGAGGGGCCGAAGCGGACACCAAGATTTCGAGTGGTAGAGGAAAAAGGAAGAAGAGATGGAGGAAACAGACGACCAGGTGGGGAAATGGGAGAAGGTGAAGAAGAAGGGAAGAAAAGAACCACAGTTTTAGAGGGATTAAAATGCAAATACTGTGAGGCCATCCAAGAGCAAGAAAACAGGAAGAAATCCTATCATTAAGTGGAAACAGAATATTTGCGAATTACCACCATAGACGTGGCAAAAGAGATTAAATGAGGAAATTAGCTCAGGCAGAGAAATAGTATATAAAGAAAAATAAGAGCACCGAGAACAGAACCTTGAAGTACACCATAAATAAGTGGATAGGACGAGGAAAACAGATCAGCCCATGAAATGGAGTAGGCGTGGTTAGAGAGAAAGGAATTAAATGATCAGAAACCCAGATAAACACGAGTTGAAAGTAATAAAAACAGTAGGATTCACAGTGGCGGAAGCAGCAGAAAGACTAAGATAAATAAGAATAATCCTTTTTACTTAGTTTGACTGCAAGGCATACACAGATAACATTTACACTGATCCTCGTGCCCTGTAGCCCACAGCAGTTCGAAATGCCATATGCTTGTCAGATGCAAGAACTTTCCATTAGCAAACACTCATCCCCAGGCAATGTGATGCAATTGTGTATATCCAGAACTATTTCAAACAGCACTTGGCCTCAGCAACCCATAACACAACCCCCAGCCCTGTCCTTCAAATTCCAGGCAGATCGATTATTCTTCCACTTACTTTTCAATATCACTGTTCTTGCACGTCTTTGGCAGGACCTCTTGTTTACTGCCGTCACCATTACTCGTTGAAGGCATTTCTGGTGGCAGAAAAGATGAATAATGTTACACTTCACCACCATATAAAATATACATTAAGGACCCAAATATGTCACGTGAGTTAGAAAGTTTGGTGTTGGAAGAATATGCTACAAGTATAAGGATGCTAGACGTGTGATCTCCTTGACAACCATTTCAAGTACACAATTCAGATGTTTATGTAGTGAATTGGGAAGCCATGTAGTGGACTGATAGGTGTTAGCCCCCCGCATATTACCGTGAACTATCAAGAGTCCAAGCATAACGATTTATGAGCAATTTCTTGCCAACAGGGGGTGATATTTGGCAATACACTTCCACTTGAGAATGTGTATTTACAACAGATCCTTTCCCCCACTCACTGACACGGACACTAATAGTCTCTTAGCCCGCGCTCCCCCACTGCCTCGTCTCCCAACTTTATTCCATCAGTCTATTCTCATCTGACCTGTGTCTTGAATACTTCTCTTACTACTTCCTTTTTCCCCTCCCTTTTTAAACTTGCAGTTGTCATATCTATTCAAGGACCTACCTTTGATCCGATCGTACTCAGGCATTTTGACTGATTTTTCTTCTTTTATATCAAAAATACTTGAATGCATGCCTATTCACAGGTTTCCTCCCACATGAACTTTCAACTCACTTCTTCCTCCCCTTCAATCTGGTTTCTGTCCTTCCCACCCCACTGAGAGTGCCCTTCCCTATGTCTCCAATGTTCTTCTTTCCATCCGTTATGGCAAGCAAGATTCTCTACTAATTGTCTTCGGTCCATCTGCCGCTTTTGATATGGTTCATCACTATTCTGCTATCTTCACCTTACTTCATTTTTTTCCAGTTCGGTCCTCAAGGGGTTTCAATCATACCTGTTGCGTCGTACCGTATCTATGTCTCATTGGCTGGTTCTATCCACCCCACCCCCCAGTCCCCACATTGTCTTGTCCTCCCCTCCAACACCCCCCACCCCAATTGTCTTATTCATGGAGTTACTCACATATCTGTATTCGGCCCCATTCTATATTATTACATTATATGATATATTTCTTCTTGCTATCTTCTGACACTTATGTTGACACTCATCAAATCTTTTTTCCCCCCAATTCCCCTCCTTCACCGACACTCTCCTCACCGTTTCCAGTTGCCTATATGCCATCCAGGGCTAGATTACTTCACTTTCTTCATCTCAATCCTGCAAAAAGGGAGATACTCTTTTTCCTGATAACACCCGGCTAGAACCTTTGGTGTCATCTTTGATTCCTCCCCATCTTGCTTCCTCACACGTATATAATGCTGCTCCTGTCTATCCCTTTCATCCCTATAACGCTCACTGTGCTCCTCCTTTCTGGTATTTTCATGCTAACTAACATTTGATCATATTTCTCATCTTCTCTCGTATGGACTACTATCTAGCTCTTTTAATCAGCTTTCCTGCTTCCTATATCACCTCTCTTCATTTTGCATACAATTCGGCCATTCACCTTATCGCCCTTGCACTACATACCTCTATTACCATTTCACGGCTGTCTATATCCTTTCTTCCCTTTAACTCCCATCTCCCTTTTCACTTTCTCACTCTCCAAGTTCGGTCGTACGCCAGCCCAAAGTTCCTCAAAATCAGCCCATCAAGCAACGACAATTTTGTTCAAATATCCAGTTTTATTTTGGCATTAAAAGGCAGACTAACCACAATACAACGCGTTTCGCAACGCTCTCGTTGCTTGATCACGTTTATATATGACAAATATTACATTACATACCTGTAATCGTTTGTTTATTTTATTCATTTATAATGCGCACCAGACCCGGCGGTAAGAGGGTGCAGCAATACAAGGTTACATAGTTACATATTTGCACATAGTATTAAAATATATACAGGCAGTAGCAGTGATATAGTATGTTATAAACGGGATATAATACAGGTGGCAGGTAGTATATAAACAGAGGCATAGTACGGGCAGTAGGGCACAGAGCAATAAGCACTGTACAAGCTGTATCTGTAGTCAAGATAAACAGGATTGCATGAGCAAGGGGAGGCAGATAATGCTATGCAAGGTTACAGATAATGTACACTTAGTGGCAGTACTGTCGGTAATAGTGCACAGATTGGGGATATTCAGGGCATATCTGTGTAGCAGCTATCCACTAATAGACTGGAAAGCGGGAGTAGAGATACTGGAGTAGAGATGTCTTTCTGAAGATTGTATCTGCTTAGATTCACATGCTGTGTATATGCCGACATCTAGTGGTTGGGCAAAGTATTACACAACTTGTTTTCTAAATCGAAAAGGGTTGTCGAAAGGGAATGTTTAGTTTAGTTTATTATTTATAGAGCGCGCCAGACCCTTGGGCATCACGGCGCAAAAGACAGGAATATATTCAACTGTTCTGGAGAACCTGAATTTTATGGATGGTCTGTTTACTCGCCCCAATGAGTCCATTACAGTAATCCAATTTGGAAAGTATAAGGGCTCTGGCAAGCGTAATGCAGCTGTCTGTGGAGAGGAATTGTTTGCTAGCTCTGATAAGTTTGCATGTGTATGCAGTAGCAGAGGCTAGTGAGTTGACTTGTTTAGCAAAGTTCATGGTGGCGTCTAGGTAAAAGCCTAGGGTCTTCACTTCATTAGCTACTTTTATGTTATTCCCATCGATAGTGAAGTTGGCATAGTCAGGGCTGAGTTTGGATATGTAGGTTGGGGTGCCTAGGATAATGAGCTCAATTTTGTCATCGTTCAGGTATAGGCCGTGAGTGGCCATCCATGCCTGAGCAATGCTATAGATTCTATTCACTAGAGCCAGATCCTTGGTGTAATCTCCTGAAAGCGGAAGGAGGATCTGGGTATCATCTGCGTAGTTAGTGTAGGCGATACCCAGGTGATCCATTTCGTCAAAGAGGGGCTTAGTGAATACATTGTAAAGTGTAGGTGACACACAAGATCCTTGTGGTACACCGCAGGTTATAGGGATCGGGTCTGCTGAGGCTGATGGAGAGAAGACTCTCATAGTTCGGTTACTCAGGAATGACTTGATCCATGTTATAGCCTCTTTAGAGAAATGGGCTGCAGAGTCTAGGTGGCTGCATAAGACTGTATGGTCAACTAAGTCAAATGCAGCTGAAAGGTCCAGAAGGAGGAGTAGGGCTGCTTGGCCATTGTCTCTGCACTCATCTATTTGGGCCTTAAGATCAATTAAAGCTGTCTCAGTCCCGTGTTGCGGGCGGAATCCAGATTGGCGGGTTCCGAGTAGGCGGTTGGATTCTATGAAGTTTTGTATTTGCATGTAAGCCACTTTATCTAAAATTTTTTGAAGAAAGGGCACAGCCGTGATAGGCCTAAAGTTTGTGGGAATGGCCGGGTCGAGGGTTTGCTTCTTTAATAGTGGCAGTACCCAAGACTCTTAAGTTGTTCGGTACAGTGCCTGCGGTAAAGGAGGAGTTGATGAGTTTGGTTATGAATGGCGATAATTCTCTTGCGGCATCCTTAATAAGTTGTGCTGGGCATTGATCGCCTTTACAGTTGGACAGTTTAAATCCCAGAATGACCTTTTCCACCTCAATGGTCGATACTTTAGAGAAGCAGAATTGAGATTCTTGTTTAGGCTGTGGAGGTGGCGCTGTACTCTGAGGGATGTGAGGCGTTAGAGATGCTTTCTTAAGGGCAATTTTAGTTTGTAGGTTAGCTACTTTATTCGTTAAGGCATGTTGTATACTAGAGCACTATTTTTTGTCCTTGGTACAGTTTTCTTGTGGAACAATAGGTGTTTCCAGTTCTTTCAGAATGCTGAACAATTCTTTGACACTAGATTTAGATTGAGATATTCTAGTATTATAGGTTTCCTGTTCGGCTAATAGAATTTCTTTCTTGTATTGGGATGAGGCCTTGGAAAGGTTGAGTCTGTTTTCGGCTGATGGGGAGAGTCTCCAAACGGTTTCAAGTTTTCTTTTAATCAGCCTAAGGTTTTTTAGATTAGGAGTAAACCATGAGTTGAGATGCTTTTTTGGTTTGCTATTCCTTAATTTGAGCGGAGCTATGTGGTCGAGGGCTAAGTTCATAGCTTCATTGTACTGTTCAACTAGCAAATTAGGATCCATATTGTCTGGGACCGAGTTCAGTTTAGGTATTATGAAGGGCATCAATTTTCCACTGTCATGAGTTTTTTGTTCCTCGTGGGCACAGGTGGGGCAAGTGAAGACTGGGCAGTGGCAGGGTTAGTTGTCAATGTAAATAATAACAGGTGGTGGTCAGTCCAAATCTGAGGTACAGTATCCGTGATATTTACTTTGCAGTTGTGTTCTGCTATCCAATCAAGGATTCGACCTTTATTGTGCGTGAGTAGGTTAACTTTCTGGGAGAATCCCAACTCTTTCAAAGTCAAAGCAATAGCCGTTGATTGCATATCCTTAGTGTCATTGTAGCCTAAGTTAAAGTCACCTAGCACCATTGTTTGGGAAGTATTTTTTAGGTTACTGGACAGGGTCGTAGAGGTATCCTCAGCGAAGGTTCCAACAGGACCTGGTGGTCTATAGATAAGAAAGATGTTTAGTGTTTGGGAGTTGGCGGTGGCGATTTTGACCGTGCACCATTCACAAGATTTCATAGTAGGAGTTGTGATAATTCTCATGTCTAGGCTAATCTTAGCTATAATTGCTAGACCCCCACCTCGAGGGGTGTGTCTGTCAGCTCGCAGGATTGTATAGTTATCAGGAACTGCTAACGATAGGGCAGGGTCTGCCGCGTCATGTAGCCAGGATTCTGAGATGGCCAGGAAGTCTAGGTTGTCTGTAAGAATGATATCTGATATCTCTGTTGCGTGTGCGACTAGAGACCTAGCGTTTATAAGCGCTCCTTTGAGATAGGGTTTGTGGCTTTCTGAGTTGGGATGAGGCGTACTAGGTCTATCTTTAGGGGTCAGTTTAGTGCAATTTCGTATGGGTCTTTTGGGATAGGAGTATTTCCTAGTAGGCTCTGCAGTTACCTTCAAGGGTAGGTGATTTTTTAGGAGATTTAGTTGTTCAGTTTTCTTAGCTGGTAACTCATGCAGTTTGGACAGGCGAGCGCGTAATCTTAGGTTTCCGTCCACAGCATTACATGGCCTTTGTATGGTAGTACCTTCTTGATGCTGGTTCACGTTAAGTCCTGTATTAAGTTGTTGTGTGTCAGGCATAATAGGGTGTTTGGAATACTATCCCGAACGTGACATGGACAGTACCCATGGTCCTTCACACATCGAGGTCCACAGATTATTTGGTTTCTGACTTGATGTAGCATTAAGTGTATAGTCGAGTATAAGAGTAGTGAAGGAGGTGTAAGCTGTGCAAGTACCTTCTACTCCCCACTAGGGGAGGAAGGGTGGAGGCATGTGAATCTAAGAAGATAAAAGCATAAGAAAGACAATTACAGGTATGCAATATTGGTCTTCTCTATTGGCTTCTGGGTCTGCTTAGAATCACATGCTTTGCATAGACTAGCAAGCAGTACCAGGAGAAGGAGGTGAGCTGTTAGAAGGGACAGAGGCAACAAGATGTCTGCATGAGTCTCTCCTAGTCTGTGCGTCTATACAGTAATATTGGGTGAGTGTGTGAACTGAGCACAATGTTGCTGCCCTACACATTGCTTCAAAGGGTACATTTGCAATGAAGGCTAATGTGGCACCATAAAAATGTGTAGTGTGTGCTCTATGAGTAAATGGTAGTGCTTTGTTAGATAATCTGTAGCATTGCTGAATGCACTTTAAAATCCATTTAGAAATAGCTTATTGGCGACAGGATCCCCTTCTCTCCCTGCAGTTAAGGAAACAAAGAACTGGTCAGTTTTCCCGATTGATTTTGTCTTATTGAGATAGTACTCCAACATCTAGTGTATGGAGGGCTCGCTCTCCAGTGCTTTGTGGGTTTTGCAAAACACTGTCAGTTCAATAGATTGGTTCACATGGAATCTAGAAATGATCTTTGGCGTGTACCGTGGGTGTGTTCTTAAGACCACTTTGTTTTTATGTATTGCGACACAAATGCTCGGAGACTGATACTGCTTGGAGCTCTCGAACTCTCCTTGTAGGCGTGATGGCTATAAGAATAGCGACTTTGTAGGCGAGATCCCATGTTTATTTATTTATTATACACCAGAAAGTGTTTCCACGTGCAACAATCTCAGAGGCTTGCTTCATGCATGGACTCGAAGGGAGGGCCCATGAGCCTACTTAAAACAATGTTTAAATCCCACTGTGGGGGTGAATTTGCAATTGGGGGATACATCCTCTTCACCCCTTCCATGAAGGCTTTCACGAATGGAATCTTCCACTATTAAACCTTGCTCAAGCAATAAGAGCAGCTAAATTGACATTTAGACAATTGAACACTGGACCAAACTACAAGGAGTGTAGTGGATGGTGCACTATGTTATGTGAGAAACCTGAGGGTTTTCTCCCAGGTAGACCTCGAGAATCCCTTATTCAGGTGGCCTGGGAAGGGCTGGCGCTCTCAGACACCAACCCCCGAAGGCGTATGAGCGAGGGAGGATCACCTAGGTAGTTCAGGGGAATACCCCAGGTGAGACGCAGTATTATACCAGGGACGAAGGCGAGAAGGACAAAGTCCTGGAGGCCTTTATAGGCTGTTTCACATCTATCTCCATTTCACCCAACAACTCTCCCTTAACTGTATCCAACGACAATGAATATTATTTGCCGAACTCCCAGTCTGCTTTGACAAAGCACTACCTTTCCCACAACCCCCCCCCCCCATGTTGATTTCACGCTAATAATCCCAGTTATTTCCTGTCCGTTTCAGCAACCCTACAAACCTCACCCTTCTAAGTTTACCAAAAACCTCTAGTACAAGAGCTATAATTCCTTATAACACATTTTCCCCATCCTACTCGATAGGATGTTTAGAAACTGTAACCCCCCCACCCCTTTCTGACACAAACACTTTCTCACACTGACAGACAATGGACTAACACCAAAGCCGTTCACCTGACATGTCCCAACACAAGCGTCAGGCCGAATCAGGCAATTTCCAATAACCACACACACCTGACTGCCCTTTCTCTTGCCCATAGGATTCCAAGCAGAGCAGGAGAGCCCGCTGTGAGCAAGGCAAACCGGACAAGGAAACAACTATTCCCGTACGGCAATGCAAATGGAGAAGAAAGACGGCGAGACCAGAAAGGACAAGCAGAGAAGTGCCCTTGCTCTTTTCAACCCAGACCTGCAAAGCCTTGGTGAAAGGAATTATAAAGACCGACAATTACAGCCAACGTGTTCTGCAACAGATGTCAACGGTGCACAAGGCCCCCCGGACTGATAACCAATGCGGGGAGACGTGCCCGTTACCGTGGTACCGTCCTTGACTCCAGAGACAAGAAACGCCAACAAGTTCAGTACAGCCGGTGAGTTGGGAGAGCTGATAGTAAGCCGGTCTGTGTCGAGCCGAAGGTTGCAAGCGGCAACAATATAAGACTTCAAGGAACTTGTGAACAAAGACGTTGTATGTTTCTGAACTTGCAAGAAAGTCCAGTGAAGTGCCAGCTGCAGAGTGGTCAGGCGCTGTAGGAGTGCTCATTCGAAGGACTCTGGCTGGCCCATTTGTGGTAAAACTACAAGTACCAGGAGGCCTTGGGCGACGTCGACATGAGGTGTCAGAGTGGTCCTACAAGGGTTATGTAAAATCCCTTGTACAATCAAAAGTCTCTGACCCATTGCCAAGAGAAAACTAGGGGAAGGGAACCCCTGTGCATTCTGATGAAATTGTGAACATTGCAATAGAATGGCTAAGTGAACCCGACGGAGTGATGCCAAGGGGAAAGTTAACGAGAGTGAATACCGTACTGCGATTAAACAAAGTGAACTGTGTAGCTGGCAAACGTGAACCCGGTTGAGGGATGCCTGCGAATTAGGGTGAAGCATAATACACCAGAGAACATTGTGTTGACAAGAGTGAACCAGACAGAGGATGTCCACAGTGAGTGATTATTTGAAAAGACATTGAGACTCTTGAATTTTACCTTGTGAATGAAAAGCCTTAGTGAACCCGACAGAGGGATGCCAACACAGAGACGGATCGAAGCCTGGCAGAGGGGGAATCCTAAGGCAAAGGGTAATTGCCCAATGTGGAAGATTTATTGAAGGAACATTTTGTTTTTTGTTTTGGCACTTCCGGTCCTCTGAGGGAAGAGAATTTCTGTAAAAGAGACTTGGCCATAGAAGGCCCCGATATCTTGACATTGAATTGTAGACTTGTGCTGGAGAAGCCCAGGAGTGTGCTGTGCTTAGGAGTCCTCCATTGTCCCATGAAAACCGTGAGGAAGGGAGACGCCAGCTGTACCATCCTGACTTATTTTGTGAACACATCTTTCTTTTCTGGTGAACATTATCCCACACACTTTTGCAACTTAGCAGTAAGGATTGGCAATAGTTATTTTTAGTATATGCCCTTTTTATTTGTCAAGCCGCCACTAGGACTGCCTTATTATTTGATGGTCGTAGATAGCTCCCATCTTAGATTTAGATTAGGTGTTTTCTCACCCATTCATACAGTTTAATAAACACCCGTGAACTGTGATCACTTGTTTGTCTTTACTGTTGCCACCATGAGTTCCTTACAGTTAGAAGATGAACAGTCAACAGGATAAACATTAGACTTTCTACACCATATGACAAATATCTTCCATTGGGTTTACATGCCTCTTTTAAAACGTCTATGCATCTGTCAGGTCAGTGAAGGTGTCCGAACTTTAAGACTTCAGGAGCCAAGTTGCTAAGTTGATTGTTTCAGAGTGTGGATGAAGGGTTGACCCTTGGTTCCGAGACAAAATGTTGCAAGGGCTGGTCAGTTTCATTGGTGGAAAAATGGACATCTTGAGCAGGTGGGAGTATAATGTCTGACATGTTCACATTAGAGCAACCAGGACCATTGTCAAGTGATACGGATTCATCTTGTGGATTTCTCTGTTGAGGAGTGGGCTCGGAGTGAATACAACTATCCTGACCAACTGATCCCCAGTGCATTCCCTTTGGATTCCTTCTGGGGAACCTGGAGGTTTAGGTGTGGCATTTTGCATTTTCTCCTGTGGAAAACAGATCTATGCCTGGCTGATCCCACAGTTCTAAAATAATGTTCAATGTTTTTATGCAGCTCCCACTCGTGTTCTGAGGGAAGGTTTGTATTTCTGCTTACTGTGTCTGCCATGCAGTTGTGCTCCACTAGAACGCGCTATGGCAATAGGTAAATGTTCCTCTGGAGGCCCGATATCCAGATCTTCTGTGCTACTCTGGACATATTCAGTGAATGTGTCTGTCCTGCCCTGCTTGTTGATGTAAAACATGGCGGTCGTGCCGTCTGTGAGAATGAGTACCGTCTTCTCTGTCAAGTGAGTTTGAAAAGCTTGTAGTGCTTCTTTCTCAAGGTTTGCATCCACATACCGTGTGCTGTCTCATGGAGGTAATGAGCTCCCAAGCATGAAAGCAATGCATCTGTTATTGTACTTGTGTTGGAGGTGTGACAAAATGGTTTCCCCTTCTGTAGGTTGTCTTATGTTCACCACTGAAGTGCTGACACCAGTTTGCTAGCTACCACTTGATAGCCCTACTGTCCTTGTGATTGAGACCACTGTTTCGGTAGCCATACCTTTATCGGATGCATGCGCATCCTTGCATGTGGCACAATGAAGATGCATGAAGCCATCAAGCCAAGAAGACGCATACGTTCCTGAGAGTTACCTGGCGACCAGCTGTATAACAAGGGACTTTGTGCAGCATCTTTCGGACCCTCTTGTGAGAGGGGAAGACTAAGATGTCTACTAAGATGTCTTTTGCCCGAATAATTGCCTCTAGGAATTTTTCGACTTGGCTGGGGAGTAGGCGCCATTTCTTCCTGATGATGGAAAACCCTAGTTGAAACAGGAGGTTTGCTGTTTCTTGTGTGCACTGCTGACACATTTGTGGTGTGTCTCCTGTTATCAGCCAGGCATCTAGATAAGGGTACACTGGGATTGATAGCTTGCCCAGATGAGTAGCGCTAGTACCTTTGTGAAGACTAGTACTTTGAACTGGATGTGTGTGGCTGCCACCTTGAAGCTTAGGTACTTTCTCAGAGATGGCAATATTGAAATATGAACGTAGGCATCTTTTCAGATCTAGTGTTGCCATGTAGTCTCCCTTCTTTAATAGAGGAACAACCTCTTGTAGAGTAGTCATTCTGAACTTTTGTGGGTTGACATACGTATTTGCAGGTCTTCGATCTAACAATGGGAGCTTGGTTTTGTCATACTTTGGAACAAGGTAGTACACAGAATAAATTCCCTTATTTACCTCTGATGGGGCAGTAGAAGGAGAATGAATTCTATGACTCCTTTTTTTAGTAGAGATTCTAGTTCTGCCTGGAGGATCGGCTTATAAACCAGAGACATGTTTCTGTGTCTTGGAGGATGATTACGCAGTCCTTCGAGGAACTCTATACAATATCTGTCTCCTCCTACCTACTTGACTGACTGACTGTTGCGATCCCCCTCCCATGTATGGGTGAATGGAGAAATGTGATCCTCGCTACCGGGGTGACATGACAGGGGACCAATATCCGAATCATTGCTTTGAGGGAGCATCTGAACCCCCGAGCTGATTTGCGCCTAGAAACACTTGTGTGCTGGTACATATAAATGCTATATCATAGGCTCCTACCTCTACTACACCCTTGACTGTACTGCCTTTGGAAGAAGAATTAGGATGTTGGAAGTGGAGTTTGAATGGAATACCATGTGCTGGTGCCCGCACCTGGATAATAGCTGAACTGGGTTGATCGTGTGCGCCGATTGCCATAAATACCTCTTTGTATAAAAGGATTTTTTGGCAATTTGACCTTAAGCCTTGAGTGTGTTTTCTTTTGTCGTTTCTACAGCATCATCGACTTGCTTCCCAAACAGGACAATGTCTTCTATGGGCATATTCATGAGAGTGGCATGTGTCTCATGTTTGAATCTAGAGTTCCAAAGCCATGCATGGCGTTTGATGAGTGTTCCCTCCACCACCACCCGCCTTGCAGCGCCAGGGTAGTTTTTAATAATGGCGTTAGCTGCTTGCCTGCCTTTAGTTAAGGTCTTAATGATTTGTGAGCGCACTGGCTCTGGCACACCACTAACTTGCTTTTCCACCTGAACCCACTGGGCTCTGCTGAAGCTGGCCAGAAGGGTTACAACTTTCTTCCCGAGTGGATGATTTGTTTTGCTCTCCTTATTTGGTGGTGCTTCAATGGTACCTAGGGGAGTAGCCTCCCTCTTGCGGGCAGTTTTAACTGCCGTGGAATGAGGTTTGAGGTGACCCTTGATAACGAGAGGATCAGTTGGGGCAGGCTAAAAGTGCCTCTCAATGCACGGGTTGCCAGCTCTACTAAGAGCGGGAGGAGAAAGTGAAGGTAAGAGAAGTCTTCTGATGCATTGTAACGGCGGGATATGTTGGCATACCTGTTTTATCTCATTGAGGATATTATCAGTGACTTCCTCTGGCTCCTGTGTATCCATTTTGAAAAATCAGCTGCTCTCTTTAAAAGGTCATTAAAGAGCAGCTGATCATTAATGGACGAGTTTGAGCCTGGCTCTTGTGTGACATCTGGGGATGGTCAGTAGTCATCTGGCTCATCCAGGGCTGCGCCAGGGTCATCTTGTAAGAAGACGTCCTCATCAAACTCAATTAAAGACTCCTCATAAGGGTTAGTCTGTTGAATTCTGGGAACTTTAACTAGAGGCTCCTCCTCCCCGAGAAATGTGTTTGTGCTTAATAGGGTGTTTGTTAAATACAAATAAATCTACGAAAGATGCCATCTTCCCCATGGGGCTTTCAAATCCATCCATAGTCCAGGGGCCACTAGACGGAGTATCTTGTAAGGGAAAAACGATTTCCTCCTATTGAGATACCTTCGCCATTCTTTGGTGTGCCTCGGACAAACGGAGTGGTAGCTCCTGTGTAATAATATTCGTCAAAACAGACTGTTTTGGCAGCTGCATCTGGGTAGGTGATTGTGTAGGAACGTTGGGCACAGAACCACTGTTGCTTAGCGTGCGTTTGCAGACATGTGCCGAAATACGAGCAACGGGCGCAGAGGTCTTCGGTGCCTGAAGGGATAGGTTCTGCAATTCATTGGCTGCTTTTCAACAGGTGCACCAACCTGTGTGGGGAGGGTGTAAGATGTGTGCATTGTGTTTCGGCGCCTTGTGTGACTCCACACTTGGGGGGGGTTTGGGGGTTGACAGGGGTCCGTCTCCCTCTCTCTCTCTCTCCCTCCCGCCCCCCCCGCCCCCCTGTAGGAGGCCTCACTTCCAGAGCTAGGGGCTAGCAACTGGTAGTCTTCAGTCTCCCATTCCAACATCTCTCTGATGTCACTTATGGCACCAGGGCCGTCTTGTTCAGCATCGGATTCCTCCATGCCGGTGGGGTATTACGATGAAGCTGTTGGCTGCCTATCGCTTCGGACAGTCTTTCCTTAAGGGTTTTTGCCTGAAAAATCATACACGCCCTGCACCAAGCTTCCTGGTGATCCCAAGGGAGGCAGTGGTTCCACATGTCATGTGTGTCCTTCCAAGGAAACTTGGTTGCAATAGTGGCAACATTTAAATGGAGTCTTCTTCATTTTAACCACAGGAAGGTCGTGAGACAGAAGGATTAGAGGGAAATGTGAATGGAGGGATTCTCTAAATAAGAATGTGAAATGTATCCTGCCACTCTCCCTGCTGTGTAGGCCGAAGCCTGAAGGCCATTGAGGTTTGAGGATGTCTGGACAGCTTGCAAGTTAGTCGAGATCCCATGGATGTGTGGATCAAGTGAATCCAAACTAGCAATAAGTATAATTAAGTAACAATATGCTATAGATAATACATGAATAAGTCTTGGCGACTAATATTTAACACTGAAATGCAACCAATACAATGGAGGAAAAAAAGAGATACCCATTCGGGTTTGAATGGCCAAGTGCCCTGAGCAGCCCCGGCAAGCTACCCTAGGGAACCTCATCAATATTGCCCTTGCACCCATCCAACACACACAGAACACATGCACACTGTCAGGGAGAATTTTCATTTCTGTGCTAATTCCCTACAACCTAAGAGACCCCGAGCTTTTTTGCTGGACTTAGGGCTTCTGATTTTTGTTCACTACCTCATGTGTTTTTCCTGACTGGGATTTTTGTGTTTCAATGTTTTATGGAGTCTGACAAACTCCATAGGCATCTGCTTTTTGTATAGTGACACACAGCACCTTCGGTGGCGTGCCACTGAGAAGTACCTTGGACTTCTCTGAATGTCCAAATACATTTTCTTGGTTGAACTACCATTCCCAAGAATAGTAAAATGATCCCAGTCTTTCTTTTCTCTTTGTGGGACCAGCAGACACCACCCTATGGGGAGTGCTGAGGGAGTGTGGGGGGGGGGGTTACCTAGTAATATCTGATCCCACTTCTCATGTAACCTTTTTTGTTACACTAACTTACTTTAAATGGCTGGTGGCAGTGGTTTAATTTTACTATCAGTGTGCATCTTTACCACAAGCTGAACCCTCAGCTACAGTACAGCACCCAAGGGTGTCCATTTTCTCAAAATTGCTCCCGTCTTCTTTTTCCACTATTTTCGGTTTGTTAGTTTCTTCTGGGCTTTTACTCGGTTATTGGAAACTGGGTTTCGACCATCCCATAGAAAGAACGTTACCAGGTAAGAGTAACTTGTTCTTCGAGGGGATTGGGTCCTCCGACGTATTCCATATCTATGACAGACTCCCAAAGCAGTACCAATGCAAGGAGGTGGGAAAAGAATTTAGCAAAAGAAATTTAGAATGCCCAATCAAATTGCTGTGTAGGGCAGTAGAGGCAGCCATAACCCTGATAGAATGGACCCGCAAGCCGACCGGTGGGTCCTTACCCGCCAAGCGGTAACACTCAGAAATAGCCAGAATAATCCAGCGAGACAAAGTCTGCTTAGTCACAGTTTGTCCCAAACGCTTTCCAGCGTAACCAATGAAGAGTTGATCGTCCACTCTGACCTGGGACATGCGTGAAATATAAAAGTTTAAAGCTCTCCTAGGATCGAACTATGGAGCCTCTCCTCTTCCTTACCAGGATGTGGAGGAGGATGAAATGGCGGAAGAACAACCTTCTGGCCTAAATGAAATTCTGACACCACCTTCGGAAGAAAGGAAAGACGAACTCTAAGGACAACCCTGTCCTTATGAAATACAGTGAAGGGCGGCTTAACTGAAAGTGCCTGTAACTCACTCCCTCTGCGAGCGGAAGTGACCGCAACCAAAAATACAGTTTTAAGAGTTAACAGTCTCAAAGGGCAAGAATGCAAAGGCTCAAACGGAGCACCCATCAGAAACTTGAGGACAAGGTTCAAATCCCAACCGGAAACCTGGAAAGGTGACGGAGGGAACACATTAGTGGGCCCTTTTAGAAACGGAGAAATTAAAGGAATTAAGAACACTCTTCAGACGAGCGCTTAAATATGGACAGTGCCGCCAGGTAACCTTTAACCGTACCCACTTGCAAGCCCCTGTGGGCTAAAGAAAGCAAAAAAGACAGAACCACAGGAATGTCACATACAAAAGTATCCACATTCTTAGCCCTGCACCAGTCGCAGAACTTTCACCAACGGCAACGGTACAGGGACTTTGTTGCGGGCCTTCTGGCTGAAAGCAACACCTCCATCACGCCTTCAGGGAGGTCCCAATCCTTATACCTCAACCTTTCAGAAACCAAGCGTGAAGGTTGAGGGATCTGACCTCTGGATGGAGAACCTGACCCCCGTCCCGTGAGAGCAGATCGTCTCGGTAGGGAAGATGACGTGGAGGGCAGATGGACAAGTCGAGAAGGTCCGGGTACCACGTCCTCCGGGCCCACGCCAGAGCAATGAGGATCATCCGGGAACCGAACATTCGTAACCTCCGCAGCACTTGCGGGATGACGGGGACTGGAGGAAACGCATACAGCAGTGGGAAAGACCACTCCACCACGAACGCGTCTCCAAAGGCTCTTTTTGGAGGAAATTCCCGCAAACAGAACCTTTCGCACTTCCAGTTGACACTGGAGGTGAAGAGATCCACTTGAGGGGTCCCCCAAAAGGCGAAGATCTCCAGGACAATCTCCTGAGCCAACTCGCACTCATGAGAGATCGCGCTCTGCCTGCTCAGAGTGTCCGCCATCTCGTTTTCCGGCCAGATAAACTGCCGAGATCGAAACTTCCTGCTGGATTGCCCAGAACCAGAGCTACATCGCCTCCCTGCACAGAGGAAGTGACCCTGCCCACCCCCTTTTTGTTGAGGTAGTGCATGGCCACTGTGTTGTCCGTCAGGATCAGGACATTCTTTCCTTGCAGAGTTGGCAGAAAAGCCTTCAGGGCAAGCATGACGGCCATCAGCTCCAATGAATTGATATGGTGTCTGGACTCAGACGACCAACAACCGCTGACTGTCAACTCGTTGGCATGAGCTCCCCATCCCGTGAGGGATGCGTCCGTCACGATCGTCCCCTCCAGCCAGGGTAGCCAAAAAGGAGCCCCCTTCATCAGATTGCCTTCGACGGCCCACCACAGAAGGTCCTGGGCGACCGAGGACGGCACCTGAACAGAGTCCGACATCCTGCCAGAGGACTGAGACCACTGGCGCTTGAGTGCTCATTGCAAAGATCTCATCCGCAAACTGACCTCTGGCAACAGAAGAATGCAGGATGCCATAAGGCCGAGCAATCTCAAGAACTTGAACGCTGGGAGACTCTGGGCAAGCTGAAACTTATGCACCATCTGCTGAATGTGATGAGCCCTCACCTAGGGAGGAAAACACTGCCCCAGGGACGTGTCGAGCACTGCTCCGATGTACTGGAGCCTCTGAGTTGGTGTCAAATGTGACTTCTTTAAGTTGAGGGAGAAGCCCAGCTTGTGGAGGGAGTGGCAGGTGACTGACATATGATCCAGGACTTGCTCAGGAGAGCGCGCCCTGATCAACCAATGGTCCAGGTAGGGGTAGACGTGAATCCCCCCCTTTCCTGAGATGCGCTGCCACCACTACCATGAGCTTGGTGAAGACCCTCGGGGCGGAGGTCAATCCGAACGGCAGGACCCGAAACAAAGTGTGAGTCGCCAACTGCGAACCTCAGGTACTTCTTGTGCTTTGGATGGATCGGCACATGAAAATAAGCGTCCTTGAGGTCGAGAGACACCAACCAGTCCTGAAGTTGAAGGGCCTGGAGGACTTGAGAGTAACCATCTTGAACTTGTCCTTCCGGAGGAGTTTGTTCAAACCGCGCAAGTCCATGATGGGTCTCAATCCCCTGTCTTTCTTGGAAATCAAAAAATAAGGGGAATACCATCCCTTGTTCCTCTCTGCTACAGGCACCAGTTCTATGGCGCCTTTCTCCAGCAGGGATTGAATTACCCGCGCAAGGAGCGGATCCGGACTCTTCAAAGAGATTCCCTGGTGGATCGTCGCGAGGCCTCTGCTGGAAAGGAAGACAGTAGCTATGATCTCCAGAACCCACACATCTGAAGTAATGGCACGCCACTCTACAAGATGCTGCGCCAGCCTTCCCCCAACCGGCGAACTATGGGAGATGGCCTCATGACTGAGCTGAAGCGGCTGCGGCGTTACCGGAGGGCAGAGGCAAATGCCCGAGCGGCCTTGGCACCTCGAGTACCTTGTTTTCCACCTCTGGCACTCCTACGGTGGCCCCTTTGACTGGCAGCACCTCTCGCTTTACCAAAGGACGAGTAATAACGAAAAGGAACCTCCCCTCGATTGCTGTCCCCTAGGACGAAAAGGCGGAGGTTGGCGAACTGCAGCGCCCAACGACTTCGCTGCAGCTTTGGAGGTCTGCAACCTCTCAAGGCTCTCGTCAGCCTTGCTGCCAAAAAGAGGTTCCCTGTCAAAGGGCATGTTGAGGAGCCGGGCCTGCACATCAGGAGCAAACCCCGACTTCCGCAACCACGCAAACCTGTGTATTACGGTGCTCGCCGCCATGGACTGGCTGACGCAATCTGCCATGTCCAAACTCGACTGAACGGCTTCACACATGGCATCCTTGCCATCCTGAACCATGGCAAGGAAACCATCACGTTCGTCCCCTTCGGGAATATGTTCAGCCGCTAAGGGAACAGTTCCACAGAGTGTGCGTGAAACGTGACAAGGCACATACGGAGTTGGCCGCCTGAAGCGCCATACCCCCTGAAGAAAACACTTTCTTAGCCCAACCATCAAAACGCTTGTCGTCCCCATCAGGAGGGATTGTAGGATACAACGCCTGCTTTGCTGGGGCCATAGCCGCCTGCACCATCAACCTCTCCGGCGTGGGGTGCTTGGTCAAGTAGCAGGGGTCGCTACTGGCTGGGCGGTATTTTCGTGTCCCTCGACAGCCTGGGCGCCGATGGCATCGACGACTTCCTTGGAGGCAGAGCCTCGAAAGAGTCCGTTGACGACCCCGGCGCCACAGGCATCGACGTCTTCCTCGAAGACACCAGAGGTGCACACGGTCTCCAGCGCGTCGAGGACCGTGACCTGCAACGGGCATGACTAGAACGATTCCCATTGTCCGAGCGGGACCTTTCCCGCGAATCGTGCCGACCACCCGAGCCAGAAGGCGTACGAGCGGTGTCTCTCGACCGATCACGACCGACCCCACTCGGAGGCTCGGACGGACCAGTGCCCTGCGATTCGAGAATCGCTAGCATTTTCTTACCGAAGGAAGCCCATTCCTCCGGCGTCACATGCTTAGTGGGGATAAGCGACCCGCCGACGGGCGGAGTCCTCGGATGAGGACGGGGAAGGCGACCGATGACGGCGCTTCCGGGAGTGCCTCGAAGAGGCAGTGGAGTGGCGGGACCTACTCCGGGACCGAGACCCACTGGACTTCCGATGACGATGCGGAGAGTCGCCCTCGAATCGTCCGTCGAAAGCCCCGCAGACCTTGACTTCCATGGCTTGGACACCTTACCTACCGACAGTTTCTTCTTGCTCCCGCAAGGCTTTGGACGTAAGCGACTGGCAGTCGACACAATCATCCGTGTCATGGGCCTCCCCGAGGCGCCAGAGACAGGCGTCTTGCGAGTCCGTCACCGACATCTTGGATACACAGTCCCCGCACTTCTTAAAGGCCGGACGCGGGGTGGAAGACGAGGTAGACATCACGAAGGATAACTTCACAAACAGGTTCGAAGGACCGATAAAGCACAGAAACTCCAAAGAGTCGAGGCACGCAGAGATCTCCGAAGTGAACACGTTTGCAGACAAAACGGAACTGAGGCTACGGGCGTCGTGCGTCCTACTTATAACACCCAGTGACGTCGGCCGTTGTCCTCCAGGGCGGCGTATCCACATCATCGACGCAGGATGCAGAAAGATTTTCCGATGCAGCACAGCTGTGGTGATTACTGTCATAGATATGGAATACGTCGGAGGACCCAATCCCCTCGAATCCAAATTTTGAATCTTACTAGTAGATCATGCTTTTTAAATAATGCTTATTTAAACCTTGTGTACATTATACATATTTATATATAACCTTTAAGTGTGACTTGGCTACTTGCAATTACTGATTTCAATTGTACAGCTCACATTACCCCTCTTAAGATAAGCCTGGCTGCTCAGTCACACTACCAACTCGTGTAGTAATACTGGCCAATATTAAAAGGTGGGTTACCTAATACTAAGCAGATAAGTCTTGTGTAGTCCTCACCAGTTGGACTGCACAAATTCTTACCACACACCACACACCAACCCACCCACACACGTTGAGCAATGCTCAATCATCAGTCGCTCATGCTGCAGAGATCATTGATCTCATCTTGTACAACCACCTTAATGTCCTGTTCAGCACTGACACATGGTTTACCCTATCATCCCACCTCCTACCCCAAGGCTACTGCATTCAACATGCTGACCGGTCAAGAGGCGGAGTGGCAATCATCCACAGGAGCGATTGGCCATGCTCCATCTCCTCTCCCAGTACACACTCATTTGAATCACTTGCTTCAGTTACCTCTTTCACACAAGGAATCCATCACCATCCACCTCACTACAGACCACATCCCAGGAGTGACTTTCATTCGAGACATCTCCAACTTACTTGCCTCTGCCAAATTAGCACATTCAAATAATGTTTTTCTCTGCGATTTTAACTTCCTGAGTCACAGGCTTACAACCACACTCTAAGCAAGCTTGTCGCAATGACCGCTTCCAAGGACCTTAAGCAAATTGTGCTCTCTCTCATACAAAAACGAAGGCAACACACTAGACTTAATCTTCACATCACCCTGCATCACCTGTGCAGTCCCTATGCAACTTGACCGGTCTGCGCACGCCGCCATCCCATTATCAGTCACCAATTCAATTACGGCTCACAAAGGTCAAGCTTAACACCCCCTCACACAACGCCTCTCATTCAAAACCATTCCGGTCATTGAGATGGAAGCAAACTTTGCAGACTTTCCCACTACAGGTAATGCCTCAACAACTCTACTTTGAAGCTGGTGGACCCTCAGGCCACCCCTATAATCCAGCCACGCTAAAACCAACCATCTGCCCTATGGTACAGCCCCGAGCTAGCCTCCGACAAACGCCCAGAGCCCTAGAGAAATGGTGACAACGTAAAAACCATACCCCAGGAGACCCCACCAACCTCAAATCTCTGTGCGCAAGCCATAGGATTCAGACTACTGAGGCCGATGCTACTCCACCACCATTGCAGCAGCCTTCGACAGGAGCAAAACCCTCTTTGAAGTAGTAAAGCATTGTGCCAAAACCTCACCGACCCCGCGATACCAGCAACTCAGGAAAAATGCAACAGACCACACATTTCTTCTTGAAAAAAGACAAAATCCAAGAGACCATCACACAAACCTCTCACAGCATTAGCATACACTGCACCCTAGCATGCACACTGCCCCTCTAGAGCAAATGTTCTCTTCTCTTTACCACTGATCTCCTTAAAAGGATTGCCTCGCTCAAACCTACTTCTTACTCCGACAATTCAATTCAGGCCTCCATCACTAAACAATTGACTGGCGCTCCGCAGCATCATCAATGCCTCCCTCACAGAAGGATCATACAGCAATACCCTCACATTACCTCTTGAAAAAAACAACCTTAGATCCAGACGACTTTGCCAACTACAGGCCCATTGAAAAAGTAGTTGCTACACAACTCCACCTCCTAAATGACTTTGTCAGGGTTCCGCCCAAAGTGTAGCATCGAGAAAGACACCATCCAGGTGGTGGATGATGTTCTCCAAATCATGGATAAGGGCAAAACATTATAACCAAAAAAAGTGATCGGTGGAAGTTTTGAATAAAACTGAACCACTGATCTGGGCAACCTTCCACACCACCGTTTTTTAGCCTGTCTGCGTCATTGCAAAAGGGGTCCAGCCATATGAAAATCAGTCAGGTACTGCCACTAATGGGAGCAGCCAAGTCCGATTTGCTAGGCCAGGTCCCCTCTGCAAAGAAACACGAGCAACCCCAGACACAATTCGGCCTTGTTGGGCCTCCTCAGTGAGGTGCAGCTTGGTCTATGGCGCAGCGAGCAAGGGACTCCCATCTGGGGATACCCTCTTTCACATAGGGAGACAAACTATAACCAAAAAAGTGATGGTGGAAGGTTTTGAACCAGTGGCACGGCTCATGCCACCTCGTCCTCTCGGCTACATTAGACATGGTCGACCACTGCATCATTCTCTTCCTCCTTGCTGACAGGATGGGATTCTCTGGCACTGTCCTGAACTGAATTACCTCCTACTTCTCAGGCTAACACCAGGCTGTCCAGATGAACTTCTAACCGACTCCAGGTCTCCCGCGGATACCCCCGAGGCTCCATCCTCCCACCAATCCTTTTTAACCTTTACATGGAGCCTCTGGGCACTCTCCTCAAAGATCACAATATAGCCATCCAATACGCAGATAATACTCCGTTCTAATTCAGTAAATAGCGCGCAGGACATCATGTGTCTATGTAATTACCTAGCCATCATCCAGTCCTGGATGTGGACTACCTACCTCAAACTAAACCCATCCAAGACTGAATTTGTCTCCATCGGTCTGCCGGCTAAAAAACAACTTGTCCAACAACGGCTCAATGATATGCACCTATAAGGATATTATGCACAACTCTCATACTCAGAAAAATCCTTAGGATTCACCATTGACAGCAACGTGTCCTTCCAGAAACGCATAGCCAAGAGGGGCCAAATAGCCTGGCTCAGAGAATCTCTACCCTTCGAAGAAAAATCAAACCCGTCATCCCGCCGCAGGACATCCGGAAAGTAGTGCAGGCCCTTGTGGTCTTGCACATTGATGGTGGAAATGCTCTCCTGAAAGGCTCTCAGCTGCTCTCTTGGCTCCCCTAAAAGCAGTACACCACGCTGCAGCATGTCTTATTAAGGGAGCACAGAAATTTGACCGAATTACTGCCATCCTATGCAAACTACACTGGCTTCCACTCCAAGCCAGGATACTGTTCAAGACTGCATGAATCATCTACAAATCAGTCCGAGTAGCACAGTAGCATACCTGGCGGCTAAGCTCCACATATCTCGTGACACACACTCTTTGGAATGCCCCCGAACATGGCTCTTTCAACAACACATGACCAGGTACTAATTCCAATGGCTGCACAGATCTCACAGTACTGCGCTATTGTTAAAAGATACCAGCCCAAATGCGGACTACTGTGAGAAACCAGAAGGTGTCTCATGCACTAGTCCCCGGGATCTGCCATCCAGGTGGCCAGGACACTGCTATTGCTTTTGGATCCAGTTCCTGGTGGTGGACCAGTGCGTGAAGATCACCTGGCTGAGGGGGTATAGGGGGTTCTTCGGGGAGTGGGACAATGGACGGTGAGAAGCAGTATCCTCTTCCCTGTAACCCCTTTTCCCAATTCTACCAGGTAGAATACTAGGAACTCAACCCCACTCCCCCTTTTCCGACACAAACACTTTCTCACAGACAGCTCACTGAGAGAAAACGGACTAACACCGAGCCATATACCTGACATGTCCCAACACAAGGGTCAGGCAGAGCCAGGCAATTACTGATAATTACACACACCTGACTTCCATCACACTTCCCCAAACGGATAAAAGATGTAGCATGAAAGCACTCTCAGAGCAAGTCAAAACACACAAGAGCGCAGCAGTTCCGAGATGGCAGTTTAATACGAGGAGAAAGACTGCAAGACCAGAGATGATTGAACTTCGAAGTTTTCAGAGGAAAAGCGCTACTCTCGAGCCCTCGAGAATAAGAAACATAAGACCTGGAATTAAAGCTGAAGAAAGGTGCACTGTGTGTCGGAGGTACCTGGTGCTCTCCCACGTCAATAGCCAAGCCAGGGAGGAGCGATTACCACCGTGGTACTGCCCTTGGCTCTTACAACAAAGCAGCATCAGTAAAGACAGTACATCTGATGAGTCAGGGAGACAGATAGCAGACCGGTCTGTGTTACAACCAAGGTTGCAAGCAGCAACTTTGTATGAAGCAATCTGAATAAACAGTGTGTGAAGCGTATGCGAAGAGCGACGCAAATATAATTGCATGGCCGAGGAGTGATTGAACTTTTGAAGCTAAATAAATACCATATAGATTGGTCTAGCACCACGTGGGCGCTCGTTTGAAGGTCTCTGTTAGGTATCCAACTGAGAGGTAGCAAATGTGAAATCGAAGTGGTCCTGCAACGGGTCAAGCTAAACCCTGTGCACATTCAAAGGTTTTCGATAGCTAATACGAACTCCAATTGGTCCGAGCCCGGCTGAGGGAGACTAGTTGTGTAAGAGAAAGGATCTGAGCCTGGCTGAGGGGGTATTCGAGGTAAACCGCGAGTCACCCGAGAAAGGATATTCTCTGAACATTGGAGAAGGGGATCTGAGCCTGGAAGAGGGGGATCCAGGGTGAAGAGTAAATCACCTAACTTGACTGCTTGTAAGAGGAAAAGGAACTTTGTTTTGGTACGTCAGGCCCCCTGCAGCAAGAGACTTTGATAACTTCGAGACTTGGGCACAGAAGGCCCCGATTCTGGCAATGGAACTGTATCCTCAGGCCGAAGAAGCCAGAGAGTGAGCTATGTTCCAGTGTACCGCCTTGTCCCGTGCTGAAAATGTGGGTAAGGGAGGCCAACTGCCTGAACATCCTTTCATATCATTTTTGAATACTTTTCTCTTTCATGAACACTACCCCACACAATTTGTATTTAGTGGCAAGGATTGGCAATAGATTTTCTTTTAGTATCGGCCTTTTAGTTTCACGAGACTCCACTAGGACTGCCTTATTATTATTATTTGATGTCGTAGTTGCTCCCATATGTAGATTAAGGATTAGATAGGCGTTTATCACACTACCCACACTCTGTACAGCGCTCTGCTGCTTTCGGGCTAGGCCTGCGCTATCAACATTAAAATAATGTCACATTAGGGATAGTATTGCTAACCCGCCCCGTCAACGTCCCTTATCGATTTTGAAAACAAGTCATGTAATACTCTGCACCAACCACTAGATGTCGGCCTATGCAAAGCATGAGATTCCAAGCAGATGACCAAGCCTCAGAAAAATATATAGCCCCTCCCCACTCTTTGCAACCACAATCACAATTGCTTCTTACCACTCCGACACCTCCCTGTGTCTCATCTAGTTTCCGCTCACTCCCAAGCATTGTAACTCTCTCACCGGGTCCATTTATTTGTCCCCTTAGCTTAATTTACTAAGTGTTACATAAGAATTGGTTTAGTAACAAGGTGTGAGACCACACAACACTTCTGGTCTTAGGTAACCCAGATTTTGGTATAGGTCTGTAGTTTGTAGTGTGATTGAGCAGCCAGGCCTATCACAAGAGGGGTAAATGTGAGCTGTAGATCTGTAGTAATGAAATTCGTAAATACAAGTAACCAAGTAACACTTGCACTCAAGGTTTCAGTTATAAATAATTAGTTATTTATCATCGAGTTTTAAATAAGCATTCGTTAAAAAGGCAATTCTTGTAACAATGTAAATGCACTTTAAAATCACTTTTCATAATCAGTCCAAGTTAGTAGATCATCTTTGGATATGCTTCTTACAAAATTGCTACACCCTTAGATGAGTCGATTCACAAGGACAGTAATGACATTTATGTTGCAGATTCTGAGATTGCAGAAGAACAAGTTTACCCTGGTAACTTTCTTTCGACTAGATGTCCCTCGCGGGCCTCCACCTCGAGGATGATGCCATCGTAGGCATATATCGCATGTGCAGCGCCGTTGGCTTCAGTTCTGTTTTTGTCCCCTTAAAGTAGAAATACCTGCATAACCACGGAATGACTGTACGCAGCCTTGAAGGAATAAAAGTATTAATAGCATGGGGTATTCTACTGTGGGGTAGGTTGGGAGGACAATGAAGAACATCCAACCGAAAGAACGTAACCAGGGGTAAATAACTTGTTCTTCAAATGGATTGTGTCCTCCGACGTATTCTTCATCTTTGCTAGACTCCCAAAGCAGTGTTTGATTTGGTGGAAGGAATAGAATTTGATTTTAATGGTTTTCATAAACAGAGTGCAGGACTGCTTTTCCAAAGCTACCATCCTGACCGAGGGAAGATTTCAGGCAGTAATGTTTTGTGAACGTATGGATAGTAGACCACGTTGCTGCTTCACAAATACTTTATCAGTACACACCTTGGCAGGGCTGTAGAGGTACCCATGGCCCTGGTGGAATGAACCCTTAAACCTACAGGAGGATCCTTCCCTGCCAGCCTGTAACATTCTGAAATGGCCAGAATGATCCTCTGGATAAGGTTGGTTTAGTAACCAATATAAAAGCTTGAAGCTCTACGAGGGTCCAACCTATGTAACCTCTCCTCCTCCTTGCTAGGATGAGGTGGGGGCGGGGGAAATAGAAAGAAGACAAAAAAAAATGTTCTTCTATGTGGAGATCAGAAATGATTTTGGGAAAAAATTAAGGTTTAACCCTTAGAACAACCCTATCCTTATGAAAGATAGTGAAGGGAGGCGTGGACGAACGTGCCTGCTACTCGCTCACTCTACGGGATGAGGCTAGAGCTACCAATAAGAATGGTTTTAAAGGTTGACAACCTTTTGGACATGAGTGTAAAGGTTCAAAAGGTGCACACATTAGAAGTTTTAGAACCAAAATTAAGATCCCAAACTGGAAACTGGAACGGAGATGGGGGACGGGGAACACATTGACGATCCCCTTTGGAAATTGTATCACCAGTGAAATTTTGAAGTATGTACATTCCTCTGACGAACGCTTAAAGATGGGCAGCGCTGCCAAATATCCTTTAATAGTACCAATCGGGAGTCCCAGAATGGCTAAAGATAGCAGAAAGGCTGAAACATCCAGTGTTTTACAAAGAAAAGGATCTACATTCTTTTCTCTGCGCCAGTTGCATAATCTATTCCAACGGCATCAGTACAAAAGACTGTTGCTGGCCTTCTGGGTGAAAGCAAAATCTCCATTATGTCATCTGGGAGGTCCCAAGACATTAGTTAACCCTTTCAGAAAAAGGGATTATAAGGATAATTTGAAATATGATGCCTCCTCCGCAGTGCGCTTAAAGATTGACAGCGCTGCGAGGTAGCCTTTGATCGTACCAACTTGAAGACCTGAATTCGCCAAATAGAGCAAAAAAGATAACACCATTGGTGTACTGCATGAAAAGGATTCGATAATCTTTTCTCTACACAAGCTGCAAAATCTATTCCAACGGCAGCAGTATAAAGTCTTTGTTGCTGGCCTTCTAGCCAAAAGCAACACCTCCATAATGTCATCCGGGAGGTCCCAATCCTTGTATCCCAACGTTTCAGAAACCAAGCATGAAGGTTGAGTGTTTTGACCTCTGAATGGAGAACCCGATCCTCCTCTCGCGACAGAAGGTCCTCTCTTTGTGGAAGACGTATTGGAGTACATATGGACATGTCCAGAAGGTCAGTATACTACGTCCTCCTGGCCCAATCCGGGGCAATTAGCATCATGCGTTTCCTGAACTTTCTCAACCTCCTGATCACGTGGGGAATGACGGGGACCGGAGGAAACGCATACAGGAGCGGAAATTCCCAGTCCACCACAAACGCGTCTCCTAGAGTTCTTCTTGGGGGAAATTCCCCAGGAACAATATAGTTCGCACTTCCGGTTGACATCAGTTCCTGAACAAATCCATTCGAGGGGTTCCCCAATGGGTGAAGATCCTTGAAGGACTTCCTGAGCTAGTTCCCATTTGTGGGAGATTGCTCTGCCTGCTCAGAGCATCCACCGCCGTGTTCTCCTCTCCCGCTAGGTGAGCTGCCGAAAGGGAGATTCCTTCTTGAATTGCCCAGTATCAGAGCTGCATTGCCTCTCTGCACAGGGTTAGTGAACCTACACCTCTTCTCTTGTTAAGGTAGTACATTCTCTTGTTAAGGTAGTACATGGCCACTGTTGTCCGTCATTATCAGGACATTTTTTCCCTGTACAGAGGGCAAACTAGTCTGATTGCCCTCAGCTCCAATAGATTGATATATAGTTTGGACTCCGATGGTGACCAACGACCGATCGTTGGTGTGGGCTCCCCAGGCCGTCAGTGAGGCATCCGTCACTACTGTTATCTCCGTCCATGGTTGCCAAAAAGGTTTTCCCTTCAGAATGTTGTCCTTGCAGACCCACCACAGATGATCCTGTGCGACCTTGCTTGGAACCTAAAGTAGGTCCAACATCTTCCTTGAGAACTGGGACCATTGAGTTCTGAGAGCCCACTGAAGGGATCTCATTCTCAGGCGGGCCTCTGGCACCAGAAAAATGCTGGATGACATGAGGCCGATCAAGGTAAAAAAGAAAAAAAAAAAAGAAAAGAAAAATCACACAGAAGGCCGGGAGACACTGGCCACTTTGAAATTTGGTGACCAACTGAAGAATGTCTTGAGCCCTCACCTCGGGTGGCGAGCTCTTCCCCAAGGATGTATCCAGAACAAGTCTGATCAATTGGAGTTTCGGAGAAGGTGTCATATGGGACTTCTTGTAATTGAGGGAGAAGTCCAGTCTGTGAAGGGAGTGGCAGGTGACGTTGAGATGATCCAGGACTTGTTTGGGAGAACGCGCCCTGATCAGCCAATCATCCAGGTAGGGGCAGATGTGAATCCCCCTCTCCTGAGACTCACGGCCACTACCGCAATCAGTTTGGCGAAAACCTTGGGGCGGAGGTCAGCCTGAATGGCAGAATTCGAAATTGATAATGGCAACCGCCAACTGCGAACCTCAGGTATTTTCTGTGCTTGAGATGGATTGGCACATGAAAATAAGCATCCTGAAGCTCCAATGACCCTATCCAATCCTGGAGTTTGAGGGCCTGAAGGATCTGTTAAAGTGTGACCACCGTGAACTTGTTCAAGTATCTCAAGTCCAAGAAGTGTCTCAGTCCTCTGTCCTTTTTGGGTATTAGGAAATCAGGGGACCGTTGTTCCTCTCTGCTACAGGCATTGTGCCTTTATCTAGCAGGGTTAAAATCTCCTGCACAAGGAGGAAATCTGGAATCCTCAAAGAGTAGTTCCCTGGTTGATTGTTCTGAGGTCTATGTATAAAAGGAAGGCATAAACTGTGGGCTACAGTTTCCAAAGCCCAAGCATCCAAAGTAACGTCCCGCCATTCTTCTAGATGCAGAGACAGTTTGCCTTCCACCGGTGAACTGTGACTAAGACCTCAGCGGTTTTGAGGCGGCTGATGCAGTGGCAGATGGTAAAGATGCCCCTGTTTGAGCTGGCTTTGCACCTCTTCCTCGTCCCCTCACAAGGAAATCTTCTTTGGCCACTTTAAACAGCCATTCCTCTCGCCTTACCAACTGAAGAGTAGAAGCCAAAAGATCTACCCCCCCTCAAGGGTGTACACTAGGTCAAAAAGGCTGAGGTTGCCTATTTGGTTGCTGCCTTCGAGGTCCGCAACTTTTCAAGACTCTAGTCAGCCTTGTTGCCAAAAGGTGAGCCCAGTCAAAGGGTATGTTGATAAGTCTGGATTGCACATCCAGTGCAAAACCTGTCTTCCGCAACCACGCAAACCTACGCATAACGTTGCTAGTAGCGATGCCTCTGCTGATGCCGTCAGCAGAATCCAGACCTGACTGAAAAGACTCGCACATGGCTTCTTGCCGCCTCTAACTATGGCTAAGAACCTGTCTCTTTCATCCACCGTCGGGAATGTGCTCTGCTGCCATGGAAATGCAGTCCCATAGAGTGAACATACATTTTGCAAGGGCACATGTGGAGTTGGCAGATTTGAGTGCCATATTCCCTGCAGCAAATACCTTCCTTGCCCATCCATCTACTCTTTTGTCGTCCCTATCTGGAGGGATGGTAGGGTAAGCCGCTTGCATAGACGTTGCAGTAGCTGCCTGAATCACCCGACTCTCAGGAGTGGGGTGTTTAGACAGGTTGTCAGTGTCACTACTGGAAGAGGGGACTGCGGGGGGGTACTTCTTGGTCAAGTTTTTATTTACAGCCGGATTGGTTTCCGGTGTTTCACAATTCATCGCCATCCTTTTTTGCAAGGCAATATGAAACGGTAATATAGGATCTGACTGAGGACCTTATCTAGGATGTCTGTTAAATCATCCTGTTCAAATGGCAATGGAGGCCTACTCCACCCAGTGTAGTCCACTACATTGAACATGAGTTGTCCGTAGGATGCATCAGCATGCTCCCCAGCCTCTGGTCTCCCAAACGCCAACTCAGGTGAGGTGTCCACCCCACTTGCTGTCTGTAGGTTGTCAGAGATATTGATATTTTATTTCTATCGCGCTCGTATACAAGTGCTTCAGAGCGCGACAAGGCAGGGAGGTGAACAAAACAGCGATCTTACTAGACCCAGTGGCATTGAGAACACGCAAGTGCATGGAAGGGGGGAGAAGTGGAAAGTGCGAAGCACAGGAGAAACAGATAAATAACAATACATAAATAAAGGCAACAAACAGTGGTAGTGCAGACAGCAATTTGCAAGTGCTAGATTTAAGGCAGCAGACAGGGTAGGTCTGATAAGTGCAGGAAGAAAAAGGGCGGGCTGTATGGGTACCGATACAGACCCCAGTGCAAGGGGTGGTCCGGACCACCCCAGAGGCAGTGCAGGAGTGTGGCAGGGTGAGCAAGTACCTGGGCCTGGAGGACAGAGGGTGGCCAGATGCACGGTGCTAAGAAAGAACAGATCAGCAGAGGTCAGGGGGAGCCAAGGCAGAAGAAAAGAGGAAGATCTTGAGGTGCTTCCGGAGATGGTTCTCTGTAAGTTTTAGAGTGGCAGGGAGGCTGTTCCAGAGGGTGGCCCCAGCCGAAGACCGAGATCTACCCCCAGCTCGTATCTTTGAAAAACGACTGACCCTGAGGGAGTTGGAGGTACAGGAGCAAAGAGCTTGAGAGGGGAGGTATATGCAGAGGGATAGCTGAATGTATTTTGGACCCAGGCCCCAGAAAGGCTTGTGGACAATGCAGAGGGTTTTGAATTTAATCCTTGCATCCACTGGGAGCCAATGGAGAGATTTCAGAGCTGGAGAGATACTATCCCAGGGCTTGAGGACAAGGACAAGTCTCGCAGTCCTGTTCTGGATTAGTTGCAGAGAGTAAAGGCAGGTAGATTTAGAAAGAGGCTGTTACAATAGTCCAAGCTAGAGAGAACCAGAGCTTGGGATACCATGAGCTTCTGGGGGAAAGAGGAAAGGCAGAGTACCTCTGAGGAGTTGCAGTGGGAGTTTTGACCTTTTAGAGACCTCAGAGATATGGGTGGAGAAGGAAAATGGTTATTGACCTTGAAGGAGCGTAAGCTGCAACTATAAGGGAAGTTTTACTGCGGGGATGGATGGGAGGAGCGATAAGGAATACGTCGGAGGAACATCCCATCGAATGAACGTTACAAGGTAAGAAGTAACTTGTTCTTTGAAGGGATTGTGTCCTCCGATGTATTCCTTATCTTGATAGACTCCCATAGCAGTGGTGTGAAAGAGGAGGGGGGAGTAAAATCGGAATATTTCCCTTTAAGAATGATCAGAATGTAACACAGCTTTGCCAAATCTTGTCTCCTGGCTAGAGGAGGAATCCAGACTGTAGAATTCTGTAAAAGGTATGTGCGGACGACCATGTGGCAGCCGCATATATGTCCCGAATCGGCACCCCTCTTTGGAGAGCTGAAGAGGCTGCGATACCCCTGGTTCAATGAGCCCTAAGATGTTGAGGGGGCTCTTTCTTTGCCAATTTGTAGCATTCTAGAATGGCTAAAATAATCCATCTTGAAATGGTCTGTTTTGTGATTGGCAATCCTAATTTTTGTCCTACATAACCTATAAACAGTTGGTCTGCTTGCCTTATCCTAGCAAGTCTGTTGATATAAAAACTCAAGGCATGCCTTGGATTCAGCCTATGTAGACTCTCTTCCTCTTTCCCTGGATGGGGAGGAGGATAGAATGAAGGTAAGGTTATATTCTGAGTGTTGTGGAATTCAGGGACTACCTTTGGGAGGAAATTAGGCTTCAATTGTAAGACAACTTTGTCTTTGTGAAAAATTGTATGAGGAGGTTTGCACGATAGAGCTTGTAATTCGCTCACTCTTCTGGCAGATGTTAGAGCCACTAGGAAGACTGTTTTAAGGGTGAGAAATCTTAATGAAAAAGAATGGAGTGGTTCAAAAGGAGTACCCATCAGAAAATGTAATACTATATTTAAGTCCCACAAGGGAACTTGGAACGGCTTTGGAGGGTAGACATTAGTTAACCCTTTCAGAAAAAGGGATTATAAGGGTAATTTGAAATATGATGCCTCCTTCGCAGTGCGCTTAAAGATTGACAGTGCTGCGAGGTAGCCTTTGATCGCACCAACTTGAAGACCTGAATTCACCAAATAGAGCAAAAAAGATAACATCATTGGTGTACTGCATGAAAAGGATTCGATATTCTTTTCTCTACACCAGCTGCAAAATCTATTCCAACGGCAGCAGTATAAAGTCTTTGTTGCCGGCCTTCTAGCCAAAAGCAACACCTCCATGATGTCATCCGGGAGGTCCCAATCCTTGTATCCCAACGTTTCAGAAACCAAGCGTGAAGGTTGAGGGTTCTGATGTCTGGATGGAGAACCTGAACTCCCTTCTGCGAGAGATGATCCTCTCTTTGCGGAAGACGAATTGGAGGGCAGATGGACATGTCCAGAAGGTCCAGGTACCACGTTCTCCTGGCCCAATCCGCAGCAATTAGGATCATAGTCTTCCAGAATCTTCTCAACCTCCTGATCATCTGAGGAATGACAGGGACTGGAGGGAACGCGTATAGAAGTGGAAACACCTAGTCTACTGCGAACGTGTCCCCTAGAGCTCATCTCGGGGGAAATTCCCTTGAACAAAACTGATCGCACTTCCTGTTGATTCTGGTGGCGAACAGATCCACTTGAGAGGTTCTCCAAAGGGCGAAGATCTCTTGAAGGACTTCCTGTGCTAGCTCCCACTCATGGGAGACTGTGCTCTGCCTGCTCAGAGCGTCCGCTGTCAGATTCTACTCTCCAGCTAAGTGAACTGCCGATAGAGAGATTCCTTCTTGAATTGCCCAAAACCAGAGCTGCATCGCCTCTCTGCACAGCGGCAGTGATCCTACGCCTCCTCTTTTGTTGAGGTAGTGTACGGCCACTGTGTTGTCCATCATTATTAGGACATTCTTCCCCTGTACAGATGGCAGAAAAGCCTTCAGCGCTAGTCTGATTGCTCTCAGCTCCAACAGGTTGATGTGTAGTCTGGACTCCGATGGAGACCAGCGACCGCCGATCGTCAAGTCGTTGGCATGGGCTCCCCACCCTGTTAGTGAGGCATCCGTGACTACGGTTATCTCCGGCCATGGATGCCAAAAGTGTTCTCCTTTCAAGATGTTCTCCCGACAGGCCCACCACTGAAGGTCTCGAGCCACTCTGTCCGGGACTTGAAGGAGATCTGACATTCTTCCTGAGAACTGCGACCATTGGGTTCTTAGTGCCCATTGGAGGGATCTCATTCTCAGGCGAGCCTCTGGCACTAGAAAGATGCAGGATGCCTTGAGGCCTAGCAACCTCAAAAAGTCGAAGGCTGGTAGACGTTGGGCATTTTGAAACTTGGTGACTATCTGTAGAATATCTTGAGCCCTCACCTCTGGTGGCGAGGCTTTCCCCAAGGAAGTGTCCAGGACTGCTCCAATGAACTGGAGTCTGAGACGCTATCATCTGAGACTTTTTAAGTTTATGGAGAAGCCCAGCTTGTGAAGGAAGTGGCAGACATAATCTAGCTGGATCTGAGCTTGTTCCGAAGATACTGCTCTGATCAACCAATCGTCCAGGTAGGGGTAGACGTGGATCCCTTCCCTCCTTAGACTTGCAGCCACTACCAACATTAGCTTGGTGAAGACCCTCGGGTGGAGGTCAGCCCAAATGGCAGAACTCAAAATTGATAGTGAGAGTTGCCAATTGTGAACCTCAGGTTTTTCCTGTGTTTGGGATGGATTGGCACATGGAAATAAGCATCCTGAAGGTCCAGGGATACCAACCAGTCCTAAAGCTGGAGGGCCTGGAGGATCTGGGAAAGGGTTACCATCTTGAACTTTTCTTTCCTGAGGAATTTTTTCAATTCCCTCAAGTCCAAGATGGGTCTCAGTCCTCCGTCCTTCTTTGGTACTAGGAAGTAGGGAGAATACCAACCCTTGTTCCTCTCCACTACAGGTACCAGTTCCATGGCACCTTTCTCTAGCAGGTCTACAATCTCCTGCATAAGGAGCGGGTCTGGAAACTTCAAAGAGTTGTTCCCGGGTGGATGACTTAGAGGGGTGTGTAGGAAGAGCAGGCAGTAACCTTGGGCAACTGTTTCCAATGCCCAAGCATCTGACGTAATAGCCTGCCATTCTGCCAGATGTTAAGTTAACCTGCCCCCTACTGGTGTCTTGTGAGGGGAGACCTCAGAGGGGTTTAGAGGCGGCTGATGCTGAGGGTAAAGTGGCACCTGCTGCTGCGGTTTTTGTATCTTTTCCCCGTCCACCACAGGTGAATCATTTCTGGCCCCTTTGAGCCGGCTGTCCTCTGCCTTTTCCGAATGCGGAGTATAAGCGAAAGGACCTACCCCTCCAGGAGGTTCCTGAGGGGCGATTCGGAGTCTGTCGAATTGCAGCCCCAAGAGATTTCGCTGCTGCCTTGGATGTTTGTAACTTCTCCAGGCTGTCATCAGCCTTCTTACCAAATAAAGAAGTGCCGTCAAAGGGCATGTTCAAAAGTCTGGCTTGTACATCTGGAGCAAAACCAGACTTTCGCAACCATGCAAATCTGCGGATTGTGGTACTTGCCACCATGGCCCTGCTGATACTTTCAGCAGAATCAATGCCCATTTGAAGGGACTCGCACATTGCATCTTTCCCATCTTTGATGATGTTTAAAAATGCTTCCCTTTCCTCTCCTTCTGGGAGACAGTCAGCCGCAAATGAAGCACACTCCCAAAGTGTATGGCTGAATCTTGCAAGTGTTAATAGATTTAGCGCCATGCTACATGCCGAAAAGACTTTTTTGACATAGCATCAAACCTTTTATTGTCCCTGACCTGTGGAATAGTAGGGTATGCAGATCTACTATTTGATAAAGTTGCTGCTTGTACAACCAAACTCTCTGGAGTTGGACGTTTGCTCAAGTATTCAGGATCTGTAGCAGATACCCTGTATTTGGCAGATAGTTTCTTGTTAACTTCAGGGATAACTTCAGGAGTTTCCCAATTAGCCGAGATCTTTCTTTGCAGAGCAGTATGAAAGGGAACAACAGGATTTTCCTGTGGACCTTTAACTAAAATGTTAGTAAGGTCATCCTGCTGAAAAGAAGGTGTAGGTGTAGACCACCCCATGAATTCGATTATTCGAGCCATCAGAACCCTATAAGGGGTCTCAGCATGCTCCCCATGGTCTGGTTTAGCAAACTCTACTTCTGGAGAAGTATCTAAACCACTTGCCTCATGTAAAGAGTCTTGCCGATCTTTTAACCTGTTCTCTTCAGAGATAAATTCCTCTGGTGTGGGTGTTGTGGTCCTTTGTAAACCAAAAGGTATCTCATGGTCGGAATCCTCCCCTTCCTCATATATAGAGGACAAAGCTCTAAAGTAATCAGACCTAGGATATGGTTTAAAACCCATTTCTAGAGCAGAGGGGGCCAAATTGGTTGTCACCGGTTGAGAAAACGTCGAGGTTGTCGACGTGGAAGTCAAAGGCTTCGACAAACCCGAAAACGGCGTCGAAAAAGTTAGAAGAGGCCTCGAAGTACACGAGAGGATCGGAATCCTACTCGAAGTTGTCGACGGCATCCTCGAGGTAATGGTCGAGGTCCTCGATCCCTCTACTGTCTGAGATGTAGTGACAGTTGTAGGTCTGTCTTTTATCAGCATCGAAGACGGTGTCGATGCAACCGATTTATGCGTCGACGGACCCTTCGACAAATGTGTCGATGACGCAGATTTATGAGTCGAAGAAACCTTAGATGACGGTGTCGGTGATGCAGACTTACTGCCTTTACTCGAGGGTTCATGGCGCTCTCGGGTAGTTTCTTTCGCCGGGTGCAACGACTCATGGCGTTCTGATTTTTCGGGTCTTTCACCCAGTACCACCGTTAGCCGTCTCCAAGGGGGTCGAGGCTGCTTTCTCGAAGACGCTAAGCATTTTCTTACGGAATTTCTCCCACTTAGCTGTAGAGCTGTGTTTCGTGGGGCAGGTGACCCTTTCCGCGGAGACAGAAGATGATGAAGAAGCGGGAGATCTACGACACCTCTTTTTCGAGTGTTTAGATCTCGAAGACTGATGGGAACCGCTTCGAGACCTTGAACGGGAATGTTTCCTGTGATGACGAGGAGACAAATGTCTCGACTCTGCCGAAGAAACTTTCGAGGGAGTAGAAGTTTTAAGAGTCTTAGCTCTTTCTAGCTTCCCCTTACGCTCCTTCAAGGCTTTCGCCGTCATGGACATACAGTCCTTGCATTCCGAACAGTGATGCTCCGATGCCAAGCACCACAAACAGATCCTGTGAGGATCCGTCAACAACATTTTCTTCCCACAATCACAACACTTTTTGAAGCCGGACCGTGGGGTCGATGGTTCGGATGAGGAAGCCATCGAATAAAGAAGATATCTTCGAAGAATAAGTTGAATCTTCTTGAAGAACGAACTGAGCAACACGATTCCGAGGCCCACGAAGCGTGGAAAAACGGAACTGAGCAAAGGTAGCTGGGCAAGTCTATTTATACGTACGATGACATTGGCGCCGAGACGGAGGCTGTCGAGGGACACCAGCTCAAGGGGGTCGACGCGCAGCGCCCTCTACTGAAAAAATTTCCGAGGCCAGCAAGCTGGGATGTAATCTATCAAGATAAGGAATACGTCAGAGGACACAATCCCTTCGAAGAGGATGCACAAAGGAGTGCTTCAGTGGGGAGTGGAGAAGGATCCCGAGGCAAAGGAGTGATTGCAAAAATCAAAGTGCCGGAGCGAGGGTGTCAATGTGGCCCTTGATGGTTTTAGAGTAACAGGGATTAACCTGTTTTGACGAGGCTTTCATAGATCGGACTTGTCTAGCGACCTCGTCAGGGGAGAAAAGAGGAAAGGATGAGAAGGATGGTGGAGGGGTGGCTTAAGGAGGGTCAGCAAGCACTGATGGAGAGGGGAGAGGAGGGGCGTGGGTTGAGTGTGGACAGGATGTCCTGGGTTTTTTAAATGAAATGAGAGGAAAGGGCATAATACCTCTAGGTATTAAGCACATTATAAATAACCTATCATATCCTGTCAAAGAGCCTGGGAGGCAACAGGAGCGTTCGTGACGGCAGCAGGGTTGGCAGATTTTAAAGAGTTCGGCCGAGCTGTTAGTTGCCGCAGAGACACGAGCTTGAATGCGGACTCTCTTCTTGGGGAGGACAGAGTCGGTATTGCCTTTGTAGCAGGCGACAGGCCATTTTGTCAGAGGATGAACAGGAAGTCCTCCATTTCCAATCAGCCGCCCTACACTTACGTTTAAGTGTAGCTAGGTCAGAATCATACCAGGAATTGCACTTGGCTTTGGACTTCAAACAGATCCTCATGACAGGGGCAAGAGCATCAAGCGTATCAGAAATTGAAGAGTAGAGCAGAGACAGGGCTGCGTCAGGATGTGAGACCGCCAAAGGTGGAAAGGGGGACGGGGGGGAGAAAGTGGCAAAAGCCTCAACTGACAAGGTTGAGAGGTCTCTTAACCTGGATTCTTCCGCTATAAAACTCTCTGGTACATTTGGCGTACCATATTGGAGGCCAAATGGAGCCTCGTCATCCGATTGTTTATTCTCCTCATTTATAGAAGAGACTTAAAATAGTCTTTTCTTGACAGAGGTACATAGGTCTTCTCAGGTAGGTATGAGGGGTTTTACAAACAATGGATTCGACGCTGGAGTCGTCATCAAAACTTTTTTCATTGGTGCCATAGGCTTTAGTGAGGCGTTTGGCATCGATGACGCAGCTGGAGTCAACGTCGAGGGTTTGGCTGGCTTCGGAGGCGCCGATGATCTTGACTTATGCTTTCGGCTCGACTGATCCTTCGATGATACGTCATCGACTTGAGGCCTCGGCGGCTCTCGGTGAGGATCAGGCCTTCGACCCGGGCTCGAGGGATTTAGGTCGAGCCCTTTCCTTCCCGGCTTCTTTCGAAGGCGGAGTAGGAGCAAGGCTTGGAGGCTTCTGTTTTGAGCATCTCTGCTCTGAAGGCCTCCCACTCGGCCGGAATTGATTTTTTAGTTGGGCAAGATATCCTCTCAGGGGATGCGTCTGACTGACGAAGTCGAAGAAGGTGACCTATGGTGTATTCTCTTAGACTTTGAGGATGATGAGAGTGGAGAGAGCCACTCCTCTGCTTAACCTTCTTCCTCTGGTGAGAGTCGCCTCTCGACTCGCTGGTCGAAGGTTTTTTGGCCGGGGTAGGAGATTTAGGGATTCAACCTAACTTCAATTTCCCCTTTCGTTCCTTCAAGGCCTTTCCGGTCATCGACTGGAACTTGGAGCAGTCCGAGGTGTTATGGTCTACCCCGAGGCACCACAAACATAGGCAATGTGGATCAGTCAATGACATTCTCACAACACTTTTTGAACCCGGTCTTCATGGTGGTCTTTGTCGACGAAGAAGACATTTTCTCGATTCTCTCTCGAAATAACAAAGTCGTCTTGAAAGTGAAGCATGCCGTATTTCTCGAAGCTAAAGCAGAAACTGAACTGAAGCCAACGGGCGCTGCGGGTGCTATGTATGCCAAGGATGACATCATCCTTGAGACAGAGGTCCTAGAGGGACATCGAGTCGATGCCATCGATGCACAGCACCATCTGCCGAAATATATATATATTTTTTCAGAAGCAGCTGAAGCTGGATAACGAATATCAAAGATGGGGAATACATGGGAGGACACAATCCATTCGAAAGAAAAGGATTAAGGAAGGAAAAAGGTTAAACAGGTTCTCAGTACATGTGGGAATAATTATACCTTCCAATGAAATCGAGCTCTAGAAATCTAGCCAAGCCTTTCCCAGCAGTAACAGTCTCAAACAAGTTACCAACTATGAGAGACAAATACTATCGAAGCCAATGGGATAGAAGAGTTTGCAAGGAGCCAGGACAGCAAAAGTCAATTGGAGCAGAGTCAATGGAGCCGAGGCACTTCTTACAATAAAAGTCTTGCACAAAGATAGAGCGTGTGTAGAAAAACCACTTGTAGGGTCACAAGCTGATAAGCCTGTGAGCAAGCAGAGTTGGAATCAACTCTAAAAGGTAAGCCACAGCAACTGAGAAAAGCACAGCTCAAAGACGATGAGTTAAGTAGCCCAGGTCTAAACAGTACCTCTGATTTGAAGAAGAGTGGTCCAGCTGGATTCTGTCCTGTTGCAGGGATGCAGACAGAGTTCCTGAGCCTCAGTCATGAGGACAAGAGGGACGACGTCTGGAGGGCTCCTGCGGCAGCACGTTGGAGCGGAAAAACAGACCGGAGGTCGTCGGCAGCTACGGGCTCTTTTCAGTTGAGCAGCACTTTGCCATTTCAGTGCTTAATAAACAGCACCATTGCGGATCTCCGATACCGGTTGGGCTTCCTTCACTCCTTGGGTCCTGCACTCTAGTGAGGGGACTCGAGCTCTGGTCGTCCTGCTTCTGGAGGGTCATTAGGAGACTCCTGGAGCATCTGGCCAGATTTCAGACGTTGCACTCTACTATGGATTGCTCGACCCCTGGCACTCAGTTCTTGCAGCAGCAAAGAAGTACAGCCAGTCGGGGAAAATGATCCAGTGGAGTTAGTCTCTGGGTAAGTTGCTCCCTCTAACCCAAGGGAAGAGGTCGTCCATTCCGGAGCTTCTCTGTCAAAATGAAAAAGGTATTTGAGCACAGAAGCAGGGCTTCCCCTGGCAATTCAAAGGTCCAGGAGGATGCAGCAAGCTTCATTCACATTTTCATCAGGTGTTTCTCCCATTCTGTCTCTAGTACCAAAACCCTCACCTTTTAAGCAACTTTCTCCCATTCATGCACAGCAGGGTGGCTGTCCTCAAAGGACAGCCAGCTAATCGGGACTGGTTGCATTCAGGTATCCCTAGAGACAAATGACAGGAGTTTCGGGAACCTCCCTCACATCCTGCCATTCTAGACACAATGGAGCCAGTGGCGGGTTTCAGGGCTGAAGCCCGCCAAAAGCATAGCGAACAAAGGGCTCCATTCCACATTAACGCACAGAGTAAACCCCAAGAAAGACCTCGCAAACAGAAAATGGCAAAAAAAGAAGACTGGGTAATTTTTTGAGGAAATGGTCACCAATGGGTGGTGCTGTGCAGCTGAGGTTTAAGCCTGCCGTAGAAAAGCACAATGGTAGGAAACATTAAACCACTGCCACCATCCATTTAAAGTAGTGAGGGTAACAAACATGTTACATGAGAGAGTAGGATAAAGGGCTACTAGGTAACCCATAAAACGGTGTGTGCTGTACCTACAAAGAGAAAAGTTAAGTAAAGTCAATTTCACTTTACTATTCTTGGGAACAGAGTTAACACAAGAAAAGGTTTTTTAAACCTTATGAGAAATCTAAAAGGATTTCTCTGTGACACTGCACTGAAGGTGCCTATAGAGTTTGTCAGACTCCAAAGAGGAAACACATAATCCAAATCAGGTCAAACACATGAGAGAGAAAAAGGTCTCACTCACGCCAGGGTAAAAATGTAAACGTTCTAAAGTCCAGCAAAAGAGCTGGGGGTCTCCAAGGTTGAAGGGAATTAGCACAGAAATTAGAATTCTCACTAACACGAAGTTCCAGTCTCATGTCTCACCTTCTCTCATCTCCAACTTACCTTTCCTCATCATGATAACCGTACTTTACCATTTTTACTTTTTTTTAAAAAAAGAACATTCGATATTATCAGCGCTTTGGCGAAAGCAACATACAAATATAAAGAAATACAAATGTGGTATGGGCTGAAGGAAAATAAGCAAAACCTATGCGTCCCAAAGGTTTACACAGACCCACTCCTGGGCGTCCACAGCCATAGTTCCTTTTTAATGATACTACTTGGAGCCAAGTTACATGTGTCAAGAAATTAAAGCATGTTGCTCCTGACTTAATCAGAAGTATTATTGAAGGTATTGCAGGCATGTGTTAACTGCAGGCTTACCAAGATGCATACCACGATTTAGTCAGGAAATTGAGCAATAAAAGGAGCAAAAAGCTTAACTGACAGGCGTTAGGACAGTTTCTCTAAAGTCCTACCAAGACTTCATAAAAACCATACGTCGAAGACAGTACATAAGCTTCACACTTAGTATAAGGCTGTACCACCTGAGAATGTGGGTAGCATGGACAGAGCAGTAAGGCTTATCTTAAGAGGGGGAGAGCGCTGTAGCTTGGTACAAAGAAATTGTAGCATACATAAGGTCCAAGGAAACACTGAAACACTGAAACACTATGTATTGTATACATGAAGGGTTTACTTAAATACAAGTAGACCAAGATAATTCTTGGGTAAGTAGTATAACATCATATAGACACAATCATAAAAACCAACTCAATACCGATTGTATGCAAACCAAGGTCTAACTGTATTTAGAGGAGTAAGAAGCAAGTCACAGTAGGCCAAATCTAAGGTTATACATTCAGGATAGTAATCTACTATACTTGGGGAATAGGCCCAGGTTAAATATACTTTTAGAATACAATCAGTATTTGAAGGATAGATGACCCCGTCAGTCATGCAGTGACACTCGGTTATGAAATCACATAATAAACCAACGCTGTTACAAGTATACTCCTTGCAACATTACTTTTTAGAACTCAGTTCAGAGCTAGTAAAACACCACATTTATGGAGGAGCCTTAAGCTACTCAATGACAAGTATGAACATTCAATAACTATTTTAGAATGCATTAAGCAAATCAGGGAAAGCAAAACCCTATTACACTTTAAGAAAGACAATATATTTCCAGGTAACTAATTAACCTATTGGTACATAACTATCCGCTAGCTAATAGCTAGTTATACCCACTATACTTTTAAGACGTGTACAGTACAGTTTCTAAGATGAGCAAGAAATGTGTGAAACTATTTTAGAATAGCACCAAAGCAGTTCACAGAAGCACAACACATGGTTACAAGTTTAGAAGAGCATCAGCTAATCAAGGTGAGTAAGACCTATAGGGGCTAGCAGCAACTCAGAGACAAGTATTAAACTCCAGACTGTTTTAGATCTGTATAACACAGAACAGGGAAACACTTTAAGAATGGCACTCTGTTATTCAAGGTAGGTAAACCCCACTGGTAAGCTTTTTACACTTATTCAGTTAAGCAATGATAAAACTGTACCAACACATTACTTTTTAGAAAGGGGGAAACACCTTTAAAAGTTAGTAAAGCAACGTATACACTTTTTAGAGAGGCAGAATGCAACTCAAAGGCAAGCACAAACCTTTAGACACTTAACTTTTCAATTGCATAGATTCAGTTACAACACTAACTTTGACAAGTAAGTACTTCTACACGTGGTATACTTTCAAGACAGAATCCTTTTCTTATACAGTTCTTCCCTAGCCTATCGCACACATTCTCTCTCTGGGAGCCAGCTGTAGGCAGGTTGAGATAAGGATAAGTTGCAGGAAAGACAACATATCCATAGGAGATCTTCTTAAACAAGTATTCACTTTCAGAGTTAGTTTAACGTGTTCAGGGATTTCTGAGAAGGCCCTCTATGTGGTTTCCAGCATTAGGCCTGGGAAAGGGGTATGGGCACACTTCCAACCACATGAATCACCCACTTCACCTCAAAGGATGAACACCAGCCTTAAGGTAAGTATTTCCCAAGCCCACACAGTATCTTAGGAGAAAAGAAGAGTTTCTGGGCGGATGCCTTCAGGATGCAGCAGCACAGGACTCGGTCCCTGGATTCTTGGTCTGGAGACGAAAGAACTGGACATTGGCAACTGCTGCTGCAAGTTCGCATCCAGAAGATGCTTGCAGCAAAGGTTTCGTTGTGGATTCTCACAGCTCTGTGGTTTCGGGGCCTTTTTAGAGCAGTTAGATTAATAACAAATATCACTGGACAGATTCTCTTCACTCCCTCAGTCCTGCACTCTGGTGAGGGGACTTGGAATTCGAAACCGGTCTCTGGAGGGCCAGCAGGAGCCCACCAAAGTTTCGGCTGGATTTGGAAGACCATGCAGCACACTCAGGCTCGAGGTCTAAGGGTACTGGCGGTTTGCAGCCCATCAAGGCACATCATGGGATGGCTCAAAATATAGGTTTCCTGAGACTAGTGGATCTCAACAGCCTCTGGTTAGAAGCCGTCGCATTCAGGACCACCAGGTCGATTGGAAGGAAGGGTTGCATCAGGTTCCGGTTACAAAGCAGGCTCTCCGGTCACTGCCAATCGCTACAATAATTTCTTCATCTTCCTCTTCGGTTTCCGCTCCAGTGGTCGACTTGTCAGCAGCTTCCAGGTTCAGAGTATTTATCAGGAACTACAGCTCAACTTCTGCAATCTCTCCCTGCATTTTACAGAAAGGGGGCGGTGTGGCTGTCCAAACAGGCCTGCCCCGCTGACCCCACTGGGAGCTGGTTCCTTTCAGGCAAGGTAAAAGACAAAGGACATCTGAGTTTTGACTCCACCCTTGCTTCCTGCCTCATCAGACACTCTGGTGCCCAGGCGCTGAATACAAAGGATTCCCGCCAAAGACAAAACTTCCACTTAGGTCGTTCCTGCCTAGAATGGCAGGGGAAGGACTAGAAATAAGCATTCTTAAAAAAGGCAAAAAGAAGGAACCCACCAATCCAGCAGATCTGTGGGCCTTCTGTGAATTAGCGAATGAACAGCTTTCAAGTAATATGACTAAAACGCCCCTACGGTAAAATCACTGCCACCAGCCATTCAAGTAAACTTGCAATTGTAACAAAAATGCTACAGGCAGGTAAGCAAGGGTACACTTTGTATCCACACAGGACACCCCACATAAGGTGGGGTGTGCTGGCTCATTATATAAAATGTAAAGGGGATGAAAATACCTCGTTACCCCTTGGGAACAGTAATTCACCCAAGTACATTAAAGAGAAATTAACAGAGAAGCCCAAAAGGGGCAACCCAGCCTAAGCCCAAAGGTTATAGGACACTAACTCGAATCATACACTATGGAGAGACATAAAAAGGTCACCCATAAATAGAGTAAAAGACTAGGTGAGCGGGAAAAAAAAAAATAAGATTCCCCTTCACCTAGCGACAAGGGATGATAATCACCACGACCAAGCAAAATGTTCTGGGGTTGTAATTGTAATTGACAAAAGTCAGGAAGATATATCACAAATATGAAAATCTTATCCAACACTAGGAAGAAAATCCATCTCTGTACAATTAAATCTACATCTCAACTCACCGTCGCTGGCCCATTTGGAAAATTCCGGCGTTATTCGGGTGCTGGGCGTCCCACCGCTAGAAAATAAGAAAATGTGATCAGCAGTTGCACTTATAGCCAGGTGAGCAGGTCATAAGTCAAACACTGTTCAATGGCAATGTGCTCTTTATGGGGGTGAAGTTGCGGAGGGTGAGGAGGGATACAAAATGTCCTCTTGAACCCAACTACCCAATTTCTTATACAAAAAAGTACATTCTGTTAAATACAATAAGGCTGGAAAGATTCTAAATGGTGTTTTGTTGAGCACACAAGACCTTAGCTGAACAAGAGTTTTCTCAAAATAATGCATCAGGTGTAGTGACTAATGTTAAGCCCTGAGCCTTGCACACAAAACTAGTTTTTGTTTTGTGAGTCCAACAGCAGGTATCTAAGCTTACATACAATGTTCATTTTTGGATAAACGGTCAGAGCCGTGGAATCAACAACACTTCACCATATAGAAGTTCACTTTCCTTTTATTTAGTACCAATAACCCAGGGATTAGGTTTTCTGTGAGGTCCTTGGAAGGGATTAGGGTTTCACAAATCAGATGGACTATCTTTAGAACCATCTTGTCCTCAGTTTGTCGCCTCTTCCCTTAGTTAAGGTCTGCATTTTTGGCAGCAGTTACAATGAGTGGGATCCACACTTCTTTCCTGACCTTTGCTAGATCCTCCTTGGCCATTTCCAAAGTCATCAGTATCACACATTGTTCTACTAGGACTCTCGAACTAAGTAAACAGACCTGGTATCCTTAAGTCTTCCAAAGGATTCTGGCGCCTGGCAACCATACATAAATTAAGACAGCCCAGGTTTTCAGGCTTCACTCTAGTGTTAATGTGTAACTTCATCCTACAGTCCCCAAGGTTTAATATTGTAATCTTCGACCTCTCCACTACAGTAGGATCTTTCTTGAGGCTGATGTTCTGAGCTCATCTCTTGCCCCCGTCATATGCTCCCATCACCTCTCTATGCTCAGACACCTCCTCTGTGCTCTCGCCTTCTTCTTTCCTATTCTATTCCCCATTATTCTCTTGCCTAATCACCTCTCTTTTCTTACTCTCCACTTCTCTGCGCTCCCTTCCTCCTCTCCATCATTCCTCACCCACAGCTCTCCCTTCATCCTCTCCTCCAGTCACTTCGTCCTTGCTTCCTCCTAATGTTCAACCCTACCATTCTGCATACTCTACGCCAGTAGCTTGTCTGAGGCTTCCCAGTAACTCTTTGATGAGACCTCAAAATGAGCACTGTGTTTATTTTGGTGGCTGAAGTCCATAGGACTTTTCCCCCACCCCCTGCTACTACTCTTCCTGCAAAGTAACAGTCAAACGTTGTGTGCGCAGTGAGAGGAGGGGCTGCATCTGGGCTTGAAGGGCTTGGGCAGCATCCCAATATGGGGTTAATGTGTGCTGTGGCCATTGCCACCAAGAGATGCAAATGATGGCGAATTAGAAAGGGCCTGGGTGCATAAATCTCTATGCTGTAAAAAAAAAAAGCTGGGGCTGTGATTGTTTCAGTCTCACTGTTTCTTTAGATTTATTTCAGCTAGCATTACTTTGCATGCTGGTAATTGTAGGCTTTCAATCAGAATGGGGGAATAAAGATACAGCTGTAATCGTTTTCTCAGCAAACGTGTGTGTGCATACAAAAATAACAATCTGTGTTAGTCCCAGCTTGAAAGAAAAAAAGGTACGTCTCGCTTTTCGTGTTTATGCTAAAACTGAATTATTTTTCATATTTTCAAATATTGAGTTCCCGGTTTTAAAGCTCTAGTACCCAAACTGTATTAAAGCTTTGAATGGAATAAGGCATGATATGGAGGAGCCCAGCTCTATGGATGTCCCAAAACAGGAATTCAAGCGAGAACTGCAATTTTACATTTAAGTAAACATAGAAAACTACTAGCTGCACTGCATTCTGGTGCTTCTCCACATAAACAGGAATGTAAAGTGCCATGTCTATCAATACCAGCACTTAAAAAACCCATGATGTGAGATGTTTTACGAAACGATAGTTGGAATTAAGTGGGAAATGTGAGCAGTGGTTTGCATATATATATTTTGATATGCATAGGATTAATATAGCTTAAAAACTTAGTTACTAAGTAACAGAGCACTGTACAAAATAGGGTGGTGAATACAGAGAGAGAACAGAAGCGAGACATGGGATGGGAGAAAAATTGGCTATGTGCACAAATCGGGAGATCTATAGAGATCTGTAGGGAACCGGTGCACATATTCAAATTCTGGTAAGGTTTTGTAAAAAAATTCAGCAAAACATATAATTTATAAGTAATTATCTAATACCAGAACAATTCCAATATGTTAGAGAGTTGCACATGCAAGCCAAGCATGGCCCATTGGTCATGCACCAGAATAACATGATTCCTGCAGGGAGAGGCAGCGATCATGTGAGCTGTTCACTTTGATAATGCCTCCTTCATAAAAGGGAGCAGGGTGGCATGTTGCCATCCATTCTGAATAAGTCGCCCCTCATTACAACCATACTCTTTGCTCAAAATATTAATTTAAAGACACATATGTTGTCTCATGTGTGCACGCTACAAGTCACCACTATAAAACGGTTTTGTTTCAGTGTAAAAAGAAAATGCACATCTTTAATCTACGCTGGCAAGTTAAAGTGGGATAAAATAGTAACATGGAAAGGAATTTTGCAGTAATACACACAAATTATTAAAATAATTTTGCAAGAGGAAAATGTCTGCAATTCTAAAAAGTAGGTAAACTAAATCCTGCAATCCAAATGCAGTTACAGGCCGTCCTTCTAAAGGTGCTAATTATTTGATGAAAAACGGGTGCTCTTTTACAGATGGTGCAGTTTAAAGGGCACAGTGACTCCCATGGCTGAGTCTGTGGTAAGCAAGTTTAAAAACTGTCCTGAATGTATGTCTGCCATGTCGGGTATGCAATCACTATGGCTAATGTGATTATCTGTCTCTGAAAATCTGCCCTTTTCAGACCAACTTCCTGAAATCAAAACCTTGATCCCACCTGACAGCCCCTGAGTGCTGTTGCTGTTTTAAGCTTTACACCAGATTACTGAGCACTGGTGCATAGCATGCAGGTCAAGCCTTCACATTGAATGTCCTGATAAGTATATCACAAGTAGGAAACTAAACAAGTTTTAGGAAACAGCATTTAATAAAAAATAATAAAATAAACATGTTTTTGATGTTATTGATTAATATCATAGTAAATACATACAGTATTCCTTTTTTATATGAAGAGCAAGTAAACTGCCCAAAAACATCTTGGTAGAAATTCTCATGCTCAGTGATATCATCAACCTAGTAGCTCCAGCCTATTGGCCATTAACTACAAGTAGCTCTTGCCAACGAAAATGTTGGAGACCCCTGCTCCACATCTTTCCTCCAACCCAATTTACTCCTACCAGCCAACTGCTGCATGCTGCTTAAATAGAGCGGTGGTACTAGGTGTGGCTTGGGAAAGTGTATGACGGAGATCAGCTGTGTGATTGGTGGGAAGTTGTCCCATGACGAGGTACACCTGCGATAACTATTGATTCACACCACCCTCAGACATTTGCAGGACTCTGCTAACTGGTATGAGCAGGGCCTTCAACTTGGCCATGATAGACAAGCACAAATCCCTATCTTTAACAATGCAGGATTCTGCAGCCTGGTTTGCTGGTCTTGCGCTTTCAATTCCCAACGTTTCGCGAAAGTAACGGTTCTTCGTTGAACAGGTCAAGGGCACTTTCCTCCTTGCAATCTCCTTCTGTTTTGCCATCTTTTGCCTCGTTTTAAACTATCATCTTGGAACTGCTGTATCCTCATTGGCTTTGCCTCGCTCCGATTGTGCTCTCGTGCTCCGCCTTTTATCCATGTGGGGAAATGTAATGGAAGTCAGGTGTGTGTGTGATGGTCAGTAATTGCATGCCCCTGCCTAATTATCGTATTGGGACATCTCAGGTATACCGCTTGGGTGTTAATCCGTTTTCTCTCCTAGCGAGTTGTCTGTGAGAAAGTGTTCGTGTTGTGAAGGGTGGGCGATTGGGGGAGGAGGGGTTGAGTTCCTAAGTATCCTACCTGGTAGAAGGTGTTACAGGAAAGGGGATACTGCATCTCGCCATGCAGTGTCCCACTCTGCAAAAGCCCCTCACTCAGGTGATCCTCCCACACTGGCCCACCCCCAGGAACTGGATCCAAAAGTGATGGCTGTGTCCTGGCCACCTGCATGACAGATCCCCAGGGACTAGCAGGTGAAACACTGTCAGGTTTCTCACAACTGCCACCTTCCATGTACACAATGTCTCTAATAAGACACTCAAAGATCATTCAACAATATAAAAAGATATTGCCACTCTTTACTTTAGAACCGCTCCTCGGAGGGCCTCCCGCTCCTTGGCTTCTGCAGGCTCCTCACCGGTGCAGGGGATAATGTCAGCCTCGGTGTACCTGAACGCAAGGTGTTAAGGGAGTACTCTGTTCTCCAACAGTGGCTGAGCACATCAGAACAATAAGGGACCAAAAATAAAGAAATTAACCTTCACCCACAGGAATCCTAATGTTGATTTTATGTGATAGGATTACTAAATATTGACATACGATTTTAAAAACATTACTGGCAGATGTACAATAACCCATTGCAAACCAGAGGATGAAGAGACACGTTTTTTGGTGTTTGAAGTTTTCATTCTCTACCCGATGCAATATATTTTATTGGGCCCAATGAATAATTACAAAGATGTTCAGCTAAATTAACTTTTCAAATCAAACTCATCATTCGATGTTAAACTGGAGACAGGTTCTGAGGATGTTAAAGCCAATTCCCTGGAATAACTCAACTCGTCCTTTAAAAGGAATCACATCCACTCAGAATCTAATAATGTGAAAGATTAACACCTAAAACGGCAGTAAAACAAGACAGAAAATGACAGATTTATGCTGTATTTGAATAGTAATTACTCTCAGGACAGTAGCAATATATTCTTATGTAGCGCTTACTGTTAGAGGAGTGTTGCTTCGAAGCACTGTAAAAATAGTGTTGCTATTCTCGTTGTATCGACCTTGAAAGAAGTGTCTGAAACTGCCTCAATGGGATTCAAACCTGTGATACACACGAAATCTCTGAAGTAGGTGCATAACCCCATGACTATCTTACAGGCCAGAGTTTGGAGAGGTCTAGAATGGTAGCCCCCATGGAGGCATATCTGAAGAATTCTGAGAACGCCAGTTGATGCTATAAAAGCACGGTTCCATGTGTTAATGTCGCCGGGAAAAGGTCGCCAGGTAAGCGACTTTATTTTTACTGAACCCTAAAATTCTATCTCCAAATATCCTAGAAGGGGTATCATTTTATTATATTCCCCCAATCTTAGAATATTTGGGGAAAGTGTTTGATTTTGTTGAGGGTGCATTTTTAGGGAAATGTCGCTACCTGGCAGCCATTTCCCCGGTGACATGATCACTTGATACCAAAAGCATGTATTGTGCAGCGCTTGTTTATATTTAGCACGGGTTATCTATAGGGTCTCCAAACTGGTCTGATTATTAACCCCCTTCTTAAGAAAATGGGAATATATATATAAAAGAGTAGAAGCTCATCCATTACACAAATAAACATACATTGTAGGGCCTGCTTGCACCTCTCACTGTTGAATATTGCATTGACTTTCCCACAATACACCTCATCTGTCTCGAAAGGGCTTTGAGAGCATTGCCTGTAATAACAAACATCTCCATGTTGAAATCGAGAATTCAAGTCACCAGCACAGGTTTGAAAAGGGTGTGCTAGCGGTCTCTGTGGACTAATGGAGAAAGCCTGCTCATCATGAAGTCATCAGAAAGGATACTGAGCTTTTCCGTATTCCAGTGTGTCATCACCATCCACATCTAGGTCAGCGTCACTGTCGTGGTTCTCTTTACTGCTACACATAATAAACCCAGAACCTATGGAGGAGACCAGAGAAGAGAAAAGTGAATATTAAGAGCCAGTAGATCATCATCATCTCAGAGTGCTCCACACTTCACTTTCAAGGGTGCAGATGGCACTTTGTTACTTGATAAATATTTCACTAACTCATTCAAGGTCCTTCCACATCGTTGACACCTCTACCACCATTTCCTCCCATAATGTTCATTTCTTAACTTAAACAGCTGTAAGTAGACTACAGGTCTCTTTAACTGGCACTAGGTGGGTCTTCTGCATCAGGATCCACTTGTCGCTTTCTGGTGGTTAAGATGAGCAATTCGGCAGGAACAAGACAAAACTGTGCTAAAACTAAATGCGATTTGCAGGAGTGCTGTTTCATGTTGTCCTCTGAAGGAAACTCCCTGGGCTAGTCTGGAAGTCTCCAATATCTGTTCAAGAGCCAGGGCTGCCTCAGTCACCCGTAAGCAGTGCTTCAAGAGACTCACGGTTGGAGTGTGGGGACTGAGATATTGACATGCTCTTTGCGAAACTGGCCAAAGCTCAAATCCATAAACAGGCTCTATCCAAACGAGTATATAGGTCTTGTAGTTTTCAGGCATGTTTCTGTTAGGGCGAGTAGTGATACAAATTAAATGAGCAGACAGCACAGTTTGCATCACTTACTTGCTGAAATAATCACCATGGACATATTTAACAAATGTTAATGTGGTCATTACGTTTCCAAAATGCTTTGCGTTTTTTGAAAATCAACAGAACTCTGTCTCCTGCAGGGACCCCCCCAGCTGTACCAGATTCCGTTTCTTGGGGAGATGGGTGCTACTCCACATGGTGCTTGGGCTCTGCCCCTCAGATGTTACTCTGTACTCCTCCCTGCACGGGTGGCCATTTTCCAAATAATTATAGTACTACGAGCTAGTGCAAAAGAGCACAAACGTCAGTCACTGGGATGAATGGAATAAATCATTACTATTAACATGGACTTCAATATGTCTGCTAGAGGCGGTGGGCTAACAATGGGCTTCAAACCACAGCATACAACAATACCACTATTAGGGACTGGGGTTATGTACATCAAGCAAGTATATGGCCCAATAAGACCTGGTTATGAAGAGTTACTATGCTAGCTCACAAAGCCAGTCTGCTGAGTGAAAGGACACCGAATAACGATGGAAGGCCAGTTTAATAAACTATAGTACCTTACTATTGTGGAAATGTAGGTAGACTTCTTTAAATCGTTATAAGCACAGCGCTGTGCACTGCAACAAAGACATCTGGATCCCATCACATTATTTAATCTTATAAGAACCGGATTATCTAAACTGTAAATTAAAATGTTCCCTTCTATAGGGTGCACCTCATTCAGAAGACATGGACATTGATAGCGGACAGTGATTTATTTTTTTAATAACAAAAACAGGATTTACCAAATGGGTCATTTCCGGAGATAAATATGCACACACATACAAGCAGTTTGTAAAACTTGATAAAGTTGAACGATTTTGAAATTGCATACAGAAACTAAACTGTATTTTGAGTGCAGTAAACTATTTTGAGTTAAGTAGACCTACATTACAGTTGGTAGTGGGAGAAAAGAACTACCATTTGAAAATCTGTCACTTTAAGAATCAAAGGGAATGCATATCTACTGTTAAAATACAAGTTTTAAAAACGCATGAGGCCACTGTTTTGGAAGCCATCTGGCCGATATGGGCATGCGATAACTCGGCTGCATCCACATGGACGTGCTCATCACAAGAAAAATACCAAATACTTTCTGAGAAAATTCAATCCCCCCCCCCTTTCAGTTTATGGTCTACGGGGACATCTGCTTTTCTCAACACAGAGCTTCATAGAACTTGATTCTGCTTGGAGTTCAGTTATTGACTTCAGCTCGGGCATATAACAACATCGGCCAGTTAATGGATGGTTTGGAAAACAACCCTGGCTGGTTACTGGAGAAAAATTAACTCTACCATTTTCTATCTCTTACGCCTGTAATGTCTTACTCCAACTATAACAATGTAAACTGTATATACTGTACATATGGCACAAATGTATAACTGAAAATTATATATATATTGTTTTTGTAACCTATCAAAAAGCGCCCTTTTGCCTCTGGGTCTGGAGCTCTATATAAATAAAATAAACAACCCAGCATTTGTTAATGATTAAAATGAAACCTTCATATGCAAAATCGACGCGAAATTAATCCATGTCACTTTATGGCTGCACGATAATGTAAAACACATTCCTGCTGACAATGACTTGGGCTTTTGCGAAAGTGAAACTGTTCTGACTCGGGAGAATATGTATCATGAAACATTCCATATTAATATTTATCAGCAATTAATAAATTACATATTTTTAATAGCATATTTTATGATACAGGCACATGTTGCACAGGGACATGTTGCATATGCCCGATTCCGTCCAGGTTCATTTAGCGATTCGGAAAATCCATATACTAATAAGGGATATTTGCCTATCAAATAATGATTGGATTCCTAAATTGTACAGAACTACCACTATCACATGTCTAACATGTTAAAACTATCAAATAGGGGAAAGTTTTCTTTTGGAGCCAAGTTCTCAGGTGACCCAATGGGAAGATGCAAAAAATATAAAATGTCAGATGACAATGTGTGGGAAAATGTGGACTCAAGTCTAAACCCATAGAAAGTACACAGAACGCTCTGGGATTTCAGAAAAACGGATGACAGGCTACCACTTCCCGGGTGGGCGACTGCTTCAGTGGGAAAAGACATTGAGATGATGGAGTACTCCCCATGTCCTGTCAAAAGGAAACCTGAAACCAGCTTTGCCTAAATAGAACCCAATTCCCAGAAAAGAAGAATTCTTAAGCCGAGTATTGTGGGCATAGCTGAATGGAGCTGTAAGATATAATGCGTGTACTTTACAAGAAAACTCAGAATGAAGCGAGTGTAAAAGTCCCAAAGCAATTAGACAATGGGTCTCATTACAAGCTCGGTGGAGCGGGAAAAAGCAGTGGTAATTCCGTTACCCCACTTTATTTAGCCAGTAACGAAATGACCACCGTTGTCCCAAAACCGCCGAGCTGAGTTTGACCCTGAAATGGAGGATGTTCAAATCCACCACTTTAGGTTAAAAAAAAATAATAATAATAATGCAAAATTAAAAACAATCGGGTTCATTGCAGCAGCATAATTTCTGCAGAAAACCCCATGGCGTCCTATGGAGTGTAAAAATGAAGATTGACACGCCCTCCCACCACTTGTAATCCCACGGTAAACCACGGGACCAAGTGCTGGTAACGGTTAGCAAGTTCTGCATTAATCCAACAGGTTTACTGCTGCATTACCAACAAACTGACGCCCGATGCTCTTTATCAGTAGGCCCCCTGAAGTGGATGGCACTAGAAGGGAAGTTATTGGGGGAACCGATGTAAAGTATAATTTTTCTGCGCTAGGCGTGCCTTCCTCTGATAATAGCCACAGCAAATAGACAAACGATTTAAACCAGAGGGATAGCATTTCCTACGCGAAATGTGCATTGCATTTGGCAGGGGCCACATACATGTAAACATTTATTTTCACAGGTGTATTTTGAAAATGGAATTGTACACTGGTGTACAATGCTTCCCATTGTCGAACAGGGGAAGCCATAATATAAAGATGAATTCCAAGTACAGGGGGAAGAGAGAAGTTTAGTTTGTCCATTTCCATTTCCATAAAATGATACAATTTAAAAAGACCATAGAGCTCTTTCCATCGATACTGCGTAGAGGGTTGGAGATCCTATTTTAGATTGACCTGAATTGTGAAGCAGAATTGGGAAGGTGGGAAAAGTTTGAGTCCTTGTGGAAAATCATACCTCATGCCTCTATGTTGTGTGATAGAACCAATACTCTGAGCTCCAAAAATGACAGCACAGCTTCCTTTACCCAAAGAACACTGATTCTTAATGAAACGTACCAGCTTGTATACGAAACATGAAGGACCATCTAAAATTCAGAAAACTCCTAAAACCCTGGCTCCTCAACTCAGAACCGGATGAAAACTAATGAGCAACATCCACACGGAATGAGCCCAGAAATGGCAAGCCGGGGACTAGGGCAGACCACGACAAAGTGCAGGGAAGTAGAGACCTCCAAATGTGAGGGAGACCCAGGTGCAACAGTTACCATAGAGGGACCTACCAGAACTAAGAAGAGAGATAAGAACGTCTTAGTTGTACAAAGCATTCGAATAGAAGGGGAAAGAGTGGAGAACAAACAGATAAACCACAGGGCCCAGGGAACTCAAGGAAGAGGTCTTCACCCGCCACCCACCTGAAAGGGGCACCGGGAGGCGAAGGTGGCTGCAAACCAGGATTGCGCCAGGGGACAAAGCGGTGTAGACATCCATTAGTCTGAACAAAGGGAGGGTGTGGATGTGTTGGGGTGGAGGAGGTATCACCACTAAATAGCCTTGTTAACAACCCACAACTCTGCACACAACATAGGGAGACCCCCTAGCACACCACAATGCACAACATTGGCAGGGATATATGTCACAGGTGACCAAAACAGAGGCGGTACGACAAGGTATCACCATTAACCAACCACACTAAAGAACTCATCCCTATACTTACACCTCTCAAACTCTAAACACAACCAAACCTCTACAGCACAACAACCCGCACGAATTTCACTACACAGCAACAACGAAACAAACCACACATAGCCTTGCACAACAGCACATGACAACTACGGACTGAAAATTCACACCTACGCTCAGCGAACGGTGTAAACTGAACTGAAGCTGCCAACAGCCCATCACAGCTCTCCAGTGCTTTTTTCCCCACTGAGTCCTACTAACTTACCATACCCTCTTGCTTTTCAGATTCGCCAGATGCCAGGGGACCACTCAGGTGGTGATTGTGCACAGTCTACTAAATATACTTTAACATAACATACATGCGTACACTAGAAGTCAACAGTATTATATGCGTGTATGAAAATGCTATAAAAATGCAGAAATGTTGTTTGAGACCATATGTGTAAGTTTAAGGATGTCTTCCTGTGAAACCTTTCTCCGATATCAACACTTCTGGTTGATGTTGAAAAAAATGAAGTCCTTTAATCAGTCATTCAACATTGGCCAAGCAATTTGAATTGCCTTTTGTATTACACACTGGCCAACAAAAAGCAATGTTGCAACTGAAATGCAGCTTGTTGTTTAGGAAGAACAAAAATATATATATCGAGAGAGAGAGCGAGCGATTTGAGCTATAAGAATGATTGTGGGTGTTGCACATTAGTGATTATGATTACAGTTAGGTACATTTTTCCTTCTATACACAAGCTGCCTGTGTTTGCGTAACATTGTTGGTGATTTCCCCAGCATAAAGTCCGGGCACCACCGTGAATATTGATTAACAATTTTAATAAAATGTGAACACTAAGCCCAAATACAGCCTGCTTCTTGTACCAGTTATTTCGGGTGGAACTATGTGCTGGATTATATTTTTTTATTTAGATCAGAGGTGCCAGCTCCGTAAAATGAATGAGAAGGCTGAGATATATACTACATACCAATTAAACTGCCTTACAGGGTATGGACACCTACACACCCTGTAATGGGTGAATGTGTAGCGGCGTCGAAGACATTTACTATGGAAAAGGTGGTATTTAGACAAAGGGGAGATGACGAAATTGGATTTGATTTTGGGATTGAATGAGGGATGGGAAGGAATTTAAAGGGGTTTCGTGAAATATACTGTTAGGTACGTTTTTCTAAGGTCCAACTGGTGTGAGACTTCATAAGACTTATCTCTTGGTATTAGGGACCCAACTCTTAATATAGGCCTGTACTACACAAGTCGGTAGAGTGGCTGAGCAGCCAGGCTTATTTTAGGAGGGAGTTATGTAAGATGTAGAGCAGTACAATGACATGAGTTCACACACTATCCAAGTAAACACTCACTAAGTTAGATTAACATTTATTTATATATACACAAGGCACACAAGCAAATCTAAAATGCAGCAGCTACTAAGAGCATTCAATGTGAAATGGAATCAATATAAGAAACAATCATGCAGGGGAGTAACTTTTTCTATGCTTTAAATGTTAAGCACACAGAGTGACGTCCATTAAGGTCAGTATCAGCACTTACGTCACCTTTGCAAGATTGAGATGGAGGGGAAAAACAAATGCACTCTCCCAGAGTGGTATAGGCAGTCTTATTTACTAGCAATAAAAGTGTTCACAATTAAAACCTATGGAGAAACCAGCATTGCCAAAGCCAACAGGCCCAGACGATGGACCTTTGGGAAACCAGGACAGCCAAAGTCAAATGGACAGGTCCAGTTCTGAAAAAGATCTTCAGATGAAGTTAGTTAACCAGTGAGTGGTCCTGGAAGAAACACAGAAGCTCAGGTGGGGCCTGCTTGATAGCACGAAAGCTGCAAGGCCCGCACAAAGGAGTTGAGGTCAACTCTCAATTGAGGAACACAGCACTTCACAAGCCAGGAAGCACCGAAAATGGCACAAGGTAAATACAACCCAAGTCCCACAGTACCTTGAAAGTGAAGAATAAATTGTAGCTGGCTTCCTTCTAGGTCAAACGTTGCAGAACCCGATTCCTGCTCCTTGGTTGTGGTGACGAAAGGGGGGGGGAGGGGACCTCTGGCAGGCTTCTGCGGCAGCACCTGGGAGAAGGGGGCCGGGGTGGGGGGTCGACAGAAATGGATTCAGCTCACTCCAGCGGCTTTTTGTGATTTTGGTGCCTTTTTCATAGCACCTGGAAGAAATGAATATCGCGGGTCAGATTCTCTTCGATTACTTGGTCCTGAACTCTGGTGAAGAATTCCTGCCTCTGGAGGTCCATACGGACGGCTGCAAAGTTTCAGCCGGATTAGATCTTTGGAAGACTATGCACTCGATAAAGGTCCAGGTTTCCCAGGTATTGGGATTCTGCAGCTCAGGAAAGTCACAGCAAGTCAGGGGATGGCCCAAAATGAAGGTGGTCTTGAAGCTACTTGGACCTAGCAGCCTAAGGGAGGAAGTTGGCCCAGTCGATATGAAAACAGGGTCAGCACAGCTGCAAGGCTTCACTTGTGCTTTCAGGGTCATAGAAGGTGCTGCTGCCGTCTCTGCTCATCCTCTGCTTCGGATTCCTTGTTCCAATGGTCGAATCTGTCTGTAGTCCCAAAAATCCTTGCTTTTTATGCAGTCCCAGTCATTCACACACTCAGAGCTGTCAATCACCTGGGGGTTGGCTTTCCTCCAGTACAGCCAGCTGCCCAGTTAGAACTGGTTTCAGCCAGGCATATCTACAGACAACAGACAGTGACATTTTGGGCTCCTCCCTAACTTCCTGCCTTCCCAGACACACTGGAGCCCGGGCGGGCTTCAGGGCGGAAGCCTGCCAAAGGCAACATGCACAAAGGACTAAAATCTACTCTAAAGGATAGAAGGAAAGCCCAGAAGGAACAGACAATTGAAAAAAGGCACAAAAAAAGGGCAAAAAAAAAAAAAAAGGGCAAAAAAAATAAATAAATCAAAAAAAAGACAGGGGCGTTTGAGAAAATGGTCACCCATGGGTGCTGTACTGTAGCTGAGAAATCAGCCAGCTTGTAACCTACACAAAAGGTAGTAAAAGGTAACCACTCCCATCAGCCATTTAGGTTAGTTGTAACAAAAAGTGACATGAAGAGTAGGAGAAGGAGTTACAATATAACCCAACAGCCCCCCACATAGGGTGGTGTGTGCTGGAGCCACAAAACAAAAAGGTATTTTACTATTCTTGGGAACTATAGTTCTCGCAAGAAAATGTTTCTAAACATTATAAGAAGTGCAAGGGACTTTTCAGTGACACTGCACATAGGGTGCTGGGTGTCAAAGCAAAAAGCAGGTGCCTGTATTAATCATATGGCGTTTCCCAGACTCCATAAAACAGTGAAAATAAAAATCCCAGTCAGAGAAAATAAATGAGTGGTTAAAAAGTTATACTCACGCAGGAGATTAAAATAAAAAAATAAGTCCAGAGTCCAGCAAAAGTGCTGGGGGTATCAGGTTAAAGGGAATTAGAACAGAAATCTGTGGTTTTTCCTAAAATAAAGACATTTCCTCATGCAAAAAAAATAAAAAGCCGGATAATGCGTGACCAGGTACAAAGAAGTGCTTCCTGGGATGTGGAACGTATCTCTGAGTTGAATAAAGTTGTACGCAGGTAAATGGATTAATCAGGCAGTCCTATGCGATCACTGGCACCCCGAGGGGTTGGCAAAAGCAGCAGCACCAGCTTTTATGTGCATGAAAAGCAGTGCCTTATTCGAAGGTGCCAACCTTGGGTACTGGTTTCCTCGTTGCGCACAAACACATCGAAACTGCTCTAAGCTGTTCAAATATTTGAGTCTGCGCCCTCAGGCATTACAGCATTGCACTCTTCGCCCATTTGCAAACTTCCGGACAAGTGAACACCAAATGGATTAAGTAGGTCAAAAGATATCTGACCAGATGTGACATCAAATCCCTCTCCATACAAAACAGGGGAAGGATGCTTGTGACTGCACTAATGGGCACCCTCTCCTATGTTTCAACGTTTTCAGGACAGTCATACATTTATTGATCCATTATCTGACTGGGAGGCACCTAAGAAGTCCCCAAGAAAAGCAATGTGGATAGGGAGTATGGAGTAGACGAGATGTAGCAAACATTGCAGTACTGCTGTATCTGTAGCATTTCTGGATGCAGGGTACAGCTGAAATCGTGGTACTCTTTCTAGCATTAACGCAAACATCACCCATGAACCTCAATATTTAAATCAACAGGAGCGGTTGGGGCCAGCACTCGTGACCTTATCAGATCTGCAGAAACCAGAAACCTGCAGCAAAGAAATAATGCTGTAGATTACTGTGGTAGATTAAGTCATGCATCTTTGATACCTGCTTAACTCAAGCTCGTTTAGCGCATTTGGCGAATGGCCATTTCACTGCAGTTTTCGGGTGTGTGGGGGGTGGGGGGGAGGAATAATGGTACATTTTGTTTCCATTTTAGGGTAGTGGGTGGAGGTTGTGGGAAGCTTGGCCCTTCAAAAAAAAAATTTAAAAAAATCTGCAAAAATGCTGTGAAATGTCCACTGCAATCAGTTGTACTGATCGAATAACCCGGATTTCCTTCAAAAGCAGCCTCTGAAATCTTCAGCGCTTTGAAAAAAGTAACCTTTACACTCAAAAAGGTCAAAATGGATCATTAATTTTTGAGAATGAAATCACGATCCCTGCTCATACCCTCCCATGTTGCCGCCCACCTGTAGGACACAACAATGTATCAAGTAGGTTTATGAAGGCCTCGCTCGCCCGCATAAAAGTAGAAGAAAGAAGCAGGTTTGCATTTGAGGATCCGTAGTAAGGGTCCTTACACCTGCTAGTGATGACCTCATCTGCTATGTGCATGGACGTGGTAAACTATTTGGTTGAATTCTTGATTCCCCCGCAGAGTGGGGCCATCTGAATCCCATCCAAACTGTAGTATCTTATACTGGTACAATTACCTATACTCCGGAGAGAGCAGCAATTAGTGGCAGATAGGCAGTGTTTAAGTAAAAGTACCCATTTTGAAAACGCACCCTCACAAAAACAAGCAAAGAATGGATAGCACAGAAGAGTCAGCTAAAATATCGCGAAAGCCAAACAGCTGAAATCATTGTGTATTTTAGAACTAATGCATCGAACAACTAGACTTATTGGCGTTGACATTTCGCCACCACTGTGTTGTGGTTCTTGCCCACAACTAGGTTCAGAAAATTCTTTGTGATCTGTTTTTGCACTGCTTCCTCATCTCCGTAATAGTGAAACACACAAAAGATGTCGGCGGATCAGGGCCACGGTATGCGTTTGCCGATGGCCTGTATCGCTCTGCCTCATTTCCAAATATACCTTTAAACAATTTGCAAAACATGTCCGCTAGAGGCCAATGTAAGAGCATCTCAAATGGGACTTCAGGGTAACTGGTTCATAAACTGGTCTTGTTTCTTGGCTCTCTTTTGTTTATTTTAGCTAAAACACATACACGCGCCCTCTCACCCACTCATACACTCTCTCAAACACTTATCGTCTCTTACACACACCTACACAAATTCATTCGCTGTGAGAGATAGCGTGAACGAGGGAGGGAAGAGAACCACAGACAAGAGAGAAACACTGCAGGAGAGTGTTATTGATGGAGAGGGAATTGGATAGGCCATATCGCTGCCCACAGTCAAACACCTGCCCTATAACTCCACATCCTTGAGGATTTAACAGGGATGTTTAAACAATACGGACCAATTTTGGTAAGGGAAGTTAAAGAAAAGCAGGTTTTGCTTCTAACGAAACCCTCACACCCTCGGCTCACCATGTCCAGACACCCTGATTACCAATTACGCAGTGACTCTCTTTTTGACTGGTCTTCCCAAACGTGAATTGCACACATCAACATAAAATATCTTGGCAATAATGGTTGACCACGTTTTCCAAGATGCATCTTAAGAGAAAAAGAACTTGGTCCGTGGTCCGTTCTGTGAAACTTAAGCACTATCACTGAATGCAATCCCATTCGTTCAAAAACAACAATATTACAGATACGTAGCTAAAATCCTATCATTTGTATTCAAGCGAAGGCCACAAAATTGGAAGTGCTGGGAATTCGAGCAAATGACACAACATCGGTAGCACTAGAAAACTAAAGGTTTTTTTCTGCATCCTTAGAAAAGAAAGAAAACGATTGAGATGTCATGGTGAGCCAGTCTCCTCCTCACATATTTCCGTCTGCACTCGGCATCAAGCACTTCTGACAGTGGGAGGATGAACACCTTGACTGATGCTGGCCAGGCATGCCTGTACAGCATGTGGAGCACTGAGAGCAAGTGGAGGATGCAGTAAGGCAGATCAAGCCTCTCTCTCCTACGTTTCTCACAAGCCAGCCCCTTTTGCAAAGCGCACAGATGCATTACCGAGCGGTGCCCGGAAACTGTCTAAGTGTGTTTGACGCACGCCAACTCCTTGTCTCCGCACTGGATAATTGCATTGTCAACTGTTCTGCGCACAGGCAGGTGACAGCACAGTCCGATTGATCGCCCGTGCACCGGCACTCTGTGCAGCTGTCTGCTTCCCAATCAATAGAGTTTACACAAGACAACCTGACTAGATCTGTAACTAATTTCACTTGGACAATCACAAGGCACTACTGTCAGGCTGCCATGTTAACTGTCCAGTCTCCCCAATCTCTTAGACCACTCTTCCACGTATTTCGAGACGTGGCCTTTGTTGTGCATTTGCTCAGATTTGGATTGATAGAGGACAAGTCCCCAATCTACTTGCACGCAACTGCTTCAGGCATATTAAAATCGCAATGTCCCGGTTTCTGTTCCCTTTAGTGGCTCTGTGCACGCATAATATAAATATCACATAACTAAACTTAAATAAAAAATAATGTTTCTTTCCTCTGACATTTTTTCCGTTTGCCAAATTAAGATGTCTTGTGTCAACATTTAGCTGTCCCTCTCCCCTTCCATGGCACAATGAGTCTAGCCTGGCAAGCAGTTAATTATTTAAAGACGAGTGCTTTGTTTTAAGGTCCTGAGTGGTCGCCGTATCTTTCAGCTGCTTCGTCAGCCGCGCTGCCTTTGGGGAGCTTTGTTTCGCACTCCTGGCTCCTTTTCGCGGTTTCATTATTGGCAAGGTAGCGACATTCCTCTGATCTGCTGTCAGAGCTGCTTATCGATCCAGTGATGTGAATCTACTTAGCGATTGCAGATTACTTTTAATTCCCTGGTTCCCCCTTTTGTTCCCCTGCGCAGTTCACCTTCTATCCCCTGCATGATATGCTCTCCCACGAAAATCACATTTTCAAGGACCTTATACAGAGCTAATAGTACACGAGACAGGTTTGTGGTTTTACGTTAAAGGAATATCTTGGTGTATTTCGAGACCACAGGAGGCGCTGTTATGACCAACAGCTGCATTCTCTTCTCTTGTACTTACACCGTATAAGAATTCACAATTTATCATGCACGTCTACTCAACATGATGGGGGAAAAGGCCAGTTTCTTTTAAACTAAATTTGAAAAATGTAATCCTACATGTCAAGCAGGAATACTTGGTCACAAATGGAATTTCTCAAAGAATTCAGAGCGAACTAACTAGCAATTCGATAGCACTTTCTACCTCAAACAAGTGCATTTTTAAAGACCTACCCATCACTCTCTAAAACATTAACATGGCGACAGCTTACCCTGAACAAGGTCAGAGATCGTGCCTTGCTATTTATGGGCAAATCTTAGCCACAGTTTCACAGAGGAGGTGAAGGGTATTCAGGTGGCTATCCTTGGCAAGGAGGGCAACGAAAGGACACTGGGTCACAGAACTTAAGTGAAGAAAGAGGAGCCAGATGCAGGAGTACAGTTCATCTACTTCAGTAGCCATGACTGCGGCTTTGGTGGCTAGCAGTGTGGGAAGTGGTCCAGCTTTTCAAGAACGGTCATTTGCGGTTATGGGAACTCGTAGATCCCACCTACGTCAGCCATGGGCAGGAGATTCAGAGTTCCAGACAAGAGGAGGGCTCCACCAGGACAAGCTGTGCCTGCCGAGTCAAGGGAAGTGAGCACTAGTGCGGTTGCCTCCGGTAGTTTTAAGTGATGTCTGGAGTGGGCAAAGCCCAGATGTACTTTACCATTAGATTGCAAATTCAGAACCGGCGCAAAGATCGGATGTGGATTTAGCAGTGAACCACCCCCTACACCCTCACAGGCCCATACATACATCTGGCCAGATCTCCCAACCTGAATTCTCAGGAAAGCCATGGCCATTCCAGGCGTGCCAAACAGCCTTGTGTACTCTCAAAGGACTTCAAAATCCATTTGCCATTTTAACGGTGGATCATCAGAGACCAAGACTTGGTTCTTAAAAGCTAAAATGTCTGCTGTTGCATGCAGCCCCGTAAAACTTTAAAAATTAACACCCACAAGTCAAATATTTACACAATGACGAAAGTGACCTTCTGATGAATACTGACTGCAGGGCGTTGTGGAGCGAATAGGGACTGCCAGTGACAGATAGGATGGGATGGGATGGGATTACTTTTGCAGTGAAGCACTGGATGGTGCTTCACTGGTTAAAAGGGATTGGGAACAAGTAAGAAAAAGCAAAAATGTCAAGGGCCTCGGAGTCAAACATTAGAACGTTTGTCCCAATAGCCTGCAGTTTCAGGGGACACAGGTAGAAGGACAGCATGTTTTTCAGGATAGTAATGACTGGTTCACCTACATTTCTCCTCCGTTCTTCAGTGAGCTTGGAGGACCCGTCTACTGGTCATGCATTGTTTCAAAGAATGAGAAATACTTATGCGGTTGTGGTCCAGCAGGGTCCAGCAAAGGATTAGTTTTGCAGGACCATGAAGCTCCCGATCCTACTGGTGGATAAGAACAGCAACAGTACCTCAGTGAGGGCCAAATGTCACCTGCAATAAGTTTCGTTTTACAGCACATAAAAAGATTTCAGTGGTTTGGCTTGTGTGCTCTTGTGCTCTACAACTTAAAATGCATTCACACACCGTAGCCATGCGGGACATGGCATTTAGCAGCCTGCCAGTCCCACCTTTGGTAAGCCTGAGGGAAGAAAGGGCCTCAGTTCAGGCTGCGGGCCGTTAAATGCCATGTCCGCCCCAGCGGATAATTTTCTCTTTTTTTAATCCGACAGATGTGCTCAGCGCAAGCACATCACCGGTCGGAAATAAGCAAAATAAAGAGACCAACAAAATGTCAGCCACCATGCAAATAGAAAAGGGGCCATGTCCCTTTTCAGATGACGGCGGCCATTTGACAGCCGTCATTGGAAACATGTAAAAAAAATGGTTACCGTCATCCTAAAAAGGGACCTAATCCCTTTTCCATTACAATGGCGGTGGCCAGACGAGAGGAGCAACGGGGACCGGAGCCTTGAGATCCAGTCCCAGATTCTCCTCCTGCAGGTAAGTCGGAGGTGGCTGGGAAGGTGAATTGGGTGTTTCAACGTGGTTAGGCAATAGGGAGAACCTCCCTGTTGCCTCCCCAAGGGAGAAAAAAAATAAATAAAATAAGCGCCACACCCGGGGAATGGCCTCGGGAGGCTGGGACAGCAGGAAGTTATTGTGTAATCTCGCCCGCTGGTCCAGCCACCTGATGGGTTGAGCGCCCTTTTCCGGTGTGAATATCTATTCTTCACTGCGTATTTTATTGATAGTGTAAGTAAAGTATGTATTCTGATAACGCACTCTCAGCCATTGCTGCTCTCTCAGGAACATAAGTCAATGCACCAGTATTAAATACAAAAGCATGAATGGGAGTCAGATGACCCGCCACTCCCCAAGGAAGCGTGTACAGTAAGAGTATCAGTGTTATCAGAGTTGACTAACCTCCAACTTTGACGGCACCCTTTTATTCACAGGTCATGGGACAAGGTGATCAAGCAGAGAAAACTAGGTAGGGGGAGCCCAACAAAATATGCCAGTCATCAAGAAAGCAGAAGATGGCCAGGCAAAGCGGAAAAACAGCTCAGAGATAGTGCCAATAGTGGAACTCCTACAAAATGGATATAGGACGGCCACCATACTTGAGGGGTGGGGGGGAAAAAAAAAGACAAACCTTGGAAAACGCCAGCCACAGCTGCTCTCACAGACAGACCAAATTAACAATCTTAGATTTTTTCAGTTGTTGACTATCAAAATGCTACACGTAGTTACACAAAGTAGTGAGAAACATTTATCAAATGGGAAATGGAGAAAACGTGCCTGACGAACCAAAAGCTGGATACATCTATCGAAAGTTAGGCATGATGCATGTAAAAAGGCCACCATGTACTTTTTTTCCCTCTGATGAATCCTCTCGAAACTAGACAAATTTCCACTTTTCTCATCTTCTGCTCTACTGGACAATATGAATCCCGAACCTATTCAGGAAGAGCGAACCTCCAGTTTTTTTGCAACAAACTCAGAATCCCAGAAGGATTGATAATGCAATTTTAATTTACAATATTAATGTGTTTCATTTTATTATCTTGTTTCATTTGACTATTGTCATTTTTTTCTTGTGTGTAATATTAAGTTGAAAGGTCAGTTTCTCGTGACCAAAACAATAAACAAATTAAAAATTAAAAAAAGAATGCCATTTTTTAACTGTAGTTAGAGTCACATATTTTATAATATACAAGTCTCATGCCTAGCACCGAAGACTTTGAGCTACCCATAGAATAAAGATATCCAACACAAATAGCTTGTGGGATGGGCGTTGCCTTAAAACGTACACAAACCATAGTAAGGTACGCAAACATCTTATATATTTGTATGCGTACCTTAATATGGCTTGTGTACTTCAAGATAGCTTGAAAACTACATAAACCATAGTAAGGTACGCACACAAATATATAGCATTTATATATTTGTGCGAGTACTTTATGTTTGTGTACTTTCCAAGTAATCTTTGTTAAAAATGTCTATGTTTATAAAAGATGGCTTGAAAAGTGCACAATTAAATCCATCTTTTATAAAGCTTTCCCGACGGACAAAGCCTGAGGCGTCTTTGTCTGTCGGCAAAGCTTTATAAACGATGGCTTGAATTGTGCACTTTCAAGCCATCTTTTATAAACCTTGAAATATGTCGCGGAGTCCCCAGGTTCGCAGAGGGTTAAAGACGCCTTGGCGACCTGGGCAAACAATGGCACAGTAACTTCCTCTGGTGACTCCTCACGCGAGGGGTCACCAGCGGAATTTACCGTGACTGACAGAAGTGCCAGCCAGTTACAGCGACGCTGTAGCTGGCTGAAACTTCTGTCGCTTGTATGATCTAATGGCGGGCGCATCTCACGTCGTTGCTGCGGCCGTAACGGGATAATGCATCCAGCCAATGTTGTGGTGGGACCGGGGGCCCCGGCAGGGCCCCAGCTCAACCCGACTTTTAGCAGACTGCCGGGGCTTCGGCAAGCCCCGGCCCACTTTTAAGCACTGGTTGCTTCATTAAATTCATTATAGAGCTTGTATACTGCCACAGATATAATGGTTTCAAACCACCGATCCATGTCAGAGTGTATTATGTGCCCGTCCTCAGATCGCTAGACCACAGCCTGCTAGAGGAAAAAGAAAATGGTGGATGCAAGATGGACGAATATAGAAAGGAGGATTTGAAGAATGGAACAAAGCAAATGAGTGCAGAGATGCTATGGATAAAATATGAAAGAGCACCTCCTTGCTCACTACTGTGGGCAGGAACGAGGAGAGAAGGTTCGCCAAGGCTTTCTTGGAATTTGATTACAGAAGGCCTTTGCACTCTATGGATGTGGAGGTGAAAATTAGCCTTCAACTGTAAGCTCGCAGAGTCATGGAAAAATAAAAACAAGATCGCTTCTTGTGGGAGTACTCATTGGTTATATAAAATAAAAAAAATAAAAAAAGTCCATTCAGCCCCTCCAGACTATGATTTGACAAAGTTACTTTGATATATCGCTTCCTGGACTGTGCAGTGTAAAGAATGTGTGACATTGATGACGCAAGGGACCAAGGCAAACTTGTCCTGCTCCTTCTCCTCGATCTCTCTGCAGCTTTCGATCTTGTAGATCACGACATCCTCTGCCATCACCTCACCTCCACAGCCAACTTCTCCCCATAAGCTACCACTTGGATCACCTCCTTCCTCCAAGGTAGGACCATGCAGGTCTTCACAGACCTAGCCACTGCGTCACCCACCATCATGCTATGTGGTGTGTCCCAAGGCTCCTGCCTCTCCGCTACCCTATATAACATCTTTACCCGCCCGCTCTTCCTTATCCTTGACGCCATGGACATCTCCTACACCAACTAAGCTGACGACACTCAGATCCTTCTCACACTAACAGGTGACTATGACACTGACTGCACAACTCTCAACAACATAACACAATCCAAATGTGGATGGCCATCAACGGCCTTTGCCTCAACTCCGACAAAACTGAGCTCCTACTCGTAGGATCTCCCGACACCCTCAAGAAACTTGACGCCCAGTTTAGCCACTTTACCATTGACTCAATCAGAATTCCAGTACTGGACACGGTAAAAACGCTAGGCGTCTATCTAGACTCTAACTTATCTATGACCAGACAAGAAAACGCAATCGCCTCCTCTGCGGCTTTCCATGCAAAACTCCTCAACGCAATCAGGCCTTTTCTGTCAAAAGAAACTTGCACCAACATAGCCAGAGCCATAACTGGTTCCCGGCAAGACTACTGTAATGTTCTCTTCCTAGGGACCTCCAACAAAAACCTCGAGAAGCTGCAAGTAATTCAGAATAGCGCCCTGTGTGCTACACAAGGCATTGCCAAGAGAGCACATCACCGCTGCCAGAAAAGCGTCCCATTGGCTCCCCATGAATGAAAGGATTATATTCAAAGCGCTAAGCATCACCCACAAATGCGTCCACCTCTCAGCCCCAGCGTACCGATCCCAGAGAATCCACCTGGTCGATTGCACAAGACCCACCAGGACACCCTATGCCAATATGCTCTCCGTACCCAGGGGAAAAAGAGCTAGAGCAGGTGGAGCCAGCTTCCCCCAACTTGTTGCTTTACATTGGAACACCCTTCCCACCTCTCTGTGAGCGGAACCCTCACCGACTGCTTTCCGTAAAGCCGTTGAAAACTACCTTGTTCACCTAACCAACCCAACATGCTTAAACTTTAATGACTAACATGTATGATGTACTATCGTGTATGATGTGTTATGCTGTTTGATACTCCCCATTGCTTAACACAGTATCCTGCCTCACTGTAACCCAAGGCACAACCTATACCTGTACCTGTAACTAAGTTCCCTTACAAGTAACAGCGCCACAATGCCCCTGGGCTGCCTGCGCGCTATATAAATGTAATAAATAAAAAATAAATTAGGAGGAATTCATGTGTGTAATATGCATACATTTTCTTGTAAACATATCTTTGCGATTGTTAAAACCACGGTAAAGCCCGATTATTCCGATGTCTTTATTTGTAGTAGTATTGAGCTCACATTTGGCTCCTACAAAGCACAGCCCGAGCATTCAGCTTTGTTAACAAAAGGTGATCCAGGAGTGTTGGGGAGTTGTACACAAGTTGCTGTCTGTGACAGAAATCGGAAAAGCCCACCTTAAGTGACAGGGTTATACCTCTTAGTTTAGGCCTGTACTACCCAACGGTTAACTATGGCTAAGAGCATACTATGAGCTACACTTAGTAATAATAATAATAATAATAATGCAGTTATATAGCGCTACGAACCCTTAGGCATTGGAGCGCTGCTTATTATTACCCACGGTGTTTGGCGCTCATTTATCGACCTCAGAACGATGAAAGGCCGAGTTTGGCCCTGCCGGGATTCGAACCTGCGTGGGCTGGCTCTGCACGGATATCAAAGCGAGCGCTCTACTCGTTGTGCTATCTGATCGGCTGACCTATCTGACCACTTAGTTCAAGGAAACACTGACACTAGAAGTTATATAAAAATAGTGATTCATTTTATATGCACTACGGTTGTAAAATAAGTACTATTCACACATCAATATCAAAGCAGAATAAAAGGTAGCCCACTATAAATTGATCTGTAAAGCAACACAAAGTTAGAGAAACTATTGATACTTAATAGCAAACACTAGATCAACTCCGGTAACTACAATTAACCCTGCCTAACAAATCTTTAAACGTGTCTCCCTATACTACGCAAGTCTCACAAAGTCAAGGTGGTCACTGGAGCCCCAGTGCCCAACTGCTGATAAAGGAAAGAGCAGATAACTAGTAGACAGAGCAGAGTGTATGAATATTTCTTCAGGTCAGTAACAGTGTTTTTATCAATTTAGGGCCCAATGGGTGGTTCACTCCAATGGAATTTAGAGCACCATGAGGCGGGTGCAAGTAAAAACTTTACTTTTACTTTACGATATTTATATAGCGGAACCATGAACCCTTGGGAGTTAGGGCGCAGACGTAACGAACAGCAACATTAAACAGACAGAAGGTCCCCAATTAAGAAGCGAAACAAAGTGGCCAAGATCAGAACAGGGACTACGAAAATAGCCAGGTCTTCAGTTTTTGCTTAAAGCTGGTAAGCAATACTTCATCCCGAAGATCTAGGGGAAGAGCGTTCCAGGCCATAGGCCATAGGGGCTGCTATAGAAAAGGCTTCATTTTCCATCTTCTTAGACTTGCTTTTGGGTATGGTCATTAGGTTCTGGCAGCTGGACATAAGGGATTGGCCATTTATCTTATTCTAATTCAAATCTTGAAGATACTTCGGCATTAGGCCTAAATCTGCATTTCATGGGTATTGTCAATAGCCAAAAATGAATTTGAAAGGCTAAGTGAGGCAGTGCAATGACCTCCTTGCTTGCGAGACACAATTGCTGCGGGGTTAATCCAGTCCCTATTCTAACAATCCCATTTTCCACCACTTGCAGTCTATTAATGGCATTTTTACTGGTCGGCTGCCACAATAGTCCAGCTTTAACCCATAATGGCTCTAGCTAGGGTTTCGGCATTAGCCTGGGAGATAAAGGGACGAAGGTGAGCAAGTAGTTTTATTAAATAGACCGATGAGGAGACTAGGCTTCCCACACAAGCTTTCATGTCTAAATGCTGTTCCAACAACCATGGCCAAAGTTTTTACATTCTTCTGTGGCTTAATGATCACATCGCCTAAATGGAATTTGTGATAAACTGGTCCTAGCTTTGCGATCATGGATAGCGTGCCAACTATCATTAATTCAGTTTTTTCCCTGTTAAGGGCAAGATTATTTTCAATCATCCAGTTTTCTACTAGAGAATAAACTCTATTAAATTCCACCTCGTCAGAAGAATGGGAGCCTGCGAGTGTAGTCAGCATAGTTGGTAAATAACACTCCCTCCCGTTATAAGGTGTCAATGAACGGGGTAGTAAAGATGTTGTAAATACAGGGGGGCAAACAGGCCCACCCCAGGGACTCCAAATGACACTAATACAGGGTCAGCTTCTGCCTTCTCTATGATGACACGGCTGGCTCATTTAGAAATTAAATGGTCCATTGAACTGCCTCCGGGGAAAAATTTGTTACTTCCTCTAGCCTGTCAGCCAAAATCGCATGATCTACCACATCGAATGCGGCTGACAGGTCTAGGAGCATAAGCATAGAAACAGAGCCTTGATCCATTTGTTCCAGAAGTCGTGATTTTAACTCCAGTAAGGCATTCTCGGTGCACAAACCCTTTTGGAAACCCGATTGGCGAGCATTAAGGATGGGATATAGAGATGTTGGGAAATTTGATTATAGGCCACATGATCTATAATTTTCAATAAAAAAGGTATGTTCGTTATTGGCCTATAATTCAAAGGGTCATCAATTGCAAGGTCCGGTTTGGCGAGACCAATGCTTGCTTGATGTTGGATTATACTTGGCCTTCAAGAAAAGAGGCGTTGACAAATTTGAAGATGGTGTTCAGTAGGGGAAAACAGGCACGTTTTAATAATTATAGTGGAGCATTGATCACCTTTGCAACATGTAGTTTTAAGTGGTTCTACCATGAGCGACAGATCCTGCGTAGATATGGGGTTGAAGTGAAACTGGGGAATCTAAGGGCATTTTACAAATAAACCCTTCCCTGTGTTGTTATGCGGGGACTGACATGTATCCTTTTTTTGGGCTATGTTATCCCTGATGGCGGATTAACTGCAGTTCTCCAAGAACACAGGAACAACACAGCAAGACAAAGGTAAGTACATAGACTCGACAGAACCCTTTCAATGAAGAACTTGATTCAGCAGGTTGGTCCCAAAGATGAGGCAACAGTTGTCCCCGGTTCGGATTTCTGTGCCCGGATGGCTGAAAAAGAGAACTCCGGAGGGAACAGTCTGATGCACTTGAGCAGTGGGATGTCCAGCAGAGGATCTTTGTGGCATTGGTGGGTGTGAGCCCTTCACAGGCTTTGGTTCAGCAATGGTTGTCATCCGGTAGACTTATCTTGGGTTCTTGGTCCACGACTCAACCGAGGGGGACGCTTAGGAGCGGCAAAGTGTCACTGCAGGCCCAGAAGGATGACCACAAGGATCCAGCCGAAACCGCGCATTGCAAAATTATACAGGTTCTAGGGTATTGGGAGTTTGCAGCCTGGGAAGGTCAGAGCGCTCCATAGGATGGCACAAAACGCAGGTAGTCTTGATTCTTGTCATGCCCACCAGTCCATGGGCGAAGTCGTCTTCAGGAGATCTTTCCAGTTGCTCGTAATACGGGTTGGGTCTTCAGCAGTAACTCAACAACTCTAGCGGTCACTTGGAAGTTGCAGGGAAGTCCTCAGTCGAATTCCTCTTTGGATCTTCAGTCCAGTGGGTGACTTTCAGCTCCAGGACCCTCGCTTTTTATGCAAGACAACTGTCTGTGCCCACGAATCACCAGACAAGTCTGTCATGCAAATCTGGGGGGTGGCTGTCCAAGTGGGTAATCAGCCTCACAGTTCAAATTGGTTCCAAGCAGGCACATTGCATGACAAAGACCAGGGGAGTTTTTGGTACCTCCACCACTTCCTGTGCTTTCAGGCACTCGGAGAGCCTTGGAGGCTTTCCAAGGGAAGCCAGTCAAAGACAAACAAAAAAACATCAAGATCTCCCCCGCCCAGGTACGTAGAAGTAGGCTGAAGTTACAAGTCATCGTGAACAAAGCTTAAAGTACAGCCACCATTTTATTCAAATGGCGACCCTAGTCCACAAAAGGTTGTGCAAAAAGGTCCACGGCCACCAGCCTGTCAGATGAACTTGTAAAAGTAACTAAATGTTATTGGAACAGTGAGAAAAGGGAGACACTGTTTCCCATTAGCAATCCATTTAGGGTGGGATGTGCTGATCTCACAAAATGAAATACAGAAGGGACAAAAGGGTGCCCCCCCCTGCCCTGGTAAGATGTGTTAACACAGGCAAAGTAAAAAGGAAAGCTCAAGGAGCTTCCAGCAACACTGCACATAAAGTGTGGGGTCTACTGCAATGATACAATGTAGATACCAGAAAAGGTCAACAACTAGAAGCAGAAGAGAACTGGAAACCCAAGCGCATGTAACCCAAAATGATTAGAGCTAACATGTAGGTGGGCATGTGCTGCGGGTGGTTGCGATAATGCGTAGAGCCTCTGCTTACAGTCCCACAGTAGCCAACAATTCAATTACTGTGAAACAACCACTCTGTGCCAATTCGCCCTTAATATTTGGTTTAATCTTAAAAGGTATTTCAAGGAAACAGCCAGGAGTGATTTCTGTGAATACCTATCAGCCACTCATTACACGCAAGGGTCTGAGGACTGTAGACCTTGAAACAGCAATTCTAGCCTCGAGAAAGAGCTTGAACTCGAAGCACATGTCGGCTGGTCTTCAAGGTGCTAGGTTTCCTTGAAATACCTTTAAGATTAAACCAAATATTCAGGGCGAATTGGCACAGAGTGGTTGTTTCACAGTAATTGAATAGATACCAGAAAACATGGAGGATAGTAAGTACCAAAAGTGGTAAAAAGGATTCCCAGCGTTAGAGTAAAAGAGTGAGCGAATGTGGAAAAAAGTTCCCATTCACTCAGGAGAATTAGACCAAATATCTATTAGTCTAGCAAAAAGGCTGGGGGACTCACAAAGTGGGAAGAATTACACTCAAGGAAATTCTACCTAGCAAGTAGTTCTTGCAATTCATCTTGTTTGACCTTAGACTAAAAATGTGCTTATGTTGGGTACACAGTGCTTCAGGGTGATCGGTTAAGAGTCTTTAATGCTTCCTGGTATTTACAAATCTACTCTGGCTTATAAATACCTAACAGGGTATAAACTTAAATGAGAAGATAGTTCTCAATGGCAGATGAGGAATCTAAACCGAGGACTGAGGTGGCGGCATAAAGATGTTGTTTAAGCTCTTCCCACGACAGAGAAGCCCATGAGATGTAGTCCTTTAAGAATGGTAAAGCTATTTTAGTGACTTCAATTCAAGAGTACGTCTTTTCACACAAGTTGGAAAATACGGTAGCATTCTCTTGAAGTATTAAGTGGTACACCAAACACCAGATACTGCACACAAAATGGTTTTATTGTCTTTACAAGCACACCAAAAACACTTAACAGCTGCGTCAGAAGGCAGGCCCCAAGCAAAGAGACCATATCAGGGACTCACTCCTTTTGAACTAGAAAGAAAGTTAAACCCTACATGGAGGGACAGAAACGCTTCAACAAGAGTCGTGTGAAGATTTCAGTCTTGTAGAGAGTACAAAATAGGTGCATCCCACTGTATCACTCTACGTACGTTCCAAAGAACACACCCACAGGCAACATGGAATTGTCTTCAGAGTAACTCACCTATCCCTACAATAGAACTGTCCCATTATGCCTGGATGGGGTTACAGTAACCATAACCTTATGACGCTTCTGTGAGTGCACCTCATTTGCCTTGCACACAGTCCACCTCTGTATCCGTCACTTCTGACAGTCTGATCTGTAATCAATCCCAGAATTTTCTCTCTTGGGGTTGTCAGGTTATATTAAAAACCTAACAGACAAACAAGCTTCCACACTTTAAGGGAAACATCGCAATTCCATCTTGCAACCACCCCTCAGCTAATTTCACAGGTACATGTTCACTCACAAGACCATTAAGCATGTACCGATTTCAGATAAGCGCCAGGCTTTGATAATTCTGCAGATTCTACAAGAATGTAACTGATCAAATGAGCATTCGTTTTTGTTGTGCACGTCAGTAAGCAAACATTTAGGGGTGCTCCCTTTACTGACTTCAGGGCTATGATTTTGGGGACTTGGAAAGAGACATTTGGGGCATTGGGAAGATACACATATTTGGCCACATTATAAATTAGCTCTGGCCACACTCCCAACACCGTAGTCACAATGACAACCCAACGTTTGACATGCTGCCATGGAAGTGATCAAAATAAGCACAGGTGCTCCTTTGAAGTGCCCTTACAGTCTTCATCTTTACTTGTATCAGGATATTAAACAAGTGAAAATTCAAGGGCAACATTAGCTGTCCATGGGGTGAAGGCCCAGTCAATGCAGCCTTGCACAACCAAACCATAATGCTCCCCTTCAGACAAAGATGCCAGGGTGTTCTTGACACAGACCTCATAGAAACAGATCTATACAAAGAGCTCAGGGTGCTACAACATGCATGCACTCCAATTATTCACTAGGTGTTGTCACTTCCTAGGCGTGGGTTAATGCGGGAGGACCTTGTGGGACTCAACCACTCCGTCACGCCCTCCCATCCTCGACTGACAGAATCATGTGTTTGTGCAATATTAGGTCAGTTTCACCAACTGAGACAAAGAAGATCATTCAAGATGTATAAGGTAATATCGACGAAGATCATCCGATAAGCAAATGTCAATCCCAAGGCAATCACTGAGAAGAGGTGGCCCCAAGAAGCCATGAAGAGTGACTCATGGAACGGAGAAACCGTTTCAGTGCTCTGCGGGGGGGGAGTGGTCACCAAAACAATTTAAACACCAATGAAGGGATCAGTGACAGGGAGAACCGTCCTGGAGGTGTGGCAGCGGAGAAATAGAGCATGGGAGACAGCCCAGGCCGGGATAATCAAGGTGTAGCAGAGAAGAATCCGGGGAAGCCAAAAGCAGTCATCCACTAGAGACGAGAAGCAGATAGTGAAAATGCTTTGCCTGATGAAGTGGAGCTGGTCGGTAACGTGGCTGGAGGCCAAGTAGCGTGGTGCGACCTGGTGAAGGACAGTGAGGTCCTGCAACAGCACCTACATAACATGGGGCCGCAGCCATGGAGACAAGGAAAGCGCCCCGAACAAAGCAAGACCCCAATGTAGCCACTGTTTCCCAACCCAGGTATGTGCAAGGGGTGCTCTTTCCTCTTTAGTTTTCTAGTGTGAAGGATAGAAGTTATTTTTGACAACGGATGGTGGTTTATGCTTCGACAGACATTATGACAGACCCTTTAAGTATTCGTTTTGAGACCGGGAAAACCCTCTTTGAAGTTAGGGATAGAGAGGACCTATTTTCTACTTTTTATAATAAAAGTCTATAACCACAAAACATGCTACCTTTGTGTCAATCTCCTTCTTTCACACACTTACAGCACACCACAGCAAAGCTAGATTTAATTTTCCTGTTCTGCCCACTAACCTTAACTATACACTTCTCTTTCAAATCCACTACAGCTCATCGAGACCACATACATAGCAGCAGTTCATGGAATAAATCCCAGTAACGTAACATAGGTTACGGACACATCTTAACAATAGCAGCCACAAAGAAGACACAGAGGATGTAGTAGAAATGCAGGACACAGACTATAAGCTTATTATTAAGGTGCATGTAACCTAGCTTAGACACAGACATCAGATTACCAGCCTCACAGAATGTAAAAGTGCTCAAGCTTGGATACAGAAGACAGAGACAGACTGAAATCAACAAGGCAGGTACATGTACAATGCCATAGATGGTGGATGCAGATTACAAGCTACCGGAATATATTTATTTATTTATTCGCATTTGTTAAGCACACATGCAGCCCGTAGGGCATCGTGGCGCTTGTTACAGACATGACTTGTTATACATACAATGAAGTCATTACTTAGTTGCAAGAGAGTAGTAAGGAGAAGATAGGAGAGCGAGAGGAGATGATGTCGTAGGAGGAGCTAGTTGAACAAGGTGGTTTTCAGTTTTTTTCGGAAGGCAGTGAGAGAGGTTTCTGCTCTGAGTGTGCTAGGTAGTGCGTTCCATAGCTTGGGGGCAATGTATGGGAAGCTTATTCCACCTGCTCTAGCTCGTTTGATGCGTGGGACCCTAAGTTGGTTGGTGTGGCATTGTCTGGTAGGTCTAGTGGAGTGCGATCTGACTAGAGTATCAGACAGGTATGAGGGTGCGGATAGGTTAATACATTTGTGTGCAGTGGTAAGTATTTTGAATGTAATGCGCTCTTTGACAGGTAGCCAATGTGCTGCCTTTCTGGCTTGCGCGATGTGGTCCCGTTTAGGTATATTGAGGGCTGCTCTTAGTGCATTATTTTGTGTTGTTTGGAGTTTATTGAGATTGGTGTTGGAGGTGCCAGCCAATAGTGCATTACAATAATCTATCTTGGCTCCAATGGTGGCTCTGGCAATAGATAAGCAATTATCTTTGGTTAGGAAAGGTTTAATGGCATTAATGAGCTTAGTGCTCAGGGCGGAGGCAGAGACAATGGAGTTGACTTGCTTGTCCATGGATAGTGATGCGTCAATGTGGACTCCTAGTGTTTTAACAGAAGGTAGAACTGGGATGACAATTGTCTATGCAGAAGTTTGTGTAGAGTGGGTCGAGGTTCTTGAGAGTGGATTTTTGGCCAAGGATGAGAATTTCGGTCTTACCACCGTTAAGACATAGGCCGTTCGTGGCCATCCATGCTTGGATGGTGGCGTATATATTCTGGAAGGTGGCTGCGTCCTAAAGGTAGCGTCCTGTGAGCGGGAGGAGTACTTGGGTATCGTCAGCGTAGTTGGTGTATGTGATCCCAAGTGCGTCCAATTTATCAAAGAGAGGTTTGGTAAAAAGATTATAGAGGGTGGGAGCTGTACATGAACCCTGAGGGACTCCATACCTGATGGTGGTAGGCTCTGCGTTGGCTATATTGGAAAACACTTTCATCACTCTACCTTCGAGGAAGGAGGTAATCCAGTTTGTGGCTTGTTTGGAGAAATGAGCGGCCCGAGTTAGGTGGTTCGTGAGAATGGCATGATCGACTAAATCAAATGCCGCCGAAAGGTCTAGGAGGAGCAAGAGGGCCAGCTTGCCTTTATCTAGGATTAGGGTGATTTGATTCTTCAGATCTAGTAAAGCGGTTTCAGTGCCATGACCTTTACCGAATCCGGACTGCCTTTTACCTAGGACAGAGTTGTTTTCCAGGTAGGCCTGTATCTGCATGTGTGCAGCTTTATCTAGGATTTTTAGGAGAAATGGAACCGTTGTAATGGGCCGGTAATTGTTAGGTTGGGCGGGGTCCAGGGTTGGTTTCTTTAAGAGCGGGCGTACCCACGCCTCTTTAAGGCTGTCAGGGACATTACCCGTCTTGAATGAGGCATTAATGAATGCTGCGATGATCGGTGCGAGGGGTGCCGCACACTCTTTAATTATGTTGGGGGGGGGGGCAAATGTCGCCTTTGCATTGAGATGGTTTGAGCTGTTTAAGGATGTGGAGAGTGTCCGACTCGGTGATTGGCGAAAAATTGAATTTTGAGGTGTGCTTATCTTTGGCGGTATTGACGGAGAGAGTCTGTTGGGGGTGTAGAGCCTTAAAGTGTTCTGCTATTTTATTTTGGAGAAGGTCTATTTTATTTAACATCGCTGTTTGGATGCTATTGCACCAGGCTTCATCCTTAACAATCTCATCTGTGCAGATTGGGGGGATAGTGAGCTCTTTAAAGATGGTGAAAAGCTCTTTTGAGTGGGAGTTGGCTTCCATGATACGTTTATTGTAGGTTTCTGACTTCACCTTGAATATGGCATTTTTGTATTTTTTAGAGATACAAAGAAGGTCTACTTTGGTGGCCTCACAGGGATTGGCCTGCCATGTTTTGAGGGCTTGGCGCTTACATTGGCAAAGATTTAGTAGGTCATCTGTGAACCACGAGTTACAGTGAAACGATTTTTTTTCTTGTTTTTTGTTTTCAAGAGGGGCTGCGGTGTTGATGGCCAAGGCGAGGGTGTTTTGGAAGATCTCTGCTAGAGTGTTGGGGATGGAGGAGAACGGGGGTGCTAGGCAAGGGGTGTTGAGAAAGGGACGTATATTGTCTGCTGTAAGTTTTTTGGCACTTCTGGCTAGCGTGGCCGGTGCATGTTTTAGAGGTTTGGAGTAAGATGATATGGGGATGCAGAATTGGAGGCAGTTGTGATCAGACCATTGAAGGGCTGTGTTAGAGTTCAGAGTGGATCCACAGTTGTGATCTGCCACCCAGTCTAAGATACGGCCTTTATTATGGGTCGGGGCAGTGACTATTTGTGTGAATCCTAGATCTGTGAGGTTTCTTGCTAGAGTGGTAGCTTCTTTGTCAAGTTTATCATTATATCCAAGGTTTAGGTCTCCTAGAAACAGTGTTTTGGAAGTTTGTTTGATGTTTTTTCCAAGAAGATGGTTGACTATGCCTTTGAAGTTATTAGCAGGGCCTGGGGGTCTATATATGACGTGAATGTTTACAGTATTTTTGGGAGAGAGGGTAAGTTTGGCTGAGAGGATGTCAATGGTGTCTTCCCCGGAGGTGGGAGTCTGTCTTAAGGCTAAGGTGTCTTTAAAAATCAGTGCAACTCCACCTCCTATTTTGGTTAATCTATCCTGTCTTAGGATCGAGTATCCTGATGGTACAGCTAAGCTGATAGTCGGGCCAGCGGCAGAATGCAGCCAAGTTTCTGTTATGGCTAACATATCTAGGTCCTGGTTGGTAATAATGTCATTAACTTCTAAAGCGTGGGCGTTGAGTGAGCGAACATTTAATAACGCACATCTAAGGTGTTGGAACTTTTTTGGTTGTGGTGGCTTGAGGTCGGTACTAGTGATGGACTTTTTGGTAGTGTGTGTAGGCTTGCTAGTCAAGTGGTGTCCGACTTTACGCTGGTCATGTGAGGTTGGAGCACTGTTAGGGTGTTTATGGGTGATGGTGTATGGTGGCCAGGTCTTGGTGTGGGTGCGAGAGCTAATGCGTAAGTTCCTGAGTGTTACCTGCATTGGTGTTGAGGGGAATGCTAATGGGAATGTCCGTGTTCTGAGTCTGTACTGTCTAAGTATGATCTCGGGGGGAGTAGCGTGTGTGGTGGTGTGTCTAGGTTCCATGATATGGTTGTTGGGTTGCCCTGCGGGCATAGAGTAGTCAGTACTACTGGTCAGTAAGGTGTGGACTAAGCCTATGAAGAGGTACAATGTATGTGTGGCGTACATATTGAGGTGGGTAGGCGAGAGTGGGTTAGATGCAGTATCAGTTGGGCAACACAGTATCACAGTAGTCTCTGGCGACCATAAGGTACAACACAATGTCACAGTGGTCTAAGGTAGACCGTACTGCAGATACAGTTATCAGAGGCAGCATACAGCAGGGCATGGCCAGGGCAGAATGCAGGTGGTGATACATGTTGCTAATATGAAGCAGGAGAGGGTTGGATAATAATGCTAATGCAGTGCTAAGACCATTACTAATGGCTGCACAGGACTAGTGGTCTGTAATTGGTTAGGTGGATACAAGTAGGGCACTGAAGCATTTTGTGGCAGTTCAAGAGCACCACTGTGCAGTGGAGACCTCGGAGGTAGCAATGATAAGAGGTTCATGTATACCGGGTCAGTGATGGCTTGCAACAGTTCAGTTCGCTGGCTAATGAGTTAGGAAAAGGTTGTTGAAAGGGGCAGTATGCTTACCCCAGAGAATGTGGGCAGGGGTTCTAGCCCTATGCTCGACGGCGTAGACAGGCTAGAGACAGGCACAGTGCCTTTGTGTGTGCCGGCTCGAAGCCTGCTGGCTTGCGGTTGGCTCCCAAGTAGGGGAGAGGGGCCAATCACGATGCTTGCAGGGCTGTGGGGCCGAGTAGAGGGGTGAAGATGTGACGGTCGGCCATCTTGGAATGGTGCAGACCTCGTGGGTTCCAATGGTGGCTGGATGCACTCCGAGTGCAATAAGGGGGCAAATCCTGGCTGGAAAAGGCCACTGGGCAAAGCTGGTGCAGCGCGGATATTATTAAATAATCCGCCGCAGGTTGCCTCCAAAACGCGCGCTCGTGCTGCAGACTTCCAATATGCAGCTAAGGGAGGCTTGTGACATACCTGGAGTCAGGCAGGGCTCGGGGCGTCGATGCAGGGCTGGCTACTGCAGCAGTAGATGGAAGGAGCTCCTGCTCCTCCAGGCTCTGCGGACGATCAGGTACTGAGCACAGAGGTTAGTAGAGGGCAGTGGTTTTCAAGTTTTGCCGTTAGTGTCCAAACAAATGATTGTGTAGCGCAAGAACATAAAGAACAGAGTTCTAAATGTACTCACACCACTAGGCACTGACTAGAGATAATAGACTCTTGGTGAGAAGAAAACAGTGTGCTGTGTTTAGGTGTAGAATTGAGGTGGCAAGTGGCTTTTTATGCCTGACCGGTAGCTTGCAACTTGACATTTTGCCCCTGTATTAAATATGAGGCAACACTGTAGCCAAGAGTGTGTATTGAGAACTAAATCACTCTTAGGGACTGTCAATGTTGATAGGTTGAGCACCACGAGATGAAAATGAGTTGCCTACGAAAGCACACTTTGATTAAGCGGTGGGGCTGGGATAGGCGCTCTGTCTGCAATGTCTGCTCTTGACCAAATAGTTTTCCAGTTCTTGTGTTAAAACAAGGTGCAATTATTTGTAAATGCTTGACTTTTATTAATTAAAATAAAACCAGGTATTTAGATTGTGCTTGAAAAATGCACAAATCGCATAACAATATACATTTTTTTTTAAATAGCTTCATTTTCTCTATCATCACGGAAATTATACAAGTAAACACAGATCTCTAAAACAAGTGCTTAACACATCTGAACCACAGTCGCAATCAAAATCAATCAATATGCATTTAAACTTTATATATTCAAAATGATCACTCTACTACCAACCAACCAACAGATGAGAAAACTAGACAACTTTCGACCAAGTGACTGAACACAGAAGGCATTGCAGATGGACCAGATTGGAACACACAACAGATTGGAACACACAACAGACCATTCAGCAGCGCAATATAAATCATGACATGCGTCATGCTTTTTACAAAACATGAGCACAGGCTTCTTTGAATAGGGCAACCACACGGGGGCCCCTTCCAAGGTGGGTCTCGGGGCACGTACCCAGATTTGCCTTTCCATAATTACAGCTCTGCCTAGCTACACTGTTGCCACTGGAATTTCAGAACAAGCTGTTCCTCTGATAAATACTGTGTAATATTCATCAACAAAAAAAAAAGATCAGTGAAGGGGATGAGTTGCACAGAGACTTGGATCAGTGTATCTAAGGAACCAGCACTTAATCACGAATGCTACAAACCAACAGTTAGGAGAAGAAAACTAAGGAATTGTGGAGAGGGCAACAATCACACCATCAGTGGAGGGCTACACATCTTACTCAAGAACTCAATCTCCAAAACGATGGCAGACATTATTTCCTTGTTGCTAGAGACAAAATACATTTGCAGGTCTTCTATTTGTGCCACCAAAGTGCTCAGTTTAGTCAACAAGGGAAACGTGGCAACAGATTCAATTTGGCAATGGCAAGTTCCGATAGACAGAACTAGTGCTGCTCATGTGGCAGTCAGAAGGTGAAAAGACATACCACAAAGGCTCTAACCCGGTCCCCAGCTAAGAGGACCATTTGTTCAGTTCTTCCCACATGCATTTTAAATGGTACTCACCACATGCTGGCTCTTCCCTTGCCTTTCTCCTGCTCACTGAAGTTGGCTGGATTGCTTCTCGAAGCTGGGGTTATCACTCCCTCTAACCACTCTTGGCAGGCAATCTAATTCCCCCTGAAAAGGTCAGCGCCATTTTAACTGCCTTTCAATCACATTAAGCACGCTGCTGTTTGTGCTGATAGTGGGGCGCCTGCAGCAGAGTGGCGATCGATAACCTGACATAGCGCTTGTTCTCTGCTCTCAGCCCCTCTTCCAAACTCTGTATACTGAAGAAATGGCACAAGATGCCGATTGACAAGCAGTGCCCCTTAGACGAAGTATAAGGGACAGGAGTGCTGTGGTTCTCACCCTGCAAGAAACAAAGTGGAAACCATAAAACAATAAGACCTACTTATTGAGACACCTTTTGAAAATGAATTTCAAGAGGTTGAACTTAAAGGGACGATTTATCCAAACGCTCGCATCATTGCAGTCTGTCCTTCTCGACCCACGTGCCAGCTCTCGCTCTAGTTTGCTTTCGCCACTCCTTGATCCTTCTGTTAACACCGTTTGACGGTGTGTTATATTTGTGAATGTACTAAGACGTTCAAGAGATGCTAGACGCTTCTGTAAGGTGAAAGCAGATGGGAGTCAATTCCAAGGTACCTCCCTCCCCTGTGCAAACCTATGTCAGCAGAACAGGCAGATGGCATAGCCTAGCAGTAGCCCAGGGGGAGGTAGGCTGGGGTTTTAAAGGAAACACACAAATGCTATTTCCTCACTCACCACTTGCTATTAACCATACTTGTTTGGTGCCAGCACTTTCAGTGGTTGCAAATCAACTTCATCAGCTGTGTGATCAGTGTGTTGAGGTAGAGCAAAGCTGGTAGAGCAAAGCTTAAAACATAAAGGGACCTTCACTAACAGATGACGGCACTGAATCCACATGGAAATGCATTTTTATAATTTCCTGAACCGAAATCATAGGATTACTACTGTTGCGTCTCCTGCCCACAGTTTCTCAGCAGATGTCGGCACATGTCCCTGATATGCAGTTTGACAAAAGGCAAACATGCCACAGGTGTACATTAGACCCAGAAGTCTCTTGAACAGGGAAACTGGCATCATGTCTTCTGATACCAAACTTCATTGAGATCCTGAATTCTCATCCAACTGGAATCCCATTGAAATCCTATGTATACAAGGTTTGACTGGAATTCCATAGGAATCGTATGTATTTTAGGTTCTGGTACTGACTTTGGACACATTTCTTCCAGTTTGAATTTGCATTTTGGAAGTATTTATATAGTGCTGGAACCTGGCAGACTGAACTGCATCTTGGCGCAGGTGAAACAAGAAAAACACAGCTCCAATGTATGGTCACCAGATCTACAGCTACCCTGTGTTCATAAGATTATTTGATCAAACGTGTTTTGAGGGATTTCCGAAAACGTTAACTCGGTCATGTTCCGTAATTCCCAGGGCAAGGTGTTCCACAGTCTGGGGCCCTAGACTGCGAACCGCCGATCTCCTTTAGAAACAGAGGGAGGATGGCACCAGCAGCAACAATTTGTCAAAGTGGTCGATTTGGTTGATACTGTCTCAATTTATCTGCGAGATATGAGGGTGCAAGGTTATTGAGGCATCTGAAACCCAAAAGATCTTGAAATCGATTCGTTGATCATCCAAAAGGAAAAAGTCAATTTATTTCTTCAGTCAAAGAATGCTCCTTCCAGATTTGAGGCAACAATGAGCCAGAAATCTAGGTAAGGAAATACATTTATATGGCATCCTGATGTAAAGCACCATTGCCATCAACATAACCTATATGAACCCTGTATCAAGCGGAGATCGAAGTAGAAACATACCCAGTTTGGTGCAAAGCTGTATACCTGCGATGAGAGGGCGGGGTGCGGTGTAAAAAAAATAAAAGATTCATGCATTCTGACAATTCAGAGCACAAATCCCTCCACTACAGGTCTTAGAATCTGCACTTGTGTGTCCACTCAGGGCAGGAGATTGTTGAACTCAGATCTAGCCCTATCCGATTCAATAAAATGTTGTTTGGGGAGGGGAGTGGGAGAGGATAACACATTGGTTCAATACTGCTGGGTCTTCGGGATCTTGTAAGATCATCCTCAAATCATCCAGAAAAAGGGACATTCAGCCACACCTCCACTGGTGTTTCATGTGCCTCAGGTTAGGGCACGTCAATGGTTGGGGCAGTCAGAGGCAGTTGCAGAGGTGTGGGAAGAACCTATTTGTCATCTGCTATTTCTTGCAGGGTTACACTTACTGTTTGGGTGGATTTAGGCCTTTGGCATTTTTGTGGGACCAGCATGATAGGCTTGGTACCAGAATCTATGTGAATGGCCTTGTGTGTGCTAGAAGTCTGTGACTGGAAGGCTGGCTAAGGCCAGCCCACGAGTGTACCATTATAAATAGGAGACCCCATCGCCATGTCTCAGTTCTGCTAGATTCCAGCTACAAGTGTGAATGTTAGCTGAACTGCCGGTGGATTTTGCTAGAACGCTGCTGCTGGATTTTTTTCGTCATACCGGCTGGTCCATGTTTCAAACTCTAGCTTTCTGTTTTGGATAATGGGCATTCCTTTTCTGGGTGGTCTTCATGCTTCACCTAGTCCTCCCCACTGGGTGAGGCTGGATATCCTGTGCGGGAATAATTTGTGGACCATTTCTCCTGAATTACCCTCCTCGTCATGCGTCTAGAGGTAGGACACTGCAGTCGCCCAGAAAGCTGGTTGGGCAACACTAACCAATCTCTGCTGTTCCTCTGGGCTGCCTCTGTTTTCTTTTTTCTCCATGGGACAGTTTCCTATTAACTTGCTGCTCCTTTTTGCCCACCATCTATATCCGGATGCGCTTGGTTGGATTCCTGGAGACTTCCTCGCTATTTATTGATGCATGGCTCGAGGTCACCCTCCAGAAAATGAAAGGCAGACAGATTGCTCTTTTTTGGGCTGAGAGGATAGCTCAAGGGCACAGTGCACCTGTCTTGGAAAAAAGACAATGCTGAGCAGCATAGGTCCAAAACCCCATCTCGTGCATAGAGGCTTGACTCCGGCAAAAGCACGATATAAAAAGAAAAAATATGTATATCATTATGTGGAGTTTTCTGGGCCTTAGTTAGCCTGGGTTACAGGTCTCGGGGTGAACCAATACTTAGACATGAAACAGAAGATTTCTGCTACAGAGTTATTTCGCGGTTTCTGAGCCGTGTTTTCTCAAACAGGCAGTGTGAGCACTATAGGTGCTCACCTGGTTGGGTGTCCTTCACACTTACCCCTCAGGGGTTCCATCAGCTCATGGCAGGTTTCTGCACATCCCCTTCTACTGAGGGTTACCATTACCAGAGACTTACATCGCCCCATATTCTGCTTTGCTGATTTTCTTCCTGGGCGTCGAACTTGCAACTAGAGCTCTTGCAAAGCGTCGTCTTCGACATCTTCTTGGGTCGTTCACTGTTGTATCTGTGGGGAACAACTCCGACTTGCATGACTTTTCCCACACAAGCACAGCGGTGCCTATTGACACGTTCCTCTTATTTCCTATGGGGCACTTTTAGCAAGTTGGAAAACTCCACTGAAGTGACTTAAGGGTAATTACCTTAACATTGACATTATTCCTGGGCTCTCGAGTTCCTGAAGTTTTCTACCAAGAACTGGATTTTTAGCCAATATCACAGATTTACTGTGCATTTTTTAATTGTTGTATTATAGTCCGGGTTTCCTGAAATGTGAAGAGTTCCTGTGCATCACTACTGGTTACTTTTTAGTCTATTTTCTTGAAGTGCAACAGGGCCTGTAGTAAGTCACAATCAGGAGACGGACAAGATACTATTTTGCATAACATGGTTCTTTATTTGAACACAAACACCTATACTATTCCCATTTTTCTCAGCTCCTTTCTCTAAAGTAAAGAATGCACCTGAAAGGGTGTCCAGATGTCTTACGATATAATTCAAGTCCACCGTCCAGAAAATCAATCCCAACAAGATTGCTGTTCCAACCACTATACAACTAAAATAACCTAAATTAACAAAAAGTACCTTTTATCCAAATTACATATAGGTGCGGTCAGAACCCATCCACCATTCTGTCTCTGTACTTGAAAAGGGCTTCTCGCCCGATAAACAGTTCAACAAGTGCCTCTTCCAACTTCCCCTCCTGGGAATTACTTCTAAACTTATTAGGAATGTTACATGTGTTGTATTTAACCACACAATATATTAATTTAAAGAATCATATCTTTGAAGCTAACCTTTTAATCAACTATATACGACAACCTACATAAAATGCACTTGGTGCAAATTGGAAACAAATAATTATCTCTGCAAATACATCTCATATTGGGACATTCTTCATCTTGAATTCTTCTTCCTAATGGGTAGACTTCATTGATCTGTACTTCATTAACTAGCATATTTTAATCAAAAAGGTATTGCAATCAAATGAAATGTCTCTGCATAACATGAGTGAAACCCCCCCCCCTCCCCACCTTTGCAGTCATGGGTCTCAGAGGGAAAAGACTTGGTTCATTTCACAAGATAAGGCGAGGAGCTGATCATTATACAATAGCTTGTACACAGAGTAATATGAATTAATATTGGGAGATTGATATTGTAGAATATTTCTGGATTCAAATGGCTGGGAAGCAGAGCTGAAAACATCTGGATGACGGATTCCCAGGCAGGCTGGAGGCCGAAGGTCTTTCAGGAAGAGATGATCAGCACAGATTATAGATTGAGTGCTAGACAGACAGTTTTAAGGGACCTTGCTTATGGAGTCATTGCAGACCGATTGGGTCGCAGATAATTCTCCAAAAATAAGGAGCCACATTTAAAATCCAAGCATAGAAACCCCAATCTAGAAATCCAAATTGCCCATAGTGCTGTCCATGGTAATATCCTGGTAATCAAAGGGGCTGGAAGCCAATATGACATGGGCAGAGCTGCAGTATGAAATAAAATGGATTCATTTTTAAATAGAAGATACAAGCCAAGTGAGATTTCATTTCCCAAAAAAACCCAAAGCATTTTTTTATTGAGAAGCGCAGTTTAAAATGGACAGCATTTCTGCAACTTAAATGCAGAGTGTTATTGTAAAATGAAGTGCAGTTTAAAAATGAATACTTGACTTGGCATACAATCATACAGGTCATAGGAAAGTCAACACATTATTGCTCAACAAGATATTCTGCAAATTTGCACCTGGTGGGAGTCTAGTCATAAATTAGATGTTTGTACAACAAAACGTAACACAGAGAAATCATTCTACGCACAGAAAATCATGCAAAGTGTAAACCACCACAGGCTCTTATCCTGAAATGCACAGGCAGACCTATCTGTAATGTGAAACGGAAAAAGAAATTTCACATAGTACCACTTACTGGAGAATATTACATCTCCAGCCCAAACTTGTAGAGCTGGTGGTTAACAAATCAGAATAGATTAAAAAACTACAAGTAGTTAAACTGAAAGCAGCACACACACGTAGACTGAAAGGGGCACACATGTTCACAGAAGATTGTATATACATGTAAGAATCCCCTGTACCACATTTAATGTAGAGAAAGCCATCTTCCCTGCAAGTGGGGAGTGTTAGTGGGAGAACGAAGACTGTAGTTTGATTCGACTAAACAGCAATATACGACTCATGTTGAAATGTTTTTGTGAAGTTGAAGATGATGAGAAATAGAAATGTTTAGAATGCTAGTGTCATTTATAGTGTATATGGGATACATTACTCACCGCAATCATATTTCTGATGCTTTTATCTGCTTAGATTCACATGCTATACATAGACCGACATCTAGTGTTAGTCGCAGAGTATTACATTTTTTGTTTTCGAAACTTGAAAATACTATCCCTAGTGTGACGTCTCCTGCACCCATGGTCCTTCACGCGTCGAAGTCCAGCAGATTGTTTTGTTTCCGACATGAGTTAGTATAAAGGGTAGCGCAAGTACAGATGTAATAAAGCAGAAATAAATACAGAAAACATCTATGCACGTTTTACGCCACAGGGGAGGAACGGTGGGCGCATGTGAATCTAAGCAGATAAGAGCATCACAAATAAGATTACAGTGGGTAATTTATCATTCTGAAGCTTGTGGATCTGCTTAGATCACATGCTATGCATTGACTAGCGAGCAGTATCTGGAGAAGGAGGTGGGTTGTGAAAGGACACAGTGGTGCCTTGAGCAGTCCCATTTCTATTTCGTGAGGGGGCGGGCTTAGCCTCTCCTCCCTCTCGCCACCGGCATTTATGTGCCTTATAGACCAGAGGCGCAGCGGATGGGCGCAGTCGCACACCTGCAGCACGCCAAAGGCACGCTTAAGGCAAGCCCGCCTGTGCCCGTCCGGGCCTCGGCCGTAGAGAGCCGGCACTGTTTTGCACCTTCAAAGATGGCCGCCCGCAATCTTTCACAGACCTCCAGTGCTTAACTGAGCCCAGCAGAGTATGCTGAGCACCGATTGGCTATTGATCTTAGCCACCTATCGTGAGCCGGTGGGCGAAGCCGGCCCACTCCTACCAAGGCCCAGGGAAACAAGGCCAATACCTGTCCTAGCCTGTCCCATCCGTCCTCGCCGTTCGCCCAGAACCTCTGCCCTTTTTCTGGTCCACTACCCCTGTGACCATCAGCACCGGGTACCTAGCCCTCGCAAAGACTAACTGCCACTGACTCTTTGATACAAACATGTCGCCGTAAGTCTAGCAATTCTATTAATGATTACTTACGCTACACTGCCTTGTTTTACCTATGCTCCAGTATCTACCTGTGCTACCTATTAGTATATTAGTAGTACCTATGCTGCAGTAGAGTTTAGGTTCACTCTGCACCTTATGCTTGTCCTCATATCCGTTCATTGCAAAGAACTGTAAAGGAGTAACTTGTTGTCTGCAAGCCACAATATTGCCCACCATGATTGTAGCTCGAGCAAAGCGCAATGCCTCTCTAGTATAATCTGCATCTAGCCTATCCGATTAAGGTTTCTCATCCTAATATTCACCTTAACCTAATTGCATAGTATGCCTAGCTTGTATACACGTGATGAAACTGTATTTTGTAGCTCCCAGTATTCTGCTAGCCAAACTATATGACTTGCCTACTGTGCTGAAACTGCTGTATCCTGCAGTACTTTTGGAAAACCGCATCTAGCCCCCCTGCCAGAACTGTTTTTCTGCACTCACACAGCTGAACTATATGATATGCCTTTGTTGCTCTGTCCTAGGCCACATCAGCCATTTTGAGTGTACCTATGGTCGCTTATAGGCCACATTTGCCCTCTTGACTGTGCCTCTTGCTGTTCGTAGGCCACATTTTACCATGCTCCTTACCAGGCTTACTTACGACTGTGAACATATGCGTGTTAGCACATTGTATTGCCCACTACGATCTGTGACTACAGCACTTGACTCTGACTATTGCCTAGACTATTGACTAGCCCAGTAGCGAAGTTAGAACCTCTGAATAGTTGCTTTACCCTTATCCTAGTCCACTGTGCCCTAATGGAGTGACCGCCTACTGTGCCAGCCTTAGGATCTTGTGCTCTCAACCCACTTATCTATACGACATATTATATAGTAATACATCCTCAACTCTAGCAGAATGCATTTTAGCACAACCCTATTAACATTGGCCCCACTGCTGTTATTACAGCTTATACTGGCAACTATGGACCAATTTAAACATGCACCCTGCCCTACACTCCACAGAAACCCTAGGCTTTGCGCTAGACTCTCCACCCTCTACGAACCGCAGTTACCTAGCAACCCCTATTTGAATCGCCATACCATACCCAATAACCAGACTAGGAGCTCAACGCAACCTAAACCACAATTACCTGCCAGCACCTTAATGAAAGAACCCATCCCGGTTACTTCTAACACCAACTGTCTACCTAAAACAATCTCCATAACAGGAGCACTGATCAATGCTAGATCAGTCGTGGCCCACGCCACTGAAATAGCTGACCTCCTTACCTTAGATAACCTTGACCTCCAAGCAGTCACAGAAACCTGGCTACATGACGCAGCAGGTCCAGCCCTCTCCCTAGCAATACCCAAAGAGTACCAACTACTACGACTAGACCGCCCTAACGCCAGAGGTGGTGGCTTAGCCATCATTGCCAAATCCAACCTGAATGTAAGGTTAACAACACTGCACTCCTTAAAATCCTATGAACTCCTGGCCGCTAAATTACCAATATCCCCATGCCAAACCCTAACTATTTATCTCATTTACAGGCCACCAAGGCCCTTAGGCCCTTTTGAAGAGGAATTATCTAGCCTCTTAGCAGGCAGCACAAAAAAAGTCATCCCAGACAATGATCCTTGGCGACCTTAACCTAGGTCTTAACGACCCAAATGTCAAACAAGCACAAACAAACGCTACCATGCTTGAAGGGCATGGCCTCATCCAAAAAGTCCTCACCCCCACCCACGACAAAGGGAGAATACTAGACTGGGTAGCCACCTCCAACTGCCCTACTACTATCACTAAAATTACACCCCAGCCTTGGACTGACCACTTCCTCATCAATTTCTACTTAACAAGATGTCCAGAATTGAAAAAACAATGGCACCATCTGTTCCCACTAGATCCAGAAAAAACATCACACCAGACAATATCCTACCCCTGCTCCTCCCAACCATCAATGCCTTGCCATTTGAATCTGACCCAGACACCATGGTTAAAATATACAACACCACCATGGCCATAGTCATGGACACCATCGCCCCACTGAAAAACTGTAAAAGTAAACAACAATCCCACCTTAATACTTGGTTCACCCCCCATCTAAAAGAACTGAGACTGGGAAAAAGGAAGCTTGAAACTGTATGGCAACACTCCCCTACAGCTGAAAATAAACTTAAACTGAAATTGTGCGCTACACATTATAAGAAAGCAATCATCCAAGCTAAAAAAGAAGTCTATAACGACCGAATTTCCAAAGCATGCTCCAATACAAAGGAACTATTAACAATCTTGCGAGAACTCGAATCCCCCATATCACCACCTGATAACGTACCCAAAGACAAGCAATGGTGTACAAATATCCAAAATGCCCTCGCTAATAAAGTAAAAACACTACAAACAAAAATTGCTATAAAAAAAGCCTCGCTCCCGCTTAGTGAAATTCCCAGCACGCCCACCCTCAAACCTAGCCTTACACCCTTCAAATTCTTTAAAGTTTCCACACATGAAACTGAAAAAATCATTGCCTCACTAAAACCATCCAATTGCAAAGGAGATAACTGCCCAGCTCAGATAATCAAGGATGCCGCTAGAGACCTTGCCCCCTTCGTCACTAAACTCATCATTGCCTCCTTCTCATCTAGCACCGTCCCAAGTAGCTTAAAAGAGTCCTGGGTTCTCCCCCTGCTTAAAAAACAAACCTTAAACCCATCCATCCCCCATCACTACTGTCCCTTTCCTCCTGAAGATAATTGACAGAGTGGCCTATCTCCAAATCCAAAAATACCTAGAGACCAACCAACTCCTCGGCACTCGTCAATCGGGCTTCAGACCGCAACACGGCACTGAGACCGCCCTTATAGATTGCAAAGCCCAAATTGACGAGCTCAACGATAAAGGAAACACAGCTATGCTACTCCTCCTTGATCTGTCGACGGCTTTTGACCTAGTGGACCACGCAGTACACTGCAAACACCTAGCGTCAGCCACCCACTTCTCAAGTGAAGCTATAGCCTGGATCCAATCCTTTCTCGACAACAGAAGCATGCAAGTCTTCTCCACCTTAGACTCTGCAGACCCTATCCAGACAACATGTGGAGTCCCACAGGGCTCTTGTGTCTCGCCAACAATGTATAATATCTTTACTAAACCTCTATTCGACAAATTGGACAGACTGGGTGTCACCTACACAAATTATGCAGACGACACCCAGATCCTCTTCCCCCTTTCGGGCAATTTCACTACGGATACAGCTTTAGTAAACAAAATGTACACCCTCATTCAGGCATGGATGGCAACCCATGGCCTCTGCCTGAATGATGAAAAAACAGAGATCCTCATTCTAAGCTCCGCCAACAACCTAAAAAAACTTGATTCCAACTACAGCTCCTTCAATATCGATGGCAATATAATCCCCGTCGCCAAAGAGGTGAAAACCCTCGGTTTCTATTTGGACTCCACTTTGTCCCTAAGGAAACAAGTGAACTCCCTGGCCTCATCCACAGCCTATACCGGTAAACTTATTAAAGCATGCAGACCCTTCCTCTCACCAGCTAGCTGCATTATCCTAGCCACCGCACTAATCCTCTCAAAACTGGATTACTACAATGCACTTTATGCAGGCACAAATAAATACATCATCAATAAACTTCAAACCCTACAAAACAACGCGCTCAGAACGGCCCTGAACCTCCCAGCTAGAGAGCACATCTCGAATGTGCGGAGAAAATACAACTGGCTAAAAATTAGCGATAGGATCACCTTCAAAATTGTCACACTAACATTCAAATGTCTGAACAATGCAGCCCCCCCATACCTTAGGGATAGAATAATAAGAAAAACCACTGCACGACCAACCAGAACAGCCAACTCTTTCTACCTCCAAACCCCTAGATTCCGACTAAAAAAAACAGGAGGTAATAGCTTCCCTGTGCAAGCAGCCCAGTACTGGAACGCCCTACCAGTTGAACTAAGAAGGGACCAGCCCTACAACAGCTTCAGGCACCATACCCGCACCAGGCTTCAACGCAATGACCTCTGAAACCGGTGACCCTCAGCATCGTGACCTGATGACACACATACCCCTCCACTCTTAAATGTAAAATGTACTTAATGTATTTACTGTATATAATTTGTTACCTTTCCACCCTTACATGTAAAGAATGTTCATAATGTAATTATTGTATACAATTTATGTTACCAACAACCTGTAACATGCAACCTGTAACCAAGTTCTAAGCATTCTTGTTATTCTGTGCGCCCAGCTACCCAAGGGTTTTCGGGCGCCCTATAAATAAACAAACAAACTGTACCACTTTTTCTAAAGCATATTTAACCAATCTTGCTCCCGAGGGTACCACATTTCCTCCAGGATGGAAACACATTCCCAATGATCATGACATTACAGACCCTAAACTTGTAACTAGTAATACTCCTAATGACTTTTCTGTGCTATTACTTAATACCTGCTCGCTCCCCGCCCATGCAGAGGAGCTTCGCATCATGCTAGAGGATTGTCGCCCTACACTATTATGCCTTACGGAGACGTGGCTCCAGGCCAGCTCTGGCCCTCAGCTCCTTCAAACTATGCCTCCTGGTTTCTGTGTTCTACATGTGGACCGCAAACCACCCCACCATGGTGGTGGGATTGCAGTAGTATTTAAGGCTGAGATCAAGGTAACCCAGCTGGGTTGCCCTCATAAAATCCCTATGGAGGCCTTGCTATTTCATTGTTTGAGCAAACCACTATTTATCATTTTCTGCTTGTATACCAACTCCCTGGTCTTTTTCAAAGTAGTTTTCTTGAGAAATTCCCTGATTTGGTTGCCAACCTTATGATCCAATATACTCATCTGGCGGTCCTGGGGGATTTTAACCTGAAATATAATCTACCCAGACGAGCCCATTCTTGACCCGTTTGCCGAGAGTCTTGCCGACCACCAATTTCATCAATATGTCAACTGCCCCACTCAAACTGGGAAATACGCTAGATTTGATTTTCGGGAGCCATGGTTTACCGGCCTTCTGAAAGAGGAATGTCTTAAACTTTGAGTGGCGCAGAGCGTATGACCCCATTTTCAAAACACAGTATAAAATATGCCTGGCTACTCAAGAACTCTGTGATGAACTATCCCACTTCTTTATTACGAAGATTGACACTATCAGGCAAAAGATCTCTGCCATCAGGGACTCTACTATTATATCGCCCTTTCTCCTGTCAAGGCCGATTCTAACACCTGTTCTATCTTTCCAGTCTTTTCGGAGGAACCTGTTCTGTCGGCTATTGAGATAATTAAGTTGTGATCCCCTTTGGATGCCATTCCCCTACGGGTTATAAAAGAGATCCCCCCCATATCTGCCATCAGAGATTACAAATGCTATTAATGACTCCATTCAGATGGGATCTATCCCACGGGAACACAAGTCAGCCAGGGTAATTCCCCTCTTGAAGAAACCGACCTTGGATCCTGCTATTCCATCTAACTTTCACCCTATTTCTCTTCTCCCTTTCTTGGCTAAACTTTAGAGTCACTGGTTTCCCCCCCTGCTATATACTTTTCTTGAATCTACTAATCTTCTGGACCCTGGCCAATCTGGGTTCCGTCCTGGTCGAGATAAGGAGAGTGTTCTGGACGACATGACCAGGCAAGTGGATACTGGTGGAGTAGGAGCCCTGATTCTGCTGGATCTTTCAGCGGCTGTCGATACGGTCGACCACTATCTTGCTATCCAGTCTTACCCAATTTGGTATCTCAGGGCAGGTGCTAGCATGGTTTACGTCGTTCCTTGCGGATCGTACACAGACCCTCTCGATGCCTCCCTTTCTGTCAACCCCTTGTCACCTCAGTTGTGAAGTGCCTCAAGGCTCCTCCCCAAATGTTCAACATTTGCATCTGGGCCCTTGTGGTCTCATCCGCTCCTTCGGCATCAGATGCTACTTGTACACCGACGACACTCAGATACTGATCAGACTAGATCTTGACCAGTCTGAAGAGTCGTCGTGCCTGCGGGGGTGTCAGGCAGCTGTTGGAGACTGGATGAACCACAATTGGCTCAAGCTGAATGGTGATAAGACTGAGGTGATGGTGGTATGCTACCCCTCTGATCCCACACTTTGGGTGTCCTCCTTCTGGCCCCCCTCTCTGGGACCCCTGCCGTCCCTGGTAAAAAAGGTCAAAAACCTGGGTTTCGTGCTATCAGCCTCATTGTCTATGGACCAACAAGCTTCTGCTGTATGCCAGGCTGTTCACTTCCAGCTTAAAATGCAGTGGAAGGTTCTCCCATTGATCCCAGCTGCACTGTGCACCCTGGTGGTAGCATCTTTAGTACTATCACAGATAGACTACTGTAATTCCCTGTATTTGGCCCAGCCCAAGAGCCTTATTAAACAGCTGCAACGGCTCCAAAATTTGGCCGCCTGGGTAGCCTTCGATACTCCTCATGGTGCTCACATCTCTCCGGTGTTGCGGTCTCTACATTGGCTTCCGGTAGCCCAGCGGGTGGAGTTCAAGGCCCTGTGTATTTTTCACCGGGCCATCCATGGTCAGGGGGCTGAATATCTCCAGGCCAAATTCACCCCTTGCCATCCTGCCGGCAATCTCCTCTCTGCCGCTACGGAACAGCTCTTAGTGCCTAAACACAACCGCGACCGGGTTGGTGGTCGAGCTTTTTCCGTCACTGCAGCTGCCTTATGGAATAGTCTTCCGCTTGTCATTAAAAAAACTTCTAATTGTTTGGAGTTTAGAAAGAAAGTTAAAACACGCTTGTTTTGATTATGCTAGGCATCTGCTCTTGCTCTCGCTAGCGCCATGATGCCTTCGGGCGACCGTGCGCTTTACAAGATATGATAACATAACAGTGGTAAATGGATGTTTAAGCACTGCTTGTTCCACCTGTGAATCTGCTTTAGAATGCGTCAATGCAGTTCTGCTGAGTAAAAGTATGTATGGAACTCCATGTAGCCGCTTTGCAAATGGGGTCTAGAGGGACGTTTGCAATAAAAGCCAGGTGCAATGGAGACAAACCGTTGATCTGTTTTTCTTAGCGGTTTTATCTTGTTTACATAGTAAAGAACCGCCCTCCTTAAATGCAGTGTATGGAGGTTTTTCTCAGCTGACTTTGAAAAAAAGCGGGTAGTTGAATGGATTGGTTAACATGGAACTTGGATATAAATTTAGGTGAAAACCTATGGTGTGTTCCTAGTACCAAGTTGTCTTTGTGGATAACAAAGAAAGGGTCTTGCACTGACAAAGCTTGTAGCTCACCGACTCTTCTTATGGCGGTGATGGCCACCAAAAAAGCTGTTTTGTACGTTAGGTGTTTAAGGCTGGATTGGTGCATAGGCTCAAAGGAAGGACCTATGAGCTTTGAAAGTACCACATTGAGATCCCCACCCCCTCCCAGACATCTTAACCCACACTCTGGCCCTTTCACTAGCCGCAGCCATCTAAAGCTGTACAGCAGCACGCTTTAACATCCCAAACAATCTGACGGCAAAGCTCTGCCCCTCAAAATAAGATCAGAAGGAACCCTCTACGGCGCTCCTCTCCCCTGACCTGGTGAGGACAAATGGATTGCAGCTGCTGCTTGAAGGCTTTGTCCTCATGAAGCTCCTGATCATGCCAACAGTGATGGGCCCAGAAGTGGTTACTCCTTCGCTGCCAGGGCCTCTAAGACTCATCCAAGCCGTGAATCTTCAGCACTGAACCCCTGGAAAGTGCTCTGGTTAAATCTGCACTCACCTGGGAAGCTCCAGAGGCTTGTGCCATGCGTGTGACCACACTGCCAAACTCACCATCCCAGCTTATCTCCAGTGGCTGACCACTCTCAGTACGGTTTCTTCATCTTTTCTTCTTCAACTGCTTTTTGTTAGGGTCTCCCCAAGCCAGCCCTCTCCACAGAAGCTGATCCTGTGTCCAAGGAGGCTGTGGGAGCTCTGCTTCACCACAAACTGCTGACCAGAGCCACCTCTCCAGTTTTCTCCTCTGGTGGTGACCTCCATTCTGAGAAATCTTGACTAATCCTTCCTAAGGGTCTTGGGGTCCTATCTGTAGTGGTGTTCTAGTGCAGAGGCCCCCAGTGATCGCTCAACAACATGCATAGCAACCACATCCTGCAGAACCGCTTACCCGGTCCCAGGGTATTGCTCTTCTGGCCATCTGGCACTGCTCAAAGGCATTCCCTTTGTTTGTTTTTTTTTTATCATCCCTGGGCATCTTCTTACCCCGCCGACTTTAAAAGTGTCTCCAACCAACGAAATTCCAGGAAGAGCTCTCTGGGGCTGCTAGGAACAATTCCAGAAATGTGCACATTTTTTAGGCCTTTTAATTTTTAACCTGGAAAGAGGGAGACCTTTTTTCCCACTCTCGTGTATTTTTCATTGATTTGAACACTGAGTTTCTTTTGACTTTGGAGTCTGACAAATTCGATAGGCATCATATTTTTACACTGTGTCACCCAGCTCCTTCAGTGCAGTGACACAGGGAAGTCTTACAGATTTCCCAAAGGTTTAAATACCATCTCTTGGTTAAACTACTGTTTCCAAGAGCAGTGAAGTAAAATTGACTTTACTTACATTTTGTATTTTTCTAGACCCAGTACACACCGTCTTACAATAGGGTGCTGGAGGGTTACTTAGTATCCCCTTTGTCTAGTCTCTCATGTAACATGTTTACGTTACCCTTTCTACAATAAACGGCTGCTAGCAGCGGTTTACTTTTTCCTACCATTGTGTGTTTCTACAGGGGGCTGCAATTGCAGCTGCAGTAAAGCACCCATGGGTACCCATTTTGTCAAAATTGCCCCGGTCTTCTTTTTTCGCCATTTCTTGTTGCAAAGGTCCTTCTTGAGATTTAATCTGTGCACCAAACCAGGTTTGGTCCCTTTGTTAGTTTCGTTTTTGCGGGATTCACTAGTGAAGCAGGGGAGGTGCCTGAAACTCCCTGTGCTTAGTCACCTTGGTTACAGGAATGCACCCAAAAGGTGATTGGCTGGCTGGCTGTTCTGAAAGGACAGCCACCCTGCTGTGTGATTGACAGCTAGGCTGCGAATGAATGGGAGAAACCTGCATAAAAAGGCAAGGTATTTTGCTTGGAAGGCAGAATCCAAACAAGAACTTGGAAGAGACGCTTGCTGCAACACCTGGAGCGTTGGTTTGCCCGGTGAAGCGCTGCTGCATTGCTGAAGCTCAGAATTTGCATCAACTAGAGAAGCCCTGCAAAAGACTACTTCTCCCCTTGGGTTGATGGACCAATCGACCATAAGACGAACTCATCTGGAAATCCTCTCGGAGCTGGCTGTCCTTCCATTGCTGCAGCAGGAACCGATTGCCAGGGAGAGGAACACCAGAAACGAGTGCGTCGTCTTTAAGTCAGACGCGAGCTCCGGGAAGTTCCTCCGGACTCCCATGAAGCATGACTGACCAAGCCTGAGCCACCTCAACAGAGTGCTGGACCCCAGATGTAAGGAAAGTCCAAAGGTATCCGAGAACCACAGTGGTGCTATTCGCGAGAGCCGTGAGAAAAGTGCTGCTTTTCTGAAGTTTGCCCATTGCTGCCGCCGACCTTCAATTTGTAGTGCAGGAGTCCCCAGACGTCCTCCCTCTTGTCCCCACGACTGAGGCCCAGGAACAACAGAATCTGCCATACTACAACTGGAACAGAAGCCAGCTGGAACCAATTTCTTCAAACCAAAAGGTACTATAAAACTAAGGAGTTGCTAACCTCTTTTTGTATAGCCTTTCTAGCTCTCAGTTGAGTCTTGCCTTGGTTGCTTTTGCAGAGTTGCTTGCAGCTTTGCCCCCCACAAGCCTCCCAGCACGTGGTCCAACAGCAATTTCATTTTTTACAAAGATCTCTCTTTTTTTTAAACTCTTTATTTCTCATTTTCAACAAGGTACAATAAAAATAGAATCAACATCTCAGGTAATTGAATTGCAAAATACAGAACAGCAGAAAACAAATCGAAACAAAGATCTAACTCATAACCCCGTAACCACCATATGAAAATGAAGACCAACCGATAAAGTCAAATGTACCAAATAAATGACAACAAACAAACAGAACCACACAAAACAACCACAAAGACAACACAGACCCCCTCCCCATATTATACCAACATCACTTGAAAAAACAAAGACCAATGCACTACACTCCTGAACCAAATCTAGCTTCAACCATAAAGGTCATTAAAGCTGCCCCACATATCCTCAAAGGGTTTCCCTGCTTTGTTTACAATACATCGTTTTCTCAAATCTGGATAAAATTCGAACATCCGAAATCCAGTCCTCCACCCTCGGCTTCTTCCGTGTCTTCCAAACCCTCAACACCCGTTTAGCCGCATCAACAGAACCTTGACCACTCCACATAATATCACCCAACTCACATCCCATCCACCACTATACAACAACAAGATAACCGCTAAAGGGGTGCGTGGATAAACAATATCTCAAATTTGATCGACCCTGTCAATAACCTCCCTCCAAAAACGCTCCACTCTGTCACAATACCATAACATATGTATCAAAGTACCACGCTCCTTCCCACAACCCCAACACCGATCATCATCCACCAATCCCAACTTACACATACATACTGGGGTCCAATATATCCTGCCCAATATCCTCTGATGTACATAGCGTAATTGTAAATCCACTTTGGCAGCCGTCGGGACCCTCCAAATCTTATCCCATTCCCGTGGTGCGAGTTCCCTGCCCAACTCCTCAGTCCAAGACAACCTCAGGTTGTCCCACAAATCCAACCATTTACCATTACGTTGCATAAACTGCATAAACGTAGACACTTTCAGATGTCCAATTTCCCAAAAAATAAAATTCTACGGCTTCCCCAAAAATGATGCGCCCAACATGTCTCTTCGCTCCGATAGTAGTTACCAGAATATCATATCTCCGTAATTCCCTGTTCCTTAACCCAAATTTCTCAGCCATGCTTGCAAAAGGCACTGCCCCTGCAGCACTCCACACATCACCAACTACCAAAACACCCCTCTGAGCCCAACTCTTCCAATTTAATGCTTTATTATTAAACTGTAGACCAGGATTATGCCAAAGGGAAGCTCCTTCATAAAGATGTAAACCTTGTCCAGTCCCCAGAATCCCTGACGACAAAGCCTCTTTAGTAGCCAAGACTGACTTCAAACACTGCACTCTCTTAGGCAACTTTCCAAAAGAAAACAAACATTTAATATCATATGGCAAGAACCGCTGTGTTTCAATATGCACCCACCACAGCACCCTATCCAGAACTTCACCAGTGTAATCAGACACTTTCTTCAATAAAAAACCACTACCATAATTTTTTAACACCGGGTACCCAAAACCCCCATCTTTAACCTTCCGGACCATAATATACCGCAGATCTTGGCCCCCTTTCTAGACCCCCACAAAAAATCCTGAAATAAGCTATCAATACGCGCAAACGCTCCCTTCGTAAAATGCACAGGAAGAGATTGGACAACATACAGAACCTTCGGCAGCAACATCATTTTAATAGCATTCATTTTACCCCCAAAGAGTCAGATTGACACCTCCCCCATCTCATAATATCCCGCCTAAGAACCTCAATGATTTTATCTACATTATAATTTACTAGCTTTAAATCTTCAGTAATATAGACACGCAAATATTTCACACTAAGATATTCCCATTTACAACGCCACCCCAACCTGTTCTCACAGCCATGTGAAGCTCTCACCAGAAATAACCCAGTTTTATCCCAATTGATCCGATATCCAGAAAGTTTAACCACTTCCTCAAAGACCTCCCTCAACACACGATCCCCTACAACAGGATTACCCAAAATAACCACAACATCACCCACATAAGCCAAAGTTTTAATTTCCATACCACCAACAGCAAACCCCTGGATACCCCCCAATTGGCGTATATATGCCAACAAAGGCTCCAACACCAAATTAAATAACAGTCACGACAAAGGACAACCTTGGCGTGTGCCTCTAAACAACGGAAACGACATAGAAAACCCCTCATTCACCCACACACTTGCCGATATGCCCTCCTGAAGTGCCCTAATAGCTTTAAGAAAGAAAGGACGAAAACCTAATTTCGACAATGTATAATTCAGGAAACTCCAATTCACCCCATCAAAAGGCCTTCTCTGCGTCTAAAAAAAAAAAATCAACAAAATATCCTTCACCTCCGCATCAGGCAAGCACAAAATGTCCAACAGTATCCGAATATTGTCGTAACCATACCTCCTCTCCATGAATCCTGTCTGAGATCGCTCCACTAGCTCACCCATATATTTTTTGAGCCTCACCGTTAGAATTTTGGTAAAAATCTTCAAGTCAACATTGAGCAAGGAGATAGGTAGATAATTACTGCACCTAGCTGCATCCTTCCCAGGTTTCGGGATCACCGTAATGATTGCCTCCTTCATCGAATCGCATAGCCTCCCTTCATTCAAAAAACAATTATACAATTCACACAAAACTGGTGACAACACCTCCCCACATTTCTGATAAAATTCCACTGTCAATCCATCCATTCCCGGAGATTTGCCTTTATTCATTCCCTCAATAACCGACAAAACCTCCAGAACAGTAATCGGGGCTTCCATACAAATCCTGCCTTCTTCAGAAAGCACTGGAAGTACAATCTTCCCAAAAAACCTATCAAAATCAACTGTTTGCGGAGAAATATCTTCCATATACAATGTAGCATAAAATGAACGAAAACATTCACCAATTTTATCTTTCTTAATCTCCACAAATCCTGAGTCATCAACAATTTTCTGAACATACACCCTCTCCGAATAACTCCTCAATCTATTTGCTAACAACTTCCCTGCTTTATCCCCTTGCTCCCAGTACTTTTGCCTCATGTAATACAAACCTCTCTCAACTTGAGAATTCACCTCATTTTTCAGTAATTCCTTTACATCCAAAATCCTAAACCAAATATCCTCTTCCTTTGATAAAGCATAAATCCTTTTCAAATCACCCAATTCCCTTTCAAGCTCCTCCAATCTGGCCTCCCCCATCCTACGCATTCTCGCAGTCCAGTTCATCAGTTCCCCTCTAATCGAGGCCTTGAAAGCATCCCACACCACCATACTGTCTGCCGTGTCAACATTCACCTCAAAGAAATTGGGTATAAAAGATTCATTAATGCATCAGTGGCATCTTTATCGTTCAGCACACAGGGTTTCAACCTCCATCTACTAGATCCCCGCCTCCCAGTGGATAGCCCCAGCTTAGCCTTAACCATTCAATGGTCCGAAATATGTCGTTCCCCCATAGATACCTCAAGTACATTCTCAATCAGTCTATCCGACACCAATATGTAGTCAAGCCTAGAATAAGACTCATGTACCGGTGAGAAAAACAAATATTCCCTGTCCCCCCAATGAAAATTCCTCCATACATCAACCAAATCATACACTTCCAAGAAACTTCGAAAATCGCCACTCGACCTCTGTCCAGTAAAGGTACACTTCGAGGACCTATCCATATTGGAGTCAAGTACACAATTGAAATCCCCCCCTAAAATAATCCTTTCACCTCCCATGTCACCAAGCATCGCTTTCAGTGATTCAAAGAAGCCCCTTCCCCCCGCACATGGACCATATACAGAACCAACTGTGAATAACATGCCCTCACATTTAAGATCAATCAGTATAATGCGCCCCTCATCATCCATACTCACCTTATCAACACACGCATCCAAACCCTTTCTCAGCAAGATACCAACACTCCGGGAAGCAGAGGAGTAACAATTCAAGAAAAGTTTTGTATATCACAAATTAGTCAGAGAACAGCCAGTACCATCCAATAAATGAGTTTCCTATAAAACAGCCACATCAATCTTCTCTCGCCAAAGTTTAGATAGCACCTTCTTTCTCTTTTTAATGCAATTCAACCCCTTCACATTCCAGGTACACATCGAAACAAACCCTTTCAGGACCCACCAATACACCCTATATTTTCACATGCTCCCATTGTCTCCCAATCATAAACAATCCTACATTTGAGCACTGCAATAAACACCAAACCAAACTACAATGTAGAGCAACACATGCACCACCCACCCCCTCACACCACACCTACAACAAAAGACAACATGCACACAGACAAAACAGTATCGATCGCAGAAAACCCAGAATAACCCGAGTTGCAACAAAATACCATTATATACATAACCAAATCCAATTCCAACCATCTCCCCAGAATCCCATGCCGAGTCAAGAACACATAAATATCACCCTCAACATCTTCAAGGAGTCTAATATCCGACCCCCTAATTTCTTTTTTTTCTTCTTCTTCTTCTCACACAGAATTCAAAAGTATATACAGCGCACACCAATAACAAATAAACAGCAGCACCCCAATGGCAGGTACAAGGGTTGTAATCGGACCCAAAAGGCACAACAGTCGCACATCAAAACGGCAAATACCCAAAGTAGGAACAGCATCCAGCAAAAAGCATTTCCGATCTATTCCATTACCAATAACCCCCCCCTGCTCACCATGACCAAAACACCATCAATAACGAATCGCCATTCCACACCATATCGCATCCACAGCAAGAACATACGAACACACCCCACCCCATCCTGCTTCCGTCAAACCAAGAGCTGTTCCCTCAATCATCAATGCACTCCACATAAGATCGCCATGGCATCCAAGAAACATCAACCTTAAATGGCGTAAACAATAAAAATAACAAAAATACAATGAGCAGACAATCATAGAGCTAAGAAAGGAGCAACAAAACATGCATCAGCCTGCAGGTCATACAGTAACTCGAGAACACAGTTTACATGAAGGCGCCACCATGACCATTCACATGCTCACAGAGGAGTTAGACAGCCCAAAACTGTATTCCCTGTCAAAACGAGTCATCAACTTGCCCATGAAACAAGGCACAGCAAACAAACAGTACCATCCAGAAAAAGTAGACATTAGGCAGTGTGGCTCACACACCAGTGAAAAACAAGGCCTTCAGACGCACAAATGTAAGGCCACTCAAATAAAACGTACGTTGCGGAAAGATGCACTTCCTGTAAATTGTTTCCCCTGTCAATGTCTCATTCCGGGCCACAGTACAATGCCAGTGTTCGGAGCTCACAACCGATCAGAGTTCTAGTTCTTGCAACGATGACCAGCCCAAAAATCCATAGTGTTCAGTTCATACTGGCAATGAATGCTAAAAATGACCAATGGGGTCCTCGAGGCAGCAACGTAGCAAATCGAAACTGCTTAGTGCCTGTGTCCACATTAACTGCAAGTCTGTATTAGGTCCCCATTGCGTCTGTGCGATCAACTCAAAGAACTCGCACATGCATATAATGCCAGACATGCCATTTCCAGTCTGCAATGGGCACGGGAGCCCCACTCACAAGCCTCTCCAATGCAGAGACAGGCGGGTGGAACTGGCATAAACTGTCCTAAAAGCCAAGCGTGAAGCCCCCACAGCCCTAGGAATCATAACTACGCAATCCGGCACCGGCTCTCACCATTAAGCAATCCACAACCTCCATCAGTGTTCTGACAGTCAGCCGCTCACCAACAACCCAGAGAGAGCGAGCGGCAGCTTTCCACGTAACCGGCTGCATCCTGTCATCGGTGATGCCGAACGCAACAAAAGCAGATGGTAATGCGAACACGTCCGCAGAAGGAAGAACAAAGCCATATACGCATGCAGGAAATCCACGTCCGTAACCCTTCCTGAAACAACGCGACGTGCTCAGGAACACGTGAACACGTATGAAAGGTTTCTTCCTCAAACATCATGAAGAGCAGTCTCCGTGCATGAGAAGCAATTGAAAACATAACTCCAATGGTTTTCACAACTGTAAAACCACGAAACAGCAAAATATAATTAAAAATTAGGTTTTTTTCCCCCAAACAAAATAAACCACTTGCACATCAAAATGAAAAGAATTATCTCTTCTTTTTTGTGTTGCCTTGGAGCTTGAAGTAGAAGTTGATGCATCCATAGGCTCACAAGCCACATCTGACAAATCAGTCAAAAAAGCCGCCACACTTCTGTGATCAGAAAAAGAATGAAGCTGTCCATCCACCACTACACGGAAAATTGCTAGATAAATCATATAATATTTCAGTTTCTTGAGCCGTGCCTTTTCTTTAGCCACTCCAAAACACTTCCTCTTCTCCATGACATCTCTATTGAGGTCTACAAAAATCATAATCTTGTTCCCTCCCCATGCCAGATCTCCAATTTCACGAGACTTCCTCAGTATTAGTTCTCTTGTTGGGAACCTTAAAAATGTAACAATAAAATGTCTAGGGCGTTGATCCAAGGCAGGCTTCTTACCAAGGGACCTATGCGCCCTCTCAATATCCAGTGACATTTTAGGATCCAACTGTAGCATGGAGACCAGCACATTTTCCAAAAAGGAGATTGGATTGCCCCTTTCTGCATTTTCAGGAAATACTGCAATCCTGATGTTATTTCTCCTTGAGAAGTTTTCCTGCTCAGACAACTTGAGTAACAACTTCTCATTATTAATCTCCAACTGCCTCACTTGATCTGCCAAACGCAATGTCTTGTCATCCATCAGATTAAGATGCTCCTCAACAGCAGTCACCTTGACAGTAAGATCCATAAACTTCTCTTCAGCCTTTATCAGCCTGGATTTGATATCAGAAACATCCAATGTCAGTTTTGTGAGCAGATCCAAAATCTTATCATCCCTCTTCTCCTCCTCACCCTTCTGCCTCTTCGCAGGCTGTAAAGTGTCAGCAGGCTCAAGGATCTCAGCCATACTCAGTATGATAAGTATTCAGTAGGCACAGGAGCTCAGCACCTAAGCTGCCATCTGTGAGGCTGACAGTTCAAAAAACACTGTGGAAGACGTTTTTTTACTTACCTTCAAGAAGTGCTTCAACTCACCTAGACTTTTACTCAATTGACATTGGCTGTCCTAGCTCCCTGAAAGACTCTTCTTTCCTCTGACATTGTGCTTTAACTATCCCTCAGCAAAAGGCACACATTCCATAACTTGTGTAGCTGGGAAAGGGTCAATTTAGTTTGCATTGGTGGTTCACAAAGTACTTACCTGCTTAAGAATATTTGCTAACAACTGTTCTATTCCCTCATCTTTTCCTTTTGACACCAACCTCAGTATTGCTCTAAATGTGCCAGCGATATATCAATGTCCACAGTGTCCAAGTCACCTCCGAGTGTACAAAGTGGCTGTGTGCCATACCAAATGCCCATCTAGTGATTTAAAGAAACTGAGTGCGTGTATTTTGCAGTATATTTTTGTGTCACATATATTTGCTCCCCTCTAAAGAAGGCTTATTCAACTGACTGTTTAATTAATAAATAATGGTTTAATCAAGAAACCTCGATAGTGTTTATTTGGATACTAGTCACTGTGAATCTCTATGTTACAACCCTACAGCTCACATTGACCCCTCTTGAGATAAGCCTGGCTGCTCAGTCACTCTACCAGCTTGTGTAGTACATGCTTATAACAAAGGTTGGGTCAACTATTGCCAAGAGGACAAGGCTGGTGCAGTCTCCCACAAGGTACTGCATACAATCTTGCCTAAAAGGGGCACCGTTTGGACCAAGGTTACTGTCCCCGTTTGCAACAATGGTCCCTCTTGGTCTTTAAGAACTTGCCTGCCTGAATCCAAGAGTATATTGCAATTTTCTCTTGCAGGAAGCTCTTTTCTATTGACTCTGTACAAGGTGATACTTAGTTGGTACACTGCGACCTCTCCATTTTGCAATGGTTAACTTACTGGTTTATGTACCATTTTATCTCTGCCTTTTTAAAAATATGAATATTATATTTCTTTACAACTAAGGTGTGCGGATCCTCACATTTGGTGCCAATTAAAAGTGTGTACTGCCCCTGTAAGTTTGGCCTGGGCTGCTCTGCCATGTCTACCACTTGGAGGGCCTTTCAGTAGTAAAACTCAAATAAGGAAGAAATACCAGAAGACTATGACCACAAGGGCCTAAGGAGAATCTCCCTACACACAGGGGCTACTCATCAACGGAAATAAGAAGTTGTTTTCCTTTAACAAAATACCACAATGTTGTCTTCTCTTATCCCAAACATCCTGGATACATAAGGAAAAAAAGACAGAAAACGTTCAACAGTTAAAAGTGAAACAGGATGCTTACATACCCCGGAAGCCACCTTCCAACAGAGTGGTAGCTCGTACCCTCTTCTGACCGCACCATTCATACTCTTCAAATCGAGTCCCGTTCTCGTTGTCAATGTCCACCGAGTCATCCTCATTCATGCAGGATCCTTCCCGCTATAGGGGAGAAAAGGAGGGAGGAGTACAAATAAGTAACATGCTGTAGTATATGCATATAACCACAAGGTAAAGTAGGCCTTCCTGGCAATACCTTTATGCATACACCAGAACTAGTGTTGGCATGAATGCCAGAAAAGCTGTGATGGCAGTGCAAAGAAATAGCAGGGAGTGGAATGGGCCAAGAATAAGAGCAGCTACCCCACAAGGCAGACACACACAAAGATGCCAAATGTACCATCACTAAGAACAGTCATCATTCTGTATCACATACAGTGTGTTGTGTGCCAGTGCTGACAACAGTTTGAAGATCATCGAATATGGTAGCGCCAAGGCGTTTGATAACCAGTCAATGGTTTGACGACGCATCTCCTGTATAATATCTATGCTCATGTTTCTGTCCCTCTTCTGACACCAGCTAAACCAACAACTACTTTATTGTGAAAACGTATCCAAAGCCATCACACCACAAAAGCCAAAGACCATGCAGGTCCTGGGCTCCAAATAGCAAACACTAGTTAACAGTGTGTGCTAAATGTACTAGGTTAAGGGTGCAGAAATAAAGTGTCTGGGCTCCTACCAATCGCAAATACTAAACAAGAATAGATGGGCTCATTTTTCCAGCAATACATTTAAATGGATTGATGTGCACAGTATGCTGGCCCGAACAATCAGTTGCTCAAAGAACATACTTGTGTTGCTAATGAGGATGCTTAAGCTCTGCTAACAGTTGTGATTGACTAACTGTACCCGATTCCATAAAAGCAGAAATAGACCGCCACCCCCAACCCCCCCACCTCCCCGGGAGGAGATGAGAGTATGTGAAACCCAGACAGCTCCTTCTTGATGCCTCAAGAGCCACTACTGCTCTGCTCCATGCAATCCGACACAATCATCTCTCAAGAAAAGGGTCTGCCATGTTTGACCTATAAAAAGGTATCCAAGGCCAAACATTGCCAAAGGACTTGACCAGTCAAATGCACTTTGTATAAAAGCATACATCATAATTAGCAGTTGGGATCGGCACTGGTAGGTTGAACTTCCTTTTTAAATATAATTCTTCCAACTTTGAGTTGCCAGCCTTTTTTACTGTACTATTGGATTTCTGGTCCATTTCTCCTGAGTGAGTGGGAACCATTTTGATCTCTTTTGGGTACTTTTTTATTGAATTATATTTTCTTCTGTGTTTTCTGGCATTTGCATTTTATTTCTGAAGAATACAGCACTTTATGTGCAGTGTTGCTGGAAGCTCCTTAAGCCTTCCATTCTATTGTTCCTGTGTTAACACATGTTACCAGGGCAAGGGTACACCCTTTTTCCCCTGCTGCATTTTATTTTTTGTGAGATCAGCCCTACGGGGAGTGCTGAAAGAGGAAACATTGCACCCGTTTCTCACTATTCCCTTAACTTTTAGTTACTGTAACAAGTTTGTCTGGTGGCAGTGTACCTTTCTGCATGACTTTTGGTGGACTTTTTTTGCAGGCTGCCTTCGCGGCTATTACAGGGACATTAGGGTCATCATTTGCCTAAAATGGTGGCTGTACTTTAAGCCCTGATCAAGAGGACTTGTTGTTACTTGATCCTTCCTCGTCCTACCTGTGTGGGGGGAGGTCTTGATGGGCTTCCTTTGGAAAACCCGCTAAGGATCTCTGAGGGTCTAAAAAAATAAAAAGAAACAGGTGTGGGAGGTACCACAACTCCCCTGATCCTTGTTCTGCAGTGTGCCTGCCTAGAAAAGTTTAGACTTGGAGGCTGGCTATTCTCCTGGACGGCCACCTCCCAGATTTGCATGTGTGGCTTGTCTGGCGATTGGTGGGCTTAGCTAGCTCTCCTACATAGAAAAGCGAGGGTCCTGGAGCGGAACCTCAGAGTCGACCACTGGAATGAAGATCCGAAGAGGAATTCGAAGAAGGACACTCTACCACTAGAGTCTTGGAGTGACAGCTGAAGACCCAACACCGAATAAGAGGACTTCCTCCCATAGACTAGTGGGACCAACCAGTCTGAAGACTACCTGCATTTTGCGGCACCCAAGAAGAGCTGTGACCCTACCGGGCTGCAAACTCCCAATATGATGGGACCTGTGCCATTTTGCAGTGCAACGTCGTGTGAAGCGCGGATCCGGCTGAAACCTCATAGGTGTCCTTCCGGGCCTGCAGTGACACTTTTCCACCTCTTGAAGTCCCGTGAGTGGAGTCGAGGACCGAGAACAGAAAAGTCTCCCGGACGACAACATTCCCTGAACCGAAGCCTGTGAAGGTCTCCAATGCACTGGTGTTGCGAGGATCCACTGCCGAGCATCCCACTGCTCGATTGCATCCGTCTGTTCCCTTCAAAGTTCCGTCTTCAGCTATTCAGGCCAAGAAACCCAAATAAGGGACAACTCTGGCCTCACCTTGCGGGACAACCTGCTGCACCAGGTTCCTCATTGATAAGGTACTTACCTTGGCCTTGTTGCATTGCTCAGGTGTTCTTGGAGGGCTGCAGTTAAGCTGCTACTTGCACCCCCCTCCAGGGCACCCCTACTCCCCTTGAGGTGAATAACCCATTGGGTTCTACATTTCCAAAACGAACTATTACCTACCTGCAAATCTAGAGACATGCTCAGAGTTTGTTCCGTTTGCCGCTTATCTACCGCTTTTCTCCTCAGCCCTTGGTCATTGTATCCCCATTGCGCCCATAAACCCTGTCCCCCCCCCACCAACTCTTTGTGACTCATTTAGTATAGGTTTGGACTTTTGAAGAAGTGAATAAGGAAGAGTTAACTGTTGGTGTTAACAGTTTCACTAACTTTTGTAATGCTTTATCTTTGTGATATTAAGTGTGATACCTTTTATTCTGCTGCGATTTTTACTGTTTACTTACATGATTCATTGTCAAAAGCCTTAGAATATATGAAATAAATAACTATTTTTATGTAATTGCTAGTGTGCCTTGTTTCCTTGAACCAACTGTATACTCCTAGTTCGGTGTGCCTCACTACAGCCCTTATCCCTTCTAGACTAAGCCTGGCTGCTCAGCCATTGCTACCAAACCTTTGGTTAGTTCAGGCTAAACGCAAAGGGTTACAACCGTGTCACCCAAACAGAGCTTTTCCAGGTTCTGCACACAGAAAGTGAATTCTGTAAAACTACCTAGCAGGCACCTCTCCTACGTGTCCACCTCCAGTGACCTCAGAGCAAATATTTAATGAAGCCCCTGAAAGCGTGGGCTTGGATGCCCCATAGCAGGAAAAAGTTACATTGCTGCTAACTTTTGCATTTTTGGCCATGTTGATACTGCCAGAAAGAAGATGAATTATCCTTTAAAAGATTTTGAGCAAAGGTAGGATAGGGGGACCAAAGCACATGTGAGCAAAAGTGAATTTAAACATGAACAGTAAGGAATATTAGTTAAAGCAAAAAACTTGGGAAACAATGATGCCAAAGCAAACCGTGGATAGCGAAAGCTTGTATAAAAGCTAAACGCATTGACACAAAAGTTGCACAATAACTTTCTCAGTCATGGAGAGGATCTGGTCGGAATACCATGAAAGGTAAAGCACACGTTCACAGAGTATAAGAGAGGTTTTTGGTGACCCATCATAATGGTACTCATTTTAACAACCTGTGAAGCTTGAAGAGAGAAGTATCCCTGTCAAAATTTGAACCCTATCCAAGAGGTCAAACAGATCCCTGAAGGAAGAGAATGCAAAAGTATACTGAGTCACAGGTCACACCTGGTTTGCAGCAAATACTTACAAGATGGCATTACAAGCCCATTATATTAATGCTCTGCGGTTTAAGTCTTTGGCTTGGGATTCGGTTTGGCATGGGATTGGTGTCTTCCGCTCCAGCCCATTAATTTAAAAGAACAACTTTTGAAAGCTATCCTAAGTCTTTCATGAAAATGATGTATCTGGATATCTTTAGAATGTAAAAACTGCCATTATGAAAATGAAGCAGTCGAAGCATATGACCAAGGCAGGAAGGACTGGTCAATATGTGGCATTGTGGCTCTCACAAACACTTCAGGTCCTTTGGGCACACACAATAGGGACCTTTACAAGCAGCTATACATTAACATAGCCAAGCTTTTTTTTTGTCTGAACCCTCCCTCAAAGTGGAGAAAGCATAACCGATGAACAGGCCTACACAGATTACACATGGTTTAACCCAAGCATGTTAAAATTCTAGAAATGCCTCAGAATTTACCAATAAACGCAAGACTGTCCCCACCACACAGAGCTGGGTCCCAACAAAGCCACCTCAGCCTCAATTTAATGGGACCTGCTTGTGGAAAATTACTATGGCTCCTCTATGGGCAATCCCAGAAACAAACACCCCCCCCCCCCGCCCCTCCTGCTTTCCACAACCTAGGTGTGCAATCTAGGGGCAATTTGATACAGATCAATCATTAATTCTCCAAGTTGGCCACCTAAGGTTTCGGGAGGGGGGGATGTCTGAATGGCTATCCAACCAGATTGCTTTGTTCTTGCAGTGTTCTATTTTTACACGCCAGTGAGGCCTCGAAGGTTGCCAGCCTAAAATCTTATTGCCATTTGCCAACTCAGGCTTCAGTGAACAATCTGATCGCACGAGTGCTATGTAAGTTAAGCAACACCTTCGCCTCCCCTTTAAATACAAAACAAAAATGTGTTTTTAAATAAAACACTAGCTTTTATTCTAGTTTACCTGTTGAGTATTGGACATCACCCCCCTAAAATTGTTCTATTGGCACAGTTTGTCAGAGACGTGTCTCCTTAAGCATTTGTCAGAGGAATCAAAAAGTAAGGTTTACTGCAGAATGTTCTGCCCACACCTCGGTCCTCATTTTCCAACTGCTGGTAACATGTTCTTTAGAAAGGTCAGGGGAAAAGCAATTTGTTGCAGAACAAATCATCTGTTGGGAGGCTGTAGACAGAAAACTGTACACTTCTTTTGAACATCTAGAAAACTGTACACTTCTTTTGAACATCTAGAAAACTGTACACTTCTTTTGAACATCTATCAAGAGGTTATGGGCCTCATTCACAGAAAGCGTTTTATGAAAAAGGCACAATCCCATTGGAAAACGCTCTGTGAATCAGGCCTTAGGTGTCAATTCTTTGATCCAAGCATTTTATTACAGCAAGTGAGGTGTACGTCCCACTAAGCAGACATGGGTTCTCCTCAGAGTCTAATCCCTCCAACTCAAAAGTATCACCTTTCCGCAAGCAGGCCGTTTCCTTCTCTCCAACTAATCAGATTTATGAAAACCCCCAAACTCCACAACTTGTTGTAACCTCATATTGGCCAGATGATGTACCACCTCTAGACGTGTTAAGCACATACGTGCGCACCCAACAGTCGAGGGAGCATTCTGGCTGTAATGTTTACACTTTGACATGCACGCCAGGGAGCAACTCTGCAGCCAGAGCTCTGCTGACGCACTTATCACCAGGCAGGCTTTTTGGTTCGGTTTTGGGTCTTACAACATGCTCATTCCCATACGGAGGGCATCTGCCATGCCTCCGACATGCCCCACTATCTACTTACCAGCTGGTGCTTCCCACGTCACAGCAACCCCCCCGACTTAAATGACCTTCTGGGGCTTCTCCACACTACTTTCCACCATCCTGCTACCCGACTTGGGAATTCCCTTCACCTCCTACTTAACTGCTGGTCACAGCATCTGCTTCTGGCATACGTGGATGCGGCTGCTGATATCTCTGATGCTCCCCAATCATGTTCTGTCCCTGCTCTGCTTGCACTGGCAGCCACTCCTGCCATCCATGGCCACCACACTCTTGTTTTTCACTTTACTTGACTCCTCATGGAGTTTTTCCTTTTCTTTGTTAGTATCTTTAATATTTTCACACCAACCCTATGCAAGAATACAATATGGCACGTTTTGAACAATACAATTGAGTTATTATGTATCCTAACAATGTCAACTACTAAACGTCTCATATGCCCCAGAAATAAGTTACAGATTAAATATTTCCCATGGAGTTTTTAACACAGGCAATGTATGAGTCATGAATGTACGTTGTTGGCAAAACGGATTGCATTGTACATGAGTCTGAGGAAGATGTTCAACTGATCAGAACCTGAAAGGGAAAACCCTCAAGGGTCATGCCCAATATTTGGCTTTCTGACTTATTCCTCGAGTGGCTGACCTACATCCTGCCTTCTGTATTGGGGTCATCTGCCAGAGTCGCCAACCCTGGTAGGTCTCCTGTCCATGGGGCTCCTCTGGGTCAGGGTAGGTGGCAGGGTTCTATACGCTCGAGACAAGCTACTAAACATTCCCTTACTGGTTTTGTATTCTCAGTCCCACTACCCTTCGGCTACCCTGCCTATGTTCCATGTCAGAGAGGATTACGAGATACCCATCTCAAGGTTTCTGTAGGGGTTCCAAGCTCACTGGCAGGCTAAACCTCCAAATTGGTGTGGTTCTACTTCAGGGTCTGCATTGCACCATTGTTCCCTATGGAACTTCCGTTGAGTCTTTCTAAATGCTGCCTAGGTGGGTATTGAAAGGTCTACCAGTGCTTCAGAATTTAAAACTACTCTATGGTGTGGGGCACATCACTCAATGTTATCAACGAACAGCAGCTGGTCCCAAAATACACAAGAGAAACTCGAACAGACAGCAACAAATGGTTCTTAGAGGGATCTTGTGCACATTTCCTTCAGTTACCATTCATGGTGGAGGGGTTCCAAGAGTCTGTTTGAGAGTCGCAGGGTAAGATACAGACATGGCTTCAAGCTTGCCTAAAGCCACATTCATTTTCAGTAAGAGCAAATACCAGTACAACTGAAGTGACACATCTTTGGCTGATGCGTTAGCAACTACCAGATACGTGTTGCTTTGTTAATTGGGGTTAGTTTCCATGCCACTATGTTATGTCTAGCTAAGACAGAATAGAGAGAAGGTGGAAGCGACAGAGGGCAGTGGCAAACACCACTGCAGTTCTACCTGGGCGAGGCATAGTTCCACATGTCTACTCATATCTTGCTCCGATCCGGACAGAGGACGACTGCAGAGCGGACATACCTGGCCCTCGTCTTGCTTCCTCCGTTTCATTTTCCCAATCCTTGCTGCATGCAAAACAAAAACAAAATAAACAAAAAAAGAGACAGGAGAGGTGGTGGTTAAAGTCATTCTCAAGAAGTAGAGTACCCTCAAACTTTCGTATGTTTAAATAAAAACAAGCAATAAACAATCATGCGAAGACCTAGCCATGTGAAAATTACAATATAACATAGCTACAACCTATGCAAGCAACGAGCATTGTACGAGAGCATCCTCTTGAGAAAATCCTGGTCCATTTCTCCAATTTGCATATCAAATTAAAACCCACAACAAAAACACACTTAAGTTATGCTCACCCATCAACTCTGTACTATAAAGTAAACCAAACATCCAACCAAGTAATCTAGAAGAGGTGATTTAGTTCATGCCGCATGCTATACAAATCATCCCAGTCACTTACCCAAATCACTCTGTACCCAAGAGTACAGCTAACGCATACATAAAACAAAAACACTTTGACTGTGTCCTGCCTATAAAACTGCACATTCTAGCCCGTCCATCCACAGCATGCAGATGACCAAGTACATGGTCACTACTAAAATAGAGGCCACATTGCTAGACTCAAATTCTGACATGCAGAACATCCCCAGGGTGCCTCCCACTGCATAAAACTGAACACGCAAAAATAGCTAAGGTCAATCCAATATGGAGCTGCTACAACAGTGCACGAGGGATGCAGTTTAATTTTCTGCACCAGTCAATAAAATAAAGACCTGATCCTGATGGACAAGCTTAGCCAAGAATGAAGGAGGATGAGCAGAAACATTCGTACACAAGCAGTGGTACTGTTTCCATAAAAGCAGAAATAGACCGCCACCCAAAAAGAGTATGTACACAAAAAGAGTATGTATACAAGTTTATAAGTATAGGTGCTCGCCTCTTGGCTTCCAAAAATTCAGTAGTATGGACTTTTAGGACTAGTCAAGGGGCACGAAATAGAGGAACTGTTCTATTTCTTCAACTATGTTTGGGCGGGCAAGGTTAATGCTAAAGACTGCAGTGTGTCTTGGGTCTCTGTGCGTGCAGAAACAGGCACATTGTGGTGTCTGATCCATCACATTTCATATATCCATCATGGAGCTCCTACAGGGATGGCTGGTCATGAACCTGTCGCACTTTCAGACACCGGCTTCAAAGTTGGCCATCGCTTGCAATCAGGGCAAATGCTTTGGATCAGGATGTGGAAGGAGAAGAGTGTTCAGCTGTCCCAAAGGGGCACAGCTCTAGAGAACATTTAAAATGGATAACAAGTTGGTTAATTATCGCTGACTGATGTGGACATCTGTAATTCGCTTCCTTATCCTTTCAAGAGCACTCCTGTCTCATGGGCGAGGGTGCCATCTCTCCAATGAAAAGAGAGGGCAGAACAAGCGCACAACTGACATCCGGCTTTAATGGCAGAAAAGCACAAAAACGTTCCCGTTTAATATTCAACTTGGGTTCAAATGAGATCTCTCGTCCTGCAACAGGCATGTTCATTGCGTGCGTTTCTATCTGTAACAAAGAGTCGTGGCCAATAAAGGGACACTTTGCTCGCGAAAATGCCAGACTCCACTATCTCCCAAAAAATGTTTTAATTACCTACTGCAATAGAAATAAACACGCTAGAAAAAGCTCATGTTGCCAAGTTGTCATTCATGGGCTTGCTCCACATTTACCAAGAACATAAGGAATCTTCAAATATACCAACAGGGGCTGCGGGCAGAGTGGGGGGATGGGATCATGGGTAGAATCATTCTTGCACAGAGTAACACAGCATGCAGATTTAATATATTCTTGTCTAGTCGATAATGGGACCACCAGGAGACTGCATTTAAATGGACCACTAAAAAAGCAAATGCTGAGGTTATAGGTGTTCTCATGTTGGTCGAGCACCAGGGACGGCATACATGCAGCACAATAATCTCTCGTGTAGTGTCCCGACGCGGACCAGATTCTAGATGTTTTTCTAGAACGAGCTGTGAGAACACAAGGAATTGGCAAAGACACCATGGGGGTCTAATCTCCCGTTTAGAGAGCAGCTAGAGCAGGCAGGTTAAAAACGTTCTGATGTCTTGTTACAAGACCACCTAGCGATGACAACTACCACACATGGAGCTTTTATTTTTTTTTATAGATCACTGAACATTCTGGGGGCAGAACTTCAATGCAAGAAGCAATAGTGGGGAAAGCAAAGTAAAAATGGAACTTTTAGAGAAGCTTGCTATTTTGGCCTTCCGAGACCATACCTTGACCGCCGTTTTCTATAACCAGACAATCTTACATTTTCATAAATTAAAAATCCATAGACTCAGCCGCAGGTTTTTCTCCAACATAGGGAGGTCAGAACATGCTCTGGGATTCATGCTCAGTGTGCAGTCCATTAAGGATTTAATAGCACAGATGAACACTGTGCCCTAGAAAAGGTATAATCAGAAAACCTTTGCCCTTGGAATCAAAGAGCTGAGCCTCTGGGAACAATTATTCCCAAGACAGGGCAACAGTTCGCCCGCCCCCACCCCCACCCTCCTTCTATCTCTGCATGCTTTAAAAATATACATACCAAGAGGTGCGATGGGAATTAATTCAGCACTGCAACACTGCCTACAAACCCACCACAATATCCCAATTACAGCAGGACTGCTCTGCCTCCTATGCTGCCACTGCCAAATTAACCACCAACCCATGACGTTCCTAGGGTGAACGACCAGTATGGTCGACCACACGTCATATTTCTGGCCGCTAATTCAAGCTTTTGTTGTGCTCGATTTAAGGAGTGATCATTGGAGGCATCAAAAGGTGCAACGACTCATGGGGAGGACTGTAATGGAACACGATTTGTGCAGTAGCATAGAAACAAGGCTTGAAGACAGCCATTTATCTTGCTCTTTTACACAGCACCAATGACTATCAGCAATGGGCATCGCTAAGATGTCAGAACAACGCATATGGGAGACATTTGTGGCATGGATGTTTCCCTTTTCTCTCTGGATGGAGCTTGACAAATTCTGGGATGATGTGCAGTAATTGGTTTAAACTAGGTGTGCTCTTTTCACCACAGTGCTCCTCAAACAAGGGCGACACTTCAGGATCCAGGTGCGAGAGGACACGTGTTGAACTTGCTTAAGCATCCAGCTAAAGTGGGCACAGATCTCCATGACGCAGAGATGCATCATAGCGTTTCAACAGAAGGGATACTGCATACATTTGTTGCCAGAGGCAAGATGGAGAAAAACCGCTGTTCCAAGGAGGCCAGGACGACAAGCCCATACTCTGCTGTGATATACAAGTGCTAGAGCAAAAGTGTTTATTTTGCCAAAGGGAAATGTCTTCCCAAACACCTTCACCCGTTACAATGACGCTAATGCTCTTGAAACTCGGATCGACTAAAGGACTAATGATTAGGTCATCTAACTGGCAACTCAAATGAGCCAGGGTGGACAATTGATCTTCCACCATTTGGCTAATCTAGTAAAGCAAAATGGTGGTCTGGTTTTGAATGGGGGAAACGTACACTCTTCACCCCGAATGGTTTCATAGCGTGACTGATAGCAATGTACCATTGCACCAGCACTTGCAGCATTCATGCTGGGTGCAAAGTACCCCTTGCACTTTGCTAACAGCGGCCCATAACATAAGACGCGCTGTATTTCCAACTGTGTCCAGTTAATGACCAGGAGTTGAACTCGTGGCCCCTAGTAACGCGAGAACACCCATTTGATATTGCACTGCATAGTAACTCTTAAGAGATATTCGCAAACTCATTAAGAAAAACACTGCATCATTGTGCATAGCCCCACCACTTAAGCCATGGCAACGAGATGTTTTAACTGACTGAGCCATTTAAAAAGGCATGCACGGGTATAATACAGGCAAAACTAAAATATAGTCCTAGTTTGCTTCCTTTAAGGCTAAACACGGCTGCAGACCCATATCTTTCGTCATCCAGTTGACATTTTAAAAATGTTCAATTCATGATAGCCAAATAAACTGCACTCCGCAGATTCGCATTAGATACAATCAGACCAAGCACAGGCAATTATTCCCTAGGTCAGAAGGAAGAGGCATGCTTAAAATAGCTAAGACGTTTGTTGACCTAAAACACAGCTTTGAGCGATAGTTCTAGAACAAGTCTACACCTCTCGCTCAGACATCACTGCAAGATCATTGACAAATGGCATTTCAGACAGCTGTCGTGCTGCCTGGGCCGTATATCGTTAATTAGTCAGATGTCCACCGACACCACTAATCTTAAAAGGTGGGCATTGAACACACAAGCAAGCAGAAGGTCTTTCAAAGGGACGCCCAGAGTAAGAACATGATGCAGCAAGTACTGCTTGCATGGCACAGGGCAAAAAGCAAAATCAGACGGTACAGCAATACTAGGCACAAAGTAACATTAAAGGATTGATGCCAGGCAGTCGCATGCGTATAGGCCATTGAAGAAACAATCTCAAGTCCCCACTAGCTCAGAAATTCACGAAGAAGTGCACAAGGCTACCTTGCCCCACCTTTAAACCAAGTAAGTAGCCGCAGGGGCTGTGGGAGGGGGGAGAAGATTAGCAGGCCTACAACAAACCCTCACCTACCACCTTTGCCCCATCATCCTTCCCAAACAGATTACTAATTTAGAAAGCATCATCTTGACATTAAAGATAAACATACACAAATGAGAACATGAAGCCATTGAGTCGCTCACTTTACACCTGCTGTGGACCAATTCAGTTTAAACTCGAATTGCTACATATCAAGTTCTATACACAGGGCACAGCATTTGCACTCGCCACAGACTAGTGATATTTGACTTTTGGCGAGCAAGAAGTGGTGTGCTGTGTGTATGTATAGAACTGATGTGACAAGTCACTTTTTATTATGACTGGTTTGTTGCCTGCAACTTTAATTTTGGCCCCCTCTATACCCATTTACATTCTGTGTGTAAGAGGCACCTTTACTGGCTAAAACATGTTAGTTCCACTATTTTCGGCCTTACTATTAAATTAGACCAGCCGCTGAAAGCACTGCATTTCCTTCATAGAATACATACTCTTACTGTAAATCTTAAGGCCGATGCTGCAAATTCATTGTGCTCTTTCACAAGATTAAATCACAATGGGGGTCATTCTGAGGATGGAGGTAAGGAATTACCGGCACCGGTAAGGGTGCCGATGCCGGTAATCCCTTACCTCCGTATTCCGAGGTCCCTTTGCAGGCCCTTCCTTCCCTCCTGCTTTTACCAGGAGTTAAGTACGGGACCCGCAAAGGTACTTCGAAGGTAATTACGGTACCGTAATTTACGGTGCTGTAATTACCTCCTTCCCCATTCCCATTGAGCCCTATGGGGCAGAAATGGGAATGGGGAAGGGCAAAAGGTGAATGGGGAATTACCGGTCCCTCCAACCCTGGAATGGACCGGTAATTACTCCATTCACCATGCCGGATTTGGGACGGTTTCGGAGGCAACCATGGAGCTAATTACTCCATGGTTAGCTCCAAACCCGGAATGTGGCCCAATGTCACACACTTATCTGCCATCACAATGGCGCAAGACGTGCAGAACAAAGTATTCCAATTAAACCCTTACTGAAAGTGTGGTTGGGCCAAAGATAGATCATCATTAACATGATCTGCCAGAGGTCATCAATTGCAAGCCACTAGCCAGCCATATAAAAGTCACTTACCAACCCAATTCAATACACACCATTTCTTACTTGCAAAGAGTCAAAAACCGGTGTGTCCAAATTTTGCGCCCTGCAGGAAATTTACTGAGGATAGTAATGCTCTTGTTAATTCTCTTTTGCCTCCATAGGTCCTATACTAAAAAACACTTCAGCAAATACATACATACATACAAGTCACAATACACTAAACTTGTTACATCAGTTCTTTTTTTTTTACAAAAAGGTGGTAACCGCTCATAGAAATATTTGGAACTATAGCCCACCATGTTCTGCCACTCTGCATTACTGTTGAAGAGCCTCGATACCTAGAATCTTCTGATGAGGATTGGATAATATAGAAATAAAAGCACGTCAACCAGCGTATGTGTATGCTAGGTGCTATTTTTTTCTCCCACACGACTCGCAGCGTGGAACACTCACTGCGGCCCTCGTTAAAAGAACAAAGGCAAGCAAATATTGTGGATACTAACCAAATAGGAAAGACCATGGACTACAATAAGAGTATATGTGCGCGTGCACACACACCTGACAAAGAAGGAGGTGAATACCTACTAAATGCGCGAGAGTAGTGCTAGCATGTGCGATGTTTCTATATTACGTCCAATATTTAAAAAAAAAAAATTGCACCAAAAATGAAATTGAGGACTAGTTTGAAATCTCAGGGCAGGAAATTGTGGTTTACTTAACAAAAAAAGGAAAGGTGAAGGGTCAGACCAGCCCTTCAACCTTCAATTCAAAAGTTGCTCATCTTGCTAGCGAGGCACAGTTGCAGTGCCCACATTGCAAATTCCCATAATGAAAAACATACAACAGCACACCATTCATGGTTGCATAATTATCTACATGAATTGCATTTTTCATGGGGGCTCATTATGCACGGTTTACATTTGTGAAACGCTTAATACTAGGGGTAGCATACAACTGTGGGGTCTTGATGACTCCGAGTCACAGGCCTCTTTGCTGATTAACTGTATAGCAACTTTTGATTTTAAATAAGTGGTCAATTCTGGCACCCATCAGAAAGGTCATATTCTAGATTAAGTTCTTACACTAAACCTTACTTCGTCTCCCCTGAGCATTGAGCAGTGTCCTTGGTCTGATCACTGTCATATTCTCTTCGATCTGGATACTCCATTGTATCAGAAAAGAATTATCTCTCCTTCTCTTCTAGAATACACATCTAGAAATATAAAAAAACATCTCAGTCTGTTTTCCAGGCTATTATTTCTGTATCATTGGGTTCATGGGTCCCAACCAAAGACACTACGTTACTGGTTCAACAATGTGTTAACATGACCTCTTTGGCTATTAATACACTTGCGCCTCTTTTTTTGTTTTAGTTAAAAAAGGTAGAAACTCCTACATATGCCCTATTCACCGATGACGCACTACACCTCAGGAAACAAAAAAGATTGTTGGAAAGCATGTGGAGGAAAAACCCATGCCCCGACCAACACACTGAGTATAAAGCCGGAGCTCTCCATTATAAGAGATTTCTGCTCTCGGCCAAGAAATCTAACTAGAATTGAAAACGCTAAGTCCGATAAAAAATAAAGTACTGCTTAAAGTTCTAAGGGAGCTTGAAGGTAAGAAAGAGAAGAACAATTCTGTTCAAACTATTAGTAACTCCTCGTGTGCTGAATTGAAATCTGGCTTTCATAACAAAATTAAAAATCATCAATAATATAACTTTGATATACAGAAAAATCTGTCATTGAGTTCCACTGAGGAATCTTCCAATGAATTGGAGCCTTTGAGATGGTATCATGTGGGACTTCTTGAAGTTGGGGGGAGAAGCCTAGTCTGTGGAGGGCGTGACAGGTGGAGCCGTGATGCTGGAGGACCTGTTCTGCCAATTGTCCAGGTATGGGTAGACATGAATTCTCCCCTCGTCTCAGACTCGCTGCCACAACAGCCATCAACTTGGTGAAAACCCTTAGGGCGGAGATCAGCCGAAATGCCAGAACTCGAAATTGATAACGAGAACCGCAAACAGCAAATCTCAGGTACCTTCTGTGCTTGTGATGAATTGGCACAGGAAAGTAAGCATTCTGAAGGTCCAATGATAACCATCCAATCCTGAAGTTGGAGAGCCCGAAGGATCTGAGAAAGAGTAACCATCCTGAACTTGTCTTTCCTGAGGAACTTGTTCAAGTCTCAAGTCCAAGGTGGGTCTCAATCCTCTGTCCTTCTTGGGGATTAAGTAAAGGCAGTACCAAGCCTTGTTCCTCTCCGGTACAGGTACTGTTCTATAACACCTTTCTCCAGCATGGTCAAAATGTCCTGCACAAGGAGTGGATCCAGAATCCTGAAAGAGTTGTTACCGGTGGATGATTCTGAGGACTTTAGAAAAGGGAGGCAGTGCCCCTGGGCTATTGTGCCCACGCATCTGAAGTAATACCCCACCATTCTTGCAGATGTTGTGAGAGTCTGCCTCCCACTGGGGATTTGTGGACTAAGGCCTCAGAGAGGTTTTGAGGCGGCTGATGCAGCGGCTTAGGGCAAATAGCCGGTGCCTGGGCGTTCTTAGCACCTCTTCCCCCATCCAACACGGGGGAATATTCTCTGACCTCTTTGATGCAGCAGTCCTCTCCCTCTTCCAACTGGGGAGTAATAGTGAAAGGACCTGCACCTCCAAGTTGTTCCAGTAGGGCGAGTTTGTGTTTGTCTGCAGCACTAAGGGATTGGACTACCGCTTTGCAGGTCTGCAGCTTCATTAGCCTTGCTGCCAAATAAATGTGTGCCGTCAAAGGGCATGTTAAGAAGTCTCGATTGCACATGCGGAACAAAACCAGACAATCTGCGCATTACAGTGCTAGCCGCCATAGCTCTGCTAATACTGTCAGCAGAGTGGAGACCAGTCTGAAGGGATTCGCACATGGCATCCTTCCCATCCAGAACAATGTTTAGGAAGCCGTCTCTTTCCTCCCCCTCAGGGATATGTTCAGCTGCCATCAATATACATTCCCATATGGTAAATGTGAATTTAGCAAGTGCACACGTGGCATTTGCCGACTTAAGGGCCATACTTCCCGCAGAGAAGACCTTTTTTGCCTTTGCAGCATAGAGTTTGTCACCCCTGTCAGGGAGAATTGTTGGGTATGCAGCGTGTTTGGATGTGGCGGCCTGTACGACCAGACTTTCTGGCGTAGGTTTGGTAAGGTAAAAGGGGTCACTGCTTGACGCTCTATTAATTCAGGCGTCTTCCAGTTGGCATTGACTCGACTTTGTAAGGCTACATGGAAGGGCAGGATAGGGTCCTCTTGGGGGTCCCATCTATCAGATAATTCTGCTCAAAATGTGGTGAAGGTATACTACACCCCAGAAATTCAAAAACTCTAGACATTCATTGTCTGTACGACCCATCTGCATGGTCGGAGGGATCTGGTCTTCCAAATTCAATTTCGGGAGAAGTATCAATCCCACGTGCAGTCAATTATGAAGGTCTTTTATCCTTGACTCCTCCGATATTAGAGCTTCTGGCACACCTTGTGTTCCATATAGTAACCCAAAATGACAATTAAATCAGAAGAGGGCTCATGTTCCTCATAAACTGAAGAAAGTGACTTTAAAAAAGTCTCTCTTTGGTAGTAGTACCTCCTCCAAGGATTTTGTCATGTGTGTCGAGGTCTACGACGCCGTCAAAGGCTTCATCATCTAATGGGTCGACTATCCGCATCAATAACGTCGATGATTTTGCCTTCAAAGGAGTTTATTCTTGACTCGATTGAACCTCCAAAAAAAACTCAAGAGGTTTTCTCCTGAACACCCAGGCCCGAGGGCGCACATGCTTTGTCCTTTGCCTTTTGTTTGCTGTGTTTTTTGGCCTAGGCATGACTTTCTCTTCTTCGAGAGGGTTGAGGCCGCATTCTCGAAGACCTGAAGCATTTTTTGTCTGAATCTCTCCCATTCAAGTTGTGAGGCAGATTTGTCGGGCAAACAACCCATTCCCAGGGAGGAACTTGATGACGAAGACCTACGATGCCTCATCTTCGAACATCATGAAGATGACGAGTGAGGCGACTGAAAAACCAGACAGTGTTTCACCCGCTAGTCCCTGGGGATTTAACATCCAGGTGGCCAGGACATAGCCATCGCTTTTGGATCCAGCTCCTGGCGGTGGACCAGTTCGGGAGGATCACCTGGGTGAGGGGTCTTCAGGGAGGGGGACACCAGATGGCGAGATGATGTATTCCCCTCCCTGTAACACCTTTACCCCATCCTACCCGATGGGATATTTAGAAACTCACCCCCCCACCCACTGCCTACTTTCCCCCTTTATGAACACTTTCTCACCGACAGCCTGCTACGGGAGAAAACAGACTCACACCTCAGCATTGTACTCGACATCCCATTACTATGGTCATGCAATTAATGGTAATCATTCACACCTGACTTGCATTAAACTAGTCCACACAGATAAAAGGCGGAGCACAAAAGAACACCGAGCAAGGCAAAACACGAAGGAACAGCAGTTTCGAGAAGGCAGCTGACCGAGGGGAGAAAGACAGCAAACCAAGAAAGGTTTGCAAGGAGGGAAATACCCTTGACCTCTACAGCAGAAAACTGTTACTTTCAAGAACCCTGCAGATCAGAAAGCGCAAGGCCAGGAAACCAGGCTAAAGAATCCTGCATTGCGCGTCAGAGATACCCGAGGCCCTCCGGCATAGCTAATCAAGTGGGGGAGGAGCAGCAGCCACTGTGGTGCCGTCCTTGGCTCCAAGAACAAAGGAGTGCCAGAGAGATCAACACAGCCGGTGAGTTTGCGGGCCGATGCAAGACCGTTCTGTGCTGAAGTCAAGGTTGCAAGCCGCAACATTGTATAACGAGCACAGGTGCGAACATTGTTAAATGCATGTGATGAAAGACGCGAGTAAAGCTAAATTACTGATCAGGGTTTGAACTTGAGAAGGAAAGATACGATACAGTGAGAGTGGTCCGGCGCTGCGTGGGTGCTGAATCGAAGATCTCGGTAAAGGTATCCAGCCAAGATGTGGCAGAAACGAAAAATAAGAATATTGTGTGAAGTGAATTGAAGTGGTCCTGCGATGGTTAAGCAAAATCCATTGCACATTCAAAAGTGTTTGATTTTTGATATCAAGAGGAAAACATAGAAAGTGATTGCACGGTCCGAGTCCGAACGTGGGAGACCAAATGTGAATATTGTGCTAAAGGGATTCGAGCCCGAATGAGGGAGATACCTATGCTTGGAACTGTATCCTCATGCCAGAGAAGCCAGAGTGTGTGCAGAGCTCGAACGTGCAGCCTTAGCCTGTGCTGAAAACATGGGGAAGGAAAGACAATTGCTCAATTATCTTGACATATTATTCCTTGAACACTTTTCTTTTTGCATACACTATTGTCCCACACCATTTTGTTATTTAGAATTAAGGATTGGCAATAGGTTTATTAGCATAGGGCCTTTTATTCTGACAGACTTGACTAGGACTGCGTTATTATTTGATGGTCGTAGCTTGCTCGCATCCTTAGATTTCTGTTTAGATAGGCATTCAACCAAACCATCGAAGTTCAATAAACATCCATGAACTGTGACCACTTGTGTTTGTCTTCACTGTTTGATTCTATGCCTTCCTTAAAAGACCCACTCCTAGACTGGATCTTTTAGCTTTCTTTTGACGAGGAGAGACACCCCTCGTCTTGTTGAAAGATCGCTTCTTTGGCAGAGTCATCGAAAGGGATTTAAATGACCTACCTGCAGCTAACTTATCTCTATGCTTTTTCAGCACGTTTGCGGTCATCGAAAGTTAGGATTCACACTCCGATGTCTTGTGATCGGATCGAAGGCAGCATAGACACACCCAATGGGGGTCCGTCCGTAAAGGACATTTTTCGTCAGCAGTCGTGGCATTTTTTAAACCCCGATTTGGGCTTCGAATATGCCAAAGATGCAATATTCTTTCAAGAATAACTGCAGATTTAAGAAAGAAACAAAGCAGCGATCTTCCGAAGCGATGGCTCTTATGGAAAAATGGAAATTAAGCCAACGGTTGCTGAGCACACTATATACCAGCAATGACGTCGACATTGAGACGGAGGCCATCAAGGGACATTGAGTCAACAGGCAGCGATGATGAGGAATACGTTGTGGGATATATTGACCCACTCAACAACATTGCCCCACATCACTAAACTGCATATGCGCAAGAAACAGCAATCTGGCTGAGCTGGCTCCTGTGCGCATAAGGACCTCAAAACTGCATTTTGGCAGCAACAAAACAATGGCTGCACCATCCTGCCTAGCACGCTTCAGGCAAGATGGAACAAGGGGACACACTGAAAAAATATGCCAGTGTGTTCTGAAACATATGGAATTAAGTGACGTTAACAGGCAGCACTGCTTGGCAGAAAACCCAAAATTCCCCTTCAAAATGAAACATTTTCACCCTTTCAAAATGCTGCTTTGACGCGAATGCCATCTGTTCATTCTGAAACCACTGAGTAAAAAGGCCCCGTTATGCCCAGGATATTTCACTGTGCTTCATTAAAACCAGGCATAATTCCTGAGTGACAGGCCCAGTCAAACCAGCTCTGAGAGAAATCAATTAGCAACTTCACTTTCACTGGCACGGGAAGACTTTATTTCTTTCCAAATGTATCCAGGCTCAGCAGTTCAAAGATACTTTAACTCTCTGAGCCAGGTCAGTTATGTTAAGGTTAATGTTAAAGGATATTTGTAGCACACACTATCCCCACCGGAGTGGTTGCCTGGCGCTCTGGCGGCTCTGAAAAAGGGAGAGTGGGGGCGGTGGGTGAGTTAGTGGGAATGAGCTGGAAAAGTGCAAGCTAGCAGTGATGTGCTGTTGGCAACCTCAGCCGATGGGTCCGTTGGCTGGGCTTGGGGTGTTTTACGGTCGGTAGTCATCGTGTGCTGTTGTGAATGTCTATGAGTAGCTTGTTTGTTGTTGCAGTGTAGTCAAGTTTGTGCGGTTTGCTGTGTTTAAGCCTCGTGGTTGAGTTTGGTTACAGTTTGAGAGGTGTATGCAGAGGGATGAAATTGTTAGTGGATTGGTTAGTTGGCATTGATGTGCTTGCAATTATGTCTGGGTGTGGAGCCTGCTATCTTTCACTATTCCATCTAAGTGTGGCACATGCTAAGAATCATAATCCTTTCTAGATGCGACGCAAGCTAAGCCAGGTGTGTAATTACAATATGTAATTATCTTTGATGTCATAGGCTGTGCAACAGGGGGTGCAAAGTTATGTAGCTTCAGCTGAATTTCAGTGTCAAATGTATCTATGCTTTAGATAAAACTCCTGCATTCAAGGAAATGACGACAGCTGCAAATACAGTGTGGGAGCTGCCAAACTGAATTTAAAGAAAGAAATGCTAGCAGTTTTAACACATGTGGAAAAATGGGGTTTGCTAACTGAAGAAAAAATGGGCCTGTTTAAAAATAAATTGTGAATGAAAGCCTGCTTACTTAGCAATGCAAAGGGATGTTAGTGGTGATAATACACACATAGGCTATCTTCTTTCACAGGTTTGTTTTAATTCAGGACGAAAAAGAAATTAAAGAGTTTAAAACACATGCTGGATTTGCAAGCTCTCAGAAAACCCATTCATTCCAGTTGCCAGCCATGAAACTTCCCCAAGGAAGGGAGATACACCATAAATCCAGGACATGTAAGTGATAATTGCCAGCTTGGAAAACTGCCAGGACAAAGAAAGTTCACACGCTCGTCAGACATTCGTCTGTGCTCCAGGCTGGGACAATAGAAGTCCTGGGACACTAACATGTCAAGTGTAAGGGGCAATAAAACCTTCAATTAAGATGAGAAACTCCCACCTTGCTTTGAAGGAAATGACAGTTGGCAGCAGTTGAAGTTAAAAATGACCAAACAACGGAACTGCCATTTGTTCACAAAGACTATTTCATAAAGAAAGTTTAAAGACTATCTCTGCAGCAAGAATTAGTAAAAATGTAAAAAGTTAGCAGTTTCAAATATAATTTATGGGCTTCCTTTTAAAACTTGGTAGAACTCATTGCCGCATGGGGAACAGAAGTTACAAAATATGACAGATTCCAAGGAAAGTATTAGTGTTGCAAACATAACATTTTGTACGTACATTCCTGGGGATAATTCGCATCGGTGTATAAAATTGAGGAAAATTTTGGCCGAATATTTCAGGTTTAAAATTACCAAAATGTATCAGAAAGGCAAAGCAAGGTCGCACAGACTTGAGTATTGGACTGATATGAGGTGCACATAATATGTAACCTGTGTGTATAATTTGCCAAGAGATTGTACTTGTAGGAAAGCATGTTTTTGGCAAAATCAGATTTTCAGTAGAGTAAATGTGGGCGTTTTTGGACATTGTAAACCTCCCCTCATAAACCGGACATCATTCCCTTGGAAGTCCAACCAGTTGAGAGCAAGGCGGAGACTACCCTGTTTTCTATTAGTAATTCCCCGATTGCCTGCTGCTTCTGTTTAACCACATAGAATTAATTATTTGTGGGTTGAGGGAACCTTGCAGGGGGAAATTCTAACTCAAGTTCTATCTTGCCTAAAATCAAAAAGTGCTCCTATTTGCTGGTGTTTTGTAGATGTGTCAATAGAAGGTTAAACTAAGTGCATTGCGTCAATTCCTATTGTTATTATCACCCCATTGGTGATTGCTGCCCAACATTAAAAATTGTATGCTTTCTTTTGAATTTTAAAATAAATAAATATTATATTTTACCAACCAGCCTGGTTCATGGTCCATTGTGACCCGGTGTATTTGAAAAGGGGGTGTGATATGAGTGGTGTACCATCTCAATATTGAATCCAACATATAAACATAAGCATTTCAATCGCGCGCTGCATACTAGGCCGAGACTAAGTTGTGCGTTGCTGGATTGAAATCAAATTGGGAGGACCCAATCCATTCAAAACTGTTCTACATAAAAGGTACATCATGTTCCCATTCTGTGCAGTGGCAAGCATACCCTTGGACGCACACGCGACATGTAAAGAACGGCAGACTCAGAAAGCTGGGCAGCACTTAGCCTCCTTGACTTTTCAGCTGCCTTTAATACCATCGACCACTCCATGCTCACGGACAGACTTTATTCTCTAGGCATCAGAAATTCCGCCGTAAGATGGAACTTTCTTCCTCTGCAACAGCTCACAAGTCACACCCCCTCTCCCTTCTGTTCCCACTCCCAGCCCTAGCTACAACGGGATCCAAGAGGGGGCCTCCCTGTCCCACCTCCTGTTCATGCTCTACATAAGCCCCCTTCCCGCACTCATCTGCTATTATGACCTAACCTGCCACAACTACACAGATGACACTCAGATAATTTTCAAGATTCCCAAGACCCCTGTTCCACCCATCCTGATCTCGTCTCCTGCTCCTCTGAAATCGACCACTGTATAATGGCTAACCACCTCCTCCTTAATCCTGGAGTAGACACAAATTGGTTCTCAAAAAGCTTTATTAAGTGAAGAATCAGGATGGAGTGAGGCTCAACTTGCCCTATGCTAAGGTGGGATTTTCCTACCTAAAGAAAACAAAGTCCAAATCAAACATCCGTCTGTATCCAAAACCTATACTTGCCCTCACAACTAACTATATACAATGTGTAGGAATGTCAGTGTTCAGAATAATGTTCCGAGCTTCTTCCGGCTCTTGGCTTGTAATCCAATTCCCCTTCCACAAGTTCACAATATAATCGGCGATCCCTTCCCAGAGAGTTAAAAATCTTCCAGCTTTCAAAAGAAAACAATACAGTCCCTTGGGATACTTCCCCGCTCTTTTATCCTCAGTACTTTTCACTGGTTCACATAGAACATTTCTGTTTCTTGACTTCAAAATCACATATGAAGCTGTCCAACCACAAGCCTCTTCATGGATACCTTCTTTGGCTTTTTCCACAAAGGGGCAGTCGGTCTAGGCGCAGGTTTCGGACCACAGGCCCCACCTAGTACAGGTCATGCAACCGATACCCCTTCTTGACCGCTTTCCATCAACAATTGGCCACTGCCTTCCTTAGACAGTGAAGTTGGTTTCCTGCATCAGTGTCACACTCGAACACTTTAACGTAGCTTGCTTGGTCACCATGCACTTTGTTACACTTTCTGTATTCAACTGGCCAATATAAGTTTCCTCTTAACCTGCAGTTCCTTGAACTCTTTTAGTCTTGGCCAATACTTAGACTCACATCTCATACCCTTCTTGGTTTTCTCTTGGATTTCCCAACACTTGTGTCTCAAACAGTTCCTTCCGTGGTATCTGCTCATTCATGAGTGCTCATAACTTGCTTTAGCTGTGTGTAGTATTATAAAAATGGTTACAATGTCTCAATTCGTTCAGTATTCAAAACCACTTATTTCAGCATCCAAAAGTGATTGGAACAAGTTTCATTTTGTTCAATATTCAAAGGCTCTTGTTTCAAGTTCGCGAGGCGCCCCGAAAGGAGGGATCCCTGTTTCCACTTACCGGTTGGTTGCATGCAGCAGCTCCCCTCGGCTTCTTTCCACTCCTCGCCCTGCTTTCCGGCTTCCAATAGCTCCGCTCTTCAATTGCGGTGACCACAGCAAGCACCCCTCATTCTCCTGGAGTCTCACGGCTTCTGGAGTACTTTGGCGTCCTACAGCTCCTGCTGCATGCACCCGACACAGAGGCCTGCAGAACTTCCAGACCCTCTTGCGGCCGCCCTCGGCACCCCCTACCTCTCCTGCGCGACACAGCTACCAGCGCCTGTGTCTCCGGCACCTCTCTCTTCAGCCCACATTCACACTCAAGGCCATCATCCTGTGACCTGCTTTCACTCTCTAGGCCGTCTCCTCATCTGCTGCGCGGCAAGGATTTTTATATCCATTTGGCATGCCAAGTGACTTCAGGTGTGGGTCATTAAGGCTAATTGCCTGACCGTGGCAGAATCCATTAGGTGGACGTGCGTAGTTGTTCTACCTGTAACCCCCCCCCCTCCATCACCCTCTTCTTCGTCTCAGTACCAGAGTGGTGTTTGAAGAGGTTTGAATGAAAGGAAATGTGCATAACTGATGTTTCCTTCTCGTCTTGGTACTTGACTAAGGTGTGTCTGCATTAACAAAAGACGGCGGATATATGCTGGCCTCACCCAAATGAGGGTCCTTCTAGTTGGTCTCCTCCTCGTCCCAGTGCTGAGGTGATGTTTCTAGGGGGACAGAAGGGAAGGGTCATTGTGAAAAGGGAAATGGGGATACCACGTCTCACCCAAGGATGTCTTCTCCACAAGTTCCCTACACCCAGGTGATCCTCCCTCACATATCCACCCCAGGGTCGGTATTCAAAAGCACTGGATTTTCCCTGGCCACCTAAGAGGAGGACCAAGGGGTAAAAGAAATGAGGACACCCTCAGGTTCCTCACACCACCCTCCTTAGGACCCCCACCGTAGTATCCAAACCAGTAGACAGCCAGGAATGCACCTTGGAATGAGATCCAATACTCACCATATCAACACTGTATCCAGAACTTATTACCACCTCTGCATCATCCGCAGACTAATCCTCCCCTAGCTTGCCAACCCTCACCAAATCTCAGCAATCTTGGCTATCATCCTTTCCTGCTTAGACTCGTATTGCCTCTATCCGGCCGCTCCCCTCTCTCACCTTAGAAAGCTCCAGCGGATCCAAAACTCTGCAGCCAGACTCCTCCATGCCATCTCACCCAGAAAACACATCACTCCTGCCCTCAGAGTGCTCCACTGGCTTACTATGAGCCGACGGGCGACCTTCCAGGCCATGTGCATTACACATCGCTTCATCCACAAGACAGGCCCTGAATTACTCCAACACAAGCTTACACAGTAATAAGCCATCCGAAACCTTAGAGCTGGCAGTGCACTCCTCCTTGTGACCACACTCAATTCCACCAGAGCTGAGAGAGTCCGAGGATCCTCCTTCTCCGTCCAAGCTCTCACCTTCTGCAACTCACTGCCACTCAGCATCCACTGCAATAAGGACTACCTTTCCTCAGAAAGGCCCTCAAAACCTGGTTATTCCCTCCAGCAATCAGATGATCTTCCCCCACTTCACGCGCACCTTCACGATACCTAGGCTTTGACACCGTCAGTAACTCCCCAATATATTCTCCAGAGCAAGGCATACACCTCCATACACGAAACAAACAAAGCACAGCATCTCTGCCATTAACATGCAGCTATGTCTTATGACAAAAAGAAATAATACATCGGTCTAGCTGGACACATACTGAGTCTCTCTTACTTGCGCTCTCCCTTGACCACCTCTCAGCACCCATCCACATACCTGACCATCATGGGTAGCTTACTGCAGATCGGTCATCACACCTGAATCCCTAATTCAGCCTAATACACATACGTATTTTAATCCCTCAGACATATGTTACATACCTTGGACCTCACTCCACAAGCGAGGTCTCCATTGGGCATCCCCCCCACACATGCCGTTAAGGCGCTAACTACTACTACAATGACGAAAGGAGAGTAAGAGGCCACCGTGAGACAAAAGCTAGGGAAAGGGCAAACATCCCTGCTATTAGAAATCTGTGCGTCTGCGCACGCATGTTTTGGCTTTTATACAGCAAACTTGGCTGTGAACCAATGGAACTCTCTAAAATAAGGAGATACAGTGAAAGGGTACATTTAGAAATATCAATTAGCAGACACCAAGGAAGGCAACATGTCAATAAGCAACCTCTGAAATGCTTCCTGCCTTTTTCAAGGACAGATTTATTGAATTTAAAATGCAATGCTGGGTTGAAATGGTCTATGTGCATCTCTTCAAGATTCCACACTTTTGATTGAAGTCACTTACTTTGATTTACAACAGCTTGGTACCAATCTCTCCTGAGAGAAATTGGGGCCTTCATCACAGAAAACAACTTCAGATCTGCTGTCCAAGGCTTGGTCTCTCCCTTTTGTAAGGCCTTCCAGCGACTACCCTGGCACCCAGAGATGTATCCGGCATGCTGCAGCAGGACTTAAAGGACTCCGCAGATTTAACTACATCACCCGACCCTCATCGAACTGTACTGGCTCCTGCTGTAAGCCTGTACCATCTTCAAATCCATTGCATCACATACAATGTTGTTACCCTGAAGTCCCCAAGCTACCTCACTGTGAGACTCTGGAACCTCCTCCCTGCCCTCAGACTCTCCTCCTCGCTTCCACAGTTCAAGAAGGAGCTCAAGGCCCTCCTCTTCAAGGAATGGCCCCGCCCTAACAACTAGCTACACACACCCTACCTTGGACTGGGTGATCTGATCTCCACAGTTTTTCCCTTGGTTGCTTGGAGATCCCTTGCTGACAAATTGCCCACCTCCCCCTTCTCCAGTTAGCTTCTCACACCCTTGTTCCTCTGCTCTCCTCACCATGTTGTTCTCACTATCGTTGCAAAGCAATCAGATACTTCTTGAAGCTAGGTTCACGCTCAAAATAGCATAATAATACTAATTTTAGTGTGATAAAAAAAAAAAAATCACATTGTCACTGGTCTAGATACTGGTAGTTGCTTATGGGGGAAATCAATTTGAATAGCGACGTGGCATATCGAATCACTTCTATGTAGTCTTGGTCAAAAAGTGACACATGGAAATAAAAGGTTTGCCCGTACCACAGCGACAACTAGTTGAGCTTGGACTTAAAATCTGACACTCCAATTATAGCGATTTTGCGCACACACAAAATTGCAACCTTTGTAACACCAAAGTGCTAACCCACCCCCCCCCCCGAAAGATAATCAGGCAATAGGGCAACTGAAAGCCTTATTTTAAATGCCTCATGTCCACAGAACCAGTGGCCTCATCAAAAAACAAATACAAATAAAAAGAAACAACTCTGTTTAAGCACTTGTTTTAAAACATCATCGTTTAGGGCTGCATTAATGCACACTTACAGAGCGATCACCTCATTGCAATAAACAAAATTGGTTTGGAACACTCACCATTCAGTCGAGTCTGCCTATTAGCTCTCACTCGAAGGAAGGTCTGTAAGAAGGGGGGGGGGGGAGGAAAAAAAAAAAAGATTAAAAGTACAAAGTGATACTGTCCACATGCTCCCATCCAAGGGAAGGAATGTTCGTTAAAGTGCTCCTTCACCAACCCATCACAATTAGAAATTACACCAGCCTTCTCCAAAGGCCACAGTCCGACTAGGCCAAGTCTTGGACACTCCTAGGACTTGGATGGTGAAAGATCTTCGAGTTGGTTGATACAAATATTTTTTAGGGCAAACACAAACAAGCAATTTTGACGTTTGTATAATACTTATCAGGCCATAACATTTTATTCACGTCAGGGGAAAATACTTTTATGGCTGGCTAAAATTATGTATATATATATATACACACACACACACACACACACTTTAACATATTCATTAAGCCATCCTAAGCTCATCCCCTAATCATCACCCACCATTCTGAGACATTTGCTGAGGACTATTCAGATTGTCATTTCTGCTTTTTCTTAGTTGCGCTTGTTCTGAATGACCCCCAATGTGGCATGGGTAAAGCTTGAGACTATGTTGGGCCAAAGTAGAAGCCAGAGGATTAAACATAGCGAGGACTACATATAGCACGCACCCCATGGGTGAGAATCCTTTGCCATCCCAGTCAAAAGGAGGAACACATCCCCCTCACAATCACTACATGTCCATGCTGACTGCACCAATATATGCCAGTGGTCACATATTCATTCACAATGTATTCATGTTTGCTTTGCGCATAATCCAACAATCAACAACTATAACCAAAAGGAACACCAGGATAATAAAAATAACAAAAAAGTAATAAAAAACACATGGGATCCAAAAAGGAAAGCCGCAATAAACAAACGGAACAATAAAGTCCCACCAATCGAGGTCTCAACTACCCGCAGGAAAAACACTAATCTAAAGAGGACACCCACTCAAAGAAACACAACCCACACATCATGCCTCGAACAAAAGACAAAGAATCCAGAACAGACAACAGAAATAATAAGAAAACCCAAACCACTCGGGTAGGCACTGACCAGCCTGATCCCACAACCCTAGAAAACTCGACAATAAACATTACAGATGGCCCAAGGAGATACACAAATAACAGAGCAAAGACAGACCACATTGCTAGCTACCTGTCCACATACAACGTCGTAAATAAAAACAGCACTGAAACAATGAACTGAGAGCCAACAAGTGCCACAAATACAGACCCAACCACGACACCAAATGGAACACGATAACTAATAAAACATCCCAACCCAGTCTCATCATGGACAATACCCCAACCAGAACAAGGGACAAATTGGAATCCATCACACTCTACACCCCCTACATCACCAAGAATGGAACAACAGAGGGATAAGCTACTCTATTTAACACCTGGAACGAACCGGAACAAGCCAACCCTGCCATAAACCTTATCGGTTTACGCGACAAAGAGACTGGCCAACAAAGAACCACCCCACCCAACAGACTCAACCGGGGAAAACCCACCTGGAACGGAAACCCAACCAACAACACACCGGTCAGAACTAACAATACAAACAACAACCCGAAAGGGAAATCAAGCAAACTATGCTGCAGCTTCCTCAACGTTAGATCCATGGCAAAAACCAGAAATCCATGACCTCCTAATCGAAGGAAGCACAGACATGCTCTTCCTTACAGAAACCTGGCTATCAGACAACTATAAAGCCATCACAAACAAAGCAATACCTGACAAATATAAATACACGCCAACAGAGAAAATTGATGAGGCGGAATCGCAATTATACACAAAGAACGCTTCCGAGCATCTCGAATCATCACAACCAAAGCTGAACACTATGAATCCCTCCTCATCAAGATAGTACTAAACAACCAATCCAACATAGTATTCCTCCTGATCTACAGACCACCTTTTTACAACTCCAACTTTACAACAAAACTAGCGAACAAGGCCGCCATGCTATCAACCTATCACGACAACCTAGTCATACTGGGAGATTTCAACATATGGTTCCAAAAAGAAAATGCAAACTCAGTTCAAGCAAACAGTAAACCTATCCACCCATGACGCCGGACACATCCTGGATCCAATTTTCTGCAGGGAAGGACTATGCGCATCCGCGCGACCTACACCAACGGTGTGGAGTGACCACTACTTGATACCATTCTGCTTCACACTGCAAACCTGCCTAAAGGCAGGTAAGGAATTACTCCACACCAGCAAGAAAAGAAACTGGAAGAACCTGGACCTAGAGGACCCAATAAACCTACTAGATGCAACAGTCCCAAGCGAAAGAGATCCCACTGATACAAACATAGATACAACAGAAGACAGAAGACACACAACAATTGGATCACCAAGGACCTTGACCAGTTATCACCAAACATTCAAAGCAACGTCAAAAAGACTGGCAGCAAAATGGTTCACTGAAGAACGGAAAGGGACCCCTGCCCTCCCAGATGTCTTCAAAGGAATCCACAAACAAAGAACCCCAGCGACACGCTTCAGAAACCTAATGAATCTATCACTCAACAGAGGAATAGTACAGTCCTTCAAATCAGCATGCTTCTAACAACTGATAAAAAGGTCTGAAAGCGCAGAAGACCCAAGCAACTACAGACTGATATGCAACCTGCCATTGCCGTACCCAGCGAAGACCCTGGAGAAAAATGTTTGGGAAATCCCTCTTAAACACGTCGAAAGAAGCAGAATACTACCAATCACAAGTTGGCTTCAGACCGACGAAAGGAACAGAATAAGCACTTCTATTGATATGGGATGACCTGAAAATAAACGCAGACGACACCCAATCGGCCTTCATTCTACTGGACATATCAGTGGCTTTTGACACAATCAGCCACGAAACACAAAGATTGATGGAACGTGGCACACAAGAACCTGCACTAAAGTGGGTTACCTCAATCCTAACAAAACGAACCGAAAGAACCTACCAACCACCGTTCATCTCAAACACCAAAAATATGTCCGGAGGAGTCCCACTCACAGACATACAACTGGATGACAACAAACAACCTCAAACTGAACCTGGCAAAAACAGAAATAATGGTCTCATCCGCAGGATTCGACAGAGGGAACCCACAACTGGACTGGTCAAACGGCATGAGAACGCAACCCGAGTACCAATAAAGTAAATAACCTAGGAATACTCCTGGACAACGGACTATCGCTGGAACCGCAAGTCAACGAAACGCCAGAAAATGCGTCTTCCTCCTAAGACTACTTAGAGGATTACTCACTATCTCCCTTTCCCCCACAGAACCCTCACAATTATATCCTGGATACTCACAAAACAGCCTCTACCAAGGAATACCAGAAAGACTCACCAAGAAACTCCACAGAGTGCAAAATACAGCCGCCAGGATCTGAAGAGACCACATCCATACAGAACTGAAAAGCCTACTGAAGAGGGAAAATCGAGATCAAACCCCTGCCCCTCCCCCTCACCCCAGGCACGTATACAGAAGAACAGCAGGAAGAACAAGGAGCACACTTATCATTTGAACCAGGCCCCAGCGCACCCATGGGTGACAAATATGCTGAAAGACACCCACTTCACCAACAGTGCAACTTCCATGCTACATTACAATCAATGCAGCAATATCAGAATCTACAAACACAAAAATCCCTGTTTAAAGGCTTGCAAATGCCTATATGAATTAACATGGTCTAATTGCACAGTGTAAAGTCATGTTTCAGGAAAATTACAGCCAAGTTCATTTCTCTCACTGAACACTAGCTGCAGATGGCTTCACCAATACTCCTCGCAAACCCACGAGCAGCCAAGGTCGCGCAGTCAGATAACATTGCTTTCTGCAGACAAACATTTTTTAATTCTCCACTAATGCGAGTAAGCCACGGCAACCCAATGTGTTTTTTTCTTTTATTTCTGGGAAAGAAAGACATTTTTGCAAAGACTCGCACAACATTTGAAACATAATTGTAACAAGAATGGCTCAGCCCTGGCCAAAGAGCGCTCAGAGCTCAGGTGCGAAATGCTTGCTTCAGCTAAAAAGTTATGGGAACAAATTCATAATGCAACAAGCTAGAATTAGGTAATGGTGGGCTGGCACAGCTAAACCAACCCACTGACGCAAAACTCTAATGTCCAATTATCAGGCTCTCTATAAGGGCTACATAGGTAACCTATTACTTAGCAGCCAATAACAGGAGGAGATAGGTTTCTGGGAGCTGATCCAATTCTGTGAGGTCAGCCTGCAGTGTGATTACAAAGCTGGCTTGCAAGCCAGCCCCGGGGGAGACGGCACCTGAACTCTCGATGTGCACGACGCTCTGCGTGTTTTTTCCTTTTTTGCTGCCCAGAAATAAACGCAGTTTGGAACATGCTGCTGCCTGCTTGGAACTCTGTTGCATTCCTGTGGGCCATATGGGAGGTGTTGGGGTCTCCCATAGCTGGTGAGGGTATGGCTGCTGGGCCCCATAGCCCTGGTGGGGGTCCAGCTTCTCCCCAACACTACACTGGTTACCAGTAAAAAGGGCCATCAATTTGAAAGCACTCTTCATTGCCCTCAAAGTCTTGCACAGACAAGGAGCGGAATTCCTCCAAGACAAGATTAGCTGGTATCGTCCAGGAAGGGAACTAAGATCCAACAATGACCTACAAATAGAGGCAAAACACTACGAAAAAAGGAAATTCGCCTGAACAGCGCTCTCATGTCTAATTGGTAAAACCTGGAACAATATGCCCAAAGTAATTAGAACCACATCACCTTCAGGAAACTGCTCAAAACCTGGCTATTCAGCAGACAATGACAACCTAGAAGGGACACCGGCAACAAGAACACTGCAGACAAACAACTAGAGAGGAGACGAGAGGAGCCAAAGAACTGCAAACAAGAACCTGGCTAGATACAGTCAAGCGGCATCCAAAGGGCCACCCCAAACAGAGGCACAATGAACTGGCCAACTTTACTAACCCTCTTCCCTTCCTGCTCCTCCTACATAACGGACGCCTCTACACCAGATCTTGGACTAGCCACACTCGTATACATATAGAGGACCATTACTATGTCGACATCCAGAGTGAACCACCCACATAGCCCAATGCCATCTAAAATACAACCACACACCAAGATGCTGGACTACCTTACAGCTATGACCACCTGTTACTCTAGATCTCTTTTGGACACTATCTAACCAGTGCACACGTCCAACCCTATCTAACCACCCAACACAAACACCAACACAAAACACTACCACACACCTGAGGCATAATACAGTTACAATGCGCAAGGCCGCTCACAAATGACCACAAGCAAAACACTCACAGACGGCAGGTCCTACTGGTTCTGGACCTAACCCTCACTTTTCCCCCACCAACATCCCCGCCACCCCTTGTTTGCAGAGCCATGCGAGCGCCTGGAGACTGCCCCTGGGTGGTAGCGGTGCAAAACATAATGCCAGTATTGATCCTAAAAGAAAATGCCCACCATGGCTCTGCCACACACTCCCGTTGGTTTGCCTTTAAAAATGTCTTGTCACAAGAAAAAATCCAAACTGGCTGCACAATGGCAGTGGCAACATGCTCGCCTTGAAAGCAAAGCAACACAGAGCAGCACAGGTTTGATCCCGGGTCCGTGCTTATAAACCTCTGGGTATTAAGCGCGTTATAAACTCATATCATATCGACTGACTGCCCTAAATGCCAGTCTAGACACATAATAACACTCATCATGCTTGCTTTGTCATAGAATCCCAGAAACAAAAAAACAAAAATCTCATGCCACAGCAAAGAATGGTTAGATTGAGTGCCCCAAAATGCCAGTGCAGCCACATAAAAGCACATAACCTTTCTAAAAGAAAAAAAAAAAAAATAATAAAAAATAAAAAAAACTTTTTTTTTTAAGTTTGCATTTTGTACTGGCATCTATGATGGATACCCATTAAAAAGTGCATTGTGATTGGGATTCCAAGATGGCCTCCGAGGAGAGAGCAGCATATTTATCGATGTAGGCTGCGGTGGTCGAGTGCAGTAGCCCAGATCGCTGAGGAACTTCGTAGAGGCGGGTGTGCAGCCGTCATCTCTACAGTGTCTGAGGTGTGGAGGAATTGCGCACAAAGCCGGTGCAGACCGAGCTGAGAGACACGCTTGCAGACCGCGAGCAAGAACCACTTGGGGAGACCAGGGGCAGCCGAGCACCCAGTGCAGCTGGGAGGCGGAAAGCAGCGGCTGCCGGGCAGTGGACGACAGAAGAGCCTGTCAGGAAGGAGCTGCTTGCGATACTGGATGCCCATTGGGCTGGATTTGTGGAGCATGGAATACCCTGCTGGCGAATGCCAGCGCAAAGATCGAGACGGGCCCGAGCGCCCCCGTGCCGGAGAAGCAGCATCTCATCGGAGATCAGAAGGATCCGGAGGGGCCATACCCGTAGCACACTGCTGAGAGCTGCACAGCTGGAAAGAGCAGTTCTTAGAACAGCCACGAGGCCTGGGAGGGGCCGCACACGAGTCAAGAGGGCTAAAGAGTCCATCTACATCAATGGTGGGCAAGGAAGAATGAGGGAGAGGTCATTTGGTCGGGCTCCGGCAGAGTGATCCTGGCACCAAGTCCAGGAGGAGGGTCGTTTGAAACCCAAGGAGGAGGACAAAAACGGGCTCACTTGCACACAGTTAGAGGGGAGTTCCAACCCACCCGCACAGTCATGGACGGACCCACAAAGCAGAGGAGGAAGGAGGTTCCTACACCCTGTAAAAGTGACCATAATAAAGCTGAACGGTGCAACACGATAACAGGGAGAAGAGGAGGGCGCATGGCTCCCCTCCACTACTCACACCCCCCCCCTAATCAGCCCTGCCTACACACTATGTCCAAAAACAAGGGGAAGGACATGAAAGCTGCCCCAAAGTCAGGGAAGAAACCACAGGAGGGCAATCTGCAGAGGCTCTGGCAGAGAGACAGCAAGGTACTGGCTGGGGGAGTTCAGGGGCCCCAGGCAGGAGAGGATTTGGGGGCACTGGCAGACTGAGCAAAATATTAAGTGGTCACCCAGGAGGTCCTTTGCCAATGCTTTCAGGATTTTGGGGACAACATAGCGAACACCATTCAATCGCAATCGAGCGAAACTGTGCCAATCGTTGCAAGAGGTGAGGGGGCAACATAATGAAACAAGAGGAGCAGCCCGATGCAGCGGAGAGCGCCATACAAGAGGTCACAGGGAAGATCGTCGAGCTGGTAGAGCAATTAGCAAAAGTCACGCAGAGCCATGAGACCTAGAGCCAAGACCCTGAAAGCCGCTTGAGAAGATCGAACTTCAGAATAAAAGACCTCGCTTAGGCGGTGGCAGACAATGGTCTACGCGTAATGGAGCAGTATGTGTTCAATGACCTGCTGGAGGTGGAAGACTGGTCTGGACTGGATCTCAATGATCTTCTAGGGATGTAAATTTGAATCTTGGCCACTAAGTAGGACGGTGCAAGATTGTGTATAAACTTAAAGATCAAACACAGTAACTTGAACTTGATTCTTTGGTGAACCGGAAGCCAGTGTAGTTTCTTCCTGGATTCTGACACAGATTTTCTCCAGGGCAGTGCACACTACCCGTACAGCAGCATTCTGTGCCACTGCAAGACGTAACTGGTAATTTGGGCACCCAACCAGGAGGCCTTACAGTAGTCCAGCCTGGTGTTAACAAGCGTGCCCACCAAATTTTCCCCATCGCCTTCTGAGATGAGGGGGAGAAGTGGTTTCACTAATTTCAGCTGGAAAAAGACTGATTTAACCATTTGGTTCACCTGTCGATTATGTCCCATATCTGACTGCCAGATGCACCCCAGATTCTTAACAGAGTCTGGGTACAGCTGGGTATTGTCAAATATTGGTGGACAGGGGACCATCCGGACAGTAATTCCGAGATTCTTTTTGAAACCAAAGAGGATTATCTCTGTCTTGTTAGGGTTCAACTGAAGCTTATTGTCCATCATTCACCTTCGTACTGCCACTGCACATTTTCGAATGTTGTCCTCTGCTTCCATGGGTTGTTTCAGGCTCAGATAAATCTGTGTATCATGTGCGTAGGAAAAGTCAGGAATTGTATCCCTCCACGAGACGCACATTCGGAGGCGACACAGGCATAAGCTGAAAGTAAAGTGGTATCGCCATCTGTTCCAATCCAACATCCCAAGTAAGATGGGGGAGGGGTGTTAATCGCCATTAGCGACATCCCATGCTTCCCGGTCATAGCTACAGAGGGGGACACAGAGGGTAGGCATCTGGTGGCCTCTTTCCAATGAGAGAGGGGGGGGGGGGACATATACAGTGGCAGCATTCTACGCCCAAAATACGGGGTAAGGTGGGTTCTTGCGGACAGGGTAAGGGCGCGAGGATAGAGCTAGGAGTGATCGCCCTGTCACACAATGCGCCCATAACAATTAACTTAAATATGGGGCAGAACGAACCAGGCCAATGGCGGTGGAAGTTCCCCAGCTACATTCTTAAGGATGGAGTCCTATGTGAGGACATAAAGAATAAAATAGTGGATTACTTTGCAACGCAACAGAGGATGTGCGCGACCAGGTGATGTAGGACGTGCTACATTGAGGGGGGAGCTCATCGCAATGAAGTGCCAGAGGGACAAACAACTATGTCTCTTACAGGAGGAATTGGAAGCTAAACTAACAAACAATGGCTCAAATGGCAAAAAACAGAGGGGAGTATGCTGCAAAGTGAATATCGGCTCATTAGGGGGCAATTCGATGTTTTGCAGAGTAGAGCTGCAGAGCGTTCATTGCTCTACCTCCAACAGAGGTATTATGTCAAAGCCAATAAGGCGGATAGCCTGTTAGCGAGATTGATTAGGAAAAAAGAAGCGTCAAGAACAATCCTTAAAATAAAGCCGGGGGGGGGCAAGAAAGCACTGCTCCACCTGACATAATTTCAGTCTGGAATATTATTCATCCTTGTACACATCAGATTCCCCTGAGGAGTGAGCCCAAAGGGGATAACTGTCCTGGTGCCCTCTCCCCAAGATCAATCCTCAAGAACTTGAGGGAGACATTACTCCCAAGGGAGTAAGGGAGGCTATAGCTGCCTTGCTATCAGGAAAGGCCTTAGGCTTGGACGGCTTTCCATGGTTTTTTCTACAATACCTTTAGAGAGGAATTGATAATGCGCTCTTCAACTCTTTTGAAGGTTGCGAGGGAGAGGGTATATCACCCAGACAATGGAAGAAGCCACGGTTGTGCTGCTCCCAGAGCCGATAAAGATGTCACTATGCACTTCATACCGGCCAATTGCCCTAATTAATCTAGACAAGATCTACACCAAGGTTCTGGCGTCATGCCTGGATAAGCTCTTCCCCAAAATGCGATCCCGACTAGTCAAGATTTATTAGGCATAGGCAGACCTCGGAAAACATTTAGCGGGTCTGTCATCTTATTGAAAAAGTAAATAAATCTAGATCCCCTGCACTAGCGTTGAATGCTGAGAAGGCATTCGACTGGGTTCAATGGCCATTCCTCTTCCATACCATGGAGGATATGGGATTCGGTTCTAAATGCCTTTCAATGGTAAGAGCCAACTACCGAACTCCTTCCTTGTGCCTGGTAATCAATGAAAAACCTTCCCAGAGGATAACGGCCTCACAAGGCACAAAGCAGGGTTGCCCGCTCTTATGCACTATCCACCTGGAGCTGCTCTTGGCCAGCCTTAGGGCCTCCCCGGATATTAGGGGGATTCCCTTTGGGGGTGAGGAGCATAGACTTGTAGCGTTTGCTGATGACATGCACCTCTTGATCACAGAACCAAAAACCTCATTTCCAAGGCTCTTGCAGGAACAACGTCTCTTTGGGGTGGGGGCAGGGTTAAAAATAAATACCCACAAGTCAGAGTTTGTAAACTTGACCGCCACCTCAGAAAAGGTTCAGGAATTGCAGGGTATAGAACCCTATAGATGGGCGGAAACCGGCATTAGAAGTATGAGGGTCCAGATTACTGGTTCTCTGGGTGCCCTTTATTGGGCTACCTACCCACATTTAGCGGAAAGGTTGCACCGGCTGCTGCCGAAATGGGTGCCCTTATCAATATCCTGGAATGGGAGGATACATGCCCTTAAAATTGTGGTTTTGACAAAAATCCTGTACTATTTCACAGACCTGCAAGCAGGGGTTCCCGTGGGGTCATTTATTTGGAACCACAAGAGATCCAGAGTAGCTATGCACATGCTAATGTCTCCCAGAAGCAAGGGAGGGCTGTGAGCACCAAACTTCCACCTCCATTTCCTTGCGGCTCAAATAAGAGTAATCCAGGATTGGTTCAGGGGCGTACGCGGGAAGGACTGGTGTCAAATGGACAAATCGGTGGTGGGCTCTCTGCTGGACGAGGTGTTGTGGCTCCCCAAGGGGGTAGCCCTGAAAACATGTACTGTAGCAGGAGAGGGGCCCTAGTGGGGGACTCATGGAATGAGCTGTGCGGAGGGTGAACTTGACCACCTTCGCCTCCCCGCCGACTTTGCTTTTTAGAAATCCCCAGTTCACACCGGGTGTGGAAAGGGGTGCCTTCAATGGGTGGGAGGCACCAGGGTGCTGCAAACTACGTGACATGTTCTCGGGTCAGGACATTAAATCCTTTCCACAGTGCAAGCAGGACTTCAGGCTAGATGAGAGGGAGAGGTATCGCTACTCTCAACTGAGGCACTGGCTTACAAACCCAGTGATCAGGTCAGCGGCCACCAGGGAGCTCACGCCCTTTGAACGGTACGTAACTATGGACACTGGGACAGGCATTTAGTAGGAGCGTTATACGGCAATATAGCAGAAGGGGCAAGGAGCCAGGCATGGCACTATATGGAGCAGTGGGAAAATGCAGGAGGCAGTCGCTGGAGGGGGAACTTTGGACTCAGTTATGGGCAGATATCCCCAAGCTCATGCAGGCCATCCAGATTCAGGGGATGTGGGTTATGATAATGGTCCAATGGCATCCCACCCTAGGATAACTACATAAATTGATTGTCAAAGCATATATGGTGGGAATGTCCAGGCATACAGCCTTAATGGGACATTATATGTGCAGCAATTAATAATAATATTTTTAGGAGTCAGATGCCGGACAACATAGGGATGGCCATACTGGGAATGGGCAGGGTTCAGAAAAATCTACTCGAAAGCTCATAGAAAGACACACGTCATCCGGTTAGTGGCGGCAACGCTTGTGGTGGCACACAAATGGAAACAAAAAGCGGCCGCCATAGAACACGAATGGGTTCGCAAAATCAGGAAATTTGTGGTACTGGAGTGGATGACTTATTCGATTCATGGGGATCACAAATGGTTTCTCTCGGACTGAGACATAGTCTTGCATCACCTGCAGGCCATATGGTGCCTGGGGAAAATGAGATTGCGGGGGCTGGTGCGAGTACTCGCTCCACTTGGGGAGGGCGCCTTCACAAGAAGCTGGGAGGAGATATGGCTGAGGTTATTCGAGAGGTGAAGAGGTGAGAGGTGAAGACTATAGAGGTCAAACGGTGCAAGGGCCCGTACATCGTCTGGCCACACGGGAGCCATTTACAGAGTTTATGGACTCGAGCAAGGGTAGGGGTGGGGGGGGAAGGGGGAGGACAGGCCTGGGTGCATTATTGGTTACATGCGCTGGGATCGAGGGGGAAGGGTTATATGTGTTATTACAGTTGAAATGTTGAAAATACCAATAAAATAATTTTGGGGGGGGTAGGGAATAAATAAAACATTTCAGAAAAGTGCATAGTTACTGTGCTGCCCTCACCTGCCAAAATCAGCTCCCTGGCCCAGCACAAACACATTCTTTGACTCAACATTCACTCGCTTATTCACACACAGTATTCACTCACTCATTGCATGAGAGGATCAGAAGTAACCTTCCTTTACATTTTATATCCCCCTGAACCTGTTCCAAATAGGCACAAGGAAATGCACCTCTTTTGAAACTCTGGATGTACTTGAAAATGTCTAGAACCCCCTTTACACACTCTGCCTTGCCCAGCTGTGCATTTGGTGGGAAAAGAGCACCTCAATGTACACAACTATGATGCCACTTTGTCCTTTGTGCATGGTTCATGTGGCGCAAGTGAAAAGAATGAGCATCACATCAGTTGCACCAAACCCTTTTTTGATTTTGAAAATCGTGGCACAATGGTTTATCCCTGCTGATCACTTCTTAACGCTGCACGTTCATTTCAGAGAGTGCGGTTAGAAGTTTCAGAGGGAAATTAGGATTGTGAAAGGACACACGAGATGGAAAGGGTGCATGGGGTTTTTATTGTTTCTGCAGTCATTAACCCCAGATTTGCTCACGAGAAGGTATTGTGTTAAATACCATTAGCTCCAAAGCAGATACTGTGACTGAAATCGTCCCAGAGTGTGTACTGTGCATGCCATAATTCAGGTATTCTGTCATATGTAACGGATTAGCAGGTGCTGTATCAAATGGTATTAGTTCCAGGGCAGGTACTGTGTCTGGAATCGGTATCCTAGATCTAGGACTGTGCCTGCAATTATTTGCCCCAGGGCAGGTATCGTCAGATGTAGCTGATGAGCAGGTACATACTGTATCAGAAGTCATTAGCTCCAGAGCAGGTATTGTGTCTGCACTCATTCGCTCCAGTCAGAGGATGTGATGGGCCTTTACCATCAACGCTAGAGAAGGTATTGTCTGCTGATATTAGTCTGGGTTTTGTTCCTGTGTCTGCAACCATTAGACCTAGAACACACATTGTGCCGCCAGTTATTATCCACAGAAGAGTCATTAGACCTAGAGAAAGTACTGTAGATGCAGCCACTAGCCCTGGGGAAGCATTATTCAGAGTAGGCACTGGAACTAGAGACAGTACACGTCTGCAATCATTAGCTTGCGTATAGTGCAGGGAATGTGCCGGAACAGGGCTCTGGCAAAAAAAAAAAAAAAAAAGGACTTGCAGGGACAAAAAATGGCTCTGCTCCGTCCCCTAGATCCAGGGTTAAGCACATCACTTAGCCAGTGGCACCTCAAGTAGCAGACTGCTTCCATAGGACATGACTTGGAGAGCTTCCTAATTTGTCTGCTCGTTACATTGCCCGCACGATTAGCCAGGTTTTTCCAAACTAGTCTATATGTCCTGCAATTCCCAGACATCTCTTTATTAGGATGAGTATTGTGACCAATTAAACAGAAGAGTCCATTATTCATTTAAAAGGGCTTCTAACTGCATTTCTATAAGGCATGTTTAACATTTAAAATTGTGGACATTATGATGTTCCTATAATGCGCTTCGCTTTTATGCAAATCGCTAGGATTAAGTTTTATGAAGGGATACTGTGTTGCACAACCTGTCAGGAGACCCTACCCACTGGCCCCACCCCTCCAAAGAGGTGACAGTTCCCCCAATATATTTTGTTCCATTTCGAGCCCTGTATAGAGTAACTTAGGCCAGAGCACGGTCTGTGTAGTAGCTGCACAGCAGGTACTGCGCCTGCAAGCATTCTAGAACCTGAACTGTACCGTGAGTTTCGAGTGAGCTACTGTGTCGACGATACCGACAACCAATGGCTGCCGGGTGTAATTTCAAAACCAGATGATGTTTACAAAGTCACGTACTTACAATTTTTAATTTCAACGTGTGATAAGTACAATACAACGAATTACAGCGTCAGCTGCAGCCTCTTACTTCAACGTTCATTTCCAGAGGTTGCAAAAGGGCTCCTGTTACCAATATAACAACAAAGGGGTGAGAACGATCTAAGTTAATGGATGATTAAAAAAAATGCATACAAAATTCACTACAAGATCTGGATCGCAATCACTCACCTGATGCTGCCTGGAAACTGAAAAAGAGCGTTTGGTAAAGAGAGGCCTTGTGGTGCTTTCATTATCAATTGAAACACATTTAAAGTCTCAATAAGACCCGATAACGTTGTGTGTGTTTAAAGGTTTGCCGACCTTTTCTGAAATGCCTTTAAGGCGTCATGACGCAATTCACGTGTAATGCCGTTAAGTCGTTGTGACGTTTACACGTAGGATGTCTACGTGCTTTCGAAGGAGAATCATGGAGGGAGGAGGATTCCGTGCCGTGAAGGTATTTTGTGTGTATTTATAAGGCGCTTTTATACCTCGGAAGTATTTCGAAGCTGGTGGATTTGGTTTTGCTATTTCCAGTTTGATTGCAGCAACAGCGGGTCTTTCTGTTTCTTGGTTAGTATTATTCTGACACGCCCCCGCCCCGCCCCCAAACAGAAGTGATTTGTGGCCATGGCGTGCACGCCGAGGGAATTTCAGGGCAGATGTTTTTTTTGCAAATTCGGCTGCCAGCAAGTCGAGTTTTATTGGACTTGTATCTTTTACATCTCTAAACGGCAGTGGCTTTTTGCTGTATTTACGGGCTTTATACAAAACGGTACCGTGTATATGCCACCGTTCTTCAACCTATCTGTGCAATACGGCTGTCAATGTTTGAACAGCAATGAACTTACCCAGTTGGAAATTAAGCCCTATGTCGATCCGATTTTTACCACAGCCGCATGTTTTCTTCTTTTTCTGCACTGCTGCACGCTCACGCTGCCTACATTTAAAAATCAAAAACCCTGACAAGTATGCCACGCCCATAGCCACACAATTCCGCCCAGTTACACAAGGCTCCGCCCACGTGTCAAAAAAGTAAACTATATTGAATATGTGATGTGCACAAAACTGCATCAAACGGCACTGCACCCTCAAAAAACTCATTTACCATTTGTACAGTGCCTTTTTGCATTTGGAAGCATTACACTAACCCATAAAAAGGTATTTTTGCAAACGTCTGCAGCAGGTCTTCTCGGCTGCAAGCGAGAGGGCCTCTGAGCATCATTTTGAAATACGCACTCATGCACAATTTCATTCGAAGACGGCCTTCCAGCCTCTTTAGTTTGGTTCTAAGACTATACCCCTGGTTTCCCCATTGTAACTACAAGACTCCGAGCCCCAGAATGCAGTTGTTATTTCACACTGGCATACATCTTGTTGTGCAGGATGTAAATAGAATGTGCAATGCTTCATAAAGGGTAAAAACATTGTTTTCATGTAAACCAAGCAGACATGGCACAGACTAGTATGCATTGTTAGTAGGTATTTACTTTAGCGTAGATGGAGATAATAGAGCTTTTAAATGCAAAGCAGCCCATCCCAGTGAGCTGTGATTTGACAGAGAAATGGGCCATACCCACATACTTGTCTGCTAATGCCTGCAATAAGACGTGCCACGTGGATTACATAAAAGAAACAAAGACAATGAGGGGGAAATGCCTGCAGCCTGTATAGTCCTGCTGAGACATCTCTGAAATGTTATCAAGCCCTTGATCAGCATTTCCCTGGCAGGTCCAAATATAAGTAACCATTAATTAGAAAATCGCTGACAATTTACACCCTTTTCAGGGATGCAGGTGCGGCATGCAGGTGCGTCCATAGTCGCTTCAATGTTGACTGCTCCAGCCCTTCCGAGCCTCAACAACTCTGGCTCTGCTGCGAAAACCCAGAGACTCTCCACTCTTCCCCTGAGACCAAGAGAAGAGCATGAAAACCCTGAGTCTCCGGGATAAAGCTGGAGGTTGGGCATGTATGTGCTGAGCATGCTGACTGCTAGAGCGGGAGACGAGTGCAGCGACATCCTGGGGCTCTGGATGAAGAGCAGTGGCTGCAACAATGGGGGGTGGGAGTGCTACGGCATGAAGTATCCTTGCTATGGTTTCTGTAACTTTACTGCCTTTACGAGCTGAGGGGTTCTGATTTGAAGATTGCAGCATACCTGTCTACATTAGAGAAACAAAAACCCAGAGAATTGTCACCCAAGCCCCACCCACAAAGCACCGGCCATGCCCCATATTAAAAAAAGAGAGAAACACTCTAGATTTCTAGTTTTAAGAGTCTCTTAAACATACCTGCCTTCATTAGAGCAACACAGTCTTGTGGCCACCAAATGGCAGCAGAAGACTGTCAAAAAGGGAGGACCAGGGTTCGGGGGGCAAGGCATAAAATAAGCCGTGTCACGTAGCATTTGCCATGGAATTCTGTAGGTTTGCTAATTAAATTGACACTTGTTTAGCAACACTGGTTATTTAAATTACCCTTTTCAATGAAAGCACAGCTCGCCCCGCATTCCTCTCTTGCTCTCTGGCCTTTCTCCACCCTTTTTTCTCAGTTCACTGCAAGTTCAAAGGGGGCTAATGGAGAGAGTGCAGCAGTAATCATCTCCTCAATTTCTAAGTGCCAAAGGCCTGTTTAGTAGTGCTAGACAAAAATGTCTTTCTTTTTTTAAAAATAATTGCAAAGCAAACCAAACCAGAAGTCATTGTGTTGACACTTTTATTAAGCTATGTCCTATCTGGCAAAGACCAGTGTGTGTTCACTATTTGTTTTTAAAAGACAGTCCTGCAATTCCATTCCTAAACCTTTACGTTGTTACATCATGCATAATCGCAGTATTGCTATTGTAAAACACTGTATGGACTCTCTGCTTTACAGTAACGCTTAGGTTAGTGTATTTAAGTCTCACAGTGCCAACTATATTCCATTTTGTTGGGGAAGATGAACCAGATTGACAAGTGGGCAGTTTTGAAAATATACATGATCACACGGCCAAATGCTTTTGATGGCAAACCTAGTTCAGTCATCTGCTGGTTGCATGCATCTGTTGCTTAACCCATGAGCTGATCCCATACTCCTTGACATTCTACTGTATCACCCTGTTACTTTATACCAGCTACCCTGAAAGTGTGATGGATGCAAACCTCAGTATTGCCCAGTTCTCTGCCTGCTACACCCTACATTCTGCTTGGTCTCTTACTTTCTTTCCTCTTAAATAATAAATACACAAAGAAAGCTAAATGTTTACGCAAAATAGTGATCAATAGTTCCAGCAAGTCTGTAAATCACAGGTCTAATTCAATACCATACATTGTAGTTATGCTCCACAGCTCGCTTTGCTCTATGATTGATTGCATTATATATTAGCACTTGTGAGAGAGAGAGATGGGCAAACTGTTTTCATAGCCTTTTTATCATATTTATTTGTTTGTGTCCATTCATGCAGCTAACATTTTACATACACTCATCCAGGGCTCGCAAAGTCTACTCTCTCATTCGAATAGTAGAGTATATTTTATGATGGGCGTCTACCGTTTCCAGAACATTTTCAAAACTTTTATTTAACATTTGCAGTGTTTGCAGTACATTTCTGGTCTCTGGGTAGCAGAAGTGTGCCAATCATAGTGGGGTTGTTAAACAAAGCGCATTTACATTTTTGTCAGCCTTTGCTATGGGTGGAGTGTATTTCTCTTAGGTCGAGTAAGTAAACTCGACCTGAAGGTTTAGCTGAATTTTAAAGAACTTGCAGGCTTCAACTCATTTCCCCAATGTCTTCTGCCATACACAAAAAATGCTATTGTTGCTAATTTTATGTCTTGGGCACAAATAACTTTTGGTTACATGAAACATATTAGTACAACATAGCTAATCAAATGGGTTTGTTTGCTATCAAGAACATTTTAATTATCAAACTCTGCTAAATCAATTTTTGAAAACTAATTTATGCCTCTGGGGCAGGGGTGGGCATCTGCACCCAGGCAGGCACAATTACTTTCAGAACAGTGTGGAATTCCGAACACGGAGCAAGCAGCTCAGAACATTATGGTAGAGTGAGGGTGGGGTGGGAAGAGGCGCTCTCTTCTAGGCAGGCGAGGCTGAGACACCCAACCATCACCCTGCAATGCTTCGAGCATCAGAGAGGAGGTGGCGCAGGGTGGTGGAAAGAGCCTTGCCTATGGATGCCAGGTATTTGCATTCAATACCAAGCCTCCGCTCATGCCTCAATGTGATAGGCTGCTATAGGTCTTTCTGTAGCCAATCACACGGCAGAATTTCTTGTATTGACAGAAAACCCAGAGAATCCATGCTCTTCACCGGAGACGCAGAGAAGAGCATTAAAACCCAGAGTCTCTGGGCTAAACCCAGAGGCTAGAAAGGTATGCATTGCAGGGAGATGTGAATAGCTTTACCGCTCCAGTGCTGCCAGGCAGTGCATTGAGCGGTACCGGCCCCAGAGTCTGTACCACAAGATGTCTTTCTTGATTCTCCCGTCACTCCAAAAACCCACCCCCACGTCCTCCACCCTACCCCACCCCACCCGGCGCGGCATACTTTCTATCTGTATAGGACAGAGTTCCTTCATTTCCCAGTGTTGTCTCACTGACTAGATGCCTGCATGTTCATGTATACTATGCTAGTATACAGGGAAAATGCAGACTCCTACATAAAACTAACCATACTATAGGCAGAGGTCTTCAATGACGGTGCGAAAAGAGAAACTATATAATTTGTCTTCCTCATTTAAGTGTGCATGACGACGATTACGACACAATATTAGAGACTTACTTAACCCTAATATTGCTAAGCTTACAGCGCATAAAATAACTAACCAGATTAAGCAAGCGAAAAAGTGTACATCGAAAATGGCTGAGACATTATTGTTTAAGCTGCGCCACTGAGGCGTGGCGTCAGCCCGCAGATTTCGCAAAAAACTTTAATACCATCGGGTTCTGGAATGTTATAAGAGGTGCAACCAAAAGAATGTTACCTATAAATAGTGTATCCACACAGGCATGGTCCACTCACATTTATAACGCATTAAACTGTAAGATGCCAATTGATGGAGCATTATCTATTCCCTCTATAATTTGGAAGTGTAAGGCTATAGTAGGAGACATAAATAGTATAAATGCAAAACTTAAAACCTCCTGTGCTGCATGCCCAGACGGCACATGCAATAGTCCAATAAAAATGTCTCCTCACCTTTGGGCAGAATCTCTTCACATACTTTTCCCCCACATTGGCATGAGTGGCACTTTACCTGATTCATGTAGTAAGTGTCACATTTTACCAATACATAAAAAGGGATGCTCGACCAACCGTACACATGGTAGGATACTTGTGATGCTGGACATTACAGCAAAAGTATTTGCTACGGTATTATTAATCAAACTAAATCAATGGATTAATGACCATGACGTCCTCCCCCGTCATCAGATTGGATTTCGACTGAAGTCTAATACATCTCACAATCTGTTGATGTTAGTACCAGCTGTAGAATATGCCTGTACCCGATGACAGTGTAACATCTATGGTGCATATATAGACATCAGAGTAGCCTTCAACACCATCATGCGCAACAGACTATGGGCTAAACTGGAACATTCCTCGAGGTCTGCTTTAATAAGATTGTTACTGCACCAAAATACCAGTTTTAGAGGGTGCCTGGATGGTCAGGGCCAGTTATCAGACTCCTTTCCAACGAGTTCAGGGGTTAAGCAAGGGTGCATTTTGGCAGCTACCCTATCCAATCTTTACTTGGCTGATTTTGCAACCATCCTTGATAATATTAAATCTAATGCCGTAAAAGTTGGAACCCCGCAAATAAATTGGTTAGGATATGACAATTATCTGTTATTAGATCATACACCGTCAGGTCTACAAAAGTTGTTGGATGGACTCCACACCTACGTGAAAATGAATGGGCTGCAGGTTAATATCAGTAAAGCTAAAATGATGACCTTTACAGGGAAAAACAAGCCTGCGCCAATTTTGTATGGAATTTCGATGAAGTGCTGGTTGAACGTGTGACCCAATACAAATATTTGGATTTGATTGTTGATGAAGCCTTGAAATAGCAAGTGCACTGGCGGGAGACAAAAAATAAGTGTATGAAGTTGACCTATGAGTTCAGCTCCTTCATTGGTAGGAATGAGGGTTAGTCAATTCAGACTATCCTTATACTATACTCCACTAGGATTGTCTCTGTTTTGATGTATGGAGTGGAAGTTTGAGGCCATAAGCAGGCAAGTGAGCTAAACCGCTTTGAAGCCAAGATATTACGGATTAAGCTGAGAATGCCAAATAATCTGCCGAACTCCTATGCATAGAGTTCAACATTAAATGCACCATGGCTGAGTTTATATCCAGAGCTACAATGTGCTACGAAAAACTCTTAGACCTTGACAATGGTACTATCCTGGTCAGTTTTTATAAGGCATTCACCAACTTGGAGAGTTTTGAGATCATGGGTACCTTGGCAAAATTAGCCATACAACTTGGTTTTCAACATATAATATTAACAACGAAATCGGGCAACAATCATGTAGGGTGGCTAAAAAAGAAAATTCTTAGTTATGGCTATGAGTCTAACTTCGTTCATCTACCGACTAATGTAAATAGTGGCCCGTTCATACAGTATAGGATGCTGCCCAAATCGCTACCCAGATATATCTTTGCATATCCAGACTGCTAAACCATCCGTCTATCTCCTGTTCAAACTTAAAATGTGCTCAGTCGTAGAAATAGTAGGCGCAAAAATACATATCCTTAGACCAGAACGCATGGGCCGCCTCTGTGGGGAGAATGTAATTGAAACGCTTGAACACATATTGACTAATTGTGAAAGCCTAAACATGCTGAGAAGTCAATATGTTAAATCTTATGGCAATGAAATATACTCTTTGGATAATTCATGTATGTGGAATATGTTTATGGAAGGAAACAACCACTATTTATGGTTAAATTCCATATGAAATGTCCAGAAATCTTAGAAAACCTATTGAAAGGTACCTTTTTATTAAGAGTAGCATCTCAATTTCACCCTGATTTTAAGCCGGTCAAGTGGCACAGCGAGTAGAGCTCTCCCCTTGACATCCGTGCAGAGCCTTCTAATGCAGGTTCGAATCCCGGCAGGGCCAAACTCAGCCATTCATCCTTTTGAGGTCGATAAATGAGCACCACAAACCGTGGGTAATAATAAGCAGCGCTCAGATACCTGAGGGTTCGTAGCGCTATATAAGTACCAAATTTTATTATTATTATTATTAGCATTTTTTCCTTGGGTTTTTTTAGTGGTAAATTGATGATTCTTGTATTGATGAAATGTATAAAATGTGATTTTATGGCTTTTCAATGAGTAGATCAACTAAATAAATTAGGAAATTAAACGGAGGGTTCATTGGTGGTAACTTTTGGTTTTCACTACCGTAGCAGAAATACCCCAACCCATTGCCCAGCCGAACCCATCCCCCAGCCAAACACATTTTATAGCACTTCCTTTTTTATAAGTAATTGCAAAAAGTAATTTGATTAACTAGTTTTGCATATATAATATCTCACCAACTGTTTGTCAACCTGCTGAGCTACTCCAGTAGCCATCTACTAGCGAGTTTATGCATCCCCTGATGTACTAGGAATCACTGCATTACCAATATTGGTAAGGTCAATCTGGTAGGTCTATAATATATATTTATTGTACTTTTTTTCAATTGTAGGAACACAAATCCCATCTAGGACAGCAAAGTCTCAGTGGCACCATGAAAAATCCTGACCTCTGTAGTAGGACTTGCCAAAGGTAAGGATGCCTTTTTTTTAAAACCCTGTATTTTGCTGTGCGTGAAGGTGGGCACTTTTAAAGGTATAGTTAGGAGTCACAATCGGCGATTTCGAACCTATTTTTGAGACTGTACTTTTCTCATGTCCAGTTTGGGAGGGGGTGGAGGGGTACTGCCCTGTGCAATGTGCATCCAGGTGTGGTTTTTACTGCCAATCTTGGGCCTAGTTCAGAACCACACTTCAAAATACTCAAGATTTGACTCTTGTCCGGCTAAGAACATTGCAGTGTTCCGTAGCCCCTGTGACACTGTTGTCTATTAGGGCACAGTGGCGCTATGCTTGTAATTTTCAATCAGTTGCCCAGGCAGCTGCATGCCGGTTACCAGACGCCTGCTGGCATAGATTTGCCAAGTGTCAAGTGTTAGGATTGTTGATGTGTGGGAAGCGTGTGCTACTTTCGTAGCATCTTCAATATTGCCTAACTCTGAAGCAGGATGCCAAGGGGCAGTTTTGTTTGGCAGGTGAAGGCACACCCCTGATCAATCACACAAGAAAAAATACAACCTGCTAGGGAAACTGGCCCAAGAAACTCTTGCAAGGATTTTTATTTCCATACAAAATGGGTATCAGCAAAGGACTCTGCTGTTACAGAACGTTCTAAGCTCCCAAACCACGGGCTGCATTTTATAACTTCAAACAGCATCGCTTATAACGTAGATATTAACAGTACATTCTACCATCCCTGTTGGATGGGCACTACACACATAGGGTCTGCTCCCTATGGGATCTTAGGCCATTGGTCCATCTGTTTGTCTTCGTCCACTTGGGTGCTGCTGGGATCATCTCCGAGGTCAAACTAGCAATTAACGTCCACCTATGAAAGATTTTTTATTCCTACCATTACACTGTGCTGCTTCGAGGCTTGGGGACTGGCACAAGGAAATTCTTAGATCATGCAGACCTACACGTGCGCCATTCATTTCTTATTGCCTAGTCTACACCCAAGGTTTCCCCCCTCATTTTGGACTAAAATGTATTCCTTCCTGCACCTTACCTATCGTTTCGTTGTGAACTTAGAATGCCATGAGCCTTAATCTCAGATCTTTTATGGCCATTTAGTTTATGGGCATTGGTCTGGGGGGGTCTCCTACTATCGTGGAATTCAGGGGATCTCCGTCTAAGATGGTTATAAAGGCTATAGCCTTATGGTTGGCTGGGTGGAGGTCGGAGGCCTGCTTTGGCCGGGCCATGATTAAAATGCACGTTAAGGTGCCTGGTACAGTCTTGTGTCCTTGCAGGGCACATTCCTTCTAAACAAACACATTGGCAACATCCTGTACAACAAAGGAGAGTTTCTTGGGGGTTGGCAGCACGGCCCATCTCACTGTGGTTTTGGGCCTGGTCTGGATTCTCTATGCGATCTTCAGTCTAACGCGCTGAATGCTTCATGGCTTTGCAGGCCTTCTGTTCCAACAACATTAACTCCTTATTCTATCTGTTCAGCAGCAATTGAACCTGCTGCCTATGCCCTTTCGATATGTACAGTTTTTATGGGTGCGTTATCTACTCTGAATAGGACATCTCCTGACCTCCACTCATCTGTCCCCTGCTCTACAGGTTTGTCTGCATTAATCGCGCTCTGTACAGCCCGCAGTCTGGTGCGCATCGACGCTAGTGCTGCCTCTAGGCCTCTTTTACTGATGTCTGTGCATGCTGTGACATCTGATGGAGATACATATGGGGCTGTTGCTGGGTTTTACACAAGTTGGATTTGTACACCCCACGGAAGGAAGGGCAGCTAAGGGATATATTCCCTTATGTTCTTTTGGCGTCTTCCCAGCCTCACTTAGGCCTGCATCTTTTTCACTGTCCACTCCTCTGTATCCTCAAACATTTTCCAGAGGTTCAATATTTCCTTCCTGTTCTGTAGTTGGTTTCCCTTATATTTTGTTGTCAAATATATAGACATATGTTCCAAGATACTCCTGTCATAGGAGCCCTGTTCTGGCCATGAGCAGGGCATTCCCCCCCCCCCTCTTCTCTATGGGCGTTTCACCTCCCAAGGTAAAAGGGGTTTCTGCGCGTCCCCACTCCTACGCTTCTTCTAGTGCACTATGCATGCTGCCGCTGCGCACAAACAAAAGTCAAATGGTTTCCCCCACCCCCATCTCATATACTCATTGATACACTCCAAAACATGGGTGTAATTTTAGGGGGGGCGGGGGTGTTTGTCCCCCCCAACATTCATGGAAAACCATTTTGTCCCCATTCATTTGGCTGGGGCACCTTTTCATCAGATGTCATGCCCCCCCCCCCCAACATTTTCAGCAAAGTTACTCCTCTGCTCCAAAACAATGCCTCTCCTCGGGCCTTCACCCCTACACAATAAAAAACACTAACAAAACTAACTAAAATGACAACCACTACTATTTCCAAGTCAGCTAATTCTACAAGACTTCTACTTTTTTCCATAACTTCCTTTATGTTAAATTGTGTGGCACCACCATCTCCCCTCACTCAGGGAGGCTCCCTACTCTTCCATTTTTCCTTTCCTTAAAAAAATTCCACAATAATAAGTAGCCAAAGCCAGGCCAGATCAACAAGCTCACTTTCCACTTTTTCACACTTTCCCATATATCTATTCCCCACTTGTTATCTCTTGCAGGAGTATAATCACATGCACACGTTCACCCGAACTCCTTCCTCACGGGGTCCCAATGATACCAGCCTGCACTCCCCTTGGGGCTGCGCCAATGTGCAGACATACTTCTGCAAAGACAGCTCCTGTAAAACCACTCAATATTATTATGCGTTTTTAGGGGCTGGTTGCTGTAGGTGGGCACGGCCCTTGTGGAGAAGCGACTTGAGGCCTCCGCAGGCATGGGGGTCATTGGGATCCCATCTGGGTCACCAAATGAAGGCATGCTACTGATAGATCACACCAGAAAAAATACAACCCGCTAGTGAAACGGGCCCTAGAAACTCTTGCAAGGATAGCAAGTTTTTATTTCCATACAAAATGGGTATCAACAAAGGACTCGGCTGTTACAGAACGTTCTGAGCTCTCGAACCGCGGTCAGCACTATAGCTTCAAAATCAATGATACATTATGTAGGGCATGCTCCCTATGGGATGTCAGGCCATTGGTGCATCTTCGCTCACGTGGGTGCTGCTGGGCTCATCTGCAGGAACCCGAGGTCAAACTATGACATTGTTATTCCTACCATTACACTGTGCACCTTGGAGGCTCGAGGACTGGCACAAGGAAAATCTTAGACCATGCTGACCCACACATACCATATCGCATCGTCTGGACCCAAGGATTCCACCCTCGTTTTGGATTATAATTTATTACTCTCCTCACATCGCATTATAAATCTTGTTGTTTGAACTTAGAATGGCACAGCCATATTCTCAGATCTTTTATGGCCATTTAGTTTATGGGCAGTGGTCTGGGATTGCCTACTATCTTGGAAATTCAGGGGGTCTCGGCTCTAATACAGTTATAAAGGCTACAACTCGTGTTTGACTGGGATGGGTGGTCAGAGGCCTGCTTCAGCCGGGACAAGATGAGCATGCACGTTGAGGCGACTGGATCTGTCTTGTGGCCTTGTAAGGCACATTCCTTCGAAACAAACAAGTTGGCAACATCCTGTACAACAAAGCAGGGTTTCTTGGGGGTTGACAGCACGGCCCATCTCGCTGTGGTTTTGGGCCTGGTCAGCTTTCTCTATGCGATCTTCACTATCTAACGCGCTGAATGCTTCATGGCTTTACAGGCCCTGTGTTCCAGCTATGGCTAAATTAAAATGACTTTTAGTTGCATGTATATACTGCATCTAATAAGCATAACATGGTGCTCGTGTGGAGATATTACAATGCCCCCCCCCTTTAGGCCATTACCTCGGGAGGATAGCTCAGGGGCAACATGCTCACCTGGGAAGCAAGACGAAACAGAGCAACGCAGGTTCGATCCTCGGGTCCGCGCTTGGAAACCTCAGGTTATTTATAAGGTGCTTGATACCCAATCATATCATACCTCTTAATGGGGCTTGTCTTGCTCTAAAGTGCCATAGGGTGGTGGGTCGGGTTTAACCCCTTCCCAATACTGGCAGGAAGGCTGGCTAAGTTTTGAAGTGTGTGGCAGACTGTTTGAGCCGCTGTGTGGTACGGTGTGTGCGCTGCGTGCGCTGCACACACAGCCAGGTGTAGTCTCAGGCCGGGGAATGGTTGAAATGCCCTAATGAATGTGCTCTTTGATTCCTGCCTTCCTGCTTCTGGAGGCATGGGGCGCTTTGTACTTTACTTTAACTTCTAAGTAATAGTTTGGCTTATATACGTGTATCAGGCTGTGGCACGTGTGAGAAACCATGCCTCTGCAACTTTTTCTCATGGTTGGTTTACTTTTTTGAAGGAATTTTCCATTGCTCATGAGTGGTTCGCTGTTTCCGTTGTAGTGCATCATTTATGGCACTGTAGTGATGCCTTGGGTGTGGGGGCGGGGGGTTCTGATCCTTCTGGAGGATGGTGCCTGGCTCATATTAGCAAAGGACTGCCTGCTAAGGTGTAATATTTACTTTTTGTTCCTCCAGTATAGATCACTTTGGTCATGGGATCGGTCCCAGCATACACTCCAATTTCCGGTCCCTATCTATAAATTCCTGTACATCTTGTTGTCCGCAAGCTGGGACTCCCAAAGGTTCATATTTACATTTAAGAAACTGTAATGGGTGCTTGTCTTTAAAGGAAACACAAAATGACTTTGCCTCATTTGGGGTATAAGAGCTCTGCAGTTAAGAACGTATTACCTCTCCAGAACACCTGCGAGCAGATGGAACTAGTTGAAGCCACAATGGGTGAAAATCTTGGAGGAAGTTACCAAGCACCAAGAGACACTTCACTCACAAATAAGGCGACGTGTGGCAGGGACATCCACAGCAAGCCCATTATAAATTTATGGTTTTGGGTATAGACCAGTTTCACAAATACTTGGAGCATACTAAATTTACTTTTTTTTAAATGTATTTATTTTTTCCTTTTCTTTTTAGGCAATAATTCAGAACATGCCACTCCTTTTCTCTTTTTTTTTTTGTGCTTTTCTTTGATTCCAACAATTCTCTGTGTATGGGAGAATTTGAGCCTTAGGCAATTCCTGGTGGTTAATGGCTGATGGAGGGTCTTGATGAAAGTAGAAGAGAAATACATGAAGAAAAGGATTTCAAAGCAGTAAGTTATTGGGCATTTGTAGAGGGTCTTTTACCATTGGTATGATCTCAAAGCGCTATGGGTTGAACGCCTCCCTTTGGGGACCTTAGTGCCGGTCAGAGTATGTTTGCAGCTAGACTGAGTTGTGGGTAGCTGCATGTAGAGGGAGGGAAAGTGCAAAGGAGCGCAAGAATATGCAAAAATGAAACCAATGGGACGGGTAAGATCGCGCTTAAGGGGAGTCATTTACAGCTCAAGTAAAAAGTCTTTTGTATTGATGTCACGCTTTGTAGTTTTAACTTGCCTTTTTCATATCTGCAGCCAAGAAACAGTGTATTAAGACACAGAAAACATTTGATGAAATAATTAAATCCTATTGTGATGCAGAGGGACTCATTCAGGCTTTACAAAAAAAGAAAGGCAGAGGCGGAAAAGCAGCTAATGGTGGAATCTGGGAAGCGCTGGAAAACTTTCATGAAATGCAAGAAGATGCAATGAAAAAGAAAACAAAATGATATTGTAAAAGCTACTGGTTGGAAACGGACTATTCCCAAACTTAGTAATGGCTGTTCAGTTATGTTCAAAAGCCGGAGAACCTAAGTCTTTTGGCAGGGATGGCTAGTGTTCTTTATTCCACCTACATTCCTGCCTCAGAACCCACCTCTGTTAATTCACCTGGACAATTGAAAGACCCAGCAGAAAATCGGCAGATGTTTCTCTGTAATGTTGCAGTTCCCAAAGATGTAGCTGCCCAACAACTACAAAATATATTCGCCTATCAAGTAACAGCCAATTGTCTGCTACAAAGGTTTTGTCGGACAGATCTAATTTGACAGCTCAACTGTTATCACCACGTCTTTTCAACAGTGTGTGCTTGTTTACAGTATGACGGTCATGCCTGTTTAGACAGTGAAGTGACACCTACACGTTCCCACACGGACACCTACACGGACCTGCTCAGTCCTTCAGATTATGGTCTTTAAAAACAATGGAATTGGGATATCCCCACACCCGAGTTTGTTTGCTGCGTCATCCCCTGCTACTAATTGACAACGTAAGTGTAGCTCACATGCTGCTGTGTGAAACTGAAGATGCAAGTGCTCTTCTATGTAGAACTATAAAGTTGATCTGGTGAATTTGTAGGTTGGTGTCAACTTGTAAATGGTACATATATTTGTGCTATTGGTAATGTCTGATTTTTAGTGGGGTCAGCAAGTGTTTTCTTGGGTGTGGTGAATGGTGGAACTAATTGTTAGATTTTCTTCACCAAATATCAATATGAGCAGCTGTCAGCAGTCTCATGCACTAAGACCGTTAACTATTCTGTTTAGGTCACCTTTTTCCACACTCACAGAATCTTTTACTCTTTTTATGGGGGTTATTTCTATGACTCTCCATAGTGTCTTTTTATTTATTTTTGTTTAGATTTATAAAGCGCACAATGGCCTTGGGGCATCGTGGCGCTGTTACCGAATTCTTACTTGGTTGAGCAGATGAGAAAAACATTATAGTATTGGTGGCACAAAACGGCGTAAGGCAAAAATAGTGGTTCCATGGTTACAGTGGAGCAGGTAGAAGCAGAGACATTAGTGGCATGTTACAGTATTGTTACAGAGGCAGTACAGTAGACAGGCTAGATGAAATGTTTGGTTTTCAGAGCTTTCCGGAATACTGAGTATGAAGTTTCGTTTCTGAAGGCTTAGGGGAGAGTGATCCAGTTTTTGGGTGCTAGGTGTTGGAAGCTCGCACCCCCTTCTTTGGCTCGTTTGTAAGATGGCACGTAGATCTGGTTGGTGAGGTGAGACCTCGTGGGTCTGGAGGAGGTAACTGGAGTGATCCTGTCAGATAGGTATCTGGGGACAGCGGGGAATTATGTGAGAGGCATTTGTGTGTGATTGCAAGGGTCATGAATAAGATGCGCTCTCCAACCGGTAGCCAACGTGCCTCTCTCCTAGTCTGAGAAATGTTCTCCCTTTTAGAGCTGCTCAGAGCTGCCCGAAGGGTATTGCCCTGTGTGACGTATGGCTTTTTAATGTTTTTGGCACAGGCACCTAAGAAGAGGGCATTGCAGTAGTCCACGTTGGTGCCTACTATAGCCCTGGAGATGTTAAGGCAGTTATTGGTAGATAGGAATGGTTTGACAGCGTTGATAATTTTGGTGGTGAGTGCAGCCGAGGAGGCAATGGCACTGACCTGGCATGACATGGATAACGAGGATTCGAGGAATACTCCTAGCGTTTTGACTGAAGGTGATACTGCGATAGGTGTGTTGTCAATATTGAAGGTAGCGTATAGAGGAGTTTGCTGAGGGTCTCTTTGGTGCCTACCAGGAGGATCTTAGTTTTGTCTCCATTAAGACATGGGCCGTTTGCTGCCATCCATATCTGTATGGCTGCATAGATGTTGGCGAGGGCTTCTGAGTCTTGTTCATACTCTCCTGTGAGTGGGAGAAGAACTTGTGTATCGTTGGTGTAGGCCATGCCGCGATGATCCAAGTAATTGAAAAGGGGGAGGGTGAAGATGTTATACAGTGTAGGTGCTGTGAATGAGCCCTGCAGGACTCCACAGTGAATGGTGGTGGGATCAGCTCATGCAGAATCAGAAAAGACCCTTAAGTCTTCTTTTGAGGAAGGACTTGTGGGCAGAATTTTTAAGTTGTTTGCAGAGGATGTCGTGGTTGAAGAGATCAAAGGCAGCCGATAAGTCAAACAAAAGGAGAAGTGCCGGTTTCCCTTTGTCCATAATGTCACCAAGTTGTATTTTGAGATCCAGTAGAGCCGATTCTGTCTCATGGCCCGGTCTGAATCTTGCCTGTCTTTTGCCTAGGATGCAGTTTTCTTCTAGGAATTGCTGGATTTGGGTATATGCAACCTTGTCCAGGATTTTGTTATTGGGGTCCAGCGAGGGTTTTTTCAAAAGTGGGCGATCCCAAGCTTCTTTTAGACTATCAGGGGCAGAGTTGAATTTGAAGGGGGCATTGATGAAAGTTTTGAGAAAAGACGCAAGGGTGTCTGCACATTCTTTGACCAGCTTGGCTGGACATGCATCACCTTTGCAATTGGAAGGTTTAATATTCCTCATGATGCCTAATATTTCAGATTCGGTTACTTCTCTGAACGAGAAGGGTTTTATGTCTTTGGTAGCAATGTGGGATTAAGTCTGAATGTGTTTAGATGGGTTGTTCTGATAGGCATGGATCTTTTGTTGCAGGAGATCAATTTTGTTAACAAGGCCTGTTTGAACATTGGTACAGCAGGCTTCAGAGTGTTGGTGACTTGTGTGGACAGTTCTTTGAAGAGTTCTCTGGATTCGGAGGTGGTGTTGGTGATCCTATCATTGTAGGAGGAGGATTTAGCTTTAACTATAGCTTGCTTGTATTGCTTTGCTAGGGTTTTATACGTGATGAGCGTGTCGTCCTGTGTGGAGTTTTGCCATTTGTTCAAGGCTTTGTGCTTTAAGGCACACACTTCTTTCAGTTCTGAGGAGAACCAGTGTTTTTATTTTCTTTGCTTTTTTGCTCTCTAACAAGGCGATGGTGTCCACTGCGGTTTTGAGCAGTGTTTTTGCTAGGGCCTTTGTTGGACTGTGTGGTGGTGTTGACTTTGGTATCCTTGGGTGGCGCAGGAGGAGTCAATGAGAGGGTTAAGTGAGTGAGTTTCCTGAGTCTTAAACTGAGTTGTTGTTGTTGGTTGGCGGCCTAGTGATGGTAGCTGTAGGTACATGTGCAAGGCGTGAGCAATGGCGTCGTGGTGGAGTGTATTTGGAGCAGTGGTTGTGTTGGGTGGTCATGTTGCCCGATGGGTTGTGGATGGGCAACTGGGTTTTGTGGAAAGTGGTAGAAGGTTATGTGGGTTTGGAGAAGGAATGAAGGTTGGAAGGAGGTAGGTGGGATGTTGGTGTGTGGTGGGAGTGCTGTGGGTAACATGGTGTGTTCAGGGGTGGTAGATGTCTGGTGAGGCTGACGAGCACTGTGAGCTTATGGGTAATGGAGCTGGTTTCAATGCTCGTAAGACAGGCAATAGGGACAAGGCAGTCAGGCGAGGTACAATACGGTAGATGCAGGCTAGGCACAATACAGTAAAAAGGCACAGTAGAACACAGTAGTACGGCCTGGTCAGTACAGGCAATAGGGGTACAGCACAGTAAATGCAGGCGATAGAGCAACCAGGCTAGGAAAGTTTAAGTACAGCACAGTAGACTGCACAATAGTACTCAGCAGTACGGTCCAATAAATGCAGGCAATGGGAGTACAGCACAATAGATGCCGGCATTGGGGCAATCAAGTGGCTCCAATATTTAACTTTAGCCGCTGGATCAGGATTTATGCATGGGGTCACATAACCGAACGGCTGATTTCATACTGTGTTAGGTGTACGGTCAACATTCTGTGGTGTAAATATGACAATTTCTATTGTTAATTGATGGGGCAGAGTTTCGTGCAGCACCTCCCGGCTCCGACGGGTTTGGGACAGGGAGCCTTGTGCAGTGGGCCTTAGGCAGTTGGGCTGGCTTCCGCCTGCCAGCGGCTACAATTGGGTGATGTAGCTACGGCGAGCACGGTTGCCTAGCAACATAGTAAACAAATGCAACGGGCGCACAGTGGCCATTTTAGCATCAGCTGAGAAGGCAAATGGCTGACGCTTCATTCGTGGAACGTCGTAGGGATCTGGATCAGGCAGTATTACGGTGATGGTGAGCTAGTAAGCCGCATCGGGGTGGTAATTCATGCAGGCTCTGGTGATGTAAAATGCAGGGTGCAGATCACTGGATTGATGGGCAATCGTGTTGTGAAACACGTGGTTGGCATGCAGAGCGCATGGCCCTTGTTTGGGCAGCAGAGCGAGGCGTAGGGGCTCCTGCCCTTCTGGAGGCTGTGGTTGCACTTATCCTCTTTGATAACTGTTTGGCAATAAGTGCTTATTGTTGCTGGGTTGACCTAGGGGCTTCCCTTTTTTCTTTCTCTGGCTAACCTTGTGAGAACTACAGTTCCCAAGGGTAGAAAGGATCTTTGGATCCCTTTTACATTTTTAGGTGAGACCAGCAACCCCCACCTTATGTGGAGTGCTGGGGAGATACTGAGTATCCCCTTTCTTGTTTTAAATATAACATTTATATTACAAGGGCAAACTTAACTTTAATGGCTGGTGGCAGTGAATATTTGTATTAATTCAGTACACCTTTACTGCAGGCTATTTGCAGAGCCCCGGTAAAGGCACCCATGGGTGCTCATTTTACCAAAATGGCCCCTGTCTTTTAGCATTTCTTGTCCTTTCTTGTTCCTTCCTCTGACATCCAGGGCAGGAAATTATTTATTATTTTTATCTTTGGCGGGAGTCTTGTGTACTCCCCGCCCAGGCTCCAAGAGTGTCTCTGAAGTTAGGGAGAATACACAACTCTGCATTCTTTTGTCTTCCAGCCTAAATGTGAGAATCCAGTTCAAACTGGAAGGCTGGCTGTCCTCGAAGGATTGACCTCCACACACAACCCCCTGAGTCCCCTCCCCCAAGTTTAAATGTTGCAAGGCTGTTTGGCTGGGTTCCTGCATAAGTCTGATCCTGGAAGCTGAAGAAATAGTTGACCGCTGGAATCAAAACCAAAGGGGAAGATGAAGAAACCACAGCTAGCGATTTCCAGTGACTGGAGAGCCTGCTGTAGCTCTTCCTTCCAATCGACCTGGGAACTCCGAAAACGACGACCCAGACCAAAAGCCTGTTGGGACCCACTAGACTCGAAGGCCTGCATTTTGAGCCATCCCATGCCGTGCTGCGACTTTGCGGGGCTCAGATAGCCCGGGACCTTGATTCATTGTGCGGTGCACAGTCTTCCAAATCTTGCTGAAGCCTTTTGGGCATCCTGCTGTATCTCCAGAGGCACGATTACAGTCTGAAAAGTCACCTCACCAGAGTGCTGGACCTTGCATACGATATGATATGGCATTTATAACGCGCCTATACACAAGTGTTTCAAGGCGCGACAAGGCCAGGGAGGGGAACAAAGGGAGCACAGACAACGATCCTACTAGGCCATGTGTCATTCAGATCGTGCAAGTGCATAGGAAGGGGAGGGAGGAGAAGTGCAGGGAGGGGTGGGGGGAGGACAGTGCAGTACATGGGGTAGTAGGAAAACAAAATAAACAATAAGTACGGCCAGCAGGTGGCAAGTGTAGGGTTAAGTGCAGACATTAGGTGTCAAGTGCTGGTAAAGGGACTGTAGGGATACAGGAAACAGTCCCCAAGTGCGGGGGATGCTGGGAAGGCAGTGCAGGAGTGCGACTGGCGGGGAGGGAACCTGGGCCCAAGATCAGAGGGTGACCAGGAACCAGTGCAATTTCAGTGTCAGCCAGGAAGACAGCAAGGGAGAGGAGGAGAAAAAGCAGAAGCAAATAGAAAGGTTTTGAGGTGCTTCCGGAACCGCAGATGATTCTCCAAGTTTCAGGGAGGCTTTTCCAGAGGGAGGTCCCAGCCGAAGAAAGAGATGCCACCAACACGTTGCTTGGAGAAGCAATTGACCCTGAGGGAGTTTGAGGTGGATGAGCGAAGAGCTCGAGAAGGAAGGTATTTAGGGAGAGGGAGTTGAAGGTATTGAGGCCCCAGAAGGCCTTGTGGGCGATGCAGAGGGTTTTGAACTTAATCCTCGCAGCCACTGGGAGCCAGTGCAGAGATTTCAGTCCTGGAGAGATACGATCCCTGGGCTTGAGGCCAAGGACAAGTCTCGAAGTCCTGTTCTGGATAAGTTGCAGAGGGCAAAGAGTAGAAGCAGGCAGATTTAGAAAGCGGCTGTTGCAATAATCCGGCCTAGAGAGAACCAGAGTTTTGGAGACCGAGAGCTTCTGGGGAAAGGCGAGGAAAGGAAGACTACCTCCTGAGGAGGTGCAGCTGGTAGTGTGACTTCTTAGAGATGTCACAGATGTGAGGAGAGAAGGAGAGTGTAGAGTCGAAGATGACCCTGAGGTTTTTGCCATGCAGGTGGGAACAGGAAGAGGGCCAAGAGAGGCCGGCCAGAGAGCTACAGGAAAGGCGGGAGCAGGTGTGCCAATGAGGAGAATCTCAGTCTTACTGGCATTAAGGCAGAGGTGATTGTCGGCACGCCACTCTTGGCTAGCAGACACAGTCAGAAATGAGGGAGGTAGAAGAGGAGGCTGAGGGTAGCCTGAAAATGAGCTAGGTGTCATCCGCATAGCACTGAAAGTTTGGGCAGAGAGCAGCGATCCGGTGGGCCAGGAGTGCCAGGTATAGGTTGAACAGCCAGGGAGAGACCCCTGGGGGACACCACAGGTAGAGAAGAAGATAGCAGAGAGGAAGGACCCAAGTTGGACCTGGGAGGGTCGGTCAGAGAGGAAAGAAGTCAGCCACGCCAGAGCCTGACCAGTGATACCCAGGTTATCACCGAGACGGTTGAGCAGGATGGCATGGTTAACAGTGTCAAAGGCAGAAGAGAGATCAAGCAGAATGAAGACGCAAGGGGTGTTGGGGTCAAGGTTGGAGAGCAGGTATTCACGGATGTTCAGGAGAGCCGTTTCCGTGCTTCTGGCATCTCTGAAGCCAGACTGATGGTCATGAAGACAACCAACGGATTTAGTGTGGCGATTAAGCTGGGAGATGGCCAGTTTCTCCAGGATCTTTCCCAGGAAGGGAGTGATGGAGATTGGGCGATAGTTGGCTGGGCAGGAGGGGTCGGCAGAGGGTTTCTTAAGAGGGTGCATAAGGGAGTGCTTCAGGAGGGATGGGAAGACGCCAGTGGCGAAGGAGTGATTGCAGAAATCAGCTAGGGCAGGTGCCAGGGAGTCAATGTGGTCCTTGATAGTTTTGGTGGAACAGGGGTGAACCTGTTTCGACGAGACTTTCATAGATCGGACTTGTCTAGAAACCTCGTCTGCGGAGAACAGGGGAAAGGCAGAGAAGGAGGGAGGAGAGGTGGCTGCAGAGAGGCCAGAGGAAGAGCAGGGAGTGGAGGGAGGAGGGGGGATAGGACAGGGAGGACAGAATCCTGAGTTTTAGAGATGAAGTGAGAAGCCAGTGCCGTACAGAGGGACTGGGAGGGGACAGGGGAAGTAGAGAATGTGTCGGGATTGGCCAGTTCCTTGCAGATTTTAAGAGTTTGTCCGAGTTGTTAGATGCCGCAGAGACGCGGGCTTGGATATACGCTCTTCTTGGTTAGGGCAGCGAGCCGGTATTGCCTTTGCAGCAGGTGGCAGGCCAGTTTGTCAGAGGATGTACATGAAGTATACCATTTCCTCTCGGCCACCCTACACTTGCGGTTTAGGATGGCGAGGTCAGAGTCGTACCAGGAGTTGCACTTCACTTTGGGCTTCAGGCGGATTCTCATGACAGGGGCAAGGATATCAAGAGTATCAGATCTAGCAGAGTGGAGCGTGGAGAGGGCTTTGTCAGGATGAGTCAGCCAAAGTGGGGGGGAGGGGGGTGAGAAAGTGGCGGCGAAAGCCTCAGCTGACACGCGCTTCATGGGTCGGATGACCGAGAAGGTGGTTGGCAGTGATGGAAGTGGCTTGGCCTGAGGGGTAAGGAGGGTGAGGTGGGAGGAGAGGAGAAAGTGATCACTCCAGGAGAGAGGAGTGGTGAGAAGGACAGAGAGGGGGAGGTCTGAGGAGATCAGAACATCAAGAGTGTGCCCTGCAGAATGAGTTGGGCAAGAGGAGAGAATAGTGGGTGAGAGAGAGTTGCAGAGGTCGCGAAAGAGTCCAGAGGGAGGACAGGCGGCATCCAGGTGGATGTTGAAGTCTCCAAGGAGGAGGAGTTTAGAAGTTTTTTTTTTTTTATTTATCATTATTATTATTGTTTTTAATTTTTTTTGTTGGCAGAGGCATACAACAAGCACACACATCAGGGTGGTCATATACATTTAATATACACATGACAGAACACGACATACACAATAAAATCACTATACCCGGAAAAGAGCCAATAAGAATGGAGGTTGTAATGCACTGCTACACAGAGATACCATCCTCCGGGCCTGCGCTCTCAGATGAGCTCCCCTCCTGGGTGTGAAGGTAACTGTTGAATGCGATCCATATGTTCTTGGGACGTGAGCGAGTAGGAAGCACTTCGAGGAATTCCTCCTCACAGTTCCGGGCCAGGTAAGCAAGTTCAACCATTCTAATAGAAAGTAGATGTAAGGTTATTTTATTCACCTGTAAGTTGGCTATATTGTCCAGTTGGGTTACTAAGTGATTTCTTGCTGAGCGTCACGGTAAAACTGCTAGGGTTTACTACCCTTGTATTACTGAAAGTAACTATTGGATTGACTTCCCTAGAACTCTGGTTAGGTGTCCCAAATTAAGTTATATGCTTTGGTCTGTGTATCTTCAAGCATAGTGTTGTGTGTTTCAATAATGTGTTTATATGATCTGTGATGGTACTTATTTCCCCCAAGATGTATCTGGGCCTACTTGTATTTAAATAAACCATTTATTTGTACGCTATGTAGTGTTTGTGTTTATTTGGACCATTTGTATTACAATTTCTTTGTACTGATTCTACAGCCCTCTCTTCCCTCCTAGGATAAGCCTGGCTGCTCTGTCTACGGTACCCTGAACTCGGATGGTACAGCTTTATACTAGTGGAGTCTTTTACTGCCTCAGTTGAATGCTTTTACTAAGCCCTTAGTAGAACTTCATCTTCCCCCATCAAGTCTCCCCGGCATCACAATGGGAGTGGTGGAATTTGGATTTTATCAGACGCTCAGTGGATACCACCCTTTATTCCTGCTAGAAAAGTGCAGTCCTTTGTAACCTTCCTCTCCATAAACCGGTGCTGTGTGGGCACTCTGGCTGCTGCTTTATGGTAGTGATGGGTTCAGTATCCTCCTTCTTGGCAAATCAAAGCCATAATGCCCAATGTATAACCAGTTGTTCCATTTAAATTGCTAGTTATTTTTTATTACTGGTCATTGATAGGGTGATATGATATGTCACTTATAACGCACCTGTACACAAGTGTTTTTAGGCGTGACAAAACAAGGAAGGTGGGGACAACGGGAGGACAAGACAAACAATCCTACTAGGGCTTGTGTCATTCAGATTGTGGGAGTGCAGGAGGGGAGAAGTGCAAGGGGGAGGGAGGGAGGAGAGTGCAGTGAGCAGAGCTCAAGTAAGGGCCGCTGGGGTGATCGGCTGCAAATTTGTGGTGCAAGGAGGCAGGGTGCTTTAGGGTTGCAGATACAGTTCTTAAGTGCGTGGTAGGCCCTGAGGCAGTGCACAGGGCTACTGGACATCAAGGAGCCTGTGCCCATTTAGTTTCAGAGGCTGGCCAGGTAACCAGTGGGGGGGGGTGTGTGATATAATATATATATATATATGCATGCTGATCCAGAGAGATATGCTGATCCAGAGAAAGATCCTACCTCCCCTTCTGCCTGGAGAACTCAGAGTTGCAGGTAGATGAGCAGAGGGCTCGAGATGGAACATGCTTAGGAAGGGAGAGTTGGATGTTGTGTTGTCCCCAGCTCCAGAAAGCCTTGTGGACAATGCAGAGGGTCTTGAACTTGATCATTGCAGCCAGCAGAGAGCTTTCAGGGCTGAAGAGATGCAATCCCTGGGCTCGGTGCCAAAGAAGTCTCGCAGTCCTGTTCTGGATTAGTTGCAAATGTCGAAGAGTAGAGGCAGGCAGATTTAGAAAGAGGCTGTTGCAGTAGTCCAGCCTAGAGAGAACCAGGGCTCTGTCACTGGTGACAGTGAGCTTCTGGGAGAAAGTGAGAAAAGGAGGAATACCGCTTGGGATGTGCAGCTGGTAGTGGGACCTCTTGACGTCCGTGATGTAATGTGATGTGAGGAGAGAAGGAGAGGGTGGAGTCGAAGATGACACCAAGGTTTTTTGGCTACCCGTGGCTTCCATCAGGAGGGTGTGCTGGCGCAAAAAATAAAAGACCAATGCACTAATTGAAGTAAGGATTTGATGAGCTGGAGATACAAGCAGCTCCTAGAGTGCCGCAAATCTAACTTCTACAAGAGCTACAAACATAATTTGATATGACCCATTATTATATTGTCTTTTGCAAGTGTTCCATTACACACAGATATGTGTTTATGGTACCAGATGGCCTAGGCGTCAAAGGTAGCTGAGGGTGTCCAGTCAACCAGGCTCTCCTAGGCTGTAACCGAAGCTAACTGGCTCCCAGCAATTTCAAAACCTGCAACTAGAAGTGAGTAACTTACTACAAGACAGGAATAACCAGGCAGTACACTTGAGAAAAACAAATTGATGCCCAGCTCTTAGTAGGCCTCGATAGGGTTCCTGTGCGAGATTCCAATGTGAGCCTCCCTGCACAGTGTACGCAGACACGGATGCAGGTAAGTTCCCCTGGTGGATAGAACTAGCCAACCAGACAGACGTAGATACGTGGTTTTCATTTTCTGAAAAATGACGCTCATAATAGACATGGACAAGGCGCCAACAAGGTTGGGCTGGGTGCCCCACTGTATTTGATGGGTGGATGACTGATTGCATAAGTGATAAAGAAATCGGTCCTGAAGAAGATGACTTCAAAAATATGTCATTGAAACCGGTCGACCAGAAACTATGCAGATATCTCTAAGTCATGCGAGAGACATGCCTGAAAATAATAATTACAAACTACCAGTGCCTAGATGACACGAGATTGGTTTTAGTTTTATTTGTTTTCCCAATTGATTCTTCTTAAAAAAGCAATAACGGTTATTGCGAGAAATATGTTGGTAAAGTAAGCAGTTAAACGTATTAAATATGAAGGATAACCTTGACAAGAGTTTTCACTTTCTTTCCCATTTTAAGCAATTTTTATGGTTTGGTAAATCATATGGCAGTGTACCATTTATCAAATATTCCCACGTGAACTGCTCTACCACTGTTTCAGCAATGGGACTGGTTCCCAGATTGTGCTTTTTAGTGAGAATGTGTTTGTTCCATTGTAGTGATAGGGCTAGTTTACACTTCTCCCTATCCTGTTAGATAGGCGGCACACCACCATAACCTAGGGTGAGTACATCCTGGAGGGATAGGGCGTTCTTCCGGCGAGGGTGCGGATTAGGGAAGACAATAGTTTTTGAAAAACCATTTGAGAGTCAATGACCGTGTACCCGTCCTAGTTTTGTGTGATATGTTGATGTCGATATAACCGGAAGGTCTGTAACCCATACGAGGTGTATTTTTCGTAGACATGAACTAAGAGTAGTATATGCAGTTCTTAGTAGGAACAGTCTATGCATATACAGTATACATAGAAAAAAGGTCAGTATTTCCTCTTAGCTAAATATCAGCAGCATTATACCCCACTAAGGCACAACAAATGATTTTATAAGTAAATTCTATTTTGAAATGGCTTGCGGTTAATGTGGCACCATCATATGTCAATTGTCTTATGTTCCACTTTGAATTCCATCACATTCTTCTCCATTTGATTTGGCACAATTATCTTTGATACAAGGAAAGATTCATCAATCATATGTTTGGAGTCTGCTGTGGCTCAAGACCATACTGCCTGATTTTTGTAGTCCATCTCATATGCTGGGTCAGGGCTACAATTAAAAGTTGCTTGCCAGGCATAATGAGATACTCGCCACAATAATATTATGCATACAGACTGCACACAACATCTTACTCCACAAGAATCAATTATCCTTAGCCAGTAGCTAGTACAAATGTTGTACTCTGTAGATCCTACAGAGTGTTCTTTTGATGGAGGCACATCAGACATGCACTTGTTTGTTATGAAAGTAATCCAAATGGTTTTGTTACTAAAACCATTTACAGTAGTAATCTTTTTACATCAACTTAGTTTTTATCCACCCAGCTGGATCAAGAACTTAGCTTACAGTCCATTCCTCTGAGTGAAGAGTAGTAAACCTAATGAACAGTGCTCCAGTGAATTAGACAATATGATTAGTATATTCTTAAACTATGACTACTGCTGAAGAATGCATGCTATCAAAGAACGGGTACAAGCACAAACCACAGAAACCCAATGTAGCAAACCTGATCATATATGTTTCAAAATACTGTACAAAGAGTAGTAAAATGCAGTCATACATACACCTTTGCATTTCCTGAGATCAGACAGCAAATTGGACTAACAATTCCATTCATTACCATTATTCTCTTACAAGCGTATCAATAACTTGAGTATCAGTTACTATGTACAAAAGTTGACAGAAAAGGTAATATTGCCAGGAGCACTAGGGTCTGGACTTTTCCTGTGTTTGCATTGTACCAATTGTAACAATGTGATGAAAGATGCAATAGTGTACCACCCTAGAATAGATGGAAAAACTGTTTTTAAAGTACTTTGCAACTGGCAATCCAAACTCTGTAATGGCAAGACATTGTCACGAACATGGACATACAAAAATCCAGTATTTAGTTTCAGATATTGGAAGTACTATGTTCACAACATGAGAATATTCATAATGTAATGAGCTGCAGAGAAGGATACTGGATTGATACATTGGACTCTGTTGCTTCAGGGGGATGAATGAAGAGTGTAATGAATCATGTTTTCTATGATTTGATAATAAGTTTGTTTCTGCATAGTTCAGGATGCTCACCTACTTGTTTCTTCAACTACTTTTATAAATTCCCAATTACTAATTTCTTCCTGTACATCGAGCTTTGCATATTTATTATTATTTTAGTTTTTGTTATTTTTCTGTTTCCCCTTCTAATAGCTTATCATCCTATTATCACACTTTTTCTTTATTTTCCACGCATGTACCTTTCAGTGACTTTGTCAGATTCTTTGTCTGAGAGAATCGTCATGCACTCTGTTTACATTTCAGTTTTGGGCATATGACATCATTGTTCCGTTATTAAATCACAACATAAATCTACATGCTTCGAAAGAATGTTTTAGACTGCATTTATTTTTCGTTGCCACAATCCGCTTTTTCTTTGCTTTTGATTAAAACCTATTATGCACCGGTTTTCTCCTATTGGTGAGAATTGAACATATTTTCACTTTTGTTCCTCTCATACCAATGTAAATTACCTATATTAAGATGTGTCAAAAACAAACATACTCACCGTAGTGACTAAATATACTCCAAGTCCCTAGTGACTAATGTACTCCTAGTACACAGTCCCCTTTCCTTCAAATTTGTGAGCTATTTCGTCCTTTAAGACGGGACTGGAGCAATTTTTGATAGCATCAAAAAATATTGTACATCTTTTAATTTTATGCAGGACCAGTGTTGTGGCTTTAGCCCTGCCTTGCTGAGCCCCGCCCAATATGTTGCCCTATCACCAAGGTCGGTAGACATATTAGCAATATGAGGGAACTTTTTAGAAGGGAAGGCAGGTGGGCGTATGGAGGAAAGGGGACTAGGAGTATGTTGGTCACTAATGCAAGTAACTTTGTTTTACTTCTACGTTTCGTCCACTTTCCTCCATACTTGTGGCAGTTTTACAAGCTTTAAAAGGTCCTAGCAAGCAAATCAGAAACTCATACCTAAGGGCTAGGTTGAACCTTCTACACACTAAAGAAATTCTATTCATCAGAGGTTTCGCCTCTAACGACCTGTGTAGATTTTGCAACAAAACAGGTACAGTCGAAACTGTGAGACACCTTCTACTGTTATGCCCTGAACTGTCCTCTAAAAGAATGACCCACATGGGACACCTCCTTAAAAACAGATGGTGCAGGGAAGAAGACTATTGGTAGAATATTTTGATGTCGGGTGACAACACCAAAACAGTAATAGCAGTCGGACAGTTCTTTCAGAACATAAACTTGGCAAGAGAGGAAACAATCTGAAAACAACTTAGGAAAGCAAATCATAGCAAGGATAACAAAGGACACTAAAGGATCAAATGGTAGAACATATTTTACCTCTTTTGTAAAAACTGGGGGAAAAAAACAGTTTAATCAAATAAAGAAAAAAAAAAGAAATTTGATGTATAAACTGGGTGGATGGAAAAACTCCCTTACTCAAAGACGTCCCTAAAAATAGCCTGACCGAACTGAGCATCCGCTCATGAGCCAAGGTTGAGGCAATAGTGTGGAAAAGCTGTGGGAGAGGCGCAAGTGGCCACCTTTGTGATGGTTTGCCAAGGAATACATTTTTGAAAAAGCTACTGCAGCAGCTCTGCCCCGGTCCAAGAGTGCATAGGTGCCCTGGGGCATTTGGGATTCTTTAAAGGAATGTGTTCCTTTCGGATTTCCAAATATGACAAAGAAATGAGGAGTTCTCTCATTCTTGAGAGCCCTCCTAACGTCAAGTATGTGAAGGACCTGCTCGGCGTCTGACGCCGGGTCTGGAAAAAACACTGGTAAAGAAATAGACTGATTAATAGAAAGTCTGAAACAATCCTCAGTAGAAAGGAAGGGTGCATACGGAGCACTTCCTTGTCCTTGGGGAACGCCAGAAGTGTTCTTCAATAGAAAGAGCCTGCAGCTCTCCTTTCCTTAATAGCGACCAGAAAGGCCACCTTCCAAGTGAGCAGTTTCAACTCCACTGTCGCCATATGTTCAAAAGGTTTCTGATGGCCTGTTGAGCACCACATTAAGGTACCATTTGGCTTCAGGCGGCTTGAAAGGAGAAAACCGGTACAGTAGGCCAGCGCAATTCCGTTTTATTACTGTATTCATGAGGGTGAACGAACATGAGTCAGTGCTAAGGTAAGCCTCGATGTCGGACAGGTATGTTCGACAGGAATATATATGAATGCGTGTTAAAGCCATGTCTGATATGAAAGGACGCAATTCATTGAGGCCTGGGGAGCATCAACCTGTTTAGCTAGGCACCAGTGACTGAAACAGAGCCACTTGCTCTTCTATTGAGCTTGTGTGGAAGGTTTGCATGCTGTTTTGATGATGTGCATATTATCCTCCGTAGGATTGAACTGTGCTAGGGACTTGACCTCAGGAACCAGGCTGCCAGGCTGAGTGATCGTGGGAGGAGTGCCAACTCACCCATTCTGGTGCATGAGATTGGGAATCTCTGGCAACTGGATAAGATGGCGTACTGATAGATGTTTTAGCTCGGAGAACCCAAACTGTCTGGCCACCATTGAGCTATGAAGACTATAGTGCAGTTGTGCACGCTCCTCCGTTTTAGCAAAGCCTGATGGATCAAGGGGAGAGGTGGAAAAGTGAACACAGACATCCCATTCCATGAAATCTCCAGTGCATCCCCAAGGGAACCCAGACCCCGGCCCGCCCTAGTGGCATAAAGCAGAGTTTCTTGTTGGAGAGTGTTGCAAACAAATCTGCGGTCCGAGTCCCTCACTCGTAAAAGATCTGGGACAGTAGGGTTAATTCCTACTCGTGGGTTGCTACCAACTGAGTCGGCCGCTATTCTCTCGTGGCCTGAGATGTATACCGCCTGCAGCCAAATACCGTTCTGCACTGCCCATTCCCAAATCTGAATGACTGAACGAGAAGCAGAGATTTGGTCCCGCCCTGCTTGTTCACGTAGAACATCGCAACAGAGTTGTCAATCCAAACAACCCTGTTGGAGATACTGGGGAGTAACGCGTACAAGGCATGAAAGATTGCTAGAAACTCGAGGTAGTTGATACAGTTGCTGTTTAGGGCAGTCCATAGGTTGAAAACCTGCAAGTGGCCCAACGTTGCGCCCCAGCCAAGCAGGGAAGATTCTGTTAACGTGACCAGAGGAGAGGGATCCAAGACTGGTGTCTCCTCTGAAAGATTGGTGCAGTCCAACCCCCAGCTGGAATCAACTGAGAGTCTGGATCCTTTGCTTGGGACCAGCTCTGACTGTGTGTTAACTGTGTGCATCTCATTTACATCGAACGGAGGGAGGGCTAAGAAATGGGACATAGGAAGCCATTAGCCCTAGGAGCCTCTGAAACCACCACGCTGACCTATAGGTGGAAATGAGGAAAAGGGGAACATGTATTAAATCCCTTATCCTGTCTTTGGTCTAAAAATGTTTGGCACTGACATTGTTCATTTTGAAAATCCAAGAAACTCGGGTCTTGAGACCATCATTGATGATTTTCTCCAGTTCACCGAGAGTCACAGCTTGAACAGCAGTAGTAACTGCATGTGTGCCACTGCTGTACGGGAGTATGGGAACAATGATTCCTGAGAAGCCAGACTGCCAAATATAGATAGACGTGGATTCCTCAAAGCCTTAGGAACGCTGCTATCACAGCCAGCATCTTCATAAAAACTCTCAGCACTGAGCTCAAACCGAAGGGGGTAGAGGGGCGGACTTGCTATGGAAAATCTTCACACGTTCTACAACCCTCAAGTCCAGAAGCTTCTGAACCTCGGCACAGAGAGAGGGGGACCATGTTTGCTGTAAGCGAAGACTGGATGCAGAAATTACTGGAAGGGGAAGGCGGAAAACTGATGCAGAGACATGGTATCCCCCTTTCTGGACTTGTTTGTATTTTGTTTAATGGTCGAGACTATTCCCATTCTAGAGTTGGGGCCAGTTAGGAATTCTACCCACCCAATCAAACCTCCATAATAAATGTTTTCAAAACTTATATCGGTTGTATCTTTCTACTATTGATACCATGCCAGGGTACTACTTCTACCATGCTTATATGGTCAGATTAGGACTTTTGGGCACAGTACGGAGGACGCTCTTTTGTTTCAACATCCAGACCTAGACCGTCCTTAGTTTTGTTGAGGCAGGGAAACCCCCCATACATTTAGGGATGGAGAGGACTTTCTCCAACCCTCTGTATTATTTTCTGAATTAAGTCTATACAACCAACAAACATGCCACTTTGTCTGAGCCTTATTCTTGACTCCTTGCATATGGTGTCAGGAGTGATATCCGGCTCAGGTAATGCAAACTGGGGGACCCTTAGTGAACGGGTTTCCAATCAGACTGTAGGCACCGAAGAATCTATTAGATTTGGCTAGCAGTCGAGAAGAAACCTTGCAACTAGGAAACTGGCTATTACTCCCTACAGACCTTGTTTTAGCATTAGTTATTTACCTGTATATTTCTCCAGCATTAGTATCTTTCCTAGATACATGCTGAAATATTCCCCATCGTCTGACTGTGAATCTTCGGTAATTTAGGAAAAAGCAATTCAGATTGCCTATTAGGCCTGTGAAAGGCATTCACTTGTGTAGCCTGTGAGGGGTCAGAAATGAGAGGCATACACAAAGTTGTAATGTTTTCAACAATAGACATTTTATTAAAATAGAAGGGTTTGTATGAAGGACTTTCTGTCTCTATACTAAAGAGTTTCCCTCCCTATGAAATAAAAACTAAAGATCAGTCTGTGTCTTGTCGTTAAATTTAGGTAAACTGTCCTTGTGTCCAAAACATCTGACCCTCGCCCTAAAACCAAAAATGTGCAAGGTAAATGTCTCTGCTTTAGATTCAGCAAAAAGTGTGTAAAAACTAAATATATAAAACCGACAAAACAATCCTTTTATCTGGGGTTGAGTCCCTTCCCCTGAAATGTCTCAGGTACAATATTAAAAGTAACGCCGATTTTTTTTTTTTTTTTTTTATTTATTTTTTTTTTTTTTTCTTCAAGTGTGGCAAAAATGTGTCTTTCACATAACAATTCCTTAAGGATAAGTGTCTTTTTCCAACAATGGTGTTTTAAAGTATGGCAAAAGGGTGTCTTCTACCCAGCAACTTAAGTGATGCTGGTTTAACACTCTCTTAAGGATGATGATAAAAATGTCTTTTCCAAGCAATGGTTCCTTAAGAGTAGTAGAAATGTCTTTCACACAACACTTAAGAGTGACAACACTTTCTTAAGAGTGATGAAAATGTATCTTTTGCCAACAATGGTATTTGAAAGGATGGCAAAAGTGTCTCTTCTACACAGCAACATGTAAACGATGGTCTCCTGGCATACTCCCCTGCCAGGAATCCCCCTATGGGTTTTGTAGATCTCCTGGTGTACTCTCCTCCCAGGTATCTTTACCGCAAAAGCATGCGGCTAAAGGCACTTCTATCACCAGGTCTTCTTGTATCTTTCAGTTCTCTTTAAGTATAGCACAGTTGTACTTCTTCAATGTTCATACTTTATTTGCTCCAGCTGTTACTTGTTCCAACTTCCCCCCATATTGACATTTTATATATGTAGACTTGTTCATGTTTTGTTAACTTTGCTGTTGATTTTCATTGTCTTGTGGCAATACTTTTGACATCACATATATGAAGATTTGTACAGATCTTGCTTTTCAACTTCTTTGTTGGTGTTAAATTGCTTATCACAACCTTTACTCAAGGTTTCCCCATATCGACCTCCCGTATATGGAGACCCGTATACATTCTGTCTTGCTAGATTACTTGCTTGATATTCAAAACTAGTATTCAATTGTTTGTACACCAGTCGGTATGACTCGGAGCTCCCAATACTCCTGGGCAGACTCACTGTTGTTTTCTGGCGTTTCTATTTGGTGCGTATGGCTGCAGCAAAGTCCTGGCTGCAGGAAAGCGGTTCATGCTCTGCAGACCCTTTTGCAGTTTTCCCGTCGGCTTCTCCTTCACCCGCTGGTTGAACTGCTGCTCTTCAGTGTGACTGCATTCCAGACAGCCTCTTTACTGCTGACGGCTTCCCAGCGGTTGTCCTGCTGTACCCGCTGTGCTTTTCCTGCTTTCTCGACTTTCTGGTCGGAAGCGCCTACCTCCTTTTTAAGGACAGTTTGCTCTCGGGTGTCTGCCTTCGGTTCTGCTTCCAACTTTGCTTGCTCTGCAGCTTTCCTCTTCATCTTCACTTCTGACTTGAAAAGGCACACCATTTTTAAATGATCCGCACAGCTGATTTCCATCACAACCAGGCTACATGTTTTGCTTGGTGTTCCTTTGGATCCCCATGAACAACTCCTTCCTAGTCCCAGTACTTGAGCTTTTATGAGAGTGGGAGTCCATAGGATTATTGTGTTTTTTTAAAGTTGTATTGCTTTGAACTTTTGTTTAAATCAAAACCATCAGCAACAGTAGGTGTTATGTACATATGAGGTGTGAATGGTATCCTGTCTTGGGTGTTTGGTAAGAAGGGGTATTCAGGTTTTACAACTGGAAGGATTTGTATAATGAGAACGTGCCATCAGGAATCTAGGAATTATAGGTTCTTCTTCACAAGGAAAGGATACTGTGTCTCTCCTGATGGGGTCGCCACATCTCCCCGGCAGCCATCTCCTCCCATGTGATCCTCCCTCATAATACCACCCCTACAGTCCGGAATGGCTGCTGCCCCTGGCCACATGGGAGGAGGCTATGGATCAGTGATGACTCCGCAGGAATCATCACAGAACGCTCTCTTAGGTTGGTTCTGTAGTTCAACCGGTAATGTGGTTAAGAGCTCGAGAGGTAGGGAATTAAGGGAAGAATTGTGATCTTTGTCACCTGTTTCTTCAGGGTTTCTGCAGTTGTGATTTCTAGGATCTCTGGATCAAAACTTTCCAGAAAGTCGGGGGGCTTCCAAGTCACCATGGGGCGGTAGGGGTAGGGGGGGATACAGGAGTCTGACATGGGTCAGGCCTCAAGTCTCAGGTGGTAGGTCAGTGGTCTGGTAAAAAGTCAACACCCACAGGATCTGTCCCCTCACGTGTGATTTGCCTCCTCTCTGTACTCCAAAGAAATAATTTTGGCTTATTTGGTGGCGAAGTGGCACCTAATAGCCAAAACTAAAAAGTGATTCTACTGTGCCTTATTCATTACAAGGTATTATCCTCAAGCTGTTTCTTATATCTAATTTAAAATGTGCCTTCTGCTGTTTGTTCGGTGCTGTGTTTCACTAGTTTACTGTAACAAAATCATGGAGAGCGAAGCCCCCCCACTCAACCTGGAGTAGGCAGCCTACCAGTGCAATGCTGAAGCCAGATTGGGTGCGGGGGAGTTTAGGGGAAAACCTGTCTGCAGCTGCCAAATATGCCTGGAGCCGTGCATCCGTATTTTCACGGACCCAATCCCTTTCAACCTCTGTCCTAGCCAGTTCTCTTGCTCTTCCAGGTGGGTCTCAAGAAACCACAGCAAACCAAATGCACCAGACTACTCGGACACCTGGAGTGGACAATAGTTCCTGGAAAGCAGCACCATTTAGAGAAACATAAGTGCCACGAAGCATCTAAGCCCAAAGGAAAAAGACCTGAGGGGGAACAGGCTTGTTTCCTGAATGGGAATAGAATAGGCTTTGACTTTCAGGAGCCAAATTTGAGACCTAACAACTATCCCATAAACCCCATTCTGGTTATAGGGGAACAACGGGGCAGCATTGGGACTAGTAAGAGCCTGCCCAAGAATAGGGGACACCTGGGAAGATTCATAAACTCCTCTTGGACCACCAAAAGTAAGTAAGAGAGAGAGAGAGAGAGAGAGAAAAAATGACCACATCAAAGATGGAGCTTGAAAAGGGTTGGGGCTCAGATAGAGATTGGCCAAGAGGGGTTCTTTTGTTTCAAAGAATGTACATGCAGTTGAAAGGCGTACACTTACTATTGTGTTTACTCAATACAATTGCACAAATAAATTTGCAAACCTAAAATCCGCTTTGTAGAAATTCTTGCATTTCTGCTAATTGATCAAAGTGAGAGGGTGAGAAGATTTCCTTTTTCCTAACAGCATAACACAATCCCAACAATACCGACTCCCAGAATTGCCCTTCCAGGTCCTCCAGAAACAAGGGAAAAAGTGTCTTACTCAGGGAAAAATGCAGACGCCAAATCGGCAAAAGCCATCTTTGCTGCATAGAAAACAAGTTAGTCTCCAAACACACTAATGCAACTAACTACTGCCCATCTATTCGCCAAACCGTCCAGTTAATATTATCTACCAAGCAGTAAACCCAATTGGTTCTCGGCCTACTATCAAGCAATAAGTAAGAACTTGCAGTTACAGTAAAGTAACTCATTATTCTCCAGCGTTGCACCTTTTAATCAATTCAGATGCTTGAAGAGAGTAACACGCAGTTGAACCACATGCATATATAGCAATACAGCGAGTTTGAAACTTGCATAAAAGCATACACTAAGTACCTCAGTGCTCTTATATGCTACAAATGTGTTGTAGTTGTCATTTATGTAGCACGTTTTACCATTTTTATAGTCTGTGCGCTGGTCGTGGGAACCCCCTCAGAGACTGAAGTCGAGAGTGTTGGAGGTCACAGCGATGGAGTAGAATGTGTGTGTACATTTGGCCAAATAAGGCTTGGGAGAGATGGCCAGGCTCCTGTAGAAAGCAACCCATGATGTCCGGCATGTAGATGGGTGCTGAATGGATTTAGGAGATGGCGTGGGTGCTAGAGACTTTTTATGTGTCAGTGTGCCTGAATTTGTCGTAGGTCTTTGCTGCATACTGATGTCGGGGGAGATGAGTTGTAGTCTGGTGTAAGAAGTCCTAAAACGATAGGGTCAAGCTGGCCTGACTTTTGTTGTAGGTCATATCTGCGTTCTACTGTGAGTGGATGGATAGCTGTGCCTGCGCTGGATGCCCATCGAAGTGATGCGTTTATACGTACCAAGAGCCCCGATGGGGCTTATCTTTGATGTTGCTGTGTTGTCAAAAAGTTTGTTGAAAAGGACCAACTTCCCTCTTAGATTCTCCTAGGCACTATTGAAGGTGCGGGGGGACGACTACTCAAGTCTTCTAAGGGCAACACACTCCAAAATGACACCTCCAAAAGGGTTGGAAAAAAGGTTCTGAAAGGTAGAATAAAAGACTGAGCGAGTGTGGAAAATGGTTCCCACTCACTCAGGAAAATCCAAGAGTCCAGCAAAAAGTGCTAGGGGACTCTCAAGTGGGGAGAATATTGCACAAAAAAGAAATTCTATCCAACATTGCATATTTCCTGTGACTTTTTCCTCTCCCCTGTACGACCCTCCTCCCTGTTTACTGTTCAGAGGGAGTCACTTGTCAATCCTTCCTTCCTTTCTTTATATGTGGGACAACGCAGGTCTTCACAAATATATTCTTTTAAAAATCAGAATGAGAAATCATTTCTGCAGTAAATTGACCCGAAACCCCCTCGGGAGTCCAAAGTACTTTGTAGTAGCTTTTGTTGTTTACACCATGAAAAGGTGTCGAAAAAATAAAAACTAAAAAAGGTGCTGAAAAACGGATTGGCTGAGAGTGGCTTTAGTAACATAAATAAGAACACTGTGCAGTGCTGCCTTCCCAGTGTGGAAGACATTAGCCAATGTCTAAAAGGACCAGGACTGACACAGAAGAGCAATGCTAGATTAAAGCACAGAGTTGGAACTGAACTCTGCTGCATTGTAACTGCCACAATTGGACTTGGAAGTGCTTGTCTGCCTTCAATGTATCTGTGTTCTGTTTTGTCAACTGAGCTAACAATGCAGTGCTTGCTGGCCACAGATCTGCATTGAAATGGTGTGCAGATGCTGAAGGTAAATAATTTGCTTTCCATGAGTTCCATTACAAGTGACCGTTAGTTCTATCCCCTGCCGAGTCGGTACAAGAATCAACTACTTGTACATTCTGATGAAGCAGGCAGACCTGCAAAACTGTATAACCGAAGCTCTGGGAGCGCACAGAGCGTTGGACCCGGCGCAAGCTGCACAAATTATGTTCAGCGAGCAGTCTATTTAAAGAATTCATATTACTTCCTCTGACAATGAGAGGTTCTATCGTCAAATAACACCCAGCGGATCTGCTCTTCATATTGTTTGTATTCATGTAGCTTGTGTTTAACCAGGAGGTTCCGCTGAGACTTGAGGCTTGTGCACACATGCTGCTCCTACTGCGGATGGGTATCACTTGTGATGTGCGTATTACACAGTTTTGAATTTGACACAATTTAGGTAACCTCAAGCAGTTGGGGGCAATTTGGCATTATTCTCCTAACGCACGGACCCTACATGGCCTCCAGCGTCAAATTTCCTTTTTCAGTACAATAGTCTCTATCATTTTAGATCCATACTGTGACTTCGAGGTTCATGCTTTTGCTGTGAAAAGCAACACACTGAATCGGATTTGTATAATGCACCTCAATGGCTCTATGGCTCTACAAGGCAGTCATCCAAAACAAACCTTCGCAAAGGAAAAGAAAATCATAAAGACAGGTTAACAAGGAATGCCAAACACTGTCCTTACTGTGTTGCTCCATGTCGGCACAGCGTCTGGAGGCTGCCCGCTCGATTCCACCTGATTATGAGGATGCGCATTCAGAGAGAACAAGCACTATATGGCACTATATGGAGGAATAAAGGAAAGAGATGGGCATGGTGCAGGTGGGATTTACAGGGGTAAAGGGTTTACCCGACCCCATTAGGCGGGGGAGATGGTGTGGGATGATGTGAGTAGAAGGGTGTACGTCTGTTGGATCCTCCTTACTAGAGAGAGATCGGTGTAAGAAAGTGCCTTAAAGAAAAATTGCCCACAGATATGCTACGTTTTTGTATGTAAAAGAACTAGTTGAAAATATCTTGCAATAAAAGGAACAGTTCATGAATCTGCTTGACGGTGCATTAACAGTAGACTTAAGCAAAATAATTTTGTGAAACACTACTTCAGAGGAATTTATGAAGAAATGTATATGAATTTAATTTTTTGGCAACAACAAATTAGTAATTCTGCTGAAACATGCTTGTTTCTTGTACTTTTAGTCTCCCTTTAATAGCAAACCTGGCTTCTAGTTTAAACTTTGCCATTATGGGCTCCCGTCTTGGTACTGACTGCAATCTGTCTGTACGGTTCCATGTGATATTTTCGCCACAAAAAATATCGCCATATTTTTGCGGCGAAAATAACACATGGACCCTGCAGGGGACACCTCCGCAACCCCCGCACCTAATATTTTCGCCACCAAAAATATCGCCTATGGCCGTTCCCGACGACCATATGTTCGGCGATATTTTTGCTGGCGAAAATATTACCTGATACCGTCTGTACGTGTTGCGGTTCTTCTAGGCTTATGGTTTAACCCAGGCACTATTTTGGTCCCCAGTTCCTTGCCCGCTTCCAGCCTGTCTATTCTTGTGGAGATGTCGTTGATAGAACCAGACGCAATAATCCAGCAATGGGCTCCGGGGAAACTCGGCTACAATCCTGGGATCCCCATATTCGTATTGAAATGTGCAGTACTAACAGGAAAGGACAACGGTTAAGAGCCCTGTTTCTTGATTCAGTTTATGCACCCTTAAACACCTCTCCGAATCGGCTTAAAATATTTTCTTAACGTGACACTCTTAACAGTAAAATAAATTAAGTACACTGTGAACCTGAGGCTCAAAAGAAAACATCCAGAACAAGCGATACAGTTTCTGTACCCTAAGAACGCACTTGCACAGATAGCAAGTTTTACAGCAGGCGAGTACCTCCTTGTAGGCCAAAAGTGATGCACAACTCTGACCAACAGAATACAAGACAAACCACAAGTACAGAAGCGCTCTTTATGGACAAAGAGTAACACTGCTAATCTGCATGATCGTCTAAGATGTCGTAGGGGACAATCCTGCTTTCACATTTGGTTTCAAAACCCTCTGCAGGTGCCGACTAGTTCAGAAATCACAATAATGAGCATCACAAAGCTTTAGCTCTAGATGGTGATCCTTCTCACGACAGCAAAAGCCAAGTAGGTCTCCACCCATTGGCCCATGGGCAGAGCAATCCTTCTACTTTTAAAGTTCCTTATAGAAAAGGGCAATGAGTGCCTGTCAACCTTGCTAAGGCCCCTACTGAAGAAATGCAAAGGAAAGACACATTGAGCCAAGGTTCCTTTGCTTACCGCAGCAAACCACTTCTGAGTATATGAATGCTCTCCTTGTCTGCACTAGAGAGAATGCAATATCACTTTTAGCAGTCAAGGGTGGACCTGGACATGTTCGAACCATTTTCTACCTTTCGGTAAAGCATATTTTTGTACACTGCACCATGAAATGTAGCCCTTTGCAAGACTTTGTGTCATTGACATAACAAGGGAAAGTCCCATAAGGTCCTACTCCTTTCTACAGAATTAACCTTTAATTTGACCATTTGTAGGTAACATTTGTGGCAGAGTGTTCTCACATTGTGATGGCTGTCAGAATAAGAATTTCTCACATGCATGAAGGAATGCATCGCACGCCATCAATCACTGGCATTCTGAAATTTCCTCATTGGGTTAATTATAACAGATTATGCCTACTTTTCAATCTATTGTCATCGAGCAACTGCCACCAAATTATTTTTGTTTTTAAGCTGCAGTCCTATTGCTGAGTTTAGTCTTGCATTTGTGTACACTGGGCAGAGACTCATGAATGCATTCATAGTTGCGGTTCATAGTGCATGTCTTTGGATTCAGTGCCCTTCTCTGCACACATGCAGTCAGTCACTGATGTATCAGACTCCTGGGGGAAAACATCGAGCCTCTTTTCCGTAAATACCCATGGTCAAAAGAATAAAGCCTTTTGTATGGTTGCTGCACCCATAAGCTTGGTCTATAGTCTTTCTTCCAGCTGTCAAAAATATTTCACTAAAAGTGTAGGTGCTCCTTGAGTACACATTGATCACTCTGTTGCACCTGAACGGGCAGGAATATTCAAAATGTATGTTCAGTTCGCAATGTGGCATTACTTCCCTGGGTGATGCTATGCTGCTGGGCACAGACCCACTCAGATACACTGTAGATTAGCTTTGCCCAATGTTGCTAGCAAGGGTTCATTATTAGTGCACACCATCAACTGCACAAAATGTAAATAGTACGTTTTTCAGTAGAGGATAGTGCTGGCAGTTAGCCTGTGCCTAAGAATTTCGTTTTGGGACAATTAAGGAAAATTAGTCTACAGTGAGGGAATCTCAAGCCACTTCCCAACTGCACTCTCCTGGTTGATCTGCCTTCTTCAATCTATGATGTGGATTTTCCCCAGTCTCCAAGATACCTTGGAGTCACAGCACAGCAACGTAGGCTGCTACCAAACAAGTGTCGGCACTGACGTCAGGTGCCTCTCTTCACCCGTCCCTGCTTGCAAATCAGGCGGGTGTGGGTTCCGCATTCTGACCCCATCCTGGCACAGATAAGGAGAGAGTTGAAGAGAGCTTCCTGGTGTCCAATAGGGCTTCATTTGCTAACGTCCATTGAACACAGTGAAGGATGTCACTTCCCTGTTACTCGCGTATGACTCCTTTCTGCAGTGCTGCACATGCGTCAGGCTAAAGGCTATTATGCAATGGCCCTGGCACAGGCCAAGCATTGAGAAGGTTGACGGGAAGCACCAATCTTTGCATATGAAAATAATCTAAATACTTTAAGATTATTTTCAAATACAAACACTTTGCATGGCAATACCCTGTCCGCTTGCATTATCGACTAATTGAAAGACACTAGCTCCACAGTGCAAATGGAGTTCAGTCTTGCGGGACAAGCAGAGTCCCGAAATATGAAGGCATGGTTCCCAGCCACCCATTACACATCAGCCACCACTCCTTTTGAATGCAGCTGAAGTTTCTCCATGGGGAAGAGAATGGAGTGATAGCATTGTCCACAGCTTGATTGCCTGCCGGTCTGGGCCGCTTAGCACTTCTCGTCATCAATCGGACAGTCATTTTCTAGGCTTTGTGGCAGGAAACTGCTGCGGTTTGAGTGGTTTGCAATTTCATAGTCGTCAAAGCTTGACTAGTGCACCCGCACATTTGTGTTAATGGCTCTCGGATCGAACTGTGGCGATCCAGCTGTAATGACAGGGTGCAGGGCAAGTGGTTCTCCTGCATTGGGACAGGCTGCGACTGGATGTGCTCTGTCTGCAGAATGCCCACATGCATGTCTTCTGTGTAACTACAGTTGATGCCTTGCAGTCTGTGTAATTGAACCATGGTATTAAACTAGTTTGTTAGGTGGAAGAATACTTACCCTCTGTATCATACTTGGATGGTTGACTGGTTAAAGTTATTCTTGTAGGGATTCAACACTAAAATGCTCAAATATAAAACACATACGCACAAACATTACATGGACACCAGGGCTTTCTCAGTGACTGCTATATTTAGGTCACTACTCCTGTGGTTTGTTAACTGAATGAATGTGATTACCAGCAATTGTGCTGCTTAACAGATTTTTTTCGAGGTTTGATCTAGGTGGCCGTCATTAAACACCTTCTACTGCAGGTGAAAATTCCTAAATACCACGGATTAATCCACTCATTTTATTGCCCTAGGACTTTACCCACTGAATGAGTAACAATTGAAGATGGATTGTGTTACTATGAGAACAAGTGACCAAAGAGCATTGCGTCAGTGACAGAAGATGTGCTGTCAGTTACTTACCCCTCCACCACAGAGACAGCACCTCTGCCGTGGTGCAACATTTGCATCAGTGTTCGTGCCTGACAGATCCCTGAGGAAGCAACGGTTACAACCTATCCCTATTTTAGACTTCTTGCAATCCACATTAAAGACTGAGTAAACAAAGGACAATGGAGCGGTAAGGCCACTTCCACCAGTCTCCCTGGGAGTTGACTGGAACTGGGGAAAACCTCTGCCATAGACCGAGGACACCACGCTTTTGTCATCCCTAGGGCCAGCATATCTTGCAAATTACTGAAATCGTGGATCCAAGTAGTAGGCAAACTGGCTGCATTGCTCACGAAAAACAGCTTGGCACTCTCTTTGGACATCACCGGGAGTAACATATACAAGGTTTTGCACGCTGCAGACACGTGCCCTTTCTGCCGAACTGCTCAGAAGAGGGGGCACCCAATGCTCGATGCAAGGTGGGAAGTGGAGGGGGAAGAGGCGATCTAAGAGGGGTTTTTAATGCAACAGATCATCCTTTCATTTATATGAATACACAGTCACAAACCATTGCTTTCCAACAAAAGGACCACTGCTTTTTCACAATGAAAACAGGTTAACTGCTTGCTAATATGTTTTATTCCCTACTTTTACAAGTATACAATACCAAACACTTTCAATAATATTTTAGTAAACGGAAAGAAAATTTGACTGACCAAGGGGGCAAGGTCAAACTGGTGGTGAGCGATCCGGTGAGGTATGGGTGGATCCCTTGGTCACTTTTGTCTTCATAGGCCAGTTCAATGCCCCACATGAACAACACTGGCTCTTAAAGGGCAACACAAGCAGCTCCACAGACTCGTGCGACAAGTGGTACATGTCTACTGAGGCAGTGTCGGACAGAAAGTCCCACACATACACAAATGGCATGGCATGGTGCGGTTACAGTTGTTACCCGCAGAGCTAAGTCAGAGAGAGACACAGCTCCTCTGAAGATGTCAGCACCCATGTATGGATGTGTGTGAATAGAAAATCAAAAGGGCGAACTGACCTTTTCAAGCTGCAGTCTGCCCATCTCATTCATAATCCTTAATAACAGAATCATGGCAAACCACTCCTGCTTCCCTACCAATCATCACACACCAGTGAAAACATTTGAACACAATCACCAAAAGGTGGATGGACTGGCAGGGTGTAAAAAGGAACGGGTGTCGGGATGAGGTTGGAGTTGGTCGCAAAAGGGAGGTGGGAGTACAAACTCAGGAGAAGATATGAGGCTGGAAACCCAGTACAAACCAGGATAGTGTGGGTGTCTGGAGAGCGAGGTTGCGGCAGGAGTCTGGGAAAGTGGAAGGTAGGGAAAGGAGTTTGTGAAAAGAGCTTGGGTGCAGAAGGTTGGAGGCGAGGGGGGAGAATAAGAATCGGGAGGATGAGGTATGGGATCATCAGGATGAAGAGGTTGGTTAAAGTTGAATGCCAGGAGGAGGTGGTTAAGGAACAGGTGTCGGGATGAGGTTGGAGTTGGTCGTCAAAGGGAGGTGAGAGTACAAACTCAGGTGAAGCTATGAGGCTGGAAAAGTGGTAGCTAGCAAAAGCAGGAAGGCTTAAAAGAACATGTTTGGCCCAAGGCATGGGGTTTGGGAGAGACCCTGATTTGTATGGGTTGAGGCCACGTGGGGAGGAGGAAGCATGTGGCGTGGCCTCGAAGAGAAGCAGGAGTAGAATAGTACCAGAGAGCCTTGTAAGCCAGGACCATACGATGGGGAGGTAGTACAGCCCCTCAGGAGCACGATTAAACGAACTGGGAGGAGTTAACCAGGTTAGCCCCGCTGTGGTAAATGTGAGAAACTCCAGTGGTCGTGTAGTTGCCAGAGCAGATACATCTCCACCTGAGCTACTTATTGATGGATCACACTAGAGGAGCACCACTTTTGGGCAGAAGTGAGAAGAGGGAAGACAACTGATATTAACATGGTGGGAAAATCGAGGAGGGAATCCTAGGGAATATAATTTGTGTTTGCTTCCTTTTTACTGTGAAGTGAGAGACTCTTGTTTGGCATTTTGGGACTTTGTTTACTACAGTTCATCAGAGTAGGGACAGTGAACGTATTCTGACCATTTCATGGGACCATTGGTTTTGGTGACTGTTCAATTTCTCACAAAGGGACTGTTGAAGAACCCCACTATACCCAATAAATCCAGGGAAGGGGCAGAGGGTGGAAGGTAGATACAGGACTAAACGACCTTCACTCAGAATGGGGTTTATGGTGGGAGATCTTTACGTAAATTGCTTCAGTTTGTCTGTTATCCTCAGAATAGAAGTAATAAGAGAATCAAAGAGTGCGAAAAAGAAAAATCCAGTTTGCCTTTGTCTCTTGTGACGATAATTTGCAGCTGAACATAACTACGCCCAACTTTCATCCACAGGCATGTCGCCATTTATTCAGGGATTTCACTCTAGAATCAAGGCACCCGCAAGAGGATTTGCAGGTTTACACACTTTATCTAAGCAACCGCCCCTTTTAAGCAAAGAAATGCTTAGAAAAACGTCTTCCAGCAAAGCCACTTTAAATGCGACTTACTTATTGAAAGATATCTCTCATAATGTTCACTCCTAGACACATTGCACTCGTGCAGCTTTTGGCTGTGTGACATGGTTTATATGCTGTTGGTGGAATGATGTGCCTTGAACAGTAGCTGGTATCAGTGTTAGTGTGAAAAGTGAAAAAAAAATAATACACACCAACTTGGAATAAAGACAGAAAACAGTAAAAAAAAGAATGCTTACACCCCACACAATCCTCAGTGTTCCCTGTGCCGCAGCCCTTCATAGAAGAAATGCCCCAGCAATACAAGATGCAAGAGGGAATCACATGCACAGTCATTTACAACACACATGGAAAGGATGGGCCACAGGGCATGCCACACCTCTGGTTTCCCATCTGCCTATCTCACACACCAACCTGGTATCGGTCTGAGTGGTGGAGGTCGTCCGTAGAACGTGGCGAGGCGGTGGGCGAGTCTCCTTCACGTTTGATGGACGCTGATAACAGAACTGACTGCAAGAGAGGAAAGAGGACAAGGCAAGGTCAGTGATGGAGGTTCAGGGTTAGTGGTGGAGAATTAGCAGTGACTATGCAGGGTCGGCACTGTATGTGGCGTATGTCATGCTCTGTCTGTTAAAACTGCTTCATCATGCCATGTTTACTACCCAACATTCCATGCGGTCAACAGTTGAGGCTTGTGGATCTGCTTGAATAATCTGCTATGCATAGGCCGACATCTAGTGGTAGTCGCGGAGCATTACATTATTTGGTTTCGAAACTCAAAAAGGGACGTCGACAGGACATGCCAGTAATATTATCCCTAGTGTGACGTCCACTGTACCCATGGTCCTTTATGCGTCGAGGTCCTTCAGATTGTTTTTTTTCCGCCATCATAGTCTGACGCAAGTTGCAAAGTTCCTTCTTTCTGGCTAATGCCATTGATTATATACGTTTTTAAAAGTTAGATTTCTTCCTATCCTTTCGACAGCCGTACCACCGTAAGATCTTCGTCAACGGTTTGCAAGGACAATTTCTTTGTCGACGATGACTTCTTCTACTGTCTCAACTAACTTTGACTGCGGCCTAACTGGGCCTCAACGGGCCTCTGCCCTTCACAGTAGGGAGAGTGGGGGGAGTTGATAACTTCTTTCCTTTTAAAGAATGCCTATTTCCCTATTCTTCCTTTTCCATCACCAAGCTACCATTTTGCATACTATGGAAAACACCATTTAAATGTTGCCCTGCCTGTAACGGGAAGTTTAGTTTCCCTGGAAGGACTCACACAGGGTGTGTAACCTCTGCCTCCCCAGGGACCACCCCGAAAAGCATTGCAAGTTCTGCAAACATTTTCGGCCCAAGACACAAAAGGACCATAAGACTAAGTGTTGAGCCCATCACGCCATGGTGGCTGAGGCCACTATGGACGTGGAGGCAGCCTCCAGCGATGTCAGCATCCTAAGTGACGCTGAGGGCGATCGGGACCCGACGGTTTCCCACGTGTGAGCCTGCAACTCCGTCAGGCAGGCCCTCTGTTCTGCAACAGAGACGACACCCAGCGGCTCAAGCACCCACACTGCACACCACACAAAACACACCGCCATGGCGGACAGTCGGAACGCTTCGACCGATAAGCCACACTGAGGGTTGAAGGGAAGGTCCGAAAAATACCTGTCCTCTGGGCCATCGTGTTCGCCACATGATAGGTCCTCAAAACGGACAATGATGTCTGTTTTGGACACCGCAAACAAAACTGACAAATCCTCGGATACCGGTGAACTTGCGCCAAAAGACACTTCGGCCCTTTCCAATAACTCCAAAATGACAGAGCTCATTAAAAAAACCTGCCCCAGACACTCTCCTCCAGTCCAAAACGTTGAATAACACCAAATCCTCGACCCCACTACCCACTAAAACCCCTATTTTAAAGGATAAAGAATCCTCTGTCCATATTGATACCTTTTCATGGGCAATGCACCACAAACAACCCTCTACATCAGAGAGTATCTCTACCCCTGTTCCCACAGGTTTCCCAAGCTTCACCCAATGGACCCATGAACAATTGGACCGAGTAATGCGGAGAATGTCATGCTTTGTTGATCAACACCCTGATCAACTGTCCAACCTACATGGGCCCTCACAAGTGGAGGCAGCTAAAAACCAGTCTGCCACCAAAAGACCACTACTCGACACTGCCCAGCCAAGCACTTCACAGACTATGCCTGAAGACTTATACTACATTGACACTTCAGGCTCTCAAGACCCTGGTTCAATAGCAGACCAAGGGGCCATAAATGACACAGACCAGTATTATGTTGACGACATTGAGTCTACATCATACAATCTCTGGACAAACATGACCAACCAGTGGCTGACTCCCCTGTGGATAATCAGCTGCACTATAATGAGCTCCTCTTAAAGGCTGCAGAACATTTTAAAATCGATACCCAAAAGGCACAAGTCGACATGGACTTTGTAAAAGACATCCTTGGGGATAACCGGTCTGCAGCACAATTTATACCACTCCTGCAGTCCACCCAGAGACGCGTTCATCCTTCATTACTTGCCCCCAACCTTACAAGGGCAGTTAACCCTTAAATTTAAACGATGTTCAGACCAGCCCCCTCCAACCCATTACACATCCGGGGTCAATTAAAGCTCTCTCGTCGTAACTATGTCATTTGGCATTTATATAGCGCTCTATATATCATTGGTATGACCTCAAAGCGCTGGTAGGTTGAATGCCCTGCGGGGACGGTAGTCAGTTGAGAGAATAGGGTGTTGTAGGGTGCTTGGGTACACCCGTTATGTGTCCAGCTGATGTAATTGCCTTATGGTAGCTGCATCCTAGCATTAGGTGTGGTGGGATTGATATCAGTTGAATGCAGTCTGACGGGTGGACACCAAGACTGGGTTCTGGCTATGTTGGGCCTGTCGGACGCTCATGCGTGCAGCTAGGCCGGTTTGTCATGGGATATAGCTGTGTTTTATTAGAGTGATTAGGTGTTTGTGTTAATGTTGGTTTGTGAGCAGCTAGGCTGAAATTATCGAGTGGTATAGCTGCACTCTAATTGAGTGATGGTGTAGAGAAGAGAGTAAGCATAGTGATATGGGGAGGTGAGATTTTGGGTTGAGTTATGATCTAAAACGTAGGGTTGAGTTATGATCAAAACATAGGTGACAGAACTATCTCTATTGTGCAGCACATGTAAGTGGGTCACTGTTATCACAGGGGTACTTTCAAGATGGTCCAGGTTCCGCAATAGACTGGTCTTCACATATAACAGAAGGAACGAAAGGCACATCCAGATTCGAGAACCCCGCAGAGCAGGAGAGAGGCCAGGCATCCCAGCACACCATGCCATCAACAAAGGGGAGGCTACACCTAGCTTTTAGAGTCCATGTTTGCTTAGCATTCACAATTCTATCCAAGTGTGGCATCCGCCAACACCCAAAATCATGTCTAGATGCGACGCAGGCCACTGGCCACGCTTCCATCTGAGCGTGGCACTTGGAACAAGTTACTTACCTGTAACTGTTGTTCTCCAGCATGGGTCTGGCATGGATTCACATGCTCATGAATATTCCCCGTCGTCAGGTCGGGAATCCTCGGTATAGAAAAAAATCAGTATCAGTTTCGTTTCTGATCTGTCTTTCTTAGTAGTAACCAATCGCTGGTCTCTGGGTCATACTGCCCCCAGCCAATGACTGCCCTCTCCCTAAGCCCCGCCTCTGGCAGCCATCCTCAGATTTGGTAGCACGTAAAGTGGCAGTATGATCAAGTGAAGAGCTGCAGAGGGGTAGGCGGGAGGGTTCGCATGTGAATCCATGCCAGACCCATGCTGGAGAACAACAGTTACAGGTAACTTGTTCCTTCTCCAGCATGGGGTCTGGCATGGATTCACATGCTCATGAATAAGAGAATACATAGCAGTACACACATGCACAACCACGGGAGGTGGCAACAGGCTCAACATTAAGCAATACAACAACTCAACATTAAGCATCTCTTACCTCCTCACCAGGCTCAACTTAGGTGAACAGGTTGCGCAGCACTGCTTGGCCGACCCTGGACTCCTCCCTGGAGTCCCGATCGACGCAGTAGAATCTTGTGAAGGTGTGCGTCGACCTCCACGTCGCAGCCCTGCAGATGTCTAGCAGGGGCACACCAGACAGGAAGGCCGTGGTAGCAGCGATCGCTCTGGTCGAATGGGCTCTCGGACGGCCGGGCAGCGGTCGGTTCGCCAACCGGTGACAGTGCATGATGCAGCCGGAGAGCCATCTGGAAATGGAAGTCTTCGAGAGAGCCTTCCCTTGTTTCACAGTCGCAAAGTTCACAAACAGCTGTGACGTCTTCTGAAAACTCTTCGTGCGGTCCACATAGAACTTCAGCGCTCTAGCTACATCCAGCGAGTGCAAAGTCCTCTCGGCCGGCGACGAAGGCGACAGGAAGAAAACTGGCAACACCAAGGGCTCATTGAGGTGGAAGTCGGACGGCACCTTGGGCATAAAGGAGGGGTGCATCCTCAGCACCACCCTCGTGTCATGAAAAGTCAAGTATGGAGGCTTGCAAGATGGGGCCTGGATCTCTCCCACTCGTTGTGCGGAGGTGATGGCCACGAGGAAAGCTGTCTTCCATGACAGGAACTTCAGAGGCGCCGAATGCCTAGGCTCGAATGTGGCCCCCATGAGCCTGGTCAGCACCACATTAAGCTCCCACGCCGGGGCAGGAGCCCTCACCGGCGGAAATGATCGGAATAGTCCCTTCATGAATTCTTTCACCAGGCGATGAGACCACAAGGACACCCGTCCCGTAGCCCTGGTATATCGGGAGATTGCAGCCAGATGTATTTTGTTGGAGGCGGGAGCCAATCCAGCTTTGGCCAGCGACAGTAGGTACGGCAGTACTTGAGGGGCCGTAATCCGCAGAGGGTTAATCTTCTGTGCACGGCACCAGACAGAGAACCTCTTCCATTTATGTCCGTAGCACTTGAGAGTTGAGGACGCTCTGGCCTTTGCAAGAACCTCTCTGCAGTCGGCTGGGATGTCGTACCCTCCAAACTCTAGTGCTGCAGGAGCCAGGCCTGCAAGTTCAGCGACTCCGGGTTGTGGTGAAGAATGGTGCCTCCTTCTCTGGAGAGAAGGTCTGCGTCCGTCGGCAGCTTGACTGGTGTGGACGTTGACAAGTCCAGAAGGTCCGGGAACCAGATCTGTCTCAGCCACGCCGGTGCGACGAGGATCATCCTGCACCGGGACCTCTTGAGCTGGTTGATGAGCCGGAGCAGCAACGGCAGCGGAGGGAATGCATAAAGAAACAGGCCGTCCCAGGGGAACGAGAAAGCATCGCCCATGCTCCTCGGATGGGGGAACCTGCTGGCGAACCTCCGGCACTTGGAATTCGTCGCCGTCGCGAAGAGATCGATTTGGGGTTCGCCCCATCGTCGGAAGAGTCGATCCACTTGATCCTGGTGTAGTTCCCACTCGTGGCATGAGCGCAGCTCCCTGCTGAGTGAGTCGGCTATCGTGTTTTTTATTCCTGCCAGATGAAGAGGCACCAGAAACATCCGTTGGGCGACTGCCCAATGCCACAGATCCTGGGCTACCTTGGAGAGGGCCGGGGACCTGGCTCCGCCCTGCTTCCGGATGTAGAACATAGTGGTGGTGTTGTCGGTGAAGATCCTCACCACCTTGCCCTTCATGGACGGGAGAAAGGACCTGGGGCCCAGAACACTGTGCGGAGCTCCAAAATGTTGATGTGGAGTGACTTCTCCTCCGGGAGCCAAAGGCCTCTTGCGTGAAGATCTCCGGAGTGCGCTCCCCAACCTTCCAGGGAGGCGCCGTCGTCACCTGGTGAGCTGGGATCTGAAAGTCCGTGCCCGCCGACAGATGGGAGTGGGTACCCCACCACCGGATCGCCCAACGGAACGTCTCGTTGAGAGGGATCCTGTCCTCGAAGCTGCCCGTCGACTGGACCCAGCAGGTGTCCAGGAACTCTTGTAAGGGGCGCATCCGAAGCCTGCAAAGGCGCACCAGATAAATGCAGGAGGACATCATCCCGAGGAGGGACTTGATAGATCTTACCCTGGCCATGTCCGTGGCCAGCAGACGCTGCACCTTGACCAGAATGGTCCTGTCCTTTCCTCCGACGGCAAGGCCAACCGCGCCACTGTGTCGAGCTTGGCTCCCAGAAACAGGGCGACTTGCAATGGAACCAGGTGGGATTTTGGAATGTTGATGGAGAATCCCAGGTCCGTGAGCAGCTGGACGGTCTTCGCAGTGTGCTCCACGGCGAGCTCCCTCGTCCTTGCCCGGATGAGCCAGTCGTCCAGGTAGGGGTAGACGTGGATCCACTGTAGGCGCAGCCACGCCGCCACCGGTGCGAGGCACTTGGTGAACACCCTGGGTGCCGACTTCAATCCGAACGGGAGGGCCTTGAACTGGTAGTGCCGCCCTTGGACCACGCACCTGAGGAACTTTCGGTGTCTTTTTTAGAATGGGGATGTGGAAGTACGCATCCTCCAAGTCCAACAACGACAGGAAATCGCCCTCCTCCAGCTGTCCCAGCACGTGCTGGAGGGTGACCATACTGAACTTCTGCACCTTGATGTACTTGTTCAGTCGGCGTAGGTCCAGGATGGGTGCCATCCTCCTGTCTCCTTTTTTACGAGGAAGTACCTTGAGTAAACTCTGGAGCCCCGAAGCCTCTTTGGGACGAGCTCGATGGCACCCTTCTTGAGCATCGCCCTTACTTCCAGCTGTAGTTGATGGACGTGATTTTCCTTCCTGGCCACGGGTGGAACGTGAGGGCACTTCTTCTGAAACTCTAGGGCGTGCCCTTGGGCCAGGGCGTCCAGCACCCAACGGTCGGTGGAGATGGACTCCCACACGCTGACGAACCTCGCCAGCCGGCCTTCCACCGGGGTGCTTCGGCGGGGTCCCGACCCCACGGTCGGTTCAATCTTGTTTGGAGGCCGCCTTGCCTCCTTGACCTCCCTGTCGACGACGACGGGCACCACCTGGCTTGCCGCGTCCCCTGTAGGCTTCCTGGGACGAAGATCTTGCCGCTTGGCGGTACGTGGAGGAGCCACTGCCGGATCCCTTGGAGGCACCTTGTCTGCCTCCGGAGGTCCGAGAGGACGGGCGTCGTTGTTGGAGCACTCCCAGTGCCTGGGCAGTCTCTGTGTCTGTCTTGATGGCCTGAAGGGACTCATCAACCGCCTTCCCAAACAGGTTGTTCCTGTCGAAGGGCATGTCCAAAACCTTGGCTTGTACGTCCTGGCGGAAATCCGTGGCCTTGAGCCATCCTCGTCTCAAGCAAATGCTGTTGCCCAACTGACAGAAACCGGTGTCAGCGATGTCCGTTGCCACCGTGATGGCGTGGTCCGAAGCAATCTCACCCTCCTGTAGGATTTCAAGGGCCTCAGCCCTTTTGGCGTCCGGAAGGAAGTCTAACAGAGGGGCGATTTTGAACCACAACTCCCTGTCGTAGCGGGCTACGATAGCCAGGGCGTTGGCCGCCTTGATAGTCGTCGCTGCGGATGAGATGATCCGTCGTCCCATCGTGTCCAACTTCCTGCCCTCGCCGTCCGGCGGGGAGGTTGATGTCGAGGCCGATGCCCCCCCCAGCTTTCTTCTTTGCTGCCGCCGAGATGACCGAATCCAGGGTAGGTTGTGCCCGAAGGCACAAGGGGGCAGCGTCGGGGACCCGGTACTTCTTCTCGTACCGGTCCCTCTTTGCCGGCGCCGCGGCAGGGTTCTTGAGGAGGGCGAGCCCTTCATCCCAGATGTCATCAAGAAGCGGTACGGCGAGGACCGTCTTCTTTTTATTTAGCCTCGCGCCGTTGGTAAAGGAACCCTTCTTTCTTCTTCTCTTCTGGGCAGTGCTGGAAAAGCTCGGATGCCCTGGAAATCATGGCATGAAAGGATCCAATCTCATCGGGCGGGGACGCCCGAGCAGGGGGTGACGGGAGACACGTCCCGTCATTGCCTCCGTCGTCATCTGTACCTGTCGTAGCCGTGTCCATGCCTGTATCATCCCTGTGGGTAGTAGACCGGGGGGAAGGCACAGCAGTCCACAGAGGTGGGAGAGGTGGCGTAGGATGCGTCGTCCTCCTCTTATGCGGTGGACTTTCCGAAGGTCCTGGCTCCGGTTCCCCCGTTGGGTCTGGCTCAGGTACCTCCGTCGGGGGAAGGGGCAACCTTGTCCTTATCTCCGTGCATAAGGACTGAATCGCTGACAAAATGGCCGCCGAAGTATCCCTCCCGATGGGCTGGGCCTCTTCCACAACTTCGATGAGCTCTTCTTCAGAGGTCGTGTCCATATCCACGATGACCACCAGCCACTCCCCCACCTTTTCCAACGAGGACTTCGTCGGGGTCTTCTCAATGGGCCTGAAAGACAACTCCCTCCGTGGTGGCAGGGAGACTCTTGGTCCTGAGGGCGCCTCCACTGGTGTAGCCTCCACAGGCTGAGCCAGGGCCGCGGCAACATCCTCAATCGAGGTCTTAGCAGGGTGAATTAAGGCCATTGTCACCTTCTGGACGCCTGAGGCCTTCACCTTGGGGGGAGGGTCCGAGCCTCGCTCCCCCTCTGCCGGAATCTTCGAGATCGACCGGGGCCTCTCCAGAAGCTTTGCCGGGTTCTCGGACTTCCTCTTACCCGAGCCAGAGCGTTGGCTCGTGGTTGATGGCGCCGGGGAGGATGCGCCCTGCCTGGCAGCCAAGGAGCCCGACCGTTCGGCGCTTAGCCTTTTGTTGGGCCCCCGTCGCCGGGGCGCCGTCACAGGACTAAGAAGACCACTCCGACTTCTTTTTCTTCTTCTCGCCTGACGGGCTCTTCCAGCTAGTTGGCGAGACGGAGGTGGCGATCCTTCATGGTCCGCTCCGACATGTTCCCACAAAACGCACAGTCCTTCTCTGTGTGCGTCTTGTCCTCATGGAGACAGTAGAGGCATAACGAATGCTCGTCCTCCTTGAAAACATTCTGAAGCTGGCATCCAGGGCAGGTCCTGAACAGCTTCCCGGGCGTCGAGCTTCTTTTCTCCTGGGCCATGTCCGGGGTAGGGCTCGGAACTTCTGGAATCCTCCAAAAGCGTAACTCGACGAAAACTTCACCCTTGAGGGGCGTAGAAAACTCCGAAACGGATCCCTGTTGATCGGATGTAGAAACGGTGGAGCTTGAGGCTCTATTTAACCGTAAAATGAGAAAAAACTCCTGAAAAAGCGCGAAAACACAGCAAAAACTCGAGAGCTACAGCACGAGGACTCCCAACACTTGAACGTGCGGTAAAAATCTGAGGATGGCTGCCAGAGGCGGGGCTTAGGGAGAGGGCAGTCATTGGCTGGGGGCAGTATGACCCAGAGACCAGTGATTGGTTACTACTAAGAAAGACAGATCAGAAACGAAACTGATACTGATTTTTTTTTCTATACCGAGGCTTCCCGGCCTGACGACGGGGAATATTCATGAGCATGTGAATCCATCCCAGACCCCATGCTGGAGAACCTTAATATTCACAGTTCTATCTAAGTGGGCATTTACTTAACGTACACAGTTCTATCCAAGTGTGGCATTTCCTTAACAGTCACAATTGTATCCAAGTGGGCATTTCCTTCACATTCACAATTCTAAGTGTGGCATCAGCCAACGCCCAAATCATGTCTAGATGCGACGCAGGCCACTGGCCACGCTTCCATCTGAGCGTGGCATTTCCTTGACATTCACAATTCTAGTGTGGCATCCACCAACACCCAAAATCATGGCTCAAAGTGTCTACAGTTCTATCTAAGTAAGTGTGGTGAAAGTGATGTTCTTCTTGCAAGCTATGCTATTGGGTAAGGTAAAGTAAGGTAGAGTGGAGTCGCAGGACTTTCTGGAGTAGAGTGATTGCTCAACTTGCCACACTGCTGGTTGACGGCTGGCCGCTGGCTTCCCCTGCTGACACAGTTTGGAGCCACCTCTGTGGAACCCGCCCTTTGCCTTGGAGTAGGGGGCTGCCCTGGGGAGGCCAGTGAAGACCATCTATTGAGCCAATTACCGAGGCTGGTGGGCTGGGAGGCGGGAGGAGTGAGGGAAGAAAGGGGGAGAGAGAGAGAGAGAGAGAGCTTGGAGCGAGGGCCAGGGGGACACAGACAATTTCGGAAATGGCAAAAACTTGAGGCCCAAGGGGGCCAGCTACCTTGTGCACTCACCTGCAACGCCATACAAAAAACTGGTGAGAAGGGAGCAGTGCCGGAATACAGCCTCAGTAGGGCCAGAGCAACTAGCCAGTCACAATGGGGGGTGAGCTGCGAGGCAGGGAGGGAAGGAGGGAGGGAAGGAAGGGGAGAGAGAGCGCACAGAGCGTGGGGTGGGGGGGGCACAGATTATTTCAGAAATGGCAAAAACTTGAGGCCCAAGGGGGCCAGCTACCTTGTGCACTCACCTGCAACGCCATACAAAAAACTGGTGAGAAGGGAGCAGTGCCGGAATACAGCCTCAGTAGGGCCTGAGCGACTAGCCAATCACGTAGGGTGGTGGACTGAGAGGCGGAGGGAGGGAAGGAAGGAATGGGGGAGAGAGCTTGGAGCGAGAGCCAGTGGGCACAGACAATTTCAGAAATGGCAAAAACCGAGGCCCAAGGGGGCCAGCTACCATATGCACTAACCTGCGATGCCATCCAAAAAACAGGCGAGCAGGGAGCAGTGCCGGAATACAGCTTCAGTAGGTCCTGAGCAACTAGCAAATCACGGAGCGGGGTGGGCTGGGAGGAAAGAGGGAAGGAAGGGGGAGAGGGAGCCCGGCCGGGGGGCACAGACAATTTCAGAAATGGCAAAAATCGAGGCTCAAGGGGCCAGCCACCATGTACACTCGCCTGCAATGCCATCCAAAAAAAAAGATACCATAAGGAGGAGAGCGGGCACACCCTTAGCCTCTGCTGAAGCCCCTCCTGACAAGGAGAGTAAGAAAATATATACACTGGGCAGGAAGGTAGCCTATCTTGGCTGCATATCAGGTTAGGATAAGGATGTCGAGACTTGACTATGCCAACTCCCTCTACCTCGGGGTCCAAGCATACCACCTCATTAAACTACAAAGAGCACAAACCACTGCAGCCAAAATGCTCCTAGCACTTGGACCAAGAGACCACACCTCTCCAGCTCTCGGAACTCTCCACTGGCTCCTGGTTGGACGAAGGGCTACTTTCAAAACCCTATGCATCACCCACCGAGCAGTGCACAAAACCGGCCGGTATACCTACAGGACAAGCTTAAACCCTACAACCCACCGTGCACACTAAGATCAAGCTCCGTCCTCCTTTTAGTGATACCAAACACCAACTCAGGTTAGGAGGATCCTCGTTCTCAGCCTTGGCCCCCACTCTAAGGAACGTGCTTCCACCCCACATTCAACACACACACTGAAGACTACCGGTCTTTCCGCAAACTACTGAAAACGTGGCTCTTCCCATAATGAATCGACGCATAGAGCAAATGGAATGAATAGTCACAATAAACAGAAATCCAGGGTTGTTTGAACAAAGGAAATAAACATTTTAAAAAAGCAAAGGGAGTGGATGGAATGGATGGAACAGATGAAACTGATGGATCGCATGGAGCAGATGCAACAGACTGAGTGGATCAAACATTTAGAGTGGATGGAACGGATGAGAAGGATGGAACGGACGGAGTAAATGGAAATGATGGAACACATGGAGAAGATGGAAATGATGGAACGCATGGAGCAGATGGAACAGACTGAGTGGACGGAACAAAGAGTAGATGGAACGGATGAGAGGGATGGAACGGATGGAGTGGATGGAACGGACAGAGTAAATGGAACGTATGAGTGGATGGAAATGATGGAACGCATGGAGCAGATGGAACAGACTGAGTGGACAGAACAAATAGAGTAGATGGAATGGATAAAATGGATGAAACAAGGACACAGTTCCATTACCAGCTTCACGGCCTTCTGTGCCCAAGTCTCTTTAGGTATCAAAGTCTCTTGATTTAGAGGGCCTGATGTACCAAACGTACCTTTAACAGTACTCCAGTCAGCTCTTCACCCTGGATCCCCCTCAGCCAGGCCCAGATCTCTTTAATAACCACAATCTTTACTTTGCATCCCCTCTGCCGGGCTCAGATCCCTTTTACACAGTCTCCCTCAGCCAGGCTCGGACCAATTGCAGTTCAAATAAGACTTTCAAACTTTTCCGTTGTAGGGCCACTTCGATTTTACAATTCACAATATAGACTTTCAGTTTGATACCTAATAAAGACCTTTGACTGAGCACCCATGTGGTGCCGGACCACTCTGTATATGGTATCTATCTTGGTTTCAAAAGTTCAATCCCTCCTTGGATGTTCAATTAAATATAATGTGTTGCTCATCATTAAGTGACTTCAATTCAGCAAGCCCACTAAGTCAGTGCCTCGTCTGGGACGCCCAAGGGAAGCCCTTATTTATATATTTTTATGACAAGTTATACTCTGGATGATAAACCCTTATATAACGCCCCTCTCTTTGAATCCCCCTGACCTCACTGAGCCAAGAAGTAGGTTTGTTTTGCAATTTAAAAGATTTATTGGAAAAATTAAACAATATATATCACACTTTTATTATAAATTAATATTTGATATCACACTTAAGAATATGACAGTGATCAACAATGGATAATATTACAATTGTACGCTTATTTAATTACTTGGGAGTTGGTATAGGAAGGAAAAGGTAACTGAGAATGCTTTTATGGTTTCAAGGAAAAACAATGATGGAAAGAATGCAGTACAGAAATAAACTGATAGGGTTTCACACGAGATAATATGTTCCCTTTTCCCCTGGTGGTAATTTACTCCCCCCCCCCCCCTATGCAATATAAGGAGATGGAAGTAAAGCACACAGTTTTCAGGAATACAATCACAATACAATACAATACTAATTTCAGGTGTCCCCCCCCCATAGCAAGTTTAGAGAAACAGGGATGCTTTTAAACACTGTCAAAATTACTTTTAATTGTGGTATGCAAAGAAGGTAAAAATATGCTAAAAATGATTTTAATTCCCGATAGGAGATTCAGGGTAGGTGCCAGCTACTTTGAATTAGTTCAGGTCAACCTAACAATGATTGATAAGGGATTATCAGGTTGAAAACGAATTTCAGCAATGCAAGCCAAAGCAGCTATTTTTGACAGAAAACGAAATTGAGCGAAATGACAATTCGCGGCAATTTTTCCAAATGCGCCGAGCGCGATTACGGAAAAACTATAAGGAGTAGAAAGTCGGTTTAGGGCTTGTTGGAAAGCTTAGATTCTTAGCTTTAAAATGAAAGTTAAATCTCGCGGTTCCAAAGATACGGACGATTTTGTGAAGGTAGTTTTTCAGAAATGAAATAATGATTCAAAATGGCAAAATGACACTTTTAAAGGTATAAAATCGGAGAAGGGATACACGATTCTATGATGTAGTTCTGGACAGGTTAAAATGGTTTGAATCATATTATTTTAGACTAAGAGATTGGTTCTGGCACAGTTCTAGCTGAGTACTTGCACTATAAATTTGAAATAGGCCGTCAAGATCTGGTCAGGTTGGCTGCGGTTCTCTCGCCACGGACGGTCTTTAGTACCGGTTCTGCTCACAGCGATCTGGTCTGGGTCTGCTAGCGGCACTGCGGTCTGGTCTGGGTCTCTGGTGCTGCTGGTCTGGATCAAGTGGATTCTGGATACAGCACTGCTTTCTGGGTACTGGCACAGGGTTCTAGGCCAGAATCAAACAGCTTGCCCGGCTGTTGAATAGTTTGGTTAGGTTTGCTGGATGCTGAGGCCCGCTGAGAAGAGTTCAGCTGTTTGGGTTAGGCCTCTCTGCTTTAAGTTCTGGCTTGGTTCTGGATCTATCTGGAGTTGAGTTCTGGATCTTGAAGTCGTCCGGCAAAATGCTTTGCAAGAAAATGGAAAGTGAGTGTCTTGCCTGTCAAAAGCAGTCTCTTTTTATGTGTTTTGAAAATGGGTGTGTGCGTGGGCATAACTAAGCCTGCCCCTCACAACTTATCATTGGCCAAGCTCTCCTCTCTCCCTTGATTGGGGGAAGGAATGGAGTGTCATCAGGCATTAATTGTATGGCATACAGAAAGAACACTTCCCTTGTCAATTTGCACGCAAATCTATTTTTGATCCAAATACATATTTATCTATGTACCATTTTTCTAATATTATATGTCCAGTTAACATATTTTCTGTAGCACCAAACCATCCGATCCCTGTCTTTGTAAGATGTTGTGTCCACTTATGACAGAATTCTGCCCTTTTCATCAAGAACACAACCTCTAAACTTTTCCAGAATGTACACAAACATGCACAAGGAATATGGGCATCAGATGATAAAGTGTCAGATTTTTAACATACAGACATTCGAAGTAATACCTTATTTTCCGCTACTACCCCCCAGAACATACTACAGAGTCCGAACACCTCTTAAAATGTCCACAGAAAAATCACAAGAATAATGATATTAATTCTATAATTTTGACAAGTCCGTACTATGAATTAGCCATCCTTTTAAAATTATGCTCTGGCCCAGAGGGGTGTGGTTTCCCAAAGCACATGGTGGAATTTCTGGTTTGTCCACTTCCTCCAACTTGGGTTGCTCACAGAGGCACTGCTCCTCCCAGTTTCTTCCAAGAGGAAGCCATTTATTACCCCCCCCCCCCTAATTTAACATTTGCCTGAGCCAAGGAAAGCTCATTGTTCTGTTTCCCTGCTTCCAGGTGCTCCTCCCCTGATTCAATCAGAGAGGTGTAATCTCCTTTTGGTGGGAACAGCAGAAGGCAGCCAGGCCTGCGAATGCAGTGGCTGGGCAAGTTTCAACTCCTGTCGGGGGGTAGTTGCCGGGCAGAATTCAATCTCTTCAAGCCAGGCTTCAGCCAAATGTCACTTTTGTTCCCAGTTTTTCTTCATTCAAATCAAACTTACAATTTTTACACATGCAGCTAGAACGCTGATTCTAAGTTCAAAACTGTGACATTTAAACAGTTGCAACCTATGTGACACTCAAAGTAGGTCACTCATTTATTTTAAACATTTCGATTTTAGTGGCTTTAAGTCCAATTTCACTTCAGCTGCTGACATCCACAGGTCAGCCAGTTTTGTTATAAACATTGTTTTGGCTCTTCATCTTTCCAGATTTTGTATGCACATAAGACTACATTCTGCCAAATGTCTGCTGGTGTTCAGTGAGATTTTTGAATATCTTGCAATGTTTAAAATAGGCATTTTTAGCTTGCATTTCAGAGAAACAAAGGTGATTTCAAAGCGCTTTTTTTGAGCTAACAGGCACTGCTGTTTTTCCTTTGGCACCACGTTTCACTCATGGCGCTTCTGGCCCATCACGCTCGCACTGGTGGGTGGCAGGTCATGCGACCATTTTGGTGTGCGCAAAACTGCGCGGTTTTCCTGGATTCTGGCGCAAATGTGGGCTTTTCAGCCATCTTGGATTTTCTTGGATTTTCTAAGCCCACAGCACCAAATGTTGCAGCATAATAACTTGAACGTGGGTCAAGACACCCAACATCATATATGCCTCACACACTGTTTCTTCAGATTGCTTCATACAAAGTTGCTGCTCACAACCTTGTTCCTTACACAGAGGTCTGCCATCAGTCTCCCTGACTCACCGGCTGTGCTGACTTTAATGGTGCTGCTTTGTTATAGGAGTGAAGGACAGTATCATGGTGGTAATCGCTCTTCCCCACCTTGGTTATCGATGCGGGAGAGCCCCAGGTACCTTCAACACACAATGCACCTTTCTTCAGCTTTAAATCCCGGTCTTCTGCGTCTTATTCTTGAGGCCTTGTGAAAGTAGTGGTTTTTTTTTTTTCCTCCGAAAACGTCAAGGACCCTTCCCTCCGTGCAACCCTCTCTGGTCTTGCCGTCTTTCTCCTCGTATTAAACTGCTGTTTTGGAACCGCTGCTTCCTCGTGTGTTTTGCCTTGCTCAGAGAGTGCCTTTTATCCAAATGTTACTAGAAAGTATACACTTCTGATGCTCCCCTTAATAATACTCCTGTTCAAGACTTTCTTCGACACGTGCCTCATGAGACATATCCAAAGACTGATTTCCCAACATTGAACATTACTATCTCTCCGAATGAAATTCATAAAGCTATTAAAAAAATCTCAAAAAAGTTCCTGGTCCAGTTGGCTTTCCTATTGATTTCTTTGCTCACTTCAACAACAATCTTTTAGTTCCCAAAAATAATTCCCATTTCATAACAAATAGGCACAGGGATCCTAGTCCATAGTCCCCTTTCCTCCATACTTATGGGACATCTCTCCGTCCTGTGGGACGGGACCGGAGAACTTTGTAAAAAGCACCCAAATGTTTTTTTTCTAAAATGTGTCCTTCCTCTCTTTCTGCGTGTGGCCCGGCACGCGGCCGTAACCCTGCCCACCTTGGCTCCGCCCCGCGCATCGCCCATCAGTCCTTTTCTATCACCAGGTCAGAGACCTATTAGCAATAACAGAGGAACCTTATTAGAGGGGACGGCGGGCGGGCGTATGGAGGAAAGGGAACTATGGACTAGGAGTAAGGTGGTTACTACGGTGAGTAACCTGGTTATACTCCTACGTCCCGTCCCCTTTCCTCCATACCTATGGGAGATTCCCAAGCACTCCTAACAGGAACTACGGGTGGATGGAAATACCCCTTATTGAAAAAGGTTCTTCAGCACAGCCTGACCAAACTCCGCATCGGCTCCCGCACTCATGTCAAGACAATAATGCTAACAAAAAGCAGATGCAGAGGCCCAAGTAGCTGCTCTAGCGATGGACACCCAGGGGACGTATTTCTGAAAAGCAACCGCAGCTGCCTTGCCCCGCACCAGGTGTGCATGAATACCCTTAGGAGGTTTCAGCCCTTGGACGGTGAAAGACTCCGTAATGCAGGCAGCGATCCACCGAGAAATAGTCGCCCTAGACGCCTGCTTACCCTGAGGGTTACCGAAAGTCACAAAAAGTTGAGAAGAACTCCTAAGCTCGGAAGTCCTGTCAAGATAGAATTTAAGAGCCCTTCTGACATCGAGACAATGAGGAACCCTTTCTGCCTCTGAGGTAGGGTTCGGAAAAAAGACCGGCAGGGAGATCGACTGATTCAGATGGAATTCAGTTACCACCTTCGGTAAGAAGGCAGGATTTGTCCATAGGACTACCTTATCCTTGTGAAAGGCCAAGAAGGGATGCTCCACCGACAAGGCCTGGAGCTCACTCACCCGCCTTGCTGAGGTAACGGCGACCAGAAAGGACACTTTCCAGGATAGGTACTTGAGGTCCACCGTGGCCATGGGTTCAAAAGGCTTATGGCACAGCGCTGTCAGGACTACATTTAGATCCCACGGCGGGTGCAGACTACGAACTGGAGGTTGGAGACGTGTTAAGCCTGCAAAATGCCTCTTAACCACTGGATTACACAGAGAGTAGGAACATTGGTCTGTAGAAAGATAAGCGGAGACCGCTGAAAGGTAAGTTCTGCATGACGGAATGTGAACACCTCACTCTGCTAGGAAGGATACGAAGGACAGCACTGTGTCAATCGTAGCCTCCCTTGGGTCCAACTGCTTTCCCAAACACCAATGACAGAACCTGAGCCATTTACTCCTGTATTGGGATCTGGTCGAGGGTTTCCTGGCTGCCTGGCTAATACGCATGTTATCCACAGACAAGTTAAGATGCTCTAAAGACCTGAACTCGGGCACCATGCCGCCAAGCTGAGTGATTGTGGCGAGGGGTGCCACATCTGCTGTTCCCCTTCATGAAGATCGGGGGTCACTGGTAACCTGATCGGCGGATACACCTACAGGTGTTGAAGTTCTGAGAACCAAAACCTGGCTGCCCACCAGGGGCTATGAGTAGAAGGCAACACATCACCAAGTTCTTCAGCTTCCAAATTGCTCGATGGACTAGAGGCAGAGGCGGGAAGGCATAAGCTCTCATGCCATGGAATCTCGAGAGCATCCCCCAGAGAGGAGGCTCCCAGCCCCCCTCTGGAGGCATACCGAGGAAGCTTTTTGTTCACCGCCGTAGCGAAGAGATCCACCTCCGGTGTGCCCCAACGCAAGAAGATCCATGAGGACCTCCGCCTTCAACTCCCACTCGTAGCTGACCACTGTCCGCTGTAACATTCAGCTGGCCCGGGATGTGCACTGCAATCAGCCAGACACCATGAAGCACGGCCCACTCCCAAATCTGGATGGACAGGTCCACGAGGGGGGAAGACTTCGTTCCCCCTTGCTTGTTGATTTAATGCATCGACACCACATTGTCCGTGCGTATGCGGATCACCTTGTTGGCAATGATCGGTCTGAACGCCCTGAGCGCTAGGAAGATCGATAGAAGCTCCAGATGATTTATGTGAAGGAGCTTGTCCTGAGGCGACCAGAGGTCCGAGACCTGGAGAAGATCTAACGTTGCACCCCACCCCAGGAGGGAGGAGTCTGTCGTGATCGTCACCATAGGAGCTGGGTCCTGAAACCCCGCACCCACCGACAGGTTGCTGAGAGATGACCACCATTCCAGGTCCACTCTCATGGAAGCCGGAATCATTATCAGCTTGGAATCCGGGTCCACAGCCTGACGCCAAGAACTCCGAAGAGCCATCTGGGTCTGTCTCATCTTGAGACGAGGAAGAGCCAGCACATACGAGGCAATGAGGCCCAGAAGCCTCTGGAACCACCAGGCCGACATGCTCTCCGACTGCGCAAACATCTGACACGTGGCTAAGATCCGCCATTCTGTCCCCGGTCAGGTACACTCTGCAGTCGATCGTGTTCCAGCGAAAACCCAGGAAAATCAGCTGAAGGAGAGACTGAAGATTGCCCGCTGCTTCCAGCGGACAAGGGCTGCGTAGGAGCCAGTCGTCCAAATATGGATACACATGGATAACCTGGAGACGAAGATAGGCCGCAATCACCGACATCATCTTCGTGAAGACAAGCAGCGCCGAGCTGAGGCCAAAAGGAAGCACTCGAGACTGGAAGTGTTCCTCTCCCAGAGAGAAACAGATATCTCCTGTGTGGGTTCCAAATCAGAATATGCATGTACGCATCCTGAAGATCCACCACACTGAGCCAATCGTCCATCTGCAAGTAGGACCGAATCTGGCTGGGTGTGATCATCTTGAATTTCTCTTGGGGTAGGAAAAGATTGAACTGGGAAAGGTCTAGGATGGTGCGCAGGCCAGCCTGGTTGGGTTTGGGCACCGTAAACAGCCGGGAGTAGAATCCCTCCCCTCGTTCTCCGAGCGGATCGGGTTCCACATCTGAGGTCCAGAAGTGTCTGAACCTCGGCTTTGAGGGAGGGCGAGCCTGATAGCTGAAAAGGAGGGATGATGGGTGGGGTAGGGTGTAGTGGTAAGCAGAAGCCCGCCCGAGCGACTGACAAGACCCATCTGTCTTCTGTGATGGTCTGCCACGCCTCCAAATGAGACGCTATGCGTCCTCCCACCGGGGTCTCATGCGAGCGCGGAGAACCCTCATTTAGTAGGTTTTTCGGTGGTGTTGCCACCTGAACCTGCGGAGGAGGCTGAGGAGCGGGAGAAAAACCGCGTCCGTTGTTGCCTACGGTGGTTGTTCCCCGCAGGGGTATCCACTCTGTGAGATTTTCGGTCGAGGAAGCCCCTAAAGCCAGAGGAAGGTCGACTTTGCGACGACGGTCTCTGGGTTTTGAAAGGAGTCTTAACAAGGACGGACAAGGACTTAGCTGTCCGAGTACTATCCTTCATCTTGGTGAGCTCTACATCTGTTGTAGAATGAAAAAGCTCCTTCCCATCGAATGGAAGGTCCAACACCTTGTCCTGCACTTCTTTTGAGAATTTAGTTGCATGCCAACCACACCTGCCGTGAGGTATCAACCCCCAGCATAAGGCCCCGAGCCGAGGTGTCTACGTGATGAGCCGCAGCCTCCAGGAGATCCTGGGCCAAGACCCTGGCGTCGGATAAACCCCCTTTAAAGTCTTCCAGCTTCTTGACCGGGATAAACTCCTCAAACTCTGACAGGCCTTTCCACATCCGCATATTAGCTCCCGCTAACACCAGTTCGGTGTTGGCCTGCCTGAGCTGCGAGGCCGAGTTGGCAAAGATTTTTCTCCCAGGGGAGTCGAGGAGCTTGTCTTTCTTTCCCAGAACCTGAGTAGCCGTCGTGGAAGACGATGCTGCAGGCCTGCATTGCAAAGTGGCCGCGGCCACCACTGTGAAGGAGGGGCGGCGGACAAGATGACGGGGCCACCTCTTCCGAAGAATGCAGCCTGTATCTCGCGTCAATTTTATTATTGACAAAAAGTCCAGAGTGTGGCTTTTCCCAGACCTTGCGGACCTCGGCCAGAACGTCCTTCTGCAATAACAGGCCGGTATGCCCCAAAGGAGACAGGGTGAACGCCCCAGAAAGCACACCCTCCTGCGGAGCGGGCACCGGAACATCTAAGAAGCACATCATGTCCAGTACCCGGTCATGAAAAGCTCTAATAGAGCGGGGCAGGTCCTCGTTGTCCTGATCGCCCTGCGTGTCATCCGACAGGTCAGGATCCTGCTGAGCCGTGTCGGGCACTGCCTTGTCCACAGAGTCGGGGGAGGCACCGCAGGCAATGGAGGCGCCGGCGGAACCACCGGAGGAACGGGTGGAGCCGGAGGCGCGGGCGGACATATCTCCCTAAAAAGCCCTTTGAAATACTCCCTCATGGGGTCGGTACGCATTAGCGTTTGAAATTTACCGAAAAAGGCATCCTCCGGGGGCTGTTTCGAAACCTGAGGAGGCCTCTCATGAGGTGACAAATCCAGGGACGTAACTGGGAAGGGTGCCACACAGGCCCCTCCACCGACGTATCCACATAAATCTAAAGTGCCGACCCCGCAGGCAACGAAACATTGTGAGGAAGAGGCATCCAGGCGTTCCAATCGTAAACTGCCCAATAAGGATGCACACAAGGGACTCTAGGTTCACCCAAGGAACCAAGCCCTACACCTAAGGCCGATGGCGTAGTTGTAGGGGTAGCACCCAAAATGGCCGCCGCGGTCGTGGCGGGAACGGGCGCCATTTTGTCATCACCTGAGGGGAGCTGCGGCACGTGAGGAAGTGAGGCAGGGGTCCCCGTCAATGGATCAGGGGTCTTAACTTTAGCCTTAACTTTAGCCTTGACATAAGGAACCTCGACAGAGCCGGTACTATGAGGCCTGGAATGTTTCTACGACATACCAACTGCCAAATTAGCCTTCCCAAGAAGGACCTCGGCACTGCCAGTAAAAGAAGAACTTTCCTTCTTTGCCCCCTCAACAGATCTGGTATCACCACAACCGCCTTCACCAATAAGGCCTTGTCAGGCCTCTCAGAAATGTTGGTAACTTTAGCCTCTGAAAGCGGGACCTCGGACCCACGTCCGGTAACAGCCTTCTCCGCGCGGGCCTTGAACATCTGTTCGGAGACGGCAAGCCCCGCCAAGGCCTTGGGGCGCACCCCGGTCTTATTTTTGAGGGAAGCCGACAGAAAGGCCTCAGAGCAAGCTCCGGTATCCCACGATTCAGTAGAACTGGGTCTACAAACAGCCCCCACAGGAGGGGCCTCGGAGCGTGCTCCGGGATCCACAGGCCCCTTACGGAGACCCTCGGAGAAAACTCTGGTACAATTATTAGGCCCAACGGGCACCTCAGGGTGAACCCCGGTGACAGAGCGATCAACGCTCCTCCCGGCCCGAGAGGAACCCGGAAAGGTATCCCCTGCCCGGGGTGCTCTGAAAAGTAAAGAACTTACCGGGCGTTATTTCTTCTCGTCGATGAACGCCTGAAAATGTGAAGGAGGAGTTTGTCGGAACACCTCCTCCCACCGCTCCAACCGACGTTGAAGTGCCCGCAACGAAAGGGAGTCGCAGTAAAAACAGGAGCCCCAACGGTGATCCGGACCCAAGCACTCTAAACAAAGAGGATGGGGATCCGCCCTCGCGAAACGACGGTGACACGATGAACAATCTGGAAAGTCTAGTTTGAACGACATAAACCGACTAGTACACGATCGCTAGCGAGAGCCAGAGAGGAAAAAGGGAAGAAAATCTTCCGAGGATGCAAGTGCGTCCAGTCCCGACCGAGCGGAGAAAAGGACTAATTGGCGATGCGCAGGGCGGAGCCAAGGTGGGCGGGGTTACGGCCGCGTGCTGGGCCCCGCGCAGAAAGAGAGGAAGGACACATTTTTAAAAAAATAATTCAGGGATGCTTTTTACAAAGTGCTCCGGTCCCGTCCCACAGGACTGAGAGATGTCCCATAAGTATGGAGGAAAGGGGACTGAATTGCCCCAGAATTATAGACCAATTCCCTTAATACTGACTGCATAATCTTTGCCAAGATTCTGGCAAATAGACTTCTCCCACTATTACATAATTCACTATAAAATGATCAGGTTGGATGTGTTAAATTGAGATTATCTCCTGCCAATATTATGCTATTTACAAAGTTCACAAATCCAAAGACCCCTGTGCTGCTGTAGCACTTGATGTAGACAAAGCATTCGATAGAGTATAATGGGACTACATGTTTCAAGCCCTTAAATGGCATGGAGTGTATACCCCCTTTCTCTCCATAATCAAAGTATTATATTCTAACCCTAAAACAGCAGTTTTTATTAATGGCCAAATGTCCCCATACTTTCCATTATTTAGAGTTACACGTCAAGGGTGCCTCCTTTCCCCACTTCTTTTCATTTTAGCCTTAGAACCTTTTTTAGAGGCAATCGGACAGGAGAACAATATACTGGAAATTGGGTGTGGAGGAGTCCTTGTTAAAACTGCGGCTTATGAAGAAGATGTACTACTGCTTTTGAAAAAAACAGATATCTGTATACAATACCTGCTTGACATTATTACACAATTCTCACTAGCTTCAGGCTGTAAGTTAAATACAGATAAATCAGAAATTATGCCTCTTAACATACACTGTACTAAGCATCAGACTCCATCTTTAGGTATGAAATGGTGTCCCACGTGCATCAAATATCTTGGTATTCATATTACTTCTATTAAAGATATTAGAACACTGCACCCTTACTGTCTAGAGTAAAAGAGCTAAAAAAAAAACTCATGGTCCCCCTTGTATTTATACTGGTGGGGTTGTTTGGAATCTTTTAAAATGATGATATCCCCAATTATTTTATATCTTCTTTATATGCTTCCAATACCCTTTCCCTCTTCTTTCTATAAATCTATTGACTCCTGTTTAGTTTAATTCCTATGGGGAAAGAAGAAACCTAGAATTTCTTTATGTAAACTTAAAAAAAACCACAGGCTTGTGGCAGAGTATGGTTCCCAGATTAAAAAAAATACTCTATGGCCTTTGTTTTACGACAAGCACAACTGTGGTTTACTCCTGTCGATTATAACAATGCACCCAAGTGTCTTCTTTTGGAGAAAGCAATGGTTTCCCCTCTAATTCTTGCTGATTGCTACATGATCAAGAGGAAAAATAGACTAATACTTGCACAGTTAATTAATCTATCTGCCCATTATCTTAGAACCTGTATGTTTCTCTCTGTTACAAAATCATCCCAGTACATTTCACAATATATTTGGTTTAATTTTTTAATAAAAGTTTGTATTTGTATTTGTTTTATTTGTAACGTGCACCATCAGGCCCAGAGGCATCAGGGCGCAACTTTAGACATCGTTACATAATGAACATACATATAATCAAACTTTATATACAGTGCAAAGTATTCAGAGTATACAGCAATATACATCATTTACAGAGTAGAGATTAGAGCAGGCGCTTACTGTTACAGGGCTCCCAGGTACATAAGAGATCCGAGTTTCAAGGCTGATTGAAGAGCCAGGCTTTCGTTTTGGACTTGAAGACACTGAAGCATTCTTCCGATCTGATGGTGAGGGGGAGGGCATTCCACAGCTTAGAGGCTAGGACGGGGAAGCTTGATCCACTCGCTTTTTGTAGTTTGAACCTAGGGATGGTTAAACAGTGGGTCTGGGCAGTTCTTTGAGGGTGGGTAGACGCGTGGCGGGTTAGCCGGTTGCAGAGATATGGGGGAGCTTGGTTGGCTAGGCATTTGTGGGTAAGGCCTTAGGCTTTCAGTGAAATTCTCTGTTTGACAGGTAGCCAATGTAAATTGGATCTGGATTCCGAGATGTGGTGGTTTCGCGGGATGTTTAGAGCCGCTCTAATGGCGTTGTTCTGGGAGATTTTCAATTTGTTCAGATTCTCTTGGCTGGTTCCTAGGTAGAGGGCGCTACCATAGTCGATTTTGGCCATGATGAGGGTTCTGGCCAGTGTGACCATGTTTGAGGTGGTCAAAAATGGCCTGCAGGCTGCAATGAAGCAGATCTGACTGCATTTGTTTGTCGGGGATAGGGATAAGGTGGCGTCAAGGTAGACGCCTAAGGTTTTGGTGTCTTTCGAAAACTTGGATGGTGTTGCCATCGATGATAAACGATTGGTGAGACGGCTCAAGTTTACTAAGGCGTTGCGTAGTGCCCAAGATGAGGAGCTCAGTCTTGTCATCATTGAGGCATAACTGGTGTTGTGCCATCCAGGCTTGGATGACCAGGTAGACGTCATTCAGGGCCTTGGTGTCAGCCAAGTAGTCTCCAGTGATGGGGGATGAGTATCTGGGTGTCGTCAGCGTAATTCGTATAAGAGACACCCAGATAGTCAAGTACATCAAAGAGCGGTTTTGTAAAAACATTATACAGTGTTGGCGACACGCAAGAGCCCTGGGGTACGCCGCTGTGAATAGAGGAGGGATCTGCAGCTGCAGATTGCGAGAAGACCCGCATAGATCTATTACTCAAGAATGATTTGATCCAGGCCGTAGCTGACGGAGAGAAATGGGCGGCAGAGTGAAGATGCTTGCATAAGATTTGGTGATTGACCAAATCGAATGCTGCAGAGAGGTCGAGTAGAAGTAACAGGGCCAGTTTGCCGTTGTCCTTTAGAACTTCAATTTGAGTTTTTAAGTCTAGTAGAGCTGTCTCTGTTCCGTGTCTGGGGCGGAAGCCAGATTGTCTAAGACCTAGGAGATTATTGGCTTCCAGGTACTCTTGGATTTGCAGGTATGCTGCGCGGTCTAAGATTTTTAGCAGAAACAGGACAGTAGTAATAGGTCGGTAGTTGGTGGGTATGCTAGGGTCAAGGGAGGGTTTTTTGAGCAAGGGGTTCACCCATGCGTCCTTTAGGTTGTCGGGGACAGTTCCTGTTTTAAAGGAAGCATTGATGAAGGATGTGATAAATGGGGCCAAATTGTGGGCCGATTCCTTAATGATTGGGGCGGGGCAGGGATCACCCTGGCAGTTGGGACGGTTTGATCCTCAGGATAATGTTTTCCACCTCCGCAGTGGTAAGTGGTGAGAAGGCAAACCGTTTGAGATTGGGCAAGTCAGGGGAGAGGGCCCCAGCTGTGGTAGGAGGGCGATTGTCCAGTTTCAGTCTTGTTTAGCTATGATTTTAGATTGAATCGTGGTGATTTTATTCAGTAACGCTGCCTGAATGTTAGCACACCATTTGCTATCTTTAATCCAAGTGTCGGGGGGGTGGCGGGGTAGGGTAACGGGTGTTTCGAGTTCTTTTAGGATCTTAGTTCCTTAGAATTGGAGTCAGCTTGCAGGATGCGATTATTGAGGGACTCTTTTTTTTCGCCTCTATAATGGCTGCTTTGTAGGTGAGCGATGCCAAGAAGAAACCGTCTTTGTGCGTGTCAGAAGGGTGACTTTTCTAACGACTTTCTGCACAGCGTTTAGTTTTGTGGAGTACTCTCAACTGTGGTGTGAACCAAGAGTTAAGGTGTGCCCGTGGTTTGGCCTTCCTCAGTCTGATGGGGGCAATAGTCTATAGCTGTGAGCATACTGCAGTTAAAGATGTCCGCTAGAGTGGTGGGGTCATTGCAGGAGTCAGTGGCCGCTTTAAGCGAGGGGAGTAGCAGAGGGAGAAGTTTCTCCTTGGTTATGTCCTTTTTGTTTCTGGTCGAGAGAGCAGGCGCTATCAGGGTCGGGATATGGGGGGAAGCTTCAATATTGAAAGTGATGATGTGGTGGCCTGACCATAAGCGGGGGGTATTGGCCAGAACATTGATAATGCAGTTAGAGCTGGCTAGCCAGTCAAGGGTCCTGCCTTTAGAATGCGTGGGCTCTTGGATGTGCAAGGTGAAGCCAGAGTTAAAGGGTGTTTTCCAAGTCTAGTGCAATAGGATCTTTGGGGTCGCCAAGTCCTAGGTTGAGGTCACCAAGGATGATAATTTGTGAGTTAGTTTTTGCATTGTCAAGGAGGAGGGTAGAGATTTCGCTAACAAAAGAGGGTGTGGGGCCTGGGTGCCTGTAGATTAGGTGGATGGTGGCTGTTTGTTTAGGTGTTAGTGCGAGTTTAACTGATAGTAGTTCAGCGGACTCGAGTTTAGTATTGGTCGATACTCTTAAATCCAGAGTGGTTTTGTGGATAATGGCTAGGCCACCACCTCTGGTTTGGGAGGCAGAGGTGTGGTCACATCTCATGATGCCGAAGCCAGGTGGTAGGGCAAGGGATAAGGAAGGACCAGCTGCGGCATGAAGCCAAGTTTCAGCTATGGCAATAAAGTCGAGATCTGAGGATGTTATAAGAGGGAAGACATCTACAAATCAATCCTCACACAAGGAATGCCAGCAGAATACTTCAGAAACCTTCTAAATCTATCACTAGCAACAGGAACCGTACCAAGGATCTTCAAATCGGCTTACATCAAACCACTTCTGAAAAACACAAGCGGGACGTAGATGATCTCTCCAACTACAGACCAATCTCCAACATCCCCTACCCGGCCAAACTCCTCGAAACCTACGTATACAAACTAACCCAAGAATACGTCGAAGAACACCACCTGCTAGACCAAGCTCAAGTCGGCTTTAGACCCACAAGAGGTACAGAAACAGCACTATCGATCTGGGATGACCTAAAAACAAACGCAGACTCCAACACAACATCAGCCCTTATTCTGCTCAACCTCTCCGCAGCCTTCGACACAGTTAGCCATGACACCCTAACCAAAAGACTAGAAGACATAGGCATAACAGACACAGCGCTACGCTGGACTAAATCATTCCTAGCAGACGGAACTGAAACCATTTGGATCAAACCCTTCAAATCCACCCCACGAGTCAACGACTGTGGAGTACCACAAGGATCCTCACTATCACCACTGTACTTCAACATCTACCAAACCCCAGTTATCAGACTCTTCAAGAAACACAACATCAAATGCTACAACTACGTAGATGACACTCGAATCATCTACAAGATCGAAGACACCCAAGCTGATCATTCAAACTTAACCGACTGTCTAAAAGAAGTCTTCAACTGGATGAATGCCAACGACCTGAAAATCAACCCAGGAAAAACAGAAATCATGATCATATCCAAAGACCAAGAGAAGGAAACCGCCATCCCGTGGCCAACGGAAATGGGACCTGCACCATCACCATCTAAGGTAGTAAAAAATCTGGGAGTCCTGATGGACAACACCCTAACCTTAGAACCGCAAATAAACGCAACAGTCAAGAAATGCTTCTTCCTCCTCCACACGGCAAGAAAAATACTACCTTTCCTCTCCTTCACACACAAAACACTCACTATCGTCGGCCTCATCATGTCAAGTATTGACTATGCAAACAGCCTCTACCTTGGTATACCGGAATACCTACTGAAGAAGCTACAACGGATCCAAAACGCAGCAGCCAGACTACTCCTCAAACTATCCAGAAGAGACCACATCACCCCGGCCCTAAAAACACTACACTGGCTCCCAGTAAAACACTGTATCACCTTCAAAACAATGTGCATAACGCACAGGGCAATCTGCGGACAAGGAGCAGAATTCCTACAAAAGAAAATAACAATCTACAAACCAACGCGACCGCTCAGGTCAACCAACGAAATCCGTCTGGAACTAAAACCTTACATCAAGAAAAAACTCAGAGGCACTGCCTTATACCACTTAGCCGCGAAAACCTGGAACAACATCCCAAAAGTAATAAGGAACACCAAAGATCACCTTAAATTCAGAAAATTACTAAAAACCTGGCTCTTCAACACCAGAGACTAAAACCGAAACAACAGTAAGACAAATGACTCAACAGGAAAGGACATTTACAAGCCCCTAGAACCGACAGAAGTACGCTGAGCACCAGTAGGGCTGACGCTGGACACGGGTCCACCTGGGAGACCCAGGGAGATGGAGGCAACACCCCAGCCAATCCTTACCATCCCCCACCACCTGTACAGCTACAACTAGGTACCACGGGGTTGTGGAACGGACGAGATACCACCAATCACCACACAATCTGAAGTATGGACACTAGCAGGTGCGCTGGTCATGTGGATGGGGGTGAGGAGCATGCGAAGTTATTGAGGGAGCGGACGGAGGGGACAGCTAAATGCTCAAGGGGCCTCGAATGCAAAACAGGCACCTTCTGAGACACAGGGTGCGCAAGCACCCCGTCGTGTATGATTACACGAGCCCAACAGGTCATTCCAGGGTTTAGATACCAACTAACCAATACCACTAACAATTTCCTTCTCTGCATACACCTCTCAAACTCCAAATCAAACACAACCACAAACCTCCAGCACAACAAACCGCACAAACTTCACTACACTGCAACAACAAAACAAAAACACACATAGACTCACACATCAGCACATGACGACTACCGGCCGCATACACCCCAGGCCCAGCCGACGGAACCACCGGCCTGAGGCTGCCAACAGCACATCACTGCAATCTTGCACTTTTCCAGCCTTCACCCACTAACCCACCTCTCCCTCCCTCTTTCAGAGCCGCCAGGGGACCACTCCGGTGGTGATAGTGCGCGGTACAAATGTCCTTTAACATTAACATAAGGTCTGCTATATCTAGAGCGTGCGCTGGGAGGGATCTGGCATTGATGAGGGCGCCCTTGATGACCAGCAATTTCGCCTCTGTAGAAGGGGGTTTGCTATTGGTGGGTGCAGTGGGTGAGCACGGTGGTGTGGTGTGTGTAGTGTTTGCTTGGGGAGATTACTGCGGGTGGGGCGTATGCGGAATTGGGTGCCTAATCTTTTGTTTCTAAGAGATAAGGAACACGTTTGCTTCAGAGTGGGTTTACTAGCGAAGTGTTCCAGCCAGAGGGCTGGGTCGTTGACGTATGGGTTAGTGTCAGTGTTAAGGTGCTGGAGGCCTAAAGTGGGTGTCATAGGGTCCATTGTGGGGGTCGCCATGCACAGGGTCGGGGGGGGACAAGGCTTGGGAGCGATGAGGTGAGTGATGGCTGAAGGTGTGTCGGCCATGTCGGACGTATGTGTAGCTGGGTGATAATTGCTGCTTCAAAGGGCAGAATGTGATACAGTATAAGGAGCGCCCTAAAGAGCATGGTGGATGGGCACCTGGGAGGAGATGCGTCGCAGCAATAGGCAAATTCGATTATGCTAGGGCGGTGCAGAATCAACAATAGGCAGGTTCGATTTTAGCTAGGTCAGTGCAAAGTCAACAGTAGGCAGGTTCGCATTTAGCTAGGGCAATACACAATCAGCAGTGAGCAAGTGTGCTTTTAACTATGGCAGTGCAAAATGCACAATAGGCAGGTTCGAATTTGCTGCTAAATTCCATACTCCAATCTCATTTATGCAGCAATGTATCAAAATTATGGACGCAATTATGGAAAACTATGACTTACAAATATGTAAAGCTAAGGCCCCTAATGCAGAAAGAATGCAACATATGTTAAATTCAATTTTTACTGCCTCCTTGTTCTATAAAAATCTTTCACAGGTGCCTGCCTTAGAACATTTATGGAATTGTCAGGCTGTATGGCAGCAAGTTTGCACTTTATCAGATAGCCAACTAAAGTGGCCTCTTGTTTGGAAGAATACCTCCAAGGTTACCACTTCAGCCATTCTTCTTCAAACTTTATACTTCTTTCATCACAGAGTTTGTATTACTCTGCTCTCTCTATTTAAATGTGGGATAGTACAAAATGACAATTGTTGGAGTTGCCTTCATGCTGAGGGCTCCTTTAAACATATGGTTTTTGAATGCGGAAATGTCAAATTATTTTGGAAACACATTTGGAATACCTTTTAAGCTTATTTTCAACTTAAAACAAGATTTTAGTTTCAGATTCATTTTCTTGGGTAGTGCAATGATACAACATATAACAGGTAAGAATGGATATTATTTGTTTGACCTTCTTATTGTAGTAGCATTTCAAACCATAAGATCTAATTGGAAGACTTTAAATCGCCTTTATTGTAAAGTATGGTGGAACTTCATTCCACAGGATGGAAAGATGCAATGCGTCCCCTCCCTTCTTACTACTGAAACATGAGTTATTGAAATGGCAGTTATTTCTAATATTGTTAGCTACTGTAGCCTCCAACTAATAGAGTAAAGATCTGCTCATAATTTGTCTGCAATTACCCCGCCCCTTCCTTCTGTACATGTTTGTCTTTTCTTTTGGTTGTTCCCATTTCATTGTCACTTTTACATGCTTATCCAAAACTTTAGGTTTCATATGCATAGTCTTTTTCTCAATATTTGGCTGTAATATATTGTAACTTGTATCCCTATTAAGAGATTTTCCCTACTATATGTACATTTTTAAAATATTTGCTTTATAAGCTATATGCCTTGTATGCTTTCTGGTTTAAATAAAAATCGTTCAAACATAAGAGGCCAGGGAGGTAATCTTTTAGTCTGCAAGCCAACAACGTGAGCACAAGTTCCCACACAGATCAGCGTTGATGGGCCCCTCAGCCAGCCTGCCAGCTTAAGTGGTGGGAATGAGAGTGAAGCATAAGCAAATGTGTTGCAAAACACTCTAAATTAAACAAATTACGTTAAAGAAACATAATGACCTGTGCAGCTTGTACACATGGACACCCTTTTAGTAACTGCATTTGGGGTGCGGGATTGCATGTCAAAAGTGCAAATTTGCTATTTTGGCAACGCCCCAAAAGTAAATGAGACCCTGCCCACTTAAAGTAGTGTTGCAATGTTTTGACACTTCTTAGCTTGTTCTTTTTTGGAAAATGTTTAAGGATGCTGTGTACTTCCTTTGGCTCTGCAATGGCTAGGACATTGAGCTTTCCACTGTGTCAGGGTGCTTTGGCATGTTGAAACAGTGCTCAAGAAAACAGGAAGGCAAAGCCATTCTGCTCACTTGCCTAAGCCCCAAATGGCCAGTAACATGCCAGGTTCTTTAGACATGACGTCTGGAAAAAAGTGTGGGCATTTTTAAATGAGGGTGGATTTTAAGCTGTGGCTCCTGTGGTAGCAAATGCCTGGACAGGGATTCTTGGGGCACACTACAAACTTTATGGGGATAGCTATAGCGATGTGTGAAGCGGGACTTTTTAGGTTAATGCTGAGCTTTTCTATGAGTTAATCTGCTTAATTCAGCCTCATTTCCCCCCTCCCCGGCCTGTGCTGCAGTTACATAGTCCTGTTAATTGAGCGCAGTATGCAAATCTTATCTCAAAACAAGAGTGTAGGATCTGTTTATAAAAGTAACCGCATGAGGGCTGTTTTTTTTCAGTCAGTTTGCCGCTTTCACTTTTCATACTGTCAAACTCCCCCAAACCAGTTAGAATACGTGTAGCTAGATACAGTGAGAGGTACATGCTGCGTCATTCATTTCACAAAATGCATTTGAATTCCTAGCGTTGTGATCTTATGATTGTGTGAGAGACATCCAGAGACCGAAATGGACCATACGTGTTTCTCACTCTATAAAATGTTGATTTCAATATATGTGTGTGTCAAACATAGTTCTAATGGCCATCTAGGATGAGATTTTCGAATAACACACACACACACTTTACATACGGACAGCTGATGGTCTATATAGATAGAAATATAAATAGATTGTTCTTACTTAAGGACATTATAGCGTATTTGGGGTTACCTTTACTAAGAGGCCACTGGCTAAAGAAAGTCTATGGGTCTGCTCAATGGCTCCTCTAGGGAATCCTTTGAACATCTCTGCCAAAAAGGTCTATACATAGGCAATAGAAGTAAATGCAATTTGTATTCCCACCTAATAACTAGCAGTGAAAAACAGTAACTGTTGCTGTTTTTTCAAATTTTTAACTGTCACTGGGTTACCTAAACAGTAAACAAAAAATATCGTAGTTCGGGAGGATATCTCGCGCTCACACCATACACTTGATATAAGTTTCAAACTATTATAAGTCCAACATCACTATTCTTAAAGTCACTCAAAGTCAATCCAAACGAACCGTTTGCATAGTGCTTCTCAAATTTGAATGTTTTTAATTCATCAAGAAAATAACAGCCGACACATGTGTCGACCACCGGTCGTTCCCAAGGCTGTACAAAATTATACATTCATTCAATATATAAATTGTTCAAAAAACCATACCATATAGTGCCACATGTCAGGTCAGGATGTGGGAAAATTCACGCCATGATCAAGAATGTAAGTCAATGTTCATAGGAGGAAACAAATTTAAAACCACAATTTAGTTTCTCACTCAAAAAAATCTGATCAACAAAATTAGACGGTTCTTAACTATATTTCACAATAAGACCCACTTGTATTTTCACTACAAAATTAAACTAAGTCAGCGTAAAAACAATTGAACTTGATATATTAACTTCATGCATGGTTAGTTACCTCTATATAAGAAACTTAAACCCACACACCTTGTGAAACCATTCTAACACAACCAAAATGTGAGTTTCCAAAATAAAAGTATGAGTATGTTTTTATTGTCTTATTAGTACTTGTTAAACAGTTACACTAGGCTTGAAGCTTACCCCATATGCAAATCCCTATATCTCTCAAAAATGAGATCTGAATGTCAGTTGATCACACTTGATCTTATATTGAAAATTCGGAATTTGAATCCTGTATGGAAAAACCCTTAAAATTATTATATATTCCTATGCAGAAAGGGTGATATCCCATAAAATAAAATCATAAATAATTAGAACTGCTCACCCACCTGTACGGATGAGTCTGTTGAATCAAATATGAAATGGATACTGTAATCTCCTGTAATCTTATATTTGTAAATTTTAGGCTCCAAGATTCAAAGTTCACCTACAAAACAATGTGAGCTCAACTTAGTACAAATATCTATGAATCCTCATCTCTATTATTCCATTTACTTGCTCTGTTAGTCAAAATAAAGGGCGCCACTTAATGCAAGTATATAAAAAGATAATCACCTCCCTTAAGCCATTAAGTTGCTCTATCAGTCAAAATAAGTGCAACTTAATACTAGTACCTAAAAATCCTCACCTCCATTAAGCCATTAGTTTACTCTATTAATCAAAGTCATTCCATTTCCTCCCAAATTCTAAACGGAGACGCAATAAACAAACCCTTTCCCTCTTAACATTGTCATTTATAAGTACATACCATTCAATGTAGATCCCAGTCACCGTTCTTCTAATTGCTCCAAAGGGATCCCGCGTGTTTTCACTTACTCCTAAATACGCTAGTACAAGCGACTTTTCGGGCCGCATCGTGGTGACGTCATGCGCACACGCACGCAATGACGTCATATGTACGTTTTCGCGATGTCATGCGCGCATTTTATGTAAACAAATGATAGTCCCTGATAATATAGGCAGCATAGTTTGCCGTTCATTCACGTCTTGGGTTCTCAAATTGTTATTGGATGGCTAATATCTACCTGGCAGAATTTTAATTGCCTCATTTTTAATGAGTCCGTGTAATGTTACACAGTCTACTCAGTTGTTATACCTTTAATATAAATATATATTTCGGTCAGTGTATCAAGATCCCATTCTTCGATTGTACCCTCATAATATATATGTATGAATTTAATGTGTTACTCTTAAATTGTAACCCAACACAAATCTAGCTCTTAGATACATTAATATATTTTTTCTCTGAAAAGGGTGTGCTGTTGCGTTTCCATGAATATCCTTTCACTAAAGTATAAATAAAATTGAAATTATTGTCACGTATTCTTACCAGGTTAGTCACCGTAGTGATCACCTTACTCCTAGTCCATAGTCCCTTTTCCTCCATACTTATGGGACATCTCCCCGTCCTGTGGGACGGGACCGGGGCACTTTGTAAAAAGCATCCAATTTTTTTTCAAAAATGTGTCCCTCCTCTCTTTCCTGCGTGGGGCTTGGCACGCGGCTATAACCCCGCCCACCTTGGCTCCGCCCCGCGCATTGCCCATCATTCCTTTTCTATCGCAGGGTCAAAGACCCATTAGCAATAACAGAGGACCCTTTTTAGAGGGGACGGCGGTGTATGGAGGAAAGGGGACTATGGACTAGGAGTAAGGTGGTCACTACGGTGAGTAACCTGGTAATACTCCTACATCCAGTCCCCTTTCCTCCATACTTATGGGAGATTCCCAAGCACTCCTTACAGGAACTATGGGTGGATGGAAATACCCCTTACTGAAACAGGTTCTTCAGCACAGCCTGGCCAAACTGAGCGTCGGCTCTAGAGCTCATATCGAGGCAGTAATGCTTACAGAAAGCAGATGGGAAGGCCCAAGTAGCCGCTTTAGCGATGGACTCCCAGGGATACTTCTGAGGTTTCAGCTTTTGGACGGTGAAAGACTCCGTGATACAGGTGGCAATCCATCTGGAAATAGATGCCTTGGACTCCGGCCTGCCCTGAGGGTTACTCGGAAGTCCTCTCCAGGTAGAATTTAAGAGCTCTTCCGACTTCCAGGCAGTGTAGAACCCTTTCCGCCTCCGAGGCAGGGTTCGGAAAAAAGACCGTAAGGGAAATCGACTGATTCAGATGGAATTCGGTCACTACCTTTGGTAGGAAAGCTGGGTTTGTCCGAAGGACTACCTTGTCCTTGTGAAAGACCAAGAAAGGATGCTCCACTGACAATGCCTGGAGCTCACTCACTCTCCCCGCTGACGTAACGGCTACCAGAAAGGACACTTTCCAGGACACGTACTTGAGGTCAACCGTAGACATTGGCTCAAAGGGTTTATGGCACAGCGCCATCAGGACTACATTTAGGTCCCAAGGCGGGTGCTGACTACGAACCGGAGGGTAGATGCGTGCCAAGCCAGCAAAATGTCTCTTCACCACCGGGTTAGTTAAAGAATAAGAACACCCGTCTGCAGAGAGGTAAGCGGAAACCACTGAGAGATAAGTCCTGCAAGATAGAACATGAACCCCTGACTCTGCTAGGGAGGATACGAAGGACAGCACTGTGTCAATCGTTGCCACCCTCGGGTCCAATTCTTTCTCCAAACACCAATGACAGAACCTAAGCCATTTACTCTTGTATTGGGATCTGGTTGAGGCTTTCCTGGCTGCCTGGATGATGCACATGTTATCCGCAGACAAGCCCAAACGCTCTAGAGACTTGAACTCGGGCACCATGCCGCCAAGTTGAGCGATTGTGGGGAGGGGTCCCACATATATTGCTCCCCTTGGTGAAGAAGATCGGGAGTTACTGGTAACCTGATCGGCGGACACACCGACAGGTTTTGAAGTTCTGAAAACCAAAACCTGGCCGGCCACCACGGAGCGATCAGTAGAAGAGAACAGTTGACAGAACTCTGCAACTTCCAAATTGCTCGATGAACTAGGGGAAGAGGCGGGAAGGCGTAAGCTCTCATGTTGTGCCATGGAATCTCGAGAGCGTCCCCAAGAGAGGAGGCTCCCAGCCCCCCTCTGGAGGCGTACTGAGGAAGCTTCTTGTTTACCGCCGTGGCGAAGAGGTCCACCTCCGGTGTGCCCCAACGTGAGAAAATCCATGAGAGGATCTCCGCCTTCAACTCCCACTCGTAGGTGACCACTGTCTGCTGGCTGAGGGCATCCGCAGTGACATTCAGCTGCCCCGGGATGTGCACTGCAAGCAGCCAGACCCAATGAAGCACGGCCCACTCCCAAATCTGGATGGACAGGTCCACGAGAGGGGGAGACTTTGTTCCCCCTTGCTTGTTAATGTAATACATTGATACCACATTGTCTGTTCTTATGCAGACCACCTTGTTGACAATGAGCGGTCCGAACGCCAGAAAGATCGCCAGAAGCTCCAAATGATTTATGTGCAGGAGCTTGTCCTGAGGCGACCAGAGGTCCGAGACCTGAAGATCTAACGTTGCACCCCACCCCAAAAGGGAGGAGTCCGTCATGATTGTCACCTTGGGGCCTGGGTCCTGAAACCCCGCGCCCACTGACAGGTTGCTGAGAGACGACCACCAGTACAGGTCCACTCTCGTGGAATCCGGAATCATTATCCGCTTGGAATCCGGGTCCACAGCCTGACGCCAGGAACTCCGAAGAGCCACCTGGGTCCGTCTCATTTTGAGACGCGCAAGAGGAAGAGCCAGTACACACGAGGCCATGAGGCCCAGAAGCCTCTGGAACCACCAGGCCGACATGCTCTCCGACTGCGCAAACATCTGACACGTGGCCAACAGATCCGCCATTCTGTCCCCGGTCAGATACACTCGACAGTCGATCGTGTTCCAACGAAAACACCAGGAAAGTCCGGTCCTGTGAGACCGTCATGGAGGATTTCCGCCAGTTCACCGACAGCCGAAGATGGAACAGGAGCGGAAGGAGAGACTGGAGGTTGCCCGCTGCTGCCAACGGACAAGGGCTGCGTAGGAGCCAGTCGTCGAAATAGGGATACACATGGATACCCTGGAGACGAAGATAGGCCGCAATCACCGACATCATCTTCCTGAAGACACGCAGCGCCGAACTGAGGCCAAAAGGAAGCACCCGAAACTGGAAGTGCTCCTCTCCCAAAGAGAAGCGGAGGTATCTCCTGTGTGGATTCCAAATCAGGATATGCATGTACGCATCCTAAAGATCCACCACGCTGAACCAATCGCCCATCTGCAAAGAGGAGCAAATCTGGCCGGGCGTGATCATCTTGAATTTCTCTTGGGGTAGGAAAAGATTGAACTGGGAAAGGTCTAGGATGGTGCGCAGGCCAGCCTGGTTGGGTTTGGGCACCGTAAACAGCCGGGAGTAAAAACCCTCCCCTCACTCCCCAAGGGGAACGGGTTCCACAGCTCTGAGGTGCAGAAGTTTCTGAACCTCGGCCTTGAGGGAGGGGGAGCCCGACAGCTGAAAAGGAGGGTTGAGGGGTGGGGTAGGGGGTAAAGGTAAGCGGAAGCCCGCTCGAGCGACTGACAAGACCAATCTGTCTTCTGTGATGGTCTGCCACGCCTCCCAATGAGATGCCATGCGTTCTCCCACCGGGGTCTCGTGCGAGCGCGGAAATCCCTCATTTGGCAGGCTTATCGGTGGCAGTGCCACCTGAACCTGATGAGGAGGCTGAGGAGCGGGAGAAAAACTGCGTACGCTGTTGTCTTCGGCGGTTATTCCCCGCAGGAGTATCCACTCTGCGAGATTTGTGGTCGAGGAAGGCCCTAAAACCAGAGGAAGGTCGACTTTGCGACAACGGTCTTTGAGACTTGAAAGGAGCTTTAACCAGAACAGACAATGATTTAGCCATCTGAGTGCTATCTTTGGTTTTGGTGAGCTCTACATCAGTAGAAGAGTGAAAAAGCTCCTTACCATCGAATGGAAGGTCCAGAACCTTGTCTTGCACTTCCTTCGAAAACTTAGTGACATGCAGCCACGCTAGCCGCGAGTTATCAACCCCAAGCATCAGGCACGAGCCGAGGTGTCTACGTGATGAGCCGCAGCCTCCAGGAGATCCTGGGCCAAGACCCTGGCATCGGAAAGGCCCTCTCTGAAATCTTCCAACTTCTCGACCGGAATGTGCTCCTCAAACTCTGACAGACCTCTCCACATCTGCATGTTAGCTCCCGCCAAAATCAATTCTGCATTGGCCTGCCTGAGCTGTAACGCCGAATTGGCAAAGATTTTCCTCCCTAGGGAATCCAGGAGCTTGTCCTCCTTTCCCAAGACCTGAGTAGCCGTCGCAGAGGAGGATGCTGCAGGCCTGGATTGCAACGTAGCTGCAGCCACCACTGTGGAGGATGGAGGCGGACAAGACGACAAGGCCACTTCTTCCGAAGAATGCAGCCTGTACCTCGCGTCAATCTTTTTATTGACAAAAAGTCCCGAGTGTGGCTTTTCCTAAACTCTTCGGACCTCGGCCAGAACGTCCTTCTGCAAGAACAGGCCGGTACGCTCCAAAGGAGACAAGGTGAACGCCCCAGAAAGCACGCTCTCCTGCGGAGCGGGTGCCCCGGGCACCGGAACATCTAAGAAACTCATCATGTCCAGCACCGGTTCATGGAAAGCTCTGATAGAGCGGTGAAGGTCCTTGTTGTCCTGATCGCCTTGAAGGTCATCTGACAGGTCAGGATCCTGCTGAGCCGTGTCAGGCACTGCCTTGTCCACTGGGGACAATGGTGGCAAAGGCGGAAGCGCAGGAGGAGGCACCACGGGCAAGGGAGGCGCCGGCGGGACCACCGGCGGAACGGGTGGAGGCGCAGGTGGACATAACTCCTTGAAAAGCCCTTTGAAATATTCCCCCATGGGGTCGATGCGCATAAGCTCTTGAAATGTACCGGAAAAGGCGTCCTCAGGAGATTGTTTCGGAACCTGAGGAGGCCTCTCATGAGGTGGACAAATCCAGGGGCGTAACGGGGAAGGGTGCCACACTGGCCCCTCCACCGACGTATTCACATAAATCAAGGGAGCCGCCCCCGCGGGCAACGAAACATTGTGCGGAAGAGGCATCCCGGCGTTCCAATCATAAACCGGCCGGTAAGGATGCGCACAAGGGACCTTAGGTTCACCCAAAGGACCGAACCCTACATATGGGGCCGATGGCATAGTTGTAGGGGTAGTACCTAAAATGGCCGCCGTGGTCGTGGCGGGAACGGCCGCCATTTTGTCCTCATCTGAGGGGAACTGCGGCATGTGAGGGAGTGAGGCAGGGGTCCCCGTCGATGGAATGTTTCTGCGACATACCAACCGCCAACTGAGCCTTCGAAGGAAGGGCCTGGCACTGCCGGTAAAAGAAGAAACTTTCTTCCTTGCCCCCCCTCAACAGATCTGGTGTCACCACAAGAGCGGGAACGGTGAGCAACCGCATTCCCCGACAGGGCCTTGCCCGGCCCCTCAGAACTGTTGGTAGCCTTAGCTTCTGTATGAGGGACCTCGGACCTAGGCCCGATAGAAGCCTTATCGGCACGGGCCTCGAACATCCGTTCGGTAACCTCAAGCCCCGCCAAAACCTCGGGGTGCACCCCGGTTTTGTTTTTGAGGAAAGCCGAAAGAGCGGCCTCAGAGCAAGCTCCGATACCCCATGACTCAGTAGAGCAGGGTCTACAAACAGCCCCCACAGGAGGGGCCTCGGAGCGTACTCCGGTGAACAAAGGCCCCTTACGGAGACCCTCGGAGAAAACTCCGTAGAATTATTAGGCCCGATAGGCACCTCAGGGCGAACCCCAGTAACAGAGCGATCAACGCCCCTCCCGGCCCGAGAGGAACCCGGAAAGGTATCCCCGGACCGGGGTGCTCTGAAAAGTAAAGAACTTACCGGGCGTTTTTTCTTCTCGTCGATGAACGCCTGAAAATGAGAAGGAGGAGTTTGTCCGAACACCCCCTCCCACCGCTCCAACCGGCGTTTAAGTGCCCGGACTGAGAGGGAGTCACAGTAAAAACAGGAGTCCCAACGGTGTTCCGAACCCAAACACTCTAAACAAAGAGGATGGGGGGATCCACCCTCGCGAAGCGACAGTGACACAATGAACAGTCAGGAAAATCTAGTTTAAAAGACATAGACAGGCTAGTTAAGGAACGCTAGCGAGAGCCAGAGAGGAAAACAGGGACGAAAGTCTTCAGAGGATGCAAGTGCGTCCGGCCCCGATTGTGCGGAGAAAAGGACTGATGGGCGATGCACGGGGCGGAGCCAAGGTGGGCAGGTTTACGGCCGCGTGCCGGGGCCCACGCAGGAAAGAGAGGAGGGACACATTTTTGAAAAAAGTGTGGATGCTTTTTACAAAGTGCTCCGGTCCCGTCCCACAGGACGAAGAGATGTCCCATAAGTATGGAGGAAAGGGGACGGGACGTAGGAGTATATAACTTAGGTAAGGCTAGAATGGCTAGAATGGCTTCACAAGTGGATAGTATGTCATTTTTACCCAAGAAAATACTGTTGATCTTGGAGAAGATTTATAGATGATGTCTTAATTGTATGGAAAGGGTCTCTTGCATAATTTGAAACGTTTGTGTCACATACTAACAAACAAATTTGGTATCGGCTTTACTGGTACAGCGAGTTCAGAGTATTGATTTTCTAGATTTACTTATTTTTGTTAAGAATGGGCAGATTGAACCCAAAACATATCGCAAGCCAACAGAGGTTAACTCTGTACTTTATGCACAAAGCAATCATCAGAGATCCACAATTGACTATATCCCGGCTGGGGAATTTTATCGAGCCAGGAGAAGCTGTAGTTTGGATATGGATTACCACAATGAGTCCGATCTGCTTACGGATAGATTCAAAAAGAGAGGGTACAATCTGAGATGCATAAAGAAAGCGGCAGATAAGTACAAAGAGTGCAGTCAGCCGGAACTTTTATGTGACCGTGCGAAAGGGAAACCAGAGAAGGATTATATTTCCATAATAACTCAATTTTCATAGGATTCCTCTTTACTCTACAAAATGGTGTCTAAACATAGGGACATTTTGAGACTAGATAAGGATTTGCTGCCTTTCTTGACTGAGAAACCTAAGTTCACTTTCACGAGAGCACATACTATTAAACAAAAATGGAGTCCCTCTTTTTTGGATGTTAAGGAAGCCCGCACTAAAGGGACTTGGTTAAGAGGAAAAAAGGGATTTTTCAAATGTGGCAACTGCAACCAGTGCAAATATGCCCATGCAAATTGTGATTCTTTTACTGGTGCTAATGGAATGACAATTAAGATTAATGAGTTCATCAACTGTAAAACGTGTTATGTTGTTTATGCTATTATTTGTACATGTGGTAAACTTTACATTGGTAGCACTATTCGGCAACTGAGAATTCATAAAAGGGAACATTTGGCCAGTTTAAGGAGTACTGATCCGAAGTCACCATTGGCCATACATTGGCAGCAATGACATCAGCTTGATAACCAAGAAGACATAAGATTTATTGGACTAATGCAAATGAAGTTGGGGAAACAGGGTGGTAACCTTAGGCTCAAACTTAGGCAACAAGAGTGCAAGCTAATTTGTTATTTAAGAAGCACCATAGTTGGCCTTAATCAGGACCATGAAATGCATGTATTTTTATGAAATATTACCAAGATCAACATTATTTTCTTGGGTAACAATGACGTACTATCCACTTGTGAAGCCATTCTAGCCTTACCTAAATGATAGAATGCATGACAATAATTTAAATTTTATTTATACTTTAGTGAAAGGATATTCATGGAAATGCAACAGCACACCCTTTTCAGAGTAAAAAATATATGAATTTATCTGAGAGAGATTTGTGTTGGGTTACAATTTAAGAGTAACACATTAAATTCATACATATATATTATGAGGGTACAATCGAAGAATGAGATCTTGATACACTGACCAAATATATATTTATATTAAAGGTATTACAACTGAGTAGAATGTGTAACATTACACAGACTCATTTAAAATGAGACAATTAAAATTCTGCCAGGTAGATATTAGGCATCCAATAACAATTTGAGAACCCAAGTCATGAATGAACAGCAAACTATGCCGCCTATATTATCTGGGACTTTATAATTTGTTTACATAAAATGCACGTGTGACGTCATATCGTGCGCGTGACATCATCGCGAAAACGCACATATGACGTTGTCGTGTGCGCATGACGTCACCACGATGCAGCCCGAAAATTCGCTTGTACTAGCATATTTAGGAGTAGGTGAAAACACGCGGGATCCCTTTGGAGCAATTCGAAGAATGGTGACTGGGATCTAGCCCATTGAATGGTATGTACTTATAAATGACAATGTTAAGAGGGAAAGGGTTTGTTTATTGCATCTCCGTTTAGAATTTGGGAGGAAATGGAATGACTTTGATTAATAGAGTAAACTAATGGCTTAATGGGGGTGAGGATTTTTAGGTACTAGTATTAAGTTGAACTTATTTTGACTGATAGAGCAACTTAATGGCTTAAGGGAGGTGATGATCTTTTTATATACTTGCATTAAGTGGAGCCCATTATTTTGACTAACAGCAAGTAAATGGAATAATAGATATGAGGATTCATAGATATTTGTACTAAGTTGAGCTCACATTGTTTTGTAGGTGAACTTTGAATCTTGGAGCCTAAAATTTACAAATATAAGATTACAGGAGATTACAGTATCCATTTCATATTTGATTCAACAGACTCATCCGTACAGGTGGGTGAGCAGTTCCAATTATTTATGATTTTATTTTATGGGATATCGGCCTTTCTGCATAGGAATATATAATAATTTTAAGGGTTTTTCCATACAGGATTGGAATTTCGAATTTTCAATACAAGATCAAGTGTGATCAACTGACATTCAGATCTCATTTTTGGGAGATAGAGGGATTTGCATATGGGGTAAGCTTCAAGCCTAGTATAACTGTTTAACAAGTACTAATAAGACAATAAAGACATACTCATACTTTTATTTTGGAAACTCACATTTTGGTTGTGTTAAAATGGTTTCACAAGGTGTGTGAGTTTAAGTTTCTTATTTAGAGGTAACTAACCATGCATGAAGTTAATATATCGAAGTTCAATTGTTTTTACGCTGACTTTGTTTAATTTTGTAGTGAAAATACAAGTGGGTCTTATTGTGAAATATAGTTAAGAACAGTCTAATTTTGTTGATCAGATTTTTTTGAGTGAGAAACTAAATTGTGGTTTTAAATTTGTTTCCTCCTATGAACATAGACTTAAATTCTTGATCATGGCGTGAATTTTCCCTCATGCTGACCTGACATGTGGCACTATATGCTATGGTTTTTTGATCAATTTATATATTGAATGAATGTATAATTTGGTACAGCCTTGAGAACGACCGGTGGTCAAAACACGTGTCAGCTGTTCTTTTCTTGATGAATTAAAAACATTCAAATTTGAGAATCACTATGCAAATGGATCTTTTGGATTGACTTTGAGTGACTTTAAGAATAGTGATGTTGGACTTATAATAGTTTGAAACTTAGATCAAGTGTATGGTGTGAGCGTGAGATATCCTCCCGAACTACAATATTTTCTGTTTACTTGTTACAAGCTCTGTGGGAAGCTTGAGGGAAGGATATTACTTGCTGCCGACCTTTCTTTTAAGGTTTTAAGAGTGGTAAACAGCACACGCAATCAAATAGCGATCCCACAAACACTGGAAGCTTAGCTAAATAGTAGCATTGTGACCTTCCCAACAGAAACATCACACATCACTACTATGTCAGACCATTGATCCTAGGCTACATGTTGTCTACCTGGACAAAGTCATTTTTTATTCGGAAGCTGTTCAACGTTTTGTGGCACATACTATGTCTGTGCTGAGAGAAAAGGTCTCCAAGAATGCATAAAAATATAAATTGGCAATTCAAATTGTGTACAGAGCTGTGCAACTCGCTGATCATATTGCTTTTTTTTCTGAATGATAGGATAGAAGAACAAGTTACTTCTTACCTTGTAACGTTCTTTCGATGGGATGTTCGTCCGACATATTCCTTATCTTGATAGATTACCTCCCAGCTTGCTGGCCTCGGAAATCTTTTCAGTAGAGGGCACTGCACGCCGCCGTCCCTCGAGCTGGTGCCCCTCGACGGCCACCGTCTCGGCGCTGACGTCACCATGCGTATAAATAGACTTGCGCAGCGTCCTTTGCTCAGTTCCATTTTGAAGCTTGAAAATTTAGCTGTGCATGAAATGGTTATTGACCTTGAAGGAGCGTAAGCTGAAAATACAAGGGAAGTTTTACTGCGGGGATGGATGGGAGGGGCGATAAGGAATACGTCGGAGGAACATCCCATCGAAAGAACGTTACAAGGTAAGAAGTAACTTGTTCTTTGAAGGGATTGTGTCCTCCGACATATTCCTTATCTTGAAAGACTCCCTTAGCAGTGGTGTACAAACGGAGGTGGGAGTAAAATTGGAATATTTCCCTTCAAGAATGTACAGAATGTAACACAGCTTTGCCAAATCTTGTCTCCTGGCTAGAGGAGGAATCCAGATTGTAGAATTTTGTAAAGGTATGTGCGGACGACCATGTGGGAGCTGCACATATGTCCCGAATCGGTACCCCTATTTTGAGGGCCGAAGAGGCTGCGATACCCCTGGTTAAATGAGCCCTGATGTTGAGGGGGCTCTTTCCCTGCCAATTTGTAACATTCTAGAATGGCTAATATAATCCATCTTGAAATGGTCTGTTTTGTGATAGGTAGTCCTAATTTGTGTCCTGCATAACCTATAAACAGCTGGTCTGCTTGCCTTATCCTAGCGAGTCTGCTGATATAAAAGCTCAGGGCATGCCTTGGATCTAGCCTGTGTAGCCTCTCTTCCTCTTTCTACGGATGAGGAGGAGGATAGAATGAAGGTAAGGTTATCTTCTGAGTGATGTGGAATTCAGAGACCACCTTTGGGAGGAAATTAGGCTTCACCTGTAAGACAACCTTGTCTTTGTGAAAAATAGTATGAGGAGGTTTGCAAGATAGAGCTTGTAATTCGCTCACTCTTCTGGCAGATGTTAAAGCCACTCGTAGGACAGTTTTAAGGGTGAGAAATCTTAATGAACAAGAATGGAGTGGTTCAAAAGGAGTACCCATTAGGAAGTTTAAGACTAGATTTAAATCCCATAAGGGAACTTGGAAAGGCTTTGGGGGATAAACATTAGTTAATCCCTTCAGGAATTGAATTGCTAGGGGTAGTTTGAAATATGATGGCTCCTCTGCAGTGCGCTTGAAGATTGATAATGCTGCCTTTGATCGTACCAACTTGGAGACCTGAATTCGCCAAATAGAGCAAAAAAGAGAACACCATTGGTGTACCGCATGAAAAGGGATAGATATTTTCTTCTCTACACCAGCTGCAAAATCGGTTCCAGCGGTATAAACTCTGTTGCTGGCCTCCTAGCCGAAAGCAACACCTCCATGACGTCATCTGGAAGATCCCAATCCTTGTATCTCAAGCTTTCAGAATCCAAGCGTGAAGGTTGAGCGTTCTGATGTCTAGATGGAGAACCTGACCTCCCTTCTGCGAGAGGTCCTCTCTTTGTGGAAGACGTATCGGAGGACAGATGGACATGTCCAGAAGGTCCGGGTACCACGCTCTCCTGGTCCAATCTAGGGCAATTAGGATCATGGATTTTCGGAATCTTCTCAACCAACTGATCATTTGAGGAATGACAGGGAGTGGTGGAAATGCGTACAGAAGTGGAAACTCCCAGTCCACTACGATCGCGTCCCCTAGAGCTTCTCACAGGGGAAATTTCCTTGAACAAAACTGATTGCACTTCCTGTTGATGCTGGTAGCAAACAGATCCACTGGAGGGGTTCCCCAAAGGGTGAAGATCTCCTGAAGGACTTCCTGAGCTAGCTCCCACTCGTGGGAGACTGTGCCCTGCCTGCTCAGAGCGTCCGCTGTCAAGTTCTTCTCTCCGGCTAGGTGAACTGCCGATAGAGAGATTCCTTCCTAAATTGCCCAAAACCAAAGCTGCATTGCCTCTCTGCACAGTGGCAGTGACCCTACGCCTCCTCTTTTGTTGCATGGCCATTGTATTGTCCGTCATTATCAGAACATTCTTTTCCTGTACTGATGGCAGAAAAGCTTTCAGCGCTAGTCTGATTGCTCTCAGCTCCAATAGGTTGATGTGTAGTCTGGACTCCGATGGAGACCAACGACAGCTGATGGTTAAGTCTTTGATGTGGGCTCCCCACCCCGTGACTGAGGCATCCGTGACTTCTGTCATCTCTGGCCATGGTTGCCAAAACTGTTCCCCTTTCAAGATGTTCTCCCGACAGGCCAACCACTGAAGGTCTTGAGCTATTCTGCCTGGGATTTGAGGAAGATCTGACATTCTCCTTGAGAACTGCGAACATTGGGTTCTTAGAACCCACTGGAGGGATCTCATTCTCAGGCGAACCTCTGGCACAAGGAAGATGCAGGATGCCATGAGGCCTAGCAACCTCAAAAAGTCGAAGGCTGGTAGATGTTGGGCATTTTGAAACATGGTGACCATCTGTAGAATATCTTGAGCCCTCACCTCTGGTGGCAAGGCTTTTCCCAGGGAAGTGTCCAGGACGGCTCCAATGAACTGGAGTCTCTGTGACGGTATCATCTGTGATTTCTTTAAATTGAGGGAGAAGCCCAGTTTGTGAAGGAAGTGGCAGACATGATCTAGTTGGATCCGAGCTTGTTCCGAGGACACTGCTCTGATCAACCAATCGTCCAGGTAAGGGTAGACGTGGATCCCTTCCCTCCTTGGACTTGCAGCCACTACCGACATTAGCTCGGTGAATACCCTCTGGGTGGAGGTCAGCCCAAATGGCAGAACTCGAAATTGATAGTGAGAGTTGCCAATTGCGAACCTCAGGTATTTCCTGTGTTTGAGATGGATTGGCACATGGAAATAAGCATCCTGAAGATCTAGAGATACCAACCAGTCCAGAAGCTGGAGGGCCTGAAGGATCTGAGAAAGAGTTACCATCTTGAACTTGTCTTTCCTGAGGAATTTGTTAAATTCTCGCAAGTCCAAGATGGGTCTCAGTCCTCCGTCCTTCTTCGGTACTAGGAAGTAGGGGGAGTACCAACCCTTGTTCCTCTCCGCTACATGTACCGGCTCTATGGCACCTTTCTCTAGCAGGTCTAGAATCTCCTGCAGAAGGAGCGGATCTGGAAACTTCAAAGAGTTGTTCCCCGGTGGATGACTCTGAGGGATGTGTAGGAAAGGCAGGCAGTAACCTTGGGCAATTGTCTCCAATGCCCAAGCATCTGACATAATAGCCTGCCATTCCGTCAGATGTTGAGTTAACATGCCCCATACTGGTGTCTTGTGGGGAGAGACCTCAGAGGGGTTTAGAGGCGGCTGATGCAGATGTCGAGAGTAAAGAGGCACCTGCTTTTGCGGCTTTTGTACCTTTTAACCCGTCCACCACAGGTGAATCGTTTTTGGCCCCTTTGAGCTGGCTGTCCTCTGCCTTTTCCGAATGCGGAGTAAAAGCGAAAGGACCTACCCCTCCATTAGGTTCCGGAGGGGCGATTCGGGGTCTGACGGATTGCAGCTCCAAGAAATTTCGCTGCTGCCTTAGATGTCTAACTTCTCCAGGCTGTCGTCAGCTTTTTTACCAAACAAAGACGTGCCGTCAAAGGGCATATTCAAAAGTCTGGCCTGTACATCTGGGGCAAATCCAGACTTTTGCAACCACGCATATGTGCGGATTGTGGTACTAGCCGCCATGGTCCTGCTGATACTGTCAGCAGAATCAATGCCAATTTGAAGGGACTCGCACATTGCATCTTTCCCATCCTTAATGATGATTAAAAATGCTTTCCTTTCCTCTCCTTCCGGGAGACAGCCGCAGATGAAGCACACTCCCAAAGTGTATGGCTGAATCTTGCAAGCGTGCAAGTGGCATTATAGATTTAAGCGCCATGCTACATGCCGAAAAGACTTTTTTTGACATGTCATCAAACCTTTTATCATCCCTGTCCTGTGGAATAGTAGGGTATGCAGATCTACTGTTCGATGATGTTGCTGCTTGTACAACCAAACTCTCTGGAGTTGGATGCTTGCTTAAATATTCAGGGTCTGAGACAGATACTCTGTATTTGGCAGATAGTTTTTTGTTAACTGCCGGGATTACTTCCGGAGTTTCCCAATTAGCAGAAATGTTTCTCTGTAGTGCAAAATGAAAGGGAACAGGATCTTCCTGTGGACCCTTAACTTAGATGACAGTAAAGTCATCCTGCTGAAAAGAAGATGAAGGTGTAGACCACCCCATGAACTCTATTATTCTGGCCATCAGAACCCTATAAGGGGTCTCAGCATGTTCCCCAGGGTCTGGTTTAGCAAATTCTACTTTAGGAGTAGTATCTAAACCACTTGCCTCATGTAAGGAGTCTTTAATCTGTTCTCTTCTGAGATAAATTCCTCAGGAATGGGTGTTATGGTCCTTTGCAACCCAAAAAGTCTCTCATGATCAGAATCCTCCCCTTCCTCATATATAGAGAACACAGCTCTAAAATAATCAGATCTAGGGTGTGGTTTAAAACCCATTTCTAGAGCAGAGGGGGCCAAGCTTGTAGTCAAAGGTTTAGAAAACGTCGAAGTTGTTGACGCAGAAGTCAAAGGCTTCGATGAAAACGAAAAAGGCGTCAAAGTATGAAGGGGCATCGAAGAATCCGAGAGGATCGGGATCCTACTCGGAGTCGTCGAGGTTATCGACGACATTCTCGAGGTCATAGTCCAAGCCCTTGGTACTTCTACTGATTGAGATGTGGTAACAGCAGTAGGTCTGTCCTTTATCGGTGTCGGCGTCGAAGACGGCGTTGATTCGACTGATTTGTGTGTCGACGGGCCCTTCGATAGAGGCGTTGATGAGGCAGATTTATGAGTCGAAGGAACCTTCGACGACGGTGTCGATGACGCGGTCTTACTGCCTTTGCTCGAGGGTTCATGATGCTCTCAGGCAATTTCTTTCGCCGGGTGCAACGACTCGCAGCGTTTTGATTTTTCGGGTCTTTCACCCAGGGTATCACCTCTAGCCGTCTCCAAGGGGGTAGAGGCTGCTTTCTCGAAGATGGTAAGCATTTTGTACAGAATTCCTCCCACTTAGCTGGAGAGCTGTGTTTCGTGGGGCAAGTGACCCTTTCTGGGGAAGTGGAAGAAGACGAAGAAGAGAGATCTACGACACCTCTTTTTCGAGTGTTTAGATTTCAAAGACTGATGGGAACCGCTTCAAGACCTTGAACGGGAATGTTTCCTGTGATGGCGAGGAGACTCATGTCTCGACTCTGCCGAGGAAACTTTCGAAGGAGTAGAAGTTTTAAGAGTCTTACATCTTTCTAGTTTCCCCTTACACTGCAAGGCTTTCGCCATCATGGACATGCAGTCCTTGCATTCTGAACAGTGATGCTCCAATCCCAGGCACCACAAACAGATCCTCTGAGGATCCGTCAACTACATTTTCTTCCGACAATCACGCCACTTTTTGAAGCTGGACCGTGGGGCCCACGTTTCGGATGAGGAAGCCATCAATAAAAGTTATCATACATTCGAGGAATAAGTAGAAACTACTTGAAGAAAGAACTGAGCAACACGATTCCGAGGCCCACGAAGCGCGGAAAAACGTAACTGAGCAACGGACGCTGCACAAGTCTATTTATACGCACGGTGACGTCGGCGCCGAGACGGTGGCTGTTGAGGGATACCAGCTCGAGGGACGTTGACGCGCAGCGCCCTCTACTGAAAAATTTCCTAGGCCAGCAAGCTGGGAGGTAATCAAGATAAGGAATACGTTGGAGGACACAATCCCTTCGAATAACAAATATTAGGTCAGTAGCTAAGAAGGCATGGGACCCATCTTATAACCTTCATGCTACAGGCATGGGAGAATTTTCCAGGTCCCAGGACACACGTCCTGTGTGAAAGAATGTTTTCTTGATGGTGAAGATTGACTTTTTGGGCTATTGAATAGTGGAGGAGCTGGGATAAAGATAGGGAGTCAGATGAGGACGGAAGATGTACTGAGAGCTATAGTTCATGGACAGTAGAAGCCGATTAAAATAAAGATGGACAGTTGCTGTATAGCTAGCAGTGTACTGAGAGGTCGATCGTCAAAGGTTAATTGAAATGCTTTCATGGACTTTCTGAAGAGAAGAGGGTTTAGAACTGACTGCTGAAAAGGTGATTTGGGTAGTTTGAGGCAGCAAGAATGGGAAAAAGGTAGGAAGATCCTCCGCAAATAGTCATGGATAGAGGGATACTAGGGATCTACAGAGAAAAGTGACTGTGCAGCTCTGTGGGCAAAGGTGTGGATGTTAGCGAACTTTCCAGGATCCTATTCGCCCTCTATCAATTGGCGCTCACTGGATGTGAGCCGTTATGTCATATTATTGGGATTTATACCACGCACTGCTTCCATTTGCATGGTGGCCAGTTGCTCATGTGGATCTGCAAAAGGAAACGGGGGGTAAGGCGTGGTTAGGTGTCATGATTCCTGCCCCTCATGTCCCCAGCCCTCCAAGATGTCAGGCTGGAGCCAGGCCACGATCACCTACATGGCCCTCAAGGGCCTCTCCATCCCTTCAAAGACCCACTTGGAGTCAGACATGGCGCTTGTGGCACCAGACTCACTCACTCCCATAGGATAACATTGGGGATTGGACATGTAGTGCTTTGATTGGGACAAGATGGATGCCCCCACATATTTCGGTTCCCAGAACTGCATGTGCAGTCTAGTCTTTTGGGTGTGGTTCAGCCCAGAGACACCTGGGATACCCAGAGACTATTTAAGCCACACCCAGGCTGAGAAACATGCTTTGTGTTTTCTGCACCTGCAGCGTGACACTCACCGTGTTCGGATCGGTCTCCAGTAGGCCCGCATCTTTCTTCTGCACTCAGCTCCTGCAAGAACAAGAACACAGTTGGGAACAGCCTTACCTTGCAGCGCTTCTGCCCATCATTCATCGCTTTTTCTGTTCTGCGGGCATCTTCGGCGGTGTCATTCCCATCCCGGCACGCCGCTTCCTAAGGAAAAGGGAAAAGAACAGAAAGGCATTAGTAAGCATTCAGCAAATCTTCGCTTATTTTTAAAGACTGTACGAGCTTCAAACGCTTACCTGAATCCCAGCCGCTCTGGGGGAACTCTGTCTCCGGAACATCTCCTCCATCTGCAAGAGGGAAAAGACACTCCAGGTTAGCGTGGAAACATCTAGAGGCGCCGCATACCGTGCTTACTCACCGCATTTCTTCTTCATAACTGGCATCCACGCTGAAAACGTCGCGGCACCTAAAAGACACAGAAAAATAACTTAGTTCAATACAAATACAAAAGGGTCGCATCATGCATCACGCTCTCACTCGCCTTCAGCGCTACTCATCTCAGCAGCACGTCGCCATCCCCGGACGCTGGCCATCCTCTAAGGAAGGAAAGGAACGAAGTTGGAGAACTGTTCAAAAGACTCATTGTACTTACCTGTCGGACTCTTGCCAGTGAAGTAACTAGGCAGCAGCGAGCCTGCATCAATCAACGCGCCTGGCGCTGAAAGCAGGACGGAGAGCACACTTTCCAAGAAAACAAGGTGAGCTGTGGATCAAAGGGAAGGGTTGGACCCCGGGGAAGAAGGGGTTCAAGCACACAGAGACAATAGGGAGTTAAACTCTACCAATCCTGTGTTTCAGGCCCAGCCTCCAGTTGAGCAGACTCCAGGGAAGGGTTTGAGGTCGTAAGAGGTCAGAACAGGCTGAGTGACGTCCCTGTGGATACCAGGTGAGCGTTATATTAGGGTGAAAGTAGGAAGAGACAGTACATTGTGCTTTACTGTTAGTGATGACAGAGCCAGGAGTAACTGGCATCTGTGCTGGTGATTTTTCTCTGTGGTTTGCTGTGCTTTCCCTGAGGTCTGTTTCTTGATTGGAGACCTGAGATGCAGGGGGTCTGTGTGTTGTGGGTGTGGTTTAGAATATGGTATGGAGCGGTGTAGAGTTTTTGGTCATTTGTGATGGCTTGAGGTATTTGTTTTAGCCGTGTTCTGTTTCGGCGAGTTGCTGAGTGTATGTTGAGTGGGGTGTTAGAAGAATAAACTTGTAGTCATTTGGATTAATTGGACAAATCTGCTATTTTGAGATTTGTGAGTATGTTTTGGTGTCTTTAAGTTTGCATCTACAGGCTAGCTCTGTTCTCGTAGTTCCTTTCTATTTTGGTTGTCCGTGATTATACCGTAAGGGTGCAGAAGGAGGAGTCTGCTGACACACAGGTGGCATGATGATTTCTATAGACTTATTTATTCAGTAAAACAAAGAGAAAACCTAACTTTCTGCCATCTCTAGAGGTTTCCCAACCTCAACTAAAACTCTGTGGGTTATGTCAAAATATCTGTGTACATCAATAATCCACTGTCTTGTGTCAAAATCCCTGGTTCTGTCCCTTCCACTTAAAACTAAACTAGAGATAAAGTAGACCTTCTTGGTCCAGAAGAATGACCCCCTTCTTGTGGACGGGGAATAAAAGTTCACTTTCTATTCCTAGGTTCTTCCTAAGGGAATGCCTCCCTTCCCTGGGTCAAAATTGTCCTCCAAAATAAAAGATAAAGTTCAAGCACTTTTCCCTGGCAGACGCATTGCTTATCGTCTAACACTTTGAATCTGAAAGTCTTTATAACTTTGTTTACCAGCAGAATGACTCCCATCTCCTGATATCTTGGCTTCAGAGTTACATATAACCAGGGGGAATGGCTCCCTTGCCCTTGTCACTTGGTTGCACATTTCACCACCAGGGGTAAGGACATATGCTATGTGCTGCTGCTGCTGCTGCTGCTGTGATCACAATGGATTCTGCACAGTAAAGTGTGTTCCATAATTGGTCCGTTTCAATACGTTCAATATGGTCCACAAAGTTCCCATATGCCTTCAATATTGAAGCTTCAACCCTGTGCAACATGTTAATACGTGCCTGCCAGTTTCGATCTCTATGTGGCACAATCTACATTTTCTGCCAATTGAGTGTTTGTCCAGGCACCACGATATTCAGCTGTGGGGAGTAAATTAAATCTGAGGTATATGATGAATCTTTTTAAGGCCGGGCTGGAAAGTTTGATGAGGTAGGTGCAAAAGAGTTAGGTAAAAAGCCGTGTGTAGCAAAGGTTCTATCCCAGTCTCTCACCTTTAGTTTTAGAAGCTGTTCGGCTTGTCCTGTATGAAGTCCCAGGTTATAACCAAGGAAGATAATAAAAGATCAGCTGAAGGTTCTAATTCAAGCATAAATGAGTAGATCTGTTTACCAGGAACGTTACTGGCTATACTCAAGAGTGTATTAATGTTAGTTAGTGGATATTTCGGTTTGAGATATAATATGGTGTGTTGCACCATCCAAGTGGCTACAAGTAAACAAAGGCCAAATTCCGCTCTCCGTGCTTCCACCAAAGGCCATGTTTATAATTAACTCTGGCGCCTTGGCTTTCTGTCGTATTTTCTTTTATGTAAATCAGTCTTAAGAGATCCAATTTCTAACTGCTAGGCCACATCCTTTTTACTGTTGCCTGCAATCCTTTTTAAACATGTTACTGGTCTATAGATCCATACCACATGCTGGGCTGTGCTTCACTTCTGTTTGTTTATTTATTGGTCATTTGTTAGGCACTTATACAATTAGCAGCAACTGTTTTCAAAGAGCCCACAGGGCAACAGGATGGAGACAGGTGAAGTCAGACAATGAATTAACATAAATAACATAAATAAGTGAACTAATAATGCATCATTTTTTTTTCAGCACCCTGCATTACTGCTTTGGCAACCCGGGGTGCTAATGCCATCATCACCCGTTCCAGCCCCTAGAACGGGGGTGGGGGGATGAATGCCACATTGGAACGTTGGAGCTAAGGACTTATACAAGCCATTAATTCCCTCTTCCAGTACACAAGCCATTAATGCCCTCTTTTAGTACATTGCTGGCAATTGAATGGTCAACATTCAAATGTTCGAACTTTGTGTATAGGCGCATTATAAATACCCAATAAATAAATAAATCATGAATAGATGTCTTTGGAAAGCGGGAGAAAGAAACTCATACAAGAAGCATGCTGCTCAGTATGGTGGAATTGGGGATCACAGCTGTGTGCCCAACCTTGCACCAGATCCCAAGTGACTGGTCTGGCCGCTGTACTCTCTGCGCCTACTCCTACCCTTCACTACCACTGCCATGGAAATCTAATGCCGTCTACTGGAATTATGGGGGAACCAGCCCACCTGGGTCTTTTTAGAAACGAAGGGGAAATGTACCTTGGCAAGCGAGTCGCACGCTTTCCATGCTAGGCAGGTCTTTAGGATTGAAGTGGTGCCACACAATTTAAAAATAGACAGTTTATTAATCTAAACTGCGAGCGTATGTAGAAGAGGCCGAGAGATTGACATCTTTGGGATTAGTTTAGCCCCATGTTTCACCAGAGGTCAGCGCTGTGATGCTGGGGATGGAAGTGGAATAAATGGGCCCAGCATTTCTCTAGGCCTGCATTCTCGAAACGGATACATACAGTTTAATTTACTGTCCGCTGCGCTATGCCAAGCATTTTTCACATCATAATATTGGATTGGAGGTGCAACTGACAGAAAAAATGTCCTGTTCTTGGCATCTTTTACCCCCAAATTGTGTCTGCTTCTGCCAACCACTATGTGTCTGTCTCATTAGCACCCTTAACCACCCCTCTCTCAATTCCCCCCAACCATCAATCTTTTATGTCTTGCTCACCCTCCCTCACACCCTCTCTCTCAATCCCGTATTTTACCCCTGCTCCATCACGGTTCATCTCACCGCCATTCCTTCTCATGTCGTTATCCTCTGTATTTATCTGTCTCTCTATGTAACACTCTGTTTCTCAACCTCTTTCACACCTCTCTCTTTGCCATATATCTCTCTCACTTTCTGGCACATAGCTCTCCTCTTCCTATGTCACACCCACGTTGTCTCTCACACTGCCCCTCTCTCTCAATTCGAGCTAGCTCTTCCAGAGATACCATAGAGTGTATGTTCTAGCGATACGGCTGCAGTCCCTTGTTGTGTTATGAAGAACTAAAGCCGTCACTACTTTAAAATTTCAGAGATTTCCCACTTCAGTAACGTCCATTGCGTGACCCATCGCAATTATACTTTTTTAGTAAGCTACATTGTTTGACGTCTTAGTATTTAACTTTTTCGGTAATTTGTGTTTGTGTGTGTGTGTTTCTGTAACAGGGCTAGCACAGAGCAGAAATGCAGTATATAGGAATAACAGTGAGCAGAGAAATGCCTGAACAAAAGGCGTGATTGATTTGTAATTACTTTGAGATCAAGAGGTGCGGAATAAAAATATTGGCAACATTGAATGGGGATTACAGACAGTGATTAATATTAACAGTGATAAGTAATGTCTCATTACATGAAAGTAATGAATGATGGGGCAAAGAATGCAACATTATTTGACCAATCAGAACGTTTTTGTAACTTACACGATTGGCTGTCTATCTATGATGTAATTGTTAGAGTAATGTCCACTCATTGACCAATTTGTTCCAATGAACAGTCAGTGGATCCATACATGTCCAGTAAATAATGAAGGCGATCACAAAAGAGTAGAAAATCCAGAAAGATCCACACCTACAATTCAAAAGATCTGTCCATCAGAATAAAGGGTGGAGGAAAGGCCTTTATCGCTGTGGCGGAAGCTGGCAGCAACTGGGAAGCGTGGAACACTGGACATATTTCCCAGGATGTGGCAATATCAGGTGGTCTGTAGAGAATCACAATAAAAAGAAACGCACATTTTGGGTAGCTATTATTAGAAAACGAACATCCAACCTCTTTTACCCACCATATAGATGGGAGCTGGCAGGCGACAAGTATCCACATTTTCTTTATAGCCTTGGCTTCGCAAACATGGTAAATTACTGTTTTTTGCCTTCATAGAAGACTGCTGCTTCATCAATCCAGTTAGCTTCTGTGAGCAATTGCTGCATTTGTGCAATGTATGTCACAAAGTCTCGGGATCCTTGTTGTGCTTCTAACAACAATTCTACATGAGCAAATTGTTTCAATTAATTTAAATTGAGTGAGGAACGTGTTGGAGCTTTTCAGCCAAGGACTATCTAGTAGAATCATAGGAGATTCCCAGTTTAGGGTATTTTTGATATGAATGACAAAAGAGGTAATGTAAGCTTGATCTGTACAAAAAAAGTAGTGTTTAAAAAAAATGTTGTTTATATTGTGCCAAAAATGCAGAACGCACTTTGTGATCCATAAAGATTTGTTGAGGTGTGTAAGGGTGCAGAAAGAGGAGATTGCCACACTAGTGGCAAAATAAAGAGGAAACCTCTCTCTCCCTAACTCTAAGATGGGGTTTCCCTGCCTCCACTAAGGAACTAAGGATTCGGCCAAAATGCCCAAGTAAATTAAGTGTCCACAGTTGTGTGTCAAATACCTACTTCTGTCCCTCACACTTGTAACTAAAGTAAAGAGGTAGTGGATCTTGGTCCAGAAGAATGGCTTCCTTCTTCTGGACAACAGATCATAGTTCCAATTGGCTCCCTTCCCCAGGTCTCAGTTCTTTTCCAAGATACGAAACAAAGTTCCAGCTTGTGGTGCTGTAAAGTTTTCAGTTCAACTCAAAAGGTAACGTTCCAACTCAAACATCATTCCTTATTGCCCATAGGTCTAGAGAATGCCTCCATTCTCCAGGTATCGTGTTCTCAGTATTTTCACAGGGCCAGGGGAATGACTCCCTTCCCTGGGAACATTACCTATGGGACACGTTTTTAAAACAACTTTGAGCTGACGTTTAACATAAATCGCCTTGTTAGGATCTTACATACTGTTCCTACTTTTTAATATTAACACATATGAAATGAAATTAGGACACTAGTCAATAATATATAGGAACTTTACCAGAATGCTTAAATAAATATATAACACCGTGATTGTGGATGATTTTATGAAATTTGTGATTATGAAATGTATAATGTTATGAGATAATATGTATTAATTCAACTACTTTTATTCTTCTGTGCTTAAGGTCTAGTTAATCAAATGCACAATAATGTTTTCTTTAAAGAACTATAAATATATACTGCTACCTCAGCACTGAAAGCTAACATTTCAATCTCAGACTTACCTACTTCTTTCTCAATGAGATTGGTGCTTGGACTAGGAGCTACTCGCAGCTGGTTTAAGTCCCTCTCTTGAAACTCAGGAGGCTGGAGTCCTGGGCCATTAGCTAAAAGGTGGCACTGGCTACTTTTGATTTGCCCAACTGTTGCTGACTTCTCACAAAGAGTCTTTCTGGTCTTACTGGGCACTCTAAGGGAAGCATGGTATCAAAAGCAAGACAGACACAAAAGATTGCCCTACGTCTAGGATGGGAGCACGCTCGACCATCAAATAATAGATAACACAATCCTAGTGGTGTCTGTCAAAAGAAGATGGCCTATGCTAACAAAACCTAATGCCAGCCCTTACTCTAATGATATGATATGGAATTTATAATGCGCCTATACACAAGTGTTTCAATGTAACAAAATGTGTTTGGGGAAAAAATGTGTATGCCTAAGGAATAATGTGCAAAACTATAAAGAATCAATGTGGCTGAGTCAGCTCTCCTCCGCACGTTGGACAGCACGGGGAAAGGCATCCCCTGTAGACAGGATAACAGTCTGGCTCAGGTTCTTCAAAATGAAAGGCAGTTCATAACGTGGATTGAGCCTCTCGTTCCAGCTTCAATATATAGTTCAACAAAAGGTTCACACAGGTCTCTCTGTCGGGCTCGGAACGTTTCCAAAACACAAAGTTCAGGTAGGTCTCCCTCAGTCGGGCTCTGACCTTTCAAAGTACACAGTTCACATGGATACCCATCTGTCGGACTCAGACCTCAGGTAGGTTCCCTTCTGACGTGCTCAAACCCCTTCGAAAACAGTTCAACGTTGGTCCCTCTCTGCTGGGCTTAGTTCAACAACACTTGCCTGGGCTCCCTTTCCCAAACTTTTTACACTTTGGGTCTCCCTCAGTCAGGCTCAGACCGCTTTCAGATGTTGAAGGCTTTCGAATGTGCGTGGCTTCTTTACAGACCACCGCAGGACCACTTTGACTCAGAATTCAATTTTCAGCTTTTCCTCTCGCCTTCAGGGTTAACTTTGTTCACTTTTACAGTTCATTCACTTTTATCACATCAAACAATGCACCTTTCACAGAGACTTTCGAGTGGCCTACTTTCGCCGGACCACTCTATTACTCGTTATCGCTGATTCCACACCTCTTTATCTTAAAGTTAATTTGCAGGTCTGCATTTCCTTGTCTCATCCACACGCGTGCAGCCTTCACTTGCGATATATTGTTGCAAACTGCAATCTATCTTAGCACACACCGGTCTCTCTGGTCGCTTACCAACTCACCAGCTGTGTGCGCACCTTCCTTATTATTTCTGCAGTTTTCCTCGTGTCAAGGTTAACTCCAGAGGCTTGCCCTCGCCTCCACAACTCTGCCGTTCACCCTGGAGGGTCGCTGGCATCCTTGAAGCACAATTCAGTTTCCTTGTTTTCTATGGGGGGCTCCCGTGATTGGACTCGGACCCCCTCCTTAAAGTTCACACACAGGTCTCCTTCAGCTGGGCTCGGACTGCTTTAAAAGTACACAGATGGGTCTCCCTCAACTGGGCACGGACCCCTCTTGAAATTCACAAAATAAATGTCCTTGGACTTCCAGTCCCAGAAGCCTTCCTTCTGATTTTGCTCCCCTTTTTGGCACTGGCTGTTTTGGGAGCTGCAGGAGTTTATGGGGATTCTTATTGAGGCCAGGGTCTCCCCACCTGCCCCTCAAAGGCCTGGGCTTGCCTGTTTTGCCTAGGGGAGGAGCTCTGGTGTGGACACCGCCAGGTAACCCCAGCTGGCCATGGTTTGGCTCCCTGGAGGTGTAGTTTCCTTTCCACATTGCAGCCTCCTCTATACTCACAGACCCAAAAATCAGGTAGCCCTTCTTCCTCCAGGCATTCCAGGGTCTCTCCAGCTCGAGTTTTCTCCCTCTGGCTTGTGCACCATCCAGAACCCCAAGCTCGCTCAAGTGTGCCTTGTGTGCTGTGCCTTTTACAGTGAGGTGGCGGCTTAATAGGTCTCAGCTGAGACTGATTGTTAAGGTAGGCCTATCCGAGTGTGTTTCTTCTCAGTGATCTTCATTCTCTCAATCCCTCTCTTCTTCGTCTCAGTGTTTGTTTAGAAACGGGTAGTCATTGGGCATCATTATGCAGTTTGCGTGGCCATCCCCGTAACACTGGATCCGCCGCCTGGTTTCCTGATGCCACTGGGACATTACAAGTCCCGGCAGAGCGGGAAGTCAGGCGGTAGATCTTGGAAGTCCCCATTCCCATGGAGTCCCATCGGTGCTTCCATGGCAACTCTGCCTGCCGGGGCCGATGCGTCCGGCAGCATCAGCCTGCTGGGCGCAGCGGCCCCGGCAGGCAGACTTGTAGTGTGGCGGTCCAGAAACAAGGGTGCCGGTAAGCTTACCAGAAACAAGGGTGCCAGTAAGCTTACTGGCACCCTTATTTCCAAACCGCCAAACTTGTAATGAGGCCTATAGTGTTTTCTGGTAATTATAGGAAAATTGTGTTTAACGTATACCATATATACCGAGGAGGTGTCACATTGGGGTATGCCGTAACGAGGGGAAAACCTGCATCTCTCCCGAGGCCATTCCTCCTGCAAGGACCCCCTGTTCATGTGATCCTCCCGCACTGTTTCACGCCCATGGTCTTGTTCCAAAGGCAATGGCAGTGCCCTGGCCACGTGAACAAAAGATCCTCGGGTTCTATCCGTGAGAACACCTTCGTGTTTTTAACAGCATAATCCGTGAGGCGCAGTTCAAGTGCTTAGGCACTTCGAGCTTGAGACCAACATATGAGGGTAGGGTGGATGGGGTCAACATGGATTTGCATATAGTTTGTCCTATTCTGTAAGGGCACAGACGAGCAAAAAAGTACGTGCCATCCAACACGTTTTAGTTTCATTTTATTTTGCTGAAAACATTTACTGCTTTGTGAGCCATGATAGGAAAGCTAGATGCTCTGAGGCGATGGGTAGGTTTTGGGGTGTACTTCCTCCTGTATCGTGGTACCGCTGTGGTTGCTTGTGCACTCTGTGCGTCTCAAAGACCTAGTTGTGAAACGCGAATTGCTTGTATTGTGGCTTCATGGCTGTAACATCGTATTTGAGTCAAAGACCACTTTACCCTGACTAGTGCAATACTGTAACCACCTACCACCCGACTTTTCAAATGCGGCCTCCTGCACCACATTTCACCTCTACATTTCTACATGGCTGAATTGTATTTAATAAGCGATGTGTATCTTTTATTTCCATGCAGCCCAATGATTTAATTGGATGTCTCCTAAGGTATCCGCCGCCCCGATTTAGGAGGATGAAGACCCCTAAGGGACCTGCAACGAGGAAGACCTTAGTAGAGCGAATGTGGATCACTCCCGCATAGAAAGTGCTCCCTAAACCCGCGCTCCTCGAGCTTTCTAGTCCAGCTAAAGTCCTCTAAATCAGCCTCGGCTGCTGGGCCGCAGCTATTTTAAACCCTCAGAAGAAGAGTCTCGGCATTACACCCGGGGCAGGGCGAATAAAAAAAGGTCATCCTCGCTTTTTAAACATGGACCAAAAAGCTGTAAAATGTGTTTTGAAAAAAAAAATGTCGGTTTTAAATCATGACTTTTCGCCTGGCTCGGCTCATTAAAAGTGGCCTTTTGGAAGGTAAAATTATCATTGTAAGCGATAAGATCTTTAAGAAAATAATTCACTGCTTCTTCAGCCTTTAATATGATAGCCGCCACCAGCTAATTTTTTTCTTAATGGCAACGAGGCCATCAATCTTGCCCAAGTCATACCTGCTCCCCATTCCCCCCCCCTTATCTTCTTGGCAACTATGGGCCTGACTAATTTCACTGAAATACATTTTTTTGTCCTAGCCTTTTCCCCCCTCCAAAGAAATATGCCTCCTGCCACTTAATCTGTGCCCGAGTACCATAATTTAAGGCTGGCTACAGTGACAGCACCAGCACTTCTGCATCATGTGGGCATAGATCATCGCATATAAAGCACTATGTTGTATACATGGGCATAGACCAGTTAATATAAAGCACCGTAGTGATCGTATGAGCATACATCATTTCATAGAATGAGCTATTCTGCACAAAAAGGCATAGATCGCTGCCCATAAAGCACTTTGTACCAGTTAATGGCATAGATCCCTTAATATAAAGCACTATGCTGTTTCTGTGGACCAAGAGGATAAAGCACCACAATACAGTACACTCGGGCATAGATCATCACCTAAAAAGCACAATGGGGAATACATGTTATTTCGTAGTGTTTTGTATGTTATGTAGTGTTGCGTTATGATGTGGTATATGTTTTGTTATTTTGGCGTATGCTTTGTTACAGTGTCATTTGTTGTGGTGTGGTGTGGTGTGGCGTGATATGCTATGCCATGGTTTGTTTGTAGTGAAATGGCATTATGTGGTTTGCTATGTTATGCAGTATTCTGTTATGAGGGATTTTTAAATAGCACAGATGACTTTCTGTGGTAAGGATGTCATGGTGTAGGTATACGAATGAGTGTTCTGGTACCTAAAGCCCTCCCTGACTCCTACCTGCTGTGGAAGTTAACAGTGACACATGGAATTGACGGCCTATGAAGCAGTTTGTGTACAAATGTACTTTCAACAGCACTGATAAAGCATTTTGTTGAACTCTTGAGTTGGCATAGTCCACCACCTGTAAAGCGCTGCTGTACACACGTCTAAAGTCCCGTGGTGGGCGGGCATAGAACTGTTAATACAAAGCACTGTGCAGTAAACATGGGAATAGATCACTGCCTTTAAAGCAATACATGCGCATAAATCAGTTGATCTAATACGCTATCCGCCTCTATTCACGTAAAGCACAATATTGGACACATGTGTGTATATATCAGTTCATATATGATGCTCTATACATTGGCCAGCAGTAACAGTGGAGTTCACAGTTTCCCTGTCTACGTACTTGCTGGATGCCGGCCCCAGCAAAGCGGTGTGACACGAGCATGCTGTGATAGATGCTTCGTTATATTATTAAAGGCACATACACCCCCACAGCTATCGCATGGGTCCTCCCACGTACACGCTCGTGGCCCCAACTGCCTGTGTATCTACCAGATAGGAATCGGAGAGGAGGGCCGTACGGAAAAAGATGACTTTTTTGCACGGGGACTAAGAGTATTTGAGCAACTTAAGTATATTGTTCTTTGTTCCTACACCCCACAGCTCTTCTTCACACTTGTGGGATAAGTCAAGGCACTTTATAGTTATTGGAAGGGTGGCTAAGCCTTGAAGAGTCATCTTAAAAAAGAGAAATGCTTTAAGCCAACTATGTTGTGGCTGCTTGACCAAACCGCGCCTACCCTAGAGATAGTAACCATAGGCTAATGCTTGCAGGGTACTCTGGGTAGCAGCTTGACAAATGCCTTCTATGCCCGGACTAAATGGCCATGCAACTCATTTGGAGGAGGGGATTTCCTGATTGAATAGCATTCCAGTACACATGCCACTATCGTGTGAGCCATGATAGTTTTTAATACTCTTGTTCCAGACAGGGCATCCCAATCTTCAAATAAATCTTTTGAGGTCTTGATTTGCTTTCTATGATTTGCCTGGAATTCCGAGACCACTTTGATAGGAAATGTGGGTGAGTGCATTGAACCACATTGTCCTTCTGGAAATAAAGAAGGGGGGCCTTCTTGCATAGAGCCTGAATTTCATCTCTCAGCCTGTAGTCTAGAGTTAATGCCACCAAAAAATCCGTGTTACATGACACACATTTCATGTCTGTGAAAGTCATGAGTTCAAATGGCTTATGTGCTGGAGCTAAAAGTATGGTGACCAGACGTCCGGGTTTTCCCGGGACAGTCTGGGGAAATCACCCTCTGTCCCGGAAGTTTTTTTATTTTAGAAACCCTGTCTGGAGTTTGGTGGCTACGGTAATTCAAATTGTAATTATTTTTCACAACAGTTTCAGAATTTGAAGTTGGAGGATTGGCACGAACCCCTACCTTTCAGGTTCAAGTCAAAACACTTACTGACTGTGCTACAGACTGGCTTGGAAATGGTTGTACAGGAAGCCATGGAATAGCAATTAGAGCAAACGCTTGTTTTGAATTAACATGCCAAGATTCACAGACAAAACTGCACAAATTAGATCATATACACTTTATAGGAAGAAGTGCTGTAAATATGATTAGGTGGTGGTTGTGGGGGCGTGTTGGGGGAGGGGCAATGATTGGTGGGCTGCGCTGGGGTAGTCCCTCTTCTATGTTGTTGATCGTCCATCTGGTCACCCTAGCTAAAAGCACCATTTCAAGTTCGGAAACTGGATGAAGGCTCCTAATCTCCAGAAACGGTTTCTTGAGACCATTAAAATGCCTGTTAATCAGGATGTTGGCCAAGGAGAATGTGCGTGACTCTGAAATGCGGTAGGTGCCTGGAGCCGCTTAATATTTGCTAGAGGAATCTAGCTTAGTAACTGTTTTTGCTAGGACAACTTCAAAGCCTTTCCTTCCATCGCCCGAGCCCAGCGTCGTTTATCCACAAAGCACTGCGTGAAGGGAGGGGGGGAGGGGGTGTTCACATTCACAAGCACAAGCACCATAGCTGATCTCTTTTAAACAATCCATCACTGCTGCTGACAGCAGGACAAATAACTCGCCTTTCTATATATATCTATAGCCTCTCTTTATAGCAGCCAAAAGTGTTTCCTGGTTGACATGTGCGGCTTTAACTCTGCTGTCTAAACAGGTACTTATCTCTGAGCGCCGAGGTGATGCCTTGACATGCTTTCTGCCTGCCACCCTCCCTCCTCGCTGTGGGAAGCAGTGAAAAGTGTTCCTAATGGCTGTTATCATCTCAGAACTGTAACCTGAAAGCAATGAATGATACTGGGAACCCAGCTACGGGGGTCGAACGGGGCTTATTGTATTCCTTTGGCCTATTTTGACCACGGCGACGCTAAAACACCTGAAATGGGATTCATATGATGAGACATCTGTAGCTGGACCCAGGAAAGGAGGCGGATTTCGGCGTTAATGTGGGTTGTTTGTAGAGATATTACTGGGGAGTTAAAAAAGACATTAGTGGTGCATAAAAGTACATTAACCGAGACCAAGTAGACATAATGGTTAGGCATATACAAGCTGGGCATGTAAACGTGCTACTGCAGATAGTGTAGGCAAGACTGCAGTGTCAGAAAGCATGGGCCGCAATATTAATAACATTGCCCATTCATTCTGCAAGCACTAAATTGTTTCATGGCACTTCAAAAGCCAAACACGATGGTTCTTGTTTTATCGAAATTGGAAGGATGAAGGCCTTTAAGTTTCATACCTCTCTAATGAGCTATCAAACGAGCTGCTGGGCCTTCATAAGACCTGAAGGATGGTGGTGACTACTGCATGTGGAAACAAGATGGGTGCTTCAATAAGGCTGCTACAAGACACTCGCAGTCCTGCGAGCGAGGGCCTTACAGTAGACAGAAATATGAGAAGGTACCAGATGAGGATGGGAGTAGTGTGAGAAACCAGAGGCGTTTCTCCCAGGTTATTCCCCGGGGATCCTTTGTTCAGGTGGCCAGGGGAGGGCCATCGCTCTTGGATCTCAACGCTGGGGGCAGACGAGCCAGGGGGATTCACCTGGGCAGGTGGTCTTTGGGGCCAATGAGAGACACGTCCTTGGGTGAGACATGCTATTCCTCCCCTTCGATACACCCCAATCCGACATCCCCTCAATTGTCATGGGATATTGTAAACCGTGTCCCAACATACCCCAGTACCTTTTATATAAGAAAAAGGCGAAACCATCAGGGAAAACAAAGACCACCTCTAAATTCCAAAATGAGTTTAACCCCTCTTTCCTCGAAACCCACTGTTCAACAACCCCTTTTCCTGACAAAAATCTATATTTGTATCCCTTTTTTGTAGAACACCGCAATTCCCATAATCCCATTCCCCTATTGAAATACCCAAGGACTGGGACGAAGAAGAGGCACATGGAAGTCATGAGGATTACCCCTAGGAATCCATGGGCACTGGATTCCTATGGGCAGTCTCCATGTTGTCTCGATAATGAGGTCCGGCAGAGTCGGGCAGGAAGGGACAACTACTCACACCTGAGTTCAATCAACTCTAGCTGGGAGTATAAAAACAGCAGCCAGAAACAGCATTTTGAGCGAGCTGGGGTGCTGAGACGCCAGAGGAAGACCAAGTGAGCTACAGAAGCCCTGGAAGACCTGGAGGAGGAGGAAACCGCCCAGACACTTAACTTTAGAATACAGGGGAGGCTGCTGTGTGGAGAGGGAACTGTACATCCAGGAAGCAAAACCAGGGGCAGCGGGGGGTCTTCTGGCGGTGCCACACCAGATATCCTCTCCTGGGCCAAGCAGGCAAGCCCATGGCTCTGCGGGGCAGGCAGTGAGACCCTGACCTCAATACACATCCCCACTGAAACTCCTGCAGCTCTCAAAGACATGGAATGCCGTTTGGGAAGCTTTGAAGTGGGAGCAAAATACACCACAATGCATTCTGGGACTGGAAGTCCAAAACTGGTTCTTTCTGAAAACTGGGAGGGGTCCGAGTCCAGCTTAGGGAAACCTGTAAATCGTTAAGGAGGGGTCTGAACTCGACGGAGGGAGAACCCTAAGAAGTTTTGGGTAGAAGTCGGGGAAAACAGAGAGGGCCCGGAAAGCCAAAGTGCATAAAAAGAAGCCTTGAGAGACCGGAGAGAACGTGAACCCAAGATATTGATTCAGAGCGAGAGAGAGGCTGTGGCATGGCGTGGGAAACGTATCTCCGCCAGCCGGTGAGTTGAGAACTTGTACAAGGCCGAGCTGTGTTGAACAAAAGTTGCCAGCAGCGAGAGCGTCACTGATGAAAGATCGGTGAAACTGCGAGTGAGGTGATCCAGATAAAAGTGGAACATTGGGGAAGACAGGAAGAAAGACCTCCTTTTCTACATGATAGCAGAGTGATCCGGCACCACTTGGGTGCCCTCTTTGAAAAATCTCTGCCAGAAAGGTATAATGCAAATAGAACTTTTGAGATGGATTGAAAGATCGAAGTGGTCCTGCGAGGGTCAAAGAAAAATCCCTAGCACAATCGAGTCTTTGATCCCAAGAGAATGAAAAATAGGCTTGCGCCCGGTTGAAGGGAGCCTGCAACAGTGACAAACATATAGTTTTGCAGTTACTCAAGTCAAAGAACGTTATGATAAGTGAAAGGAAGGTCTGAGTCCGAATGAGGGGGGGCCTATGCTGTCTTTGAACGCAAAGGGAGTCCGAGCCCGGCTGAGGGAGACCTTGAGGTGGATGATCCACCCGATATGTGCTACAAGCGAAAGGAAGAGAACTAAGTTGTTAGATCTTTTTGTTTAACAAGACTTTCTCCGAGCGAGCGACTATTTGTGCTGTTAAGAGAGACTGTCTTAGAAGGTCCTGTCGTAGCGTAGAGACTATCTCCTCGTGCTAAGAGAAACCAGAGTGTGCTATAGGGCCCAAGTGCTCTACCTTAGCTTGTCTTGAAAACGTGGGGAATGGAACTTTATTGCTCTACCATTCTGACATATTATTTTGAACACTGTTCCTTTTTGCATTTCACATCCCTTTCACGTTTGAGTATGGGCTGGTAATAGGTTTTTATTAGTATAGGCCCTTTTTATTTTGACAAGACACCACTAGAACTGTTATTATTATTTGATGGTTGTAGCTTGCTTCCACCTGTAGTATTAGTATTAGATAGGCATTCTTCAAACCCTTTTTTTTTTTCTTAAGTTCAACAAACACCCTTGAACTGTGATCACTTGTCTGTCGTCTTACTGTTGATACCATGGCTTCCTTACAGTCGGGTGCAACACGAAATGGGGACTATGCAGATATATGGGGCCAATAAGACTTATGTGCAGGGGACACACACACACACACACGCGCACGCGCACACGCACGCACTTAATGGTTGGTGAGGGTGCAGGGGGGTGTAATATGATGGGATAATGGAAAGAGGTGATGGAGTTGAGGTTGGCCATGAACCTCAGGATGCAGGTGATGTTTTTGATTTCTGGGGAGGTAGGGCATTCCAGTGGTGGGAAGTGTGGGGAGGAGAGGGAAGGAGCAAAGCAAAAGCCAGATGATACTCGAAGTTAGTTCTGCACAAAGATTGTGAAGCACTTGACAGCAGAGGGTGTGAGGAGGGACTTAGCAGGAGACCGAGGTAACCAAACAAGGGTGAGGAGAGCAAGGCCATAAACTGATTTAAAGATAAGTATAAGGATTATGAAGAGGGATCGATTTTGCAGAGTGAAACAGTTGGCGTTGAGGCAACAATGAGATGGGGGAGAAGAGTAGATTTATATTGTTGAGACAGCGAGGAGAAGAGAGGCAGGCAGATAAAGGTGGAAGCAGAGTCTTGCATTCCATAGACGGTGAGGAGACTAGTGGTTGACCGCACCAGTTCTAGGTCATAGCAACAATGCTGCTGTCAGATGGAGGCGCCAAAGTGGCACAAAGAGCAGTAATGTGACTCATTTTCAGGAAAGGAGGCAGCAAAATGTCACATGCACCAGCTCTGCCAACCAGGCAATGTTGTCTTATAAAGGCATATTGAGCATCCAACAGTGACAGGACTTCCGATTTGTGCCATCCATTGACTCTACAAAGGGAATAATCAATAGGGCATGGGGTTCATTCATCACTTGCAAGCATTTAGAATTGTGGGTGGTATGATGTCCCTGCTCTGCAATAGTTACCTTAATAGATCCAGTGTGAAAATGTTGGCCCCTTCCCTGGACCACTGGGTGAAAACTATAATCTCAATCTCGCTGCTCCTAAGGGAAAATGCTCCTACTTCCAACTGTGGGGAGAGGTGGAACCGAGTGCCATTCACTTAAACTGAACTGACAACAGAAAAGTCCTACTGAAACTGCGAGAAAAGGGGCCATTCACAGAATTATGCCTCCTATTGGATTGTGCTGACATGAAGAAGAGTGCCTCTGTCAAATGTGGGGTGCAAATAACTGTGTGTGCACACGAGAGACATACTTCAACCATTTCCAAGGCCTTTAAGTGAATCCAGAGACTGGCTTGTCAATGTGAAAGACATGTTGAGAACTTTAGCAGACCTCAATTTAGAGGTTTAAAAATAAAATGAACAGTTCCAGGATTTCCCCAGAGTGCCATGGTTCTAACATTGTTGGCAGAAGATGTACTTTTGGCTCATAACCAAATATATAACTTGAAGACCCATTGCATTTTGCCATGCAGTTCAATTCACTTTGAATAACACCGACAGCCTGATTCATGGAATTATTTACGTGAAAAACGCAGATTTACGCACCTTTCTGCCCGAAAATCCCTGTATGAAGTATGGGGATTTCCGGGCAGAAAGGCGCGCAAATCTGAGTGTTTCACACAAGTAATCCCATGAATCAGGCTATTTGCGTGAAACACACAGATTTGCGCGCCTTTCTGCCCGAAAAATCCCCATACATAAATATGTATTTTTATTTAACCTGAAATGAGATATGTAAAAAGTATTGGTTCATACTTTGTAAGATAGAAAGCTGTGTATTTCTATCTCTACTTCATGGTATATGTAGCTGTATTGACCTAAGAGTCACCCTCAGAAGACCCCCACCACAACACAAAATATGAGACCTAGTAAGGCACTGATTCGTTGTGTTCAAACTATTTTTGACCATAATCATTGCCAGATGCTGGCTAATCGAAATAGTACAAAGTGATCTGTCACATATATGCAATCCAGGACACTGATAAAATGGGCATGGGATATATCAACAGTGCCCTCAGTTGGACCAAAGGCAGCAAATTCTCACTTATAAATGGAATAGGAAAGTTACATATGTTGCATTTAACCCCGAAATATATTCATTACAAAATTCACATCTTTATAGCCAAAGCTCCTATTAACTTGAAACACATTGCATTGTATTGCTAAAATGTATAACTAGTAACCTGTAAACCATTCACCTGGTGCATAATGAGAAAGAAATTGAAAAAAGTAGGAAAAAGAATTATCTTTATGAATACATATCATAAAAGGACACTTCACACCTAGATTTCTTTTCCCGCTGATGTGTAGATTGCATTGAGCTCTATTTTTATTAATCTACACATCTTGATCAAAGGTTATTTCAATTAAATGACATGCTTCTCAATAACATGAGGAGTGAAATTCCCTCCCACCTTTGTAGTCATGGGATTTGGAGGGAAGAGCCCCTCCTTGCATGTCACAAGATGAGAGGAGGAGCTGACGAGTACAAAATAGTACTAGATTATTAATATTTGGAGATGAATATTGAAGAATACTTCTGGATACCACTGGAAGGGTCCCATGTGTTAATATACCCGCAAACCTATCGCCATTTAAAAACTTTGCCATATTTTTGCGGCGATATTGAGGCATGGAACCTGCGGGGTAACACCCGCAACCCCCAAATTATTTTAAAGACAATGGGGGACAACCCCGCTCCCAAAAACTCCAGATATTATCCCCACTAAAAATATTGCTTTTGGCCGTTCCCGACGACCATGTATACAGCAATAGTTTTGGTGGGGATAATATTACCTGATACCACTGGAAGCAGGTGACTGGGGAGCAGAGACAGAAGCGAGATGAAGGGAGAAGGGAGAGACAGAAGGGAGAGATGATCAGCACAACTGGGGACTGGTTTCCAGACCGGTAGCTGAAAAGAGAAATTGCTGATGGAGCAATTCCGGACTGACTGGTTTGCAGATAACTCTACAAAAAAGAAGCCGCATTTAAATCGAGAAATCCCAATATATATATATCCGAATTGTCCATCGTACTGTCCATTGTAAAGCCAGGGAACGGAGGGATAGGAGCCAAGGGAAAGCTAATCAGACAAAGATAAAGGTGCAGTGTTAAATGTTGTTAAATGTAGTGCCCTGTGCATCCCATGTAAACTGAGTACCAAGTGAGCTTACATTTCCTTTAAGCCCAATGCCTTTGTCTTGAGGAGCGCAGTTTAAAAGGTGCCACATTTGGTGTACTTAAATGCAGAGTGTTTTTGTAAATTTAAGCACCATTTAAAATAGAATTCTTTGCTCATGCCGGCATACAATCGGGCGGGCCATAGTATCGTCATACCATACTTTTGGCTAACAAGATAAAATGTGCGGCCGGTGGGAGTCTAGTCATAAATTAGATGTTTACACAATAGCACAGAGAATTCATCCTATTCACAGAAAATCACACAAGTAAGTTAACTATCTTGAAATGCAAAGGCAGGCCTATGTGTAATGTGAAAGGGTGCTTTAACATGTACGTCTTACTGGAGATTATTGCAGCTCCAGCCCAAACTTGTTAAAATGAAGGTAAATGAATAGGAGTAGATTGAAAACTACCCATGTTCATTGAAATCTGTACACACATATATAGATTGAAAGGTGCACACACATATTCCGAGGAGAATGCACACACGTAAGAATCCCATCCACATTTAATGCAGAGATTTCATTTTTATATGTAAATAGTGGGTGTCATTGGAGAAATGAAGACTGTATCCTGAATCACTTAAACAGCTATAGTGTGCCTCATGTTGTGAGGTTTTTGTGAAGCTAAGGATGACGAGCAATAGAAGTGTTTAGAATGCCTACCATTTTTTAGAGTATAGTACAGGGTGCTAAATTTAGGGGAGCTGGGAGCTATCTAGCTCCTTGTAGCATAGAAGAGCATTGTTAGCATGACACCAACAGCAGGAGCTACTATTGGCTCCCCAGGCTAAATGATGCCGAACAAGCAGATCTATGTGGCTTTAACTCTATGCATTTTGGACAATTTGAAATAAACATTTTAATTATTAAGGGTCATAATGGACAAAATGAAAAGTTTGCATCCTATCTGTAAATTAGATTTGCGAACGCTATGTATTAGCTCCGTGTTCTCCAATGCCAGGAGCTGCTTTTAGCTCCTGCTTATCCAACCTTAATTTCAGTCCCAGTAATGAATACCTAGAATTGATTATGGAAATGAATGCGTGCGTGAATTGCTATTAGTAAAATTAATATAGGCAGGGAAAAGTTTGTTTTGCTAATTGTTTGAGTATATACCATTGTAGTGGTTTCCTTGGTATAAAGCGGGGTTCATTTCCTTCTGCCAACAGAGAATGTTGAAACCCTTTCACTCCATTCATGCGCATCTGAATCAAAACTCCTGCCGAAGGGCCAATTCTTTCCTTTGGTCACAAAAAAGGTTCAAAGCTTTCCATGTGCCAGTCGGCACCCTTATTAATTTGCAGTGAGTCAAACCCTTGCTAAATAGTGCCTTTGGTGGTTAAGGTCCCAGGCTGGATTCCATACTGTTTCTCTGACAGTGCTGCAGGGTTGACCTAAAAACTGTGCAGTAGCTGGGAGAGCAGAGAGGGGACACTTAAAAGCATCCCAGTGCGTGATAAGATCTCACCCCATATCGTATTGTGGAAAAGGGCCCCTGCAAAGATCAGGAACTCTGTAGTGTCTGCAGATAATGTGTATTAACCTTCATCTACCCCCGTCCCCAGGACGAAGAAGCAGAGAGCCAAACCCCATGTTGAACCTATTGAAGGCATGGGAATAGGAGAAGGACACACAGATCCCCATCACAGGGCAGGGAGAAAATGAAGTGCAGGAGTGGGCACCACTCAGCAATTGAGCGCTGCCTCAGTATAGCTCTGTGCAATGGACAGGTAAGCGTTCAAAACGGAACTTCTAGATCGCATTATTTAACATATATAGCGCTACACATCTGTTACACCATTGTGATATTTCTTGCGCTAAGTGCTAAAAATATATTTTGAGCCATTTTAAACGTTTGTCGATCCTAGTGCATGCACAATGTCTGGGCAGGCATTAGGTTAAACGACAGGTTCTTAGCAAGTCTGACTAGGTGTTTCTAGCCTATTGTTATTTTTATTGAGCTACAGAGTCCCGTCAAAAATACCTTTTTGGCTCTAGGTCTCCCTCGCCTAATATTAGGGGTAAAGAGAGCATGACAAATGGTAACAACTCACGTGAAGTACTCGAAGCATATCTCATGGTCATGAATCCGGCATGGTCATGAATTCGGCACACTAAAGCTAAGCCAGAGTTTCTCTGCACTGCCTACAATGGGGCTTTTTAAAAACCCCGTGATTTGTGTAATAGTAGCTGTTCTGAATATAGTTCCATCGTAGGCATTGTAGAGGGCCTCTATGCCGAATAGGACTAGATCTCTTTAAGAGGCTGGGGCAACTATACCACTCCTATCCACAGTGAAACTTGTACCCGTCATGGGAAGTGAGACCCAGACGTTCTACATTCAGCATGGCCCGTACCTTCTAACAGACTGTGGTTGGCTTGTTTCTATAAAAATGTTCCTCAGGTTCTGAAAGGAGCAGTTTCTGGAGAGGCAGGGGGCCGAGCATAGCAACCCTGGGAGTGAGGGTCACAAGATACTGCACTGACCACGAAGACTATCCAGAAATGCGCTCAACAGGGGCATATGTAGGTCGAAAGCATGTATGCGTGTGAATAATAATTTGTTTTTTATATTGTAATAGCGCAAGCTCTCCTTACCTTGGGTGTGCTGGGCATCATGACCTCCTTCAGAATGGAATTCTTGCTGCCAACAGAGAAAAGGAAACGATAGAAGACATCAGATTACACCTGTATGTGAACCGTTCAATAGGTGTCACACTTCAATAGTATTTCACTGTATGGCGGGCATTTCATCGGTATAAAGACATATGGTAGACTACAACTCTCTTTGGAGTCGATAAGATACACATTGCAGATTGGTAATACATGGGATAAAGTGCCAGGATGCCATGTACACACAGGCTATTCATAGTCTCCAGGGACTTCTGTGACCATGTACGAGTACTGTGGTACAAACCCCTCAAAATGAAGATACAGATGGCTTTCATTTCAATGTTTAACCACCACTTAGGTGTTTGATTGAAAGCATAAGGAGTCTTCATGCTTGGTAGAATGTACATGTTCTGTTCACATGGAATTTGGATTGTGCAAGAATATAAAGGCTTCCACATCTTTTGGAATTCCCAGAAAATCTGCCCTTTGTGGAAATTTCCAGGACATTCAAAGGCCATTTTGCCACTTTTCTTCTGATAATTCAGCTGACATTTCAGCAGTAAACACCTATGAAATGTATGCAGAAATTACTACAATATATGTTGAAATCCCACATCCCAAAGAAAAGTCCCTGAAATTACAACTTTTGTTAACGTTCAGTGGAACCATTCAATGAACATTTCCATAAAAATCTCACCAGAGTTCTTGCAAGTTCTCTATTAAGCAGAATTTTCCACCTGATCGAAAGCCTTATTCTGGAAATGTACATGGAATTTTAATGGAAAACCCAATGGATGCAGATTACAGGATCTTTTAAAATGTCTGCAATAACCATAATGGACATTTTATGTGGAATGTTCACAAAAATTGGCTTTCCTTTTTGGAAAAATATAATCTGCGGGTGATGCAAATTTCTGATGTTCTGTTTTAATTTCCTTTAGTTTTCTACTGAACTTACTGTTAAAGGTTCTAGTGACATTTCACACAAAAAGTGTCTCCATTCTGTGGCCATTTCTGAAAGTGTTCTGATATCGTGAGCAAATTTCAATGGCAGCATAGCCTCCCAACAAATGTTGTGTTTCTCCCAGAGGAACCTCACAAAATTCCCTCACATAGCTCCAATAGAGTCTCACGTTAATGATAATTGGCCTCACGCTTTCCCCATCAAACTTTACATTGTCTCTCAACAGAACTCATATAGTGCCCAACAGACTTCACATAGTGCACTGGAAATGTCCACATTTCCCCCAACAGACCCTTGCACAGCCCATAAAAGGGCATCTTTGGGCTCCAAATGGACGTTCACATTGTCCAAACATACTCTTCAATTGCCCCCCCACACTCCTGTAGACGCTGACATGCCCCCAGGAGAGTGTTCCTTACAGACCCTTACATAGCTTACAATACTTTTTTTATTTAAATGTTTTATTGGTTACAAGTTAATCATACAGTTAAAAAACACACGTCAACTAAACAAATCTTTAACATTCACTTCATTAAATTAAATTTCCCGCATAAAATCCCACATTCTCCAAATAATCTATAATCCTCGACCTTCACGCATGTATGAACAAAACTGTAGCCAACATTTTCATAACCGCAATGATCAACCTAGTCTGATCGCCTATCGGCACCCATTACCACCATTCACTTTTAGTCAAGGTTTTCCCCAGATGACTAAATTCCTCTAAGAAGAAGGATCTAATCTCAGATAGGGCATCACAATGCATTATTAAATGCTCCGGGGTCTCAATCGAAAGAGACAATCTGCAGTACTGACAAGCTGCAGTATCCAACCCAGGCATTTTTCTTCTGCTTTGTACTTCTCTGTTCTTTAAAATATTTAGGCGACATCTAAGCAGGATGTCCCGGTATTTTGGCGAGGGGAAATTTTTTCAAATACATTGCCAGGACATTAACCATCCCTGTATCCACCCGCACCAATTTTCTCAATTTCATGTCATTACATTGCTCAACCGTAGAGGTCCAGTCACTAATCAGAAGTTTCTTCTTAACTGCCATAGGATTGTGCAGAAGAGTCTTTATCTGCACCACCTTATCCTGCAAAAAGGCTTCCACCTTCATCCTCCACCTTTCTAATGGCCCCTTTACCAGGCCTTTGTCCAGAGCCAAAATCTCAAAGGGCTTCATGTCCTCCGACGGGAAACATATCCTGTATAAGGACACGATTTTCCAAGCCACCATAGATTCCAATGGTTGTAACCTTAATTCCAGCTTTATTACACACACAGGCAGACTATCGGGGAGATTTAGTACCTTAAGCCAAAAGTGGCCCTCCATTTTCTCCCAGAAATCACAAGGTAGGCGGAGTAACGCCTCAGCCCCATACATGAGTATCTGTGCAACCTTTTGATTATAAAAGGTTTGTTATAGGTATGAGGGAGAATTTCCCATATCGACGCTCAAACACTCTACCCTGATTTACTAAGGGGATCATTCTCGACCACATATAGGCCAATTGGGCCGAGTCATTTTGATTCTGATTTAATGTAACTCCCAAGTATACTATTGATTCAACCCTTTCTAGAGTGGAGCCTCCAACTTTCCATGCAAAAGTTGCCCTTCTTACTTTTCCCGCCTTTTCAATGGCAAGAATTCTTTAGATTTTTTTAAAAAAATTTATTTTCTTTTGCATTGATCTCCATGCCATTCTTATTTAGGTAAGCTTCAAAGGCCATCAGGTGGCACTGAAGTAAGATCCAGAAAAACTAGATCATCAGCTAATAGAATCCAGGGAATCACACTATCATTGATTTTAGGCGAAAAAGCTTGCACCGCTACCTGGGAAGATGCTAGATCCGCCATATACAGACAAAAAAGCAATAGTGCCAAGGCACATCCCTGCTTTAGCCCCCTAAATGTAAGGATTTTATGAGTTCATGTTCCCTTCCCAGAAAACCTAATCCGTACAGAAGTACCCGTTTATAGGGCCTCAATGGCATCCACTAAGTCCCCTGGACAGCCACATGCACTGAGTTTAGCCCAAAGGCACCCCCTGATGACCCCGTCAAAAGCCTGTTCAAGGTCCATAATGCCAAGAACAGGTTAGATTCCGCGTCTAGTCTTTCTTCCTTTTAACATGTTGATTATAAAGAGATCAAGGGCCGTACCTACTCCCCTTACAAACCCTGTTTGTCTTGGGTCTAGGATCCCCACCTTCACAGCCCACATTCTCAAGTCTCGCAAGGGTACGGAGGCAAATAACTTACCAATAGAATCCAAAAGGGCGATATGGCGGTAATTTCTAGGACCTGCCCTATCCCCCTTTTTAAAGACTGGTACAATCAATGCCTCTCTCCATGACGGGGGATAGCTTACAATAATAAAAGACCATTAAACCGCACACAGACCCCAAAAGGTTGTTTCTTCCAGGCAACAATTAAGCAAACGACCCACAATGCATGCTCCATGTTAATTATAGCAACGATGGAATAATTTTGTCAGCCCGAACTAAAGGCTCAATTTAGAAAGAAATAAAAATTAAACTTTAATGCAGTTGTCCACTAACTAAGCATTGAACGTCACAAACCATTTTTGCTTCGTATTTTGCGTGAAAATTGAAAACTAAGCCTGGAGATACAGGTTTGCTGGTTCCTTACTAGGGGAAAATGCGGCAAACATTGTGCCCCTTTAGTACAACATGGAAAAAAGGCTCCGCTTTCGACTTTTTTTAGTCTGTATATCAACCCCATTCCCCATCCCTCGCCGTGGGACCAAATTGTATATTTTTTTTTGGGTCGTATTCAAAGCACTTTTTAATAGAAAGGTGGCCTAATATTCAATTGTGGCTGCAAGTTAGTGAGGCACACAGCAACCGGAACCGCGTCTGTGCAGTTCATCTGGGGGTATCCGTGCTATGATAGCTCTGTGTGTCTGCTGCAGATGCCACTGGGTTGAGTCGCACTCCTTTCGAGGTAGGAGGAAAAAGCCGTACCATCCCTTTTGGTAACAGTTGTGTGACCAAATCGGTAAAGCGCCTGTGCACTGCGGGAAGGCGGCTATTGAGCACTGTAAGTTCAGCTTCTGGTTTTATCCAAGGACCGAAAAAGACTGGCGGGAAAAGTGAAAGAGAAACACCTAAGAGCAAACCGTCTTTCTCTTACACTGGCATGCGGTCGTGTCAGCAATAATCCTGCTTCTGTGAAAAGGGATTTGTTAATTTGGCTTTCACTCTGTTAGCTTGCCTGAAATTTAACGTGCACAGCCAAACGCATCCTTTGGCCCTAGACGATGCTGCAAATTTCATAAGTAACCCCCCCACCCCCTCCCACTTCTAAAAGGGTTACATATATCTGAAACAATTGCATATTAGAGTCCAACATCCCAAACCGGACGGCGGCGTAATTTTTCGGCTTATTAAAGTAATCTTTCTCATGTAGATTCCCCAGCTAACACGCTGCAAACCGCATTAGGAAATAAATGATTCGCCCATGATTCGATTTGTCACTCGCCGCGCAGCACCTGCGGCGGTCCCACATCTTGAAATATGTGTCTGGCGATTGCCCGCACTTGTAGGAACATTGCACGGGGGGAGGCCTAGCTCCTTGCTGCTCGAGACACCCCCGTAGCCCGCGGGGAGGTGATGGATGGGTGGGCGCGGGAAAGCAAGGACTGTGGTTTGTGCTTAATAACAAAATTTGTATGCAGGCCCACACCCTGCGCTGAGGATGAGGGATTGGGAGCCAGAAAGTATTAAAAAGCCTGGCTAAACAGAGGCTGACAACGGTATGAGACATATCAGATCGGATCTTCACCTACGACGCATTAGGGGCTAGGCCTGAGCGCCATCACACCGCTCGGGACCGTGACATGCCTGTGCTTTACCTCGACCTGATCAAACCAGTGTGGGGGACATCCAGACATTGACTTCATGAGACTGTTTACCCCTTCAATTTAAAAAACAGGAGATGTGACAAAAAGCCCTGCCGCTGTCATGTTTGCTTTGTCGGGTTGTACTCATGGCCCTGATGCAGGTCTAGGCGGGGAGAAATTGAATTTAGCCGGCTGTAATCTGCCTTGATTTGGCAGATGGCTTGGTGTTATGAAATCAGAAAAGATGGGAGAAGATGTTTTCCCCCAAGGGCGACATGCTTGTGCTATCGCTGCCTCCTGGAGAAAAGTGACTAAATAGGAAATTATTGAACATGATTGAGTCTCAGATATGAAAAAATGAACAGCGGCATGGTAGCAGTGAGACAACACCATGGCCTGCAGCTATGATTAGCTTGCCCACGCCGAAGAGCTGGTGCTTTCTGGCCCTTCAAAAGACTGCACCGCGTAAAAGTTTCTGCAGACTCCGCAGGCTCATTCCATTGCTGTGCCAGGTTGTGGTTTTCTCATCATGCCCTCATGGTCACCTATGCCATCCTGGGAGCGCCTGCCATGGTAAGGTATAAGTAGTTGCCACCCGCAAGCGTGCGGTGGGCAATCTTGCAGGTCATGCAAAGTTTCTCATTTCCCACTTTGACTCATGCAGAGCCAGTGTACCTGCCAAGGCGTTATGGAGACGGTCCCTAACAGGGTGTGCCTCAGAAAGGCTAATGGGGATGGACTGAAGTGACGCCATATGACACGTAAAGAATACATCTCACAAATATATTTAATGAATCAACCTAGAAGAACCTGTATCATGTGACACGCTGAAGAATATTGGGAGTTCTGCAGGCGCGTAGATGATTACAGCAGCCCGTATATAGTTAGATTGATCAAATTTACCACTTTTAAATTTGTGTCAACAAAACCACCATACAGCTCTTGTGGTAATGGACCACACATACAGCAGACAGCGCACTGACAGTCATAAAACAGACTATAATAATATAACTCCCTGTACCCGCCATTGAGCCCTTTCCTGTTTGCTAAAGACTGGTATGTTGAAGGGTACATGTCACTTTCTTCAGAAGTCAGTATGATGCCGGCAGTAAAAGACTCTAGACCCATTGAAATGGCGACGTGAGCACATATGTGCAAATGTGTTGCTCTTTTCTCTTCCTACTATCTCCCAATTTTCTTCTTGACTCTATAATCCCTATCCGCAAGTTCGATTTGCCTAGCCTTTATTTCATCTTGGACGAATTGTTGTATTGAGGTAAACTTGTGGAGTGCCACTTGCCAGGATTGATATGCTCCAAGGTGATCTAATATACGCTACAGCTTCAACAAGTGTACTTCATACTAAGCCTCAAGGAACCTTGCTACTCTGATAAGATAGCTCATTAGGTTGAGTGCTCGCTGCTGCGATCTGTGTGTGAGCTGCAGGTCACAAGTTTGAATACCGGCAGGGTTGACTGTTTGTTTTTCATCCTTCTGAGGTTGGTAAGAATGAGTACCAACTGAAATTGGGTGATGATAATTCTATATAAAAATGTTCTATGTAAATCACTTTGGATAAATGCGCAAAATAAATAGCACTTTATTTTGGAATGGTTTTTAATTTAGAACCGTACACAAGTCTTATACAAAATGCAGAAAAAAACAGGAATACATTTCAATTATCACAATTTATCGTCACATATCGACAAGTTTATTATTATTACACTCCACTCGAATACTGGTGTTTTTGGCCACAGTGTTCGTTTCTAAATTAGGACTCGCTGCCTCCTCCTGCATAATGCCAGAGGCTCTGTTAAACATTGACCACACAGGATATCGTACCATAAAGTAGGAAATACTGCGTTACAAAATGGCTGGCACCACAATTTGTAGCAAAAGGATGTATAGAATAATGGAGAGACAAGGTGAAACAGAGCGTCCATTGACGCATGGATCAGGAATTTATCAGTAACAGTCACTTGAAATGCAGGGAGAACATGTAAATAATGATATAAACGCGGGCGTGATCCATGGGGAGAACCACATTTTTAGCACTGCTCATCTACTGCTGGAAAGATGTATGGGTAGGCGTAACGATGAAGAGGGGAGATGATTTGCAACTGCATGATGGCCCAGTTAAATTAGGATAGTTCTAAGGACCCCATTCAAATGGCACATTAGGTTTCCTGCCTATTTAACGGTTACCGAATACAAAGGCTGGGTAACCACAGTCGTTATAGGGCATTTATCAATGCATTGATTTACCGATATGGCCTTGTCTACAGGGGGTGAGGAGATGGGGCCAGTTCTGACAGGATGCGTCTTGCTGCTCATGATAGATGAACACAGGGCAGCATGATGGCTTCCACAGGACTCTGTTGTGACTCAGAGGAAAACCCCCTGGGAAACAAAACCCCTCAGCTGCAATGTTCAGATCCCCCCCGGCTAGATTGGACAAGGAAGAACGAGAAGATGCTGGAGACTAGCAAGCCTTTTCAGGTCACTTAGAAGGGGAGGTGTAGGTGGACAGACCAGGAAAGCAAAGGAGGGTAATCCTCAATGAGCAGCACGAGTCAAATGAAGTTAAGTACACTTCTGTATCTCTATGTGCACCACCAACCCTGTGCTAGTAACAGTTTGAGAGGCCACCCTCAACATAGGGAGTTCAATCCCTCCCCAATCTAGGTGTCACAATAAACAGGTTAATGTCAGTTGTTTGTTCAGCCCTATTTCTGATGCATCTAATACCTTTGGATCCCTCCCCCTGAGCTACCAATCAATGAGCCAAGAACCAGGCCGGTGTACAGGAAATATATTTGTGTTCTTTGAACGATAAATAATGGAAATCAAACCAACTACACATGCCACCTTCTTTGTGGCTCCCAATTAAACATCTTTTTACATAATTAAATCACACAAGTTGATTGGGAAAAACACAAATCACAGTACTTTACTTTATCCCGATTTCAATTCTAGAAATAACCAAAACTAGTCAATGAACAATCAGTTTACACATGCTGTGCTATACAATTTTGATTTTCATGCGTCCTTAAAAGGCAAGCAGTTGGGTTTACATATTTTTACAAATGCATATGGCAATTATTATTTCACTCACATTTTTGCTTTGAAATAACCCCAGGGTGATTTGGGATGATTTGAGAAGTTTGGATTTCAGACACCTAAAGGTCTGTTGGGGAAGCTGGACCAATAGGATTACCCAATTAAATGACAGTCTATTGTTTTCAGCGCACACTGGGAATGAGCTTTGGTAATTTCAAACTTAAAAAAAAATACCACTTTGTTCTTTCAAGGGGAATGAATTAAATTCATATTTCTATTTAAGTAGCCTAAAAAGCTATGCAGTTTTGCCACCCGTGCACACACCCCTATTTGTTCACTTACGGTGAATACCTCTGTGTAAAGTTCAGGAAGGCCAGCTGCATATCAGGAACCTCTGGGACAACAGGGAAGCGGGCTGGTCATTCCACTCTGAAGGATGGTCCCCAGCTCTTCACCATAGGGTCAAGTCAGATTTTATTAGGCCTCCACAGCAGTAGACGGCTTCACCCAAATGCAATCTCAGCAATCTCCTCTGTTATTTCCTTGCGACTGACAGATGATCATGTTCAGCAGCTCTCCCTTTTCTCCCAAAGTGCATCCACTTTATATACCAGTAATGACACCATCAGGATTTCAGTGTTGGGCGGTGCCCTGCAAGAATTCCTGCAACCAGGATTGGACAGTCACCCTTCACTCTACTCCCAAATCCAGCCTCTCTCTAAGGAATGGTTTAGGAATCGGAAGCAGACATATGGCAATTCCCATTTGAATTCCCCTTTTGTTTTCATGTTAATGATTGGCCAAAATGTTGTGTCAAAAACCTTGTGCCCTCTGCCTCTGCTTGGTTAAGGGATTTACAGAAATTTCTGCAATAGAGAGGGTGATCATGCACAGGAATAGGGAAAGCAACCTTTATGAACAAATATGGGAAAGGGTCTTGGAGTTGTAAATCTAGACTTCCAATGATGACCTTTATATGCAGAGTCAAAATGTATGATGATATGGTTGGAGGGATGTTACTATTGTATTTTGACAACTACTGTGAAGGAGGAGAGGGGGGACTGTTTTTGTATTCTGTAAAATGTGTTGAGTCTTTGATTGTAATGTGTATATTTTGATTTACTAGTAACTGCCATAATGTATATGTTTTCAGATTCAGCTAATCGTGGGCAATTTAATGAAACCTCCACCTCACTAACTACCCCCTGATTCCCCATAAAAAAAGAGCAGTGGGATCAAGCTTCACTGTCATTGTTACCACAATGTGGAATGCCCTCCCACCTTCCATCAAAGATTAACCCTCCTAACTGAACTTTCACAAACTAATCAAAACTGCTCTTTTCAACAAAAATGCATGATCCTGGGTTCCGCCCATAACCTATCACTACCATACCATGTAACCATGCTATGTATATGTAATCTTTATATGTAATTTCTAGTGCCGTGAAACCTCTGGGTCTTGGGCGCTAACAACAAATAAAACAGCCGGGTCTGCACCATCTTGCACGGCTGATTGGCATTTTTCTACGTTACTTAGGAACATGTAATTTACTCCCCACATTCCAAATGTTACCCTCCACCATTTTGCCAACTCTTAAATTCGGAACATGTTCAGCACAGCCAGGAACACTGGAAATTATCTAAAGCATGACACAAAAATGAAGGCAGTAAGACTTATAGTTGATGAGAAAAATGCCTAAATAAGAGTTCTTTTACATTAATAGGACATCTTCATGTTTTGCAAATTCCAGCTCTCTGGTCTCTAGGCCTTTTTCCGCTCTGGCCCAGCCTGTGACCAGAGTTTTTTTTGTATTAGTCTTTGTTGTTTGAAGTGCAAGCTGCAGATCGTAAATTCTTGGGTGGCACCAGCCAACACAGATATCGCCTCCCCCCCGCACTGCAGACATCTAGCATCCTGTCCTCTTATCTGAAGAGGAACACAATTTCGATCTATTTTCCTGTTTTCTTTTCACAGTTCCGCATTGATTGCTGCCCATGTTTTCACACCACCTCCCTATATTCCCTATATTCCGGTCATGCACTGGCCAGGCTATCTGCTCTGCACAGAAATGAGCTTTCAGAGTCACCTTTCAACAACTCGTAGCAGGCCATACTTTACTTCAGTTGCAAACAGCTGTGATGCAAGCCAGGCTTACAGTGGGGGAAACCTTTTGCGCAGCCTGGCCAACAACAAGCCAAAAGGGTCTGCCTCGGGCCTAAATGAAGTCTTCATGTGACCCATGGTACAAAGTTTTTCTTTTCACATGTTGACAGTATTTTGCATGTGAAGAATAATATACATTGCATCTTAACATACACTAAGTCTTTTCTCTGACATCTTTGTTAGCAGGGGAACATTTTCTCACGTCTTGCTTTCAAACTGAAAACGCACATGTAAAGCCATTTTTGTGTAAGTATTTGCAAATCCTGCTTTTCATGTGAAAGGGGCCTTTGATTTCCTTCCACCACCATGAATTAAAAGGCTTCCTTTCTTTTATGACAGATGGGCCTTCTTCACATTGCACTTCCTTGTGTTACTTGCAGAACCCCCACAGTCTGAATTAATAGGCCCATTTTCAGTGTGGAGGTTCTTTTCTGAAGGCTGGCAGGTAATTTATTTCAGTGGGACCTTCAGTTCTGTTGTTTTGGGACCTTTGTTTACAGCCCACATGCTCTCTGCTACCGCTGTTGTCTCTTTCCAACTACTTCTCCCTGCTCCATGCTCACCCACATTCTAGCTCCCACGCATGCACCCAACATTCATACATTCCATTCTGGAGCAGGGCACAAGGCAAGCACAGGGATACTACACAAATCTGTGCTGGGGAAGAACTGTAAGTGGATAGAAAGGTTTCGCAATTAGAACAGATGTGACAAACCTAGTCAACCCTGAGGTGTTTAAACGTGCAGTAGATCCTCTCCGCATCTCCTAAATGCGTGGTGTCCTTCTAAGCATTCTGAATACCTAGACCTCATTTTGGGAGAGCTCAATGTAGGTGGTGATCTTGAAAACAACTAGACTGTGCTACAGCTGTTCCTTGCAGGAGTTGTACCGAGGTCAAAGAGAATCATGTCTGCATTACATTTTGACTGCACTCTAAGTCTACCAATCCAATCCATGCCGGACTTCAAGGAAACCCCCAGCAGAGAAGGGATTCAAGCACCTTTTCATAACCACAATTTAAAACAGGGGAACCCCAGTTGCACTCACACTTTGCTCCAGCCCTCTCAATAAACCTCTTAAAATATAGGAGGATCCTCCTGTTGCACTCACTCTTCTGCCCTCTCAATAGACCAGCTAAACCTTTTTCATATTCTAATTGTTTGAAATGGGAGGAACCCTAAGTTCATAGCTCAGTTTCCTCCTGAAGATTATAGCCTGCCTGCGACCCATGTTACCTTAAAGAGGCAAGAAAAGGTTTACCTGTCGGGCTGTGTCTGTTTCAACGTTATGATTGGGATCACTTCTGGTTTAGTAATATGGTGGATGGAATATATATTAGTCCAATTTTGGGTAGCGGATGGGGTGGTATTTATCCCCAGGCACTCTTCTTCTGCGCCTATCTACATACATCAGCGTCTTTGCTAATTACCACCCAGGTGTGAGTTACTTTAGCCTGACAGAGCTTGCCCTTCAAAGCAGTGGACTTCTCCCTGCTCCCACTTTGGAAGTTCCTGTCTTCCTGGAAGGTGGCTAACCTTTCCCATGGAAGAAACCAAAATGGGATGTTTTAGGTTAAATGCGCAGGAGGCTACGATAGGAAGGTCATTGTAAAACATGTTAACAGTAAAATGACACCAAATAGTTTGAGCCATTTTAGTTGTGAATTTACAGGGACCACGCTGTTCTGTCCAGACATGGTTTGTATTTAGAGTTATAACCAAAAAAGTGATGGGTGGAAGGTTTTGAGTGAGGGCAGACCTGATTTGCAGTTCCCCTTTTTATAATGGCTTGGCCGGCGAGAAACGATGGTCTGGAGGATTGCCCAGAGCAATGCCAGCGGTTAAGATTGATTCTAAACCTTCCAGCCATCACCTTTTTTTATTTAGAGTTGTCATCTGCCAAAAGGTACTGGACGCACACAATTATGTTTTTAAATTAATATCAGCACTGCCCATGATAAAAGCCAAATCCTGGCTGTTGGAGCTTTGTGTGCCATCAGTCTGTTGTCAGAAATGTTGGCTCTAGCACCTTGAAACGTCTCATGGTCTAGATGGAATTACCAATAATGATCACGGACCCAATTAACCGGACAGACTCAAAGAATATGGAAAACTAATACTTTATTATCAGCATAGAAATAAAGTAGTGCAATCTGGTAAAAATCGGGCAGTAATTCACGCACTCACACCCAAATGTGATTATACAAAGGTTTTATACCTTGACATGCGTCTATCTATGGCGTCATCCTACTTGGCAAACTAAAACCTATTGAAGGGAGGAATTGGTTAAGGGAACCTATGTAACTATAGTGTATATAAGTGTCAATCACTTCATTGGCTTGCCCTTACCTAGCGGGCACGCCTTGAACTACCTCTAAATACGTATAATACTGATTATAACGGAAGAAATGACAGTGGGTGGGTCTTTGCAACATTGTATAGCATGTTGCTACATAGACGCTCTGATTGGTTAGCATGCTTTCCCAACCTTGGACTTTCGACTCGTTAGCAACATGTAAACAAAACTCAGGTGCCACAAGCAACGTCGGACTATTCCGCACATTCCCAAATAGTCCAACATCTGGCTTCTCCTTTGTAGTTTTCCACGAAGCCTGCTCTCTGCTCTGGGACATTCAAGGGAGTGTAGGCCCACTATTATCTTCGTTTGGGCTTAATGAATAGCCCTTATTTTCAACTTCTGAATCACCATCTTGACCTTCTATTTACTGCTATTTGATTCAATTGAATTGGGTGTAATTACCCTTGTTGGCCTCTACAGACTTGCTCACTCCATTTTAGATGTGTTTTCCGCATCTTAATTGTCTAAAAGGTAGCTCTTGCAGATGTTTTCTCCTCGCTTAATCTAAGAGAAATATGTCTTACATGGCTTATCCTTTTGACGCCCCTTGTGCCTTGCAATTATTCCTTGAAGTAGCATCCTTGATCCCAGTCCAATAGACTCCTCTTTTATTCCTCACACAAAGCTGTTTTTCCAGAATCTCCTGATTCTGCAGCCCTGGTCTGTCCCTGAGGTAACTTGAATGGTTTTAATATGAACCTGACTGCCATCTTTCCAGCATGGCCGTTCTAGCCATGTTGTTTTCCTCTGCAACAAGCCTCTATATGTCTCATCTACCTTGTGTTTCGGCGTATATACGTGTATTAATCAACAGGTTACTTTATCTTCTTTGCATATATGATTTCTTCATATTCAATTACATGTTTCGAGGGGATTGGGTCCTCTGATGTATTCCATATCTATGACAGTAATCGCCACAGCTGTGCTGCTTCGGAAAATCTTTCTGCGTCAATGACGTCGATACGTTGTCCTCGAGGGCCTCTGTCGAGCCGACATCACCGGATGTTATAAGTAGGAAGCACGACGCCCCTGGGCCTCAGTTCCGTTTTTTCTGCGAACGTGTTCGCTTCGGCGATCTCGGCGGGCCTCGACTCTTCTGCGTTCTGTTCTTTCGGTTCTTCGAACTTGTTCGTTTGTGAAGTATATTTCATCATGTCTTCATCTTCTTCTACCCCGCGGCCGGGTTTTAAGAAGTGTCGGGACTGCGGGTCAAGATGTCGCTGACGGACACGCACAATGATTGCCTCTGGTGCCTCGGGGAGGACCACGACACGGATGACTGTGTGGACTGCCAGTCGCTTACTTTAGAAGGCGTTGCGGGAACGTAAGAAGCTTTGTGTAGGTAAGGTGGCCAAGCCCCAAAAGTCGAAATCTGGTGGTCTTTCGACTGACGATTCGAAGGGCGACTCTCCGCATCGTCAGCGTTAGTCCGGGGGGTCTCGGTCCGGGAGTTGGTCCCGCCATTCTTCTGCCTCTTCGAGGCACTCACGTAAGCGCCGGCACCGGTTGCCTTCCCCGTCCTCGTCTGAGGACTCCGCCGTCGGCGGGTTGCTTGTCCCAACAAGCATTCCACTTCTGAGGAATGGGATTCATTCCGAAAGGAGATGATGGCGATTTTTCAGTTGCAGGGCTCCGGTCCGTCCGCGCCGTCGAAAGACACCGGCCGTGACCGTGCTAGAGACGCCACTCGTACGCCTTCGGGCTCGAGAGGTCGTCTCGACCACCGGGCACCTTGGAGGTCCCAGTCGGCGAAGGATGGTCCCTCTAGACATGCCCGTTCCAGGTCCCGGTCCTCGACGCCCTCAAGACCGCGAGAGCCTGTGAAGTCTTCGAGGAAGACATCGGCGCCAAGGTCGTTTGAGGGACTCCCTCGAGGCTCTGCCTCCGAGGAAGCCATCGACGCCATCGGCGCCCAGGCTGTCAAAGGACACACTCGGGGCTCTGCCCTCGAGGCCTGTGTCAACGCCGTTGAAGTTGTAGCACCACGCTCGACGCAGATTCCATCGACGCCCTCAAAGCCTTTTGAGGCTGCTTTGTCGGAGGTACCCCGTGGCACGGTGAAACCCCCAGAAAGACTCTGGCCAAGGCTAAAAATGTCTTTGTCCCTTTTTTGGGTGCCCTCCTTCCATCCTCTGGATTATATTTCTGAGCGGGATGAGGGGTCTGAGGAAGGTATGGTGCCTGAGGAGGTGCCTGACGAGATTTTGTTTGGTCATAGCCAGATTGAAGACCTGCGTCAGTCGCTGCATGATGCCAGTGGTCTGGACACCTCTCCGGAGGTGGAGTTCTGTAGGCCTGAGCCTGGCACCCATGCCGAGTTCTCGTACTGGCGCCTTATATCGAGGGTCACGGAATACTTGGGGTGGTCTCCGCCACCAGTGTATTTTCTGCAGGATGACATGACAGATATCCTCGACCAAGTTCCACCAATTGACCCGGTGCTGCCATTCCATATGGCCTTGCAACGAAGGGTGGCTGCAGCTTGGACTTCTCCGGAGAATCTCCCGGCAGTGAGCAAGTCTTTGCCGCAAAAACACCGCCCAGCCAGGAGCGACCCCTGCTACTTGACCATGCACCCTACTCCAGAGAGTTTGGTGGTGCAGGCGGCTACGGCCCCAGCAAAGCGGGCGTCGTATCCTACCATCCTCCTGATAAGGATGACAAGCGTTTTGATGGCTGGGCGAAGAAAGTGTTTTCTTCAGGGGGTATGGCTCTACAGGCAGCCAACTCTGTGTGTGCCTTGTCTCGTTTCACGCACACTCTGTGGAACTGTATTTCGTTAGCGGCTGAACATATTCCCGAAGGGGAGGAACGGGATGGTTTTCTTGCTATTGTACAGGATGGCAAGGATGCCATGTGTGAGTCCGTTCAGTCGGGTCTGGACATGGCAGATTGTGTCAGTCGGTCCATGGCGGCGAGCACCATAATACGCAGATTTGCGTGGTTGCGGAAGTCTGGGTTTGCTCCTTATGTGCAGACCCGGCTCCTCAACATGCCCTTTGATGGTGAACATCATTTTGGCAGCAAGGCTGACGAGAGCCTTGAGAGGTTGCAGACCTCCAAAGCTGCAGTGAAGTCGTTGAGCGCTGCAGTTCGCCAACCTCTGCCTTTTCGTCCTACGGGACAGCAATGGAGTGGAGGTTCCTTTCGATATTACTCCTCTAGTAAATCGAGGGGAGCTGCAAGTCAATGGGGCCACCGTAGGAGTGCCAGAGGTGGAAAACAAGGTACTCGAGGTGCCAAGGCCGCTCGGGCAGTTGCCTCTTTGCCCTCAGGCACTGCCGCAGCCGCTTCAGCTCAGTCATGAGGCCATGTCCCATGGTTCGCCGGTTGGGGGAAGGCTGGCGCAGCATCTTGTAGAGTGGCGTGCCATTACTTCAGATGTGTGGGTTCTGGAGATCATAGCCCACGGCTACTGTCTTCCTTTCCGGCAGAGGCCTCAAGACAATCAACCAGGGAATCTCTCTTTGAAGAGTCCGGATCCGCTCCTTGCGCAGGAAATTCAGTCCCTGCTGGAGAAAGGCGCCATAGAACTGGTGCCTGTAGTGGAGAGGAATAAGGGATGGTATTCGCCCTATTTTTTTATTTCAAAAGAAAGACGGGGGATTGAGACCCATCATGGACTTGCACGGCTTCAACAAGCTCCTCAGGAAGGACAAGTTCAAGATGGTTACTCTTTCTCAAGTCCTCCAGGCCCTTCAACTTCAGGACTGGTTGGTGTCTCTCGACCTCAAGGACGCTTACTTTCATGAGCCGATCCATCCCAAGCACAAGAAGTACCTGAGGTTCGCGGTTGGAGACTCGCACTTTCAGTTTTGGGTCCTGCCGTTCAGATTGACCTCTGCGTCGAGGGTCTTCACCAAGATCATGGTGGTGGTGGCAGTGTATCTCAGGAAAGGGGGGATTTACGTCTACCCCTACCTGGACGATTGGTTCATCAGGGCGCGCTCGCCCGAGCAAGTCCTGGAGCATCTGTCCGTCACCTGCCACTCCCTTCACAAGCGGAGCTTCTCCCTGAACTTAAAGAAGTCCCATTTGACGCCAACCCAGCGGCTCCAGTACATCGGAGCAATGCTTGACACATCCCTGGGGCAGTTTTTTCCTCCCCAGGTGAGGGCTCATCACATTCAGCAGATGGTGCACAAGTTTCAACATGCCCAGAGTCTCCCGGCGTTCGAGTTCTTGAGGTTGCTCGGCCTCATGGCATCCTGCATTCTTCTGGTGCCAGAGGCCAGGTTGCGGATGAGATCTCTGCAATGGGCCCTCAAGATGCAGTGGTCACAGTCCTCCGGCAGGATGTCGGACCCCGCTCAGGTGCCGCCCTCGGTTGCCCAGGACCTTCTGTGGTGGGCCGTCGAAGGCAATCTGATGAAGGGGGCTCCGTTTTGGCTACCCTGGCCAGAGGTGATGATCGTGACGGACGCATCCCTCACGGGATGGGGAGCTCATGCCAACGAGTTGACAGTCAGCGGTCGTTGGTCTCCGTCGGAGTCCAGACTCCATATCAATCTGTTGGAGCTGAGGGCTGTCTGTCTTGCCCTGAAGGCTTTTCTGCCGACTGCGCAGTGGCCATGCACTACCTCAACAAAAAGGTGGGGGAGGCAGGGTCACTTCCTCTGTGCAGGGAGGCGATGCAGCTCTGGTTCTGGGCCATCCAGCAGGAAATTTCGCTCTCGGCAGTTCATCTGGCCGGAGTCGAAAACGAGACGGCAGACGCTCTGAGCAGGCACAGCGCGTTCTCTCACGAATGGGAGCTGGCTCAGGAGATTCTCCTGGAGATCTTCGCCCTTTGGGGGACCCCTCAAGTGGATCTCTTCGCCTCCAGTGTCAACCGGAAGTGTGAAAGGTTCTGCTTGCGGGAATTTACTCCAAGGGGAACCTTAGGAGACGCGTTTGTAGTGGAGTGGTCCTTCCCACTGCTGTACGAGTTTCCTCCAGTCCCCGTCATCCCGCAAGTGCTGCGGAGGTTACGGAAATTCGGTTCCCGGATGATCTTCATTGCTCTGGCATGGGCCCGGAGGACGTGGTACCCGGACCTTCTCGACTTGTCCATCTGCCCTCCACGTTGTCTTCCCTACTGAGACGATCTGCTCTCACGGGATGGGGGTCAGGTTCTCCAGCCAGAGGTCAGATCCCTCAACCTTCACGCTTGGCTTCTGAAAGGTTGAGGTACAAGGATTGGGACCTCCCTGAAGACATGATGGAGGTGTTGCGTTCGGCCAGATGGCCGGCAACAAAGTCCCTGTACCGTTTCCGTTGGAGAAAGTTCTGCGACTGGTGCAGGGTTAAGAATGTGGATCCTTTTGCATGTGACATTCCTGTGGTTCTGTCTTTTTTGCTTTCGTTAGCCCACAAGGGCTTGCAAGTGGGTACCGTTAAAGGTAACCTGGCGGCGCTGTCCATCTTTAATTGCTCGTCTGAGGAGTGTTCTTATTTCAAAATTCCTTTAGTTTCTCAAAGGGCTCACTAAGGTGTTTCCGCCGTCACCTTTCCAGGTGCCTGGTTGGGATTTGAACCGTGTCCTAAAATTCCTTATCGGTGCTCTGTTTGAGCCTTTACATTCTTGTCCTTTGAGACTGTTAACCCTTAAAACTGTATTTTTGGTTCCGGTCACTTCCGCTCGCAGAGTGAGTGAGTTGCAGGCACTTTCAGTTAAGTCACCCTTTACTGTGTTTCATAAGGACAGGGTTGTCCTTAGAGTTCGTCCTTCCTTTCTTCCGAAGGTGGTGTCGGAATTTCATTTAAGCCAGAAGGTTATTCTTCCAGCATTTTATCCTCCTCCACATCCTGGTAAGGAAGAGGAGAGGCTCCATAGGTTGGATCCTAGGAGAGCTTTAAGTTTCTACATTTCACGCAAGTCGCAGGTCAGAGTGGACGATCAGCTCTTTATTGGTTACGCTGGAAGGCGTTTGGGACAAGCTATTACTAAGCAGACTTTGTCTAGATGGATTATCTTGGCAATTTTTTAATGTTACTGCTTGGCGGGTAAGGACCCTCCGGTAGGTTTACGGGCCCATTCTACTAGGGGTATGGCTGCCTCTGCTGCCCTGCAGAGGGGTGTTCCTATTCGTAACATCTGTGAAGCAGCCACATGGGCTTCGGTCCATACTTTTGTACGACACTACTTTCTAGATGCTATCCATGGGCAGGATCTGGCCTTTGGAAAGGCGGTCCTTTACTCTGCACTTTGATTGGGCATTCTAAATTTCTGTATTCTAAATTCTTTTCCCACCTCCTTACGTTAGTACTGCTTTGGGAGTCTGTCATAGATATGGAATACGTCAGAGGACCCAATCCCCTCGAAGACCAAGTTACTCTCTTACCTGGTAACGTTCTTTCGATGGCATGGTCCGACGATGTATTCCACATCGCTCCCTGCCTGCCTCCCCCGCTACAGAATTTCTTAAGCGATTGCAGCTTGCGTTTCCGCAAGGCTTTCTGTGGTCAGACTGGCAGAAGATTGGTGCCACACGTTCTGGGGGAAAAACTACAACTGAGGCTACGGGCGTCGTGCGTCCTACTTATAACATCCGGTGACGTTGGCTCGACGGAGGCCCTCGAGGACAGCTTATCGACGACATTGACGCAGGATGCAGACACCGAAAGATTTTCCGAAGCAGCACATTTGTGGTGATTACTGTCACAGATATGGAATACGTCGTCGGACCATCCCATCGAAAGAACGTTACCAGGTAAGAGAATAACTTGTTCTTCTCTTGTTACTTCAGTTAAATCCTTATTCATGGAGTATTTGCATATCGTTTCAGTAAGTCTCAGTATCTTTCCTCTGTGATGTGACCCTGCTCTTGACAGATTTCTCTTATAGCTCTATGATGTCCAATGGTGTGTGCAGACGTTCTTCCACCCTCTCAGTGCGAGGGTACATTTTATACGGTTGTCTGAGTGCATATCGTCTCTCATACACTCGATGCAGTATTGGGATGACACCTGGTGTCCCACAGAAGGCACTTCTCCTACTGTTCCAATATGACGGAGGTGAGAGGGCGGGAGCTAGGGATAACATGCCCACCTGCTTCTCTACACATTTGTATGTCACTTTCTACTGCAACATGGCCCAGCGGAGACTGGCTGAGGAGAGTGTACTTGCTTCAACTATGCTTTTCAGCATGGCACACTGGGCATGGGGATCTGATTAGTAGACCTCCCTTTCAAAGACAGATCTACCCACATCATTTTATCAATACAAATCGGAAAAGCTCAGGCTACTACACCTCGTAGATGGCACAACATCACAACAGTAAATTGCACTACAGAAGATTTTTTTTAAATGAAAGAGCATAACTAAGAGTCTGTTTCGTAGGTGGGTTGGACATGTTTTATAGGGTGCTACAGTACAGCATGGGTTCGCCATGACAATCAATGGGGTTCTTAATTCAAGCAGGTGATGGCCACAATAATGGAGGGGGGCCAAATACAATACAATACAGTACAATGTTGTTCTACTGATGGTACATCTCCGCAGCAAACATCCTACCCAAAAACTTGTCAGTGGGGAAAAAAATATCCAGATATAATATCAATCATTCCCTGTTTAATTTTTAACAACTAACATTGATGAGGGGGAGTTGAGTGTCCAGGGGACAAAGGAGTTGTGCAGTAGGGTGGGTATCGGGACGTAAAGGCTCTAATCGCTAGGTAAAGCAGAATCAAACATGGTGTGCAGAATAAAGGGTATGGTTTGCCTGTGAACATGAATTGCCAATGGGAAATGAAAAGACTGGGTGGGGTAGAAGCGGAATGTGGCAGATCGTCTAGGTGGCCAACAATGCAATGTTGCAGGATGCAGGCAATGTATGGTAGAGGTGAGAAGGGCCAATGGGAAGGAGGGAACAGTTAAGAGCAGTAGGAAGATGGTGGCGGCAGGTGCAATGACACATTATGTAGGCTTACGGCCAGATTTAGCATTCTGATAAGTCATTGGCAGCACCATTTCGTGAATGTGAGGGACTATTTCATTGTGCCCTGTTTCTAGAAATGTGTAAGATGTGGCGTTCACAATGGTCGCATACAAGCGTTCCAGAGCATGGGTGCTCTACTCCTGCAGAAGAGCGGCTCCAGTGAGGTTGCTCACGTCCAGTTGCTGTGCGCTCTGTGGACCAATAGCACTGACTGGGAAGAAGAGGTGGGCAAAGGCTGTGCTGCTGTGAGGCCAATAAACCAGACACACCATTCCCTAAATAGATTAAAGCTAACGGTAACTTATAAAAATGGGCGTCAATTATCGTATTTTATTAGGTAGCAAAACACCATTTTTTTTTATCTCCAGGAGATCATTTAGTGTAAATCATATTAATCAAAAGTGCCATGTGAGCCGGTGCGCATTGTACTTAGCACCTAATTTCCTGTGTACAGGTTATAATTTTGAACATATGTGCAGCTCTGCACTGAACACTGTTCACCTTTGGTATCAGGGATTATTACTATGCAAATCTGGCGTCGGGCTGGCACAGTCATATGGAGGCTTCCAAGGCCGCTCAACGGCTGCATCTGCTGCCGGCATGAAGAAGGACGTGGACAAGCTGCACAGAGAACATTCTTAACTTTGCTTGCTGACCCTTGCCGAATTATTTGAGGTGGGGTAGTTGGAAATCCTGGGGGCTCAACATGGCACAAGGTTTGCGAATCAGAGTTTCCAGATCACTTGTCAATTTGGAGCCAGTTTGGTCATGTTGAAAAGTCTTTCACATTTGTGGCCTTGTCCATTGGTCTGAATGAGAGTAATTGGAGATTTCATTTCAGTTCTTAACAGTGCATAGGTCCCGAATCCACACAAAAAGAACCCTTTTCCCCTCTTCTCCCACATTCATAGCACTTAACGCACATCTAAGGGCATTCTCAACAGAGAGGCAGCGCATACAGAATGTATGGGCCGGCAGGATCAGACTAATATGGTTAAAACATGGCCTCCACAACTCTGTGGATAGTGGGGAATTGGGGGGTAAAGGTGATGGGCTCATTCATGCAAAATGAGAGGTTAACTAAACTTTATACCAAGATATTCAGCTTTCTATGGGCCCATGAACTTTCTAGAATCATCAGGAAGACTGTTTGCATATCGATATCATAGTTCCAGGATCCCCTGATAGCGTGAAGGAATGGCAGCTTCAATACCTTGAATTATTGCCCCGTGGAAGTGATCATCTGAGAGTAAATAGTACAGAACACTTTGCTGCAAACTCCTAAAATGAGGCTTAACAACGCAGAAGATGAGGACATTTTGGTGATGGCCAGAAAATGAGTCCTACTGTGAGAATCAGTAGATCTTTGCCCGAAGGTTTCATATGACCTCATTCACCTGCCTCAATTATGAACCAATTCGATTCCTTCCAGCCGATTAAAGTTATACTTTTGATAACTGGTTATTGGGTAGATGTGAAAACATTGGGAGTATTTCCCAAGAGGGCAGGATATTGGGTTTTCCAGTTTTGCCGTTGATGATGAAAACAAAAGATAGTGGCGAACTTCAATTAGGGCATTGGCTCTCTAACGAGGACAGGCCACTGACACTGAGTCTCTCAGAAAAGGTGACTGACCCTGATATTGTTTAGTTTCCAGCACGTGCACGTTTCTTATGAAAACTGCCATGCACTCCGACTTGAGACGCGTGGCTAGCCTAGAGGGAGACCTGTCGAGACATCTGCAGAGAGCTGTGGCTGTCCTGCATCTGCTCGCGGGCTAATGAACTAGCTTATAAAGTATCCCGTGGCACCTTATGGCCTCACGGATTTAAAGAGTCAATCAAGAAAGCTCTGCCATGTGCTGGGGGGTGTGGGTCGGTCCAGGTAGATTAATTACCGCCTTTATGAAGGGATTGCGCATAGGCAGATTTGTGTACATTGAAACAATGTGATGCTGTACAGGAAGGAATGGCTTGTGGGATGGAAAGGGATAGGGTGTGAGGCAGGGAGGTTTGAGGTGTTTCTGTGAGTGTCAGGTGGGACAGGGGAGAGGGAGGCCTGGAATGGGAGAGTTGAGGGGCATGTGGTATGGCGGGCATTGATAGGAGTCTAGCAGGTCGCATATTGGGCGGTTCATTCAAGATTCAAGTAATTGGGGTAACCTTTTCATCATTTGTATTCATGTCTAATCTGTGCTTCTTTCAAGAAAACCTGCCAATTTTGTAAATGGTTCAATGGAAGAGATTTAAAACAAAAAGAATGCCTCACAGCACTGAATATACTTGATTAGAAAGCAACTGATTGCAGTAAAAAAATGTCAGTTAAGTTAAATTCAGGTAAAAATGGTGGAATAGCATAAATGTAGAGTTTCATGATTAACACATAGGTAGTCATTTGATGTTAAGACATAAGACAGGCATATACATGGGGAGAAAAATCTAACTTCAACTAAATGAGTTAAAAGTATATTTGTTTTTCATTTACAAAAAGTCTAGTATTTAAAAAAAATTAAAGCATTTTTAAATCCTTTTTTGTTCATATCTCAACACCGGAAAATGTTTCTTTTTTTTAAAATGTTTTTTTTTATTTTTACGTACAATACCGTCTAACAATTCCAAAAATGTACTGTTATAATTGAGTATTTATTTCGTTTTGTTAAGAAACAGCCTGTTTAGTTTTTTTATATGATAATTATGCACTGTGCTTACAGCACAAACGTATGCAGTCGGCATACATGGCGTGGCTGAGGAGCAGGATGCCTCCTGTATTAGGGAGTCTGGAGTACGATTGACACATTAACAAATCAGATGTATAAACTCTGGATCAGGGAAAGGGGCGGTGGCGAGTACTGGTGGCGTCACGCTCTCTGTACACTAGGTTTGGTCGAACTAGAATTGGCTTCCTTGCGAGATGCTTTGTTAGGGTCATGGAAACGGGATAACGACAGGTCTACCATTAGTGCCAATCATGTTAAATGTGTACTGTAGGCGGGATATTTTGGGAAAGGTTTAAGAACTCAAGCTAATTGACTTAAGATTAAAAACCTTTTCATTTTATTTGTAAAAGTCAATTTTATTTTTAACTCCATATTAAAATAGTCACGTTTTTAACACAGACCGAAGGTAAATAAAACATCATATGCTTTAAAAGATCGGATAACACACGGCCTGAGGTCCTCCAGCTGCAGTCTGTAATTAGCAGGTTGGCCAACACTGGCCTGCTAGAAATTCAATAAAACAAAGTGCCACTCCCCAGTACACTGACTGTTTCCACAAAGGGAGTTTATAGTGCCATATATATGAATGCTTTTAAACGTACCATCCCGCTCTCAGAGCTGATCTTTGTACTTTCCTCCATCTAAAAAGGCTTCAGTGAATAAATACCGCAGAAAGTGGATGCTACCGTCTTATATGCGCGGATTCACCGTTAAAAGCGCTACGAAGTTGGTGAAAGGTGGCATTTTCAACGCTATTAAAAACAGCCAAAATAAATAGATTCTAATGCTAAGAGTGTGTACGTTCTTCCTTTTTAAAAAGGAGTGTCTAATCGGCCAGTAGTTCAAGGGTTGAAGTAGCACAGAGCTCGCCATCTAGCTTAAATCATTCCCAAGGCTGCCTTTGATTTTAAGTCTGCTACTTTTTCTGTATTTCAGTCATTTTACTTTGTCTGAAAGTGGCCGAAAGGTGACAGGCCCCTTTATGAATAGATATACACGCCTCGCCTCCAGAGTGAGGATAAAGTGTCCGAGCCTGTTGATGTCACCCGCTGCCTGAGTGCGGCCTACCTTTCCCGAGCCATGATTGATCGGCTCTGGCGATCGAAAGGGACACAAATCAGGGCCAAGATGAAAGAGGATAAATCCAGCGCGTCAACATGGGTGAATTTGCGAGATAATAAACAGACTCCCTCCATCATAAATTCTGTATCCACCCTGCACCAGGATCTCGCCGAGTCCAGGGATCAGGAACCAGTGGGGCACATGTGACATCGGGAGATGAGGGCTCTCATCGGCTCTAAACCGCCATTGCTGACAAGTGCCGATGATAAGGGGTCTTGTAAGAACTGTATAATCGATTGTGATTTTCTGATTAGGGTCGACTTTTGACATCACATCCCCGACAGTCGTATTGCCTTGTTAGAGCCGACTAGTGACGTCACAGTGCCACATAGCAGCTCCAGCAGCCAGCACCTGTGAATACTCATTGGTTTATTATGCTAGACGCTGCAGTACGAGCTGTTTATTTTGCCATGAGTCGAGGGTAGGGGGCTTGAAGAAAGGGAAGGCAGAAAGGAACATGCATGGTTTTTACACAGTATGTGCTTAATATTTCAGAGAAGAACTGAACATGGGGCGTTTTTATTCTGAAGGCCAGCACAAAGCATCAGTTAGCTGACCAAACCTACGAATTCTTCCAAGAGAATTAACGTGCCACACAGTGACTGTTCTTTATTTTGATGTCTTCTTATTTGACTCACCAAAACGTTTTTTTTTTGTATATTACTTTTTAGTTATTCTAGTGGCTACTTTAGAACATGGACTAAATGGATCCGCTCAGCATCCAAGCTTTTTAAATTTTCTCAACAAGCCAACCACTGCATACCGCACACCAAATGGCACCTGTGTCTTGGCACCTTAGTTAGGAAAGTAGGGTTATTCGTGTGTCAACATGCAGACAGTAGTCCATGGCAAATCAATGCTGATGTGTGCAGCAATATGTGCGCTGCACAAGTCACCACTCTGTTGGTTAATGGTGTCTATGTGATCATCTATGTAACGGCACATATGCCGGTTTTTGTATGTTGTGTCCCTTGTCCATATAATGGCACACTGCAACGTGTTGGGTATGTGGCTCTGACGAGTATGCCATACTGTGCCCACACTTAAAACACATGAAGCAATCCAAGACGTTGCCTCAAGTTGTACATCCACTAGGCCAAACACCCTTTCTACACTGCTACACTGTGAATTTCACCAGTTGCAGACCAGCACTAAGAGATGCTAATGCCATCTCTGTTATATAAATCGCGGACCTGCTCCTTTTGCAGATATAACCCATGAGGCCTGCGTAATGGTAAGGAGGTAGTGGCTGAGGAACTGTGGACCCTTTACCATGTATTAGAAGCCGATTGGTTTAAAACGCTTCATAAGCTTATTCCTGGTCAGGATAAAATTTGTAAGAGGTACAATCCTTTCTTTGTATCCTTTCTGGGCATTGTTTATTGGGTGTCTCTTGTATTATATCCTTTCCTCTCTATAAATATAATTCCCTAAAGATGTTTCTGTATTGGGGGCTGGGCATGCTCACACTGAGACCCATCCCTTCCACATCTAAAATGTTCCAGAAACAAGAAGCAAACGAGCCCTTGTACCCCATTTGAGTGGCTGATGTTCCAGCCATTTTATACTTAAATCAACAAAAAGTAAGCTGTCTGAATGAGTATGTATGGTTCGTGTGTGTTGTGAGCAGTGATGTGAGAACCAAGCCATGTGTCTGTTATGTATTTAGAGAGTAACATATACAACCCTTTTATCACAGAGTTATCAAATGTAGAGATCTCTGATCACTGTTATATTCTTGAAATGTTCTTGTGATTTAATGCAGAGCAGGCAGGAACATTAATTGGTGCGATTTGTCCCATTTCCCACTCTCATAGAAGTATTTTGAAATAGTACAAATGGAATGTACCAGACTGTCCATCTTGGAATGATAACCTTTTTATCAGAAAATAATTAATATGGTTAGTCTAGTATTGCCACTTGCGAAATACAAATGCGGCGGTATGAACAGAACGGCTTCAATACAGGGCCACTGGTCAGTGGGCCTCCAGACCACGGCAGGCTGGTTCACCGCAGTGTGCCAGTACGGATAGTGTAAAACTGCATTCGTGCAAGGCCTTCCCTAAGAGCAGGTAAGAGAAAAATGATTTAATTGGGCCGCAGCAGCTGTGTTTTCGCATTAGATTTCTTCTGTAGAAAGTACTTGAATTACAATGTCATGAAATCGGGTTCATTGGTAGAGCAATGATTTATTGATATTGAGGAGGGGTTTTGTCATGCAAAACAGAGGTGTAGTTTGGGAGTGACATGTGCCAGTCAGAAGGGGCGCATTCTACTGGTTCACCCTGGGGACCAAGTTGGCTAGAAACTGCCCTGTTCACCAGCTGCAGGCTTAGTCGCTAGGGGTTGCCACTTTTAGAGCTGCTAATAACATACATCATTCTCTTCACCTTCCTTTTGTTTATTTATTAAACTTGAGACTTAAAAATGTCATTATGGCCCTCTTTCTGCCACCAGCTCTCCCCCTTCTCCCAGGCCAGCTAAGGGCCTATGGAGGGGGGGGGGGGGAGACACAGAGAGGAGCAGGGAAAGAAGTGCCGAGCGCTGGGAAGGACGGAGTGATGGGTCCGGTGGAAATTCATCTTGCACCCAATTTCAGTGTTAATTGGCAAAACCCTAGAATCAATTAATTCGCAAATTTTTTCAATTAAAAAGCAAGATAAATCATAAAGACGTTATTAAGGAAAGGCCAACACTATGAACCTCTTTTTTTTAAGGCAGAGTTTTTTTTATTGAAATCATAATAAACCAGCAGAAGCGACCTAGCACAGGCACGGCGCATTTCCGAGGCCTTGACGCCCTTGAGTGCCTTTGCTCGACGATGGGGCTGTCATCAGCAGGACTGGGCTGAAGAAAGATAAAAAAATATCGAGCGGAGAGACTCCCGGCCTTCTGCTGTATTGATCAGGCGGGAATTTAACTTGCTGTGCAGATCCTCGGTGTCAGCAGGGGCCGCGGGGCAAATTAAAAGCAGTTTGCTCCGAGGTGTCTCTTTGACACGGAGGGACGACATGGACAGAGGGGGTGGGAAAACGGAGATGAGGGGCATGCTGAGTGGGGAAGCAGATAACGGAAGGTGAGCGGGGGCAGTAGAAGTGACTGGCATTTAGTGTGCTAGAAGAGGCCTGCCGGCCGGCCATGGTCATACTGGTGGCTGGCATTGATTGGTTGTAGTTGTAATGAGGGTGCAGGATCACCGAGGCTGCAGATCAAAGGGGGAGCTGCAACTCAAAGCTGGTATTTGTAATGTAAGTGGTCTTGTATAGCACCCTACTGCCACTATTAGTTATGTTATGTTACTTTGCATTTATATGGCGCCTTATATACCATTGGTATGGTCTGAAGGCGCTGGTAGGTTGAATGCCCTTGGGAACCGAAGTTCAGGTCAATAGAGAGAGTAGAGAGGTTCAAGGTGCGTGTGAGCGCCGGATATGTGTGCAGCTGGTGCGGTATTAGTGTAATAGCTGCTTCTTAGCGGTAGGTGTGGTGGTTGAGAGGTCAGGAGTATGTGTTCGTTCTGGCAAGATTTATCCAGAACCGATTGTGGCTGCGTTAGGCCTGAAGAGAACGCCTGGCTGGGGGGTGGGTAACGAGCAGTGTTTACTTAGAGTGATGGGGAGTATGAGGCAGAATGTTGGCATGAGAACAGTAATACTGAATGGTGTCATAGTATCTGTGTTCTAGTTGAGTGGTGGTGTAAGGAGAGAGTTAGCGTGGTGGTGTGTTATGATGTGATATAAGTACTTTTGAACGTTCTCTGCATTCCAGACCATAATATATATGTCACGCATTTCAATCACCTTCGTGCACCCCAGATGGCTCTACACCCTCGGCCCGCTCGACGCGCTCATGCATTCGAGTTTAGCTCCATGCACTCCAGCTTGCCCCATGCATGCACTGTTATATGCTCAATGCATGTCTTTCTCATGTATGCATTCCTGTCAGCTCCAAGCACGCACTCCTCTCCGCCACACGCAGTCAAATGCGCTCTATTTACCCCGAGCTGTTCCGTGTATTCCAAGTTGTTTATGCACTCCATCCATATATTTTCATCCGTAGCATAATCTTATTTCATTCATTCCAGCCTCCTATGTTATAGCTGTGTGTGGCTATCAGAAAAAGGGGGAGGTGGTCATTAACGGGAGAGTGGGAGAGGCAGATGCAAAACCTGTGATGCTGATGGGTGTAGGTAGGAAGGAATGGGTAAAAAGAGGATGTTTGAAGTAGATTATCCATAGGGAAGAGCCCAAGCTCTGACAGACTACAGTGCTTTGGGTCTGGTAAACCATTGATGTGAGAGAGTGGGCTAAAGGGGGAGCTTAGTCGTGAATCAGAGTTGATGTGCTCACGGCTAGGCCTCAGGTGGCCATCTTTGGGGGGTTCTGTGTGCAGTGTAAAATGGTAGATCTTAGATGGGAGTCCGTTAGTTGGGGGAGTGGGGGTGCAAGAGAAGCAGTGCAGGACAAAACAATCTGCAATCCTGCACTCCTACCACTGGCCTCTTGCAAAAGGTCTCCTGCTTGTCTCATGTTTATTCCATGACATCGGGTAACCTATTCTACACAAAGCTGTAGCTTGTGAGTGTGGACTTGAGGGGGTCATTGAAAAATGTCTATTAGTAGTGAACCGTGCCCTCCCACCAAGACATCGTGATCCCCTTTAAATGAGGGCTATTCCCACAAATAAAAGTCCCCAGCAACGGAATGTACTGACTGCTAATTTAGGTTATAAAATGTAATTCTTTGATATGCTGTGTGTGCATGTATGGCACACTAAAAGCAATATCTACTAAAGTTAATCAGAAGCTCAGTAGGTAAAGAGCCTGCAGCAGGAATTTTTGTCTAAACTATAGGTCAGGTGCACATCCCACCTTTTCATACGTTTCAAGTATGTTTACTACTCATTAATAAAAAAAAACGAATGATATTTATTAACCAGGAGCCAATTCAGACAGTCTTGTGCAAAATAAACGTGAGTAATATTTCAAAAACGGTTGCAGGTGCAACTAAGTATATGTTCTCCTCTCTCTCCTTTAAGAGACATAGTGTTGCTGCAATGACTACTTCCATTATGTTGTTTTATTTGTAGGCCTTTCGTGCAAAAGTTCATTGAATAATTCAATCTGTTTAGAAGGAACAAAGGAATCGAGGAAGGAGTCGCAGGCACGAGCGACCTACGTTTCAACAAACACTTTCAGTAGGCATGAACAACTGAATACAGAAAAAGCCAAAGCCTCATACACTTGTTGCAGGTGTCCAGACTGGTATATATGTCCTGCAATGTAGAGATTTGTTTCCCCTCAGGGCGAGTAGTAAGACCAATTAAAACTGCAGAGTCCAACTTCCATTATTCGCTCAAAAGGGTTTCTTACTGAATCGCAAGACGACATGCTTCAAATTTTAAATTCTGGATATACTTATGTTGTCATAAAACTCTTTGCTTTTATGCAAATCGCCACAATTGGGTTTTATGAAGAGATGCTATATTGCGTGACCTGACCTGGGAACATGAACCCTCAGCCCGCCCCTCCTCGCCACAGTCCCGCCTCACCAAGGATTAGAGGGTTCCCACAATAAATTGTTCCCATTTACAGCACTGTTAATAACCAAACAGCTACAAGCTGTGTGTTCCTCATATGCCATTTCTCCCTAGTTGCACTATAATGCAATAGTTTCAGCTTATAGATGGTGCATAAGTGCCACCTAATAGACACAACTAAACAGGAGTCCAGAGATGTTGGAATTAGTTACTGCCTGTTATGTTAAGTGAGTAATGTGAGAATGAATGAGACAACACGGTTTATAGTGACTTATTATATTTTCGAAATGCCATTTTGTCGGCACAAAATTGCCAAAAAATCATTTTACGAACGTTTTTTTTTTTAATAGGAGAGTGCCGCACCCCCAGTCTTTTTTATTGACACTTTTTTTTACTTACGAATCAAAAAAATATAAAATAAAAAATACATTTGAAAAAACAATTTCAGCAAATTGTATTCGACAAAATAGTATTTCGAAAATGTTTTCGAAAATATAACCGGATACGAGACAACAGTGCGGTGTGCAATGTGTGAATCGGTGCATTGCAACTGTATAATTAAGTTAGCGATCTTTGTGTGCCACCATTGGACGACGCGAGGCCACTGATGTGGGTATGAGTGAGTCTTCACTGTACATACAGTGAGGCTGATCATGTAGGAGTGTATGAGTCCTCACAGTAGAGAGGGACGCTAGTATTGTGAGAATCACTAAGCCTCCATTGGACAGAGGTATGCCAGTAATGTGGAGATGGGCGTGTCTCCATTGTACAGAGCAATGGCAATATTAAGAGAATCACTGAGCCGCAACTTTATATAATAATGCCAGTGACCTGGGGATGAGTAATCTCGATTTGTACAGAGTGATGGCGGTATTGTGAGACCAGTGATGTGGGGTTTCGGTGGGACATGGCTGACAATGCTGTTTTACTAAATCCATGTAGAGCTGCACTTTTACTTAAAGAGATGGAGAGCAGCGTGTACAATATCTTTATGCAACATGAGACTGTGATCCCGAAATCTTAACTGAAACCAAGCTTCTTGCATTTACAAGAAATAAAAGAACTTCCTTTTTGTTTGTCCGCATCCAAGTATGCAGAGAAGTGCCTACTAGACTTTCAGAGTTTAAACGTGGTTTTCTCATACAACTGCCCTATACATATGAAAATCCAGAAGTGATACTCATGTATTTTGCAACTGTGAGATTAAAGAAGTACATTACACATGGATATAGGGCCCAGGGGCCTTTTATAAACTGTCATGCTAAATGCATTATGTGTGAGTTTAAAAGCCATTGCTTGCAGAATTTTACACGCAGCCAGCCATTTCTCCTGAAGATGAAACTTAATCTCCAAGACCTTTCCTCTGCTGGTCCATTAGAGGGAGGTCTTGTTGTCAACCATCAATCGGTGTCATTGCTTAAACGTATACAAAGAAATACACTGCCTAGATTTAAACCACAGTGTCACAATTCCCATAAAATGTCCATTAGAGTTTCAGCCAGGGCTATTACAGGCCATGAATGGAGAGGCGAAGATGAACATGAGCCAGCCTTTGGCTGATCACATGCTTAAGGGGAAATGAAACTTAAAGTGAATAAAGAAAAGACTGGAGTTTAGTTAATGGAAAAAATACATATTATTGCAGGAAAAGGGCAGCGCATATGCTACAACGGTCATTCCAGACCTTTATGAAAGCTGACAGTAACCCCCTTTGAACCGTGCCAAAACGATTTTTGTGTGATAAACCTAGCTAAAGTTATTAATGAAAATTTGTTTGGGCCTTCCCTAGATGCCGAGAGATTTGAAAGTTGGTGTGAGGGTGAAGGATACAATTAACATGGAATCTATGAAGTAGCATACTTTTCAATGATACGGCTAATGAGTAAACCAACAGTGATGTGGGGGGAGGAGGGTGACACTCTTGTAGAATGTGATGCCAGTGGTGTGGGGATGAAAGAGTCTCCATTGCTGAACGTGATTCTAGTGATCTGGGGATGAGTGATTATCCATTGTAGAAGGGATGCCACTGGTGTGGGGATGAGTGAGTCTCTATTGTGGAAAGTGATGTGGGGGATGAGTGAGTATCCATCGTAGAAAGTGATGGCATTGATGCAGGGCTGAGTGACTCTCCTTTGTAGAAAGTGATGCCAGTGATGTAGGGATGAGTGAGTTTCCATTGTAGAAAGTGATGCCAGTGATGTGTGGATGAGTGAGTCTTCATTGTAGAAACGGATGCCAGTGATGTGGGTTTGAGTATCCTTTGTAGAAAGTAATGCCAGTGATGCGGGGGTGAGTGGCTCTCCTTTGTAGAAGGTGATGCCAGTGATGTGGGGATGAGAGTCTCCATTGTAGAAAGTGATGCGAATGACGTGGGGAGTGCGTATCCATGGGGAGAGTGTATCCATGATAGAAAGTGATGCCATTGATGTTGGGGTGAGTGACTCTCCTTTGTAGAAGGTGATGACAATGATGTGGGGATGGGTGAGTCTCCATTGTAGAAAGTAATGCCAATGATGTGTGGATGAGTGAGTCTCCATTGCAGAAAGTGATGTCAGTGATGAGGGGGTGAGCGACTCTCCTTTGTAGAAAGTGAATGCCCATGATGTGGGGATTAGTGAGTCTCCATTGTAGAGTAATGCCAATGATGTGGGGTGAGTGAGTCTCCACTGCACAGAGTGATGGTACTATTTTGAGACCAATTCTGTGGAGCTGATTGCGTTTCCACTGTAGAGCGTGAGGTTATGATTTGGGAATCGGCGAATCTGCATTATACAGAGTGGGAGCTGTGAAGTAGGAATCAGAACGTACCCTTTAAAATGTGTTAAAATCAGAGATGGTCTGATTTTTTGGCGGTTAATTTGTTAGCGCTTTTTATACTGTTACCTTCCTTTAAAGACATGACTATTAAATAGTTTTAAAAAATCAGTGATGATCGCATGAAAATATACTATTTTCAAATGGCCAAGAATTACTGTGGGAAATCCTAAACCAAACAAGAGGCCGCCACAGACCCTGAACAAGAGCGAAGGTGAAGGGAGGACAGAGTCTTCCTCACTTAATGCAACATTTCTCGATTTCCCACCTAATCTATCTTTTCTTCATTTTTCTTTTGTCTGCTCCACTCAGCTGTCTTGGTTGCTTTTAAGCCGTGAGATTTACAGTGGATTTCAAGGGACGGTGGTACGAAATCTTGTTTCTGAAGGCCTTATGTCGTACAGAACTCAGGCCCACTCGGATAGAGAGATTACACAGCGTTAGTACATGGATTGTGACCCGAAGCACAGTCGCGTGTTTGTGACCTGCAGCTGTACACCACACCATCCACATATGCCGCTAAAATCAGACTTGAATGCCGAGAGTTAGTATGTATTTCGAGGTCAATGGTTATGGCATTTACAAATAGATGCCAACTTTTCAAAGTGGGCATGATGGTCACGTGTGCTTTATTCCACTCCCATGCTGCGGACTCCAAAACCACACTGGTGACACTTATACTAGAATTCGAAACAAACACATTTTATTTGTATTTACCTTGTTATAATAGTGGTCAATAGTGTATACGGGGGTGTTTGCAGACCCCAAGGCACCTAAAACGAATGTTGCGCTTCCAGTGTCCTGCAACGGGAAGGCAAGCCGTTCAACAAAGCAAATGAGAAGGCTGCGGGTTCCAAGTGGAGTGGGGCATCTTAAGCAGGGTGGACCAGACCCGATCGAGAAGATCTTGGACTCCCCTAGGGGGATTTGGATCAACAACGGAGGTGACAGGTAGAGCTGTGCAGGGTAGTAAACCCAGCCTACCAGAAAGAGCCACAACATCTGATAGGATCCTTACACAGCAGCCAGTATCACCCCTCTCGTTAGTACCAGCAACCGGGGTATAAGATAGTTAAGTTTTGACAGGTGAATATGGAAAGTCTACTGGGAGAAACAAAATAAGGGAAAATAAAAAATACAACACTTAATATAAAGAAACGGACCTTCCAGCGATTCATCTTCCTCAGCACAGTATTGGACGGATAGTGAAACCAAGGGAAGTGAAGCAAAGAAGAGAAACTAATCATTCTCTTGGCATCCGCGAATTGAGGAGTCAATTCCAGGAGTCAACGAACTTTGATATTGTGGAACTTTGTTTTTGTATATATTGGGACTGCAAAGCCGACCGTTCACAGAAGGCAAGTGAAAACAAACTGGAAGTGCGCCATTTGGAACTTTTGTTGTTGACACGGCGGTGCACTTAGATTTATTTGAAATCCTGACAGACACATTACTTTATTATTTGAGGTAGGAAAACTCCTCGTACCCTTAGGGAAAGAGAGCTAATTTTCCGAACCTCGTTTTATTAAAGTAATTTGCAAGAAGATCTCCTTATTATTCACCTGACACCTTTGCAATCCAAGGTCTTTCACTATCACATTCTTTGGTCGCAGCTAAGAACACCAGGGGACTGACTGGCACAAGCAACCCTGAGGAAACCTAGATCCCTCTCCAACCCGGAGATGTTCTCCTGCACGTTCCCTGTCAGGGTTTAAGACGGTGACCATGAAAAGAAAAGGCAATGAGATTTTGGAATAAATCCTAAATGTACCATTATACACAGGAAGTCATGTAATGCGTGGCTACATGAGGTACCGTCCACTTTTATGGCACATCCACTGTACACTGTCCAAGGTACACAAGCAAGAGCAGTCAGTAAACCTGCTATGGGGGTAGTTGCATTAAAATGACAGTCGAGAACAGGCAGTCAAAATACCTAGAGCATGTGCACTTGATGCACAGTAGTTATACAATATTATTAGCGGTCACTACACCCAGACCAGGCGCAGGTGTGTAGCACTCACACTGGATGGTAGTCACTAAACTCTGTGCATGTGCACTTGTGCTATTATCACTGGGCTCTAGAGGTCACTCCCTAGAGCTGATGTAAATGGTGTGCTCGACTGGCACCAGAACTACCTACACCAGCTGTGAGAGTGACAAAGAAACATTCATGTGATGCATGGGACTGCGTGTTGATCTTCAAGTCCTAGCGCAGCAAATGCCATTCTCATCTTGGGCAGACCATCCTCTCTCCGTGTCTCATCGCCCAGCTGTAATCAAAGATAGCTGAAAAGTTGATTGTGGGCATGGAAAGACCACCACTGGCTAAAAATCAGCGACAGAGTTCTTCTCAAAACACTATCCCTTACCCACAAAGGACTGAACAATACAGTTCCCCCTTACATCTCCGCCAGACTTACCAGAAAGTCTTCTAGTTACCATACCAGAGCTGCTAACCATTTCCTTCTCGAAACACCCAGATTTAGGCTTACAAAAGCGGGTGGAGCAAGCTTTCCTGTCAGAGCTGCCCAAGCCTGGAATACACTGCCTATTGCACTGAGAGCCAATCTACCCTATTCAAGATTTAGATGCAAGGTAAAAAGTTGGCTTTGGACCAACAACTAACCCGAGCTCTGTACCAGGCCCTTGAATCATTGCATAGTACCGTTCTGATACTTCTAATTTCGTGATTACTGTCATGCATTGTATTGTACTATATTGTATTCCCATGTATTGATTGTAGTGACTTGTATTATGTCCTTGGCATATTATACACCGAAGCAACGGCAGGGTTAAATCCCCGCGGAACAGAAGGAATCAAATCTCTGCATCTTTGGGTTTTTTTCTATTTGTGCTTCGCCTTAAGTAGAAGGCGGGGACAGGTGACTTATTCGGAGCAGGCAGCAGAGAGAGCATGGTAAACACTTCACAATCGCACGTATTGAATCGGCCTCGGGCAAGACATCTGCCTAATGTGAGGGCTTAAATATCCTTTCCCATTTTACATGCATTCAAGTCTCATTTGAGGGAAATGAAACGGTATTATTAAGGGGAGATTTTGCACAAATGGCCTGAATTTGACATGTCAGCTTCGATGAGGCTGTTACATATGTAACGCGGGGAAGGGCCGTGCGCGGCGACAGGCTTATCGAAAACGCGCTGCCAGCTCCAAATGAAATTTGCATGTGGTCGACCTGCAAGCCCTGGACTCCCCAGCCCCCTGCCATTCCCAACCGGTGGGGGATGGCGTCGATCGGGCGCCGCAAATGCTCCATCGCGGCACTGTCTGACGCCCATCTGTAGCCGTAGAGCCGAACCAAGCGTGGAGGGTAGGCCTCGCAGTTTCACATACCTCTGCTCTCTGACCTGCCCCAAATAAGGGGGAAGATGAAAAAAGCAGGCCAGTTCTGAGTTTTAAGTGCGATATAAAAAAGGCAATCTCTTTTAATACTGTTTTAAATCACAGGTATTAAGATGATTGCGCGTCAGCTGAAAGAGCAGGGATGGCGCGATGCTAATACACATCGAGGCAGCGTCGCCCAGAGTGCCCTTAAACAAGCACACAAGGGTGTTATGTGATTATTGCAGAATAAATAGTGCTTATGAACGGCTGTAACAGCCGAGCTCACTTAACAAGCCCTTGAAATTCAAAGGCTGACGGCTCTTCACTGCGACAGCGTGTTTTCAAACCCAGTCGGCCTTTAGTCCATTTATTTTTTAGAAATGTCTGAAACGTAAATATTGACAGATTTTGTCTATTTTTGAAAATGGTGTTATCCTTATGTCATATTAGCACGTGGACACCGTTGTTGACCTCCTCTCAGGCAATCGGAATGCTTGGATAGCAGTCAATAACTACTGGTATCATACCAAAGTCAAAGCTTTCATTTTTGTAAGGAAAACCTGTTCACTTTAACATTGCACCTAATGCATGCTGCTCCTTCTAAACTTGTGAAGTTGAATACGATTTGCAATTAAAATGCTTACTTTATCAAGGACACTTAGGTATTTAAATATTACAAAATAAGGCTGCATTTCATTTAATAACACATTTTGTGGGCTTTACTCACTTTTAAACAAACAGGTTTTACTTCACCACCACAACTCCAAAACCGTTATTACTATTGCTACTATGTGCTAATAGCCTTATACGCGCTGGAGGGATCGTTCGCGCTTGCATAATGACCCTTCACCAACATTAACCTGCGATAATGACCTCTCCCTCTATACGGCTATTATAAACTCAGTCATAAAATTATAACAACTTTCAAAGCATTTCATAAGGTCTTGTTTGAAATGGAAATGCAGTAAATTGTGCATTAATTCTGAGCCTTCATGTCCGCATCTGTAAATGAGGCGCAGGTAAAGTTTGCCCTCACCGTGACTGCACATTCGCACTGGAACTCTTAAACCACAGACACTTAAATCTCATAATGCCGACATGACCCAAACAAGGTGAAGTGGGTCTGTGACAATGGAAAATCTTCGAGTATCATCATCCCTTACATGTCTGTCATTTTAAAAAGTGCTGGTGACATTAGAGCATGATATTTGTGTGACAAATCAACTTCGGGGGCACCACTGGTCCAAGAATGAATATCAGATTCTAAAACATCAATCAGCCCCACACCTCTAGTACACCAGAAGGGATCCAAACAGATTGGAATACAAGTGAATTATAAGACCTACTTGTCCAATTTTGGTAACGTGGCCGGAACGGCAGGCTTATCTCTGCAAGGTCGTGGATCGTTGGTTAGTTGCAACACAGCGAACATACAATTATTACCCAATGGTAAAACTGACTGTCCAGTCAAGGTTGTATACACATATCTACTTTATTATTACTACAACAGACCGTTCTAGCACACTACAAATGCAACCCACCCTGTAAAGAAAGACAGGGGACAGACGGTTTCATGAAGTAAAGGGATGCACTCTGGATACTGACAGGAGGGTAGTTGGTAAAGTAATCAGTCTTACTATTCAAGGTTATTAGTGGCGGGATAGAATTGCAGATACCAGGCAGCAGGCAGTTCGGCAAGTGAGGCTGGACGGATGTGTGCAGGCTGTCCAGCACATTGGCTAGGGCCTAGGATTGTTGTCTCTGTGCTGGTTGGCAGATGTGGAATTCTGGTTAAGGCATCTCAGACGGCTCTGGTGACTGCGGCGTGACAACAGTCAGTGGTGCAGCCTGTTGCAGTTCGAGGGCTCGACTGCCTTGAAAATGTCCTTAAAAGATGGACGCTAGTTGATGCTTGTTGTGGCACTCCTCCTAGCTTCTTCGCAGGGCTCGTGTTCTCTTTCAAGGCTGACTGCCCAAAGCTGATAGTGTTTACAGGCAACGGCCTTATCCTTTGTTCAGAGACTCTGGCACTTCCCACCTAGGAAGCTTGCTGGCAGAACCTAGCAGGGCAGGCTGTGTGCTGGCTGGATACCGGTTCTGGAGCTGCTAGACGTGTACTCTAAGTCCGGTATCTCCCTCTGTTCCCTGGGAGGTGTTTAGCGGAGGGATCATGCTTCCCACATGGAACTCCTGGCCTTCTTTCACTGGCGGAAGATATATGGTAGACTGTACCTTCAGCTCGGGTCCAAATGAGTCCTCCTTCTTACTCCCTTCGAAGTCTTGAGATGATCTGATGAGTGAGGAGCTCAGCCCTCTTTTAAAGCCAAACATACTTCTCTGCTCTGAAAGGAGTGGTTCCAGACCGGACATTCACTACCCTTTCATACCAAGGAGGGGTGTTGGTACCAATTTGACACATTGCATTACAAAGAATTGTTGGCGTCTGGTCTCCATTGTCACTTCCTGCACCCAGGCCTTCCCTGAGGCCTGCTAATTAACATTCTTCAGTATTCGCCGCCACCAGCAAGGTTTGACAATGGAAATGCAAATCCATGGGGCCTTGAAATTCTAAGTAGGCTGCCCAGGACCAAAGGCATTTGATGCACCCACGGCTGTCAGATCTCAGCTACACATGACAGAGGAGGGCAGCGCTGGTAAGCTGGGTCCTCCCAGAGTACACTATTTTTCTGCTGTGCAGTGAGCATGGAAAATGTGCGCAGGAATGGCCCCATCATCTATTCTTTTAAACAAACAAAAAAACCCAGGAGAGCGGCCTCTTCCCATTTGGATGGTCGAATTCCTCACAATTTGTCTGTTTGGTCGAAGCAAAAATAAAAAAAACATGTGTTTCGTGGTCTGAATATACTTAACTAATATGCTGTCTTTTTGTGGCCTGGATCTAAGGCAAAATACCTTGGTTAAAGGTTGCATCTGACTCTTCCCCAGCGTAACTGGCCTTTTGGGTGCATTGTGGCATTGGTAAAGCTCCCAATTTCACAATAAGGCATCGGCTACAAATAATACTTTGATCAGCCCTCATAAATACTGCGCTTGGTTTTTTTTTTTTTAATACATGTATGTGTACATGTGTCTGTTTTTGTATAGCGCTTAGCACCTGGGAACTTGCTTCTTAAGTGTCAATATTATCTAGAGAATTCTTCCTCTTAATCGAGGATCTGCTTCCTATCGAGTGGTGCCTAAGGTCTGGAATCTACACCTAATCCAAATAGTGCTGTGGAAGCGATCCTGCGCTTTACCCAGTGATCTAAATGGGCGAGAGCAGAGCTCCTCTTATTTTTGATTCCCAGTACCTAAAGTTTTATTTTAAAAAGAAACTGTAAGTGTAGGAAAGAGTTGAAACTTGCACATCAGTGAACTGTATCCGGTGGTAGGTGAGAGCGGTGGCTTTAATCTTTAGAATGCCCCTTAAGAGTTACGAATGGTAAGTGATTAGAATGGGGAGGGTACATACAACTGCATGCTGTGGGGGACAATGAATAACGGTAATGGGGGTCGTTTTGTTCACTTTCTTTCAGCCTTTACACAGTGGTGGGGGTGGAATGGAAAAAAGCATGACCCAGGTATGGGGTTTGTACTGCGTGTGGAAGGGGGCGTGGTGAAGTGTTTGTGGGGGGCGGGTCAGCAGGGCAACATAGCTCCACTTCTTCTTTTCGTACACTTCGACCACTGGGTCTTTACCCAAAAGCGCCCCATGTTCGAGGGTTTCTCTCGCAGTTTGGTGCTATTGCACAAGTTCTGCTACTGGCCACACAGTGGCGCTATCTCCACACGTTGGGAATGTATGGCAGGGTATCTTATGGCAACAGTGACCCCTGCAGGCCCACAGGCTTTTAGAAGAACTCTAGCTTTGATTCCTGGGAGGAGCGACCTGTTTGAAGGAGGGAGGTCATAAATCCTCAACCACTGACCGCCCGCCTCAGGAGAATGACACACTGCTAATAGAAAGCTGATGACTTGAAAGCAACCAACTCACCTAAAAAATCAACGCTGGCCCATCACTCCTCTACGGACAAAAACACTGGTTTGACAGGTGACATTCATTATGACCTTCCTTTTCTCATGCCTCACACTGATGATGTCCTGCACATAGGGTTTTAAGAATGTGGAAAGAGACTACCATTAGGAGCCATGAGCCTCAAGTGCTTGTGATTGGAGGGCCTGTGTCTGTGGTGCATGACAGGTCGTCACAGGGCGCACAAAAGTTGGGCACATTCGGCTGGGAAAGCCTTTGAGGAAGAGCACTGCGCAGACACAAGGATGTGGCATATACCACTGGGTGCATGTACTGAATGAGGACTGAGCTGCAGGAGAGGAGACTGGCTGGCCATCTCTGATGTGGGGCCGATGACTTGGGTAGCATGGGACAGGGAACGAGACTAGGAAGCATGGGTTTGGGAGATGTGAGATAGGCGAGCTTGAGACTGAAAGGGTGATGCACTGGGCTGGGTGCATGACAATGGAGGAGGGCAGGGAATGTATGAGACTCGAAAAGCTTGAGACTGGGAAAAACATCAGGCTGGAGGTGCGGGCATGAGAAAGCGCACTAGGCCCTAGAGGACACGTCAGCACATGACTTGGGTCAATCTTTGGAGTGGGGTGGGACTGGAAGCCGGGGAGTTCCATTCCAGGGCATGACACTGGAAAATCTGAGGCCACGGGTTCGTGGGTAGAAATCAGATGGGAGGACTTGAAGCAAGAGATGTGTCCCACACCTGCCGATCTCCGATCATTTGTCTCCTGTCTTCCCCGTGAGGCAGATTGCATTGTACTGGAGGAGATCAAGATGTGCATGTGAGTTGGGGAGCACGAGGCCGGCAAACATGAGACCATGGCTGCTTCAGAGGCGAGAGGTTGAAGCTGATAGGGCATCTGTGAGGCTGGGTGCATTACACTGGTAGAGTACAAATGCCAGGAAATGCCTGGGGAGCACAAGACACCAGCTGTTTGAGACTAAAGCTTCCTTCTTTTTGGTTTTGGTACTAGAGGATGATTGACTGTGGAGCCTCCAGGACATGCGGAGTAGGTACTAGTAGGGCCAGAAAATATGAGGACAAATAGGAGGATTGTATTCTAAGCTTGCTGACTTTGATGTGTGGTGAGTAGGGATGCGGCAAGTTAGGAGGTCCAGTCGTTTTTTTAAAAACCATGTTTACTTGTCCCAAAAAGTGTATGCAAAATAGTGAAATGTCCCACTTTTTTAGAATAATCTTTGAACTTAGCTCTCGGATATAGCATGAATACAGACTAGGTGACAGCTGCAGAGTATGCTGAACATCTCTTACTGCTGCCAGAAGATCCGATAGCTAGGATAATAAGAGGAACAGAGGAAGCTAGTACTGACAAGACATGTTTTGATCTGAACTCCCTGTATGGGGTTTGACGAATCTAGCAATATCGTCACTGATTTTCTGGAGGGAAGATTCTCTTACGTGGCCAGGGAAAGACGGAAGCTATCTGACCCAGACACTGGGGGAGGACCACTGTGAGTGGTCAGAAATGTGAAGCAGACAACTTTGTCAAGGTTTTTCTAAAGATGCCATTTTATTAAACTAAAAAGGGTTTGATAAACGCCTCACTATCCCTACCCTAAGAAGGATTTCCCTACCTTTAAAATAATCTAAATGAAACAATAACAAAAGGATTTTGTCCCTCATGCCTATAGATACAACAAGGTAATACATAGAATCACAGACAAAACAGAATTACCAGGTTACTCACCGTAGTGACCTCCTTACTCCTAGTCCGTAGTCCCCTTTCCTCCATACTTGTGGGACATCTCTCTGTCCTGTGGGACGGGACCGGAGCACTTTGTAAAAAGCATCCAAATCTTTTTCAAAAATGTGTCCCTCCTCTCTTTCCTGCGCGGGGCACGGCACGCGGCCGTAACCCCGCGCACCTTAGCTCTGCCCCGCGCATCGCCCATCAGTCCTTTTCTATCGCAGGGTCAAAGACCCATTAGCAATAACAGAGGAACCTTATTAGAGGGGACGGCGGGCGGGCGTATGGAGGAAAGGGGACTATGGACTAGGAGTAAGGTGGTCACTACGGTGAGGAACCTGATAATACTCCTATGTCCCGTCCCCTTTCCTCCATACTTGTGGGAGATTCCCAAGCACTCCTTACAGGAACTATGGGCGGATGGAAATACCCCTTACTGAAACAGGTTCTTCAGCACAGCCTGGCCAAACTGAGCGTCGGCTCTAGAGCTTATATAGAGGCAGAAAGCAGAGGGGGAGGTCCAAGTAGCCGCCTTAGCGATGGACTCCCAGGGAACATACTCCTGAAAAGCAACCGCGGCTGCCTTGCCCCGCACCAGGTGTGCATGGATACCTTTAAGAGGTTTCAGCTTTTGGATGGTGAAAGACTCCGGGATACAGGCGGCAATCCATCTGGAAATAGATGCCTTAAGACGCCGGCATGCTCTGAGGGTCTCCAAAGGTCACAAAAAGTTGGGAAGAACTCCGAAGCTCGGAAGTTCTGTCCAGGTAGAACTTAAGAGCTCTTCGGACATCCAGGCAGTGTAGAACCCTTTCCGCCTCCGAGGCAGGGTTTGGAAAAAAGACCAGAAGGGAAATCGACTGATTCAGATGGAACTCGGTCACTACCTTTTGGTAGGAAAGCTGGATTCGTCCGAAGGACTACCTTGTCCTTGTGAAAGACCAAGAAAGGATGCTCCACCGACAATGCCTGGAGCTCACTCACTCTCCCCGCTGACGTAACGACGACCAGAAAGGACACTTTCGAGGACACGTACTTGAGGTCAACCGTAGCCATTGGCTCAAACGGTTTATGGCACAGCGCCGTCAGGACTACATTTAGGTCCCAAGGCGGGTGCGGACTACGAACTGGAGGGTAGATGCGTGTCAAGCCAGCAAAATGTCTCTTCACCACCGGGTTAGTTAAAGAATAAGAACACCGGTCTGTAGAGAGGTAAGTGGAAACCACTAAGAGATAAGTCCTGCAAGACAGAACATGAACACCTGACTCTGCTAGGGAGGATACGAAGGACAGTAACGTGTCAATCGTTGCCACCCTCGGGTCCAATTCTTTCTCCAAACACCAATGACAGAACCTGAGCCATTTACTCTTGTATTGGGATCTGGTCGAGGGTTTCCTGGCTGCCTGGATAATGCGCATGTTATCCGCAGACAAGCCCAAACGCTCTAGAGACTTGAACTCGGGCACCATGCCGCCAAGTTGAGCGATTGTGGGGTGGGGTGCCACATCTGTTGTTCCCCTTGGTGAAGAAGATCGGGAGTTACTGGTAACTTGATCGGCGGATACACCGACAGGTGTTGAAGTTCTGAAAATCAAAACCTGGCCGGCCACCACGGAGCTATCAGTAGAAGAGAACAGTTGACAGAGCTCTTCAACTTCCAAATTGCTCGATGAACTAGGGGAAGAGGCGGCAAGGCGTAAGCTCTCATGTTGTGCCATGGAATCTCGAGAGCGTCCCCGAGAGAGGAGGCTCCCAGCCCCCCTCTGGAGGCGTACTGAGGAAGCTTCTTGTTTACCGCCGTGGCGAAGAGGTCCACCTCCGGTGTGCCCCAACGCGGGAAAATCCATGAGAGGATCTCCGCCTTCAACTCCCACTCGTAGCTGACCACTGTCCGCCGGCTGAGGGCATCCGCAGTGACATTCAGCTGGCCCGGGATGTGCACTGCAAGCAGCCAGACCCCATGAAGCATGTCCCACTCCCAAATCTGAATGGACAGGTCCACGAGAGGGGGAGACTTCATTCCCCTTGTTTGTTTATGTAATACATTGATACCACATTGTCCGTTCTTATGCGGACCACCTTGTTGACAATGAGCGGTCTGAACGCCTTGAGCGCCAGAAAGATCGCCAGAAACTCCAAATGATTTATGTGCAGGAGCTTGTCCTGAGGCGACCAGAGGTCCGAGACCTGCAGAAGATCTAACGTCGCACCCCACCCCAAAAGGGAGGTGTCCGTCGTGATCGTCACCATGGGGGCTTGGTCCTGAAACCCCGCGCCCACTGACAGGTTGCTGAGAGACGACCACCAGTCCAGGTCCACTCTCATGGAATCTGGAATCATTATCCACTTGGAATCCGGGTCCACAGCCTGACGCCAGGAACTCAGAAGAGCCATCTGGGTCTGTCTCATCTTGAAACGAGCAAGAGGAAGAGCCAGTGCACACGAGGCCATGAGGCCCAGAAGCCTCTGGAACCACCAGGCCGACATGCTCTCCGACCGCGCAAACATCTGACACGTGGCCAACAGATCTGCCATTCTGTCCCCGGTTAGATACACTGGGCAGTCGATCGTGTTCCAACGAAAACCCAGGAAAGTCCGGTCCTGTGAGACCGTCATGGAGGATTTCCGCCAGTTCACCGACAGCCCAAGATGGAACAGGAGCTGAAGGAGAGACTGGAGGTTGCCCGCTGCTGTCAACGGACAAGGGCTGCATAGGAGCCAGTCGTCCAAATAGGGATACACATGGATACCCTGGAGACGAAGATAGGCGCAATCACCGACATCATCTTCGTGAAGACACGCGGCGCCGATCACCCATCTGCAAAGAGGAGCGAATCTGGCCGGGTGTGATCATCTTGAATTTCTCTTGGGGTAGGAAAAGATTGAACTGGGAAAGGTCTAGGATGGTGCGCAGGCCAGCCTGGTTGGGTTTGGGCTCCGTAAACAGCCGGGAGTAAAAACCCTCCCCTCGCTCCCCAAGGGGAACAGGTTCCACAGCTCTGAGGTGCAGAAGTTTCTGAACCTCGGCCCTGAGGGAGGGTGAGCCCGACAACTGAAAAGGAGGGTTGAGGGGTGGGGTAGGGGGTAAAGGTATGCGGAAGCCCGCTCGAGCGACTGACGAGACCCATCTGTCTTCTGTGATGGTCTGCCACGCCTCCCAATGAGACGCAATGCGTCCTCCCACCGGGGTCTCGTGCGAGCGCGGAAAACCCTCATTTGGCAGGCTTATTGGTGGCGGTGCCACTTGAACCTGATGAGGAGGCTGAGGAGCGGGAGAAAAAGCACATACGCTGTTGTCTATGGCGGTTATTCCCCGCAGGAGTATCCACTCTGCGAGATTTGCGGTCGAGGAAGCCCCTAAAACCAGAGGAAGGTCGACTTTGCGACAACGGTCTTTGAGACTTGAAAGTGGCTTTAACCAGAACAGATAATGATTTAGCCGTCTGAGTGCTATCTTTGGTTTTGGTGAGCTCTACATCAGTAGAAGAGTGAAAAAGCTCCTTACCATCGAATGGCAGGTCCAGAACCTTGTCTTAGACTTCCTTAGAAAACAGTGGCATGCAGCCACGCTTGCCGCAAGGTATCAACCCCAAGCATAAGGCCCCAAGCTAAGGTGTCTACGTGATGAGCCGCAGCCTCCAGGAGATCCTGAGCCAAGACCCTGGCATCGGAAAGGCTCCTTCTGAAATATTCCAACTTCTCGACCGGAATGTGCTCCTCAAACTCCGACAGACCTTTCCACATCCGCATGTTAGCACCCGCCAAAATCAATTCTGCATTGGCCTGCCTGAGCTGTAAGGCTGAATTGGCAAAGATTTTCCTCCCAAGGGAGTCCAGGAGCTTGTCCTCCTTTCCCAAGACCTGAGTAGCCGTCACGGAGGAGGATGCTGCAGGCCTGGATTGCAATGTAGCAGCAGCCACCACTGTGGAGGAGGGAGGCGGACAAGGCCACTTCTTCCGAAGAATGCAGCCTGTACCTCACGTCAATCTTTTTATTAACAAAAAGTCCCGAGTGAGGCTTTTCCCAAACTCTTCGGACCTCAGCCAGAACGTCCTTCTGCAAGAACAGGCCGGTACACTCCAAAGGAGACAAGGTGAACGCCCCAGAAAGCACGCCCTCCTGCGGAGCGGGTGCCTCGGGCACCGGAACATCTAAGAAACTCATCATGTCCAGTACCCGGTCATGAAAGGCTCTGATAGAGCGGGGAAGGTCCTCGTTGTCCTGATCAGCTTGAGGGTCATCTGGCAGGTCAGGATCCTGCTGAGCAGTGGCGGCCGCTTACATAGGGCGGGGGGGCACCGCCCCCCTCCCCACCACTGAGGTAAGAACAAACAACTCTTTTTTCCTGTGCGGATTCATTGCGGAATTAAATAAATGTTTGCAGCACGGCAGATTCATGATTTATTAGCCTGCTGCTCTGCTGGGCTGCAGTGCCAGGCCTGCTCCTGCCCAACCACTACAGCAGCGGGGCGCGTCCGGATCTACGTAGACTTCGTTAATTTAATGTACATGTGGAGTGCGTGGAGCTCGTAGCTCCACGCACTCTACGTATCACATCCTCTCATTTGGGAGGCTGTCGGGGCGCTGGAGGGGTGGCCCCTCACTGTTTGTATTCTGCGCAAACAGCGCAGTAGGAGACCTCCTCGGGTTGTCATTGGCTGTTTACCAGCCAATGACAATCCGTGTGTGTGGAGCCTCACACACACAGAACCCTCTTCTGGATTGGAGCTTGTGTAAGCAGTGCAGGAACGGGACTATGAGGAAATCAGGCCTCGCTATAGTGCTCCGTCGATTTTTTTGTTTCCTTTCTTCCTTTAAGCTCCCATGGTTATTTTAAAAATATGCAGAAACTCAACCGCATGGTCTGATCCTCGGCAGAAACTTGTGACTGGACGCGCACTTGCCCCTTTCAAGCTTCCCAGTTCCCGAGTGTCACATGAAAACAGCGCAGGCGTATTAAGATAGCGGAGAGGTAAGAATGACTTCTTTTTTATTTTTTCCGTTCTGCCAGCCTAATATAATTCTTTGGAGGAACGACGGAATTCAAATGGGGCTTGTGAAGTACGGCAGCTCTCACAGACGTGTCAGCTCTTAACGTAAGGAACCTCGGCAGAGCCGGTACTATGAGGCCTGGAATGTTTCTGCGACATACCAACCGCCAACTGAGCCTTCAAAGGAAGGGCCTCGGCACTGCCGGTAAAAGAAGAAACTTTCTTCTTTGCCCCCTCAACAGAACTGGTGTCACCACAAGAGCGGGAATGGTGAGCAACCGCTTTCACCGACGGGGCCTTGCCCAGCCCCTCAGAACAGTTGGTAGCCTTAGCCTCTGTACGAGGCACCTAGGACCTAGGCCCGGTAGAAGCCTTATCGGCACGGGCCTCGAACATCCGTTTGGTAACCTCAAGCCCAGCCAAGACCTCAGGGCGCACCCCGGTTTTGTTTTTGAGGGAAGCCGAAAGAGCGGCCTCAGAGCAAGCTCCGGTACCCCACGACTCAGTAGAACTGGGTCTACAAACAGCCCCCAGTGGAGGGGCCTCAGAGCGTACTCCGGTGAACACAGGCCCCTTACGGAGACCCTTGGAGAAAACTCCGGTAGAATTATTAGGCCCGACAGGCACCTCAGGGTGTGAACCCCGGTAACAGAGCGATCAACGCCCCTCCCGGCCCGAGAGGAACCCGGAAAGGTATCCCCCGGCCGGGGTGCTCTGAAAAGTAAAGAACTTACCGGGCGTTTTTTCTTCTCGTCGATGAACGCCTGAAAATGAGAAGGAGTTCGTCCGAACACCTCCACCCACCGCTCCAACCGACGTTGAAGTGCCCGGACCGAAAGGGAGTCACAGTAAAAACAGGAGTCCCAACGGTGTTCCGGACCCAAACACTCTAACCAAAGAGGATGGGGATCCGCCCTCGCGAAGCGACGGTGACACGATGAACAGTCTGGAAAATCTAGTTTAAAAGACATAGACAGACTAGTAAACGAACGCTAGCGAGAGCCAGAGAGGAAAACAGGGAACAAAGTCTTCCGAGGATGCAAGTGCGTCCGGCCCCGATTGTGCGGAGAAAAGTACTGATGGGTGATGCACGGTTACTAACACTACTACAAATACTTCTGTGGCACAGATTTGCTTCGTACAACTTATAGAGTCTTTGACTGTCCACACCCTCAGTTTTGTCTACTTCTTCTGGGAAAACATGAGACACATTGGTGCTGTTTGTTCCACACTTTTGATTGCCACATGCAACACAGGTTATGCTTCTGCTCTCCTGAAAACCATCTATCAGAAGGGCAGCCTTCCTACCACTCTTGCTCTCCCACTCTGGTTTTATCCAAATGCTGATGTTTCTCACCACTGCTCCTGTTTGGCTTAGGCAATGCTTATTCAGATCAGTTCTCTCTATTGCCTCTTTCTCCTTTTCCCACAGGATCTAAACACAATTTGCTGCTTTGTTGCCTCTTTTTGAGTTTGGCAATGTTGGTTCTCTTCAACTAAATGTGTTGTTGCCCACGTCTGGCTATGGCAATAGTTGTTTGCACTGTTTTTTAGAAATAGTGCCTTCGGGTATTGTTGGCAATTATTCTGACATTTAAATATATAATGGCTCTGCCACTCTCTCCCCTTGGTACCCGCTAGGCATTCAGGATTAATAATTTTCAGCTTTACACCAGTTTGGTACATATAATATTTACGCTTCTGTCACATTGTTTCTTTCTCATTAGTTCGGTATTCAAATCACCCGACTTCGATCAGCAGGCGGTAATGGAGCGCTCCGGGGTCACAGTACTCACTGGGTTTGGCTTGCACGTCCGTTGGCTCCACTGCCGTTGGGTTCTCTGCTTCTCCTGCTTCAGGTGGACTGGGAAACTGCTTCACTCGGTTTTCTTCTGTCCGCTTATCAACATTGGAGCGTCTCTTGCTCCACAGGGTCTCAGGTACTTGCCTGCCACACGAGCCTGTCTTTCCTTGGGGAAAGTGTTACAACTTCACGCTTTCTGCTGAGCGACCTCTGCAAACAGGACTCTCAGGGGAAAAGCTTTTATCCAAAAAGCTTCCCGCTGCGCAACCTCTGCAAACAAGGTCCCTGAAGGAAGATGCCCTTGCAGAACAGGCAAGCGTACGGCAAATGGCAACTCGGGTGTCTCTGCTTTCCTTCAGCCGCAATCATGATGTGGCTCACAGCAAGCACTCCACTTCCGCTACTGCTGCTACTCTCCACGACCTGCACCTGAGGGGACCTTTTATTCCTCTGTCTACCTCAGGTGTGGGTCATTGACATTAATGGTCAGCAACCTGCTGTTCAGGGCCTCTGCATCCCTCTTCTTTGCCCCAGTACTTTTGGCATTGTAGGACTTGAGATCCACAATGTTCAATTCACTCCTTTCCACAGTTTCAACTTTACAATAATAGCAGAAAACAATCCTGGGGTAGCAATTATAAACAAACACTTCATTCAAATTAAATACAAAACATGAACATAATCATGTTCTAATATTAAACAACAAACATCATTAAAAGAACAGACCAAAGACAATATATATGAAAAACTCAATATCCAAATGCATTTAATGCCACTCACTCACTGTCAAAGTCACACACCCACCTCAATCACTCATAAAAAGCTCTCAGCAATTACAGTATCTGTAAATCCACATCTCTCATAACAGAACTAAAAACAAAATGCAAAAGTCCAAGGACACACAAGATTTTAGATGGCAAATATTTTCTTTTTATTTAGAACACGATTATGTTCATGTTTTGTATTTAATTTGAATAAAGTGTTTGTTTACAAATGCTATCCCAGGATTGTTATCTACTGTTATTGTTTTTGTTCCCTTGATCCTGGGAAGTAGGGACGCCTTCTTTTCAGTTTTTATTTTGAACTTTACAATAAGCCAATAGTATAGTAGGATCTCTGGGAAAGTTATTAAAAGGGGTTTCCCATTCTTCCTGACCTGCTCCCCAGCCCCATGTGATCCTCTCATAGAACACTAACCTCAGGGATCAGGAAGTGTCTGCCTTTCCCTTGCCACATGAGAAGGGACCCAAGCCAGGGTTTCTGGGGGAATCATCTCTGATTAATCACACTACTTATGGGAAGGCAAACTCCAGAGAAGCAGATAACTACTGTATCAAAATACTCTTTCAGTCACAATTCCTAATGACACTCATGTGCCCCTGCAACATACCTACATGACTTATTGTGATGTAGTTAAAGAATCCCCAGGTTTTCTCAGCCAACGACCTTATTTAACTAGCGCCCCCTCTTTTTAGTACTGAGACGAGGAAGTGGGATAGAGCAATGAAGAAGACCAGAAGCGGGAAGCTAACGCTGCGTTCTACTCTTTGGAAACTTTTAAGCAATGCCAGGAGCTGTAAAGTTGTATCAGCTGACCAGAATGAGAGAGAGAGGCATAGACTGAAACTGTTGGTATCTTATTCTGACGCGGTCGGACGGCTGAAGGCAAACAGACTGATATGAGCAGTACTGAGGCTGACACGAACAGCGTGCACGGAGACCAAATTGAACGAAGCTCACCGCTTGATGGCCTTAAGCAGCTAAAGCCGCAGAGAGTAGAAATAGGCAAATCGAGGGCTAACCAGCTGATGGGATGCATGCTGAGTCAGCGGACTGAAGAGGGAGGAGAAGGGAAGATGCCCGGTAAGCCCAGAGAAAACAAATGGGTCACCGGAACGCTTGAAGGTGAATGCCATGTTGCACTAGCTGCGCAAGAGAGTCAGTAACCCCATTGAAGAAACTGATGCTGATGCAAGTCATATTAATACAGGGACGCCCCAATGTTTCAGAAGAGGAATTATTGGAAATGTAAACTTTGCTGGAAAAGGGTTGATGATAAAATATTTGAAAAAAGAGTTGTAACAGATACACACTTTCATGAGAAAGAGTTGGTGACTCCATATTGGAAAAGCATTATTGCATTGATAAAAGAGTGATAGAAGAACAGAAAAGCACTGGAAGGTTAGTGAACCAGGCAAACAGTGCGTCGGGGGACTCACACACATACAGGAAGATGAAGCAAAACATAGGTGTGACATCCTGGCAGGAGAGTAAACCAGGAGTGGAAAGAGAATTGAACTTGAATTCGTGAAACAGTAACGTGACATCCCGGCAGGAAAGTAAAACAAGGAGTGAGAAGGGAAGTAAACCTGAAATTGTGAAACAGTGACAAACGGTTATAAAAGGGAAAAATTGCCCCCCTTTTAAGAATCAGTGAGAACATCTCAATTACCCTGGCAGGAGAGTAGACCAAGGAGATGAGGAGGCCAATGTAACTACAAAGTGTGAGAAACTGAACATTTAAGAGGATTGTGTATTTAAAGAAAACTCAAGGGAAGACTAATCCCCCTTGGACAAACTTGAACAGTGATAAAATTACTTTTAAAATACCAGAAGAAATCTAGTGGAAGGGCGACCCCTTTCATGGTGGAACTTTCTTCTTTTCTTTTCTGTGCCTTAAAACTTTATATTTCGGAACTCTGAAAGAAAAGCTATAAGTGCTTAGCTCACAGAAACCCCCTTGTACACATTATATTGAGGTTCAAGTGTAAAGGATCAGTTTAGGGTGTTTGGGCACGGGACGGAGGATGCTCTTTACGTTTCAACATCCTGATAGACGCTCCATAGTTTTGTTGATTCAGGGAAACCCTCTTCGGATTAGTGATAGATAGGATTTCCTCCAACCCTCTTATTATTTTGATAAATAAAGGTTTTTAGCAAGCACCTAACATGCCACTGTGTCAGAGTCTTACTCTTGATCCCTTACAGGAGCAATTGTATCTCAGTCATTAATGTAATTTTTCTTCTTTCATCTTGGTTCACGTTCTTCATGCAGGAGCGTAGCCAGCCTCAAAATTCTGGAGGGGGTATGGGTAGCTGAAGAAAAATTCTAACAAGCGAGTCGCAAGCGTGGCCATGACTAATGCCTCAGCATACATGGCCCTCGAAGTGCCTGCATGCCCACTATGAGTGATGCCTTTGCTTCGTGTCTGCTGGTCTCTGTAATCCTTATACAGAAATTAACTCTCTGCTCCCAAATTTCGTGAAAAAAAAAAAAAAGAAAAAAAGTCAAGCATAGGGATCAGTGTTGATAAGTTACTTGTGCTGGGTGAGAGTCAAACAGGGAATCATCTCTTCGAGGTGATGTGAGGTGACTACAGGTCCCAGCATAGCAAGCAAACCTGCATCAGTAGATCATCAGGACCTGGATGCATATGTTTTGTGCACACCACACGTAAATAACTGGAGTAGGCACATTAACCCATTGCTCGGTTGCCCCTTCATCTGAGACCAGGAGGCTGAATATCTACAATGTGTCTTTCCTTTGACCCAGTAGATCCATCTTTCTCCCCTATTTAAAGGATATGTAGTTTTACAAAGAGATGCTAATCATCACGAGGCGCGAGTCATCTCAATACTGAGCAGAGCAGTTAAGCATTTGGCCTCTTCATTGGAGGATGTTGATATGGGCAGGGCAGCCTTCTATCCTCTGCAGCTGTAACTTTATTGCTACTGCCTGTTAATGGTTGTTCACACTTAAACGCTCTTCTCACACAGATGACAAATTTGACAGGCCTTTGCTCTATCACCTTTTCCCATTGGTCTTCTGGGCTGAACGCAATGGCGGAGTGCTGCCTTCTACCTTCCAATTCCTCAATTTGGGTGGACCCAAGCCCTTCCAAGCCTGTGGCTGGCTCGGCCAATGTCTTCATGTGTTGGAGTTTTCATATGTATTTTTTTTTATCATTGTTCCTACATAGTCATATTCTACAGTACTGCTCTCCATTTGTCATATTAATACAACATATATGAATGAAAAAAGTGTTGATAAGTGATGAGCTGGATCATCAAGGGAGATGGGGGTATAGAAGGTGAATAAAAGAAAGCAGGGGCGGGGGGACGTGGATGTGAGAGAAATCATGCACAACCAGTGCCTCAAGTGTTCCATCCTCCAAACTCCTCACTAGTGCACCCAACTACACCATAAATATCCCAAATCTCTCTAAAAATCTTGATCTTTTCGAGTTGCTCCTGAAATGGTTTCAGTAATCCTAAAATAGGTGTGTACGAGTACTCAAAATCTAGCATAAATGAAAAAGAATCCAGAGGTAAATATGATTCTAGTCTATCTGTAGGCTTAGCCATTCAAGTCGAGCATACAAAACCATGTCAGTAATCAGCATTTGACATCCTCCTATTTGCATCATTATACCAGGTTTTGGGTAGTAGAGTCTGGTCCTGATGGATACCGGAGTTGGTGTGGGTTGGGGGAGATGGTGGCGGGTTAGAATAGGAGCAAAAGGCTGGTAAAAGGGGCAGGGTGGATTTCATTGAAGCTACTGTTCAATCGTGGAAAGTGGGGGCAGGGTGGGGGGGGGATCAATGTAGTTTTAGAGTTGGTGGTCGAATTGATGATGGGGGGCGTTGGCTGGGTAGATTGGCATTCGGGTTTGATGAGAGGGAGGCAGAGTAAAATGGAGCCAAACTGTTTTTTTAATTTATTTTTCATTCATAAAGCGCACGTCACGGGCACAAAGGCATAGTAGCGCTGACAAGACATACACCATGCAGAACATAAGACAGATACAACTGGGCATAGAATACCCCTAAATGTACAGGTAACCTAGCGTACATCATCCACACACCGGAGGATGTCAAAAGGCTGCGCTAGTCGAGAGTTCAGCAGAACATTCTCATTTTCAGGTCCCTTTTAAACTTGGAGAAGGACTGGTATAGACTCGGGTCAGGAGGCAACGTATTCCAGCACTTCGGGGCCGCACAGGCAAATGATCCCTGGTTGACCCCCTCAATTTTAGGCCATAGTGCGCTTAGAAGCCCTACATTATTTGATCTCGCTGTCCTTCGAGCCAGCAACCAGGCAAGGTGATTGGTGAGGCAAGCTGGACTTATTCCATATAAGCATTTATGTGTGATACGGAGAAGGCAGAATGACACTATGCTTGCTATAGGTAGCCAGTATTGCGCACTCACAGCTTCTGTGACATACTCATTCCTTATCAGGCTCTTAACCGAGTTGGTTGAGCAGGGTAGGATACATTGCAACTCCTCTGTTGGTTTGTGGGAACTGGTGCAGAGTTGATAAAGGGGCTTTGAATTTGGAGGGGTGTGTGGTAAAATGGGATACCAAAGGGTTAGTTATGGGATGGCAATAAAGGAGGCGGCCAGGCTAGAATGTGAGCTGGTGTTGGGTTGGGATGGGGTTACGTGGTTTGAGAGACAGGACTTAGCTGTTGAATCGAGTAGAGATCCGATTATGGTAGGAGAAGGAGGCTGCGTTGAGGGTTTCAATATTGAATGGGTGATGACATTTGGGTTAAGAGCGATCAGTGAATGCTTGGAGCGGGGTTGCTGAGTTTGGGTGGGTAGTGCAGGACGGGTGTAATAGTTTAGTTGAGTGAACTTTATAGAATGGAAGCAGTGGTATCTAGGTGTGTGATGTGAGGGATGGAGGCTAGTGCATTTCAAGGGGTGAGTGTAGGCGAAATGGAGCTGGTTTGAGGAGCGGCAAGGTAGGCTGGGCTGGGCTGTAGTTGAGCTGGGAATATCAGGATTTGATGGGAGGTGGGGGCAGCGGTTCCGGGGCACAAGGGAGAGGGGGCGGGCTCCGTCTGCATGACAGGAGCCCAGCCTTATTAGTGATTAGCTTCCATTGCCTGAATCCATGGAATAGATGGAGCGTTATCTATCTCAGAGCTTAGCAGGTCGTTATTTAATAATTAATAAAGCCCCATATCCTTCTTCACTCGCACAGGGCTCAGTACACGAAGAAGGCACAGACGTGTCAGCTGCAAAGAGACGTCTCCACTGTGACTGGGCTCTTACTTAGAGGAATAAGGCCATTCGTCCTCACCTGTCATCTGGCCCACAATGGCCCTTGTCAGGCACAGTGATTTAGGCCTTCCTCTCTTTTCCCATTAAAGGCGGCCTTCCCATCACCGCCATTTAACGGCACTGGGCGGCGTTAGGCCCTTGCACGGCGGTATGCCGAATACCCCTCCTTCCACGCACCTGCCGCCTCCTGACGGCCGTCGCGGGCACTAATTGCCTTAGTTCATTTCCACCTGCGTACTAAGATGCCGGAGACTTAATGAAGTTGGAAGGGACCCAAATGACGCCATAAATTTCACACACACACGGCAGCCGGTATCACACAGACCCATGGCAGTTTGATCTTCATCTTATGGCTATGAGCAAAGACTTTAGGGCTGCAAATGGACGCCCTTCCGAGGGGCCTGCTCCATTTAAAGCGAGACGATGCGCCTCCCCAGACACGTCCCTCTGCACAGTCACGTTGCCCAACCCAAACATGCACTGCCCTCGCAGACATAGAATGGGAGGCCGCAGTCTCCCCCTTGTGAAAAGCGTCTCCCACTGACACGTTCTTCTCAAAAGACACGCCTCGTCCGCAGACAGGCGTTTCTCCCCCAATACCGGCGTCGCCAAGGAGAGTGCTTGTCCCAGAAATGAACTTTTACGAGATGTGAGTCTCCGCACCGCAGCGCGCGCTCTCTCTCTCTCTCTCTCTCTCTGTCTCTTATTCTCTCTCGCAATATGTTTCTCTCTCTCGCAATATGTCTCGCTCTCGCTCTCTTTCTCGCTCTCTCTCGCGCAATATGTCTCTCGCTCTCTCTCGCAATATCTCTCTCTCAATATGTTTCTCTCTCTCGCAATGTTTCTCTCTTTCTCTCGCAATGTTTCTCTCTCTCGCAATATGTCTTTCTTTCTTTCTCTCTCTCTCTCTCTCAATATGTTTCTCACCAAACACAGGCTTCACCGTAGACAAGCACCACGTGCCTCTCTAGATAGGAGCTTCTCTCCAGACATGTACCGCATGCTTCTTTCCAGATATATGCTTCTGCCTGGGCATGTAGCATGTGCGACCCCGCAAACACTGGCTTCTTCCCAGACAAGGAGCATGTGCTTCTCTGCAAATGTAGGCTTCTCTCAAGATATGCGATACGGTCAGGAGGATACCTCAGGGGTAACGTGTTCATTTTGGGAACAAGACAGCGCCGAGAAGCATGGGTTGAAAACCCAGTCCTGCACTTAGTGGCTAGGAATCTGGCACAAAACATGATATAAAAAAGCACATTTGGTCATCTCGCCAAACAGGTTCTCCCTAGACACTTAGCATGTGCTTATCTATGGGTAAATGCGTTCCCCTTAAGGCCTGAGGATTGATTGCTTAGTAGTGCTCAGGTATCAGAAGTTCTTGTTCAGCGGTTGGCCCACAGGGCTGCAAAATTATTGCTTGTGCGCCCCTAAGGGCTAGCAAATAGTTGCTTGTTTGTTTTCAAGGGGAGGATGGGAAATTATTACTTAGTGTTTTCAACAGACTGGGGAATAATTTGCTTGGCGATCCTCCGCAGGTTGGAGAATGATTGCTTGGTGGTCCTCTACCAGGGACTACTTAGTGATTGCTTGCCGGTCCTCCAGGTCCTGTGAATGATTGCTTGATGGTCCTCTGGGTATGAGAAATTATTGTTTGGCAGTCCTATGTGGTCGCCCCTAGGGGCTAGTAGATAGTTGCTTGTTTGTTCGACAAAAGGAGATGGGGAAATTATTAATTGGTATTTCCAAAAGACAAGGGAATAATTTGGTGATCCCCCTCCACCTCCCCCCCCACGGACTGGAAAATGATTGCTTGATGGACCCTTCCCTGGGACTAGTTAGTGATCACTTGGTGGTCCACCAAGGGCGTGTAACTATTGCTTGCTGGACATCCAGGGCCTGGGGAATGATTGCTTGGTGTTCCATTAAGGGCTGAACAATGAATGATGATCCTCGGGGAGATAATTTGGTGCATATACAGGTACTGGGAAGTGATCATTTCGTTGTTCCCCTGGGTGCAGAAAAGTGATAATGTACAAGTCTTCCAGAACTTAGGAAGGCATACTTTGGTGACCCTTCAGGGGATGGGAAGAGTTTGTTTAGTGGTCTGGCAGTGTTTGTGGAAAGTCTGGTTTGTGGCCACTAATGGGGCTTGAGAGATATTTATGGGTGGCCCATAAGGTGCCTGGGAGGGGTTGTTTTTTCTCCTGGAACTGTTGTGGGATTGTGTGGTTACCTGCCATGGAAGGGGGCATGTGGAGTGTGCGGGGGGCTAGGGATGGGGTGGGATGAGCTCTGTACCTGATGTTCAGCTGGATCAACTTGTCCATCTCCTGCTCCATGTGCTCCTGCAGCTCCCCCGGCCGCAGCAGGACCTGGCAGATGGGGCAGATTGGAGCCTGGCTATCAAACAATGCCACCTTCTTCTTACCTGCAAAGGAATACAAGAGAACGTTTTAATGTGTTGTATCATCTAATGTCTAGTTTTTAGCCTTATCAAATCCTCCCACATGCACCTTCAGATAAAAAACATAGTGTAGTCCTGCCCTACAGTTGCACGTTGAAGGCCCAGTAAGCAAATATCGTTCCTTGCCTCCCACACCCACAACTAGGACTTGATTCTTGAGTACAGAGGGGATAGTTCTGCACCCAGATTCCTCCACGCATCCCTAATGCCCCCGAAAGCGATAAACCTCATTTCAATTGCGCCTCTATGGTGCAGCAAAGCTAGCGGCTTAGAATCATGATCGTGGCTCTGCAAGCTATGCTTAGCCGCCTTAAGACATCACAGGGTAAATCCTGTCCTGTAACTCCATGGAAACGATGACTGCCTTCGAAACCAGCATCTGTTCCCTAGATCAAAGTAGTGGTGTACACCTGGCAGCAAAACCTCGTCTCCCTCTTCCTAGCTAACATAAGCGCTGAGCTCTCTATCCATTCAGGACAGCGCAGGATGGGCCTTTCTGAACATATAATGGGAGAAAAGTGCATGTCCGTACTGCTGTTCTAGTCCCCATCTAAATGTGCTCCCTAACTTCTAACTCAGTCTGCCCCTGCTTGGTGTGCTATTAACCAAGCAAAAGACTGCGTGCATGCAAACATATAAAACATCTTCACGATATCTGTGTACTGGCCTAAGGAAACATGCATGACACGTGCTCAGAGATGGCTTGCTGTGCATGCTTTCTCCCTGTTCAGTACATTCGTGCTCTATCCCATAACAAAATGGCCAACCACCTCTACAGACGGTCTCCTCTTTTACACAAACAATGGAAGGATAGCCGCGCAGAGTAATGCTCACTCCATTCAGGTTGGCAGAAATAGTTTGCTCTGAGTCGATAGTGGGAACATTTAAAGTGTGAATAGTTATTGCATTTCAGACTTACACAGAAATCGCATGCTATGGTCTCGAATAGTGCATCTATATCATCAAATTAATTTGACCAAGCTGTTTCTTAGACAGGTGAGCTATCTTTTCAGAACTGGCATGTGTCCCAAACGGTATTGTCTATTGGTATAATAGCTGTCCCTATGGGCTGTACATCGCCCGTACCTCTGAAAGCAGATCAGCTCCTCCAGAACATACCAGCAGGTGCTCCAGAGAGAGCATATGCATCCCTCCAGACCAAGGGACCATCTCGCTCAGACAACAGAGCTATCCTACCACATCTTACTAGTCAATGTGTATCTCTCTCCAGGGTAGCAAAACCTCACAAAAGATTGCACATAATGGGAGAATGGGAAACGAAAAATAATAAAGAAAAAGGAGTATTCGGAGGAGCACCTCGTTTGCCAAAGAAAAAAAGAAAAACGGTAATTGAAACATGCTACATTGCTACCACTGCAAATGTCGCCGGCACTCATGCACTGATGAAAAGACATGGCCCCTTTCAGACAACCGTGCTACAGAAGCTCTCCAGCAAGCCACTGGGAGGGTGGGATTTCACTGTGCCCTCCATTACCACTGATTGGCACTGATATAAAGGCATGGCTCCCCTAGGCAACAGTGCTACGGTAACTCTCAAGCAAGCCACTAGGAGGGAGAGGGGAGATGTCAATGCACACCTTCCATTTCCTCTGATTTTATCTGCGTCTGATGCAGAAATTAATAATCCACGGAAGGTGTCGTACTAGTTGACACCATAAACATGTACCTTTTTCATAAGCTCACACAGCACCTGATATCGAGCCTATTCTCAAGGAGAACTCCATTGACACCGCCTCTGCCAACAGAGAAAAGACTTGTATTGCCGCTGCAGTGTGAATGTTTGATGATGGTTGCGGGTTGGACATGTAAGCATAGCACAATAATGGATGCAACAAAGAGAGTCACCAGAGCATTCACCTGAGAATCAGCCAGGAAGATAGGTTATGGTGTTTTCGTCTGGGATCTATGACCTGTGCCACCGGCCTCATGCCATATGTGTCCCTTGCAAGCATCAGGTTTTCCAGGGCTATTGCCTCTCTGTGTTTTTAGAGGGTCCTGAACCTTGCCCTGCGAGGTCTGGATCTCCATCTCCCCAGGATTCCCAATTGCATGCACAGTGGCATGCATCTCTGGTGGTGATACACAGGGCACTTCCCTAGGCCCGTCTTTCTCCAAAATGGGACTTTATTCCATTCAGACATGACCACAAGCTCGCGTTGTTTTTAATGACCATGACAAATTGTTGGAACGTTAAAACATGATTTACATCCATTCATCTGTCCTACTAAAAATTGCCATAACTGTTGTCAAAGAAACATACTTTACAAGACCCGAGCAAGTAGATTTTTTTCTATCACTTCATCCAACGGCTTAATTTGGACAGAATGGTAAAGTTGGTGCTCGAAGAAATAAAACGATGAAGAAGAAAACTATCTATTTTCAACAAAATGACAACTGCTTCTGATTTTGGCAGCTACTCCTCCAAATGTTCGCTATTAAACCTCGAAGCTGGCTTTGAAGGTTGGTGGTTGGAGCTGCCAGGATCAGCACTGTTAGATCAAGGTATGGGGAGGAGACTACCGTGTGTGAAGTTGATTTGTAAAAAGTCCGAACGGGTAAGACAGCTACTAGTAACGTGAGCCATTGTGTTTAAAAAAGCAGTTACATTTCGATTTTTTTAAAAAACCATTCAGCGGTGAAATTTTGATATCATATTTATTACTGAACCTTCTTTCATTTGAGATTCAACATTTTTTTTTTCTTTCTCACGATTTACCCCATTCTACTTATTTCAAAGATGTTTAGATAAAACCAATGTGGGAAGAGAAAGCAACTGAGTAACAGTAAGATGTGCACGAGGATCACAAGATTTGGTTCAATGGGGAACCCGGGATTCAAGCTTAAGGATCTTGGGTCATGCAGTGTCCAGGGATGGATTAGTGCAGGAGAATGTATGGAAGATGAAGGACTGCATTTGCTGATGCCCAACTGCATTCCTTATTTTTATGCTGCCACTGAAATCGGGATATACCCCAGAAACGAAACAAAATTTGCTTTGAAATGGGCGTCTGAGGAGGAGACCCTGAAAAGGAAGGTCGGCATTTTAGTAATCTGGCATTCCACTTGGAATGCTTCCACTTTTGTGAGTGCTTGGACAGAAATAGTACGATTCCCTGCTATTAATAACTCCTACAAACAATGAGATAGGACCAACAAATACTCCAGAAACAAAGGCAAATATTTGGCGGGCAGGATATCCTATTTTCTCCCTTTTTTCGACTGCGATGCACAGGAATGTAGCTCGTCCTAGGAAAACACAAGCCGACTTGGAGACCGAACCCCAAAGAGACGGAAATGTGTACAAATGCTCGCAAATCCATACTTTTATTCCAACAAACAGTGCTATGGAAACCTCTTGGTTCTGTGGCCTAGTATTTCCAGTATGAAACTGGCAGTGGTGCTCTCCAGACAGACTAGTGATGCCAGGTAGAGTCAGTCGCATCTCAGGTGAGAAACTACAACACACGCCCCTGAAAATCCTGGCATGTGACTTGACTCTAACCGATCACTGCCGGGCGATTCGGGGTGCCAGCTATCTGCAATATCTCTACATATGCCTTCATGCCATTTCACCTCTCCATACTAAACATCTGCGTTCCTCACTGCCAGGTAACTCAAGATTAAAAACAATCTCCTCTTCCCTTATGTTGTACAACAGCCCTCCAATTTCTAAAAAATGACACGTCCCTCACCTTACTCTTCTGATGCCCCACAAATCTTTCAGAGCGCAGAAGAAAATGTCTTCTCAGCTCTGGTTAGAGGAGAAGAAAAAATCTTCCGGTTAATGAAATGGAAAACACTCTGAAGTAATATATGGAGGCGCTTTGATGTTTAACAAAATATTTCATCTAAAATGTCAATTTTTTTTTAACTTCTCCAAGAATTAAATGCACAATTCTTGACTGAAGTGGAAGAGCTTGAGCAGAGGGTCATGAGGATGCAGGGTGGTATTTCTGCTGGCGCAGACAGTAAAGTTAACCACTGCGAGGGGTCTTTGTTTTCGAAGGGCAGCTTAACCTTCACTGGTAGCAGCCACGTCTAAGGGTACTGCGTTAACTGTCTACACAATAACATTGAAGGATAGTGGGGTAATTGGCCACAAAAGTGGGGAAATAAACGCACTTTGCTGAGTAAGGGAATAGTTTCTTACCTGTAACTCCATTTCTCCAGCATTGGTATCTTTCATGGATTCACATGCTTAGAATATTCCCCGTCGTCGGACTGGGAACCCTCGGTATATTTATAAAGACGTTTTCCATAGGAAAACATTGCGACACTTCTGTGTCCTGTGGGATGTTTTACCCATGCATACAAGCCCTACCATAAAACTGTGCAGTACTGGCATGGAAAACATCATGATGGCCAGAACTCCCCAGAGAGTGCACAGGGAAAACATGAAGAATAGGCTGCCACCCATTTTTGCCTATGTTGTGAGCACAGGAGGGCACTGCCTAAAACCACCATTGGGCTACACACACAGTAGCCTGAAACCATTGGGAATGGCAATGCTGATTGCCAAAAGCAACCCAGAACTGTGGGGAATTAATTTTCTTAATCCCAAAAATGGTTGCATTACCAGTACTCACCACTATCAGAAAGCCGGCGTTTTAAAACCACCAGACTTTTGTGTAAAACTGAACAAATGAAACAAAACCAGACCAGGGAAAGACTTGCTAAGAGGTGGATACAATGTAAAACTATATTCTGAAATGACTTGAAGGAAGTAATTATTTAATGTATAGGTAAAAATTGTCAGTTTGATTTGAATGTAGAAAACTGGGAACAAAAAGTGACATTTAGCTGAAACCTGGCTTAATGAAACTGAATTCTGCCTGACAACTACCCCCGACAGGAGTTGAAACTGGATGCTCAGCCACTCTGCCCCTGGCCAAAAGGAGTTAACACCTCTCTGATTAGATTAGGGGTGGAGCAGCTGGGGACTACAGGGAGTTGAACAAAGGCCTGTCCTGGACTCAGGCAAATGTTATATTGGGGGCGTCGTAAAATAGCTTCCTCTTAGGGGAAACTGGGAGGGGCAGTGCCTCTGCAAGCCAGCTGAGCTTGGGGGAAGTGGATAAACCAGTTATTTCACCCTGTGATGTGGGAAGCCACACCCCTTTTGACCAGAGCATGATTTTAAAAAGATAGATAACTCATAGTCCGGACTTGTCAGAATTATATAAGTAATTTCATTATTTTGTGATTTTTTCTGTGAACATTTTGAGAGGCGTTAGGACCCTGTGGTGTATTCTGGGGGGTTGCTAGCGGAAAATAGGGTCTCACTCCAAATGTCTGCATGTTAAAAATCTGACACTTCATCAATTAATGCCCATACTCCTTGCACACATGTGTGTAATTTTGGGTAAATGTCCGATATTGCAAAACCAGTTAAAAAGCGCAAAATGTTGTCATTTTTTAATGCAAGCCCCCAGGAAGATCAGAGGCGGACAAGCATGGACCATAAGGAATATATAATGTGTACATGTAATTTCAACAAATTGTAGATCTGGGAAAGATGTATTTGAATCAAATATAGATTTGTGGGCAAACTGACCAGGGGAGGATCCTCTGACCCATAAACAGACCTCATCATGATGACAATCCATTTCCTTCCCCCAATCATGGGAGAGGGGAGAATTGGGCCAAAGACAAGTAGAGAGGGGCAGGCTTAGCTAGGCCCAGGCACACACCCATTTCCAAAACACATAAAAAGAGACTGCTGGGACAGGTAGAGACCTTCAATTCCATTTGCTGCGGAGCATGCTGACCGACGACTTCACATCCAGAGATCCAACACTTAGACTTCCAAGCTAAACAGAGACTACAGAACTTTGAACCAAGAAGGCCCACTGCAAGCAAAAGTATGTCAGCAGGCCTCAAAATCATTTGTAAACTATTCCACAGCCGGGTGAGCTGTCTGAATTCTTTTGCCAAGAACTCTTGCCAGTACCCAGAAAGCAGTGTTACATCCAGAATCCACTTGATCCGGACCGAAAAGCAGAGCAGTATCCAGAACCAGAGGCCGCTGAATCCAGAGAGGCTAGACCAGCAGAGCAGAGCTGACCCAGATCGCTGTGAGCAGAACCGGTGCCTGATTGACCCGCCGAGCAGACAGAACCGCAGCCGGACGTGTTGACCAGATCCGTGACAAGGCCTAGTTCAAATTTATATTGGGAGTACCTAGCAGAACTGTGCAGAACCAATCTCTTAGTTAAAATAATCTAATCCAAACTATTTTAACCTAAGTAGAACTACCTCCTAGAAATCGTGTCATCTGTCATTTTTAAAGCTGCACAACTGGCACCTGTCAATTCTGCAGCTGCAAGCTGTCACCTGTCATTTTGAGTTTACTTTAAATCCGAAAAACTACCTTTATTTAATCGTCCGTATCTCTGGAACCGTTTGTCATGATGCCTACCTCCAAGGAGCCAGGTCCGACCCAGCAACCCCAGAGGCCGGCATCATTTCCCCCAGGGAAGCGCCAGCGGGCCCAAGCTGGGGCCCTTTGGACACAGTCCTGGCGCCTTAGGCGCCAGGCTCATGTTGGACCCCTGTCCTGGTGCCTTAGGCGCCAGGCTCATAAAGCTAGACATGTGTTCAAGTGTTTTAAGGTGCACTTACCTGATGCAGACCATGCTGCTACATCCAGGCCCTCTTGAGGCCTGAATGGAACTACTTAACCTGTGGACCTACTTTCCCCTGGGTGTGGTCGGGGAAGGATACATACCTGATCGGTGGAAGGATACATACCTGGAACTTCTTCCAAAGCTATTTAAACCACACCCGATCAGCAACTCGCGCTTCGCGTTGTTCTGCTCCTCGCAGCTGGACGCTCACCGTGTCAGCTCCTGCATCTGGACTTCAGCCACGCCTGTCAGCATCCTGGGTCACCTGCTAAGAGAGAATTGGAGAGAAAGAAGACCTTACCTGCTAAAGCTGCATCACGGAGACTTCACACCGACGATCCTGAAAGGGAAGACATCATTTTAAAAGCATTTTGCTTCGATCGCTGCAGCGCTGCATTTCACTCACCTTTCCTGGGCACCTCCATCTTCAGCAGCGATCATCCGGATCCGCAGCCACTTCCCAGAGCCTAAAGAGAAAAAGACAAGAACACAAGGTGAGAGAAGGAAGGGAATAGGAAAAGCTCAGTTTCCTTCTAAGACTTAACTGTTGGGTCATTCCCATTTCATTTCGGGTCCTGCCGCTTCCTGGCATTCCGGACCCCGGCCCCTATGGGGGAAAAAAGACAAAGACATTGAATGAGCGAATGCAAAGACATTACCCGTACGCTCATCCAGAACTTACCTGTCATTTACTGGAACTGCACGTTTCACTTCGGGTCGGCGCCATATCTCCGGCATTCCGAACCCCGGCACCTAAGGGGAAAAAGACATAAGCGTTAGCACTTGCTGCAATAAGACAATGAACATTATTATTAAGCTTGAACTTTTGAACTTGCTACAGAACTCTTACAGCGCCTTACCTGAATAGTCAAGCTTATTGAACTCCCATCAAACCTCAATCCAGTGAAGTAACTGGGTTTCAACGCGCCCCTGCATCAGAAGCAGGATGGAGAACTCATCCTTCCAGACCCTAAGGTGAGACTTCACGGGGAATCGAGGAAGGATATCGTGGAGGGCTGGAAGGGAGTGGGAGGCTTGAGCATTATTCCGTCAGTAGGTAATACTCCCTTTTCACGCACAGGGGAATATTCCTGCGAGCCAGTGAGTCCATCTTCAGAGTCCTGCGCTTCACCATAGAAGAAGCATCAGCACTCGAAGCCAGACCTGCGCCTCCGTGGGAATCAGGTGAGCGTGACACTGTTTGGGCTAGGAACGAAATGTCATCTGAAAGCTTGGAATCTAAGCTTTCCAACAAGCCTAGAACCGACTTCCTACTCCTTATACTTTTTCCGCAATCACGATTTACGCACTCGCGAAATTTACCGCGATTTTGGCTCAATTTCTCCACTTGTCAAAATAGCAGCTCCATTCTTTCTTTTGTTAAAATCCGTTTGAAACCTGGTAATAACTCAGAGCATTGCTAAAGTCAGCCTGAACTAATACCAACACGCATCTCCCACTCACCCTGAATCTCTAGAGGGAATTAAAATCAGTTGGCACATTTTCCCATCCATTGCCATCACATTTAAAAAGCATTTTGGGCCTGTGTTTCAAACTCCTACCTGTTTCCTCTAAGCTTGCTGGGGGGGAACTGAATTTCGTATTGTATTTGATTGCACTCCTGAGAACTGTGTGCTCCTCTTTCCATCTCCTTCCATTTCTTACATTGCATAGGGGAGGGGGGTGAATTGCCAGAGAAAAAGTGATTATCTTATCTTTTGCTAAAATCATATCAAGTATTTCTGTACTGCATTTTATTCCTCATTGCTTTTCCCTTGAAATCATAAAAGTATTTTTGCTACTTTATCCATCCTATACTAATTCCTCATTGATTGTAAAGAAGTGTGCTAGTGCCAGATTACCCATTGTTGATCAACATCATATGTCTAAGTGTACTATCAGATATTAATTTATTATAAAGTGTGATATATGTATATTGTTTAAATTCTCAAATAAACCTTTTAATTTGCAAAACAAACCTACTTCTTGGCTCAGTGGGGTCAGGGGGATTCTAAGAGGGGGGTGTTATACAAGGGTGGTCATCCAGAGTACTGAACTAGACATAAAAATAAATTAATAAGGGTTTTCCTCAGCATCCCAGACTAGGCATTGACTTGGCTGTAGTGTTGATTGAATATCGCTTACACTATCTACGTCGTTTTGGCCCGCTTACGCCTGCCCCAATAGGACGTAGCGGTATAAATAGCCCTGCCCCTGCGGCTCCCTTCAGATTTTAACCCCCAAAGTAGTATGGGATAGATATATAATAGTTTGCATGCAGGTGAGGCCGTCGGGGGCATGGCATGTGAATCCATGAAAGATACCAATGCTGGAGAAATGGAGTTACAGGTAAGAAACTATTCCCTTCGCCAGCAATGGATCTTTCATGGATTCACATGCTTAGAATAGATTGTATAGCAGTACCCCTAATTTGGAGGTGTGTAATGCAAACCCTTATCATCATAGCCACACCTGCATTTAGCCATGGAAAAAACTTCCAGTCATGGTACATTAACAGTAAAAACCAATTAAGATACATTGATGGAAGGAAAACACCCCTCTATGGGGCTTACCTTACTGAAACGTGTCGTAGGACTGCTCGTCCTATCTGCATATCCTCTACATGTTGCTGCTCGAGGCAATAATGTCGGGTAAATGTATGCGGCACCGACCAGGATGCCGCTTGACGGATATCCCCCCACGGGATTCTGGACCACAATGCCGCTGATGACGAAGTGGATCTCGTTGAATGGGCCTTTGGGTGCTTTCCCAGCGGCTTCCCTGCTTTCGAGTGGCAAAAAGCAATCGTCAACAATACCCAGCGGGCAAGTCCTTGCTTTGAGATCGCTTTTCCCTTTGTCGAAGGGCCATAAGCCACAAATAGTTGTCTTGTACCTCTAAAGTCTTGAGTACGATTGAGGTAAAACTTTAGAGATCTTTTTACATCCAATGTATGGAGAGCTTTTTCCGCGAAAGACGAGGGTGTTGCGAAGAATGTCGGCAGTACAATAGAAGAATGCTTGTGGAATATAGTTGGAACTTTTGGTATAAAATGAGGATTGGTTGCCAATACCACTTTCTTTGAAAAACCTCAAGTATGGCGGTTCCATAACTAACCCCTGTAATTCCGAAAGTCGTTTTGCCGAAGTAATAGCCACCAAAAAGGCTAATTTCCATGATCACAAAAGAGTGGTGTTGAATGGCTTTTATGAGTGAATCTCGAAATGGCCGCCAGGTGAACCTTTATCGAAGAAAAAAATAAATCCATTTCTGCTAAGTGCAGCAAGTATGGAAGAAGCTGCTCTGCCGCGATATTCAGGGGTTCTAATCCTGGTTGATCCTTCCACCACATGTAGAATCTCCTCCACTTACATGCATACAAAGTATTCGTGGACGGAGCCTGTGCTGCTTGTAAAATTCGACGACAGTCTGATGAAATGGTCAGAGCCCCAAATTCAGAGAAGTCAGGAACCAGGCTGTCGGGCTGTGGCCGTCCGGGTCGTGATGCCAAACTGCTCCCTTGTCCTGAGCTAGAAGGTTCGGAATCTTCTGGAACCTCACTGGTTGCATTATCGACAGCTGGAGTAGGTCGGAGAACCACAACTGCCTCGCCCAGTAAGGGGCCACTAGGATCACACAACATGGGTATTTGTGAATCCATTGTAGAGGCCTTCGGATGAGTGGAAACGGAGGAAACGCATACACAAACTTGCCCGTCCACGGGAAGGAGAATGCTTCCCCCAGTGAGTCGGGTTGTGGCCATCTGCTCGCATACTGTGTGCACTTCTTGTTCTCTCTCGTCGCAAAGAGATCTAGGGAAGGATGGCCCCATTTTCTGAAAACCTTCGTCAGTTGCTGGTCGCTCAACTCCCATTCGTGCAGTCGATTAATCTCTCTGCTGAGAGAATCCGCCTGTACATTTTTTACTCCTGCAAGGTGGTAAGCCAATATGCTTATCTTCTGTTCGAGAGCCCAATACCATATTTCCTGAGCTTCGGTCGAGAGAGTTCTGGAACGAGTACCTCCCTGTTTCCTCAGGTAGAACATTGTCGTTGTATTGTCTGTCAATATTTTTACGACCAATCCCTTTATGGGTGGCAAGAATTATTTTAGGGCCCAACGTACCGCCCTCAACTCCAGTACGTTGATATGAAGGGTTGACTCTTCCGGTGACCACTGACTTTGGACTTGCAGGGACTCCAGAGGGGCTCCCCATCCAGTCAGAGATGCATCCGTCACCACCGTCATCTGAAACTCTGGTTCCTGCAGGGAAATTCCTTTCGTTAGATTGTCTAAGAGCTGCCACCACCGAAGCACTTGCAGAAGCTTGTTGCTGATAGTCGATTTGTCTCACCACAATCCCCGACTTTGGGACCATCGGTCTGCCAGAAATTCTTGTATTGGTCTCATGAACAGATGACAATTGTTTACTAATGGGAAACACAACGCCATGGCCCCTAGCAGTGACATGTATTTTCTTACTGATACACTGGTGTTGGCTTTCCACTCCTTTGCCTTGTGCCTGAGTTTGTGAACTCTTTCCAAGGATGGTTTTACCAGTACTGACTGCGTCAGGAACTCCGCACCCAAAAACGCCAAGTTCCTTGAGGGAGTTAAGGAGGACTTCTCATAGTGGCTTTTAGACTTGCTTGTGCTATTATCGGAGACGACCTCCTTACCAACCAATCGTCCAGATAAGGGTAAACATGATGACCTTTTCTTTTTAGCCAAGCTGCTACTGGAGCCAAGCACTTTGTGAACGTCATGGGAGATGACTTTAGTCCGAATGGGAGTACTTTGAACTGATGGTGGGTTCGTCTGACTACGAACCTTAGAAATCTTCTGTGTCGTCGACGTATTGGTATATGAAAATATGCGTCTTGCAGGTCTAACGACGCCAGAAAATCCCCCGGCTGTATAGATCGGATAACCTCCTGAAGCGTAAGCATTTTGAACTTCAGACATTTCAGTCTCTTGTTGAGATCTCGGAGATCTAGAATGGGTCGCCACTTGCCGTTGGGTTTTTTGACAACGAAGTAACGGGAGTAAACTCCCTGACCCCTCTCGGCCACCGGGACCAATTCTATAGCCCCTTTTTGCAGCATAAGCACCACTTCTTGTTGTAATATTTGAAGATGGGGTTGCGCCAAAAACACAGGTGGAATGACAGGTGGAATGTGCGGTGGCACGTTTTTGAACTGCAAAGAATGGCCCAGTTTCACTGTGTCTCGGACCCAACGGCCCGATGTTATTTTCTCCCACTCGTCGACGCGGCGAGACACTCTTCCTCCCAGGACGTCCTGAAGCTCGTCATTGTTGGGTCTTCGACTGCTTGTCTTTAGTGGACGATGAATAACCTCCTCCTCTTCTTCTAGAAGCCTGATAGTCTCGGCATCTTCTTGTCACCTGGGCAGCTTGCCTATAGCCTTTAGAGGAGTACGATGGCCTGCTAAAACCTTGGTCCCTGGATGACACACATCGGGAATTTCCTGAGGCTCCTCTGAAGGGGCGAAAAGATCGAAAACTTCTGCCGCTCTGTAGTGCTCCGAGAACGTGCTGTGTCCGAGTCTTCTTTCATGCCTTTTAAGGCCTCGTCCACCTTCTCCCCAAACAATTGCTCCCCTTCACACGGCATATCGAGCACCTTGTACTGTACCTCTGGCCTAAAGTTTGTACACTTAAGCCAGGTTTGCCTTCTCAAAACCACTCTGTTGTTTGTTTGTTTGAAACCTGCCTCTGCCAGGTCTACGGCGATGTTAATTGAGTAGTTTGACGCATCTTCCCCCTGAAGCACCACCAACATAGCAGATTTTCTGTGCTCATCCGGCAGATGTTCCAGGATGGGGGCTAAATGGTGCCACATTTCTCTGTCGTATCTCGCCATTATAGCAAGTGAGTTAGCTGCCTTCACTGTCGTCGCTCCTACCGACAACACTTTCTTGCCAGAGGCATCCTGCCTCCTGGCCTTGTTGTCTGGGGGGGGTTGTGTATTTATGCTGTGACCTCGCCTTTCTTGCAGCAGCTGCGGAGACCACCGATTCCGGGGAGGGCTGCAAAGACAAACATTTTGGAGTAGACTCTGGAGCTTTAAACTTCTTTTCCAGTCTGCCTTTAACCGCAGGCTCCGAAAACGGATGGCGCATGGTTCATAACCCTTCTTGCCAGACGTGGTCTAGAATGCGGACCGAGAATACCGACTATCTCCTATTCCCCATATGATCAAACAAGAAGCGGTCTTTCTTTTCCTCCTCCGGGGTCAGGCCAAACTCAATACATGCTTTACCCATCATTGCGTGGAAGGAACTGATGTCATCTGGCGGTGATGGTTGCGCTGGACTTCTTGGAGCTTCCACCTCAGCCTCCGATTCCCATGTCGGATCTCTTGAAGGGGACGATGATATGTCTGAAAAAGACTCTCCACGTTCTTAATCGGAGTCCGGTAACTCTCCTTCCTCCGGATGTGAGCGTGGAGGATCCTCGCTAACGGGACAGGCTGTTGGGACCCTGGCCATTCACCGTGGAGCCGGACCTGGTTCGTCGTCAGCCGGCCTAGTAGGTACCACTGCAGGTGCACCAATGTGAGGCAACTTTGCGTCCAACCGGCTCAATAGAGTCTGCAATGTGGATAACACTTCCAAGGACAACAACCGCCTCAGGATTCAGTAACGACGATGTAACTTGGATACTTCGCCCACTCGAGACCGTCAACATAATGACACTCAGTAATCCCAGATCCGTTGGGCCTACCACCGGTTCACGGACGTCTTCCACAGATGATATTGAGAGGGCCGCTTCCTGTTGTAACAGCGCCTCTGGTAAGATCGGATCGTACACCTCCGGTTGCCAGCCCTCCGGAGGGGCCACCGTTGACGATGCCACCTTCTCAATCGTCGTTGTCTGAATTGACAAAGCGATTGTAGGAATAATCTGTGCTGATGGTAACGAAGGCGTCGACGACCGAACTCCCGTCGACGACAGCGGTGGTTGTGGCGCAGGCTCTTGAGGCGTTCCCGCCTTTTTTGAGCTTGATTTATGTTTCGACGAATCTCGACTCGAGGATGACCTGTGATGGTCTCCTGAGGAGGTCTTAAACTGATCTTTTCTATCCTTTTTTGACAAAGAAGATGATGATGAAGCTTTTCCCTTTGACGATTCCCTCGTAGAATGTTTCTCAGAGGAACGCTTCTCTGTAGAACGTGGCTTCTTCGCCGGCGACTCTGCAGATACAGAGCGGCTGGGAGCTACCAGAGATTTTGATCTCGAGGCCAAACTATGTGTAGAGCCTACCTCCGAAGGAGGGTACGCTCCCGCGCCATCATTCAGCCACGTCACCAGACGTCTATTTCGGTCTTTCATGGTCTTCTGTGAGAAGCCTTTACAAATCTCACAACTGTCTGCAGAATCATGAGGATGAAGACAATGCAGGCAATCCATATGCCCATCTCCCTCATAAACCTTTTTCAATCTGCATGTAGCACACGGACGGAACAACGCCTTCCCAGACATTGGGAAAGAAACAAAATCAACCTTGTAAAATAGCAGATAACGCGAGGTGATCCCACTACTTTGGTAGACGGTTGAAATCTGAAGGGAGACGCGGGGCACGGCTATTTATACCGCTACGTCCTATTGGGGCAGGCGTAAGCGGCCCAAAACAACTTAGATAGGACACAGAAGTGTCAACATTTTTTCCTATGGAAAATGTTTTTATAAATATACCAAGGGTTCCCAGTAAGACGACGGGGAATATTCTAAGCTTGTGAATCCATGAAAGATCCAATGCTGGAGAATGTCTTATTACAACACATTACCAGTAGCAGTCATAAACTTTATTCGGATTTCTCCATACATTTCTCCAAAAATACACAATACAACAAAATCAACACCCACAATATGTTAAAATTCCAAACACTAGAACCCTTATAAAAACAACATCCACTTTAAATAAAATCTACCAATGTAAAGTTACAAATCCGAACGATCTGACTCGTAAAGCTTGTGTTAGACAATAAAATATTAATAAAACCAGCCCGTAAATCCTGCTAAACTATCGGGATTGAGCTTGCTATTTCAAAGTTGATAACACCTACTCAGAAAGATTGTACCAGTGCTGGACTGGCCCATTGGGTACTCGCGAGATTTCCCGGTGGGCCTTTGCATCATGGGCCTCCTTTGTGTGGCTAGCTATTTTATTTCCAAATTTTCTTATGGGAGAGGCATTGGGCTAGCTGAAAATGTGTAATATGGGGCCAATTTAAACATTATTTACAGGGCCTCAATTGGTTCCCAGTCCACCATGGACTGTACCAAATCTGAAAGTATGTAACTATTTAAAACAGTGAACCTATCATAAGCATGATTATGACTGGCAAGTGCCAGCACGCTGCCTTTGAATTAAAATGAACTCTGCTGGTCATTTCACAGCCTTAAAATAATTTCCCTGCCTTTTGATTTACACTGCAGACTGTGGTCTGTATTTTTACCTTAGCGACATTGGGCAAATACACTTTACGAATAAGTGCAGCTCACTGATAAAAGCGGCGAGGCTTATCATTAGCCAGGTCTGCAAGGCGGAGATCAATTTAACTAAACGTGCACTGCAGAAAACAGCAAATAATTGTACTTCTAAATGTATGCATGGGAAGAAATGTATTACTCCCCATCCGCTGTCTTGATTCTATCATTGTGCTATGCCAACATAGCAACACACATACACACACACATTTCTCTTAGATTAAGCGAAGGAGAAAAAATCTGAAAGAACTAAGTATTAGACCATTAAAGATGCGGAGAACCCATATAAGACAGAGTGAGCAAGTCTCTAGAGGCCAAGAAGTGTAATGACACCCAATTCAATTGAATCAAATAGCAGTAAATTAGACTGTCAAATTTGTGTTCTACTCACACGTGATTCAGAAGTTAAAAACAAGGGCTATTCATTAAGCCCAAACAAAAATAATAGTGTGCCTACACTCCCTTGAATGTCCCAGAACTGAGAACCGGCTTCGAGGTCAACTACAAAGGAGAAGACTTGGCTTGGGGCCTGACCGATGAGAGACGATGGACTAGTTGGGAAAGTGGGGAGTAGTGCTTGCAGCACCTGATTTTCGTTTTGTCTACGTGCTACTAATGAGCCGAAAGTCCAAGGTTGAGAAAGCATTACAACCAATCAGAGGGTCTATGTAGCAACATGCTTTACAATGTTGCAAAGACCAACCGGCTGCCATTTCTTCCCAGTAGAATCAGTATTATACGTATTAGGTGATGGTTCCAGATGTACCCACCAGATCTGGGGTAGCCAGTTATGTTATTAACACTTATATATACTATAGGTAGATATGTTCCCTTAACCAATCCCTCCCTTCAATAGGTTTTAGTTTGCCGTGTAGAATGACCTCATAGCTCGCGCATATCGAGGTATAAAACCTTTGTATAATCTCACTTGGGTATGAGTGCTTGAATTACTGCCTGTTGTTTGCCAGTGTGCCCTACTTCATTTGTATGCTGATAAGAAAATAGCATTTTGCCATATTCTTTAAGTATGTCCGGTTATTTGGGTCTGAGATTATTATTGGTAATTCCGTCTAGCACATGAGATGCTTCAAGGTGCTAGAGCGCATATTCATGGCACATGGCTTTGCAAATCCTAAAACCGGCCCTGGTCTCCACCTTCTCTTAGATAAAAATTAGAGGTGAACAATGCAGGTGAGTCTGGGAGGCAGGGCTACAGGCATTGACAATCCCTATAGTTTGACAGCCTAGCTCGCATTTGGCTTTTAGACTGAAGAAAGACCCCTTGGCTCTAACCGTGAATCATCTGGGTGCCCACCGCTATAATAGTCACTCGTATACAAACAGCCTTTCTTTGTTAAGGTGTCCCTGACAAATCACACTTTGGCCGGACCAGTCTATTCTCTTGTTAATTAGGCCGCATTGTCTTGAAAATGCTCAAGTGAGGGCAGAGCCAAACTGTGGTGCCCTTCTGTTGTAGTGACTCCTCAGCCACCTTGCCTTTGCAGTAAGAGGAGGATATGGGTCTCGACAGAAAGCAAATGACTCAGCCATCTTGGAATTAGGGGAGGCGTGTAGGAATCGGATGTAAAATGTGGGTTGCCTCTAAACAAATCCTTTAGGAATTGGTAATGGCAAACGGTATGCAAGGTACTGCAGACCAGTACTCTGGCTGAAGGAACTCTTGGGCTTCGTGACTTCTGGACTTGATATGTGCTGGACCCATTAAACCTTTTTACAAGCACTTGCAAAATAATTTTCCCTGCTCCCCTGTTAAGATGTGGTTCTGTATCTTCTATCCTTTCCTGGTGTTGGAACTTGTTACAGGAACTTCAGGTGACAGCTAAGTGGCTGACCCTCGTGCCTAGTGAAGTCTCTGGTTTGCTGTGATGCACTTTCAGACTATCTTTATCCTTGGAGACAAGATGCCTTTGCACCTGCCTATTAGCTTAGGGGTACAAAGGGGGAGGGCAGGCATAACGAACAACAGGAGGAGACTTGAACATAACCTCTAGACGTTCATACCTATGAGTGAAAAGAAGGTTCACGAGTTCCTCATCTGTGCTTCAACATCTTGCTAACAATTAAGCTGAGACCCAGAAGGTTAACTGTGCAGCGTTAATAGTGTGCTGAATTCTGCTCGGCCCGACCTGCCTGTATTAAGATATATGGCATACGGAGGCCCTCTACTGGACAAATAGAAGTGTTCGGCTCTATTGTTTTTCAATGAATAATACTCGTGTTTTCTTGTGTTACTGTATCTGAGAGAAACCTCATTGGCGATCATTGTACCCCAAATTAACTGAACCCTGATTTTATACACTAGTTTCTTTTTGTTTATTTTTGTCCAATTTCCCTATGGCTCATTCAGTTTAAGGTTTTTAAATGGCTAATGCATTATTCTGTATCTTTTAAAAACTTGGTTTGGATCTTTTAGTCTGTGTTCTTTTAATTGAATCCCTTTTTAGAGATAGTTTCCCTTCAGTGTACACCACAACATCTCGCTTAGAGTAAGCCTCGGGCTTTGCGCGCTCTAACCCACGATGAGTCAATGATACTATTCAGAGGTTTTCCCTATGCCCTGCAGGGTGCCCTAGATCAAATTGTTATTGAAGATTAGTCATAGCACATGTTGAAGTCCCCACCCTCCAGTCTGCAATTATAGTTTGCAAGAAACGGAGGACATTACTCTTTGACTATGAACATCACTGACACAAACATAGAGCTGTGCAGCCCGGTGAGGCTCAGACCGACCCGGGTCAGAGGTCTAGCTCGAACATGGCTCACGTTTCTGGCCAGTATCTGGCTGAAACATGTATACATCCTGCTTGTGTATAAAAATTAGTTTTGGGGAACAACTACGGCAATCCCATGTAGCGGGGAGCAAGGTGTGGCAGCATGGCTGTGAGAACACTTGCCGGGGACAAGGCCCTTCACTTATCTCAAAATAATGGGCATTTTAAATTCTCTTTTTGGCGACAGAGCCCTAACAACAAGCCCTTCTCACGTGACTTGCCAACTATGTTGCATGGATGCTTGATCCTGTGCTACCTCGCATTACATTTCATACATCCTCTGCTTTGCCTTAGCCTACATTACCGCTTGATCATTTTATGAGTTAAAAGGTAACAGCGAGAGCAAGCATAGCGCTTGAGAACTGATGCACGCAAACACAAGATGGGTGCGGGCAGTGCCTTTAAAAACTTCTCAGACTGATATGCGCTGAAGCAAGTGTTAAACTTTGTTTCGGGAGTAATGTGGCTATCTTTACCTCATTAGAGAACTTAGGTTAGTGGGTAACTTGAGCAAAATAAAACAAAGTGTTGGGGAAAAGAAAACAAAATCCTGGATGGCCGTAGACGGAGCTTCTGCCTGCCTCCCTTCCTGTCCCATCTTTCTGCACCTCAAACAACTCAGTATTGACTGAGGCGAAACAGGGAGACCACCAGTTTTTCTGTTTGGTGCTGCTTCTTTGGGGGTGGCTGGCGAGGGAGAAACCACGTGCTGGCTGGGGATTGGGTCCTGAGGGGGGCGAGCAGTGAGTTTGTCCATGGGCTGCAATGTGTTCTCAATGAAGCACGCTTTGCTGGCTCAGCTCACATTTGGCTTGCAGAGCTAAGGTAGACGATTGACTCTACTCTGGCCCAACACTACCCATGAATTTGTGGGCTCCCGCACCTGTATTCAAACACTTTGATGCTAACATTCTCTTGCAAGTTCCCGGACAGGTCCCGGACACCCCCGCCAGTCCTCTTTGCACTTGCCTCAGGGCCCTGCACCCCATCCCCCTCGCTGCACTTCTGAATAAATCAATGAGAGCTCCTCTCTCCGCACTTATCCCAGCATCTACCGACTGGGTGCACTTGGACCCACCCCGGCCCCTTGACCCTCTTGCACTTGCATGATTTGAATGCATCTCTGCCTGAAGGTCGTCTGTCTGTTTCCTTGTCTTCACCCCTTAATGTGCACTTGATAAAAACCTGCAGAATCGCTGAAAGGCCTATTTGCTGTATCCAAACTGGTAAATGTATCTTTTTTTTATTTACTCTGCCTGTGCAGACCGTTATCGCGTCTGCATTTCAAGGGCTCATAGCGACTGTTTTTTTCCGGTGTTCTCACCCTCCTTGAGCACTTTGAAACACTGCCTGTGTATAGGAGCTTTATAAATAAACAATATCTTACCATACCAAGAAGTGGCATGTTCAACTCGCCGACTTCCTCATTTTAGGAGGAGGTAGCTCCTTCTGGAGGTTCTGTCCCTGGCCTGCTAGCTTCTAGAAGACTGGTCTGTCAGAAATCGCTGCCGGCTTTCAGGTCGTGAAATCCGAGAGACACCGACATTTCCGAAGGGCTTTTTCACTGAGATTTTCAGGGAGCTACAGCATTTAAGCCTAGTCATTATATATTTAGAGCACGCTATCAAAATGAGGAAAAACAGCAAGCAGAGTTACAGGAAGAGGCAGGTTCCGAAGTCCTCGATTTATGAGTGGAAAGGCTATCAGCAACCGTCTGTCAAGATACAGTTGGTTTATGGGGAGATTTGGGAGCTCGTGCCTTTTTCATATTCATTTCAGAAGCAATGCATTGTAAACTCAAATAAAAGCCATATAGAAGGGACCTGGCGTATTACTTGTATCTATATGGATAATGCAGGGTCACAGCACCGATAAGAACGAGAGAAGGGAGGGGGTAGCATACATGAACCAGCAAACAAGCTCCCCCTTTCCTTTCTTTACACATGTATGGTCGCTATCATAACAAAAACGTCCTCGTGGCTTGGTCAAGTGGCCCTGTGTTTGCCCAAACATGTGACTGACTGACTTGGAGGTTCACCCTATATGCTCCGACTTGATAACGTTGGTAGGCCTCACTGTCCCCTCCTAATCACAGCCAACAGCTCCAGAGGGTATCCTTTTGCACGTGGAAACACTGTTAATCCTGGCTTATTATATTGAGCAAATTGTGTGCTCCTGATGAATTGGGTCTCTGCCAAAGTGGGGGTTTTGGAGGAGGGGGATTAGCAATAGGGTGAAACTGGTACTAATTGCTGCGTAAAACCATGGACAGTAACTTTACACACACTGTCAGTCTTCTTCCCCCGCCCCCTCAAAACCAACAATATCCCTTAATGGCCTTCTTTATTGTTATTGCACTCTCTTCAGTGAGACCAAGGCCTACATTAAGAGTCTTATCTTCGATATTACATGCATGAGGTTTGATGCACGCTGGTTGGCGTTGTGCAAAGCTTGCACTGTTGTAGACAACTGTGGCCTAAACTTCTCTCCATCCTGCCTATTTCGCTAACCCCAAATCCGCATAACTATCAAGTACACCGTGGCGGTTCAGTGCACGATAGGGGAAAGAGCTGATGCAGTGTGCTCAAGAGGCAAGAAGGTGGCTGTACTGCTGCTTTTCAGATGGTGCCCTACACCTGGTTTTAGCACCAAGTACACCAGAGATCAAGCACACTAGCCAGTGTCCAAATGCCATTCCCCAGCCCATGCTGTATAGACACTGCATGTTTTGCGTGCCCATATGCCACGTGTCCACTCCAATACCTATATGGCCTAGGACATGTGTCTCCAGTAACTGTATTAGAAGTGTTTCGTATGGCATGGAAATACCAAGTTGTCTGAGTGACGTGGCAGGATCGCAAACAATATTAGGCAAATATGGACTCTCAAAACGGCTCTGTGAGTCCACGAATATGCCTGGCAGCTCACAGTACAATGGGATTTTGGCTTCCTTTTAAGGGTTCTTTCAAAGAAAAGATCGACGGATCTTTCAAAGACTACGAATGGGCCCAGACGCTAGCTTTCAGCACAGGTCTGAACGGACTAGCAGCAGATTGCCTTCTCTCTAGGTATGTATTACCTATGTGCTGCAAGCATGACAATCCATTCAAATATTTGAAATACACTCTAGAATTGTGTCGGTCATCTTTGTTTAATCAATATCCCCCATGATGAAGAGGAAACAAAAAACAAACGTGCAATTCAATTAGAGCCCACTATTAGAGGAACAGTTCAAAGAGCAGCAATCCTGTTTAAGAATCTCTAGACCCAGACAGAGGTGTAAATGCAGCTAGCCTCCAATTTCTGCTGAACACTGAAAATACCAGAACTGATACATTAGCAAAACATGATTTTAACAAGCATTGACAAAGCCAGAAATTATTGCTTTTGGGTAGGCATGCGATAGGCATTTGCCAATAACTGCCTGGCCATAAACAGCTGGAAAATGCCGAGAGTACCTGGGCATATGATACCAGTGCCTGGCAAATTTCTATGTAAAACATATAAACAAGCCAACACTTTTGGCATTGCTAATGCTTGCTTTTAACAGAACTTCAGTCTAAGGGACAGATATCAATTGGTTAAAGGCCCAAGTGGCAATGTAGCCATTATCTCGCTAAAGACTACTTAGCAATAAGACTGGCAGGCCCTGTATAACAAAAAGTTGTATATTACTGGGTGATAGTTAGTTATATCCCACATATATCCTACGCCCAGCTGTGTGTCCTTACTCATATTCCATCTATATCCTAGCTGTACTGCAAATGTATTCGTTTCTGCTTACAGGTGGCATTAACGTGCCACGTAACAGCCAAAATTCAAATCCAAAAGAACATCTTGACTTAAAGCTCCTCTTTAGATAAACACAATATAGGCATATTGTGTATGGTTGCTAATACACACGGCCACATAGTATAATAAGGTTTTCAACGAACTGTTTTCACTAAACACCTTCCTATTTGAAAGCGAATATTTGTTATGCTATGTTGAACCAAAGTAAGTCTTTTGATGTTAAAAAAACATATTGCAAAATAAGGCGCATCTGTAGTTCTGGTAATGTGGGCACGCAACACAGTTTTTGCAGCGTTCTGGGTGGTTAAGTAAGTCATGCCTCCAAAGCAGGCGAAAACAAGGGCTAAAGCCCCTGTAAGAGCTGCGTGCGGAGGATAATCCATTCTTGTAGCAGAACACATCCCCGAGGTGAGCCTCTCCAATCGCATGTCCTTGACTTGGAGGGCAGCTTCTTGGGCTGGTTGTAAGTGCATGCCTCTATCATTTCAAACAGTCTAGTGGACAGGCTGCTGCTCCCCAGCTGTCCCTAATCTCCAGCACTGAGTCCACCAGCTCATCCCGGAGGAGGGGCACTAGTACAGAAACCACAGATATTGAACAGTCAAAATTATTTCCAACAGGAAAATAGATCCATCAGCTAGCAACGTGCAGGGTCAATGGCGCCTCCCTGTACCATCCCCCTTGCGCCTGCACATGACGGTGCATACGGAGTGGTTGTTCGCATCCGCTGGCACTTCAGTTTTGTAGCTCAGAGCTCCTAAGTGACTTTGAGAAATGGGTAATCGATCACTGTGCCGTGGGCCCCCTCTGCGAAGATTCACCCGGGGAATGTATAAGAGGCCAGCAAGCAGGTGAGCAACCAAGGCGAGCCCGCCAATTGCCTGCTCCCTCCTGGAGACGACATCACACCCTGAGCACGAGCGCCTTTAATCCATCAGCAGGCAATCAATGAGCACTGTAATCAACTCGTGATCGCTTAAATGTACACATGTTGGCAGAATCCCTTTGTTTAATCTTCCCAACGAGATGCCTTTTCTCGCCGCCGTCCATCCCCATTCGAGCACAGCACTCTCTCGCTGACTCCTACAACCCTCTCTTTTCATCTGACCTGCTGCTAGACTGGCCGCAGGGGCAATGATGGCACGCCCATATCGGTAAGATAATGAGGAGGTGGGCATTTGGGGGTAAGGAGAATGGCTCCTGCAGATGGTCGGAGGGGCACATAAGCACCTGCATCACCTGTGCTGAGGGTGTTGGCCACTACAGGATTCATCTAAAAGTTGAGAGCCTGAGGAGCATGTAGTTGTGACGCCTAACTGGCATCTTCGGCAGGGTTTGTAATGTTGATTGATCCTGGCCAAACTCAGTCACAAGCCAGGCTCAATTGCTTCCCCGAAAGCATTTCCCCTAGAGTGAAGCTGTAGCCAGTTTCTCACTCGTACTCCCTTGCAATACCAAACGACAAACAGTCAATGTGGGACTAATCTCACAATAAATTAATGGTTAGAGGTGCAGAGAACCTCACACCTATTTAAAATGACGTTTCTCCTGAATGGGGAACACAAAAAACGGTCTTGACACCTGTGTTTGGAAGCATTTAATGGAAACTTCCAAGCCATGATCAAAGGGTTCACATTTGTCATTTCAAAATCCAGAAAAGCCAGAATGAGAAGAAGACTTGACTGAAGCGGCAATCCCCCTTTGGTAAATATGTTTATACAACATAATGAAAGTTTTGGTCAGAGTAGCTGTGTGGAGACTGGATTTCTACCTGAATGATGATCTGCCCCGTTCTAATGTATGTAAAAGAAACTTCTGACTGGATACTGACCTTAGACGGAGGCCAGAGCTATTCAAGTCTGATAGTAGGGCGTGGGGGGAGGAGGGAAGGTTCTTCCAGAGTGAATCTGCCATATGAACAGAGTAGCTCTCCTGTCAACAGCGGCAGCCTTGCCTACAAGTGACGTTCTCTACCTAAGACGTATTTTCTTCTCTGTACTTTGAATGTTATTATTTGTAGCTCTACTGAGGTATATTTAGATGATTCTTTTTCTGTTTCTAAAAGTTACATTTTATTAATAAGCCGCTTTCTTATAATAGAGCTGTTCCGGAGAGCTCCTTGTTTGATTTTCGATTCAGGGTTGCATTAGATAGGTCGTCAACAAGGACCTCTTGTGGACCCCCTAAATCTTCCTGGATGAACTGGGGCCCACGCAAGGTGGAGCACATCTGATCACTGCCCATTGTTTGCTCTGGATAGGTTGGTTCTGTGGGAGGCTTGCCATTGTAATGCCCCGGTTATGCTGTAAAGTTCTGTGATGTGGTCAGGACAGAAAGAGTAGGCTCAAGGCACATGAAGTTAAATTTCAACTATCATGGTTCTCAAAGAAAACATGAAATGTGAGTTACTGCGTCCCAACCCAAATCTCTTGAGCCATGCCACACTGCTGTTGAAAGGAATGATGTTGGCCTGTTGTCTATAAAAAGCTGGTGAGTTTTTGGAGGGCCAGCTAAAATTGAAGAAATAGGCGTGCCTTGAAATTTCACAGCCATATTACTGTATAAATGACCAAGAAGGAATGCCACCGTGTTTCAGAATCTTGTGGGCAGCCTTGCCTGCTGACAAGAACTAAAGAAGAGCTTTTTTCAACTTCTGCGCCCAATAGACTGCTTGGCAGTGGTTGCAGGCAATCCCACATGAATCTGTAACTTGCCTGATGTTTCAAAGTGATTGACTGGACGTTGATTTGCCTGCCTGACGCTGTGGAGACTGTAGACGTAGAAGAATATTTCTGAATGCTGCAGGACCATAGGGCTAAGACCTGTTCCTAGCTGGAGAAAGAAATGGTGAAATCTAAGTGTCGATATACCTTCAATGTAGTTCCAACAAGTAAAGTAGATGCAGGAGGAGGTGACTGCAATATGCAGCTATGCTCAGGCGTGACACGAGAGTAAAGATCCGGAAAGATCCATTTTTAATCTTCATTGTCTTTAAACCTAAGAGCATTTTGTTAATGGTTGAAAGACCATCTGAAGTAAAGGCATTATGGTAACCTTTGCCAGTAGCTAAAAGGCTGACTTTCACCCAGCGTGACATACCATTCGACTGACACTTTAGAACATCTCCCTTTCCTCTTCTTGTTTTATTTTTCTATTCGTGTTCTTAATTTTGTGCTATGGATCTTGTGCTCCGCTTTGCCTAAAAAGTTCCGTTTTGCGACCCTTCTCTTGTTTTCTGCAGTATTCCCTTGTCTCTGTGACATAAACCTTTGCTATGCATCTAATAGGGAAGTCAGAAGAAGAAACTGTGCAGATATTCCGAGTGCTCACGTTTGGCTTTAGTAATTCGAAGCAAGAAAATCAGAATAATACGTTGTTGCAAATACAACAGGACTTTATCAGCCAAACACGCACATCTCTCACAAATGCTCAACGCTCACACGCATTTCATCCTCGTTTGAAGGGAGGGCTTTGCCTGTGGTTCTTTGTTTTGATTTTCTGCCATCACATTGTGGACGATCTTTAGGTAATAGCCGGTCTACGATGGAGGGTGTCAGGTCGCCCCACATGGTTGTGTGGGAGGGCCCCGTTTGGGTCCTCAGGACATTGACGTCCCGGACGTGACGTCAAGGGTGAGGGGGAGGGACAAGGGGAATTACGGCAGTTCCGCCGACTGTTTAAATGAAGAAGGTTGACCCCGGACCAGGCTCCGCGTATTATTCCGGCGTGCGCCGGATCCGCCGCGTGGACCCGCTTCACTGAGGAGCAGGGATCCAACACTGGCGACGAGCGGGCGCGGACCCCGCAGGCACCGTGCCGAGGTCTGCAGCCGAGCAGTTTAGCGCGTCGGCGCGCCTCGGGCACGGGTACCCATCAGGCAAGGCCCCGCCTCCCACGTGACAGAGGCCTCTCCCAGCCTGTCTTCCTCCGCTGCTATGGGGGCACCAGTGGAGCGCGGCCCCGGCTCCCGTGTGACATTCGGTACGGACAAGTCACCGAGCACGCATCGCGGGCCCCGGCTCCCGCGTGACTTTGGAATAATTAAGACCAGGCACGGGCGCTCGAGCGCCGTACAACGCTCGTCACGGGTGGCCCCGCCCCCAACAGCTGAGCGCACATAACACGAGCACAAAGGGGGAGCGCCCCCCCCCCGGCCCCGCGTGACACGGCGAACGCCGTGCTGTGAAGCCCACAACACACGTGTGCCCTGCACCAGGGGAGGCACCCCACAGCAGCAGCCCAGCACACGCGTGCCCTGCATCCAAGGGAGGCACCCCACGGCAGCAACCCACAGGACACGTGTGCCCTGCACCTGGGGAGGCACCCCACAACAGCACAGGCCGAATACCTACGACACCAGGTAGAAACGCTGACGCCGGCGCACACAGACCACAAGTCAGCACCTCTACGCCCTAAGGCAGCAGAGTCATGTCGGACACTGCAACTACCCGGCGTCCTCGTCAGGAGGAGCAGGACAAGCGTCTGGAAGCGCTGACACGGCACAGGACAATAACCCACAGGTACATCAAGAAGGTGCCGCTCAAGTCATGCATATGCCCAACCCATTTGAGATCAGAGATACGTCTAACCTAGGGCCCAGATGGAGCATATGGCTACGGGACTTCAAATTCTACACGGGGGCCATTGGTTTGACAGACGACACGAGGCTGAAGAACACCCTGTTCATGGCGGTGGGACCGGCGGTTAGAGACATTGCAGGGGAGTTGCTTGATGTGGACACCGTCACGTATAGCCAACTACACACCAAGCTGTCTGAATACTTCGACCCGCACACGAACGTGGATTACGAGCGCCACATGTTCCACACAACAAGACAGGAAAAAGGGGAGTCCATAGACAGTTTTGTGATGCGCCTACGCATCAAACTAAAACATTGTGAATTCCACAGATATTCCAATGAAGAGGCGCTCAGGTCCCAAGTGATAGCTGGATGCCTCTCTCAGCCTTTCCGCAAGCAACTTCTACAAAAACAACGCTCACTAGAGGAAATCTTGGCACTGGCACGCATGGAAGCAGCGGTAGACTCGCAACTAGACAACCTCGGCAAGGTGTCCATCCATCAACCCAGCGATACCGCGGAGACAATCAACAAGTTATACACCCACCCAAGTCAGACCACCAAACACCTTGATGCCACGTGCTTCAAGTGCGGCTACGAATATCCGCACTCTGGCACGTGCCCGGCCATAGGGCAGAAGTGTGCCGTGTGCGGGGGTATGGACCACTATAGGGCCATGTGCAAGAACACCCCTACCCAACCAACGCCCAAACACCGATACCAGGAAAGGCGCAGGCCCCACCACAGAGTCCGCCCAGGCCACCAGCGGACAGGGCACGGCGGCGAAACAGAAAAGACGACAGTGACCGCAGAAGTCGCTATACACGCGAAGACAAAAGATCATCCGAGGACACAAGAAGATCGCACAGGCGGCGTTTCGTAAGATACGTGGAGACTCGATCCCCCACCAGCACCGACACCCTCTCGTCAGAGGAAGACCAAAGAAGAAAAGGATACGTGTGGGCCCTAAAGGACAACACGACGGCCATTCAACACAGCCCCATCCTGACACTCCAAGTGAACCATACTCCTCTAAAATTCCTCGTGGATACCGGAGCGACGGTTAACATTATCAGCGAAAGCGCATATCAATCCTTGACCGCCCCACCAAAGATCCGAAAAGCCACAGTAGACATATACCCCTATGGGTCCACGACACCCCTGCCATGCAAAGGCGTGATCACGGCCACATGCACACACAAAGGACACGTGGCAAAGCTCCAGCTATATGTGCTAGACACCGAAGCCAACAGTGCCTGCATACTGAGTTTCCGGACAGCAGTTGACATGGGGCTGATACATATCCTATACCAGTTGATGGCCCACAAGTACTTCGCCAAGCCGGACTCAATTGAACAATCATTCCCCAGACTCTTCACAGGGTTGGGCAAACTCCGCAACCGTAAAGTGCACCTCCACATCAACCCTCAGGTCAAACCGGTAGCCCAACACTACCGAGGCATCCCGTTCAACATCCAAAGACAAGTAGAAGAGGAACTGGACAAGCTCATCAAAATGAACGTCATAGAACCCGTCTCAGGTCCGACACCATGGGTGTCACCCATCGTCCCCGTCCCAAAAAAATCGCCGGAAGGATCCATACGGCTATGCGTCGACATGCGCAGAGCCAACACAGCCATTGAAAGGGAGCGTCATCAAGCACCGAGAATCACAGACATGATTCACTTTCTCCATGGGGCGAGGATATTCTCCAAATTAGACCTCACAAAAGGCTACCACCAGATAGAAATAGCACCAGAATCCCGCTACATCACCACGTTTGTCACGCATCTCGGCCTATTTCAATACAAACGGCTCAGTTTTGGCATATCATCGGCCGCTGAAATCTTTCAGGAGGAGATCCACAAGGTGATCAGGCACGTCCCCAACTGCTTAAACTATTCGGACGATGTCTTAGTATACGGAAAATCACAAGAGGAACACGACCTGGCCCTGCACAGAGTATGCCAGGCGCTAGACGACGCAGGGCTCACCCTAAATAAAGCCAAGTGCGAATTCTCCAAAGGGTCACTGCGGTTCTTCGGGCACATCTTCTCAGATAAAGGCATGAGGCCCGACCCGGAAAAAGTGGAGGCCCTCAACTCAGCCACACCCCCCGTCAACACCACAGACCTCAGATCGTTCCTGGGGTTGGCCAGCTACTGCCCCAGATACCTAAAGGACTATGCCACCGTCAGCAATCCCCTCCGACTTCTCACCAGAAAGGACATGCCGTTTACCTGGTCAAAGGAATGCCAAGCAGCATTCGAAGCGATACGGAATGCCATCGCACAGGCGGAGGACATGGCATATTTTGACGCCAACCGTGCCACCGAGCTGATAGTGGACGCCAGCCCCGTGGGTCTGGGCGCCATATTGACGCAAAAAGACCACAAGGAACCACAGTCCACTCACGTGGTAGCATACGCCAGCAGAAGCCTGACGAACACGGAACAAGCATACTCTCAGGCGGAAAAAGAGAGTCTCGCGGTTGTATGGGCCTGCGAATACTTTCACCTATTCCTTTTCGGCAAGGAGTTCCCAACCGTCCATAGCAGACGCGTACATTAACTACATCATCCACCACCTACAACCGCTGCCGGTAGGTTGGGCGGAGCTGGCTGCGCAGTCTGAAGCAGACCCGGCACTGCGAATCGCCCGGCACTGCCTTCAAGTGGACAAGGCGCCCCTCATGAGACAGCAGGCCAGGAATGAAGCGGAAACCACAAAAGAGGACGTCAAGTGGCTAGATCAAGTCCGCGACGAACTGACCGTGGTGGAGGATAACATCATACTAAAAGGCTGCAAGGTCATCGTCCCGAGAACTCTCCGGGAGAGGATCATACACCTAGCCCACGAAGGACATAGGGGCATAGTCGCCACAAAGCGCCTCCTGCGCCAGAAAGTCTGGTTCCCCCAACTGGATTGCCTGGTGGAAAATATAGTGGGAAACTGCCACGTCTGTGCTCAAGTCGCACCCCCGCCTCACCCGAACCCCCTACAACCCTCACCGCTACCCAACAAAGTGTGGGAAGAACTGGCAATAGACCTATTCGGACCACTGAACGGGACACACGTGGTTGTACTCATGGACGAGCACTCAAGATACCCAGATGCTCAGATAGTAGAAAGTAGCGCCACAACGTGCGTCATTCCAGCAATAGACAGGATGCTCTCTGCTTATGGCATCCCCAAGATCATAAAGTCCGATAACGGCCCCACATTCATCAGCCATGATTTTCAAAAATTCGCAAAATACATGGGGTTTCAACATCGACCATAACTCCCCGGTGGCCACAAGCCAACGGCATGGTCGAGAGATTCATGGCCAACATAAAGAGGACGCTACAGATAGCCCATGTACAGAACAAGCCGTTCGAACAGGCCCTCAATCAACTCCTACGAGAATACAGGCACACTCCCCACAGTACAACGGGTGTATGCCCGGCAGGTCTAATGTTTCGAAGACCGATCGCCACGCGATTACCAGAGGACCCGAGACCACAAAGGCCAACACCGCTCGAACAAGAAGCGCAAGTGAACGACACCGCCAACAAAGCGAAAACCAAGGAGATCACGGACAGGAAAAGGAGGGCTCGTGAAAACACAATGCAACCAGGAGACGAAGTGTGGCTAAGACAACCCAAGAACAGGAGGGAGGAAGCCACCTTCGCACCCACACCGTTGGTCGTGACACACAAGAAAGGCTCCATGGTCACGGCACAAAGGAGGGATCACTCAACGATAACCCGGAACAGCTCGCATTTCAAACGAGTCACACCGACGCCAGCAGACCCCTGGACATGGGACCGAGACAGCGAAGAAGACAGATCACGCGAAGAAGCGTATCAGGGAGATGGGGAAGAGTCCGAAGGCGAGGTGCCTCGCTCCCCACCTGCCAGGGAGGAACTGACTCCGGCCAAGACACTCCGCCCACAGAGGAGTCGCATGAAACCAATGCGACTCATCGAGGAGATGGGGTAAGAGAGGGACCAGTTAACTAATGTGTTAAAAAAGGGGGAGATGTCAGGTCGCCCCACATCGTTGTGTGGGAGGGCCCCGTTTGGGTCCTCAGGACATTGACGTCCCGGACGTGACGTCAAGGGTGAGGGGGAGGGACAAGGGGAATTACGGCAGTTCCGCCGACTGTTTAAATAAAGAAGGTTGACCCCGGACCAGGCTCCGCGTATTATTCCGGCGTGCGCCGGATCCGCCGCGTGGACCCGCTTCACTGAGAAGCAGGGATCCAACAGAGGGCAGGGACCAGTCCCAAAAAGAGGCTATGCAAACAAGCACGTTTTCAGGCAGACCTGCTCATGAAGCCTCATATTTCAAATCTACGCCTTATATCCCAGTAAACAAATTGACGAGCAAATGCGATTAGGCCCTGAGCACGGTGCCTCTGGCAACATAGTATGGCTGTTGCAGAATCAGTCGAATATCAAACATGGTTGGGTGGGTCATGCAGGATTCCAACCTATGACCTGTGGAATGCACGTGGACCTCAGCAGAAGGACGTTAACTGAGGGCGCTATACCACATGATACGTTTTAGAGTAAAATAATAATCACTAGATTCAAATTAAAATAGGCCCGATTGTATTATCCCAGCAAGCCAAAAGACCCTGATTGCATTTAAATATGCAACCACGAAGTTTGCATAGATTTGTGGCATCAATCCACGCAGCTATCCAAAACAGATGAACATTTAGAGTTAATTGTTTAATGTCTGTTCATCTATGTGTACATCTCAGCAGATGGCCATATGTTTACCGTCCCACGATCCAAACGGGAATGACTAGCAGACAGAAGAGTTCCTGTAATCAGCCCGCCTCGTAACAATCGACACCTGCATGTAAAACAGGTTGCGTCTATGGGACACTACTGCGCAGGCTTCCGTTTCATCACCTGTACCTGCATCAGGCCCCTGCACCAGCTCCTAAACGGGGTCTCTACATGTCCAGTGCTCAAGTGCCAAATCCACTCTGCGCTTTTAAGATATCCCCACAAAATAAATTTGAATGGTTTGAATCTAAATTGGAAGCATTTACACAGTCATTTGGTTATCCTGAAAACTTGGTGTGGTTGCAACTGTCGAGGACCGAACTTGGAGAACGCTACCCTAGAACTATGAATGGAAAGCTGCTGCATCAGTCCTTTTTCTCGCTTTGCTCTGTTGATGAACCAAGAGGCAATTAAGTTTGTGGTGAGCACTACTTCAGCCCGTCGACTGCTGTAGGAGTACACAGAGCCATGCATGACTGCAGAGAGCGCTATATAAGGGCATACACATACATCCAAATAATATGCACACCATCTGCCTGATCGGGGAGTCCACATTCCTCGAGCATAAGCTCAAGGGCAATGCACACACATCCTACCATTGTTTCTTAAGAACAACAATCGGCCAGTGGATAATTCATATTTAATTCACTGCCAACCAAATCTTCCTGTAACTTCATTGAACTTATTGGCAGCACATCTGTGGCCACCAGTTAATAGAAAGGGTGACAAACACATGGCTCTGAGTCTCTAGGGGTGTGCTAAGGTGGGAGCTGAGTGTATACGTGACATTACAGAGCATTATAATCTGTTGTAACGAGTAGAATTAGCACACTTTAAGAATTGCAAGTCAGCAAATAAACCATTGACAACCTCTCAGTTCTCAAGTCACCAGTCCATTATGAGTACTTCATGTAGCCCTAAATATTTTATCTATATTTTGATAGAGCTGGGGGAGCCAGGGAATTGATGGGTTGGGCCAAGCCTGGGTCCCGCCAAGGGGTATGGTCCGACAACAAGGGCCAAATGTGAGCCTAGACAGGAAAATGTCTCCGTAAAATAGGGAGTGGAATATATATATATAATAATTTCAAGTAAGAACAGCATCAAAAGAAAACTGTTCAGGCGAGCAGCACTCCACATACAAAAGTGTTCCAATTGTCAAGTAGTAATCACGGGTAACCAACAGCAAACGCTGCAATGCCGGTTGTAAGTTTTAAAACAACCTTTCTTTTTCTATTGCAGCAATTACAAAAAAAAAAATCCATTTAGTTCTCCCAGTGAGGGTTTTCTTGCCAGACGGCAGCCTGATGCGTTTCGCCACTACCCAGTGGCTTGTTCAGTCACTCATCAACACAGGAAGTTTGTTTTTATAAAAAACACACACCTCAGTGAAAAACATAGAAAAGGTGACTTAGAAACTCACCATAGCTGTTAGCCATTTTGGCTTGGGCTACTAGTTCGTAAAGTAACTCCCAATGTGACCTGTTTAATACATATTACACAGGCCAAACCCGGCTTTTAAATTGAAGCAATGTAAACACAAATTCTGGCATTTAGATATTAACGTTTTTGTTTTTAAGCTAGGCAATTGCATATTACACAATGCATGATTGATAAAGCCATGCCTACTCGTACGTGCTACAATATTATTGACCTAGTGTTTATGGACATTTTTAGTTTTGACATGTTACTCCAATTTTGAGACCATGAATAGTTTCACCAGGTCATTAGTAATGAATAAGTTAATCATCATTTATGTATTTTAAAGAACAGTATTTGCCAAGTGCACCGGCAGGGAATAGGCTCATCCCTTGGTCATAACAAAGTTGATATGTTGCCCAGAAATCTGCAAAAAGTACTTGCAAGCAGAGATAGTATTTCAACATGTGCATCACCGAATCTATGAAAATATGGATGATTCAAATCAAAGTCTCAATTAATAAACCGGGTTGTAAGCATGTAAAGTGCATAGTGCATAGCCAATGTATTCAAAGATATTACCATATACATTGGTGTTTTTTATGTGCAAAAAAATGCATTCCTATGATAATAGTTTCACATTAAAGAGAACAATAAAGTGCATAGTGCAAACTACTAACATTATATAAAATGCTTTGATACGATAAAAGTATATTTGCATAATACAACACAGAGCAGATTTTCTAACAGTATCACATATATATAAATACTGGATTCGACTTCAGGGGAAGGGCTTGCGCTCAAGGCACAATGTCTCAATACCAAAATGTTTCAATATGCAATTGCAATTGTCCAATTCAAGTGCAAAGTAAAGTTCTTTATTGTCCAAAAGGAACTACAGCCGACGCGTGTTTCGACCCCTGGTCGTTGTCAAGGCTGTGTAAATCATGTATGAATTATATCCACATTGTTGATATTATACATAAAACAAAATTATTGGCATTAAATCAAAAATGCATTTTAAAATAAATGATTGAAAAAAGATTATTCATGCCATATTACATCATACATCAGGTCAGGTTATGAGGGTTGGAGTCAGAGCAGGACGGGAATACAATGCCAAATGGTGAAAAAGAGAAAATAAAGTTGCAATCAGCAATTTCAAGAATTGTTATTAAACCTTCCATTAGATTGGATTACATAAAAATATGATCTTAAAGCTTCTTAACATGAACACCATGAAGTCACCCAGATTGTGAAATGTTCCAAATTCAGTACCCGATATGACAAATATAGCTTGGTTAGCGGATCAAATATTTAATCGCCATGTAGTTTAATCCATTAGCAATAACTTCTAGTAATTGTGGATTAATAATCTGTTTTGTTGGTGGCGTCTCTAACATCATTAGTTATTTTCCAGAGCGCAGCGATCTTGATGGCAGAGAGCTGTCTGAATTTATTGCCCCTCTGCCCCCTCCTTGTTTTTTTCTTCCACCTCGTCCTGTTATATTTGTGGCACCTCCTCTGGCTTTTTGGTTTTTTTGTCCGCCCATCCTGACACAACAGTCTAATTTCCTCCAAAAAATTGAGGCGTATAATAGGCTCGTCTTCTTCACCTTCAGTCACATCTGACTCCGAGGTAGGGGCTGTTGATTCTTGAGGATTTGCGTTTTGGGCCGAAGGAGCCATCAGTGTTCCCTTTGCTTTTTGTCATATTTTGTCAAATCTGTGCGCAAAGGTATAAACTCGGCCTTGTTCGTAGTCGCCTTTGTCTCTCAGAAACTTCTGTTTCCTCAATTTGATTTCTTCCTCATAAGATTGTAATCCTGTCTCAATGCTTGCTTGAAGCTTTTTTCCTTCTTCCGTTTCTTTTATAGTTTTTAATTTTTCCTCCAAATCCACAATTTTGTTGCAGGATTTTTGTACGATCATTGCCTGCATATTTCACTAGCAACTGTAAAAATTTCTTTGAGAAATGGTTAGTTGCATCGCCCCATTTTTGCAGCATTAGGGGATCCTGTTCCTCGAATGATGGTATAGTGAGAATTCGTAGCCCACGTGGTATTCTGCCAACGTCCAAGTAATTCTGCAAGGAGTGCTCCTCCCACCATTTACTGATCTTTTTTCCATGCCTTTTCTAGGTCTTTTAGCAGTGTTATTTCAGTATTGTCCTTAATTTTGTCTGTTCTAGGTAAATCCTTTTCTTTAATTGTTGGCAAAGTTTCATTAAACAAAGAGGTTGCCTGTTCCTTCCTTGCTGCCTCTCTACTGGCCTGAGAAGCCATAATAGGTAGAGTTGGAAATCCACTCTATGTTGTCATTGGCGTCCGTGAAAACAGTTTTGTTGTTTTAAGTGTTTATTTTTTAAAAAGTGAATTTTCGGAACACAATTGATATCCAAATTGGACAGTGGTCGCTGGTTAGTACTTTAGAATCGCTGTACTGCGACACGCTTCATTTTGTGGGGGAACTTGTAATTTCAACATTCGCCAAACGTTATGTTTCAGTAAATTAGCAAGTCGGTAGGGGTACTCGCTGCAGCAGCCTTTACTTCCTGCACCCTCCGATACTGTTAGTTTGCGCTGCATCCGGCGTTCCTCCTCCAACTGCCACTGAAATGGAACGTTGTACACAATCCTTTTAGCAAGTTCCCAGATGCTTTGGAAGCAAAAAAACCCACAGCCGAAATGCTTCCAAGCGCGTTGTGTCCAATGTTAAGCGTCGGTGCTGCTCCGCGCTGCAACGTGGTCAGCGTGAAATATTTCAAGTAAGAACCGCATCAAAAGAAAACTGTTCAGGCGAGCAGCACTCCACATACAAAAGTGTTCCAATTGTCAAGTAGTAATATATATATATATATATATATATATATATATATATATATATATATTGACTTTCTAACGTGATCAAGCGGTCTGTGCACCGTGAAACGCGTCGTTTTCTGGTCTTTTTTCCTTATCATGCTGACATTAAGAATAAAGCATTGTCAGTTTGGACTAACATTGGAGTGTTTTTACCTCTTTGTAGAGAGCTATTAGGCCTTCTCTACTGTTCTTGGGAGTGCATTTCCACCGACTTTTTTCCCGGTTCCATCCAGGATCTGGGAATTGGTTCTTTTCTATATATATATATATATATATATATATATATATATATATATATATATATATATATATATATATATATATATATATATATTATAGTAAAACAAGGGAACTGGAGTGCGCCCCTCTCCTCGTTTTGCCATATTTCCAGGATTTTGAAGGGTGGAATCTTCAAGACCTGATAGGGTGCTGCACCAGGGTGATATATGCCCGGCTTTGGAGTGCCTCACTGCAGGCTACTCGCTGCCTTTCTCCATTGTGGGATTGGGCGTGAGCGTTTTCCTTGCTAACCTGATGACTACATCTACCAGAAGCCCTTGCAGCAGAAATCATCATTGATTATCATCACCTGCACTTGCTGTGAGCTGCAAGTCAAGACTGCCTCCCTGATGACGTGTAAGAGCACAGAAACCGGTCGGAGGAGAACACCAGTGGCTGAGAAGGTTGTGCAGGGAACTGGAGTGTGCCCCTCTCCTCGTTTTGCTATATATCTATATATCTATATCTCCCCTCAAGCACAGACAGGGCTCACATTCCAGTTACGCAACTAAACCAAATTGTGCAATTCTGGGCAAATTATTTAATCTCACTGTCTTATCTGCCAAAACTGGGTGACTGTAGAAGTACTTTTGATTGCTGCTTATGCTATTAAAAAAGGCTCAACTTATGGTTTACTAGACACAAGTGTTGCCCTAACCATATATGATAGCCATTCTTATACTGCCAACTATTCAGTTACTAGCCTCTTGGCTTACTCACACAGGGTTATTTTGTGACACAAACCTTCTCCGGAGGGGTCTTCTGTACATGCACAAGGGCGTGGGGGTACAAACCAGGATATGCTCACTGCCCTGAGGGTTGGAGTGAATGGTATACCTGTGCATTGACCAGGGCCAGCCCGAACCATGTCTGAGTCGTCGCCCATCTCTATATTCTGATACTTGTTGTTTTAGATTTACAGTTCTAATCGTATTCATACAAGACGGGATGAGCGAGTCACAGCGGATGCTTGACAAATTTTACACACTACAGATCCACCTTGCGCGATTAGCTCATAGCACTCCCCTGCCCTTTTGACACCATTTTGTTTCAGGTTTGCCGAACCAATGTACTTCAGGACACCAAGTCCCTCCTGAACCGCATCCAGAAAAACATCAGCCTGCTCAGCTGCCTGAAGTGGTCTACATTGCTGTCATCCCCCTATGCCAATGAGCATAGCAGATCCAAGAGCCTGCACAGTCTCTATCCTAAATTACTATCTGAGTTATTGCTTTCTGAAAATGGCTGATAAATTGCTTCCTCTCCCGAGAAAGCTTTGCACAGTGAAGCCTCATATTAAAATGTGGGCTTAATGGCGCTCCCAACCCCACACCCTCTACGTGTCTCTCGATGACACAGAGAGCACGCTTTTCCCGATGGAGGCACAGATTTTCTTAAGACGGGGCAACCGTTCCGCGCACATTCGGCTGATTACGAGTGCCCTTCTTCCTGCCTCTTCAACATTAGAAACCACTCATCACCATGACCTATCTGGCGAGAGACTTTGCTCATCTTTTTAGGGACTTGGCGGCATATCACTCTGCGCGGTCTGGACAGTGAACGCTGGCTGTCTGTCTGAGGTTAAGCTTGTGCAAGTCTTTTTGCCTCAATGCCAAGGCGATGGCATTCCCATTGTATTTCTATGTATTAAAGAACAAGATATCATTTCAAACAAAAATGGCTTACAGAGTAGGTATAACAGTGCTTGGGCGACGTCCCTTTACAAAAGAAAGTTGGACTGAAGGAATTACACGGGGTGATTAAGTTGTAAGAGTGGGAACATAAACCAGCAACAGGGACTGGAAGACATAATAACAATATGAATAAAACAGGGTGTCTGAGGCCAGTATTTACATATTTACAAGTTGGACAGTGCAGACTTGAGGATAGACTACAGGGTAGGTGGGTTGGTGGTAAGTTAGAATGGGAAGGGGATGAATTGGAAGGGGGCTCCTACCATTGCTAGCAGATGGAATTTGATCCTTGTCTGAAAGGTTTTATGACATGGTAGCTTTATCTGCTGGACAGCATTCCAGTGGAGTGGGATAGGTAGTATGGAAAAGGAGCAAAAGCAGGATAAAACATAGAGCTGGTGGTGGGATAGGAGCAGAGAATACAAGAGGGTGAGTAGAGTGGGGTGCGGTCAGTGAGGTAGCGGAAGGGGCAATGGGATAGATTTTAAGACCGGCAGAAGGGAAGAGATTCTGAATGAAAAGTGGGATAAATCCAGGGAATTCGTCCTCTCTCCCTAAGGAGCCACCACCTTTGAGACTAGGAGGGTGAGCCTGCTAAGCGTAACAACCCCTATGCGACAGGGCAAGTGTGATCCCAATGGAGATGACCTCCCCTTAGAGGACATGAGTTCCCTAAGAAGGGACAGTAGTTATCCTCCCTGTCCCCAAGATTCCACCTACCTATGTTGGTTATATGGGAGTTGAAGTAGCTAATCAGTGAAGAATTCTTGTATGGATGATTGGTGTGATTTCTGACCATGTGTGTTCCGAGTCAGCTGGGATTGAGCAAGCCGTGGGAAGTCCCACCTCCTGGCTGGAGGATAGAAAGCCTATCTAGGATAGGTAAGAAAGAGAGACATCCGCGGATCAGAACAGACTCAATAACCTCCCCTTGTAGTGGGGGTAGTAGGAAGAGAGCTCACGCTGAGAGTGGCAGCCAAAGCGAGGCTGGACCCGCAGAACGCCGACAAGCTTACAGTGCAAAAAGCTGGAAATGCCCAGAGAGGAACAGTGTGGGATGCGAGCAGAGACCCCAAGCAAACCAAAAACATGGGGCTCACCGAGTGCAGAGAAGCATGAGGAGGCGCCAGATGGATTTGCAAAAGAGAACACACCAGATGCAGAGAAGCCAGGGATGTCTACGGATAGGGAGGTTTCATCGCAGGAGATCTGGTCGATGCCAAATCCATTGAATTTCTTTGGCCGAATTTGGCAGCAAATATTTGTGGGGGTGGGTAAAGGTAATAATTAAGGTGGAGAGTGGTGAGTTGGATTTGCAGGGGCTGGTGGGATCTCCTCCACATATATTTGAAGCCACAAAGAAAAATAAATTAGATTAATTTGGATTTGACCAAATCTCCTTGATGAAATCGCACAGAACAGACATCTACACAAGCGTTTCATATCTGCCCAAGGACCACAATGAAGCTAAAAGTATGTGGTGGCTCCGGGAGGATGAGGGAGGAAAAGGCCATACATACCCCAGGGCGAGCCAAAGCCCAAACTGGAACGGACACTTCAGCTAAGACTCTGAGGTTAAGGGCAAACAGCCCAAATTGAGAAAAGCACACCTGGGCAGGGGTGAGAAACCACAATTCCAATACAAAGGCTAAGGGGCTACGTGTATCTTATGTTGAGTTATTTGTTTCCTTATAATAGGGGAATGGAGAGAGTGTAGGTTAGTTTTGTATTGACATTCTGACAAGCACCCTTTTGAGATATTTCTTTTCTTTGGGATAGAATCTTAGATGTAGAGATAGTTTGGGTTCTTTTGGTGAGAACTAAAAAGAAGTGGCTCACAATGCCTCCTTGTCCGTCTCCTAATTCTGACCTGCCACATACATTATGAGGATTACATTAGGAGGATTTGGCTGCAAGCAGAAATGTATTCAGAGACAGTAGTGAGTCCTTGTAGGCACCAGGGAGAGTAGAGGATCAGTCTTTGCACAGTGGCATAAGCAGTGATGCAAGGTTGTCCTCAGCATCTGGATGGCTGTGGAGATCTAAGGTGGAGGTCCCGGACAACAGTGAGTGAAGGAATTGGCAGGGAGTGATCTTTAAAGGGAGTTAACAGTGTGCATTTGAAGTCGAAATGGAGGCGAGAGAGTTTGGATTGATATTTTGACTTGGTTGAGGAAAGGTACTTTGGAGGGGGGTTTGATTTTTGGTTGTTGGATGAGGGATGGGGAAGGGAGAGTGAGGTGGGGCTATAGATGGTGAAGTGGATGAGTGGGTGTTAGGGGGAAGAGGGGTCAACTGAGAGAGCAGGCAAGACCAGGGTGGAAGATAGAAATACAAGATATAGGGAGCTGCCTTCCGAGTGACTGGATAGGTTATGTAGGTTGACTAGTGAGTTGTTAGCGACTGTGGTGTCAAGTTGGAGCTGACGAGCCTTCGTTATATTGGATAGGTTGAGATCGCCCATTTTGATGGCAGGAACACCAACCTGGGATTGTTCCAATTAAAAGGTCCAGATCAGTGAAGTAGAATAGTATTTATTTGTACTTATTGACGATTGGGGTGTCATTTCAACCACAATTGACCTACATAGGATAAAATGCAGGTGATGGAGGCCAATGGTTGCGTGCCTTTACAGTTTATTGAAGGTATCTGGGAAGAAGTAGCCAGCCAGTTGTTGGGAGGGTTAGCTAGTCCAATATAGAAAGTTGGGGCATCCCAATGTAACAGATATAGCTAGTGCACTTAATATAGGCCCGATGCAATGATCTATCATACTGTACATAGTATGATATTTACAGGTCACCATAGGAATGGCGTATTGTGGCTGGGGCGGGCTATAGTTACTTAGCGATGGTGTGGAAGACCTATTGCAGGACAGAAAATGGAGTCTGAATTTGTTCTTGATGCATTCACAATATTGAAGGGATGAGCATTTTAGGGTTGTAAGTGCCAGTAGAGGAGAATAGTAAGAAGTGTGGAAGCTGGAGATTGCTTAAAAGATGAGTGAAGTCAGAAAAGGGGGGCTGATGGCGTTTTCTTGCTGACCATGAGAGCAATGCCACCTCTTTTTTTGAAGAAGTTTCTAGAGAGAAAGAATCAGTCAGTGTGAAGGGTTACCAGGGTGGTGGTGTCATGGGGGGGGAGGGGATTTCTAGGTTTTGGGGATGTACACTACTAAGAGTTTCAGGTGATGGGGAAACAAACATTTGTGACGAGAGGTTTTTTCATAGAGGGGTTGGGCATTTGGGCATTCCAAAGACCATGTGTCCAGTCAATATGAGGGACGTAGGTTGAGGAGACACTTGAGGGAAGAAGATGAAATTAGTAGACAAATGAGGCTGGAGTGGGTGGGATGGGGAGAGAGGAATGGCATGAATAGTGGTTGAGAGAAGTATGATGTATAGGAAATAGGGGGATGGAACAGGGTGTGTGCAGGAAGGTGCGTGAGCCCAAGGGAGAAGGGAAAGAACAGAATGGAGGAAAAGGAGGATTAGTAGGAGCACAGTAAGCTGGGGAATTGGGTGAGGGAATAGCTGGGATGGGCTGAGAGAGAACATGCAAAGTACAGTGAAGAATGTAATGCCTCAGGTAATTTATATGGGCCCAGGCAACATCAAACGTAATTAAAAAAAAAATTACAGGTTTGTAGGCAACCAAAAAGGCAATTTAAAGAATTGCAAGCTGCTAGGTCAACGAAAATGCACTGTGAAATGCATAGGGTCGTAGGCGACCAAAAAGGCGCAGGTGAGAAAAATACACTGCAGGCAGTTAAGAAGTATGATTGAGCACTTGTAGGAAGTGAAATTCATACGGCCGTTCTGCATGGATGAGCAACTGAGTGTTGGGGAATAGGACAATATAAGGTGCTAGGATCTACCAGGGCCAAAAAAAGACAGTGACCTTGGACTGGGAAATAAGGCACACAGACGGCTGAGGGAGGGATCCATGATAAGGGTCATGTGGTCAGGACTGATCAATCACGGATCTGCTTGCATCTGAGGGGCTGCACATCCTGGGACAATAAAGGGGTAGCGGATGCTCTTTGATTGGATGCCCTCGCTGCTGCCTCCTTCTTTGGCATTTGCATTGTCGGGACTGGACAATCAGCAGCCTGCCCACCTCTATGATGGTCGCCCTGGAGGGAGGATATGGTCAGTCCTGTAATGGTAGTGCCTGTTGTTGCTGCAGCACTAGAACTCCTTTTAGGAATAAGCACTCACTGCTTCTGAGGGGCAGTGGGTCCAAGGAGAGTGAGGGGAAGTGGATCCCCACTGATGTGATGCCCTCGGTGGTATTTTTCTTCTGCGAGGGCTTCCTTGAAGCACAGGGTCTGCCCTGTATGTACGGGTAATGCTAGTGCCAGTTGTTGGTGAGTGGCTCGAGGGGCAAATGTTCACTGCTCCTCAGGGGCTGCAGGAGGGGTCTTTTTCTCTGAACACCCCAACTTTTGGAACTCTCTATCCCAGAAGATCCATTCATTGCCCCTGTCATTACTTTCCAACCTCAGCCAACACCATCGTTTCCTGCTTGTCTCTATTCATTCTCTCTCCTGTCTTGTTTGATTTTTCCCCCTCCATTAATAATTCTGCAAATGCGGTCCAGTTACGTTGCGTGCAGCACTTTCGAATACAATGTTATGGTAATACAATAAATTAAAATAAATCACCTACACACAACCTGTACTCTACACACCTAAAGAGTTCACATAAGAATGGAAAATATCAGATTTGTATAAAGCCCTTGGTGCAGGGTAACTCCTGCTGTAAAAAGTTATTATGCATTTTAATGGTACTCAACTTATTGACTATGGATGGATGAAGGGCTGAGTCGGGACTTCCGTAATTCGAACTCCGCCCTTCATGTAAGAGGCGAATGCATTACCTTTGATCTATCCACCTGGACAGTAAAAGAGCCTGTTGTAGCTCCCTAAACGGTTGATATGTTCGCTCAAGGGGTTTCACCCTTGCTGCAGAGATCTCTATGCAACCTACAAGAAACTGAATTCATTCCCCAATGGGATGGCCTGCCTTTATCCTTCCGAGATCGATAAAATTAGCAGCATTCCGTTGGGTGAGAGTAACGATTGCTATTTAGGCATGAGTTCACAATTCAGTTCGTAACGAATGCTATGTATGTAAATGGTCAATACTCATATGTTATTATTATTATTATAACATAGAACTCTGCTAGCAGTCTATCACAGTAGATCTTGTCATGATCATTGTGTCTAGCTCGACTGTAATATCGCTCCTCATCTATTTGCGGGATTTCCCTATCGGTAAAGGGTTAAGTGTATGCTGCCCAGTAGGAGGCGCAATTGTATAAGAATAAATGGCCTGCCATGGGCATGGGATTGAATGCGGATATTAATATGTGAGCCCAGACCTGGCCCAGACCGGCGATCCCAATGCAACCATTGGTTGCTTTGAGGTTGTTTGACAAAAGCCTAGAAGGCTGAATTTCTATTGGCCAGAAAAATAGAGAAGGGAATTGATAGATATTCCCCGAAGCTCCAGACTATGATCAGGGGGGTTCTCTCCCATGGGCCTATCAGCATCCCAGGGAGAGACTCCCCACGGCTGAGATGGGGAGACTGAGGAGGTGGTAAAAAGAGATCTGGGCAGATAATGGCAACACAAGCCAAATCAAGCTAAAGAGAAAGCAGATTGTGAAGGAGGGGACTGAGAGGCAGGAAGTGGCAAGTGAAATAAAGAGGGGGCAAACTACAGAAATAAGAGGTTGGAGACAAGAAGGAAAGACAAAAAAATGAACAGGAATGCCAGAATGTAAGAAAAGACAGGGGTAAATGAAAAATAGAAGGGATGGAAAGAAAAAGCCAAAGCATGAGCGAGAGTGAATCAAGTGTCACATTCAAAGAAAACAAGGAACAGTGGGGGACTCAGGGGGGTGAGAGCAAAGTAAAGCAGGGGATTGAACGAAAAACAAAATGATGGGAGAGTCGAATAAAGAACAAGAAATGAACAGAGTGAACGAGAATGCTTCAGGATGTAAGAACGTGTAGTGGAAGGAGACCATGAAAGAGCAGGCAGTAGAGAGAGAAAGCGGGAGAGATGTGTATGGAAGGAAATGTGTACAGCAAGGAGGTCATGGGGTGCAGTAAACGGTACTGGAAATGGGGAAAAATGTACTGGGGGAACCCTCTCATCTCTGGAGGGGCGAGTCCGTGGGGAGGAAAGGGGCAGGGTCATGGGGTGGACGGGGCGGGCCAAGAAGCGTGGTCCCAGGCTAGGTCAGCAATACACTATCTCTTCATAGAACCAAATCTTGGCGATTTGCATAAAAGCAAGGAGCATTCCGGGAACATACGTATGACCAGAATTTTTGATTTGAAACACGCCTTATTGTGATTCAGTAAGAAACCCTTTTGAGAGAATAATGCAACTTTGGCTCTGCTGTTTTAATTGGTCACCCTACTCACCCTAAGAAAAAATGTCTCAACATTGCAGGATCTATATACCAGTCTGGACAGCTACAACAAGAATATGAGCCTTTGGTTATTTGTGTTTAGTTGCTCATGCAAGTCTACTGAAAGCGTCTGTGAAACGTGAGTTGCTCGTGCATGTGATAACTTGGCTTCAGGATAGATATTTCCTGTTCTGAAGCAGAGTTGGAGCTCCGACATGTTTTGCCATAGCCCCCATTCCCTGCACTGGGTGTAAAAGGAAAAAAAGGAGTTATGGAGTGTGAAATGAGATTGAAAGAGAAGAAGGTAAACTGGTAGAAAAGCGAGGGAAATCAGAAAAGTAGAGAAATACTTACAGCAGGCTAGTTGTTTGCCTTGGGCACTTTGTTACCTAGATCTTGCTATGGGCTGGTGAGCGGTACCTGTCTCCCTCAGGGCTCTTTCAGAATCTTAGATACCAGCTGGATGTGCAAGACGTTGCAGCTGAGCCTGTACAGCCTTGGCTGCACGCACGTTTTTGCAAACTCCAATGCAAGGATCAAAAGCGTGGTTAGCGCACATTCATGATCTATATGCAAGTTACTGTGCAGTGTGATTACTCCCCAGCCAGGAACCCACAGACTGTTTTCATTCACCTGCTGCTAAGATGGTGGTTTTTAATACTGGAGGCCATCCCTCGTGTCAGTCGTGAATGAGTCCCACACCACCCCCTCTACTCCTGGCCTACTTATGGTTTTAGATTCTTACTTAATATGTCGGATCGGGATCATCACTCTAACGGATAGTGGGCATTTCCAACTCCAGGTATGCCAATGCTCACTTAATCTCTTGGGTCAGGTTTTCTCTACAGATCTTTCCCTGGTAGGCAAACACATACGAGATTAACCAACTCCAGAGATGTTGGTGTCACCAGATGCTTCAACTGGTACACCCCTGAACCCAGTGGCTTTGGGGATCTCCCACCAACTACTCAAACAACACTACAGATGCTACGCTAGACCGCCTAACAGCCATACCCAGTCCACACACCACATTCTGCTCACAGAGTTTTACTAGCTCCCTGCCGTCTGGCACAAGAGTGGCAAACATATTAGCGCACATTTCAAATAACATCCTGTTCCCACCTCCTCAACCTAACCTTAAAGGACGGCCGGTCATATCTGTCCCAGTATGAGCGGGGGACTTTTTGTCGCCAGCACCACCAACAACGTCATGCATCATCCTTTCTAGCGCAGTGACGCCTTCACTTGCTCTGTGTATGTGTCTGCATGTTGAGCAGAGGGGAATTGAGGGGAGCAGGAGAGAGGATAGTACAGGGAAATGGTTGGGGGAAGAAAGTGTAAGGGAGGAAGGCAGGCTCGGACTGGCCTATAGGACAATAGGGCAATGCTGAACCAAAAACACAAAATGCTAGTGTGGGCCCGTTTTTTTTTTTTGGCTCAAGAAAGCCAGTTTGGTAAGTCACTTCACCATGTGGCTAGTGGTTTTGACCAGTGTTACTGAATCAATATTCTTTAAAATGCACAATTTGCATCACATGTTATCAAAAACCTCCCCATTGGGTACTACTCAAACAGTCTCTCACAAAAGGAATGAATTTGCCTTTGCAACTGTGGGTCTCTTTTTCATTGGTGCCCGAGACAATTTTATGCCCCAGACCGACCCTGGGGGAAGAGACGGAGTTGTAAAAGTAAGTGGTATAACCAAAATGACAAACTCAGCCGAGGAAGGGCACAGTGAAGAACATTGCATGTGCAGATGAAAGAATCTCAGAAAAATGTGCTGAGGGGAGGACACTAAGCAAAATGGTGGTGCTCAGAGAATGAAGTGCATAGGAATGAAGGTATGTAGCAGGTAGCAATGGAGGCTCCCAAGCAAGAACACTCCAGAAGTGGGATGCAGGGCAGAGAGTAATACATGGGGGCAAAGTGGCGCAGAGTCTGCGGGAAGTGAATTAAGGGGAGAGACTTATATGGAGAAGACTGGCCCAGGAAGAAAAAGGTTACTACTGAGAGGTGTCCTGGGGGATGTAGAGGGAGAAAGCAGTATAGGAAAGATACAAAATAATGTCAATGACGTGAAAATTGTATTAATTGCATACCAAATATATCATTGTCATAGACGTATATGATGCACGGAAAGCACTACCAATCGTAATGCAATGTTTTTTTACAACAAGTGCCCCCTAAGAGACCTTCCTGGCCAACCAAATCTGTCTCTGCCAAAGACTTCCTGCAGCTTTAGGAAAAGATTAAGTGAGACCCAGAGTCTGCCCGTGCACAGTAAGCATCCCGGTGGGGAAGAGATTATGCAAACTACAGAAGTGGTTCCACCTAAACTAAGCCCAACGCACCCCAGACTACGTGGTATCAGAGACTAGACGAGATGAGCTTGGCACTACCAGACAAATATAGACAGGAGTGGGCATTCAAGCAAGCTCCAATTATCAGTCTGGAGTCACAGGAACTGCAGCTTGCGTAACAAACAGCAGGCATATGGTTTGCCCACCTCATGTAAAGCTGGAATGATGGCAGTGAACGTGTGCGACTTTCACTTTGGGGGTGCTGGGAGTCAATGCTAGAAAGTAAGATTCCTGCCTGTCCCATTGTAAGGAAAAGGCCACTTGCAGCTTGTTATGCAACTTCTCTCCTCCGTCGTTTAAACAACAATTTCCCCAACAAGGGTTAGGGCATCATTGTGACGAATCAACTTCCGGGGCACCAGTGGTCCAGGGGTGAATATTGGTTTCTAAACCATCAGTCAGCCCCACACCTCTAGTTCACCAGAAGGGATCCAAACTGATTGGAAACACAAGCAGATTATAAACCTCCCTGTCCAATTTTGGTAGCGTGTACAGAACGGCAGGCTTATCTCCGAAAGGTCGTGGATCGATCGTTCGTTCGTTCGTTCGTTCGTTCGTTCGTTCGTTCGTTCGTTCGTTCGTTCGTTCGTTCATTGCAACACAGCAAAAATACAATTATTACCCAATGATTAAAGGGACTGTCCAATCAAGATTGTATACAAATATCTACTTTATCATTATCACAGTTTTAGCATACTCCGAAATACAACACACCCTATAAAGGAATTCAGAGGACAGACAGTTTAAAAGAAGGAAAACGAATGCACTCTGGATACTGATAGGAGGGTAGTCGGTATAGTAAATAATCACAACACTTCAAGGATACTTGGTTTCAGCACAAAGGGAGAAATGGGTCGTAAAATGTCACTAGGGGTTTCAGAGAAGGACCAGGGGGACAGAACCACAATGTACCTTGTGTTGTAGGAGTTATTGGTGCTCAACAGGGTTGAGTAGGTTTCAGGGCCCTTTGCAGCTTCTGAGTTCAAGACAGGAGACAGCTTTGAGTATCAGGCGGCAGGCAGTTCAGCGAGCAAAGCTGCTGACGGCATCAGGCTGGCCTACACAGCGGCTCGGGGTCAGGACCCGTCTCAGTGCTGGTTGTTGATTCTGAAACACTGGTCGAGGCATCTCAGAGGTCTTTAAGCAACTGCAGCGTTGCAGTCAGCTGTAGTTCGAGGGACTCGGCTGGCCCGAAAATGTCCTTTATGGCGAATGTCGGTAGATGCTCGTTGAGGCACTTCTCCTAGTTTCTTCACTGGGCTTGTGTCGTCCTTTAAGGCGGATGGCCCAAAGCTGAGGTGGGCATTGCAGGCAGCTGCATTATCCTTGGTTTGGTTGAGAAACTCTCTGGCACTTGCCACCTATGAATCTTGCTGCAGAGCCTAGCAGGGCACATTGTGTGCTGGCTGGGTACTGGTTCTAGAGATTTTTGAGGGTTCTCTGGATTTGCTGTCTCTGTTCCCTGGGAGATGTTTAGGGGAGGGATTTTGCTTCCCTCTGGAGGTCCTGGCCATCCGTCACCGGCAGAAGATGTAAGGCAGACTGTACCTTCAGCCAGGATGCAATGTCGAGTTCTTATTGCTACTACTTGCAAAGTCTTCAGATGATCTGCCAAAAGAGGGTCTCAGCCCACTTTCAAAGCCAAATGGACCACAGGGATTGGTGTAGGCTAAGCCTACCTTAATGAACCAATCCTTGGTCCCCACCAACAATCTCCTGTATGCGTGAGGTCATAACCAGAGTCCTTTGCAACAGAAAAGGTAAATGGGTGAAAACATGTAATACTAAGTCCCACCCATCTTCCTGTCTCTTGTGGATCAAAGGGTCCCTCTGGTTAATGGAGCTCTCTGTGGTTCCTGATTAAAGTGGCAGATATCCCTTGAAGATGTGGCAAGACCAGACTTTCTGGCTCCGTCAAACCACATACTTGTACCTTCTGAATGGGATCCCCCTGTGGGGATGACTATAAACACGCAGTTCCAGACTTGACATTTCAATGTCAATCGATACTGAGGGCGGGAGCTGCCTTCAGGTTGACAACAGTTGCATATGAAAGGTTGTTGGGGTTTTCTGTCTCCTTTTTTGAACTCTGCAGCCACGCCCCATGGGGGTCTGTTTGAATTATTCTGTGATTAGTATGCAAATTGCTGCCACCAGCTATAGGGCCCAACAAAAGGGCAGGCCGGATCCATGGGACCATTGGCAGTTAACCAGGCTGGCCATGGCAGGGGGAAGGTTTACCCCCCGCCCCCCTTTTCCGGCGATGCATTGTGTACCACACCCGTCAGACTTTTCAGACTTTGTCTACCCAAAGAAAACTGGTCTATGCGTATGTCATGCAGTGAGCATAAGAAAATGTGGGCGGATTAGCCCCACACATTTTCCAGAGGTTGAGATACCATCATTCAATTTGATTGAACAATGTTAAAAAGCCCAGGCAAGCGCGCACACTCCATGCAGATGGTCGAATTCATCCCAGTCATCCTGCCTGGTCTTGCGTTTTCTAATTTGGAGATCGTTGTAGAGTTTATGTAGAGGTATGAGGATCCCCACCCCAGGCCAATCTTTCTACTAACCATGCCCCAGGACCTAGAAGATGAGGCACTTCGATTCCCAGTGGGATTTGAAAGGTTATAAACGCTACTCACTTTTTGTAAGCTGTTACCGGTCTCAGTTTTCACTGTCCAATCTTTGTAATCAAACGCTAACACATTCAAGTAATGAAAACCTTGAGTATTTCACTCCATATTTGTATACAAACAAGACACAAGACGACATGAAGCAACACAGGTTCGATCCCCAGGTCACGCTTAGAAACCTCTGGGTATTAAGCGCGTTATAAATAACCAATCATAATCAAAGGTCTCCGCAAAGGGGCAGGCAAAGCTGAAAACGGGAAAATGATTAGACTGTGTACTTGCTTAGGCAGAACGGTGCGTGTCCAATACCCGTTTCGTCGTGAGCATGTTGACCAAAATCTTTAAATATTGATCAGGACCGCTACTGGGAGGTAGCGACAGTAAGGAAGTGTAAAACTGCAGCCAAAATAGGACAGCAGTAGGTAGGCTGGAACGCCTAGCGTCTCCTACCTCCAGCCATATTGTACGTTTCTTTGTGCTAAGAAATGCATAGCAAGAGATCATGATCAAGTGTCCACTTGATTCAAAAATCAAAACAAAATCATGCGAGCTGGCAAGTGTGTAAGTGGAAAATGGCGTCTGAGTTGACACCTCTGACCAGATGAGGCTGAAATAGTCGATGCTGCAAGTGCTGAAGGATTTCATATGGGCGCTGAGCGTGACTGATCTCTATATTGGAGCAGAGAGCTGATGTCAGATTCTTTTACACGTTAGAACTTGTTATTTCACTGCCGACAGCTACAATGTGTTACCATCTTGATGGAAGGCCAATAAACACCAGAACCGCCGCGCTTTGTGGGGTTAGTCCAATACATCCGGCCGTACAACCGCTTAGCACAGTGAGCCTAAACGTAGGGTGGCCAAATAACTTAACTACGTGTCCCTAGTCCTGGGACTTCTGTTATGGCTTAAAGCAGTCTAGGAGTTATAACCCTGGGTCAATTCAGTTGAACCAATTTGATTCAAATACCAAACTAGCTTGTGAAAGGAAAGCTCGGTGGTGTGCTGGTGATCTGAAGATGTCTGTTAATCCTACCTAAATCCCACACTACTATTAGCTAAACCCTGCCCATGTTTATGAATCCCCCACACTTGTATCCACAAGAAAATGCCTTTTCATTTTCACGTGGCCTTTCCAGTTCTCATTCTGGCTGCAAAAATGTGTCCTTTACTATCTGGTGGGTTCCATTAAAGGAAATCCCAAATAAAATCAAGCAGTGCCAGACTGATATGGTTGCTGAGTGTGCTTCTCCTACCATGGTGTCGGCAAACAACTAGGCCTCCAATGGGATCGCACAGCACGCAAATACAGAGCCATTCACCTCCTGGCCACATGCAACACATTTCAGATGTATATGAAGACATTGGGCACGATTCATGTAAAAGTGTGCAACGATCCCGCAAAACCCACGCGCCAAGAACGACTCTGCGTGAGCCTGCATGCAGAGGTTTTTCGGCGTGCTCCATGTATTCATGGAATCGTTTGCGCAAAGTAACCGTATACAAGAGTCGTGGCCTGAATACCCTGAAACGCCCCCCCACCCCGCTAAGCAAAAACAGCCAGAACAGCTACCTTTGCATGCCCCCCAGGCGTAAATGCATACACACTTCACAGTACTTGGGGCCCACGGAAGCAGAACTTCATCTCAGGGACCCTGCGTGAGGTCCCCCGTAACTGTTACTGGCACTCCGACAACATGCGTACGATTTATCGTAACTCGGGTAAAACACTGAAAATCTGTGTGCAAACCCCCGTAAACCGTTCCTGTATCCCGCTACACTGCATACATGCACCCCTAAGTCAGATTGGAAACCCCGGCTGCATACATGCACAACTAAATCTGACACCCGACCTTGCCTCTGCGTGGTGAGTCCTATGCAGAAGTGTCGGTACGCCTGCCTTTGGGTGGCGGATAGTATGAGGGCTTTGCATGGCCATTTCCCCGCAGAGAGGTTGCACGCTTGGATCCATGACTACGTATCATTCCACGCAATAGGGGGCGTGCGATGGACTTCCTTCGCGCTGCCCCTCGTCACGCCCACATTTTCCCTTGTTCTTTCTCATTTTCGGAGTTCTGCCTCCTACCCGGCCCTCTGCGCAAGGCAAGTCCACGCTCTGCGTGGTGTCTCGCGCAGGGCACTCTGCCTCTCGCAGTGGTGTCGAGCCTGCCTGAAGTCACTGCAAAGAACAACAAAATATTGCGTAGTTGATTGCATGAATCAACAAAAGGGATATTGCGCGCGGTATGGCACGCAAAGTCCCTATTTTCCACGCAAATATTTCCAGGATTCGGGCCCATTACTTTAAGCACTTTCTGGTGCTCCATTCCTAAGCCATGAGGAAATCGCCACATTTGAACATCAGGCTGGTTCGAATAGCCCAGAGGTCAGGATCAGTTCAGGGGCAAAAAACTGCACTGCCAGGTTAGAACGCATGGCGTGCCTAGCCGTATACAGAAACTGCCACCATTCAAAATGAAATTCCTTCCACATTTAGCCACCAAAGACAGCTTTACAAAACAGTGTAACTCTTGCCAAAACGTTTCCAAATGGCTTTCTACCTCAGAATATATTTCTCATATCGGTATCATATCCAGGCCAAGTCTCCTAATCGCCATGATCCCTGTGTGCTTTGCTCTCCCTGCCTCTCGCTCTCTTGAAACAAATTCACCCCACCATCAAAAAGAGAGTTTTACCAGACTAGCCCTCTATGAAACCTAATTCATATTCTGGTATCATATTCTGGAGATACCATTCCAACTGCCTTATTAAAATATATCTCTGACTCCATTCCTCGTCATGGCTCCCCACTAGTAATGCCTCCTTTTGACAGGGGTGCTTTCCTGATTGGCCGAAAGCTGATCAGGTACCTCTTATGTTCTTGAAGTCTTCCCTGGCCCCTTGGTTCTCTTGCTAACATTCTGGTGAAAGCTCCTGAAATGCTGTGTATCCACTTAAGAAGAGAAGCTCAATCTTGTTTTCATATAAACCAGGTTTTCGTTCAGAATGTAGACCTTGCTTGTCCTGGATGACAGATGGGGCAGTTGCCCTCTTTGCCGGTCCTACTTGAGCTCTCAGAAGTTTTGAATAACGTGAAACATAGGCCATTTCAGTTCACTCTATTCTCTCATGTGGGAGTGAGGGTTCAGATCCTGCAATGGTTCTAATGATCCCCGTTTGGGCACACTGATGTTGTTTTGGTTGATTGCTCTAGGTCAAATCAAATACCCCACGCCACCGCCAGTCGGCGTGAAAACCCCAACCTTCCATTTGGTCTCTCATATTACTTAGTATCTACATGGAGCCTCTGGGGGAGACATTTGCCCCTCAGGTATGTATCCCCATTAAACGAAACATGGATCATCACTATCTGTCATTGTCATCCATGGTTAATATCCTGCAACTGCTAGTCTGTGACATTGATGATCGAGTGTCTTCACATTTTCTTAAGGAAAATCTAGCAACAACTGAATTTCTTCTTACCACTTCTGCCACCTCCACACCACTACCTACTACAACAAGCATTGGCAAAGACAACCGTTTGGGCTTGTGTGTAGGCATGGGAAAGACACTTGCCTGGCGCAGCTGTAGTGGTATTAACTGGTCAATGATGGTAGCAGGCGAGAACATGGTGCGAGTACCTGGGCATCTAATATCGGTGCCTGGCAAATGCCTAACACATATTGTGATGAATCAACTTCTAGGGCACCAGTGGTTCAGGGATGAATATCTGTTTCTAAACCATCAATCATCCCCACACCTCTAGTACACCAGAAGGGATCCCAACAGGTTGGAACACAAGTAAATTATAAACCTCCTTGTCCAATGTTGGTAACGTGGACAGAACTGCAGGCTTATCTCCGCAAGGTCGTAGATCGTTGGTTAGTTGCAACACAATGAAAATACAATTATTACCCAATGATAAAAGGGACTGTCCAGTCAAGGTTGTATATAAATATCTACTTCATTATTACTACAACAGACCGTTCTAGCACTACAATTACAACCCACACTGTAAAGGAAAACAGAACACAGACCGCTTCACAAAGGAAAGGAATGCACTCTGGATACTGACAAGAGGGTAGTTGGTAAAGTAATCAGTCTTATAGTTGAAGATTATTTGGTTTCAACACCAAAGGGGCAAAGGGTCGTAACTGTCTCTAGGGGCCTTTGGAGAAGGACCATGGAGGCAGAACCATAATGTACCTGGTGCTGAAGAAGTTCTTGGTGCTCGACAGCGTCAAGGTGGTTCCAGGACGTTTTGCAGCCCGTGAGACAGAGTTAGTGGCGGAAGACAGCTGCGGGTACCAGGCAGCAGGCAGTTCAGCAAGCGGGGCTGGACGGACGTCTGCAGGCTGTATGGCACGGCAGCTCAGTGCCAAGAATCGTCTATGTGCTGGTTGGCAGATATGGAATGCTGGTCAAGGCGTCTCGGACGGCTCTGGTGACTGCGGCATGACAACAGTCCGTGGTGCAGCCGAATGCAGTTCGAGGACTTGACTGTCTCAAAATTGTCCTTAAAAAGAAAGATGCTGGATGATGCTTGTGTGGCACTCCTCCTAGCTGCTTTGCAGGGCTTGTCCTTTCAAGGCGGACAGCCCAAAGCTCAGGAGGGTGTTAGCAGGCAACGGCTTTGTCCTGTGTCCAGAGACTCTCCGGCACTTCCCACCTAGGAAACTTGTTGTCTGAAGCTAGAAGGACATGCTGTGTGCTGGCTGGGTACCGGTTCTGGAGCGGCTGGACGGGTCCTCTAACTCTGGTATCGCCCTCTGTTCCCCGGGAGATGTTTAGGGGAGGGATCTTGCTTCCCTCTTGGAACTCCTGGCCTTTCACTGGAGGAAGATGTAAGGTAGACTGTACCTTCAGCTCGGGTCCAAATGAGTCCTCCTTACTCCTTTTGAAGTCTTCAGACCGGATCAATGAGGGGCTCAGCCCTCTTTTAAAGACAAACGGGCCCCAGGGATTGGTGCAGGCTAAGCCCACCTTAATGAACCAATCCTGGGTCCCCACCAACAATCTTCAGTGATGCTTCAGGTCAGAGGGCTTGGCAACAGACAGGGGAAGGACGACAACATATACTTCCAAGTCCCACCCATCTTCCTTTCTGCTCTACATCAAAGTGTCTCCCTAATTAACTGAGCCCTATACGGCGCCTGGTCACAACATGGGCCTCCTTTGAAGCAGGGAATTGCAGGCAGACCTTCGTCTCCTACAATTCACATACTTCCCTGCTCTGAAAGGAGTGGTTCCAGACAGGGCATTCACTGCACTTTTATACCAAGGAGGGCTGTTAGTACAGTTGACACATTGCATCCCAAAGAGGTGTTCGTCTCTGGTCTCCATTGTCACTTCCTGCACCCAGGCCGTCCCTGGGTCCTGCTAATTAACATTCTTCAGTAGTTGCCGCCACCAGAAAGGTGTAACAATGGAGATGCAAATCCATGGGGCCTTGAAATGCTAATCTGGCTGCCCACGGCCAGAGGCTTTTTATGTACCCACAAATGTCAGGTGTCAGCTACACATGACCGGGGAGGGTGGTGCTGGTAAGAGTACATGACTATTTTTCTGCTGAGCTGTGAGCGTGGAAAATGTGTGGAAATGGACCCACATATTTTCCGGAGGTTGATCTCCTACCATTCATTCTTTAAAATAAGCCCGAGTGCGCAAAGGGCATCGTCTGGAGAGTTTCCTGGCTGTTGGGCTGTGGCTGCTGTGTGACTGAAGAACCCCTTCGTTTTCAGTCTGCTTCCCCTGAGGCTCGCCTGTGTGGCGCGGACAATCAGTGCGGAGGCAGGAGGGGAAACATCATTGCGCCGGAGCGCTGCCTGACCCCGCCCCCCCTGCCCGCCCCCGGCACCTCCCCCAGGAAGGAAGTAGAATTTAGGCCGGACCCAGACACCCTTGCGGCGCTAAGCCCGAGCGCGCAAAGGGCATCGTCTGGAGAGTTTCCTGGCTGTTGGGCTGTTTGGCTGCTTGCTGTAGCGGAGATCGTTCCGCCACGAGTAGAATTGGTAGTTCATTCACCCATTAGGAGGTTTGCATAGAGGAGCTGCACGACAGGATGAAACCTGCCCCAGCGTCCATGGACATCTCTGCAACGGGGCTGCGAACTAGACTCCAGGTAAGGCAAAGAGTTGCCTCTTTACCAGAGGCAAAGGGGACTCCTGAGCATTCATCGAAAGTGACCCCGATGAAACAAAGCCGCCTACCTTTTTGCAGCAATAAACGAAAGAGCCTTTCTGTGGGGGCAAACACGGATATGGGGAACAATGATCCTCAAATGTGCCCAAACCCAGAAAACTCACGATTGATACCAAACTCTCCGAAGCATCTAATGACATGTACTATTCCCTCTGTTGGGGGGGCAACGGATCCTTTTCCTATGCTTCAAGATCCATCAAAGTCCCAGAACGACGATACTAACCGGGAGAAGGGGAAAGATCAACACAGTGGTGTGTCAGATGCAACTACCCAAAGTGCTTGCTCTGTTCCCTCAAAAGAACGTACCAAAACTCCAGTAGATTCCAATCCGCTCCCGGAAAATCCACAAGGGGAGGCCACAGGAGCCGACAGGGAGACTGGAATAACACATGCTAGTAGCGAAACTGATGTGAGAAAGGATTTATCCACTTCTCGAAGTGAAGATAACGCTCACACGAGCCACCATGCCGACGAACCTGTCGAAACTTGTATCGAACCTAATCTCGACATGGAGCCAAGGATGGAGAGCACAACAGAGGAGAAGGTGGTGAGCAGACGAAGCGTCACTCCAAAGGCGCCTCGAAAATCGAGAAAACTCCAGCAACGAGATGGCTCCATTATCTGAGATGGGAGGGACTCATGGAGACGATTGGGACGTCATGGAGTTGGGCCAATGGGAAAAAGCCCTGCAAGATTCTATAATCGATATGGAGTAAAAATCATGTCACCTAGGCTCCAGGGAGGCATCCCCAGTAGCTATTGATATTTTCCAGCCTTACAGGGAAAAAAATTGTATCCAAGACCTTAGGGGTAATAGCGACCAAAAAATTCATATAAATAATCAGAATGATAAATTGGATATGAGGCCAAAAGATGGTACAAACGAGAGAAGTACACCCATGACCTCAGAAAATCCAGTGATGGAGCCGTGTCCAATTGGTGGGAATTACCCAGTAAAGGTGTGTCTAGATAGACACCTTCAAAATGATACTGAAAGGATGACTCCTTTAAGAACTCAAGGGTCCGGACTGCTGCCACCAGTTAACCTGAGTAACTCGAGCCTTGCGAGTAAAATCATGCAGGACCTTACGCTACTGACGGGGAAAATTCAAAGGGAAAAAAGGAAGAGTTTCTCTTTAATAAATGAGAGGATGGCAGCATTGGACATGGAACTTGAAAAAGGGAGTTCCTTTGTGACCGCCGATTCTGAGTTACCCGCCATAAATCAGCGGGACGATAATGCGAAGCGAAACACTGATCCCGAGAAGACTAACACTAGCTCAGGTTGCCGAAAACAAGTTCCAAAACTACAACCTCCAGTCGGTGGACCTCGTATGACAACTAAAATGACCCAGACGTTGGCAATGGAAGATCCAGTGCCGAATTCGAATTTTCTACGAAAAGATCAAATAACCCAACTAATCAGCGAAGCCTGTATAACTGAAAGAGCAAAGGACATGGAACATATCCAACAAGTGATCATGACCTCGCTGACTATTTCATTAGTGCCTTTTCTCAAACTTTATGAGGTGATAAAAGACTCGGTACAAGAAGTTACTACTACGAACTTGCAAATAAAGGAGGCAAATATGCAAATGGATCTGTCCTTACAGAACCTGAATATATGAATAAATAAAGAAGCTGAACAAACTCAGCACTGGCAAAACCGCCTCGGTGATCTAGCAAGAAGGGATGCTAGTGATAAGTCACTGCTTATGGAAGCAGTACTTGAAGACTGCAAATGGATGAGATCTTTGCATAAACAAAATAAAGTGGATCCGCAGGCGGTGGAAAATCTAAACCGAGGGAAAGGCCCTATGAAATTGAAACAAAGCAACGCACTAGAGACACCTTGTGAGGAAATAATTCTTATTTCCCCTGGTTCTAAGGGAGAACAAAAAAAAGATCCGAAATCCCAACTAGAGCAACCTAATTTTGCGATTTTCTCAGGCACAACCATAAAAGAGAAGGAACATCGGTTGGGAACAGAGTGGGTTAATAAAACTAAAGAAAATGGAAAAAAATGAAACGCTCAAACGGAAGGTGAATGGATCAAGAGCCTTCTTGAGGAATTTAAGAACTCCTCCGAGAAGGGAAAATTTGCAATGTATTAAGAAGCCAAGAAGAGAACTGGCGATGGGTGAATTAGATAGTATGGAGGCCGAGGGAGTGAATGAATCCAAAATCAGGGAGCCTTCTGTGGATGACAAAAGGGATGATTTGGATAAATCTGCGGACTTGAGTGACCTGATCGATCTCATGGACAAAATTAGTGATGAAGATGAGTGGGGAAGAATCAGTCCGTCAGATTGGAAGACAATTGATAACTGGGACACGGTCGATTTGGATTTATCCTCGAAAGGGGGTATGAAATCTCAAAAGGACCCAATTACTAAGTCCACAGGGGGGCTAAGAAAAAAAGCTGCCCCTTCTGAAAAAGATCATGATGAGAATGATGAACAGCCCTGGTGCTTCAAAACCTTGGAACAAAAAAGGAAAGAGCTGGCTTACAAAGAAATGAATGTACGATTTCAACAAGAAAATACTCGCCCTGAGCAAAGAAGCACCTACAGCGAAAAGGTCTGTATGGTTGATAAAAAAAGACAAAGGTCGCACGTTCCAATTCAAAAGAAACCATCTGTTTCCAGAGTATACTATCTGAAGCTGGAAACTACTTCTAATGGACCTAGAAATGCCCTTCTAAATAGACGTTATGTGGTGTCTCTCTGAAGCAGATTCCAGCGCTTCGGGAAATTTCATCAGACGACATAAAAGTCGTTGAATTCCTAAGGGAACAGAGGACGGACCAAGTATTATTACATCTTACCTCAAATGAAATCAAACAGAAGTTTCTGAAGGCCAAGGAATATCTTAAAAAAAAGGGCTATCGCCTAGAAGATTGGGACCGGGATACCAAATATATAAATTCAAAAGATACAACTTTGGGTGGAAGGAGACCCAGGGCGGAGCCCATAGAGCTTGGTAGGGAAAAACCATTGGCTCATGTTTTTAAATCAAATGATAGAGTGAGCGAGGAGGCGAGAAAAAGAGATGTAAAAGTACAGGAGACGGAGGGGGAGGAGAAAAAAACTAGAAAAGAAGGAAAAATCCTTAACGATCAATCTCCCACCAAGGAGTACCGTGTTGAGAAATTAAAAAACCTGAGATTCACAGTGGCTAACTTGGAAAATCCAAGGAAGAGAAAATTTAACCGGAATTACCCGGAACTTAAAATTAATGACCGACAATGGACGATGACCACCTGTAATTCCAAAAAGAAGCAATAGAGCAAGGAAGACCAATATAGATCGGTATACTGTGCCTCATGGAATACCAGAGGATTTCAACATCTGTTCTCGAAGGATAGTGGCTTCTTAGCCAACTACGATCTAATCTCCATTCAGGAGTCCTGGCTGCGTGAAGCCCCAATATGTGAGGGCTATGAAGTCTATTTTAACCCGGCTAAAAAGGGTCCTAAAGGTAGACCATATGCGGGTCTGATGGTGTTAAAAAAATTGGATTCCCCACTGCAAGTCCTGGAACACAGTATACCTAATCCCTATGTGCAAATCCTATCAATTGCTCTTAAAGCAGAGAAACAGGAGGACTAAAAAAAAATGATTCTTATTAATACTTATTGGAGCAAAAACATGCCGAGCCAGGGGAATTACCTAAAATCCATCATGAATACAATTGACAAGTCCATGACTGAAGATAAAGATAAGTTGATTCTATTAAATGGAGATCTAAACATCAAACTTCTATATAAGGATGGTAAAATTAGGGAAATAGAAAATCTACGAGGAAACGAAAGTCGATGGATGAAGGAAATGTCTATCCGTGATATGAGGATGCTAAACAGCCAGACCAGAGGCGATCTAATGGATGCAAACACATGGCATAGCGGGATAACCGCTGCATGCCTAGACTACTGTTTCGTAGGTGGAAACATGCTTCCATGGATTAAATCTTTCACAATATCCAAGCTAGCTAATAGTGACCACAGCTTGTTGAGAACTGAACTTGCGTGGGACATTAGATCAACAATGACTAACAAATGGAGCGAGACCGAAGTTTCGTGGGGGAGAAATCGATTGAGATTAAAAAATCAAGCCATACCGAAGTTGGTACAGGACTATCAAGAAGCCTCTAATAAAGGTGAAGAGTCAGTTGAATACAAATGGCTGCTGGAAGCATTTGTGGTTAAGTATGATCCAGCGAAAGTGAACATCATCGAAAAAAAGCACGCCTATGATGAACTTGTAGTAACTAGAAGAAAGCAATATAGAGCAGAACTCGAGACCATAAAAAAGACTAACAGCACGGAGAAAGAAGAGCTTTTGAGGAAATGCCGGCAAACTTATAAGAACTGGCTGCGATCAACTCGCTTCTTAAGAACACAAAGAGACGCTGAAAAAATGCTGGCAGCGATATCAACAAACAACACAAGATGCACTTGGGATTTAATTAATAATAGAGACTTGAACCAGTCAGCAATAGGCGTCAATCAAGTCTCTGAGGACAGTTGGTTCCGGCATTATACTGTGCTGTTTAAAGGAACTACCAAGGAGACTGGACCAGAGATAAGACCTAAGGGTCCTGCCTGGGCCCTGGAATTCGATAGAGATGATATACTGATGCTCATTAAAAATCTCAGCACCTCCAGGGCAGCAGGCCCTGATGGTATCTCCAACAAAATGCTAAAAGAGAACTGTGAAAGTTGGTCTGACCTGATATATGCACTTTTCCATAAAATAATGAAAGCCAGGCAAATTCCAACTACGTGGACGGAGGCATATATAGTTCCCATTTTCAAAAAGGGGGATCGTGGTAATCCAAGGAACTACAGGCCAATTGCATTATTGGACTCCATCGGTAAACTCTTTGCGTCCATCCTGTTAAGGAATTTCAAAAAATGGGCCTCAGGAACTAACATCTTGGACGGAAGACAGACAGCCTTTATAAGCGGCGTGGGCACTGCCCTTAACTTGTTTTTGATAAACTTATTAAAGGCTAAAGCACTGAAAGAGAAGACCACGATCTATCTGGCTTTTATTGACCTTGAACAGGCGTTCGACGGAGTAAACAGAGAGCGCCTGTGGTCAAAACTGAGTATTTGGGGTTGCCCGAATGACCTGTTGGAAGCGATTCAAGCTCTCTACACTGACACTTCAATTCAGGTTCAAATTACTAGGAATGGTGGGCTATCAAGGAAAATCAAAACAGCTCGGGGAATTAAGCAAGGATGTGCATTGGCCCCCTTCCTTTTTGTCCTCTATATGGCAGACATGAAAACAGCACAAGACCAAATTCGTGCCTTCCCTCCGAAGATAAATGGAATGGAAGTCCCGTGGATGCTATACGCAGACGATGTGGTATTCGCTGACCAGACACCAATAGGCTTACAGCGACGAATCGAAGCCTTTAATAATTATCTAAAAGGTAATTACATGCAAATTAACATAAAGAAATCGATGATTTTATGCATGAATTCGTGTCGTGGGAAAAAAACAGCGGGGAAACGACAGATATGGATGTTGGAAAAGGAAAAACTGGAGGTAGTGGAAACTACCATATACCTTGGTATTAGGATAAATAAGAACTGTAATGAACAAGCCCACTATACCCTGATTCGTGAAAAATTGGTAGCCTTGACCAATCAAGGGGTACTCCTACACCGTAGGTATGGAAAATTCTCAATGTTGCCAATCATTACATTTTATAAGCAAAAGGTGGTGGCCGTACTAACATACGGAGCAGAATCACTTCTAGCATTAAGATGGGATACCTGGAACTTATGTGAGTCCTACTTTTGGCGCAAGATCCTACATCTACCTAATTCGATTCCCTCAGTACTCATAAGATCAGAATTAAGACTTCAATCCATGGTCTCAATCACGATATGGAAATCCCTATCCTTATACCGGAAATGTATTCTGGACAAACCAGCGCAGCCTTATAGAATTCTAGCAAGCCCTGGCCTACCTAACGAAGATATAATCCTGCAGGAGTGGAAAAGGAGATGAGGAAACCCTGGTACAGCTGGGAATCTCGGATGATATCCTGAAGTGCAACCCGGACAAGGCTAAACGAATTGTACGGGAAAAAGATTGGGAGGAAACTCAGGAGAACAAACTGTTACGAAATTGGTGTCCTAACATCTTTTGGGAACGCAAAGCACTTAACATCCTCCCACCGTACCTACAGAAATTTCCATCTAAACACTACAGAGACCTGCTGTTGCGCTGTAGACTCAATATATGGTGCTCCCGTGAGGTAAAACTGAGAAGAAGACTTATTGAAAAATCATCAGCGTTCTGCAGGTTCTGCAGAAATAAGGACAAAATCGAATCTGTTAAGCACGTGATGCTAACATGTCCAGCCTTGGCATCAGAACGCCACTCATACTTGGGAAGTTACACAAGTAATATCTCCTTGGAAACTGAAGAGGAATATTGGGCGCGTCTCCTAACAGTCGAAAGAGTTGGGCGGACACTTGATGCTCTAAAGTTCGTAGAATCCCTAAAGTTGGATCAGGAGGAAAGTGATACAGTAGCGACCCAGGACAGAATAGTCTGAAGGATTATATTTGGGAATCCTGTTGAGGACCCTGAAATGTGGACATGAAAGCAAAAAAAAATTGATCTAAGGATGATGTTTTTTTTCCCTTTTTTTCTTCTTGGGATAAATGTTAAAGGTTTAACGTTGATTAACCAATAAAACAACAACAACAAAAAAAACAAAAAAAAGCCCAGGCAAGCACATGCTCCCTATGCGGATGGTCGAATTCCTCACACAAAAATTGTTGGTTTTCCCAAAGCTTGTTTTTTTAGCAGGACATGAATAGTGCTTCTAAATCGAGTGGCTGAACGCAGACTTGGTTAAGACATTTTTGACTGCACCAGTATCCATTACGTTTTTAACTCCAATTAAGTCATTACCTCTCAGAAGACTGCTTTGAAAAACCACTGGCAGGCACCTCAAGTGCAAAGTTTGATTGTAAGGCTCGAATAAAGCCGAGCTCAAAGAGTTTCCATTAGGAGGTGTTTTGGGCAGGGGGGGGGAATGGGTGGGAATGGCATCTGTACTCTAATGCAATATTTTTGCTCAAGCTACCTAATAGCCCAAACTAAAAATGACTTTCAGCACTTTCCTCACTTGGCATTTGTGCACTATGTGAAATTATACGGTTGAATCAAGATTCCCATTTGAACTTCGAGGCTTTTGTTGACAGGGTATATACATCTTGCCTTTAGCAACAAGCCTTATTGGGTGAGATTAAACCTTTTATTTCTGCCTCTGTTTTCAATAATGTCATTCAGGCTATGTTTTTATTCAGGCTCGACAGCATTAATGCTCTTCTAACCGGTCTAACTGTGGCAATATGATGCAAGGTGGCTGGCTTACTCTGCCAGTGATGGCCTGCCGGCCAAGTTCAGGGCCAGAGCGAAGCAAGTGTTCCCTAAATGCTGGGGGCGGTGCCTTTACCAACCGTTCGACACACTGCAGAGGGTCATTCTCCATTAGCACCCCGCGAGTAAGCACATGTAGGAGCTAAAGGCTAAAGGAAAATATGAAAAAAGGAAAAACGTACCTACCTTCAGTCCAGCGATGCCAAGTCTGGGACAGGAGTCTGTTTTCAGTGTTGAGTACAATGACATAATCAACACTGAAAGGGGGCTCAGTGTTACAGAAGTGGTGGAATTGCAGGACTGAAGTTGGATACATTTTTTCCTTTTTTTATATTTTACTTTAGCCTTCAGTACCCACGTGTGCCTACTTGTGGCTGCTAAAGGCAGCATTGTGGAGAAGGGCAGAGCAAGGTAGGCATGCGGTGAAGGGAGCGCAACACCAGGGGTGCTCCGAAGCGGTCTTATACCAGGGATTATAGACCACGTTCCGAGCTCCCTGATTGGCTAGCACCTCCGCTCAGAGTGATAATGGGGTTTCCTTAGTTCCTCGCTCCTCTATTCTTCACACCGCAGCTCGTTTAATTGTTGGCTAACGGACACTCCAGCACACCACTCCCTCTCTGATTTGGTGGCACTGGTTAATCCTGCACTGTCTCGTCAAATAGAAGCTGTTTTGGGCCAACCAGCTTACATGGTGGATATGTTGTTGGCCTTTGGTATGTTCAGCTCCGCAAAGAGCCTACACATTCCCAAATTTAAATAGGTGGCTTTTTCTAATCAAGATTTCTGTTTCTGTGCCAATGCTATGGCATTCTTCACCTCAGTATATTCCACTTGTTCATAGCTTTATTTAAATGACTAAAACATTGAACAAATAAATCCTGATTTGCTATGATCTAGTATCCATTTTTTTCTCTTATCTCTTTTCAATGTTTCTGAATGAATTTTTATTATGAATTTTAAACATTTTAGTCCTATTTTGTTTTGTTTTTGTGTAATTTTACAAATGTGTTTGGAGACCTTTCAGGGTTTAGGATTGTGCTTTACAAAAGTGTTAAAATAAATACAGGTTTAGAAAATAAACATGTATTTTATTAAAACAAAAAAGCTCCACACTTTTTAGGAACTGTGCCACATATGATTTTGAAGGTGAAAAAATATTCATAACAAATAGATATTTATTGAATTGCCCTATTGCCCACATATGATTTTGAAGGTGAAAAAATATTCATAACAAATAGATATTTATTGAATTGCCCTATGTAGATAACGCGTGTTTCGACACACAGGTGTCTTTTTCAAATCAGGGCTATGCTATCAGCCCTGATTTGAAAAAGACACCTGTGTGTCGAAACACGTGTTATCTACATAGGGCAATTCAATAAATATCTATTTGTTATGAATATTTTTTCACCTTCAAAATCATATGTGGGCAATAGGGCAATTCAATAAATATCTATTTGTTATGAATATTTTTTCACCTTCAAAATCATATGTGGCGCAGTTCCTAAAAAGTGTGGAGCTTTTTTGTTTTACTGCTTTTTTCAAGGGATCGGGGCATAGTATTCCCCCTTTTGCCCCACACTAAACTGCAACAAATTTCTGAATTATTCAATAAACAGGTTGGCGCATGGACCTATAAGTCGGTCACAAAAGCCCCAAATTATTCTTAATGTCTTTTATTAACATACTCAAGAGCCTGAACATTGCTTGCACATCACACCCCCACTCACACCTGTAGTGTAAGGGACATGTAGTGCACTTAACAAAACTACACAATTGGTGAACACATACGTGTAGAGCATCATTTGCCAGTTTTCATACAATATTTTTTTTTTGCATAAAACTGATAACATGTAAACAACTATGAAAACAATGTTACACATAAATGCTGCGTTATATAATTCAAAAATAAACTTCTTTGAAAGAGAATGTAAGATATCAATTGGCTTTGCTGTTATCATCCCACATCGTGACACATGGACAGTATGCTGGAATCTCCATATCACCAATGGCATGAGTTGCAACTCCTATCATATCGCATACACACTGACCACCACACAGGGGCACAATGCGACCACGTGGCAGGTGCTTGAGACAACCTGTGAAGGGCTTCTCTCTCCTGCTGTTTCAGGGTCACGGCACATGCTTCGGAGATTAGGCTAAGGCATGCATTGGTGTAAAAAGGTTTTAGTGGCTATAGCAAGTCAGAAAAGCGTCATGGGGAGTGTGGAGTGTAGAGTGTGGAGGGTGGGGGTGGGGGGGACAGGAGCACATCATGTAGAAGCCGGACACATAACTGGCTTTGACCCAGCCTCTTCCACAACGCTCTTCGAGAAGGGGACCATGCTTCAGGTTGTGAGCTTCACAAAACTCGTTGTTGAGTAACTTGCCCAAGGAACCACACACTCAAAGGCCGGACACCTGCATTCCTTGGACCAACTGACGTACTTCTCACTTTCGTCTCTCCTGGAGCCTTCTCTTTTTCTGCTGTGTCACAGGGGGCTTGACACCATGCCAGCAGTTGGCATCTCTCCTCTCCTGCACCGAGAGCTATCAATCACAGGGGTGGTGGCATGTGAGAGCGGGCTGAGGCGTTAATGTTTTTCCTATAGAGCACCACATTATGTCCCTTTTGCTGTCTCGGTACACAGTGTTACACCCTACTCCCTCCGGAGAGTAAATCAACCAAAGTGATAGGAGCAATGATTAATTGTGCATCGTAGACCAATATCTTCTGCAGGCTTGGCGAATACTGTCCCGCGATGGTGCCCTCCGCCTTCCAATGGTAGGCATACACAGGTCTTAGGCCATGCCTCTGCCGTGGGTAGATTTGACAGATCGTACCGGCACTGGGACGTGGCGAGATGGATTTGAGTGCCGGGCCCAGGCCTGTCAGCCTTAAAGATGATGAATGGGGGAGGTGAGTTAGGGTGGCCCCCCTTGCGTCTTCCCGCTGTAATGGAGAAGGTTTAGCTGGGGAATGGGATGCCTGCCCGGTGATTCGACGTTAATCTCCGGATGCCGCTGAGGTGCCAGAGACTGATAACAAGGAAATGGGAATGACACAATTTTTTAGCCGAGAGATTCTTCACAAAAATGCCAGGTCTAGCGTAGGTCTGACAGGGCCTGATTGAATAGAGATGGGGAGAATGGGGGACTTGGGGTGGGGGGTAATGACAGCAGGAAAGGAGCTTCGGTGAGGGACCGCCATGCAAAGATGGATCATTTCATTTTCCATCCTGGCCATCCAGATTTATTATCATTTGCTGTAATTCCGGCTCGTCGCGCACTTGTCACTGCAGTTTCCCTTCCCTGCCCAACTGCGAACTCTGTTAGAGGCGTGGATCTGACACGGGCCGGGATGGGAATGGAACATCCAATTATCAATGCAGCAGTACCCTCGTGGATCGGCCTGCACTGCTCAGTCTGCCAGGGCTCGTCATCGAAGGAGACATTGTCGGCATACTCTCTCATCTCTGGGTGTAATGGGCTAATAGCCAGATAGCTGGCGGCATCTTTCCGCACAATTTGGTGGCCTGGGGTTTTAGTGGCTCAAGCAGGGTCCTCCAGCCAATCCCCTAGCCTCACAAAATGGCAACCACCGTATACCAGCTGTAAGTAACTCATACTGAACTGTTTTGTTTCTTCATCCAAATGCAAGTGCTGTTAAACGTTTTGCTGAGCTGCCTTTCCATTTTAGCTACACCAGATCCTATCTGCTAATATTTTAAGTCCTAATTGGGCATCAAGAACTGTGGCCTTGTCATTTTGCACATCGGGCAACTAAAACCTCGAGACTGGCATTGATTTATTTTTGAAGGACTTCTTTCATTAAGCAACTTCCCAACTGCGGAGGCACAAACATACCCTGCCCTCGAACACTGAGCCGCTCCTACAAAAAGAGAGCAACATTTATACCCAAGAAACGCTGCAGAAGGAAACGAGGCCAAAGGCGAGCACTGCCAATCAGGAGGACCGATAAAAGAAAACAACATTTATATACGTTTCTATCTTTAGCTGTTGTAATAGTGCAGACGTCTAAATTGAAGGGATACAACCTAAAATATCGCATTAGTCCGCAGAGGCTAAAGAATTTTGACTCTCGGCCAGGCTCATTTTTCAGAGCGCGAGATATGGTGCTGCAGGTCACTGATCTGAATCCCAGCACTTCCATTTTTCAGATGTTGATTAAATGACTAACTGAGTTGGATAATAACAGCAGCTCTCATTTTAGGGCTAGATCAGAGTGCCGTTTGTGCTAGAGACATAGCTGAAACGGCTTTTATCATGAGCCATGTCCGTAGGATGGAGGTGGTAGCGGATGAGACGGCTTGACACGCAATTCCAGTTCAATGGCCACTAATCAAATAATGCCCTAGTTCTAAAGTTCCAGTGTGTCTCTCCCAATGGAAGTACTTGCAATTAGTGGCGCACTCCACTTAGGCGAATAGGATTGTTTCGGCCTTGATGCACTTATTCGAAGCCAAGCATTTCCTGGTAGCAGGACATTTGTTGCGGCCCCTTGGGAGGCCTGATTGGATGAGTCTGGGATAAACAAATGTAGCACAGTTGCAAATGGGCCTGTTTTGGCTAAATAGCGCCTGTCCATGCCGACTGACCGCCAGGTTCTGCCGTTTACATTATTGCCTCCGCCTTTACATTTAGCGACAGACATTGTTAAACGAAGGAACCCGCCACGAAATAGCCTATTTGGAACTGCCTGCTTGTCTGTAGTAGAAAACGGAACAGGAAACATTTCTATTCACCGACCACGTAAGACCTGAAGTGCGACTGACACGAGCCCAGCCCTTTCTGCCTTCCAGAGACACCAGCCCAAGGGAAATTACAAAGGCTTTCTGTAGGTTACCCTTCCTCTGTCTAGTCTTCTGGCCTACATTGCACCGCTCCTTATGGGCACTGTCAGGTGTGGATGAAGGCCTGTTTCCAATCACAGAGAGGTCACTTTTAAAGCTCCAGGAAGCCCTGGCAGCGTCTAAATTAGTAATGGTAACGACCCAAGCCACTGCCACCGCTGCAAACACACCCCTGCCGAGGAGATTTTTCTCTGGCGAGATAATTACCAAAACAATAGACACAGAATAATGATTAATATTTTATGTAGTATTTAATGAGCCAAAACAAATGAGCCGGCTATGGATCCAGGGATCACTGTATTCTCTTCCCCATGTTCCTCCGCACACAAACCAGTGTAAGCAAGGCCGGGCATATATATATGGAAGCCTTAGATTATAGGGAGGGAATATGGGTTTAATCAACTTTGAAGACAAAGGGGATAAAGGGGCCTCCTGAGCAAAACTGATCACATTTTGGTTCCCCTTTTAATTAGTTAATGACCCCCAAGTGATGCCTGGGGGAGGCACCTGCCCCATGGCACAAAGCACTGTGTAGTGTTTAATGATTGTTTTTAACGATGTAGTAAGTGGAAAATGAAAGCGCAGGGAAGGCCAGTAACCGTACACTTTGAGTGATAACCAACATTTTCCTTGAAAGATGATTCTCTTTCACAAAATGCCCACCTTTGGCTAAATGTGGTTCAAATGGATGCTCGCAGGTCCGGAGCAGACACAATTCCAGACAGGATAATGCATCTAAAAGGCTAGTAAGACTGATGTGGGTGCACTCCCGTCGGAAACAGACAGGGCAAAATGTGTCGTATGTCTGGTAAGGCTGAAGCAGGGCCAGTCATATGTACAGCGGAGCTTGAACACTTCAGCCACTTGTAAGATGAGGCTGGGGAAGGCCTACACATATCACTGGCTGGCGGGGGCCGGGGGCAGAGTGTGGTAGAGGCAGTCACGTGTCAGACGAGTCTAGGGCAAAGTTAGTTACATGTCAGATACACTTTGGACAGAGTCGGGCGTAGGGTTGGAGGCGGCAGGAAGAGGCATGAAGGAGAGGGAAGGCTGGGACAGAATGAGTGTTTTTGTCCCATGCTTCTGCCTTTTTGTGCCAGTATCTCCTAGCACAAGGAAACAGTAGTGCCTTCAGCCATTGTTTTTGTCTAAACCTCTGACTGAGAAGTAAACCTCATAATTTCATAAATAATCAAAATTGTACTTTGTTTGGTGAGACCTTTTTAAATTATCGTTTTGCGCAGTTTGTAGTTTAATTCGGTTATCTTCAATGAACATAATATTGCATGAGACACTCATTTGCACATCTCAGGAAAACCATTTAAGTATTTTTTAAGCCCAGCATTTGGCCACTGCCCTGAACAAGGCTAACTTACACTACTGGCTTCACATGCCATTTTGGCACACCTGCCATACTGCCTTATCTGCATGGTAGTCTATGAAGGAAGGACAGGCTAAACAAAGGAGAACTGAGGTGTTACTAGAACGGAGTGTCTCATGGTGTGTTGGAATTAGGAGAAGTACAGCGCATGGTTTGGAATGGCCCAAAACAAAATTCTCAAGATTTTGTGATTTCATACTATTGGTAGTTAGAGAGGCGCATCACCTGCCCAATCCTAGAGCTGGATTTCTCTATGAACTGTCCAGTTGGAATGACCAATCCCTTTTAGCATCTTGGCAAGCGTAAGCAATGCCAGACTCTGTAAAGGAGTTGGAGAAGACAATGTTTTCTACTTTGCTGTTTCCCAGACGGTAAGGGATTTGTTCCACCTTGCCTGTCATGCTCAGTCTTTCTTTGCTCTAAGAACAAGTCTCTTGTTGTTTTATGGGGGGGGGGGGAGCAGCTTTTTGAGCAGTTATTGGTAATAATGTTTTTTTTGTACAGTGCCACATGCAAGTCTTCCCCGATTTCAGAACGATTGGTAACAGATGTTGCAAGGCTACTTTCAGTGTGTTCCTGGTACACCTCGGTGGGGCACATCTGATCAGATTGGCTAGCGATCAGCATCATTTTACCCCAGTACCATCTTTCTGTCTCTTCTTGGATGAGCTGACAGGCAGTGTTAAGCACCTTACATCAATATGAGGAAAGGCAAAGGCTATGATTGTAAACATCAGGCATTCATCAATATGTAATCCCTCCTAACATATCGGCATTTGCTATTCTCAGATTGAGCATTGCGCCTGCTTTTATTAGCCCATCAGATCCATTATCCGTGTAATACACTTGTCTGGCTGCGGCCTAGTGCTGTCCCCAGCTGCCTACCGCCTCCCGGCCTGGATTTCAATATATGATGAATCAGTTTGCGTTACTCTGCTGTACGTCATAATTTGTCAGGATCAATAGGAACACGTGCACGCCTGCTGTGTTGGAGGCCTAGACAAATCATGTGGGTTTAATACTGGGTGTCTGTATCGCTTATTTTCCCTGCTGCTCACAAACAGCACACTGGCCCTGTAGCAGCCAATGCAAAGGAAGTATCAATATTGTAGTAACCCTCCAATTGGCTGCCACTGCGCTGAATGTAAATGGGACGGTCATTCTTATGCATCTCTGCAAATGCATATCAATCCTAGCCTAGAGGACCACAGGCTACTGTGAACCTTCGGTGTCTTTTTCAGTCAGGGCCGGCCTTGGAGTCGCCCTATTAAAGTGAAAAGATCCCTGCTCCTGTGCTGGAGCAGGGAGCTTTTCAATTAAATAGGCTGCTTTCCCTGCCCAAAAAAATAATACTCTGGGCCCCCCTTCCTCCTTGGTGGAGGAGGAGGGTCAGGGACGGCGTCGGGCCCTTTCAAACGAAAGGGGCCTCGATCTTCATAAACTGTACAGTCTCAAAAAACGTTAGCCCATGACAAACATAGACGGTAAACTTCAACTTGCAAAGGAGTTTCATCCCATTGTATACGATGCACAGTGTCTGAAGGTCTAGCTAGTCATTGAACTTTTAAACTAATTGCCCTTTGGGTGCTAGCTCTGATACTCGAGCAGCTTCCTGATCCCGAGTCGCAAATGCTTGAAGCCCTGGCTTGGTTGTGAGGCTTTTACCACCTGCAGAGAGATGGTATTAAGAGTTTGACTTCTGGCCTCAGTCATTCAGAAGAATGGAAACATGCCTGCGTTTTGAGTGAGTAACGTAAGTTGGACTCTGCTGTTTTCATTGGTCACAATAGCCACCCTAACAAAGAAATGTCTGTACATTGCAAGAAATATATACCATTTGCACAGGATGTGAGGCTGGCTGGTTCTGCATTTAGACTCATGCCAAGTCTTCTGAAGTTGGGGTTGGGAGCAGAACTGGGAGTTTCCTGGGATAGCCCTGATTCCAGAGCTGGCACTGGGAGCTTTTTCTTTTACAAAGAGCGCCACAACCACCCTAGTATGAAGGAGCCTTGAAGAGCTTCCCTAAGCTGGAGCGGTGGTGGAACAAGCTCACATTTTTGGGGGGCGAGTGAGGGTTGGCAGGATGGCAGTTTTTAAAGCTTGTCATTATAAGGGTAGGGTATTGATATCGGCTGGGTGGGCTTTTGTCCTCTGCCACTGCATGTTTGCTGCTGCCACATTAATGAATAGTTAAATGTAAAGGTCTGCTCTCCCAGGTGAGAAATCTGACATGATCTTGGCATCACCCCTTTCCTATTAAGAGCATTCAGACATCAAGGCAAAATGCGGCCTTCTACCGGCAACCTCCTCAAAGTTGGAGGCTTAAACCCTCCCAGGCCAGAGGCTGGCGCCAGCCCCCCTTAATTGAAAGTCTCCCACGCAGATGCTGATCAACCTAAAAAGCTGTCTGCTATTCCAGTACAGGTGCAGCTCTGCTAATGCACCACTATCACGGCTTACACTTAACCTACTATCCCAGAACTGGAAATGCAAGTAGCTCTTCTAGGGCACCTCCATCCTGTCTGTGTCAAAACCTAACATACAAGAGCAGTGATCCACATCCACATGCAGTTCCGCTAATGCACTGCAACCATTACCTGCTGCAATGTCTGCTATTTTCATACTGTAATGTCTTAAGGATCACTGATAGTGCCCCACAATCCCACACTGCAACAATGCCAGATATTGCAGTACTGGGACATGGAGGCAACTCTGCAAGTGCACCCCAATTGGTTGTGCAATGGCAGGGCCCAAAATAAGACACACTCCATAACCTTACATGTTGCTCACATTTTCAGCATGTATTAACACAAATGCAACATAATTAAAAATGACCACAAATCACAAAGATTGGCTATGTCTGTGCTACGCACTTCAAGCTCACCACAGAAAATCCTATGGTCACCAAATCAACCAATCACTATTAGGCGTGGGGGCTCTGGCCACCCCTAGATCGACCCCCACACTTGGGAGTGATACCTGAAGGCACAAAACACCCATCCTGAAGCAACCATCTCCTGATCCCACTCCACCCGCCCCTGCCTTCGTACCGATGCAAAACCCTCCGGTGAGTGCCTGCCTGGCAAAGTCACTGAAGAACCCAAATCCTCAGGACAACTGCAATGGGCAAACTAAGCTGTCCAGGTAATTGTACCTCTGTCTCTCATGCGCACCCAATCAAGTTAAAAAAGGGAGCGTTTGTAAGATCTTCACGGATCTCCCAATAAGTCTTTGGCTTCTGCCGTGCAGGGGCAGAGGAGCAGCCGGAACAGTAAGAGCGAGTGATTGCTGGCTCCACTATAAATCCCCATTCCAGCCCTGCCCCAGCCAGAGGCGTAACCCGGATTGTCTAACATGGGGGCTTGAAGCTAATATATAGTTGGGCCCACTGCAGGGACATTAACATCTGTAAATGCCCACACAGTGCTGCTGAGTGTGCATTTACAGATTTTGGGTGAGCCTTGCTCACTCAGGCGCTACACACTCTACGCCTCTGCGCCCAGCCCCAAACCAAAAAACCCATCTTATGGCGCCATGCGGTGGCACCGGATGTCATCGCTGATGCGCCTCATGCGCTCAACCACGCCGCCCCGGAATTCTGCCCTGCAGTAATGCTGGATAGTCTTGTACTAGAACCATTACGTAGCTTTGCTGGTGCACCTTAATCTTTGCCGCAGTCTCATGCCATACATCTGGAATACTCACTCCTAGTTCTAGCCTCTATACTACTTCACACATCTCCTGAGGCCAACACTTAGTGTGAAGGCTTGACTTCTAACACTCGGAATCGTTGTGCCTCAAATGTTTTTAAACTAAAGCAAATGCAATCTTTAAAATACAAACAGCACTTTAGCAGCTCTAACTAACATTTACCAACTTTCCTTATGTAGGAGATCCATTCTCATTTCCTCCGCTAGAGGGCGACACGAATACAATATTCTTGAAGGAACAAGAACAGAAGGGGAAAACCAAGGTCGGTGGATAGCAAACCACAAAAGACCTCCCTCATACGTGAATGCACATTCCGGCAAGGACACAGGCTATAAAACCATCCCCACGGCAGCTGTAGGATATATAATTACCAGTGACATATGTGTAGTGTACCTGTTCGGACAGTACCAGTTGGAGAAATTCAGTAGTATTGAGGGGGCAGAGACGAGGGTAACGCAATATTTATTGAGTTATAACAATGTATAATGAGAGCCCCGCCTGCTCCAGCCTCGATGTTCTAGCTGCTCTCCAACTGACACTGTCTGGCGCTACATTTCGGACCGTTCCAAGCCACAGAGCTGCACGTGGCGGTTTCTCTGTAAGAACGGCTACACTACACATGTGCCGTCAAAGAAATAGCATTAAGTAAGGGACTAAAGAGAGTAATATGACACCATCCGAGAGTTTTTCTACCTGCTCGGCTGGGCGCAGGTCAGGTCGCGGGCTGCCCGCCCACGAGGAGACACAGAAGGCCCTGCCAGTGGCAGGACGAGTCTCTACGCATACTGCAGGTGGCGAACCTCAAACAATTCTGCCACTTTTAGATCTCTCTGGGCCTAAAAGTGGGTATATTTCCTGCCTGCTCTACCTTCTTGTAAACACCATATTGGCAGCGCTGGTCATTGGGCCCGCAAAATGTTTCCCCGAAAGAAACGTACTGCCTGTCCTTCATGGGTTTTAATGTTTTTATTAATTTGTTTTTGTTGCATAAGCCGGGATTCGAAGGTCCATAGACTTAATTGCTAAATCGCTTGAGCATCTGTGCAGGTTACACCTGAAATGCTTGTTAAGATTGTATTCTGCAGAAAAAAATGGTTTGCTTTGTATGTTTGAAAGTTGTGCTCCTTTTATACTTTGCATCAATCATCATTGGAAAGACTCTTCATCTCCTGGGCTATTTTCCAGGTCTTAAAATTAATTAATTCCCTGAAATAGAAATATTATTTGGGGAGGACTTAGAAAATCTCCCATGCTCACCAACTACCACCCATCTCCCCCTTGTCGCTGGTGGTATACCACAGCTAGTAATGTCCATTTCCAGCATTGCTGAGTCAGGCACCCTGTATTTCCTTTCAAGCCTTTCCCGTTTTGCTGGTGTGGAGCTTGTGGGTTTTAATCAGCGCCAGGCCTTCATTCCAAACCTCGTCCAGCAGAGGATTGGACATGATAGTCTTCGTGGTTGGTCTGTGCCCCTAGTAAAGAAATCCCTCCTTCTTTTCCTCAAGCACTAAGTTGACGAGGGTAGATGCACTTGAAAGCATGGAGTAGAATGAACCCACCTCATCAGGAGTAGATTTCCTAGGGGTATCATCGGCGCCTAGAGGTTCACCATCCACTGGCATGAAGTCATTAAACGTATCTGTCTCTGTGGTGCCCGTATATATGCCCATTTCAGTATTCGTATCGGGTGGACCAACTACCGGTACCGCTGGAGTGGGCGGTGGTGTCGGCCGCCTTGGTGTTGGAGGGTGGCTTGGAGTAGCAGCCTAGTGCCTGTGCCAAGGTCTAGAAGGGCTCAGACTTGGGGTGCTTACCGTCGGGGCCACCGGGGGCAGAAACTGCTGCTGTATTTCTAACAACAAAGTATGTAGCGTAGTCCGAATATCCAGGGACATGTCTCTAGGGTCCTGTTGAGGGACCACCGGGACAGGCACTGATTGAGGGCTAGAGTGCCTCACTGGTATTGAAGGAGGGCTAGCGCACCTTGGTGGTATTGACAGAGGGTGAGTGCGCCTTGCTGGGATTGACCAGTCCTGTCCTACAGGTAGGGTTTCCACACCAATCGGGCTGTATCCGCCCTGGTTTAACCCGTAGCCTTCTTGTAATGACCCATTGTCTGAGCTTGTGTAGATTGCCATGACAGGATCCCTTGTGACCTCCCTTAGATCCACCGAAGGTCTGGGGAGAAAATCTGTCGGCGGCAACAGCACCCTTGATCTTCCTGCCTCCTTTGGGAAAGAGAAAACTACTGGGGCTTTCACAGACTGAGTAGTCATAGTTGAGGCAGTCTTAGTCGTGCTAGAGTGGTTGTAGTTGTGGGCCGGGGAGGCAGTGTAAACCTTGTTGACGAGGGTCATCAATGGGGATGGGCCACCATCAACAGGGTCTTGGTCATCATAGCTGCGGTTGACAGTGATCTTGCAGACAGGGGCATCTGCTTGTGAGGCGCTGACGATGTCGCCGCTGTGGAAGTCGTGTACTTGGGTGTCGACGAGGAACTCCCTGAGCCTTCCTTACTGGAATGTTTACTCAGTCTATCCTTTGACGAAGGGCCATGCTTGGAAGAGAGGGAAGGTCTCTCTGAAGATACACCACGCACCAGCAAACTTACTGTGGACGGGGAAGGTGAATGGGAGCGCGTGTGCTCCGCACTGGTATCCATGGCAGTAGCATCCCCTGTCTGATTTGCAACGTGGCACTTGGCCTTTCTGTGGACATCATGTGGAAGAACGTCCTCAGCGTATCTTGGCCTCTTACCCCAGGGAGAGCGCTCCAAAGGTCGCCTGGAACCGGAGGGGGTCTGTGTGCACCCACAGGCCACGCCTGGAGCCCTTTCTTCCTTCAGACACCCCACCAACCTGCGGTAACTGTCCTGTTTCGTCTTGGCGAGGAAACCTCAGAAGAGGTCGCATCAGTCCTCGTCATGATCAGCATGCAGACAATAGATGCCTCTTGTGTTCCAGTCTTCCATGTAGATGTTCCTCAAGCCACACCGAGAGCAGAGCCTGATAAGACTCCTCTTGCCTTCCTCCGACATTGCGAGGCGTGAAGTTGGCTTGAACTAGTCCTTCCAAATTTGAAAATCGAAGATCCGACGATGTAGTGGTCGATCTTCACTGGCAACTGGTCGCCACTGCCGGCACTGAAAAACGGTCAGCAAACAAGTGAATTTTGGATAAAAATAGAACAATTTATCCATAGAAAAATTCACAAATCGGAAAAATTACTCAGAGCAACTCTAGAGGACTGCCTGCACCGAAACGTGTGGTAAAAATCATAAAAAAGCCGCCATGGGTGGAGCTTAGGGAGACAGTGTTATTGGATGGGTGCAGTATGACCAAGTCTCCACTGATTGGTTAATGGGAGAAAGGCAGTTTTCAAGCCTTTAAAGCAAGACTGCTTTCTTTTTTTACTATGGATTCCTGGCCTGATGACGGGGACTATTCATGAGCATTGCTCTGCTTTTAAAAATCTCTGAAGGATTAAAGTCTGTCCAAGCACAAAGGGTTTTACATGCACACAGATGGGGTGTATATGAAGGGACTTGGTGGGGTTCGATGTGAAATGGAAAGAATCGGGGGTGGGGTGGAGAGTGGCAGGGGGCAGGGGGTTAGGCCAGTCAGTCATGGCATGCCAAACTGTAACACACTTCCAGAGCTCACAGTGATTTAGACGTACTGGCCCGAGATTAAAGAACTCTTAAATGATAAAACACAGCCACAAAATAATACCTACCCTTTGTAGGATCCAGCAAAAGTGCTAACATTGTAATATTTTAAGGCAGAGAAACTCGAAGTGTACTTTACCCCCTACAGGCTCGTATGCAGGTCTTATAAAAATTAAGTGGAAACCCGCACAGCTGCGGCCCATAAATCCTGGGCACTAATGCGGGCCTGTCAGATGCCCATGTTCAAAGTCAAGGCGAGGAAACCCAATCGGCAGGCCTAGAACGCAATTACCCCGCCATTCGTATGGAGTGCTGTCTAGTGGCGTTAGACGTTGAGACCTGCGAGTCCCTGAGCAGTCTCTTAACGTGCAAACCGTGTGGATGTCTCTGAGCTTCACTGCGGCCACTCGCCCCTCAAGCTTTTCTGCCTTGCATGAGAAATTCTACCCAAAGGGAATAAAGGGAAGAGCAGGAAGGGGAGAGAAGGCACAGCAGGAATGGAGGGCGTGGGGGTGTAAAGAGAGAGAGAGAGGTCGAGCAGGAAGAGAGATAATCGGTATAGAGAGCAGACATAGTAGGATGAGGTTTAGAGTGCAAAGACGGAGTAGGAAGCGTATATAGGGAGAATAGGCAGAGCAGGAAGGAGTATAAGAGTATAACGAAAATGGAGAAGCGATACATAGAGAAACCAGTGCAGGAAGGGGGATAAAGAGAGAAGACAGAGCAAGAAACGGTACAGGGGTAGCGACGATTGAGTGTGGATGGGGTAGTTAGAAAAGGCAAAACAAAAAGGGGGTGTATGGAGGGAAGACAGGGCCAGCCGTGCGATAGCAGAGCAGGAAGCAGTATAAAGGACAGGAAGAGGGTATAAGGCAGAGGTCTTCAAACTGTGGGGCGCGCACCCCCCAGGGGGGCGTGGCCACATCCGAGGGGGGGGCGCCAGAGACCAGCATGAAATGTTAAAAAATAAATAAATATATATATATTTTTTAGATTGGAGGAAATGGGAAGGGGCAGCTCACATGGTCAGACTGGGCCATAAAACGGCCTTAGGCACCAATGAAAAAATGGCCAGCAGTTGCAAATGGATATTCAGTGTTTAGTCACAGACTGTTTGAATAGTACCCAAGAGGTTGTTTTTTGTTCAAATGTAAACAAATGGTGATATTTAAAGAATATTTATTCAGCAACAATGGTCAAAACTACTAGCTGTATAGTGAAGTAACTCCTCAAACAGGCCCACATTGGCCAAAAAAAGGGGCCCATTTTTACTGGCCTACACTAGCATTTTGCATTTTTGGTATGGTCATCGCCCTATTGCCCTATAGGCCAGTCCAAGCCTGCCGGCTCATCCATATTGGGTGAGAGGGCGTCCACCCACTGGCCACCTCACCCATTATGGAGGAGCCGAGGAGCCAGCCCAGTGAAACACTGAGCAATCCCTCAGCTGCTTTTTCCAGCTGAGGGAGTGCTCCGGGGCTGGCTGAACTGTCAAAGGGAAACTGTTTGCCTTTGACAGTTCATTTCCCCAGCCGCACATGATCACCGAGCCATGCAACGCTGGGGGTGTTTTGCTTTGCCAGCCTTGCATAGCTCATTGGAAATGCTGGCTGGGGCACTGCATGTATGTATGTATGTATGTATGTATGTATGTATGTGCGAGGGGGTGCTCCTGCGCCTCCTCGCATATACGGGCAGAACAACCTGGAGCGGGGTATTTTAGCAACCACACGAGGTACGTTTTTGGCGATTTATTTTTTATTTAAATGTGTATGGATGTGCATATGCTTGTGTTATGGGACTGTGGTGGGGGTCGGATGGGCGGCCGCACAGGGATAGTGGTGGGAGTAGGGTGGGGAGAGCCCAGGGTCTGTACTGGGAGTAGGGTGCGGTGACGGCACACAAAAGTTCATAGCGATTTATACATACTGTCCATCTGGCACTTTTGGGGGAGCCCAGCCTGCCTAAACTTTGCTCTGAGGGGGGGGGGGTTTGAAGACCACTGGTATAGGGAGAGATGGCAGCGCAGTAGGAGTTATAGAGAAGTGGACGAGGGTCTACAAAGAGAAGGCAGAGCAGGAAGGGGGATAAAGGAGAAGGCAGAGTATGAAGCAGTATAAGGACAGGAAGAGGGTATAGGCGAGAAGGCAGAGTAGAATAGGGTTGATAGAGTAAAACAGAGTTGGAAGGGAATACAGTGGTAGAGCAGGGAAGGTATATAGACTTTAGAGTGAAGGCAGGGCAGTAGGGGCTACAGAGAAATGGAAATGAGGATAAAGAGAGAAAGCAGAGCAGGAAAAGGGATACATGGAGAAGGGGGGGAAAGCAGGAAGGGGGGATTAAGTACAGGAAGGAGGTATATAGAGAGAAGGCAGAGCAGCGGGAGGTATAGAGACATTGAAGAGGGCCTACAAAGATAAGGCAGAGCACGAAGGGGCATAAAGAGAGAAGGCAGAGCAGGAAGAGGGCATAGGGAGAGAACACAGGCCAGAAAACGGTTATTGAGAAAAGGAAGAGCAGGGAGAGGATTCAGGGGGGTGAACATGGTAAACATGGAATGTAGAGTGCTATCAGAGATTGTAAAGAGGGCAGTGCAGGTATATAGAGAAACTGCAGAGCAGGTAGAAGGCGATATCGCAGTACAGTGAGGGAATCCAAAGAGAAGGTCGAATAGGGCGAGGAAAGAATAAGTGAGGCAATAGATTCCTGGGGTATTCAGAAAGGAAGAGCAGGGAGAAGACAAACGCAGAGAAGTGGGAGCTGATGTAGAAAAGGTAGAGCAGTATCTATGATAAACAGAGAAGGCGGAGTGGGGGCTGCAGAGACCCAGCAAAAGGTATCTAGAGACTAGACAGAGCATGGAGGGAGCTATAGAGAGCTATAAATGGGCATAGAGAGAGGAGACAAACAGTGAAGGGTGAAGGATAAAGAGGGAACAGAGAGCAGGATATGGGACATGGGGAGAAAGCAGAGCTAAAGGTGGAAACGGATAGCAGGCACAGCAGGGAAATGTAATAAATGAGGCAAATGGCAGGAGATATAAAGAGAACGCCTAGTAGAGAGGAGGTATAAGAGAAGGTACAGGTGTATAGGGAGACGATACACCAGGTTGGGGGGTGGAGTATACAAAGGAGGCAGGTCCAGGAGAGTGGGCAGACAAGTGCGAGGGCGCACAGGAAGAAGGCAGAGAAGGGAGCAGTGGTTAAGAAAGAGCCAAAGCCGAGGGAGGGGGTAATGGCAGGCCAAAGGGAGTGAATATAGAGATAGAAGTGAATCTGAGTTAGGAGTAGAAATGAGTCAGAGCGGGGAGAGGAGATGTAGAAAGAAGGCAGGACAGGCAGAGATGGTATAGGAAGGAAACAGAGCAGAGGACGGTGCATAGAAAGCAAGCATGCAAAGAGGAGGAGATATAGAGAGAAGGTAGATGATGGAAAGAAGGTTTAGCAAGAAGTCAGTACAGGGAAAGTGTGCTATAGGGAGTAAGTGGAGCTGGGAGAGGGAGTGTTGAGGAGGTAGAGTGGGGAGCGAGAGCCGGTTTATTGCTTTTATTGGTTTTTTCATGAGGCAGAGGGTAAATCTCCAGGCTCTACAGACAGCCCTCACATCCTAGGATCAATTAGCATCAATTATAGACTTCATTTAATTGTCGTAGAAGATGAATTTGTCTTTTTTAGTCCTAAAGTAATGGGAGACCTTCAGCTTCTCTTTGGCAGGGCGGCTGCTCAGTCGCTTTTCAGCAGAAAGCGGGAAGTTGTGGATTGATCTAGGGTAAGAAAAGCATGGCAATGCCAATGCAGTGAAAAAAAGATTGTTCCCTGACAAGTGGTGAGATCTAATAGTGCTCACTGCCAGAGGAGTGGTGCAAGAGAGCGCTTTGACACTGGAGTAGTGAAAGACTATTCCCTGACTGGGAAGTGTTTAAGAGTATGCATTGCCAGAGGAATTGTGTGAGAGTGCTCCTTCCCAGGTGAGTGCTACAAGAGTGCTCCAGAGCAGTGACTATTGTATATGTGCTCATTTTCAGGGGAATGGTGCAGGAGAGCTCGTAGAGACTGCTCCCGTCAGGGAAGTGTTTAATAGTGTGTAAGGAATTGTAGGAGAGTGACCCTTGCTAAGTGAGTGCTTTTCTTAATCCTGCCCCTATTCAGCAAACTTCAAAAGCTCACTACATATTGTTCCAAACTTGTGACGCCACCCCAGAGTGTGACAATACAGTGAATGGCATATATAATCTGCCATGGCTCGTAGATCAGCCGTTTAGAACCACAGTCCGAATTCTGATGTTAAATGATCTGCACCAGACGCCCCCTTCTCATTTCACATCTAATACGTTGCATTAAATTCCCAGCCCTATCATCCCCCAGCACCTCCATTTGCGTACAGCCAACCGTGGCTTTTACTTAAAACCCAGTCCCAGCCACTCTCTCCCATCGTAGACTGCATTCCTCTGCTGTCGCTGAGAAGGTAAGAATTCCATATTGTTCTCTGCATTGTGCAATATTAATATGAAATGATGGACTGTGCTGAAGGGCATACCTCTGAGCAGTGCCATAGAGAAACATATAACTAATGATCCCTAATAAGAGTGAAACAAGGTATCCAGTTGTCTGGCAGTCTTGAGAAATGTCTGCCGTGGGTTGATTACGCTATGTATAAAGTAGCAGTGCCCTGTAAGAGACGGGCACTTTTCAGGAGCAAATGGCTTGTCTTTGAGCTAATTTGCATACCCACAATGCCTTGACGACGTGGATCTGAACTGGAGTTGTGCTTCCAGGGATGGCTCATAGGTAGCGTTGAATGTGTGACTTGCCTCAAATGGAATATTGCACATATGTATACATAATATCTATACCAAGTTGCCTAATATATATTTTTTTTTTGTTGCTGTAGGCATTCCATCTGACATCCTGTCCTTGCCAAATGCGCAAAAAAATCAATCACAAAATCACTTTTCCCATCATTTTTCTGCACTTGTTTTCTTTCACCCCCCTCCTCTGCCCAACCTCCCTCCTCCACACCACACCGTTGTCTTGTTTTCCAGCCTACAAATTAATTTTCCAAAGACACACTCCCAGTGTTTACATTTTTCCCTTCCGGCAAGCAGGCGATGGTAAACAATGAAAAACGCACAGATGAAATTGAATTTATAACTGTATTATGGCATCAGATAACGCCCTAAAATAATCCACCGATAAGGAAATTCGATTTGACGGCTGACACGAATCAGCGAAGGCCATCTGCGACCCACCCTTCTGCAGGCCCAGCCAAATTGGGTAGGCAGCATCCCTGTTTGTCCTTTAAATATTTCTCCCATTTTTCGCTCCCGCTGACTTAACTGTGCAGATTGGTCCAGTTAGGGGTTTGCATTATTCCGTACAGCAAAGCAGTAACCAGTAGCGCAGATTGATCCTACACGAGGCTTTGATTTACAGGTATAGTGTTCGGCAACGATAGCTCCAATTTAGGATTTTTCATTTGTGCGTAGGCAGAAGTGGCAGCCATCCCAGTGCAGTAGGCGATGAGGCCTACAAGGGGGCGATGACAGCTGCTGGCCGCCATCACTCATGTGTGGACAGACAAATGCAGCACTGCCTGGCAGAAATTGAGTTTTGCCTCACAAGGGACAATTGAGCAAATTAATAGGACATTAGCCAAGCTGTGACCTGCAAAATGAAGGTGGGGGCCGTGGTAGGGACAGTGCTTTCTCAGACTCCAAATGCTGGACAGGGTGTAAGGTGGAAGAAAAACAAATGTCTTTGTTTAACTAAGCATAAAGGCGAGGTTGCAAATGGAAGGGAGCCCTAGTCAGTCTCCCTACATCCCACCGTTTCTCTCGAATGTGCCTGTGGCAGTGATAAGCATTCCTCTAAAACAGGTATATATTCAACAACTGTCCCTAAAATGATTAGAAATCGCCACTGAAACTCCTCAAACAGGTATGAATGCAGTATATTGTCTTTTTATGGTGCACTACACAAACTGAATTGTCTTTTGTACCTAGATGATATGTGCTACTGTCCTGTTAATTTACTCAATCTTACTTCTTTTACAGATATTGGAAGTAAGATGAATGGCAGAGTCTGCAGCACCAACCTTCAAACCTGTGCCCTGCAAGTCAAGCACTGGTCTACGCAGCCGATACTTGACTCACTGAGCTATATGCGCCACCTTAGGAAAAATTGAGCATGAGAAAAGCATTCTGGAAATAAACATTTTCAATATGGGTTAACATCCCTTCTTTGTTATGCAAATCATTGTTTCAAATTACAGGCATTTGCCTATTCTCCTCCCCCCGCGCCACCTATATTGTAGTACTATTTTTCTCTACTCTTCCTGGGAGACGGTAAGTACTACCAGTCGAAAGCAAGGCGCTTTTGGTGACTTCAAGGGACTTTTCTGTAGGAAGCTGAGCATACACTAAACTAAGATTCTGTGTACCAAACATGTTAGTCATTTTGCTGGGACGTTCACCAGGAACGCTTCACTCTGTTGATGCCCTGTAGAGAGGGGTTTGGGTCCTTCATAGAGAGACTTTAAGGCCTGAGTGGAGTACAAGTGCACTATCTGTTGGGGTCCATAAAGAGGGTCGAGTAGGCGAGGAGGTACTCTGAAACGTTTGATCCGTCCTCAATAAACACTAAACTCTCATCGAGTAATGCCACAGTTTGAGGACGGAAGTCTGGGATGGCTACATGGGTGGCAACTTCCAGCGAGAAAGGTCATATTTACTTCTGGGCGGGCGTGTCCCTACATTTCAGATCTCACTCTGATGTGAAGATTATAGGAAAACATGTAAGGGGAGACTTAATCGCCACCCTCTTACAGCCATAGAGGTCAGCCCAGTCCTACAGGCCTTCAGAAAAACTAGATTTACAGGATATTCGCTACTTTCTTATAGGCTAATACACCACATCTGGAAGGTATGCAGTGATAAAATCGCGGCATAAATGGCGCCTATACAAAACACATGTTACCATCTGGAAGCGGCATGATTGATCTGGGGAATTACACTGGGAACTTTCACCGCAGGGCTTTCTCTGTCAGTAGTGACACTATACCATGCTCAATGCTCATTACCCCCAAATGTACTCAACTAATGTCAACAGTGTCCCAAACACACGAGTGTCCCATTCAACGAGCCCAAGACTATCTCCCAGAACTCCTTACTGCTACGAGCAAAGCATGCCTGGACAGCAGCAAGATAAAACAGTACAAGTCCCTTCTACCTGCCATCAGTATATCTAGTTTGTGTTTTGCTTGAGGCTATCAGATTGTACACTACAGTACTTTGCTCGCTGCTTCCAATAAACTGATTGTTGTGTTTTTCATGTCATAATAAAAGAAACAAACAAACCCATGTAATTAAAAGGTTGGGTGCTTGTGAATTGTTATTGCCGGATAATGCCATCTCGGGGCTCCATTGACATTAGTGCTGCGCTCGATCGCTTTAAGTCTTGTGGTTAATGATGCCACAGAACTCCTCGGTGGCTTAATAGCGGTGCGACTCCCAGCAAGCTGTGACTTTGTTACTATTATTATGGAATCGCATGTCATAAACACCCCCCCCCCCCCCCCCCCAACCCACCTGGAAAAGAACGGGCCTTGAGTTGCGAAGCTCGCTAGTAGATATGTTTAAATAAAGTCGACCGTCCACGACTTGTGCTCCATTTTTTTCACTTCCCTCGAAACCCCCAGATCCCCCTCCCTGGTCTTTTAGGCAATACTCTGCCTCCCCTCTTCCCCATCACGGGCAGTCCCATGTCATTGAGCTGGGAGAGGAGACTTGCTCCCTCTGTCTGATTTGTTCATTCCAAATGGCTGCCTGTTGGTATTAATTACTCGAGCCAAATTTCTGTGTACACGCTGATGTTTTAACTAATTACCACTAATGGCAGACACCAGTGGTCCATCATCTTCATTTAGTTCCTACTGCCTACCACTCATTACCACCTGTGTGCATGAGCAGGCAGGTTGTGCCAAAGGCGGTGGGGGGCAAAATAGACAGGCAGGGAAGGGGGAGGAGGGATAACCACAGGAACGAAGAGGAAGAAATGAGTGAGACGGGCAACGGGGGAACGTTTAGGGTTATACAAGGGGATACAAATGAATACAAGTGCAGAGGGGCTATGTTATGGGAAACGCAGCAGCCAGAATAAAAGGAAAGGAGGGCAGTGAGATATGGAGGGGTGGGAAAAAGGATTGAGGGCCAGAGGAAAATGTAGAGGTGGATAAAAAATGTGAAGGGGGTAGAATGAACACAGTATGAGATATAGAATAGAGAATAGTGGACACACCGCAAATGAGAAGGAATGAACCAGGGAAAATGATAGATGAAGAAAGGGGGTGTTATGTCTTGCCTTCTCTCCCGTCCCTGTGCTGTGAGCCTTGGAATGTCTGTGGAATGCCTTATGTACTTGCCTCATTCCTGAACCTGTAACCTGTAACCAGAAACCGAAGTAAAGAGGTCTTACCTTACCTGAGACCATGGTCTTCCTGTATGCCATGTTTCCAGGCCCTGATCCATGCAAGGGGCGCTCTTTCCCTTCCCCAGAGCACTGACAGTTCCCATGGATACCATCACCCCCACCCCACTAGGAAGGGAGGAGTGCTGCACCTGTCAAATAAAATCGCTAATAACAGAAGATGGGCTACACCCTGAGTTCTTAGATGATTAACGGACACAGACCCCAGAGTGAAATTTTATATGGATCCCAATGGAGACCCCTTTTTATTAAACACCTTTAATCTTTAAACCTTTACCCTATGATTACCCTGGCATGAGCTCCCATCTAAGCAAGAACTGGCTTTGTCAGCTCACCCTTCCTTCCATAAGGATGATCTTGCTGAAACCATTCCCCTTCCTAAACTCAGGTACCACCCACAAGGAGTGTGACGCCAGAGGATGGCCTCTGTGGGTGGTCCCGTCTTACGAGGGAGCCTCGCGCAGGCCACCATCCTATCCAGCTACCTCATGCCATGGTACCTCTCCTCTACCCCCTTCTTAAACTAAACCTCTATATAACTTCCTATTCCTACTTAACAGTTACTCTACTTAATATTCCCCCTAATCATTACCCCCAAGTCCCTGACCTCCCCATCTTAACATTTAACCTACTTAGTGATAAAAAACTGCACACATTATATATATATATATATATATATATATATATATCACACACACACTACATAAACACAAAACACTGTCACAGTCTTAGGGTCGATCCATCGGTGCTGGAGGCTGGTTGAGCTGTGGCTGAGGGCAGAGCTGTTCCTGAGTGGTGACTGGCTGGTAGTTCTAGATGGTAGTCGGGCTGCAAGATGAGCCTGTTGCCTAATCACTCCTAATGGGGCCCAGGACCTTCCTGATTCAGGGTGGCCCCTGATCAATCTGGATGGTCCCCGTCCACTACATGCCAGCTAGACTCTCCTGCTAACAGTCTCTGGGGGACTCCCCATGTGCCACCGGCACCTATCAGGTAAGTCGCTCTCATTCTTTCTCTTTTCCCAGCTGTCCTTTTCAACCATTCTCCTTGTTTTGAAATCCCTCTCTATTCTCTTCCCTCCCCTGCCCAGCCCATTCTCGAGCAGGAGAGTTCTTTTCTATTGTTTCTTCCTTGGGCTCGATGGTTTAGTCCACAATAAAACATCCACATAAAAAAAGACACACTACAATTTAATAAACCCTTTTATTACACTGGTGTTTGCCTCCTTCTTTCTCCCTATGTGTACCCTCGGAGGGCCAGCATGTAGCCCACTAGCAGGGCTTCGTGGGCCCACAGGCTACATTCCCTTAACAGGGGAGTGGCAAGGAAATGCTAGGATGATGGGTGGCGATGCAGAGAGAAAGGTATGAAAAAGGGGCATCAGCACTTACTGTAGAGCCCAGCGGTGTATGTGAGTGAAGTGAGAGGTCGGGCTAAGTAACGACATGGTGGGCCTCTCTCTGTGAGGGTATCCTTGAATGTTTCCACTCCAGCCGATCAGTATTCTTGCCAGCGCCCCCGCCTGCTAACCCCCCTCCATCCCATCAGCAGTTACATCTCTCCTCTCCCTGACTCTGTTTGTCCAGGAGCTTAAGGTGATGCCGGGGCCTGTTGACAAGTGCTAACTCCTCGCTGGAGAGAAAACCATTTAAGTGCTAAGCCTTCCCTGGGCTTCAGAGGATGATCCCCTCAGCGGGAGCCTGTCAGGAGGCAGGCGGGGAGGAAGAAGGGGCATCCATGCAGAGGCCAATGTCAATCGTCATGACACCAGGCTCCTTCCTGCTGGAACTCCTAGCATCTGCAGAGGGCAGCCAGCCTGGGAAGCATGTTACCCCAGCATACCACCTCTGCTGAAAGCAAGAACCCCTCATATATGCTAAACATGTCAATTGATGGCAATGCAGAAACACACTCGCGAGGACCTTTGCACAGGGTGGGACTGGATACGCAATAGGTCACGGTGCATTTAGAAAACGGGCCCAAATCGCGAATTGCATTCCACTACTTATTGCAACTAATTGTTTGAATACCCTGGAGGTACTTTTTTGGTAAAATATGTGGCATATCGTGTATGTTGTTTCACATTGAGGCAATAACGTAGAATAAAACTACCAGATGGAAAGTGCATTAATCAATCAAACTGGCTGTCCTAGTTCGACACTGCTAGTGCTAGATTAACTGTTTTCACATTGTCCTCGTAGTGGTATTATCTCGCATAAGCTACAGAGTAACAGAGTACATGCATTGGAATCACTGTCGTAACATTGGCTAGGCAGGCTACACAAGGTCCGAAACTATGTGACAAGGCTTATCTCTGTCCTGAACAGGACACACTGTATCAATGCCACGCTGGTGTCCATTCAAGCCCAGAATTAAATTCGGAACACTATGCTTGATACACAAAGGTTTACATGATTGTGCTCCTAACTTTACATCAATTCATCGCAAACTTGAACAGAAGCATATGGTCGGCATCTCAGAAAAATGTATATTTCGCTAAATACCAGAGTTTCGGGGGTGAGAACTCTACAGCCACGAGGATCATACCTGTCGAACTCCCATCTTCTAAACCTTTGGCTTCAGAATGACTTTAGGCAGTTTCTGGATGATTAAAGAGCCGCCGCTTCTGCTTCTTACCTTCATCTTTCTCCCCCTTTACTCAAACTCCACATAGCGCTTTAAAGCAGTCCACCACTAAAAAAACCCTTAACCAAAAAATCAACAAAGAAAATAAATAAATAAATAAACTGGAGAAGCTGCCTTTGGGCACGAGTTACTGAACTGCAGGACTACCCAAGAGAGTGTGTATCTAATTTGCGTCTGAGTCGTTTACTGAATCGATCAAGAAAGAAATACATGTGCAAAAAATGACAAGGTGTAGCAGCTCTGTCTAGTGATCACAGCACTAGGCGTGTGGTTAGTCCAGCGTTCAAGTCTCTTTATCGCAACACTGAGCCACAGTGTAATGCTGTGCCAAGTATTTTCTCTATATATAAATTCATTGACCAGTTCCAAGTGTGTCTCCTCTGTGCAGAGAGCTACATGCACAAAGCCCCAGATTCCTGTAGAAATCTCATAGGCACTTAAGGACTGAAGCAGCATTGCTATATAGACACAAACGAAAATGGAGATGTCCCATTCTTGGGTGTGTCCAGCAGAGCTACCAGGAAGCTAATCTCTGTCCACATTTCATGATCTCCAAATCCAATGCACTTTCTCAACATATTGCTTTATGATATAAATTAAACACATGCAGCTTTCATTCTTTACACTGCAAAACAATTTGTACACACCTTTCTCGACGCTCATTCTTCAAGTCTAAGGGTACAACATTCAACCTGAGACTAGATAACTCAAACAATGGGCAGTAAGGTATACACTTAGGCAATTGCAGAGTTTGCCTGGGTCTGCTTTGACTGGTGGGATATGATTGGGATGGGTTTTAGAAAAATGAAACTCTACATTTTCTTTCTGGATCTGTAGAAATATGGGGACTGTGTCGAGGTTTGTTTCCATGTGGTCTCGGAAGCGATCCTATGCCAGAAGGATAACTTCTTTGTAAAAAGTGCTGCCTTATGTTTGCAAAACTCAGTAGGTGGGTCTTGTGCGTGCCTGCTCCAGACCTATAGCAGGACTATTTATTGGGCTTCCACTACAAGTAGTTGGGTGCATGCTTGTGGAGAATTTGACTATCTGCACAGTGGGTGTGCGCTCTCCTGGCCTTTTTTTTGAAATTGTATATGAAATTGAATGAGGGTAGGTCAACCTCTGGAAAATGTGTGGGGCTAATTTGCACATATTTTCCTATGCTCACCGTACAACATACACATAGACCTGTGTACTCTGGGTGGACACATCGTACAGACGCAGTCCTCCCTGTCACATTTAGTTGGAATGTGACACCCAGGAGTACATTAAGGCATCTCAAAAGGGGGAGGACAAAACCTTCCCCCTGCCATGGGCAGCCTAATTAAATAACAAAGGCTCCATGGATCCGCCCTATCCTTGGTTGGCCCTGCAGAATGGTGGCAGCAATTAAACCTCATTAGCATACTAATATGGTATACTTCAAACCGGCCCACATGGGGCCTAGCTGCAGAGGCTAACAAAAGACAGCAAACACCCAACAAACTTTGATATGCACTGTGTCAACCTGAAGCCAGCACCCGCCCCTCAGTATCAAGGGAAGTGAAGTGTCATGTCTGGTATGTGTGTTTACAGTAGGCAACCCCTGCAGGGGGACCCCATTCAGAGGGTAGGAGTATGTGATTTGATGGAGACAGAAAGTCTGTTCTCGCCACAACTTCAAGAGAGACCTGCCTTTATTGGGAACCACAGAGAGCTCAATTAACCAGAGATAACCTTTGATCCACAGCAGACAAGAAGAAGGGTGGGACTTAGTAGTACATGGTTTTGCCTCTTTACTTTTCCTGTTGCAAAGCACTCTGGTTAGGACCTCACGCATAACAGAAGATTCTTGGTGGGGACCATTAAGGTAGGCTTATCCTACACCAATCACTGGTGCCCATTTGGCTTTAAAAGAGGGTTGAGCCCCTCTTTTGGTAGATCATCTGAAGACTTTGCAAGGAGTAGCAAGAAGAACTTATTAATACCATGGCTGAAGGTACAGTCTGCCTTACATCTTCAACCAGTGAAGGAAGGCCAGGAACTCCAAGAGGGAAGCAATATCCCTACCCAAAACATCTCCCAGGGAACAGAGGGAGATACTGAGTCCAGAGGGCCCTCCAGCAGCTCCAGAAACAGTACCCAGCCAGCACACAGCGTGCCCTGCTAGGCTCTGCAAGCAAGCTTCCTAGGTGGGAAGTACCAGAGAGTCTCTGAACCAAACCAAGGACAAGGCCGTTACCTGCAACACTCTCTTCAGCTTTGGGCCGTCTGCCTTAAAGGATGACACAAGACAAGTGAAGAAGCTAGGAGAAGTGCAGCGACAAACATCAACCATGCCCCCGCCACTCATGCCGTCCGAGACACCTCAACCAATGCTTCAGATCCGCCAAACAGCACTGAAACAACGATTCCTGACCCTGAGATGCCGTGTAGGCCAGGCAGCAGCTGTCCGTCCAGCCTCGCTTACCGAACTGACTGCCGCCTGATACCAGCAGTGGTCTCCCGTCTTTAACGCTGTCACAGGAGCTGTCAAACTGACCCTACACTGTCAAGCACCAGGAACTTCTACAAGCACAAGCTACATTGTGGTTCTGTCCACACTGGACCTTCTCCGAAGGCCCCTAGTGACATTCGAACAACCCATTGCTCCCCTTGTGTTGAACCCAAGTATTCTTGAACTATTGAGATTAATTACTTTACCGAAGTTGACACAATGCTTTTGAGTAGTTCTGTGGCAGGACCTGCCACTCAGAACCGACCAACCTTTCACCTCCTTCCTTGGGGGCATTGCCCATGAAACAACACAGTACTGTAATATCATTGTTAAATGGTGGGATGGTTGTTAGAAAGATGTGGTGTAGGATTGGTGCTTAGCACTACGGGAAACTATTGCTTCCGTGCAAGAGGCCATCCATGTTTGCAAATCCCAGCCTTGTAAAGGTTGGAGGTGAGCTACCCGCTCACGCAACACGTAGGACTGAAATTCTAGGTAAATCACATACAACACTTCTGTCACACTGGCAGAAGCCGTGCAGTAGATGCAACCCTCAACCGTCTCAACTCCCCCTTTCCCAGCAAAGAAGTACTTCTTGTCCATTACCTTGTATGGCTCACCAGAATGCATGAGTGTGTTGCTCCTCTAAAGCCAGAGAGCACAGATGTTTAGAAGCTGCCCAGAGGTTTGAAAAACGGTGCATCGCCTGCATTAGAAATCCAATGATTGTGGATGCACGGACTTAAATCTTCACGGGTAGAGCATATGTGATAAGGGCAGTTAAGCAAAGTCAGCACAGTATGCAGGCTCACAGCTGGAAAGACGTGACTATGGAACAGGAGTTATGGCATAAGGAATTCCGTTTCTATATTGATAGATACAATTGCCATTGGCTCTTGTGAAGGCAAAGTCAGTATCAGAGTTTAGAAAGCATTGACATAGTCAATAGTTCTGGTTTTGGGGAGGTGAATGTCTTCTCACCTTTAGGGTCACTGGGAGGTGAGAGTGGGCGGGGCAGAGAGGAGGAACAGAGTGAGGACAACAGTGTAAGGTATGCAGGGGCATGGAGGAGGATCATGTGCCAAATGGAAAAGGGATCAAAATGAGGAAGAAGGAATGTGAAGTATCCACCGGATCCATGTGCTACTAATCCAATAGTTTACCACTAGTTGCGCTGATGACCCCAATCCAAAACTAAAATGGCCTGATGCAGGTGCAGGGAGTAAACATAGGGTAACAACATATGCCAGGAGGATAGCTCTGGGGCAAGGCACTGTCTTTGAAACAAGACAATGCAGAGCAGCATGGGTTAGATACCCAGTTCTGCGCTTGGAGGCTGGTCTCGAAATTAAGCATAATATAAAAAAGCATTTTTGTTGAGCAAAGCCAGAGTTGGAGACTGAACAGAGTTGCCGCTAGTAGTGAAATGGGCCGATCATATAAACGTGCTCGTACATCTGTATGTGGTGAATGATACATGGCAGTCAACCATTTTAGGAAAGTTGGGAATGTCTAATATTAATATTATTTTACTACAGGGATTATTAACCAAAGAAGATTGATTCTACAGCGGTAATACCCACCCTGAAACAACCAAATGCAAAAACTAGCACAGGCTCAAAAACATGTATTTTGTTCAAATCAAGACCACTGAATGCAACATCTCTCCAAATTAAAACATAATTAAACTATGTAGATCTGCGGCGTTTTTAATATTATTATGTTTAATGCTCCATAAAAGTTAGGCCCGGCAATCAGAGAATGAGCCACACATTGTGCTAAATTTCCCTATGTTTTAGCAATTCCAATTAAAGAGCTGGGTCCGAACAGCTTTAAATATAGTGAAAACAACAACAACGTGCACCTCTGTTTTGGCCAAAGCAGAACTGTAACGCCATATCTGTATCCTTTACATTATGCCTACGAATGCATAGAACAGATTTTGAGTCCACGCAAAGGACAGTAGAAGAATTGAGGCAGTCTCTGTTTTGTCCATTCCCTGCTGATGAGGCAACACAAAGGCAGGGATTTCTATAGCTGGTATGATATCATAATGAATATACAGAATTTCTCCATCACCCACTAGAAAATCATTGAGCTGGGCTTCCTAGTGACAGTGTATACACATTTGAAAAAACCATCCGCGGTAGCAAAGGCGCCTGAATAAGTGCATCAGGGGATTGAAATCTCTGAGCAATCTCCACTTCAATTCATCCCTGCGATATTCGGCCTAATCTTCCCCTTCCCCCACAAGTGAAAGCCTTGCCTTCCTTCTGGATCTCAGATGTCCGGGCACTCGAAAAGACTGGGCGTTTCCATCTCTGATATTACAATGACAATAACCATAAGCGATGCTTATCGCTTCTGCTCAAGATGGATCCCCAGTGGACATAAGCCCATCACCACCTGCGCCATACTGGGTGATGTGAGGCCTCAGAAAGCTGCAGTGCACCTCTATGAAGCCGCCTCCTTCAGGCTCTGGGGTAAATGTGCTTGATCTTATTTTAGGCCTTTGGAGATCATCCAGGGATAGGTGTTTGAAATAGTGCATGATTTAAACCGAGTGTGGGCAGAGGCTCTGAGTTTAAGGAGTGCATCTTTTTCTCACAGTAGATGCCGTGGATGAAACAAAAAGCTGTCCAGCAGGGATGACTGCGACAAAAGCTTTTTCAAAACTCGATGGTACTCTTAGTCAACACAGTGTTTTGGCAAACAAAATGAAAACAATAGTGGCCCTACCTTGCTCATCACACCACACTGAGGGTTGTGAAAGCAGGAGAATGGAATCTAATTCAGCTTTCAGAGTGAACCAACCTGTATTTCCCTTTCCATCAGGTTTTTCTACCCCATAGCTTTGGGTCTATGGTCAGACGATATTATTCCTACTGGGCCAAATTCTCTTAATCTGGACTGTGGTGTGGCTATCAACAAGCTCTTCAACATCTTGCTCAATTGATTCATAGTACCCAGAAAGCTCTTAATTCCCCCCCCCCCCCCAATCTGGTTCCACCCAGGGTCTGAGATGTAGCCTTCATCAAATTCGTAGGTTTCTTCATCACTGTGGTCTCTCTAGGGCTATTCCCCTCGGCTCTTCTCCTGTTTCTGCCTTGAGGTAGTTAGTCGAGTCTGTAACTAACTACAGAGCACAGAGCCCTTTAATAGTGTTCCTGATTAGTCTGATTGATCAATAAGGCGTCTGATTGGTTATGTACCAACGTCCTCCTGCCTTCAGGCCATGATTAGCTATGCCCACTACTTCAAACATCTTCTTTTTCAGATGTTTCCTTTTCCCTCAAAAAGGGTATCAGCAGTGGATGCTTATTATTTGCCTCCTAGTAATTTTCTCTGATTTGTGTGTGATTGGTAGCGTCCGAGGTCCTAAATACTCTATGCACTCAGGGGGGCACAACGTTATCTCTGGCAGATACCTTATTCCTCACTCTGAGGTTTGGCGAAGACGAAGGCAGACTGCTAGCAATGACAAGGATCTCTCTAGGGTACTGGGACATGGGACTTCGGACATTGGGTGTCGAGGGGGGACTGGGCCCTCTATCTCTGATTTTAAAGAACCCTAAATTTAGTCCGGGGTTAAGGGGTCCCCCCTTCGTGAACTGGGAAGCTACGGGAAAACTGCACCTAGGCCAAATGTATGCAGGCATATCAGTGCTGTCCTTTGAAGAGTGTAAGACCAGATTCACACTAGCCGAAGGGGAAAGGTTTCGTTACGGCCGAATTCGCCACTGGTTTACAAACAGAGAGGTCAGTGATAGGGGGACAAGGGCACCCAAGAGGATCGAGCTGACGCTGTCAGAAGGCCTTCACGACATCCACTTTCTACAGACTCCTAGACCCGTCCGAGGACTCAGACGCTTTACCCTATATGACAAGATGGGAGACAGAACTCAGTATCGACATACAACCAGACTCCTTGGGAAAGGGCTCATAAAGCATCAAGTTACAGATCTTTCATAGCTAGGGCTTCTAGTCCGTACAGTATGGCTGGGCAGAAGCTCTGCTTGTACAGCATAATAATGCCTTCAATCGAGTACCCTGCCGTTCTCTTTGCAAACTTACTAGTAGCAGTAATTATACTATTTGCTTTTATTTTATTTTGGCCTCTATGCTGTTGTGATAGTACACACAGTTGTTAAATGCAAGGCCGAGATAGGGATAGTGTTCCACATACTTGATAGGTCCCAGTTATGACCCCAGTGTTGTGCGATTACATTTTTGACCAGACACCAACATTCCCTTTGTCTTAGTCATATTAATTGACAAGTCGTTTTTTGCCGCATATCTTATCAATTCGTCAAACTTTGACCACACTGTGCGATCCATTAATGATATGATATGGCATTTATAACGCGCCTATACACAAGTGTTTCAAGGCGCGAAGATCATCGACGTATAACATGTCTGCCAGTGGAGTGTCGCCAAGCTTCACCGGTCAGCCCACAGTGTTCAACAGGCGGGCCAAGAGGTCAATCCGGTTACAGGTTGAACAGTATGGGGGCCAGCATACAACCTTGTTTCACCCCCTACTGCTTTCCATTGCCCCCGAAATCTAATCCATTCCATCCAACCTCACCTGAATACTTGTTTTAGAGTGCAGCAATATAATAATTGTCACAAGCCACTGCGGACAGTCCAATTCTCACAGCTTCTGCCAAAGGGTTGCTTTATTAACAGAGTCAAATGCTGCAGAGAAATCAACGAACTACAGATACAGCCCTGGGTTTCCTCGCATGCTGGCCTCCTGAATCAGTTTATCTAACAGCCTAATGTTGTGGGTAGAGGCCGACCCTGGCCTGAAACCGGTCTGCATTGGGTGCAAGAAACCTCTGGGTATTAAGCGCGTTATAAATAACCCATTACAATTTACAATTCCAGTACTTCCAGCACAAAAGAGGCTGTAGTGAGAGGAGTCTGTAATTATCGGGGTGTTCTCTCTCACTTTTTGTACACAGGCAGCAGTTTTGCTTGCTACCACGATGCTGGACTTTCCCTATCACTGCAGACCCTATCAAAAAGGATTTTCAATATTGTGGCCCACTTACCAGGGTCTTTTTTTAATACCACATTAGATAGCCCATTCGCACAACACTATTAACTGCTTGGATTTTCATACAAGGGAGACTATCAGGCAGGGCCAGCTTGTTTTATGTATGTGCTTGTTTAAAGAGTGTCGTGAAGAGGTTTGTTTCGCTTGTGGGTCTTGCTAGTATTTATTCTCTCTGCCTACATCTATTTCCTTGTCCTTATTACCCCTCCTACCTTTATAAGGAATTTTCATGCTATTCAATTTAGTTTTTTTAAAAAAATACAAATCAATATATCATGATGGTGTGTGTATTTATGTTTATTTATTTAGGAAATTAAGACAATGTTTTCTCTCTCTGGTAACACAACGTATCCTGAGACTCTGCACATAGAAAGCGAAATTCAGTGTGTTAGATCCCATAATCGACAAGAACAAGTTACTTCTTACCTTGTAACATTCTTTCGATGGGATGTTCCTCCGACGTATTCCTTATCTTGATAGATTACTTCCAGCTTGCTGGCCTTGGAAAATGTTTTTCAGTAGAGGGCGCTGCACGTCGACGTCCTTCGAGTTGGTGTCCCTCGACAGCTTCCATATCGGCGCCGACGTCATTGTGTGTATAAATAGACTCGCGCAGCGTCCGTTGCTCAGTTCCGTTTTGAAGTTTAAGATTAGCTGTGCATGAATTGATTATTGACCTTGAAGGAGCGTAAGCTTCAACTTCAGGGGAAGTTTTACTGAAGGGATGGATGGAAGGGGCGATGAGGAATACGTCGGAGGAACATCCCAATCGAAAGAACGTTACAAGGTAAGAAGTAACTTGTTCTTCGAAGGGATTGTGTCCTCTGACGTATTCCTTATCTTGATCGACTCCCACAGCAGTGGTGTGTAAACGGAGGTGGGAGTAAAATTGTAATATTTCCCTTTAAGAATGAACAGAATGTAACACAGCTTTGCCAAATCTTGTCTCCTGGCTAGAGGAGGAATCCAGATTGTAGAAATGTGTAAAGGTATGTGCGGACGACCATGTGGCAGCCGCACATATGTCTGGAATCGGTACCCCTCTTTGGCGGGCCGAAGAGGCTGCGATACACCTGGTTGAATGAGCCCTAGGGTGTTGAGGGGGCTCTTTCCATGCCAATTTGTAGCATTCTAGAATGGCTAAAATAATCCATCTTGAAATGGTCTGTTTTGTGATTGGCAATCCTAATTTGTGTCCTGCATAACCTACACACAGTTGGTCTGCTTGCCTTATCTTAGCAAGTCTGCTGATATAAAAACTCAAGGCTTGCTTTGGTTCCAGCCTATATAGCCTCTCTTCCTCTTTCTCTGGATGGGGAGGAGGATAGAATGAAGGTAAGGTTATCTTCTGAGTGATGTGGAATTCAGAGACTACCTTTGGGAGGAAATTAGGCTTCACTTGTAGGACAACTTTGTCTTTGTGAAAAATTGTATGAGGGGGTTTGCAAGATAGAGCTTGTAATTCGCTCACTCTTGTGGCAGATGTCAAAGCCACTAGTAAGACTGTTTTAAGGGTGAGAAATCTTAATGAACAAGAATGTAGTGGTTCAAAGGGAGTGCCCATCAGGAAATTTAAGACTAAATTTAAGTCCCACAAGGGAACTTGGAACGGCTTTGGGGGACAGACATTAGTTAACCCCTTCAGAAATTGGATTACTAGGGGTAATTTGAAATATGACTGCTCTTCCGCAGTGTGCTTGAAGATCGACAGTGCTGCGAGGTAGTCCTTGATCGTACCAACTTGAAGACCTGAATTTGCTAAATAGAGCAAAAAAGATAACACCATTGGTGTACCGCATGAAAAGGGTTCGATATTCTTTTCTCTACACCAGCTGCAAAACTTGTTCCAACGGCAACGGTATAAAGTCTTTGTTGCTGGCCTTCTGCTGAAAGCAACACCTCCATGACGTCATCTGGGAGGTCCCAATCCTTGTATCTCAACCTTTCAAAAGCCAAGCGTGAAGGTTGAGGGTTCTGATGTCTGGATGGAGAACCTGACCTCACTTTTGTGAGAGAAGATCCTCCCTGTGCGGAAGACGAATCGGAAAGCAGATGGACATGTCCAGAAGGTCTGGGTACCATGTTCTACTGGCCCAGTCTGGGGCAATTAGGATCATAGTCTTCCGGAATCTTCTCAACCTCCTGATTATCTGAGGAATGACGGGGGCTGGAGGAAACGCATATAGAAGTGGAAACTCCCAGACCACTACAAACGCGTCCCCTAGAGCTCCTCTCGGGGGAAATCCCCTTGAACAAAACAGATCGCACTTCCTGTTGGTACTGGTGGCGAACAGATCCACTTGAGGGGTTCCCCAAAGGGTGAAGATCTCCTGAAGGACTTCCTGAGCTAGCTCCCACTCGTGGGAGACTGTGCTCTGCCTGCTCAGAGCGTCCACTGTCAGGTTCTTCTCTCCGGCTAAGTGAACTGCCAATAGAGAGATTCCTTCTTGAATCGTCCAAAACCGGAGCTGCATCGCCTCTCTGCACAGTGGCAGTGATCCTACGCCTCCTCTTTTGTTGAGGTAGTGCATGGCCACTGTGTTGTCGTCATTATTAGGACATTTTTCCCCCGTACAGATGACAGAAAAGCCTTCAGCGCTAGTCCGATTGCTCTCAGCTCTAACAGGTTGATATGTAGTCTGGACTCCGATGGAGACCAACGGCCGCTGATGGTCAAGTCGTTGGTATGGGCCCCCCACCCCGTGAGTGAGTCATCTTTGACTTCTGTTATCTCCGGCCATGGTTGCCAAAACAGTTCTCCCTTCAAGATGTTTTCCTGGCAGGCCCACCACTGAAGGTCTTGAGCCACTTTCTCCGGGACCTGAAGGAGGTCTGTCATTCTCCCTGAGAATTGCGACCACTGAGTTCTCGGTGCCCAGTGAAAAGATCTCATTCTCAGGCGAGCCTCTGGCACAAGGAAGATGCAGGATGCTATGAGGCCTAGCAACCTCAAAAAGTTGAAGGCTAGGAGACGTTGGGCATTTTGAAACTTGGTGACCATCTGCAGAATATCTTGAGCCCTCACCTCTGGTTGCGAGGCTTTTCCCAGGGAAGTGTCCAGGACCGCTCCAATGAACTGGAGCCTCTGTAATGGTATCATCTGTGACTTCTTTAAATTGAGGGGGAAGCCCAGTTTGTGAAGGAGTGGCAGATACCATCCAACTGAATCTGAGCGTGTTCCGGAAATACAGCTCCGATCAGCCAATCGTCCAGATCGGGGTAGACGTGAATCCCATCCCTCCTTAGACTTGCAGCCACTACCGACATTAGCTTGGTGAAGACCCTCGGGGCGGAGGTCAGCCCAAATGGCAGAATTCGAAATTGATAATGAGATCCGCCAATTGCGAACCTCAGGTATTTCCTTTGTTTGAGATGGATTGGCACATGGAAATAAGCATCCTGGAGGTCCAGAGATACCAGCCAGTCGTGGTGCTGGAGGGCTTGAAGGATCTGAGAGGGAGTTACCATCTTGAATTTGTCCTTCCTGAGGAACTTGTTCAATTCTCGTAAGTCCAAGATAGGTCTCAGTCCTCTGTCTTTCTTCGGTATGAGAAAGTAGGGGGAGTACCAGCCCTTGTTCCTCTCCGCTACAGGTACCGGTTCTAAGGCACCTTTCTCTAGCAGGTCTACAATTTCCTGCAAGAGGAGCGGATCTGGAACTTTCAGAGAGCTGTTCCCCGGTGGATGATTCTGAGGGAGGCGTAGAAAAGGCAGGAAGTAACCTTGGGCAACTGTCTCCAATGCCCAAGCATCTGACGTAATAGCCTGCCATTCCATCAGATGTTGAGTTAACCTGCCCCGTACTGGTGTTTTGTGAGGAGAGTCCTCAGAGCGGTTTGGAGGCGGCTGATGCAGATGCCGAGGGTAAAGAGGCACCTGTTGCTGCTGCGGCTTTTGTATTTTTAACCCGTCCACCTCGGGTGACTTCTTTCTGACCGGCTGTCCTCTGCCTCTTCCGATTGTGGAATAGAAGCGAAAGGACTTACCTCTCCAAGAGGTTCCTGAGGGGCGATATGTTGTCTGACGGATTGCAGCTCCCAGGGATTTTGCTGCTGCCTTTGATGTTTGTAGCTTTTCTAAACTGTCATCCGCCTTCTTACCAAACAAAGAAGAGCTGTCAAAGGGCATTTTCAAGAGTCTGCTTTGCACATCTAGAGCAAAACCAGACTTTCGCAACCAAGCAAATCTCCGGGTTGTTGTACTTGCCGCCATGGCCCTGCTGATGCTGTCAGCAGAATCGATGCCAGTTTGAAGGGATTCGCACATAGCGTCTTTCCCATCCTTCATGATGTTTAGGAACGCTTCCCTTTCTTCTCCTTCCGGGAGGCAGTCAGCCGCTGATGAAGCACACTCTCAAAGTGTGTGGCTGAACCTTGTGAGCGTACAAGTAGCATTGATGGATTTCAACGCCATGCTACATGCAGAAAAGACTTTTTTGGCCATAGAGTCATATCTCTTATCCTCCCTGTCCTGTGGAACAGTAGGGTAAGCCGATTTACTACCTGATGAAGTAGCTGCCTGAACAACCAGACTCTCCGGAGATGGTTGTTTGGATACATTTCAGGGTCAGCAGAAGACACCCTATATTTATCTGATAATTTTTTGTTAACCGCCTGGATAACCTCAGGTGTTTCCCAGTTTGCCAATATTCTCCTTTGTGCTGCATGAAATGGCACCACAGGATCCTCCTATGGACCTTTGACCAAGATGTCTGTGAGGTTGTCTTGCTGAAAAGCAGGTGAGGGTGTGGACCACCACATAAACTCTATTATCCTTGCCATCAAGGTTCTATAAGGGGTTTCAGCATGTTCCCCTGGGTCTGGTCTGGCAAATTCCACTTCTGGGGAAGTGTCCAACCCACTTGCTTCCTGTAAGGATTCTTGGAGGTCTTTCAACCTACCTTCCTTGGAAGTAAATTCCTCTGGTACAGGAGATGCAGATCCCTGCAACTCAAAACGTCTTTCCTGATCCGAATCCTCCCCTTCTTCATAAATAGATAAGACTCTGGAGTGATCAGGTCTTGCAAATGGTATAAATCCAAATTCGTCATGATTGGCTGAGAAAACGTCGATGTCGTCGAAGCGGACATTGAAGGCTTCGGAGCTATCGAAAAAGGCGTTGAGAAAGGTGGTAGAGGCCTCGATGAACTCGAGAGTATCGGAATTCTACTCGAGGTTATCGACGACATTCTTGTGATCGAGGCTCTGGGTATGGCCACTGGCTGTGAGGTGGCCGTGGGTTTGTCCTTTCTCGGCGTCGACATCGGCGTCGAAGACGGCGTCGACTCGACTGACCTGTGCGTCGAAGAACCCTTCGATAACGCGGTCGAAGACGCCGATCTATGCGTCGAAGGGATCTTCGACGACAGCGTCGACGACGCGACTTTGCCTTTACTCGAGGGTTCGTGACGCTCTCGAGTGGCTTCTTTCGCTGGGTGCTGCGACTCACAGCGTTTTGATTTTTCAGGTCTTTTACCCAGGGTATCACCAGGGTAACAGTCTTTGAGGTGGTCGAGGCCGCTTTCTCGAAAAGGCTAAGCATCTTTTTCCTGAATTCCTCCCACTCAGCCTGAGAGCTATGTTTTGTGGGGCAGGAGACCCTTTTCGGGGAAACGGAAGAAAAAGAAGACAAGGAAGGGGATCTTCATCTCTTTTTTGAATGCTTAGATCTCGAAGAGTGATGGGAACTGCTTCGAGACCTAGAATGAGAATGTCTTTTGTGATGGCGAGGAGACGAATGTCTCGACTCCGCCGAGGAAACGTTTGAAGAAGTTTTAACTGCCTTACCTCTCTCGAGCTTCCCCTTACGCTCCTTCAAGGCTTTCGCCGTCATAGACATGCAGTCCTTGCACTCCGAACAATGTTGCTCGACTTCCAGGCACCACAAACAGATCCTGTGAGGATCCGTCAATGACATTTTCTTTCCACAGTCTCGACATTTTTTGAAGCCGGACCGTGGAGTCGTCGGTTCGGATGAGGAACCCATCGAGTACGAGTCGGTATTCACGAGGGATAATGAAGTATATTTGACAGAAGAACTGAGCAACGATATTCCGAGGCCCCATGAAGTGCGGAAAAACGGAACTGAGCAACGGACGCTGCACGAGTCTATTTATACGCGTGATGATGTCGGCGCCGATACGGAGGCTGTCGAGGGACATCGGCTCGAGAGACGTCGACGCGCAGCGCCCTCTGCTGAAAAGAATTTCCAAGGCCAGCGAGCTGGGAGATGATCTATCAAAGATAAGGAATACGTTGGAGGACACAATCCCTTCGAAATGTGTTTCTTTTGGATTTTTGATTCCTTTACAGGCTCGTATTCTGGAAAATAAATTTGGACGCTTCTCCTTGATCCCGACTCTCAAATTCTACAAGGCAAAAGTTGCCCCAGCATTAACTTACGGGGGCGAGGCCATGCCCTCAATCGCGGAGACTTTTTGGCAAAAAATAGAGGGCTTCTTCTGGAAATCAGTGATGAACCTGCCTAAATCCACTTCGATTTCAGCAATAAGGAGAAAATTGGGCCTCGCCTCTCTCAAAGCCACAGTAGACTTCAACAGTATTTCCTTATTTAGGAAAACGATCCTCCCTCAAGGCCTTCCACTATACCAACTGATAAACGCAGAAATGACAGCAGGCAGCTGCAAAATGGGCTACAAAGATAAGGCAACAGCTTGACCAAATCGCCTGCACTGAGGCCGACCTAATTACCAACGCATGCAAAATCAAAAGGAAATTGGCGAATCTAGATTTGATCACCACACTGGAAAAAGCAAACAAGAACAAACTCCCGGCACACCTACCAGCCCGGGAAAAGACACTGAACGATTCTTCTTGAGATTACCAAGCAGGCCCATACGACAATTCTTTCTGAGAGCGCGTCTTAATCTTCTACACACAATTTAAATTCTCCGAATCAAAGGCCAATCTGCTTTGAAAATATGCAGACTGTGTAAAAAGAGTGATCAAACAGAATCTGTTCGTCACCTGTTAACCACCTGCACGGCGATGGCTGAAATTCGACTTGCATATCTATGACCGGTGCTTGAAACGTAGCCTTTGTTGAAGAAGAGGAGTGGTGGCCTCGCCCGATCAGCGGGGAAAAAACATCTTGGACAATCACCATGGCCAAGATCCTACAAGCAGCATTAGAAGAATGTAATAAACTGTCAAGTGAGAGCACTGCTGTAACACTCAACCAATAAATGAAAGAGCTATATCTACAGGAACACAACAGATTGGCTTCGGAAATACTTCGACTACACCTCCAAAGCACCAGCCTTATAAAATCTATTTAATTAGATAAACACAAGAAAAAAAATAAAGAAGATTTCTTTACTTTACTTAAATCAATTTGTAATGCGACCAGTGATCCTGAAGCTTAAGGATGCAACAAAAAAAAAAAAAACAGGTAACAAGAACAAAACATAATAAAACAGAATAGACAGACCAATACAAAACTCAGAACCAGGACAATAGGTAGCAGAGTTATCACAGTCCTCAATATACCCCAATGCATTATCTAAACAATAGGATCTTTAAATATTGCAGGTGATATCAAGGCTCTCAAGTATGGAGGCAAAGCATTCCATGCCTTTGGCGCGGCTGAGAAAATAGTGCCTTTCCTGACCTAAATCGGCTTACAAGCTAGTATTTCAAGCTGATTGGTATTATTGGACCTAAGGGTCCTAACACAGGGTTTATGGAGCACTACTTCACCAATCAAGCACTTGTGGGTCATCAGTAATAAGCAGAAATATATCCTTGCTTCAATAGGCAGCCAATGCAGACTACGTCTAGCATCAGAGACATGATCTCTTCTTTTAAGGCCAGCGATCAGGGCTTTAAGTGGGCCGGGCCAGCTGCGGCTCATTGGTCTCCCCTGGCAGCCCCGGCCACTACATGACAAGGATTTATTCCTAAAGCCTGAAGCTCTCGCTCGTTTGGGAGAGCTTCAGGCCTCAGAAGAAAAAGCCTTTCATCCATAATGGTGGCGCCGCACCTGCAAGGCATCCCTTCATGCAAGAGATGCCGTGAACCGGCGCCACCATTATGGAGAGAAACGTGAGGCCGCTGGAAGCAGAGGCTTTGTTTTCTAAATCTTGAAGCTCCTGCGCAGTCGCAGGAGTTTCAGTCTTTAGGAAAAAGGCCTCAGCTCCCAGCGGCGTCACCCTTTCAGCCTTAATGGTGACACTGCCCCTCCCCAGCTGGCGAGGGGTAGTGCCACCATTAAGGCTGAATAGGCGAGGCGCTGTTCCCTGCCAGGCAAGCCTATAGAAAATAAATGCAGAGATCAGCACCCTCTCACTCATGAGGAGAGGGTGCTGATCTCTACAAAAGGCTGCCTGGCAGGGATGCCAGTAGCCCATTGAGCCAGGGCCCATCAAGGGGGCGTAGTTTAATGAGCCAGCAGGTGACCCCCTGCGGTTAGGCCATGCCCCCTTGATGAGCCCCGGCTTATTTAGCGGTACCACTTAAGGCACTGCCGGCGATAACCCTAACCACACTGTTTTGTATGATTTGCAGTTTTGTGCAATCTGATTTGACTGTGCCCACCAACAGGCTACTGCAATAATCAATTTCAGAACCCACGATGGCCGCAATTTACTCGCGAGATGTAAATGCGCCAACAACGTAATCTAATAAACCGTACACAAGACTAAATTGCTAACTTGGGCCTGAAAGTTCAGATTTTGGTCCAAATAGACCCCAAGCGTTTAAACTTTCTTTTGTGTTTGGATACTACAGCTTGCCACTAACAATTGCTTATAATCTGTGCTCAGACTTCGTATTTTGTTCTCATGCCAACCAACATTAGCTCCGTTTTTTCTTTGAGTCTAAGACCATTAGCCACCATCCATGTTTGAATAAATTTGTAAAGTTTATTAACGGTTCTTTGATCCTCAGCATGATTTGTAGATAGTGGGACTGCACATTGGGTGTCGTCAGCATAATTGGTAAACCAACATTATTCTCTTCTCAAAGATAAAAAAAAAGGGATCATAAAAATATGAAATAGTGAAGGAGATAACCAGGCGTGAAATAGTGAAGGCGTGCTGGTTGGTCCTTGCCTCATTGCTGCAAACTCTACACCATCGATTGCTCAAGAATGAACCAATCCAGAGCGCGGCCATGTCAGAAAAATGAGCTACTTCTTGTAATCTGGTGACTAACAATGTGTGCTCCCAAACAAATCAGAAAAGCCAGAGAAATATTTTTGTGTTCAGGAAAATAATTCAAACCTCCTTATTCTGATTCCCTACTCATACCACTGGATCGTAGTGCCTAATCACAATAACACTTATTGCTCATATAAACTGTCCCTGAATAACATCCTTTAGTTTGAATAAAGTTCCTCGGAATGCAAGAATAAGACCTGATTTCCATTAGCCAGGGCACACCTGTAGGTGCTGCACATGGCCTCGCCGCTGCCAGTGGCGTAACACAAAATGTGGGGGCCCCCCTGCGAGCCAAGCTGAGGGGGCCCCCCCATCCCGGCAACAAATCACAGTCGTGCCACACTCTGGGCAGCCCTACATTATCATGCTTGCACAATACGCATGAACGTGCTGCTGAAGGGGTATGCCGCACTGTACTAGGAGAAAGATATAAATATGTGTTTTAATTCAATATACAGCACACTTTCTGAGAATAATTGGCTAAAAAGCCAGAGTTTTTGCAATTGTTTTGTAGGGTAACACCAATCCAATATATGCAAGTCACCAACAGTGCACAGGAACATTAATGCTTTGCTATTAAAAATGCCATGCCACATTGAAAACATGTCCCACTGGCTGCACAATGTAGACCAGTGTAGACACATTATAATATTAGAGTAAAGCATTCCAGGCCACATTTAGACTTACCTGGACTGGTTGCACAAAAATGCCAGTCGAAGCAATAACACTCATCAAGAAGCGAGCACACATTGAAGCCCGCGTCTCTGCTGCCTCTAACAACACGGCGAAACTCTTTAAAATCTGCACGGAACTAGTCAATCCTATTGCGGTCTCCACCTCTCCTGTTCCCTCCCAGGCCCTCTGTATGGCTCTGGCCTCTCACTTCACAGCTAGAACTCAGGAAATCCTGTCCACTATCTCCTCTTCCTCTCTCGGCCCCCCTTTGGTCATCTCTACCTCTACTCCTCCTTTCTCCTCTTTCTCTCTGACAACACCTGACCAGGTTTCTGGACAAGACCGATCCATGAAAGTGTCATCCATACAGGTGCTCCCCTGCTCCTCCAGAACCATTAAGGGCCATATTGACACCCTTGCTGCACCTTGGCCAATTTCTGTAATCACTCTTTCACCACTGGAATGTTCCCCTCTCCCGTTAAGCACTCTCTTGTGCACTCACTCCTCAAGAAGCCGTCAGCTGATCCTACCTGTCTGGCAAACTATCGCCCAATTTCCATCACCCCTTTCCTGGACAAACTCTTGGAAAAAAGCTGGCCATCTCCCAGATTACTCTCCACATTGAATCTGTTGGTTGTCTCCATTACCATAAGTCTGGCTCCAGAGCTACCAAAGGCACGGAAAAATCTCTCCTGAACACCTGTGATGATATGCTCTCTAACCTCGATTCCAGCATTCCTTCTATCCTAATCCTCCTTGATCTTTTCTCTTTCAATACAGTCAACTACGCCATCCTGATCAATCGACTACGTGAGAACCTGGGTATCACAGATCAGGCCCTGGAGTGGCTGACCTCCTTCCTCTTGGGCTGCCCCTCCCAGGTCCTACTTGGTCCCTTGTTTCCCGCCACCCTCTCTCTCTTCCTGTGGCATTGCCCAGGGCTCTATCCTCTCACCCTGGTTTTTCAACCTCTACTTGGCCCCTTTGGCCCACCTGATCTCTACCTTCTCCTCTAACTTTCAGTGTTATGCAAATGGCACTCAGCTTTCCTTCAGGCTCCTCTCATCTCTTGCTCATCCCTGACTGTCCATCAGTGATTCAGGATTGGTGGACCTCCAACGATACCTACGTTAGTGCCATTAAGATGGAGATCCTTCTCATTGGGACCCTGCCCCTGCTTTCCCTCTCTCACTTGGTCGCCCACCTTCGGCCCTCTTCCTTCGCCTTCCTGCGAGGCAAAAAACTTTGTCATCTTCGACTCTACTCTCTCTTGCTCTCCTCATATCTCGGGATGTCGCCAAGAAGTCCCACTACCTTCCAGCTGGTCCTCCTCAAAGGGGCTCTTCGCTTTCTCACTTTCCCCCAGAAGCCAGCCTCTTTCTCAAGCTGCCTTCCTCTACTCTCCGCGCTCTGCAACTAATCCAGAACAGGACAGCGAGAATTGTCCTTGGCCACAAGCCCAGGGATCATATCTCTACAGCCCTGAAATCTCTCCACTGGCTCTCGGTGGTTGCAAGAATAAAGTTCAAGGCCCTTTGCTTTGTCCACAAGGCTTTCTGGGGTCGTGCCCACACTACATCCAACGCTCTCTTCAAAAATACCTTTTTTCTCGAGCCCTTCCTACCTCTATCTCTCTAAGGGCTAGATGCTACTTCAGGCAGAGAGTTGGGGGTAGATCTCTCTCCTCTGCAGATGCCTCCCTCTCAAATGGCCTCCCTGGCCCTCTTAAACTTTAGCGGACCACCTGATGTCTGGAAGCAGCTCAAAACTTCCCTCTTCTTCTCTGTTTCACTCTCTCCCTCCCCTGCTGACCTACCTGACCTACCTGTCTGCTGTACCGACTGGTTGCTTGGCTACCCTCAGAGCCCCACTGAGTCCAGGCTCTTTCTTGATCAGTCACCATTGTACTGCTGACGGTCTACCACGCACTTAGGGACCGTAACTGTAACCCTACAGTCCTTTGTTCTCCTTGCACTACCCAGAGCTGCACTGAACTGGCTGCACTTACTCAGAGCATTACAGCCCTGTTTTCCTCTCCCTTCTTCCTTGCACTCCCCCCTCACTTTCCCCTTGCATTTCTCATTCTCGCACTTGAATGACACAAGGCCTAGTAAGATCATTTGTCTTTTCCACCCTCTATCTTCACTCCATTGCTTGTCGCGACAAGAAACACTGGTGTACAGGCGCGTTATAATTGACTTCTATCATATTTTATCACAGATGCTCAAAAAATATACAATGCTGCAGTAAGAAATGGCTAGACTGGCAGCACCAAATGCCAATCTAGCCAGGTAATTACACTTAGAAGGACTGCTTTATCAGAAATGCACAGTTAAAAAAAAGTCATACCAATTTGAGGAATAACAAGACTGGCTGCACCAAGTCCACATATCATGCCTGCTTAGCCTGGACATGGACAACCATTATGATTTATCGCACAATCCCACCTCCCACACATCCCCTCTCGCACCCATGCCCTACCCCAACCTCCAGAATCAGCTCCTTGGCCCAGAATTACCTTCACATCCCTCTTCCTTGTCCCAGAGCTTACGTTTGAGGCTCCTTGCCTCATAGGTGAGTACTGGGATGAGGAAGAGTGGGATTAGGAGTAATAAAGATACCGGTAGCTAAGTCAGGCATTACCTCCATGTATCTCTACCTCATCCAGGCATAGTGCCTCATACACAAGTACTGCCTCATACACAATTACAGGTACAAGGAAGAATAGGGCTAGGAGTAATGATGATTACCAATAAGTAATTAAAGCATTAAACACAAGTAGGGGTTTAACAATATTCAGTTGACTGGGCTGCAACACTCGCCCCCAGATATTTTGGGCTATGTTGACTCAACCTGGCTGACCTTCAGAGCAGTTGCCGGACAGACTAGGACATAGATGTTAAACGGCACCTGGGTTTCGCTGTTAACAAGGGCCAAGCAGTTATTAACGTAAAGCATTTCACTGTTAGTACCTGCCTTCAAATGCCACATTTTTTAGGCAATTGAAATTGTGATGTGTGTTTAGCACTTTCATGCCAGCGAATTGATTGGAAGTGTAGAAAGGGAACAGGTGACAGTTCATTCTCACAACAGTTCATAAGTGGGTGCTTTCACACTTAAAGGAGAGAGTTAACTGGTTGTAACATCGAAGCTGCACTAGAATAGTCTCATTAAAATGCGTAAAGAAGTTAGATGCCCCCACACAAATAGGTTTGCCTCCCCCACCACCCGTGAAGTTAGCGCCTCCCCAAACATTTGAAGGATCAGCCCCCAAAATGAAGGTTTTGTTGCACCCCTGAACACAAGCACAAACACCATTCACCATATACACGCATGCACACCAGCCACCCATACATTTAAGTGTGTGTGTACACACACACACACACGCACACACGCACGCACACACACACACACACACACACACACACACACACGCACACACACACGCACCCGTGAGCAGAACATGTCAGATGCACCGGCACCATTCTAAATGGTGGCGGTGCATCCAATCACCCCATTCCCATTGAACCCTATGGGAATGGGGAGCATTTTTTTCCGGCGCCCGCAAATGGGCAATTACCATGTCCGGCAGGGCCGTAATGACCCGGTAATTGCCCATTCACAGGTGCCGGAAAAAAAGCACAAGTTTGGCGGCAGCCTGCCGGTTTTTCCGGCAAGGCTACCGCCAAACTTGTAATTAGGCTCATTGTTTCTTTTTGAAGTCACTCTGACTTCATAAAGCCATTATTTCTGTTAAAGAAATAATTCCTTTATAAAGGGAAAGTTATTTCAAAAAGAAATAAAAAAGATTTAAAAAAAATAAATTCAATTTTTTCCCCAAGTGGGGCCCCCTCCCAGGACATGTGCTAGCGCCACCCCCCCGCCCCCCACGTAAGGGATGTACTTACCTTTCAGATGTGTGGGCAGCTCGGGAAATGCCGCGTTCTTGTAGGCGTGCATGATTCATGCCCTGTAAACTGAATATAATCTGCAGTTATGCCTTTCCTCTTGGCCCTGTTGTGTGGCCACCAGGTGAGGCAGGAGTAGAGTGCGGGGGACCACGTTCATTGTGGTTAGGCCTTTCGAGGGACTGACGCCTTGTGGTTTCCGAGCTAGCTTCTTTACAGCCTTCTGCTTCCCGTAAAAAGGAGGGAGGGCAGAGGCTGCATCTTTAATAGTGGTCGCCACCGGCCCCGGCTGGATCCGTGCTGAGAGCCCGTGCAGGATGCACGTGCACTGTCCATACACCACTGTATGATTCATGGACCCAGCCTCCAGCTGTAAAGCATTGACCCCATCAGACACACAAAGTTTTTACAACCCCGGACAGCCGGGCATTCTCCGAGTGCTTGATATCTGCCCCATTCCTCGGAAATGTTAGAGGTATAACCGTGTAGCTCACTTGGTGGTGGATGCTAAGCTTATTGCCTCGTTATTATCGCGGTAAAACCAGGCAATTCTCGGCGTGATGAATAGTTTCGTTACATAAATATAAAATAACATTACGGCACACACGTGAAACCGGCTCTATCCTACACCACTTAGGCTAAAAATGAAACACGGCGTATGCCACGGTGCAGTGAGATGAAAATAAAATACAGCCTACACCAGGACGGTCAATATCATCAGATCTAGCCAATATATGGAGCCTATCTTTGCCTTTCTGGCCGGTCAAACCCCCTGGCAAAATGCATGTACAACATGTCATCAAGACTTTCGAGCGATACGTGCCTTGGCTTGCCTGCTAGCTGAACCCGGGGATGACGGAATGACTCGTCCCGCCCCGGATAAACACCTTGACGCCTCCTGGTTGTCTAACTGCCACACCACACCCCTGTCTCGATCAATACCTCCAGGGCAGGGAAACAGAAAAAGGTCCCAGGAGCAATTCACCTTATCGCCCAGAGGGCACAATCAGTGTATAAAAATAATGTTTATAGTCCCCTGTCAGAACTGGAATAAAAGGAAACCAGGAAAAAAAAGGCTTCGCACACACAGGCCGCTTATCTCAACAAGCAGAGTTCAGCAGCAGCTCCTTGTCTTTTGGACCGTGGGGCTCCCATTCAGTAGCCTTGCTTGTCAACTAGAATTTATCAATGCAACGCAGATCGGCTGTAATGTGCCATAGAAGTAGTGCATAAACAAACTTCACGGTGATAAATGCCGGGGCCTGGAGAGCCATAAAGTTATTAGCTTTCACCCTGCTGAGCTACTGCTTTGTGTGCAGCCAGAGTCTGGGTTTCTGTTAATCCCTGATAAACAAGGGCATGTTCAGCCCGGGGCCCCCACCCTCCAGACCTATATCAAAAGGTGCCAAAATAAAAGTAGAGGCCAGGAGAGAGGATGTTCCCTGGGTTTGCTTCTTTTCTCACTGCAAGTAGAACGATCTTGGTTTCTGGGTTGGTGTGGCATACTTGGGAGAATAGAGACCCTCTCCCTTATTTCGCCTAGAAGCCCGTCTGCTTTGTGGCTTGAGTGACTAACACACGGTATGGCCAGGTGCCTTATTCTTCAGACAGTAGCATCTCAAGGGATAGTATAAAATGTGATCAGCTGAGAACTGCACATGCACATCCAGCTGATGGATTTACATAGGTCATGAATCCACCAGGTTTGGTTCAGCTAGGTTTCTCGTTTAAATCATACTAAAGGGACCCACAGGGAAGGTGCTTTCCCTTGCTTTCTGGTTCTCGTAGGCCAGAATTTAAAAACGGAAAAGGAAAACTACAAGTTCTAGATAGAAAAGCATAGGACTGTGGGCCTCATCACGAGTTTGGCGGTAACCCTTATATCCGGCGGTAGCGCTGTTACCGCCGGATTTAAGGGTCCGCCAAATCATGGCCATGGCGGATTTCTCCCCAGCTCTGAGCTGGAGGGAAATCCGCCGAAAATTCGCGCTCATACCGCCGGCGGTAAATCTGCCCGCGGTATGAGCCGAAATTTCCACATTGAGCCCAATGGGGAATGGGGCATTCCCAAATGGGCTCAATGGGGAATGGGGATTTCCAAATCCGCCAAACCCGTGATCCGGTGCTAATAGCGCCGGTGGGTTTGGCGGTATGGCAGATAGCGCCAGATAGCGCCAGCGCTATTAGCGCCGGTGTTACCACCCAACTCGTGATGAGGCCCTGTGTCAGGTAAGTGCAACTCAGGTTATTTTTGCCTTGGCCTGGCAGATGGCCCGCATGCTTCTAGGTCAGGGAGTGGAACACGGTGTACCACCCTCCTCCCGACTCGGGCTAGATTTGCTAAGGCTTCCTGCAACAGAACAGTGTTAACAGGGCAACAGGAGTCGGCTAGATTCTTTCTTGCACAGTCGATATGAAACATGTATTGGATCATATGACACTAGGACAAAGACTGTCTGCTTCCCACAAGTTTACCTGATTTAGTGCCCCGTTCCCAAACAGGGGTATATTGAACCTCTTTTAGACCATGCACATATACAGTAGGTAAGTACACCTACTGTATATGTGCATATATATTCATAAGGCTATTCTATATTTGATACATATTAATACATCACAGTTCAGGGTAACCTCCACAATAAATAGTGTTCGCATCTCATTCTGCTTTGTCAGTTCCAGGTAGTGCCATCACAGTAAAACTCTCCTCTGAGCTGTACGCACTTGAGTCCTACACTCATGCTTACTAATAACTTCTCACTTTTGAGAAACACACTTCCCTACTTTAACAACCGTATCCCCTCCCACTCATCCCAATTGTTTTTGATCTATGTTTTTGGTCATTCTGTTGTCTAGTTTCTCTTTCCTATCACCTCCTCCCCAAACCTCCCCTCTGTTCCACAGAATAAGGTCTGGCGACACCCCAGCAGGGTCACCATTTGTCACCTTTCAGACAAGGCCAGGTGCCATAAAATCACTATGGGTGCAGTATAAATATTGGGTAGTATAACATAAAATTCACTTTCAAGTTGTTAAACGATACTACTGACCCATTTGTGTCCATAACCTGCCATACGGCCACAAAGGGGGGTCATTAGGTTGGATTAAGTGACCTGTAGACCATACAAAGTCCCCCATACCTGGAGCCCATTCTGTCTCACTCAGTCCCGACTGCCAGTCAATCTGTGCCCTCAATCGGTGAGCTACTTATAACGCCTAAAACAGAGCATAACAGCCCCAGCTACCAAACCTTGGTGATACCGATACTGAGCATTTTTCAAGTAGGAAGAAACACATTTTTCCAAGATCTAAAGCACACCATTGAACCTAAGTTGCTTTAGACAACCACTATTTTCCCAAGTTGTGGAAGGAACTCGACGGGGGGCACCCTTTCTGTCCAGAATATCTGCCAGTTCATGAGCGTGACCTCAGAGCACTTTTTTTGTCCAGCATATCTGCTGGTTCATGAGCGTGACCTCACACTACTACCTTGCATCTCCTGCGTGATCGCTTGATTATCATTAGTGGCAACCATAAACCCGATCACCAAATTCGTATAGGACTCTGCTACCACAAGGCAGTCTTCATCCACGCTCCTCTCCCACAAGCCACACCACCAACACTCTGAACAGAGCAATTGGTCTTCTGGCCGGTATACCCCACTGTGTGCCAGCTGTCATCCACAACTGGTATAGGGCTACCCACTGCTATGACCATATGACCGGGATTTCACCACGTACATTGCAACGACTTTGCAGCACCTCGAGTGCGCCAACACTGTGAGTCTAGGTATCCTTGAATTTTACCAGGCTACCGCCTCTACCATGGCAGCCCAGGAACACATGGCTCCGGCCCAACCTGCAGCCTACTCTACAAAGTGCAAAGGCACCACTCATACTTCTTCAGCCCCTCACCTGATTGACCGGGACCCCTCCCATCGCACAAGGACCCCGATACCAAGGACCAATCCCTCACTTAAAGCTCTCGCCACTGCATCTTCCTGGGTGTGTGGCTCCCTGCTCATGGAACTCTTTACCCAGACTGCTTCTGCTATTGCAATCTCCTAGGGCTGCGCTCAGGGCCTGACTGCACCAGTATAGCGTTTTTCTCCAATCGACCCAACAACTATTCCAGCCAGACCATTCATATTTGCATATCGGGTAGGTGTGCACTATGTCCCCTTATTTGGATTATAACAAAGCAAACCGGGGGCCCTTATCATCGACCCACCATCATGGGACAAATAAACATAAGCACTTTATACCAATAACTAGCAACAGCTATTAAATCAATTGAAGGCTAGGTCAGTTGGGAAGGACACATGGTATCTTTTGGAATGGGTCGGCCATACTCAAGGTATCTTATGATTGTGGTTGATGGGCAGGAATAGATCTAGGTATGGCTAGCTTAGGGTTTGTAGGACACAAGGAATGTATTTGGATAGGGATGGGGCATACCACTGGCATGCATGAAGTGGGGTAGCCAGAGTGCAGTTATGTATGGACTGGGTTGGGAAGGACACATGGTATCTTTTGGAATGGGGTGGCCAGGCTCAATGTATCTTATGATTGTGGTGGATGGGCAGGAATGGATCTAGGTATGGCTAGCTTAGAGTGCAAAGGACACAAGGAATGCATTTGCATAGGGATGGGGCATACCACTGGCATGTATGAAGTGGGGTAGCCAGAGTGCAGTTATGTATGGACTGGGTTGGGAAGGACACAAGGTATCTTTTGGAATGGGGTGGCCGAACTCAAGGTATCTTATGATTGTGGTTGATGGGCAGGAATGGATCTAGGTATTGTTAGCTTAGGGTTTGTAGGACACAAGGAATGTATTTGGATAGGGATGGGGCATACCACTGGCATGCATGAAGTGGGGTAGCCAGAGTGCAGTTATGTATGGACTGGGTTGGGAAGGACACATGGTATCTTTTGGAATGGGGTGGCCAGGCTCAAGGTATCTTATGATTGTGGTTGATGGGCAGGAATGGATCTAGGTATGGCTAGCTTAGAGTGCAAAGGACACAAGGAATGCATTTGCATAGGGATGAGGCATACCACTGGCATGTATGAAGTGGGGTAGCCAGAGTGCAGTTATGTATGGACTGGGTTGGGAAGGACACAAGGTATCTTTTGGAATGGGTCGGACGGACTCAAGGTATCTTATTACTGTGGTTGATGGGCAGGAATGGATCTAGGTATGGCTATCTTAGGGTTGGGGTTCGTAGGACACAAGGAATGTATTTGGATAGGGATGGGGCATACAACTGGCATGTATGAAGTGGGGTAGCCAGAGTGCAGTTATGTATGGACTGGTTTGGGAAGGACACAAAGTATCTTTTGGAATGGGGTGGCAGGACCCAGTGTATCTTATGACTGTGGTGGATGGGCAGGAATGGATCTAGGTATGGCTAGCTTAGGGTTAGGGTTCGTAGGACACAAGGAATGTATTTGGATAGGGATGGGGCATACCATTAGCATGTATGAAGTGGGGAAGCCAGAGTGCAGTTATGTGTGGACTGGGTTGGGAAGGACACAAGGTATCTTTTGGAATGGGGTGGCAGGAGCCAGTGTATCTTATGATTGTGGTGGATGGGCAGGAAGGGATCCAGGTATGGCTGGCTTAGGGTGGGAAGAGCATCAGGTATTTAATGGATTGGGTGGCCAGGTTGCTGGTACGTTTGCATTGGAATGGGCATGAGGATACCAAGTCATGTTTGATTTGTGTGGGAAGCACTCCAGATATCTTTTGGATTGGGATGGCGGGTGTCGAGGTATTGTATGATCATGCTGGGTGGGTAGTATCCATTGGCTGGCTTACAGTGCGCAGGAAACAAGGTATTGTTTGAAGTGGGAAGGGGTATGATGCTGCTATATGTTAATTGGAATGATAAGGACCCCAATATTCTTTAGATTGGAGAGGGGAGTGGGAGAACGGGTATCTTCTCAATAGGGGTGGATAAAACATCAGGTATGTTTGAGAATGTGGTATGTGTATAAATCACCAAGCCTCTTTTGGATTAGGCTGAACGCAGCAGGATTGCTTCCTTCGCTGGGGTTTTCTCCCTGGACGTTTTTTTCTTCCTTTTTTCTGCTGAGGTCTTAAAAGGAGGGAGAAAAATCAACAGGCAAATGATCTTGTTTATGGCGACTAAACAAGCTGCCTATGCAGTATCCGTTAGCGACTAATGAATTTATGACTTTCTTTGGAATTTGACAAGAGCTGTAAAAAAGTAATTAACATTTATCAGTGTGTTTTCACACTCCTTCGCCCCCTTCTAGGAACACTGCTGGGCAGTGATCAAGTCATTTTTAATAATCTCGTAGAGAGATTCTGCAGTTGCAGTAGGATCCGGAGTGGCCTGGATACGTGTGATCCCACCTGCCCTTCGAACTGTTTTTTACAACTGCTTCAGTTGGCATTTGTTTTCAAACTTTTCTGGCCAATCAGAGCCACATTGTTTCATCTCAGCCTTTTGATGGCCAAGGTGCATTTGATAAACGTCTTTATGTGGGCCGTTGAATCTGAAAGGGAGGGGCCAATGGCTACGTCAGTCACACGTTAGCCAACATCCTCACCTCTTAGAAAGGTCTATTGTGGAGTATGCAGCATATGCGATATTAATGAATAAACTAAATCGAGCTTCAGAGGTGACTTTAAATACAGAGCTGGAGGCTAAGTGGGGTCTAAAGCAGATAAAACGCGGACCATCAAGTCCTTGTCTGTCATCATTATCTATGTATGTGGAAATGGTAGCAGGGCCCCTGCCATGGAACCTAGCATTCTGTCTGGATGTTGGGGTGAGGTGTAACATGGGGGGCGTGTAGGTGGGGAGGGGTTACTGCCAGAAATTAGTTGGTCATACTTCTACTTCTGTATGCATTTTTACTTTTAGAGTGCTTTGGCGTAAATAAATCGCCATTCATACCCAACCACCGTCTGAGATCAGGTAGGTAAGGTTACAAGCGAGAAAAAAAATAAGCTGTAACACATGTATTCAGGAAATAGCCTTATTCAATTGGCTATGCCTTTGGCTTTTAATCGTTATTTTTCACTAGCAATTGTAAAACATAAAGGTCACACAAACCAATATCTGTTATTTTAGTTTGTCTTTTATGAATAAAGGACAACATATTCAGACAAACAGGAGAACACAACCCAACAATTGAATACTCAGTCTTGGGAGGATAGCTCAGGGGCAACGTGCTCGCCTTGGAAGCAAGACGAAAAGGAGCAACACAGGTTCGATCCCCGGGTCCGCGCTTAGAAACCTCTGGGTATTAAGTGTGTTATAAATAGTATATCATATCATATCATCGCACAAAAGGGCAGTGTAAAACATTGTTTGACATGATTGCGACCAAAAACAAATGCATATTATACTCAGTTATGTCACAAAGAACGGAATTCTTTCAATGTGTCCTTAAAGTCGCTCTAAACAGGGTCTGGCTGCAGTCAATGGCGACCAATCCAAGGTCTACACCAGGGTTTGGATTCCCTAGGCGAATTGTGGACTAGCTAGAGAAGAGCATGGTCCTTGGGCGTTTCGGCTTCGGTTTGTGGCGCCTTCTTCCGAGACGCAGATTGTGTCTCCCTGTAAGTGAGAGCACACATTTGACAGGGTATTGGGGTGAGACAGACATAATCTCTTGTGTGCAAAAGTTACAAAACACACAATGAGTGTCATGAAAAAAAATCAATCCAGCCAAGGTGAGACCATTACAGAGACCGGCCCGCGCCTCCTGCACAATGCCAAGCACCACCTACATATTTCATTAACATGAGTAGGAATGGGTAGCTGCCTTCACTTCACAAGCCAGACTACTGCATTGGGAATGTATACCCATTTGTTTCATCATGTCAGCCATAACGGTGACTTACAAGTTGAACCCCTCATTTTGGGCCTTTAATGAAACTTTTTTTTTTTTAATTGGTCACAAATATTGGCACAAAGGAGATCGCTTTACTTGGTTTGCAAAGACTGGAGGGGCAGTCCTCTCTGGATCATGGACATTTCTGTTTGTTTTAACCGGGCCTATGAACTGCTAGCCACTGCTATGTAAAACATGACTGTTAGGTAGGCCTCCAGAACAGTCCTGAGTAAATGGGATATTCTGTCACAAGCTGCCTCGATACTTCGGAGCAGCACATCACACTAAGTGGAGGCCGAGAACAGATTAAGCTTGGTACCAATGCCCCCTCCACCCCCCTCCTGGGAAAGGTAGGCAGTGAGTAAGCCTGAAACCAATGTGTATAGTTCCCCAAAAGGTAGAGAACACAATATGAGAACCAAGTTTGAAGCGCATACTCCCACCTCATTGGAATGCCAAGGTTTGTGTACGCCTGGAATCAAGGTACCCCTTTGACTAAAAAGTCACTGTGTAGACTGTGTAAGCTTGGTACCAAGATTTCCCTCACCCCCTGTGAAAGTTAGAGGGCGAGTAAGACTGAAACAAGTGATTCTCTCGCACTTAAAGGCAGAGACTTCAACTAAGAGAACTAAGTGTGAAACCAAGACTCCTATCATGTGGATCGTGGCGGGCTAAGTAATTCTGGCACAAAGGCACCCCTCTAATTAAAAAGCCACTGAGCAAGACCGAGTAAGCTTGGAACCTGGGCTCTCCTTTAATCGAAAGGCCAAAGTCAGAATTAGTCTAGGACCTAGGCCTTTGTCCCCTCACCAGAAGGCAACATATTCAACAAACAAACATGGACCCCAGACTCTCTTCTCGTTGAAGGACAGTGGCATGATTTAGCCTGAAACCGGGAATCACATTCATCTGAAAGGCAGAAGCCAATCCCAACTCACTGGAAGGAAGGTTATGGAATTAACATGGAACCATGGCTCCTTTTCCACTGTAAGGCCAAGGATTGAATAAACCTAGAAGATAGGTTCCCCTCTTTGAAGTCTCCCACTTAATTAAGGAGCAGAGCAAGCCTGGAACCTAGGATCTTTTCTTGCAATGTCAGCCTGAACCCCTCGCCTCCACCACCAGTGCCTCCAGGAGGAAGGGGCAAAGGAGTGGATGCTAAACCAATGAAGATATTCAATCCTTCACTGCGAGCCTTGTTCGAGGCACTGGATTCTCTGCATTACTCCAACAGAAGAAATATTTCAGGATGGATATGCCTTGCCGTTGAACATTCAGAAACCTCTCTAAGCTGGACCACTGCCTCCTTCGTCTATCTCAGGTACTTCTCCCCAATCTGCTCAAGCTTCCCCTCACTTGACTCCCTGCTCAATCCTTCTGATGCATGTATTGCTCAGCACAGTTTGTTTTGCCAGGAATGCCGTTGTAGGGGTATTTGAGAGCCTGTCTCTGGCATGCGTTTCGAGCATGTATCTGTGTATAGGACCATGATATAAAGGATGCGTGGTGCTTTGTCAAATCCTCCTCCTGGCATGCTGTTAAAACATCTCGATAAAACCAAACTTGTTTCTTTACATTCAGGACTGTCTCGTGTTTTGTCAGAGGATTCAACGGAAGTGTAAATTAAAAGCATTGAAAATCTGCCCCTACTTGACAATTTTTCTCCACAGCTGCACCATTAAGACTCACACAGGTCTGTGAAGAAGACACAGGTATCGGCTACTAAAAAGACAAGTATTAACAAAAATGACATGTTAGATATGGGAATTATAGTTTTGTGTTAGCAATGTTTTGCCCCCAAAAGATTCTTTGTGTACTGTTTTGCAATATCGACAAATAACACTGTAACCTCATACAGACAGATCTCGCTCTTTTATTTAAAAAAACAAACAATAAAGAGTGGTTTGACCACACAGGGAAGCATGACAAAGTTCAGTCACTAGTGAAGATAAAGGATGTCTGACAAAAAGTTCAATCATCTTAGTGAAAGGTAAATGTTAGAAAAACAGAAAGAGAAGCGGAGAAGTCAAAGAGTACCACGAACATAGGATCTTCTGAAGTAACACAATAATCAAATGACTACAATGTCACAAACCTAGATAAAGGACATCACAGAGATGGACAATCACCACAGGACTTGCCCATGCTAGAAATAGCTGAAAGAACTCCTGCGGTACCAAAGAGAGGCACAGAACACTAGAATATCACATATACCTTTGGAGTGAAGCCTAGAAGAAAGGAAGGTTCCACATTTTGGTCTCTTTTGCAGCTACAATGTTTTTTTCTAACCATGTACCGTAATTTTGGCAGTACAGCGGACTCTACCAACATATGAACACAATCTGTCTAAAGGACTTCTGTACAATAAACCTCTCAATAAACAGGAAAGGATAGCTCAGGGGCAACATGCTTGCCTTGGAAGCAAAACGACACAGAGCAACACAGGTTTGATCCCCGTGTCAGCACATAGAAACCTCTGGGTATTAAGCGCATTATAAATAACCAATCATATCATATTATTAAAGGCATACATTTGGATGTACCTGGTGGTAGACCCCTTCTTACCCATATTGAACATGCATGTGTTTTTTATCATCTTAAAATTAGTTCGGTGAGATTGTGCTAGTAAATTATACTTTCGCTGGGGGTTACGTTTTTACTGTTGAGTAGCAGTGCCCATTAACTACAACTTTGTCACGGATTAAGACTATGAAAGTAATTTCTATGCTTGATGAATCACTTGGAAGATGTGTGAATGGAATTTCACACGTGGGTTCAGACCAGGGAAGGACATCTAGGTATTAATTAGTATAAGTACGTTGCCATTGCTCGGAATGGGAGCTGTCCAGGAGTACGTATAAGAGAGCCAATGGATAATGACATTGGGTGGTGACCCTCATAAGTAATGACGTACAAGGAGTGCCATGAGCGGTCTGCACCTGCATGCCCAAGTTTGCCTATGTATTAGGAATCATTCGGTGTTAAATGGGAATGCACATGAAAAGTGGTCACACACTCGCCAGTGCTGGTCTATCGGTCAGATTTTCTTTTGGTTTCAGTCTTTCCTATCGGGTTGTGCTCAATCTCTTTCTTTTCCTCCTTTGTGCTCTGAGCCAGTGCCTCTGTCCTGCGGAATACCTCAAGGCTCTGCTTTGTCCCCCGTCTTATTTAATATCTATATCCAGCCTTTGGTTGTACTCATCCACTCAGATGGCCTCGGCTGCTACTCTTATGCTGATGACACCCAAATCATTGTGAGGTTGGATACAGTTCAACCTGGCACTGTGTCACAGCTACAGGGTTGCCTGGAGGTCGTTGGGGGTAGGGGTGTGGATGGCCACCAACTGGCTGAATTTGAATGGGGACAAGACAGAGATACTGGTTACAAGTATTTCTCCCTCTTCTTTTTCTCTTCTTGTTCCCTCTCTATGGACACCAAACCACTAGCCGACAGCTCTCGGTCTACTTCCTACACCAGTGGTTAAGATCCTTGGAGTTAAGTTGTCAGCTTCGCTTTCAATGGAGGCCCAGGTGGCGTTGGTTTGCCAAATTGGACATCTTAAGCTTAGGACACTTTGTAGAGTTCTTCCTTTTATCCCATCTAAGTTCCATGCCCCGGTTGTTGCCTCTTTGGTCATGAGTGGGACTGATTATTGTAACGCTTTATTACTTGCTCAACCACACTACTTCACTTGTCCACTTCAGCTCTTACAGAATACTGCTGCAGGAACAGTGGTCCGCCCTCCTTTTGCAGCACATATCTTCCACATCTTGCGTCAGCTTCATTGGCTTCCTGTTGGTGAATGGATCCATTTTAAATATTTGTGCCTGGTGCATCAGGCATTTTACAGAACCGCAGCTGAATAGCTCCAAAGTAAAATTCGCCCGTACACACCGGGTCGTCGTCTTCACAGACTCTGCATCTCTGTGCCTCCTATTCGAAGGTCCTGGATTGGTGGCCGGGCCTTCTCTGTTGCAGCTGCGAGGCTTTGGAATGCTCTGCCCATAGCCCTTTAGGCTACTCAAGATCATCTTTCCACCAACCTTTCTTTAAAAACATTTCTGTTTTAGCTGCCGCTACTTTTTGCACACCTATTGGTCGTTTCTGTAGGTTTAGCGCCAAGATGCCCTTGGTGTACGCGCGCTCAAAACATACTAATAACATAATATGACATGACCTCAGCATCTCTCATGGGGACTGGGTAGAGCCCAGCCAGACTGGAGTGGAGGCCATGGCAATGATTTTTGGAACTAATGCCTGATTTTAAGACACTGATTTAACTGAAGGCTCGCCTTCTGCATGCAACCTAATCCCACTGTGCTCTCTTGGTGGTCTGTCTTGGAGGTGAGGCCAGGGATGCGGACGATTTGAGCCAGCATGCAGGCACACAAGATTGTATTGTACCGTACTACAGAAAGCTGATACATATCGTAAAAGTAGACTCTATAGGGAGATGATATTGTACATGTGTATAGTTACGCCAAAACAGATATCTCTTGGTTGGGGGCGGGGCTAAAAGATCCTCTAAGGTGCTTTTGTTTTTTATTGCCTATTAACATCGACTGTCTTGTGCCCTCATAGCTTCAACCCTCTAATGTTGTCTGTCCCAGGGCTAGTATGGCTAAAGAACTTAGGGAGGTAGCACACTCCTGTTAATGTCTTATATTCCATATTTCCCCAAGGAACCCAAGATACCTTATTAGCTGGTCTAAGGGAGATGGTGGTACATCGTGGTTCCTCATCTTCCGCACTGCATGTGGGCCAGAGGAAAAACAGCGGGCTATATTAGGGTTGTTGCCTTCAGGCTTGTAACCAGTTGCCCTATTTTTGTCTGGACATTAGGAGGGTAGGATTTCAGGTATTCACTGTAGTCTTTTGAGCAAGAGAATATGAGGAAGCTCATAATCTATTCTCAACATCTTGAACTTTGAAGTACCTTTGAGTTCATGTGATGACCTCATTCTGTGGGAGGGTACCTGAGTATAAGTGGGCATATCAGTGTAAGGGGGTGCATGCATGGCTGGGTGTGTGGTGTGCACGTGACTGAGTGGAATTACAATATGTGTATATATTTCGATTCGAGGTCTGTTAACCGGAAGTGTGGGAGCCAGCAGGGTGTCCGGTGGTATCGCACTGGCTCTTCAAAGGGTCTTTGGATTAATACACCTGTACCATGATATTCTGCAACAACTATCCCCCTTCCTGTATTGCTTTGTAGGAGTTTGCCACAGAATGGAGCCACAAGGTGAGGCTGATGGTAAGCACATATTCCCAAAGAAAGCAACAGTCTTCACAAGCTAAAGATTGTGTCAATTTTTATATATACTTGCTGGGCAAAGTTGGACCTCTTTCAAAGGTGCTAACTTATCACAGAAATACGATACCCTGCTTTGAGCTCCTTGGTCTGAGAGCAGTATTCTTTGAGGTTAGTGAAGTTCAATGTGCTGCTCATGTTATGCAACCTCAATGACCAAAGGCGGGAAATCACCCATTGCATTTTGAATTGGAAAACATCTCCATTTTAATTAATGCACCACACAGTTGCCTCATACAGGTTTTCCAATGTATGGGTAATAGGGCTCTCGAACATCATTTTGTTAAGTACACACTGTAAGGATGCAGAAGGCGATAAACGAGACGCAGGTGGTATGTTTGTTTTGGGTTATACACTTTTATGTGTCTTAAAGAAAGGAAAAGGGGCTATTTTCTACCCAACCGTCCATGTCCACACGTTGAACCCAGGACCTGTGTGCTCTCCCCGCGATATTCACCATTTTTAGACCAACATAATATTTAACTTGTCTAAAATTGGCGTATTTCTATAATAGTAATGAAGCATTGGAGCAATCATTACGGTGGAGTGGGTCTAATTAGCATGGTGGTATGGCCCCACCATGCCAATACAGCCTTGTCATCCAACCATACTTTTTGCAACTGGCAGGAATGTCTGCCTCTTATTGTTGAGTTTCATTAATTGAGAGTACGGATCACCATGCAGTAGCCCTATTTACTGACAGGGAGCCATGCATAACAAGTGACAAGCATGATATGAGAAAATGCACACTACATACAACGTGAACGTCATTTATTAACAAATTAAACTTCCCACTGGGAAGCAATTCCTGAATGTGTGACTTTGAAAGGACAGGAGAGCGTGAGTTTCAAATTTCCCAGACTCTGCAGTGTGATTTCCGAAGCACGCACTGTTGGAAAGGACAGGAGCCGCACATATGTAGACTGGTACACTGTGACTGCTCATAAGTGAGTTAATAATTCAGGAGCTTGGGTTGTGTGAAGTGTCGCAAGGCTATGGTAACTCACGAGGGCTGCTCCAGTGAGAGGCTGGGCCGGCGCCCCCTCCAGAGCCCAGGGAAGCCACACTGTCTCCATCAATGCCCAGAATCAATGGAACACACAAGTAGGGACTTGTCCAAAGCCCTGTGTCTGCTCTGACTGCACAAAGTGCTTCACACCTCCAGGAAACTGAGTCCCTCATCATTAGAGCGTATGCGCTTCCCCTCATCCGCCTGAAACCCACTGTTGATATGGGGTGAGGAATCCTCCACTGCCTTTAATGCTGCCTAGCTCTACCAAGCCATGCAGTGTCATGCACGGTCCACGCGATACCCCTGTTCTTCTAACCGTGTCTGTGCTGCGTAAGCACAATACATCAAGCAGCTTCTTTGCCTTAGGGATGTTACTTCTCCAGACACGGTTCCATGATTAGCATTCCTCCTCCTGGCACAACGTCATTATTGCCATATCTTCTCCTTGCACCACATTAGTATTGGCATCATTTCTCCAGATCCAACATCAGTATCGGCACCGCCTCCCCTGTGGCATTCCACTGCATGGTGCAACATCCATATTGGTATGCTACCCCCTCCCACCATCCCCTCAAAATCAGTAGCCAGCAATGTTCCTCTTGGCAAAGTATCTATTAGTACTGGAATGTCCACGTCTGCGATGAGATCCGTTCTTGACATTCCTCAACGTGCCACAGAATCTATTTTGCTAATGAACTTGCTTCTGAGGATTTTGTGGCATTTCTGAATGAATTTTGCAGTCCTAGTTGGTTTTAAAAACATTTCAGGATGATCTTTGGGACGTGTAGCACCTATTAAGAGAGCCATATGTGGTTATATGGGTATTTAATGGTCCATATAAGGGAATTCAAAATCCATCTGATGAGTTTTGTAGGCGCAGTTCTAAGGGAATTGTATTTCACTTTAACTAAATAATGACAGAACGACATTCCTTTAACAACGTTCTGTTATTCTCTTTGTTTTAAAACAATATCAGTGATCGAGAGCACCTAAGGCATGCTAAATAATTCTCTCTGGACCCTATTATTTTAACCAACGACCTGGGAAAGAGGTGGCCTAAGAAGGCACAGGTGCCATGGAATGGAAATAGTGTGCCTCTTACCCATCCCTATCACACAGCAGCACCAATTTGTGTTCTCTCCAGGCTAATCCTCCTCCACGGGCTCACTGAAAATCCAGTGTCCCCACAGGTCTATAAGGAAATGAAGTCAGTTGATTGGAGGGTAAAAATCCCAAGGAGGGCAGGATTCTGTGGCGAGGAATCCACGTACAGGTTCTGAAGGAAAACGACGCCTACCTTCGATAACTGATGTGAAGCCTGTTCATGTTTACTTTCGTGGAACTGCTCAGTTCTGTTTCCAAATCATCTCCTGTATTTCTTCTTTCACTGTATACAAAAAATATGATATATGCTGAAGTGATTGGGGGTCATTATGGGTTTGCATGTATCCCGTCTGAAATTCCGGTGGGATACCGGCAAACGGAATTAGCATTCCCATTGCCTGATAGCCTGGTATTTTCGGGATATTACAGGTCGTTGGAAGGCCAGTAATTCCCCATTCTATGAAGTCCCATATGACGCTTTGAAACAGTATTCATTTCCTGATAAGGGCCTAACCAGTGAACAATAAATAAATAAATAATTCAACTTCCGGGGCACTAGTGGTATAGGGATAAATATCGGTTTCTAAACCATCAATCAGCCCCACACCGCTAGTACACCAGAAGGGATCCGAACAGATTGGAAACACAAGCAAATTATAAACCTCCTTATCCAATTTTGGTAACATGGGTGGAATAGCAGGCTTATCTCTGCAAGGTTGTGGATCGTTGGTTAGTTGCACCACAGCAAAGATACAATTATTACCCAATGATAAAAGGGACTGTCCAGTCAAGGTTGAATACAAATATCTACTTTATTATTATCACGACAGTTCGAACACACTACAAAACACAACCCACACTTTAAAGGAATTCAGAGGACAGTTTTAAAGAAGGAAAAGGGATGCACTCTGGATACTGACAGGAGGGTAGTCGGTAAAGGAATTCATCACAATAGTTCAAGGATACTTGGTTTCAGCACAAAGGGAGCAATGGGTCATAAAATGTCACAAGTGGCCTTCGCAGAAGACCCAGGGGGTCAGAACTACAATGTACCTTGTGCTTGTAGAGGTTCTTGGTGCTCTACAGCGTTGAGTCGGTTTCAGGGCACTTTGCAGCTTCTGCGACAGAGTTCAAGACAGGTAGCAGCTGCTGGTATGAGGCGGCAGGCAGTTTGGCAAGCGAGGTCAGATGAACGGCTGCAAGCTGGCCTACACAGTGACTCAGGGTCAGGAATTGTTGTCTAAGTTCTGGACGGTAGGTCTGAAGCACTGGTCGAGGCATCTCGGGCGGTGTGAGCGACTGCGGCGTAACAACAGTCAGCAGTGCACTCGCTTGCAGCTCGAGGAGCTCGACTGGCTCGAAAATGTCCTTTCAGGTGGATGTTGGTAGATGCACTCCTAGCTTCTGCACTGGGCATGTAGCTGAGGAGAGTGTTGCAGGCAGCTGCCTTTTCCTTAGTTGGGTTCAGAGACTCTCGGGCACATCCCACATAGAAAGCTTGCTGCAGAGCCTAGCAGGGCGGGCTGTGTGCTGGCTGGTTACCAGTTCTGGAACTGCTGGAGGGTTCTCTGGATTCGGTATCTCCCTATGTTCCCTTAGAGATGTTTAGGGAGGGTTCATGCTTCCCTCTTGGATGTCCTTGCCTTCCTCCACTGGCAGAAGATGTAAGGCAGACTGTACCTTCAGCCAGGTTCCAATGCTGAGTTCTCCTTGGTACTCCTTGCAAAGTCTTCAGATGATCTGCCCAAAAGAAAGGCTTAGCAGTCCTTTAAAGCCAAATGGGCCACAGTGATTGGTGTAACCTAAGCCTACCTTAATGAATATCCTGTATGCATGTGGTCATAATCAAAATGCTTAGCAACAGAAAAGGAAAAGGTGTGAAAACATGTAATACTAAGACCAAACCTTCTTCCTGTCTGTTGTGGATCGAAGGGTCTCTCTAGTTAATGGAGCTCTCTGTGGTTCCTGATTAAAGCGGCAGGTCGCGGTTGAAGCTGCGGCAAGAACAGACTTTCTGTTTCCTGTAAACCACATTCTTGTACCTTCAGAATGGGTCCCACTACGGGAGTTGTCTACTTAAAGCACATAGTCCCAGACAGGACAGGTCACTGCCCTTGATACTGAGAGGCGGGAGCTGGCTTCAGGTTGACACAGTGCATGTCCAAGGTTGTTGGGGTTTCCTGTTTCCTTTGTTAAACTCGGCAGCCAGGCCCCATGTGGGCCTGTTTGAATTAAACTCTGATTAGTATGCAAAGCTGCCACCACCAGCAGGGCCTAAACAAAGGGAAAGCCACCACCATGGAGCATGTGTTAGTTAATTAGGCTGGCCATTGCAGGAGGAAGGATTGGCCCTCCCCCTTTTGAGATGACCGGTGTCATATTCTAACTAAATATGACAGGGGCGAATGCGCCTGTAGCCTGTGTTCACCCAGAGTACACGGGTCTATTCTTTTGTCGTGCAGTGAACATAGGGACACGTGCACGGAATAGCGCCACATGTTTTCCGGAGGTTGATCTACCATCATTCAATTTCATGCAAAAAATGTAAAAAGCCCCGGTGAGCGCACACCCACTGTGCAGATGGTCATTCCTCACACTCCATGGTAGGTATTACCTATATTACCGGCACCGGTATCTGGTGCCGGTAATTCTGGCCGTTTTTTGTCAGTGGTGGCCTGATTTACCTCCAGCTCTTGGCTGAACCAAGAGATCTGTAGTTTGGTGGGGCGGTAAAATTGTTGTTAACCGATTTACTGGCATTTTTACCAGCACTTTTACCACTCTGCTAAACCTGAAATGAATCCCATTATCTTTTAAAGATGAATGCTGGCTAGAGCACCTGACACTGACTGCCCCACCAGGCACCATGGTTTAAGTCCTAAAAAAAAATTGGGGCTCTCGTTTGCCCTTCTGAAAATGAATCAGAATCTCTAGAAAAAGAACCAGAAAGATGAGAATTTCCTAAATCTTTGCTGGCAAGGTATAAAAGACACGGACCGTTTGATCCCAAGAATGTGTCGAACTAATCGCTCTAGAAAAATCTCAATATGAGACATTTCACAGTCGTTATCATCACACCAAGAAATCTGATGAATTGCGTTTGAATCCCAGCACTGGTTGTAGTACCGTGCACTCACTAACCCATTAATTCAGCTACTGGGAGCACACTAACTTGTTTGACTCTGCCTCAAAAATACCCAAAGGTAGCGTCGTCCATCCTCTGAAAAAAATGTATGGCTGCTGTCCACCTGCGCGTACCCTAGACTTGAGCTCTACCACAGCCTTTAGCCCCACTGATGACAGGTCAGGAAATCTTACATTGTGCCAGTAGACAGATCCTCCCCTGCAGGTAGAAGTAGAATGTGCATAACTGTGCCTGTACTATGAGGTCAACTACCAGAAGGAAGCAGGCAGAAGACACATGGTAGGACTCACTTGACATCGCTGGACACCAACTTACAACAGAAGCAAGCAGGTTCCATTAGCCAGATCCATTGGTCCAGGCACACCATCAATTTAGCGTAAGGATTCAGGACCAATTTGCAAAAGATGTTTTTTCTGTTCAACTGGGCAAGCAAACGGGGCAAGCACATTTTCCACATGATTTTCAATACAGAACGGTTCCAGAAAGAGAAATTTACATTTTGAGACATTTCATCGCACACAGATAAAAATACCCATAAATCTCACTTCTGCTTGTTGCCATTTTGGGCCACATTTTGGGCAGGTGCATTGCCCAGCTGTGGTGATCCTGATTTGCGGCAAGGGCATATGCTTGGATGAAGGGGAGGAAAAAAGCAGTGATGTCTTGCATAAGATGTTCCAATGCCTCTTCCTGTGCACAGAAGCCGTTCAAAGCCTCAAAACCACGAGTTCCCCTCCCCGGGCTCTATAATTTCCCCCTCGCACCTCCTTCGCAAGGCTGATGTCCGGTGAGGCTTGCAGGCTCCACATAGGCCACCTGCTATGGAAGGGAGATGTCTGCCTAAGAGATGCCACAGATCCTACAGAACTCAAGCATATCTGGTCATTTGGGGTGTGGCTGAAATCTCAATGTTCAGATTAGACGTGAACTTTCAGGGTATATGATCAACCATTAATGTGATAAAGAGAAACATGATGATACTCAGCAGTCGGACTAAGGTAAAGCCACTGTGAACTATCATGTTTGACACCCCAAAATCCCCCAAAATAGGGCACGTTTATCCCAAGTACCGTTTTAACCACACATCTACACTACCTTACAGAAAGGCTCTATCAGGCAGGCAAAGCACAACGCCCTACCAATAACACAAATACTACTAATATGGCATAACAGAAAGGCCCCAGTCTAAGTGAGATTGGCTAGGAGTGAGCTCAAAGTTGTGAGACTTGCACACATTGAGACTTAGGATCTAGAGGTTCTGTTTTGTTGTGCCTGAAATAGGGTTTCTAGCATTGTCAGATTTAAGGTGAGCTATCCAGGACTGTTACCAAAAGATTCTCGCCTTGTTGGTTTTGACTAGCATTGTCGGATGTAAGGGATATTTCTAAGATTGTGATTACAGTGGCCCTGACTAGCATTGTTTGGTGTAAAGGGATCTGTGCATAATTGCAAACCGTGGGTTCTAATGAACAGAGCATTAAATTGAATTTAAACTTCATTTTTCAGTGCAAACTAAGGCCCGAAGGCATCTTGGTGCTAGAAAACAGCAGGGGAAACAACCAGAAAGACTGCTAGATAAGGCCAAAGAAAACAACAGAGCTCCAAATAAGTGTGTCTGAAGAGCCTTGCGAAAGCTCAGGAGATCCGAAGTCTCCTGGAGCTGAACAGAGAAGGACCTCCCTCCGACCCTAGCTCTGCACTATCTTCTGACCACCAACATATTAAGGGAAGTAGGGCGTAGCTGGCTAGCAGTAATATATCTTTTTTCTGCTTTATTTGGAAATATTCTGCTCTTGTGTTGTGAATAGCCCTGTGTACAATACAAAGAGCCTTAAAAGCAATACGCTTTTTCACAGGTAGCCAATGTAGCTGTCGCAACAGGCTAAAAGTATGAGACATTCTAGAGGCTCAAAGTGCTAAGCGTGTAGCAGCATTTTGCAAAAGCTGCAGCCGGAATATCAAATAATCTGATTGGCCCAAATAGATCCCATTACAGTAATCCAATGAGCCCAGTATTGAAGCTGTAACCAGTATAGAACTTAATTCCAAAGGAAGAAATGGTAATGTCTTCTTAAAGAATTTCAGCTTTCGAAAACCCAAACAACATACTGCTGCAACTTGCGCCTCCCTGGAGCCTGATGGAAGCTATTTAATACCCAGGCTCTTTACGGAGTCACTGGGTTTAGGGCAAGGACCCAGGGAGTCCGGCCAAAGGTCCAGGGTCCCGGGTGAATTAGTAATATTCGAACCAATTAACAGGAACTCGGTTTTCTTACAGTTGAGCCTCAGCCGGTTCTTGGCCATCCAGCTTTCAATTGCAGCTAAACAGCTACACAGTTTAAAAGGGGGATCTAACAAAGGAGAGTTAAAACGAAAATGGAGCTGGGACATAAAGGAACAGAAAGGGGTAATTTCAGGGTTGTGGCTACATTGGTTCTGACTAGCATTGTGGAAATAAAGGGATCTGCCTAGAATTTTGACAATGTGACTTCTAGTCAGCATTGATTGATACAGCTGGATCTGTCCAAGTCTGTGGTTCTGTCCAGGCCCAAATTGTCTGATATAAGAGAACCTGTCCATAATTTGGGACTACATGGGTTCAGCATTGTCTGACAAAGAGTCACAGATTCTGGCTAGCATTGTCAAATGTAAGGGGATCTGTCTGGGATTGTGATAATGTTGGATCTGAAAACATTTTCGGGAGTAAGGAGTTCTATCCAGGAGTGTAGCCATGTGGGTTCAAATCATTGCATGATATTTAAAAGCTACTCACTGTGGTGACTACTGTATTCCTAGTCCCATTCCCTCCATTCCATACTGATGGGATGTCACAGCATGGGGAAAGGACCAGGGACTTTATCAGCAAAAAAAAACAATATTGAATGCTGAATCAGTGCACATGCATGGAGCATGGCCCCACCCTTCCGTGTCCCACACCAGTTAGTCACCCAGTCCATCACGACTGCCTATGAAAGGACACAACTAGAATCAGAGGGGATGACGGGTGGGTGTTTGGATGAAAAGGGACTATGGACTAGGAGTACAGCCGTCACAATTGTAAGTAATGTTTACATGCTGCTATGTCCTTTCACTTTCCTCCGTACGCATGAGAGATTTTCAACACTGTGGTAGGTCAGAAGGAGGAGACAGACTATAAGGTGTCTTGTTGAACTTGCTTTTAATTAAATAATAAAGAAAACGTCTCACTAAACCAAGTCTATGTGATACCCAACCTAACTAAACTAAACTAGGGTGTTCGTCGTCAGATGTGAAATCCAAACTTAATAGTTTGTCCTGCGTCAAAACTAGCCTAAGATGGCCCTACCATTATTAATAGACAACAAAAGACCAGGAGAATGACACCCTTCTCCTGGGGGATGCTTCTGAGCACAAATCTCTTCAGTATGATATCTCCAAATAGTCTCTTGCTATTCCTTGTTATAACACCTTCAGTTTATTTAATGGATCTTCCCACGCCCTTATGTATTTTGTCCCTCTGTTTCTCCAAACACTTTACTTCTTCTTGAGATGTGCAGACAAAGTCTCTGTCTTACACTTATTCCTCTCACAATCTTGCCACTCATAGGAGCATGTATCATGTACTACTAAGTATTTCTTATACGTTTGCCAATCACTGGGACAAGAATGTCAGTCACCTGGATGATCTTCACTTTTCCTATACTTTTCTCAAACACTAGGACAACTAGGATGCAGAGTCCCTAAGTGATCTTCACTCTTTATATACATTTGCCAATTACTGGGATGAGGATGCAGGGTCTCTGGGTAATCTTCACTCTTTTCTATACTTTTGCCAAGCACTAGGACGAGGATGCAGGTTCCATGAGTGATCTTCATTCTTTCTGCTTCACTTCCCGGGTCTCCAGGTCTCCCCTGTACCTGTATTAAAGGGGTTTTGCATCACCAGGTCGGCCAGGATTATTCTCTGGCTCTTTTTGAGTCGCTCTTACGACCTGCTTCGTTTTTCTCTGGCAGTTTCGTAGATGAAGGGGTTTTTCCTCTTGTTCCGTTTCACGCCATTACCTTCTTCTTTTGGTCTGTTTATCGGGTTCTCCACCCATGAACAGACTTCCTCGGGTCTGTTATTGACATATCGCCTACCCAGCACGCCAATGATAGGGCCCTTCACTGGACCTCCTCCGGAGTTCCTCCTGGGACTATTTGGACTTCCTCTGCTCTGCTGCTCGGACAGTGTGCTGCTGTCCCCTCTTCTCCAAAACAACTTTTGGACAGGCAAGGCAGCGTCTTTCTCTTGGTTTCCTAGCCTCCTCGATTCAGCTGGTTTGAAACTCCTGGTCTCACTTCCTTGCTCTCTTGAACCCCCTCTCTTTTTTGACACACTGCTGAAGCTTCCCTAGCTTCCAAGGAAAGTCCTTCCTTTGTGTTGGGTCCATATTGACTAAGCCTCCTGTTTGCTTTTTCATGTCAGTACTTTACAGACAAGCACTCTTCGTTACTCTCATGTTCTTACTCTTCACAGTATCAAATTGATATTGCTATTCTGGTATTATATTACAATAATGCATGTGAGAGGAATTTTGTTGTCTATCAGTTATTGAAGTTGTACTGTGTTTTGGGGGATAAGAAGGGAATTCCTTATGGAAAAGGGAGTCCTTATCCCCAAAAGTGGAGTCTCTACGTTTGAGGTCCCGCTTGCCGCCACCCCTAGGGGGAATGTTGCGTAGCCGGCTCACCTACCTAGCCTCACAGGAAGGGGCACCCACCCCCCCTTGTGGAAAGTGACTGAATCCCTCGATTCATCACTACAAACATGAATGTATGGATGGTTAGCAACCTATTAACCAAACAGGTTTCGAAATACTACCTGCCCAATCCTTGCATCAGACCTGGAGCTGGCATTGGGGGACTAGTGCCTGCATAGGAAGAGGCCCTAGTGTCTGCTTTACAGACCCTGTCGATATGGATTAGCCTCAGATAAGCTACAGAAGTGGTCTTAGCGCAAACCATATGACCATTGATCCTCTTAGGTGGGGGTCTGTTCTGGACTTTCTAGGATTTTAGAATGCATGACACTATTATTTATTTATTTTTTATTTGTTTAATGTTGATTTATGGTTATACAATTGATTGACAACCTTTAGTCACAGTTTCTTTAGTACAAAATAACAGAAGTAAAATAAAGCATATTTTCTTTATGATATGAATCAAGATTCGTTTAGAGATGTCAATTCCTTTTGGATGATGATTGAGAATTTGACCACTAATGTTATTGATGTTTTATCACCATATTGCATCATTGCCCACCATAAGTCCTTTGATCTATGTCCATTCTTTTCTATGACCGTTTTCATTGCAGTTTCTCTTTGCATGACACTATCCTCTTAGCAATGATAGACTTAGAGGCCTGTTTACTAGGGCCCGAAAGTCCATATATTACAAAAAGCCTGTCAGAAGTCCTCAACTCTCTGAAGATACAACATAAGAGTCCTGCAAAAACCAAGACAACGGAAGGTTCACTCTGTGTACAACCCTGTGTTGGGGAAGAAGGTAGGGAGGTATATTTCCTGATTTATATGGAAATCGGAAACTATTTTAAGCAAAGGTGCTGAATGTGTTCTAATAATATGTCCTTATCGAAAACCGTAAAGGGCTCCTTGTCAGATTGGGCTTTCAACTCACTGACCCTCCTAGCTGAAGTAATGGCCTCTAGGAAAGCGGTCTTCCAAGTTTGTATCTACTGTAACAATGGGCCCAAAAGGCTTGTGGGCCAGAGCATTAAGAAAAATATTCAAATCTCAGGAAGGATGTGGAGGCCTAACAGGAGTGTACAAATGCAAAAGGCACTTAAATGAAAATACTGTGCCGGGAGGCCCATTCCCAAAGGGCAACAGCCAGAAAACATATCTGATCCAATATAGTACTCCCCTGCTTGTTCTGATAACACATAGCAGTTGTAGTGTCTGTCATATCCATGCCACACCTGTCCTCAATGAAAGGAAGAAAAGCATTCAAGACCAGCCAAATGGCCTTCAGTTCCAGAGTCTCCCTGACCCTGTATGTCGTGTACGTAGTAGCTCTCTATGGAAGATCACCAGCTGAAAGAGGATTCTAGTGTCATGACAGTCTTGCAGGGAAGAATGTGAAAGGGCAGGCCTTCAATGATGTTCTGTTTCATGGACCACCAAACCAATTCCTGCTTCACTGCATTCAGAATGGAAACAGCCACGGACTGTAAATGCTCTCACTCTAAACGCTTGCGAGATGCAATTGTGCACAAATCATAAGTAGTCGAGCCAACGACACTACAGTAACACATGAGGCCACCAGGCCCAGAAACCCTGGAACCACCACATTGAAGTGTGGATCCTTTGCAGGAAATTCTAAGCTGCGCCTCTGTTGTCCACAAGGCTCTAGTTCTAGTGAGTAGGAAAAACACGGAACTGAGTAGTGTTCGAGACGTAACCAATGTATGTCCGTTGTTGGGAGGAAAGCTTTTTGAGACTTGCTCTGGGTGACAGAAAACCCTAGACTGTTGGGAAGGTCCACCAGAGCCTAAGCTGAACAAATCGTTACTCCCGGACTTCCAGCTCAAACTAGTCATGTGTACAGGTAAGGATACAAATGCACATGCACACCACAGAGCCTGAGAATAGAGGCTATCATCAATTTGGTGAATGACTGAGGGGTTGAGTTCAAACCAAAATGAATTACCCTATTTTGCACCTGCTGCGCCTCTAAAGAGAACCAAAGAAACTTCTGATGAGAGGGCCAGATGGGAACATGAAGGTAACCATCCTTCTCGAGCACGCTTATCTAATCTCCATACAAAAGGTAGAGTTAAATATGACCCAGCTTAATCATTTTGAACATTGGTGAATTAAATGAAAAGTTGAGGAGTGCAAGATCCAGAATGGTTCACCTGGTTCTTGTTCTGAATGCTCAATAATGTGGAGAAAACCTGCAACTCTTCTCAGTGAGAGTTAACCTCCTTAACAGACCTCATAAGTAGGGGGTTCGGAATCTTAATTCTGAAGAGCCTAATTCCCTTCTTGCATTAGAGGGGTGTAAACAGCGGGGATAATAAGACGAACAGTGATAAAAGATATTGTTCATGGGGCCTTCAACAATTGTTTAAAAACTCAGGAATAATAAACAAGAACACCTCCTAAATTAATTAATTAATTTTGAATAACATGCTAAATACCAGAGACCAGTCTCTAGTCACAGGACCGGGGTTCAAACCTGTGTTGCTCTGTGTTGTCTTGATCCCAAAGCAAGTGTGTGGCCCCTGACCAATCCTCCCGGATCCTACTGCTGTGTTGTGCTCCTATATTCTCAATTGATCATTTAGACTTATCAGGGGAAGACAAGTGGCATGAAAATTCCTTAGCTTGAATTCACTGCTGCTTTCTCCTTTGCTGGCTTGGAAATCTGTTAGAGACTAGTTTCTGATCTTGGAAGTCACACAAAAGACCCTGCAAAAGACTTGGGTCTAGCTTATCTGGTGAAGCTCTGATAGGCCTTTGCAGGCTTCTTCACAAGTAAAAGAGAAATAGCATAGAGCTACTGTGGTGACAGACAAATATTGTAGGGCTTCCTCCAGACACACACGAAATAGCAAGAGCTTGCAAGGGAGACTGAAAATAACTGGGTCTACCAGGGGGAGAGAAAAATGGCTTGAGGATTATGGGGAGATAGAAAATAATTGTGCCTACCAGGAAGACAGAAAAATAGCATACGGCTTATAGGGAGACAGAAAAATAAACTGGGCCGACAGGAGAGACAGAAAATAGCCTGCACCTGCTGGGAATACAGAAAAATAACATAGTGCTTCTAGGGAGACAGAAAACAAGCTAAGGAAACAAAAGCTATTTTGATCTTCCTCGGAGTAACGAGGAAGATCAAAAATAACCCAGGGCTACAGAGACAAATCAATCCCAAAGTAGAAGGGAGACTTCAATGGAGGCAGTTCCTGTTCCTGTCTTATGGGTGGCGGGTTGATGGTTTATTGGCAAGACTGTCCTGCCATCCGCGCACCCCATGGTTATAAATATGAGGGAACACAGCGGCAAAATGAGATAACGCATAATGGGTGCTTGAGTTATTAGGCGATCAGCATCTTTATCCTCAGCCTGTTTTGTGGCCGCTTGAACAAGCAATTACAAATAATAGGCAGTCGTGCACATAACTCACCGCAAGCACTTTGGTCGGGGCAGGTTTAATGCAGACGAGTTTCTGTGGGGCAGAGATGCAAGGGCAGGTGTGTTTACAGTGTGTTCCTTTTATTTAAAAGGAAAATGTGTGTCTTAACAAGTGAGCCCCATGTGTATACAGCACCTTAAATAGTTCGGTGGAGCTTCTACTGCAACTCATCCACGCTGTGTAAGCACAGGCTTCACCAAACAGATTCGCCAGCGCAGCAAACTATTATGCGGTAAGAGAAGAAATTGCATACATGCGCTTGTTCAACCACCACAAAGGGATAGCACGCCGAAAAGACAGGCTGTTTTGGTGATATTTGCGATGGAATACTTTTATATCGGACAAGATTAATATTCTCTGGTTGGTGTTACATTCAAAGCTTCCAATTGGCAACCAGTAACAAACCATCTGATGCACTCCCTCAACGCCACTGTTCCAACACTCAATGGGACGACGCCTTCCAGGTGAGAGATCTATCGGTGGATGCAAAACATCTGTGGACGTGCATTATACCATGTTAATAAAAGACCATATTCTATCTAGCTCTTATATCCAAATTCGGCTGCCCCAGCGGATCTCTTTTAAATTGACTAGTCAAAGCTGATGTTCCGAAATACTTGCTGACATTTTTTTAAAAAAACACTTCACATCAGAAAGGGAATACATCAGGTTTGGAACTTTAATTAATGAAAAAACAGCTCCTTAGTCGAATAAAACTTCACCATTCATCACTTCGGTATTCAGTTGAACACTCTGTTCATATCTTGCTGTGCCTCAATACTTAAATGGACATCTCCAACCCAACAATGGATGTCCCAGTAGCTCCTGCATCTAGGAGTAGAGGGGAAGCAGCTCAGTGGGTGAATGCCTTGTGATGGAGAAGGCTGGGTTCAGACTTCCACTTATATACTTCATTTCCTGCATGTCGAACTCAGCCTTTCACTCCTCTCAGTATGATCATAAAAAAGGGCATTCAGTTGGGATAAAGATAACACCTGTTCACAATGGAAGCTGCAAAACTAGATCACCAGAAGCTGTTTAAAATATTATATCATTATTAGCTTGAGTGAGTGCCCAGGTTAACATTTTGCAAACTTTTCTATTAAAAAAAGAAAGCTTTTTGATGCCTTTTCAATGCCCATAGCGTCTGAGACTGGCATGTGGAGGGCACAGGGGAGCGGGTGATGGAGATGCTTCATCCTTTGGGCAGCGATTCAGGAGGAGGCTAACGAATCCTGATGGGAGATGTGACCTTTTCCAAATGTCACATGTCATTGGATTTTGTATCACGCGAGGACAATATGCCATGGGTATAAAAATCGTTTTTCCAATAGGATTACGAGTGCGTGCACCCGCGGTGTGGGAAAAAATAATAATTAAGATAGTGATATTAAATAGGGTGGGGGGAAGGGAGACTGTTTCAAAGCATGCAAAGCATACTGTGGGCAAGATGACTGTCTTGGGTAAGCGTGGCGACGTCTCAATGTTGGGTTAAAGAGATCTGGGCAATAGGGAAACTGAGGTAAAAAATGTGGCACAGTAGTGGAGTAGAAGTGCGTAAGGTGGGCCCAGACCAAGTAGTGCTCAAAGAGCTGAGTGAGACTTCTGCAGGTCACAGCAGAGGTGCATTGTCCAAACACCGATGTACTGAAGTGCACGAATGAGGTATAAAGAGGCATGGGAGACATACCCTTTATGAAGGCACAGAAGAATGCCTCAATATGAAGGCATTGAAGAAAGGCTGTGCATGAGTGACCATCTCAGTGCAGAGGCATAGTAGACAGTCTATTTATGAAGGCATAGAGAGGTGCCCAGAGTTTACTCTTGGGAAACAGGCCCTCTTGGATAGCTCCCCAGTGTGAAGGCATGGGAGAAAAGCCCTTTATGAGAGAGCTTCTCAGAGAGGAGGCATGTGAAAAGGGTCCTTTATGAAGACACATGAGTGAGTTTCCCGTGTGAACGTTCAGGTGTAGGCTCAGAGGCTGCAAGAAGACCACAGTGCTCGCCTGGCACAAAGGAGGTGTTGTGTGCGCCCACCACTGCCCTGAAACATCTTCAGTGACCCTACCCACGTAGCTGGTGGCCTGGGTGGGGACACGTGAAGCACAAGTGATAAGAGTGAGTGGAGGCAATTGGATGCAGCCACAGGGCGCATGCCTATCAGTGCCAGTCCTGAGCCAGTGTGGCAATAGCCAAAGGGGGAGCCAGATCACCGGAAGCCAGAACCCTGCAGGATTACTACCTGTGATGGGACTGGATCAGCAATCACGAAGCTGGGGCAGTAAGGACTATGGGGTTATGTGCCCATGTGCAAAGGAAGATTCATTGAATCCATACCAATGTGCAGATTGTTGAAATCATGTGATATGGGTGTGGCCCTTAATCTATTGCCTACAGTAAGAGAGAAGCGGGCAGGCTGCAGCTGACCACTTTCAAGTGAGGATATTGGGTCAGCATGGAAAGTCAGTGTATTGGACGCCTCTGCAGTCATGCTCCAAATGAGGCAAAATGGTAATCTTGCTCAATACTGAACTCCGGTTTGAAGCCCACTGCTGTAAATAATACCTCTTGATTGCAGGTTGCCTAACATGTTGTTCCTCTCCACAGTTGGTACTGGGGAGGGTGGTATGGAGTATTACCCCTTCTGACCTGGTGGTGATATGGCAGCTGCCAGGCCACGGCAGGAATACTAGATAACACAGGCCTTTCATGGGAGAGCTGCCAGGTGTGGAGGCATGTGACACAGCCCTTTAGTAGACAGCTGTTCAGTGTGCAGGCATAGGAGACATGCCTTTTATGAAGGCGCGGGAGAGCTTCTCAGTGTGGTGGCCTGGGAGACAGGCCCATTGTGAGGGAACCTCTCAGCGTGGAAACATACTCACAGGACTTTTTGAAGCCACAAGAGAATTGCCCATTGTGGAGGAATGGGAGACAGGCCCTTTATGAAGGCACACGAGAGCTGCTCGGTGTGGAGGCATGGAGGACAGGGCAGCGATGAGAGACCTTCCCTGCGTGGAGGTATGGTAGATGGGCCATTTATGAAGACACTGGGAGGTGCACAATGCGCTGGCAAGGATGATAGAGTCAGCTTGGGTGCATAGAAGAAATGGAATCAGCCTACAGGCATGTGATGTGAGACGTGGGAAGCCGTGTGCAGTTTTCAGTCCAGTTGTTGCAATATCCATCCTAACTCTCGAACATCAAACCAAAAAGCCAGACTGTTTTGTCATGTTAGTACAGCTCTTGAAAAGCCCAGTGGAGTGTAGGTGATATATCAAAAAACCAGTTAAGATATCATTCATGTTACTAATATTATAATTAACATTGTAATTGGCATATTTATTAATTAACAAGTTATTATTAACACATGGTCCGCCAAGCTGCGGCCAAAACGCACATACTTAGAGAACTAGACATGGACTGGAGTCAAACCAGCGGTCACATCTCGCAAAGCTTCCGCACAAAGAAGTCGAGGCCCAAAATGATATTTTTGTACAATATTTTGTGTTACATAAAAGATTCCCACCAAAAAAAATACAAAAACCACACACACAATACCTAATGAGCGAGCCAAATGGATGTGAACTTCTGCAGCCAGCTCCCTCGCTCGGCAAAGCCACCGGCCGGCTGAAATAACAAGACGAGAGATCAGTGACAAGTCGGCCTTTGTTGACTCAAATCTTTATGTTTTTTTGTTTCACTGCGGACAATACCCAGGCGGCGGTGTCCCGCGGTGCCAGTCCGGCCCGGCGGGCCCACAGCTGCGGCCCTGTTTACAAGACCCGTCCTGTTTACATCTACGACCCATCCAGGCCGCAGCCGGGCACCGGGGTGAGGCCTGAGCACTGGGCGTGGAGCGGGGCAGGCCGCTGCGCATTCCACCCCGTGCCAGACGTTATATTTATATATAGACATATACTCATGCTGCATTAACTTCTTGTATTCCCCGCCGCCGTGTGAGGCCATAACCCCCGAGAGTGTGCAGCTCCACGTGTCCCATCGTGAGCAAGGGCATACAAGCATGGAAAGGGGTGGGCAGGATAAAGGCGTCACACATGACAAGAGGAATCTTTTCTACTGCATTCTCAATTATGTTCAACAGTTCTGTTTGTAAGTGGCAGATAGAGGAACCTGGGCTTTGATCTATTGAGCCAGTTAAATAATCCTATCTCGGGCAGTGGACTGCTCTCTCAGGAGATCGGAAATCCTTCATGGAGGGCGATAAGGAGGAGTGAGCGAGTGTCGGTCGCATCTGGAGGACCAGGACATTTCCTTGCAAGCTGGTATACTGGAAGGTAGCTGGGGCAAAGTTAGGCGCATGTGATACGACAGTTATCACTCTTCCCTTTGCTTAATCAACCCCCTCTGCACCCCCCCCCCCCGGTTCTCTGTCCATTCCCCACAGTGCCAATTGCCTTGGACAACTGTATTGTGCACTACAAAACTGCACACGAATCATAAAATCGCATAGTGCAACTGGCTCGGTCCCAGTCCTGCATGCCTTTCAGAAATGCCAGACAGCAGGGGCATGTCTATCAAGGGGAATGAAATGGAACAAGTGGTGTTGAACAAAAATACTAAACATGGGACAATGAAATTACGTGAACACACACCAGGGTGCTGTGATGGCATCAACATCAGATGTTCACTATTGCAGAGATAACTTGGAGCATGTGTGTAACAGTTGTGAGGTGTGCGGCACTCAAACTTGTAGCTACTCTGCACTGACAAGAATCCCCAGGTCTAGTGTGACACCTTCGGCGAATCCTACATTATCTTTAATGTGGAGTCCAATAGTTACAATGGGAAAAGCCAAACTACCCACACTTTTTCTAATGGCTAAAAAGCCAGGGCAGACTTAACAATGCTTGCTATGGGTCTCCTATCTCTACACCCACATACATATTGGACAGAAATCGGTGCATTCATCAGACTACCAACAGCCAATGGAATCTCCTCTTATCTCCATCATAGAAACAGCCAATAGAATTCCCTCCCAGTGCCATAACATCATCTGACCGCAAACCACCCATTCCTTTACAACTGAACATAACAAATGCAAATCTATGCTTCCCACTCCAACCCAAGATGGCTAATGCGATCATGTCCACCTTCACCTGATTCTATGGCAGTTTAGTCTGCTTTTCACTCCAACCCAAGATGGCTACTGTGATCACGTCCACCTCCCCCCATTCATTTGGCAGTGTAGTCTGCTTCCCACTCCAACCCAAGATGGCAACTGTGATCACGTCCACCTTCCCCTGATTCATATGGCAGTTTAGTCTGCTTTTCACTCCAACACAAGATGGCTACTGTGATCACGTCCACCTTCCCCTGATTCATATGGCAGTTTAGTCTGCTTTTCACTCCAACACAAGATGGCTACTGTGATCACGTCCACCTTCCCCTGATTCATATGGCAGTTTAGTCTGCTTTTCACTCCAACACAAGATGGCTACTGTGATCACGTCCACCTACCCCTGATTCATATGGCAGTTTAGCCTGCTTTTCACTCCAACACAAGATGGCTACTGTGATCACGTCCACCTACCCCTGATTCATATGGCAGTTTAGCCTGCTTTTCACTCCAACCCAAGATGGCTAATGTGATCACGTCCACCTTCCCCTGATTCATATGGCAGTGTAGCCTTCCACGCTGTATGCCCAGTTGCATGTGCATTCGTTCCCCTGAGCCCGATCAATATTACTTTGAAATCCCACCATCCTGTGTACAGTCCCACCCACCCAGCTTCCTACCACCCCTGCACCCTAAGAGGAGTCACTGGTCAGGAGAAGCTGTGCCCCCGATTACTTTGTCTTCGGCATAAAGGATCATCCGTAACTGCTCCTCGGATAGCTCAATTAGTAAAGTGAATATATTATATCAAGTCGAAGAGATTAAACTATCATAGTCAAACCATAATTCCATGAAGAAGTCAGGGGAGCAGATCCCTCTTATTAACTCTATAACAAATGTGATGAAAATGTTCAAACAGAATGTTAATGCAACGTTACGGGCGATTTTCCCAGGCGATTTTCTGCTGAAATATTTCTTTATTAATAGTAATTGAGGATATAAATTATGAATGAAGCGATTTCCTCCTTTCACCAGAAGAGACGTGCTAATGGCAATGACACTTCATAATCATTTTGGGTGAGAGGGGGAAGGGTGATGGGGACGAGAGAGGAAGGTGTAAAGGGGTGGATTTAGTAAAATTGGGACAAACATTCCAGATACTGTCATTTTGTCGATGACAATTACCCAGAATTGTGTAGGGCAGTAGATTTCCGATTGGTGTCACTTAGCCCCAGGCAGTATGGAGCCTCAGATTAGCATCATGGGAGTTTTGAGCCTCACCACTAGCGCCTTTAAACAATGAGATCCTGAACTAGATTTGAGTTGTTAGGAGGCTCCTATACCGTAGAGCGAATTCATGTGTGTCGGACGTCCCGCAAGAATCTTTGTAGTTAATTGTGCTTTTACATATGTTCATAAGACCCTGTTAGAGGTCTTAGAACAGCTTCTTTGGGTCTTTTCTTGCGAGACACCAATATCGTTGGTTTTGGGGAATGGAGGGAGATGGGGAGGCAACAGGGAGAGGCGCCATCCAGGGAAGGGCATCAGGTGGCTGGAAAAGCGGGGAGAATGTATATTCGCGCCCAATGTTCCAGCCGCCTGATTGGCCAATGGGCTTTCCCCGAGTGTGAATTAGAATTCTACAGTTCTCCTAAGTATATTAAGATTTCAAAACCTACAAACTTCCATGCAACCATTCCAATATTGAACCCTGCCATGTATGCAGCCCTACACAGTAAGTATGACCCCTATTAAGAAAAGTGACTGGGGCATCACAATTATGCATAAACGTTTGGGCAAGGTCATCTATGCGTTGGGGAGGCACTGTTTTAATTCAGGGGGCTAGTCTTTGACAGATCATTGCATAAAACAGGAATTGGGAGAAAAAAAGACAGTAGCTTGAAAGTGTTGCTTTAAATTGTGTGCCCCACATTAAATGTAGTATGATAGGGTGGAGTTAACAGAATTCACCATCGGCTTGGAACTCATATTCCAGCTGTTGTGTCCTATGCCGCTATGCCAACTCCCACCCAGACATCTAATGTAAGGTAAGAGGGAAAGTTCCAGGTACTTTACATGGCAGCACAGTGAGAGGAATTCGACCATCCGTACAGGGAGTGTGCACTCGCCTGGGCTTTTTTGATTTTTTAAAACAAAAATGGATGAGAGATACACCCCCGAAAATGTGTGGGTCCATCCCGCATGCATTTTCCCTGCTCACTGCATGACAAACGCATAGTCACGTGTACTCTGGTAGGACTCAGCCTGCAGGTGCCATCCTCCCCTATCATGTTCAGCTGGAATTTGATAGCCATGGGTACATCAAAAGCATCTCATAGGGGGAAGGTGACAACATCCCCCGGCCATGGTCAGCCTAATTAAAATATCCAAGTCTCCATGTATCTGCCTCTCTATTGTCTAGTTCGGCTGGTGACAGTGCATACTGATGAGAGTTAACTAAGGCAAACCTGCGGAAGGGGCTCATTTGCAGAACTGACAACAGGGAGGCAGGACTAACACCTCATGGATATGCAATGTGTCAACTTGAAGCTAGCTCCAACCCCTCTGTATGAAAGGCAGTGAATGGCATGTCTGGGTCCACTATTTACCGTAGGCAACCCCTGCAAAGAGGACCCCTTTCAGAGGAAAGAAGTATGTGATTTAAGGGAGACAGGTAGTCTGCTCTCATCACAAACTTCAAGGGAGACCTACGCTTTCATCAAGAGTCACAGCGGGCTCAGTTAATCAGAGAGACACTTTGATTAACAACAGACAGGAAGTTGGGAGGAATTTAGTAGTACATGTTGTCATCCCTTAGATTTCCTATTGCAAAGCACTCTGGTCCTGACCTCATGCATAACAGAAGATTGTTGGTGGGGACCCCGGATTGGTTACTTAAGCTACGCTTAGCCTGCACCAATCACTGGAGCCCATTTGGCTTTAAAAGAGGGCTGCCACTCACTTGGCAGATCATCCAACGACTTCGAAAGGAGTAAGAAGAAGGACTCATTTGGACGCTGACTGAAGGTACAGCTTCCGCCAGTGAAGGAAGGCCAAGAATTCCAAGAGGGAAGCAAGATCCCTCCCCTAAACATCTCACAGGGAACAGAGGGTGATACCGGACTCAGAGGACCCGTACAGCAACTCCAGAGCTGGTACCCAGCCAGCACACAGCGTGCCCTGCTAGATTCTGCCAGCAAGCTTCATAAGTGGGAAGTGCTAGAGAGTCTCTGAACAAAGGACAAGACTCTCCTCAGCTTTGGGCCGTCTGCCTTAAAGGAGAACACAAGCCCTGCAAAGAAGCTAGGAGGAGTGCCACAACAAGCATCAACCAGCATCCATCTTTTAAGGACAATTTCGAGACAGTCGAGCCCTTGAACCACAACTGGCTGCAACACAGACTGTTGTCATGCTGCAGTCACTAAAGCCGTCCAAGACACCTTGACCAGCGTTCCAGATCTGCCGACCAGCACAGACCGCGATTCTTGACCCCAGGCCGCCGTTTAGGCCAGCCTGCAGCCATCCGCCCATCCTCGCCTGGCTAACTGCCTGCCGCCTGATACCCGCAGCTGTCTCCCATCTTGTACTCTGTCGCAGGCGCTGTGAAGCTTCCTGGATCTGACTCAATGCTGTCGAGCATCAAGATCATCTCAAGCACCAGGTACATTGTGGTTCTGTTCCCCTAGTCCTTCTCCGAAGGTCCCTAGTGACATTTACGACCCCTTTCTCCCTTGGTGCTGAAACCAAATGATCATGAACAGTTAAGATTGAATGCTTTACCGACTACCCTCCTGTCGGTATCTACAGTGCTTCCCTTTCCTTTGTGAAAATGTCTGTCCTCAGTGTTTCCTTACAGAGGTGGGTTGTATTTTGTAGTGTGCTAGAAATGTCTGTTGTTGTAATAATAATAAAGTTGATATTTGTATCCAACCTTGACTGGACAGTACCTTTTATTATTGGGTAATAATTGTATTTTTGCTGCGTTGCAAATAACCTATGATCCACAACCTTGCAGAGATAAGTCTGACGTGCCGTCCACATGACCAAAAATTGGACAAGAAGGTTTATAATTTACTCGTGTTCCAATCTGTTCAGATCCCTTCTGGTGCACTAGAGGGGTGGGGCTGATTGATGGTTTAGAAACCAATATTCATCCCTGGACCCCCGGTGCCCCGGGAAGTTGATTCGTCACACACTGCTATGGAGACATTTTAAATTCCATTTGAAATCTTCTCTGGAATTAAAGGTACCTCCCCAAGGAAGCAGCAGCACTCAAAGTTTAATCAAAAGTGGATAAATACATTTTATATGTGATTTTAAAAACCATAAATAGCAACGTTGTGGACTAGAAACCGAAGAAATACTTTTTTACTAAACCGTTGTGGTTAACAGAAACAGTGCAATACATCTGCCATTCAGATATGTTGTCGAATCTACACCTCTACAGTGTCCTGAACATATCCAGAAATATTGAAATGACAGACTTTAACCCTTGCTTACCAGAGATTTTCAGCTGAAGGGCACAGGAAGAGACCACCTCACCTCCAAGTTGACAATCCCTGCGTGTTTATTTATGGCCATTATCTAGGTGCTGGAAAAAACTGACCATGTGTGCAGCGCACACTACACATTTAACCGAGTGATGGGTTTCCTTAACCTTTCCTGGACCAGTAACTTAGTCGGTGAAGGATAGATAGAAAGACAGAGAGAGAGAGTGTGTGAGAGAGAAATAGAGAGAAAAAGAGAGAGAGAGAGAGAGAGAGAGAGAGAGGAATATATTTACAAACATACATGCTTCCCCACCACCAAGTAGCAATCCCTGTAAGTTCTCTTCCATTTGAGAGCAACTGAGCAATGTGTTATGGGTATTTAAATTAGCTCAAAGCATGCATTTTGCTTCAAAGAATTGTCTTTGTCTTGCATATAAAATGAATGGCTCAAATACATTTGTGATTTCTCTATACTAGAAATCAGGGCGCAAAGTGGAGGAATTTAGAACTCTAAGTAAGACCTTCGATACTATCATGCAATTATCATGCAGAACCCAAATCTTCATCTTCTTTTGACCTTCCTTGATATGCTACTCTGCACTCAAACACATAAGAGTAACAGAGGTATAGGATAAACCAATAGACGTGAATGTATTTAAACTCCATGCCATTTCCATCAATGGTAACTCAGCATTGTATAGTCATTCACTCAGAATCCGACGCATCTGCAGCAATGAATTAAATTACAAAGAACACATACAGGAGCTCAATTGTCCATTGAGACTGTGCGACTTCCTTTTGAACATCTTACAGAACCCGACTAGTATTTTGAGCCATTCAAAGAAAAACCTAGAGCAGAGGAGCACAACTAAGCCAGCAGCGCCCAACTTCAAAAACATTAGTCAAAAGTATTACTTGTTTTGGTCAGCTTCTGTTGAGGGGTTCCCAAATTCCAAGGAACATATTTTTACAGCATAACGGAGACACATTGCAAAACACCAGGAAAAGTGTGCTGTGGATCTAGAAGATACCACATGGGTATGTTTCTTTAATAAACATTTGAAGTCACCAGCTTTATCGGCAGAGAAGTCTAAACATTAACCTTTTCAGGCGTAGTCAACAAGTACCCCAGAGTCCTTGAATCTGGTAAAAAAAAGATCCAAATTAGCTCACATATGCGCCGTGTGGCAAAATGAGACCACTTTTTTAGGGCATATACATACATCCCAATAATACTGAAAAGGTTCAATACTAACTTACATTTCAGTCACATGACTGGGTTTTTGTTATTCGATGCCAATAGTGGATTGTAAAAAAATAATATATAAGCCACGCCATAAATTACCTTCTTCCATTGCTTCTGAAACTAAAAGACTCTATGGTGGAAGTGACAAGGACAATAACCAAGCAGCATTTTAAGCATGCAGAGCACTCATTGTCAGACATGATATTTTCCCAGTAGATTTACTGTTTAACGCCCCTGCTTAAAAAAACATTGGGCCTAATTCACAGAAGTGTTTTATAATGGCAAAACCTCATTGGAAAACGCTCTGTGAATAAGGGCCAGATCCTCAGGCACAGTACAAGATAAGGCCGGCATATTTGAATGGGACTCAAGACGGTTTTGTTTCAAAATTACAGTTCGATCTTTTCTGAAGATATTTTCCCTAAAAACGCAGCCCTGTCAGCTAAGCACTTACTGAGAGACCAAGTATATGCTAACTCGAGAGACCTAAATGCAACGTTAATACTTTTTATTGTTCAACAGCGAATATGGCTGTTCACTAACAGATTAGATGGATGGATAGATAGATAGATAATGTAAATGCTCATTATTATTTATTATGTGCGTAAAGCCACCTCTGGGATTAAATGCAGCCTGGACGTTGCACTGCACCAGTGCACCTAAACCGGGATGCACGGGCTTATATCATGATAGAGCTATTCAGTGTTTCGGCAACAGCAGGCCTGAGGTGACCTTTTGACCATAGGTCACCAGCAATGATCCTTTAGGTCATCTACTCGATCTCTGCCCAATCACTGCCTGATTTCCTTTTATGTATGGGATAATGGGTGCCAATTGTACACTAGGTCTTCTCTTTCCTGTCAATATCCCGGTAATTTGTCACGATAAGGAGAATATTAGGCTCATAATTTACAAAGTCGCAGAGCAGGCACGAAGGAGCTCTCAATGCATCAGAGCTAGGTGAGGGCAAACTGAGAGAAACGGCCCCAGAATGTCGCACCTACCTCCAGAGGCCATTCACAGAGAGTATTCCTGTCAGCACGTGAGCCTGTAAGGTCTGTACCAAGTTATGGCCCGGTGAGAGGTGGTTAGTCGGGCCTATTAACTGAGATGGGGCACCCTTTATGATTTTCCAGTCTAGGAATAGGCCGGTGTGTGGTAGGAGCACAGCTCTTCTATCTAAAATGTGCCTGCCTTAAAAATCTCACGCCACAATAAATGGAATTCTAGAGCGAACAGAGAGATGGCTCTTCTGTCTGAGTTGTGACAGCCTATAAAATGCCCCACTGCAGGTAAACTGTGGGCTAGTAAGAGGGAAGGTAATAAGTCTGCTATCTAAAATGTGAGATTGTGCAATTTTAGCGAGAGCTCTCTTAGACAGGGTTTAGGGTGGGTGGATATCTCTGCTATTGAAGATGTGCACTCCCACTCAAAATTTAGGCAAGTGAGAGTGGGTAATTGATGTATAAGATGTTAGTCTGAAAGATCTGTTGAGAGTGCTTTCCCACCCAAGATGCGGACAAGCTACTGGTGAACAATGGCTTTGCTATCTATTCTTATGGTATTTATTGAGCGTTGACATAGCTTTGAGAAGCAACAGAGTGCTTTACAGAGGTACAAACCAATACAGATGCACAACGGAGCGCTTTACAGAGGTGTGCAACTTTACAAATACATAACTGAGTGCTTTTCAGTGGTAATAACAGCAAAAAACAAACAGAACAGCTATACAGCACGGGGTAGGATACAGTGGGGGCACAGAGAAGAGGTACATCTATCATGTGTGAGAGAAACAGAATGATCTTGCTATCTATGTTAGGACACTGTAAAATCTGAAGGGAGTGCTTTACTGCCTGAGGCGCAAGTCTGTAAAGATCCAGAGGGAGAGCTGTATTGTCTGAGGTTTTGGTCTTTAAGATCAGGCGGGAAAGCTCTACTGCCTGTGGTGACTGCCTGGAAGTTCAGGAGGGAGAGCTCAACTGCCTGAGGTGTCTGCCTAGAAGACCAAGAGGGTGAGTTCTACTATCTGAGTTGTCCTCCTGGAAGATCGGGAGGAAGAGCTCTACTATCGGAGGTGTCTGCCTGGAAGATTGGGAGGGAGAACTCTGCTGCCTGAGGTGTCTGCCTGGAAGATCAAGAGGGAGCGTTCTACTATCTGAGGTGTCTGCCTGGAAGATCGTGAGGAAGAGCTCTACTGCTCTGCTGAGGTGTCTGCCTGGAAGATCGAGAGTGAGAGTTCTACTATCTGAGATGTCTGCCTGCAAGATCAAGAGGAAGAGTTCTACTATCTGAGGTGTATGCCTGGAAGATCAGGAGGGAGAACTCTACTGCCTGAGTTGTCTGCCCGGAACATCGAGAGGGAGAGTTCTATTATGGGAGCTGTCTGCCTGGAAGATCGGGAGGGTGGGCTCTACTGCCTGAGGTGTCTGCTGGGAAGATTGAGAGGGAGAGTTCTACTATCTGAGGTGTCTGCCTGGAAGATCGGGATGAAGAACTCTACCGGGATGAAGAACTCTACTACCGAGGTGCCTGCTTGGAAGATCGAGAGGGAAGTTCTACCGTCTGAGGTGTCTGCCTGGAAGAACGGCAAGGATAAGCTGTGTGCATGGTCTATTAAATACAGTGCAAGACTGTGCGATTAAGAGGGTAAACACTAATAATGTGTGGGGCTGTAAGACCAAGAGTGGGACCTTGCAGGCAGGCTAACGCATAGCTGGCATATGGGCGGTAATAAGGTATACTTGATACGTTGAGTAATATATAAATGTTCTGGAAGAGACAATTACATCAGGGCCCGTTTTTTAAGTGAGTGGGATTTTTAATCAAAGGATCTATGAAGGTTCTTTGAATATTTTTTACCGACTGCAACTTTGCAACTTTTTCTGATGATTTTACCACTTTCATTACAGCAAAAAGATGGGGGAGAACGCTGCACCTCCCCTTTCATCCCCACTCTCTATATACCAAAGCCAAACTTACCATCTATAGTTTTGTGGCAAAAAAAGTGGTTACAAATATTTTTTTTCAGCAGCAAAAAAATATTTTGTGTAGTTGTAGTCAGCAAAGTGAGGAATACTGAATCAAGTCATGAAACAATATTTCGGGGTGGAGCCTCAGAAGTGTGTGGTGCAGTTAACGAATCATAAGTAGATTTAAAAAACTGAAAGAGAGGTGTGTCCGACGTAACTAAAGGAGTGGTCGAACAGACGCAATGGAGTTTTTGTACCTTTTAAGAATGGGGGGAATACATCTGTTTTAAAACGTGTGTTAAATATACCTATAAACATAGCAACTAAAATCAGACATATTCTTTGAAGGTAATCCACGATTATGTGTTCATTAATTGTATTAAATCATTGTAATGGCAATACTACAATACAATCATAGGCTGCAAAAATAAAACCCCATATTCTTTATATTTTCCCTCAGATTATAAAAGCAAATAACCTAACTCAAAAAAGTATCAAACTGGTGATGTGATTCTAAGCATAGGTGACATTTACATCTACTTGAAAAGAGCAGTATTGTCACAAATCACCATTTTGTTGACTTTTAGCATTGGGTAAATGAGACCGGGGAGTTCCAGCAGAGGCCTGGTTCTCGGGCAACTTTTGTACCCTGTCTGGCTTAAATCCCGGCTAGTCCCAGCCACATTAAATTGCAGATCAGAGCAAACCTAAAGGGCGGTATCTCAGGTGGCTTTGAAACTCACCCTAGACAGGGCACATCACTGTAAACAGAATCCTGCCCCTCCCTCTACTGATCTGAAACTACCTCTTCTGTGACAGGACTGAGACATTAAAGAATGAAGGCCTTGAAACAAAAGGAGCCAAATATACACATTAGGAATCCACTCTCGCTAACCACTGTGCAGTGCTGCTAGCAGGAAAACCTTTGTAGTCTTAAAAGGTTAAATCTTTTAAATTGCTTTTTTTAAGCTACAAATTGAGTATATACTTCTCAGATTTGGGGTAATGGCCTAGAATAATGAACCACAGCACTTCTGTTCTGATACAAAGAGCTACGTCCTGCGTTTTACACAAAGACCCACACTGCAGGAACAATAACCCCTTCGCTATGCTACAGGAATGAGAAGCATTAACATGTGGGGTGCATGCATAGCTCTGCCAACTGCACTTTAATACCATGAGCTAGCTTACTTGGATTGGAGCCAGCATTCACTTATTTTGATTTCATTTAATTTGTTTTCGACTATTTTCATGTTAGTAAACTTTTTTTTTCTATGGAGTAATAATATATTTAACAAGATGCTTTTGAATGGATTAGTCTCCCATCAATGCCAGGTGTTTTTATAATGTTATACTCAACACTGTAGGGTAGGTCGCTCCTTTACTTACCTAGGCCACACCTCTCATAAAGGTTTCTTACTTGCTAATGTTTCTTGAGCCATTCACCCAAATGATTATTATTTTGTGAAGTTTACGGCCCACCCTCAATCTATTACCCCACTTAAAGCACTACCTACGTAACGATAACAATACTCTCTTACCTACACACCTAACTCAGCAGATGTCTACTATCCAATGCATGATCCTGTAAGATCGACAGGGACAGCAGTGAAGTCTACTGGGTCCTGTGTTTAATGCATGGATAGCTATGACCTCTGTGGCTCTCCCTCAGATGTCTGTTGGAGTCTGTGAGATAGATTTAGTTGCTGACCATAGTGACTACTGTACTCCTAGCACATAGTCCACTTTCCACAACACAGTGGAGACGATACAAGAGCATGACTCAGAGCATGTTCTATTTTAAAAATGCAATTTCACCAAGTTCATGGCAATAGCCACATCACTCATGGAATCTCCACATGCATATCCCCAGCCCCAGCAGTCAGAACTTTTATCTGATTTCGACATATGGGCCTTTTTTAAGGGACACAGATGGTGGGCCACGGTGAGCAATGGGGACTATGGATTAGGAGAAGAGTAGTCATTACGTTGAGTAACCTATTCATATTACTACATCCCCTTTCCTCTATACTTGTGTGACATTTAGTAAGCACCCTAAATAGCAGGGAGGCTGGCTAAGAATACAGTAATCCGAAGAGGGTAAAGAGCACTACCTTATTTTTGTGGACCACGATGAAAGGTGCCTCAGCACAATGAGCCTGAATTTCACTTATCCTGTACTCTTAAATACCTGTGACCAAAAGAACAGGAATAATCCCAACTGGTACGGGGATCACACGCTAGTCATCTTGATGGGACCAGCAAATAGATATTGTGTGTGTGCTGGCAGAAGCCTTGGATAAGTTGCTGCAGGCCCAAAGAGCCTGACATGTCTCAAGTGCCATAGCATTAGTAGGAATGCAATCCTGACGGGGTGTACCCTAAACCAGCGAGCAATGTGTGTCAACAAGTTAAAGTTATGAGGGCTAGGAACTCAGCCCAGGGAGACAGATTATTAGGGATGGGGGGGTTCTGTTTCTGAGGGGCTGAAGGAGCCTACCCGAGGTTACCCATTTTACACATAAGCATGTTCAGGGCATGAAGTATGCGTCACTGATAGGCTTTGACACTGCCAACAGTTGGGGTTGTGTGCTGTGCTATGAAGTGACCTTGGGTGGTGCCCTTGCCCAGAACTAGTTATGATGTCTGCCGGTAGCAGCCAAGCAGCCAACCAGAATCACCTCTTAAAGGAGGTGCAGTCGCTGACACTATGGGGGTCCAAGGCTGGCCGTATGCGAGGGATCAAGGTAATACATGTTTAGTGCTATGTTTGTCAGACACCTCAGGCCGAAAAGTGATATCAAGCTTGCAAGACTGCACCTCAGGATTAATCCCGATACTCGCTCTGGCAGGATCGGCAGTGCTTGCGCTAATACCTGCATCTTCCAGTGCAGTATAGGTTTCGGAGAACCCCTGCCAGCCCTTAGAGTCGTCGGAAAAATGTCACCTCCCCAGCTTGCCTGCGTGAACAAATGCTTACTTACCAACTGGAAGCAATGTAGTTCCTGAATTCTTTCAGTGGAGTACAATAGAAGATCTCCTCCTAAAGTCATAGCAGTGCAGAGCGGAGTTAGTAGTGAAAAACCATCACAAAGTACGCTATAAGGCCCTGCAGTTCGGGTATTCTTTCAATAATTAAATATAGCATCTAATTTGTGCGGATTGCTGCAATCGTGCACATAGATGGAAGAGAGGAAACATTTAACAACTATTTTGTAAAATGAGTGAAAATGCTCGCAGACGCTCACCAATGCATCTATTAAGTCTGAATGAAGAAAAGGATTGGACGTCATGGCCAGTAGTATGCACAAGCGTGGATCCGTGCAGGCTCGGTCGCATTTATTCCCAGCCTGATTGTTTTAAAGGGAGCATCTAATCTGTCCAACCACACCTCATGGACTAAACCAGATATCAGAGCTTTTCCTTCAGAGTGTAGGCTCCAAAGCTGACATTAGAGCTACCCATCTAGATCTGATCAACTACAGCAGACATAAGAGTGAACCCTCCAGTAGTGCTCTCCAGTAGTGCTACGTCTTGTCCCCTTTCCTCATCGCCAACAATACTTTTTATACATACTTCATTCAATCAATTTAGAAACATACTGCAGATTGAATGAAGTATGTTAAAGAAAAGTGTTGAAAATTGTTAAAATAATAGATAGGAAATACATGAGAATAAACAGAATTCCATAAGGAGCTCAACATTTTAATTTATCTTTAAAAAAAATAATAATATGGTGATTCTTTAATTACTGAATGGAAAAAGTTAGAATTCTGGCTCGTAATAGTGTGTGGGAGATCAACTCCAGGATGGGGAGTTGTGTAGGTTTAGGAAGAATAACATGACCAGATTATGAAGGAGGTGGGTGAGTTTCTAATTGCAGAGCTGGCATTGTAATCTAATGTGGTCATCAAGATTGTCATGGTCTGAGTACAAAATATCCTGCAGAAAGATAGGTGCGCACAAAGGAAGCAAAAGAGGCATCTGTTAAAAAACTGAGGAGCGAAATGGCAAAATCGACTTTGGGTAATGGAAAGTTATGGAGCATATTTCATGGTTTCTTAAAAGGGAAGCAGATGTTTCACACGGAAGGTGTGGATTTGTCCAGGTGGGACACTGACTTGTTCATTGCAGACCTTAAGGATTTTCTACTGAGTTTTTGGTGGTGAGGGGGAGGCTTGAATAAGCTGAAGCTACATTCAGACTGTGGCAGGATGATTTAACTTGGACCTTAAGTCAATGGACTGAGGAATGTCATTGTCATCAGATGCTGTGAAGATTTTGATCTGGTGCTCGAAGCAGAGAGGTGATTGGGCGGGTGGTATGCCTGCGGGCGCAGCTTACACACCTATGACCCTGCAGCCTGAGGCCTGGCACCCAGCCACTGTCTGAAGTGTAATGTTTTCCTTCTTGGAGTTGATGCATTGTTTTCTGAATTTGCTGGCTTTTATTATGCTTTGTACGATCAGAAGAACAAGTTACTTCTTACCTTGTAACGTTCTTTCGACGGGATGTTCCTCCGACGTATTCCTCATCTTAGATATCTCCTTCCAGCTCTGCTGGCCTCGGAAAATGTTTTCTCTAGAGGGCGCTGCGCGTCGACGTCCTTCGAGTCGATGTCCCTCGACAGCCGCCGTATCGACGTTCGACGTCATCCTGCCTATAAAGGCCGCGCGCAGCGTCCGTTGCTCAGTTCCGTTTTGTAGCCCACAGTATTACTGTCTGGACTAGACTAATCACCCTGAAGGAGCGTAAGCTGCAACAACAAGGGAAGTAGAACTGCGGGGATGGATGGGAGGGTCGATGAGGAATACGTCGGAGGAACATCCCGTCGAAAGAACGTTACAAGGTAGAAAGTAACTTGTTCTTCGAAGGGATTGTGTCCTCCGACGTATTCCTCATCTTAGATAGGCTCCCATAGCAGTATTCTATATTCGGAGGAGGGAGTACTGACTTCACGCTGTCTTCTATTGATGAATAGAATGCAGTACAGCCCTTCCAAACCTAGTCTCTTGACTGGAGGAGGAATCCAGATTGTAAAAACGTGTAAAGGTATGGACAGACGACCATGTAGCGGCCGCACATATGTCTTTAACCGGCACGCCTCTTTTGAGGGCCGATGAAGCTGCAATACCTCTGGTCGAATGAGCCCTAAGGTTTTGAGGGGGCTCTTTCCCTGCCAGTTTATAACATTCCAGAATGGCTAGAATGATCCATCTGGAAATGGTCTGCTTAGTTATTGGTAACCCCAGCTTGTGACCTGTGTAACCTACAAACAGCTGGTCTGCCTGTCTTATCCTGGCTAGTCTACTAATGTAAAAACTTAAAGCCCTCCTAGGGTCTAGTCTGTGTAACCTCTCTTCCTCTTTCCCCGGGTGAGGAGGAGGATAGAAAGATGGTAGGGTAATCTTCTGAGTGATATGGAATTCAGAAACCACCTTTGGGAGGAAATTAGGCTTCACTTGCAGGACAACTTTGTCTTTGTGAAAGATTGTATGAGGGGGTTTACAAGAAAGAGCTTGTAATTCGCTCACCCTTCTAGCAGATGTAAGTGCTATTAATAAAACAGTTTTAAGGGTAAGGAATCTTAACGAACAAGAATGGAGAGGTTCGAAAGGTGTACCCATCAGGAAAGTTAGTACTAAGTTTAAATCCCATAGGGGAACTTGGAATGGTCTTGGGGGATAAACATTGGTTAACCCCTTTAGAAACTGTATTACCAAGGGTAATTTGAAATAGGATGGTTCTTCCGCAGTACGCTTAAAGATGGATAGCGCTGCGAGATAGCCCTTAATGGTGCCAACTTGAAGGCCTGAATTTTCCAAATATAGTAGGAAGGACAAAACCATTGGTGTACCACATGAAAATGCGTCGATATTCTGTTCTCTACACCAGCTGCAAAATCTGTTCCAACGGCAGCGGTATAAAGACTTTGTTGCTGGCCTCCTTGCCGAAAGCAACACCTCCATAACATCATCAGGGAGGTCCCAATCCTTGTACCTCAGCCGTTCAGAAGCCAAGCGTGAAGGTTGAGGGTTTTGATGTCTGGATGGAGAACCTGACCTCCCTTCTGTGAGAGTAGGTTCTCTCTGAGTGGAAGTCGAATTGGAGGGCAGATGGACAAGTCTAGAAGGTCCGGGTACCACGTTCTCCTGGCCCAATCCGGGGAAATCAGGATCATGGTTCGCCGGAATCTTCTCAACCTCCTGATCATTTGAGGAATGACAGGGACCGGTGGGAACGCGTACAGAAGCGGAAACTCCCAGTCCACTATGAACGCGTCTCCCAGAGCTCCTCTCGGAGGAAATTCCCTTGAGCAGAACAGGTCGCATTTCCTGTTTAGGCTGGTGGCGAACAGATCTACCTGAGGGGTTCCCCAAAGGGCGAAGATCTCTTGAAGGACTTCCTGAGCTAGCTCCCACTCGTGGGAGACTGTGTTCTGCCTGCTCAGAGCGTCCGCTGTCAAGTTCTTCTCTCCGGCTAGGTGAACTGCCGATAGAGAGATTCCTTCTTGGATTGCCCAAAACCAGAGCTGCATCGCCTCTCTGCACAGGGGTAGTGATCCTACGCCTCCTCTTTTGTTGAGGTAATGCATGGCCACCGTGTTGTCCGTCATTATCAGGACGTTCTTCTCTTGTACAGCTGGCAGGAACGCCTTCAGCGCAAGTCTGATGGCTCTCAGCTCTAACAGGTTGATGTGTAGTCTGGACTCCGATGGAGACCAACGACCGCTGATGGTCAAGTCGTTGGCGTGGGCTCCCCACCCGTGAGTGAGGCATCCGTGACTACTGTTATCTCCGGCCAGGGTTGCCAAAACTGTTCTCCTTTCAGAATGTTCTCCTGACAGGCCCACCACTGAAGGTCTCGAGCCACCCTGCCGGGAACCTGAAGAAGATCTGTCATTCTCCCTGAGAATTGTGACCACTGAGTCCTCAGTGCCCACTGGAGGGATCTCATTCTCAGGCGAGCCTCTGGCACAAGGAAAATGCAGGATGCCATGAGGCCTAGCAACCTCAAAAAGTCGAAGGCTGGGAGACGTTGGGCATGCTGGAACTTGGTAACCATCTGTAGAATATCTTGAGCCCTCACCTCTGGTGGCGAGGCTTTTCCCAGGGAAGTATCCAGGATCGCTCCTATGAACTGGAGTCTCTGCGATGGTATCATTTGTGACTTCTTTAAATTGAGGGAGAAGCCCAGTCTGTGAAGGAAGTGGCACACGTGATTTAGCTGGATCTGAGCTTGCTCCGGAGAAACAGCCCTGATCAGCCAATCGTCCAGGTAGGGGTAGACGTGAATCCCTTCCCTCCTTAGACTTGCAGCCACTACCGACATTAACTTGGTGAAGACCCTCGGGGCGGAGGTCAGCCCAAATGGCAGCACTCGAAATTGATAGTGAGAGTTGCCAATTGCGAACCTCAGGTATTTCCTGTGTTTGAGATGGATAGGCACATGGAAATAAGCGTCCTGAAGGTCCAGAGATACCAACCAGTCCTGGAACTGAAGGGCCTGGAGGATCTGAGAAAGAGGGACCATCTTGAATTTGTCTTTTCTGAGGAATTTGTTCAAGATGGGTCTCAGTCCTCCGTCTTTCTTCGGAATGAGAAAGTAAGGGGAGTACCAGCCCTTGTTCCTCTCCGCTACAGGTACCGGTTCTATGGCACCTTTCTCTAGCAGGTCCAAAATTTCCTGCAAGAAGAGCGGATCTGGAGCTTTCTGAGAGCTGATCCCCGGTGGATGACTCTGAGGTATACGTAGGAAAGGCAGGCAGTAACCTTGGGCGACTGTTTCCAATGCCCAAGCATCTGACGTGATAGCCTGCCATACCGTCAGATGTTGAGTCAACCTGCCTCCTACAGGTGTCCTGTGAGGGGAGTCCTCAGAGTGCTTTTGGGGCGGCTGATGCAGATGCCGATGGTAAAGAGGCACCTGCTGTTGCTGCGGCTTTAGAATATCTACCCCGTCCACCTCGGGTAGTTCTTCTTTGACCCCTTTGAGCCGGTCGTCCTCTACCTCTTCCGAATGCAGAGTAGAAGCGAAAGGACTTGCCCCTCGCAGAGGTTCCTGTGGGACGAAAAGGAGTCTGACGGATTGCAGCTCCTAGGGATTTTGCTGCAGCTTTTGAAGTTTGCAGTTTCTCTAAACTGTCATCCGCCTTTTTCCCGAACAAAGAAGAGCCATCGAATTGCATGTTCAAGAGCCTGGCTTGCACATCTGGGGCAAAACCCGACTTTCTCAACCAAGCAAATCTCCTGGTTGATGTACTTGCCGCCATTGCTCTGCTGATACTTTCAGCCGAATCAATGCCCGTCTGGAGGGATTCGCACATAGCGTCTTTACCGTCCTGTATAATATTCAGGAACGCATCCCTTTCTTCTCCCTCCGGGATGCAGTCAGCCGCTGTAGAAGCACAATCCCAAAGTGTATGGCTGAACCTAGCAAGGGTGCAAGTAGCATTAACAGACTTTAACGCCATGCTACATGCTGAAAAGACTTTCTTTGCCATAGCATCATATTTTTTATCGTCCCTGTCCTGTGGGACTGTAGGATAAGCCGTCTTGACATCGGTAGAGGATGCTGCTTGTACCATCAGACTTTCTGGGGATGGGTGTTTAGACAAAAACTCTGGGTCTGTGGAAGATACCCTGTACTTTGTAGACAGTTTTTTATTTACTGCTGGTATTACATCTGGGGTTTCCCAGTTTGTCATGATCTTTCTCTGAAGAGCTTTATGAAAGGGCACCACAGGATCCTCTTGTGGGCCTTTGTCAAGAATATCCGTGAGGTCAACTTGTTGGAAAGATTGTGAAGGTGCAGACCACCCCATGAACTCTGTAATCCTGGCCATTAAGGCTCTGTAGGGGGTTTCAGCATGCTCCCCCGGGTCTGGCTTAGCAAACTCCACCTCAGGGGAAGTGTCTAACCCACTTGCCTCATGTAAAGAATCATGAAGATCCTTTAATCTGCGCTCTTCAGAGGAAAATTCCTCTCTAACTGGGGTTACAGGTCCCTGTAACTCAAATGTGTCTTGTTCAGACAATTCACCCTCTTCTAAAATTGAGGATATAGTTCTCAATTGTTCTGAACTCATAAAGGGAGTAAATCCCATTTCCAAGGCAGAGGGTGCCGAACTTGTCATTATTGGCCTCGAAAGCGTCGATGTCGTCGACGCCGACGTCGAAGGCTTCGAGCGTGGCGATGAAAACAGAGGTGGAGGCCTCGAGGACCTCGACAGAATTGGAATTCTACTCGACAATATCGAAGCCATCGACGTCGAGGGCCTGGGGATAGTCACTGGATGTGTGGTAACCGTGACTTTTCTTGGCGTCGACGCCGGTGTCGAGGCCGGCGTCGAGTCGACAGACCCGTGTGTCGAAGGTCCCCTCGACAACGGCGCCGAAGACATCGACCTCGACGTCGACGGGACCTTCGTCGACGGCGTCGACGGAACCTTCGAGGAAGGTTTGGAGGTCATAGTCCTGCTTGAGGGTTCGAAACGCGCTCGAGAGGTTTCTTTCGCCGGGTACTGTGACTCGCGGCGTTTTTGACCTTCGGGTCTTTCGACCAGAGCATCGCTCTCGGCAGTCTTCGAGGGGGTCGAGGCCGCTTTCTCGAAGACGCTCATCATATTCTTTCGGAATTCCTCCCATTCAGCCCGGGAACTATGTTTCGTGGGGCAAGGGATTCTTTTTGGCGAAACAGAGGAAGAGGAAGACGGAGAAGGGGATCTTCGACGTCTCCTCTTCGAGTGCTTCGATCTCGAGGAGTGATGAGACCCACTCCGAGACCTGGAGCGCGAATGGTGACGAGGAGACGAATGCCTCGACTTCGTCGACGAAGAAGAAGCTTTAAAAGTCTTACCTTTCTCCAGCTTCCCCCTACGCTCCTTCAGGGCCTTAGCTGTCATGGACATACAGTCCTCGCATTCCGAACAATGGTGTTCAGCTCCCAAGCACCACAGACAAATTCTGTGAGAATCGGTCAACGACATCTTTTTCCCACAATCTCGACATTTTTTGAAGCCGGATCGAGGAGTTGTCGGTTCCGACGAGGAAGCCATCGAGTACGGATCAAATAACTCGAGGTAAATAGGATTAATCTGACTAAGAACTGAGCAACGGTATTCCGAGGCACCGAGTAAGCGCGGAAAAACGGAACTGAGCAACGGACGCTGCGCGCGGCCTTTATAGGCAGGATGACGTCGAACGTCGATACGGCGGCTGTCGAGGGACATCGACTCGAAGGACGTCGACGCGCAGCGCCCTCTAGAGAAAAATGTTTCCGAGGCCAGCAGAGCTGGAAGGAGATATCTAAGATGAGGAATACGTCGGAGGACACAATCCCTTCGAAAAGTGCATATGCTGCATGTTGAATGTCGTAATAAATACAGCCATTTCTATTTGCCAAATGCTGGGTTAAATTGTTGCTGGAGAAAAAGTTGGGGCCTAATGGTGCCCCATGAGAAATCCATTGCCTAAGAGAGAATTCTTGGGCATATCCCAGTATCCCTTTCCGTCGATATTTATTTTAATCACCACAGAGGAGAATGCATCTTACTATAAAAACGCAGTCCCTGTCTGGAATCTACACAGCGTTTCCTGTCTTTTTGCTCTTGTGAGATTTTCTACGCACACATCTGTAAATCTTCCCGGGAGTTCTTTTTGGTTTTGTTGCTGAAGCCACAACCCCCCGCCCCAAAATTGGAGGGAGGTGGAGGTCTCCCTCTGGAACAGCCTCCCTGCTCTCTCAAACTTGAGCAGGACCCTTAAGGTCCTGGAAGCAACTCAAGACTTTCCTTTTCGCTTCTGCTTTCTCTCTCTCCTGCTGATGTACCTATCTGCTGCGCTAACTAGTTACCTGGTCACCCTCTGAACTTAAACAGCACCAGGCTCCTTCACGAGCAGCAGCCCCTTGCACTGCCTCCGGGCCTCACACGTACTTAGGGACTGTATCTGCAACCTATAGTTCCCTGCCTCCTTACATTTACTTGAGCCGGTCACCACAGCAGCACTTAGTTGAGCTTACCTATTGCACTATCCCTCCTCCCTCCCTCTGACACTTCTCCTGTCCCTTCCCCCTCGCACTTGCACAATCTGAATGACACAAGGCCTATTAAGATGGCTTGTTTTGTTCTCCCTTTGTCGCCCCTTCCTTGTCTTGTCTTGCCTAGAAACACTTGTGTATAGGTGCAGTATAAATGACTTATCATATCAATACAGCCACGTTCATCGCTCAGAAACATATTTATTTTACCCCCAAAATCCCTTAATTTAGCTAGAATTGTCAAAACACAGTAATTTCGAACCTGAAGTAAATTTGTGGCTTGTCAGAAAGCTGTGCAAATTTAGCGGCTGGAAGCGCTGAGTGTGAATGACTCTCGCTTGACCGACTCGACTTTTAGCCACAACAGCCTCTGGGAATTACCAGAAGGTCCTCATTGACCAGTTTCCAGCGCACGCCGCCTAAATAGTACCATTTTTAAAAACTGGAGTGTTAATGGCTTTCCTGGCCACTTCCCTCATTATCGCAGATATAAGCCTTGCCTGTCCCACACCTACCCCCTCCCACTCCCAGCTCATATCAGTGTAACCCCTCTGCTGCTCTTTAGGGACAACACGTGATTCAATTTTCAGGCAACTACCTCCTCTCTCATGATGCCAGAGGGCACACTCACCCTGCCGCCAACCTTCCTCTCACCTCACCCGAGCAGTGGCTAATGCGGTTAGGCCGATGGCATTAGCCTGCTGACGAATAACCCGCCACCGAGGGTTGACACGTTATGAACGACTCGGCCACCGTTCATCAGGGCCGATTAGGAACGATTAATTGAAGTATATCACTGCGCGCCTTTAAAGGCGCCGGTCATAACTGCGTTACCGCACTTGTTAGTGGAGTGACCCTCCCGTGTCCCTCCCGCCGATAATTCACCTCTCTGGAAACTTTGCCTTTTTGACCTGCTACCTCTACTCCCGGTTCCATCTTCCATTTCTCTTACGAGTCGACCCTTCTCGTTGAGTTCTGGCTAGCAGGAGTTTTAGCTCCTTTAAACAGAGTAATGTTAATGTAACAAGAAGGTTACTCGCAGGAAGTCACAAGGCAGGAACTCTAGACAATGCCACATAACACGACGTCTCATTATGTAGCAGGCCTTCCTGTCTGTATGAACGTCTCCTTCTGCAAAGCGTACAATACAAATAGTGCAGTGCGTACACAGTCTGTGTGTCTGCCTACACCATGAGCATGACGCAAATAGTGCAGGGTTTAGTGCATGTGTACGCCTATACTAATCACGTCATACAAAGTGTTCTGCATAATGCCAGTTTGTATATCTGGCCCCATTAAGCACTCAGTGTCTGCATACACTAAGCGCACGTTTACAGTCTGTGTGTTTGGATTTACCATGGACAAAATACACACAGAACAGCGTTCAAAGTTAGTGTTTTACTGTTTGTGTGTGCCAACACTAGTCACATGAAACATCAGTGGTCTGCAGCCTTCGGTTGCCCAGATGTTTTGGACTACGACTCCCATGATCCAACCCAATTGATTATGATGGTTAGGGCTCAGAGGAGTTGTACTCCAAAACATCTCGAGAACCACATGTTGCTGACTTCTACTCTACCGTGTGTAGTGTGATCTGCATACATTAACGATGAACTTTCTAAACATGATTGAAATAGTGCAGTGTTTTGGTTTATTGTCCTACATAATCAGGCAAAAATTGCGCATTGATATCAATGTGGTGTGTTTACACTAAGTGCAGTATAATTAGCCAAGCATGTATAGTCTTTGGGATCTGAGTACACCAAGCCTGGCACAAATAATGCAGTGTTTAAAGTCCGTATGGTCTGCATATGCTAAGCACGATACAAAGAGATCCGTTTTTTACAGTGTATACGTCTGGTTGCACTAAGCAGGAAACACATAGTGGCAATGGAAAAATAGTAAATGCAAAACCAGACCAACTGGATTTGTCAATGCGTGTTCAACCTCCCTCCCGCTGTGGCAAGGGACAAGGATCACGGTGCTACGTCTTGTGTGTGAATGGAACGGCAACCGCACTGTTTACTTGTTTAAATAGGGACCATAGGGTACTCTGTACTCTGGCAACGAACTAACCGCTTACAAACTATAGGCTGTGGGTGCACACCTATTTATAGAAAAGGTTTCCGAAGGAATTTAATGGTAATTGTGTAGACCTGAGGTGCGGGGATGAGGTGAACAACCCTGGCACAAGGCAGACGTAAAACAACTGAGGGCTGAGAGTCCTAAGATTGAGGACCCTTGTGTCCCCTGCACACCAGACAATTATATAAATCAGTGTATATGGTTAGGAGTAAAAAGTTCAATAGAGCGAAATATTTTTAAAAAACTAATGGTTTTAATCCAACAGAAAATTAAGCAGATAAAATGTTGAGCTCAATGCGTTTCGGGTTCCATCCTTCCTCAGGAGCAAGTATCAAGTAACATAACTTCAGAATCCTAATATGCTCATCTAGAAAACTAAATTAATAAAACAACCTTTTTCTAGGCCACTTAAGTCCTATTTCAGGCACACACCTATGCCTCCTGCGGTGTGCGTGGTACGCCCAGAGCCAGCATTTCACAGAGACAGCAGGCTGCACGGCTCTCTTCCCCATCACCCACCCCTCCCCCGCTCAGGTGAGATTTAAGACTCTCCTATATCTCCATCTGTAAATGGCCTCATAAAACTGACAGAAAGACGTAAGGAGGGACACCCATTAACATTTTATTACAAATCACCTCCAAGCCAGCAACTCTATTTAACCCGGGTTGGGTGGGGGGCTGTGGGGGATCCAGTGGGGCGGCGATGGTAGGGGAGGGGGAGATGTGTGGATGCGACTGAATAAAGACATCAGCCCTTGGAAGCAGGCTTGCAATAGGCCTTGGGTGACTGCATGAGAAGGTGACTTTCCCGTCCCGTGTGACACTATCTCCAGGGAGAATGCGCTAAAGACTGCCAGGTCATCCTGTTATATCGTCTCCATTTTATAAGTGCACAGGGCAGGACCATAGCAGGACGAGCACCCTAGGGCCTTCTGGGATTTTCGCTGGCATTACATTTGGCAACAAACAGTAGGTGTGATGTGGCTGCATGGGAGCGATGGCTACTTCAGGGACCTTAAATTGGTAATCCATACCACGAAATATACACATTTATACACTATGGTTATTAAAAATGTACACTCTGGACGAGCAAGTTTCTAAGCACCAAACAACACAGCAAAAGCTAGATGTCTTATAAGGAACATGTGGGTGACCTTTAGAACATTGCTTCTGAAGCTAAAATCTGCTCTAGATCCTCGAGATGTGATCCCAAAGCCTTAAGAGTTCCACTATCTAGTTTAGGCATTGTTTTAAAGCTATGGGCACAACAAAGGGATTTGACAATGCATACTGTGACATTTATGTCTGGTTGTGATACAGCCTGTGGAGGGACTGTTGCTTGCATAAGAAGGCATCATTTATACTCATGCCTGAGGAAGCCGAACTAGTCAACAAACCTCTGTCCAAATACTCCATAACTGAAGTCAGAGCTATCCCACGTGCCCGCATCAACCAAATCGTATCCACATTTGGACTCAATCAGCCGAATACTGGCTTTTAGGGATAGTTTAGCACCCGAGGCACTGATCAGCGCAACAAAGTCCTTCTCACGTGTAGCATTTGCCATACAAAACTTTACGTTACAGTGCTTAGTGCTGGCACCATATCTTCTATGCCCTCGCACTTACAGTTGACAGAATGTAATGTAAGTGGCATTGTATAGCGCCCTTCTGCCACTTTTGGTAGGCTCACCTCACGAGGCTCAGTAAGAAAAAAGGGGTGTCATTAGGAGGACAATTAAGGAGGCAGATGCAAAACCTATGGTGATGATGGGTGCAGATCAGAAGTACCAAGATCCTGTGTGCCAATATACTGTCTCTTGGCTTGACGGAGAGACTTGTGAGTATGTTATCTGATCTGATCTGATAGACTAGATAGAATGTGGTAGAGCTAAAGAGGAGCGCTTATTCTTAGCTCGATTAGTATGGATGTCCTCTTGGCTTGCCCTGGTGCCCTGGAGTGGCCATCAGTGGGGGGTTTGTGTGCATAGTGTAAGATGGTAGGAAATCTTAGAGTGGAGTATGTTAGTCGTGGAGAGGGCAGTAGGCCGTACAGGGCAAAACAACCTGCACTGCTACCACTAGCATCCTGTCGACATGAACAATTTCCCTCTCTCTGTCTCTCTCGCTGTCTCTCTCTCTCTCTCTCTCTCTTTCCCTCTCTTTCCCTCTCTCTCGCTCTCTCTTTCTCGATATCTTCAATATCTCTATCGCATATAAATACATTGTGGCAGATGAGGGTGAGAGGGCAGAAACATCACTCATCAGTTAAGAACTAGGCTGCTAGACATTTTAGGAGCACAGACACTTATTTCGCCTTCCTTAGTATGTTGAGTGGTAGACTGAGAGATGCCTCAAGTCTCACTAACATGCTCAGGAGCTGCACTGAGTCCGCTGGTGGGATTTCTGCCCTTTAAGGGTAATGCACAGTGGTGACAATGCACAGTGCTCCTTAGGCAGTAGGGCAAAGTCATATAATCCCTGCTCGTTTCTCCCAGAGGTCTACCCTGCTGTCTCACACAAGCCTCGAACTCCTCTCACACAGTGTACAAAGAAACATGCAAAATGACATTTCCCACCCTCACCAGCTACAATCAGGTGTTGAGGCATCACCAGCACTTCAGTTTCAGAGTGATGCAGCAACTCTGCAGGGAGTTCTTCATGATGAAACGAGCAGTAGAAAAGATAGAAAGTGCTGTGTGTGTTCTTTGTAGTGCCCTAGGAAGTGGACCATCCCTTGGCCTAAAAGAGGTACAGCGCTTGCAAGAAGGAGAAGAACAGAGTGCTGGTAGTGAAAGAAATGGTTTCTGGGGTAGGGGAATAGGATGGACAGCCCAATAACACTGCAATCTCGAGTTAGAAGTGTCTTTGGCTTCTTAATATGCAAGGAGCTCTGCCTGAGGTCCCAACAAAGCTTCATGCAACAGCAACAAGATGAACTAAGGGCAAAAGAGGCATGCAGCTTTCATCTAATTTTTAAATGCTGTCCTTCCAGGGACAAGGAGGAGCTGTCACAGATTGGCATATGCAAAAGGTGTGAGCTGCCCCCAACGGCGGGTCTTCTGGAGCTAATAATGTACCACCTCATAGATTAACAGATATTTTGGACTGCAAATGGGAGAGGGATTGCCTTTCTGGAGTATGTTGGGGTTGACTTATTTGTGCTCTAATATTTACAACCTTTACACAATTTGGTATGATTTCTGGAGCGAATGCCAGAGACTGTGTTTGTGGGATTTGAAGCTACTTCCAAATGCCATGAAAGGACATATTTCGACCACGTGGGCTCTCTTTTGGGTGCTTGGCCATTTCCTACCAGCTTGTGGCGGGTAGGATCTTCATTTAGGGGGATTTACCTCAAAACATCAAACTTTTTACTGTGAGTCCTATAACATGGATTTATTTTCCTTTTAACCCATTTCTGTGCCAATAGATGCAGAAGACCCCCCGCAGCCCTCGCCTATCCGCCCAACCTTAATTTAGACTCCAACCCCATCACCATCTACAATTTCGGTTAAATTCGATGTCAAAAATACCAAGTTATGAGATTCGCCGTAAAATGGTTTGCTGTTTTGGTACGATACCATTTAGAGGGGATAACTCTATAGCTAGAGGGTACAACGTTCATTCCTCCCCGTTTTTTTTTCACTGCCCTTTTTGCAGAAAAATGTTTGCAGGAAAAACACCAAAATATAAGGGGTAGGGTGGGGTGGTGTATAGAGATAAATAAAATAGGGGAGGGGAGATTGGGATGATCCCCCAAATAAAATAAAAAAATGTGATGATTTTTTTTGGCAAACATTTTTAGGCAAAAAGTGCAGTGGAAAAAAACCAGGCAGAGAATGAACATAGAACCAGCTAGAGCATGTACGGCTCTCAGTCAGGCTAAGTCCTGCTCTCCGTGGCAATAGTGTTCATGACTTTGTTCCATCTGGGATACTGTTTCCAGCTTGTTTCCCCGGTTGTGAGGGCTGCGCACCCATCATTACTTTGTTGCCTGATCCTGCTGTTTGAATCTTGTAGCCCACTCCTCCTACACAGTTACAAGCGTCCCCGCTGCCATGGCGGTGTGACGCTCTGATTCCCGCCCCCACCGCTCCAGCTGCATCCAATCCATCGGCCCGGACGTGCCTACTGTAAGGAAGGCATGGTATCAAAGTAAGACAGACACATGTGATCACAGTACAAGGGTGTTTCTTAAACTGTAAAATGTGTGAGATAAAAGCCTAATCTAAACATAAATCTAAGATGGGAGCAAGCTACGACCATCAAATAATAATACAGTCCTATTGCCAATCCTTACAGCTATGCTGCAAAATAGTGTGGGAAAATGTTGACCACAAAAGAAAGACGTTTTCACAAAATGATAAGTCAGGATGTTATGGCCGGGGTCTCCCTTCCCCATGTTTTTAGCACGAGACAAGGCGGGACTCTCGATCACAGCACACCTCTGGGCTTCTCTAGTACGAGGTTACAGTTCCGTTTCCCAATATCAGGACCTTCTGTGTCCAAGTCTCTTTCCGGCAAAGTCTCTTGCTTCAGAGGTGCCTGATATGCCCAAACAACAAAAGAAATAGTTCCTTCTGATAATCTACTTGATGATTACCTTCACCCTAGGATCTCCCTCAGCCGGGCTCCGATCCGTTTTGTCAGCTCTCGTCAGCGTTAATGTCTCAAAGTACTTGCCATCTTAAACAGAGAGTCAAGGACTTTCGATTGTACAAGGGGTTTGGCTTGACCCTTGTATGACCTTGACACCTCATGCTGGCCTTCTCTATGGCCTCTTGGTACTTGTAGTTTCACTATCTAACAGTTCAATACTTTCCTTGTTCTTTGCTTGATTCTTCTACCCTGCTCCTCCCTCACCCCACTCAAGCCTTTTTTTCACAGGCGTCTGTCCAGATACATTCTGGTTTCACCATCACCGTCTTGTGGAAAATGCTGGATTTGACTTTTATGGACTTTTATGGACTTCATTCATTCATGGTGCATCACCCTTTCTCAACTCTCATGCTGAACTTTTGCATCTTGTACTCATGGTGGCCCTGAATCATGCTGTTCCCATCTTCATCTTGTATCCTGGCTTGCAACATTATGTGTTACTACTGACTTCTGCAATTGTATTCACTCTCCCCTCTTGCTTCTCCACTCTTTTGACTGCTAACTCTCTGTTCTCTCCTCCTTTCCCTTCTCCCTTTTCCTATATCCTCCCCTTACTTTCTTCTATGCACTTACTCTATCAGAATTGTCCTTGGACCTAGTATGATAGCAACTTCGTCTGTCTCCTCCTCCCTTTAATTACTGATTTTTTCCTCCCCAACCCCCCTCCAGCACTATCTGAAATGTCGTCAGGCCTAATATGATAGTCGCTTGTTTTGTTCCTTCCCTACCTTTCTGCACCCTTCTCCCTCACCTCTTGTTTTTTTTCCGGCTCTACCAGAAATGTCGTCAGGCCTAGTACGGTAGTTGCCTGTCTGTTTCCATTTCCTTCCCACTCTCCCCCTCCCTTCCTTATCTATGTTTTAGCTCTTGCACTATCTGAAATGTCGTCAGGCCGAGTACGATAGTTAATTTCCCATCCTTACTGTTCATGGCCTGTAAGAATGTCATTGTTTTTTCCCTTGTTCCCTCCCTTGCCTTGAAGCGCTTTGAAACACATTGTGTATAGGCGCTATATAAATAAACTATCATATCATATCAGGAAAGAGGTACCAGACAGAGACCTTCAATTGAGCAACCACGTGGGGCCAGACCACTCTATCTCTGGTACCAAGTTCGTTCACAAAAGACCTCTGTGTCTTAATCTTGTTAACGTTGCCACTGCAACCTTGAGCCTAACAAAGTCCAGCCCACTATCGGGTTCTACCGATTCACTGGCTGTGCTGAACCCCTTGGCGTTTCTTTTGCCACTGAATTCAAGAACGGTACCAAGATGGCAACCGCGTCTCTCAGCTCTGGCTATCCGTGTGGGTGGGTTCCATGCACATCTGTCACATCATTCACCAGCTGCGATTCCCAGTCTTATGTTTCTTTCGTCTGAGGCTTTGCGGGTCGGGTTTGAAAAGGCCAAGGGCAACCTCCCTCCTTGATGTTCTTTCAGATCTCGCCGCCTTTCTCCTCCGTTTGAACTGCTCTCATGGACTAACCAGGTTATTCACCGTAGTGACCACCCTACTCCTAGTCCATGGTCCCCTTTCCTCCATATAAATGGGACATTCCTCCGTCCTGTGGGATGGGACCAGAGCACTTTGTAAAAGCATCCAAAATTTTGCAAAAATGTTAGTCCCTCCTCTCTTTCTACGCGGGGCACGGCACGCGGACATAGCCCCGCCCATCTCAGCTCCGCCCCACACATCCCCCATCAATCCTTTTCTATCGCCAGGTCAAAGACCTTTAAGCAATAACAGCGGAACCTTATTAGAGGGGATGGAGGACGGGCGTATGGAGGAAAGGAACTATAGACTAGGAGTAAGGTGGTCACTACGGTGAGTAACCTGGTTACACTCCTACGTCCCGTCCCCTTTCCTCCATACTTATGGGAGATTCCCAAGCACTCCTCACAGGAACTATGGGTGGATGGAAAACCCCTTACTGAAAACGTTTCTTCAGCACAGCCTGACCAAACTGAGCATCAGATCTGGAACTCAGGTCTAGACAATAAGGCTTTTTGGGAGACCATCGCAAGGCAGTAAGTAGCTGCCTTTGCGATGGTCTCCCAGGGGACATATTTCTGAAAGGCAACTGCGGCTGCCTTGCCCCGCACCAGGTGTGTATGAATAGCTTTAGGAGGCTGCAGTCCTTGGACGGTGTAAGACTCCGTAATGCAGGCAGCGATCCATCTGGAGATAGTCGCCTTAGAGGCCTGCTTACCTTGTGGATTACCAAAGGTCACCAACAGTTAAGAAGAGCTCCTAAATTCGGATGTTCTTTCCAGATAGAATTTAAGAGCCCTTCTAACATCCAGGCAATGCAGAACCCTTTCTGCCTCTGAAGCGGGGTTTGGAAAAAGGACGGCCAGGGAGATTGACTGGTTCAGATGGAAATCAGAGACCATCTTCCGCAGGAAAGCAGGGTTTGTCCGTAGGACCAACTTATCCTTGTGAAAAAGAAGGGATGCTCCACCGACAAAGCATGGAGCTCACTCACGCGCCTTGCTGAAGTAACGGCAACCAAAAAGGACACCCTCCACGACAGGTGCTTGATGTCCACAGTGGCCATTGGTTCGAAAGGTTGATGGCACAACGCCGTCAGGACCACATTTAGATCCCACAACGTGTTCGGACTACGAATCGGAGGATAAAGACGCGTCAAGCCTGCAAAATGTCTCTTAACCACTGGATTAGACAGAGAGTAAGAGCATTGGTCCGTAGATAGGTAGGCGGATACCGCCGAAAGATAAGTTCTGCATGACAGAACGTGAATTCCCGACTCTGCTAGGTAGGATACAAAGGACATTACCGTGTCAATTGTAGCCCCCCTTGGGTCCAGCTGTTTGTTTAAACACCAATGACAGAACCTGAGCCATTTGCTTCTGTACTGGGACCTAGTCGAGGGTTTCCTGGCTGCCTGAATAATACGCTTTTTATCCGCAGACAGGCTAAGATGTTCGAAAAGACCTGCACTCAGGCACCATGCCGCCAAACTGAGCGATTGTGGGGAGCGATGCCACAGCTGTTGCTCCCCCTGGTGAAGAAGATCGGGGCTCACCGGTAACCTGATCGGCGGATACACAGACAGGTAATGAAGTTCTGAGAACCAAAACCTGTCCGGCCACCACGGGGCTATGAGTAAAAGGGAACAGTTCACTGTGTTCTTCAGTTTCCAAATCATCCCATGAACCAGAGGCGGGACAGCATAAGCCCTCATGTTGTGCCATGGAATCTCAAGAGCAGCCCCCAGAGAGGAGGCTCCCAGCCCATTTCTGGAGGCATACAGAGGAAGTTTCTTGTTTGCCGCCGTAGCGAAGAGGTCCACTTCCGGAGTGCCCCAACGCAGGAAAATCTGTGAGAGGATCTACGCCTTCAATTCCCACTCATAGCTGACCATCGTCCGCCGACTGAGGGCATCTGTCGTGACATTCAGCTGGCCCGTAATGTGTACTGCAACTAGCCAGACACCATGACGAATCGCCCACTCCCAAATTTGGATGGACAGGTCCACAAGAGGGGGAGACTTAGTACACCCTTGCTTGTTGATGTAATACATCGACACCACATTGTCCGTGCAGATATGGACCACTTTGTTGGCAATGATCGGTCTGAACGCCTTGAGCGATAGGACGATCGCCAGAAGCTCCAGATGATTAATGTGGAGGAGCTTGTCCTGAGGCGACCAAAGATCCGAGACCTGAAGAAGATCCGTCGTACCCCACCCTAGAAGGGAGGAGTCCGTCGTGACCGTCACCATAGGGGCTGCGTCCTGAAGACCCCCCCCCACCGACAGATTGCTGAGAGACGACCACCACTCCAGGTCCACTCTCATGGAAGCCGGAATCGTTATCAACTTGTAGTCCGGATCCACAGCCTGACGCCAAGAACTCCGAAGAGCCATCTGAGTCCGCCTCATCTTGAGACGAGCAAGAGGAAAAGCCAATATGCATGAGACCCTGCGGCCCAGAAGCCTCTGGAACCACCAGGCCGGGATGCTCTCCGACTGCGCAAACATCTGACACGTGGCCAACAGATCCGCCATTCTGTCGCCGGTCAGGTACACTCTGCAGTCGATCGTGTTCTAGCGAAAACCCAGGAAAATCAAATACTGAGAGACCGCCATGAAAGATTTCCGCCAGTTCACCGACAGCCCGATGTGGAACAGGAGCTTGAGGAGAGACTGAAGATTGCGGGCGGCTTTCAACGGGCAAGGGCTGCGTAAAAGCCAGTCGTTCAAATACAGATACACATGGATACCCTGCAGACGAAGATAGGCTGCAATCACCGACATCATCTTTGTGAAGAGAAGACACGCGGCGCCGAGCTGAGGCCAAAAGGAAGCACTCGAAACTGGAAGTGCCCCTTCCCACAGAGAAACAGAGATATATCCTGTGTGGATTCCAGATCAGAATTGCATGTACGCATCCTGAAGGTCCACCATGCTGAGCCAATCGCCCATCTGCAAGGAGGACCATATCTGGCCGGGCGTGATCATCTTGAATTTCTCTTGGGGTAGGAAAAGATTGAACTGGGAAAGGTCTAGGATGGTGCACAGGCCAGCCTGGTTGGGTTTGGGCACCGTAAACAGCCGGGAGTAGAAGCCCTCCCCAAGTTCCCAAGGGGAACGGGTTCCACAGCTCTGAGGTCCAGAAGTTTCGGAACCTCGGCTTTTAGGGAGGACGAACCCGACTGCTGGAAAGGAGGGTTGAAGGGTGGGGTAGGGGTTAAGGGTAAGCAGAAGCCCGCCCGAGCAACTGACGAGACCCACCTGTCCTCGGTGATGGTCTGCCACGCCTCCCAATGAGACGCAATGCATCCTCCAACCGGGGTCTTGTGCGAGCGCGGAGAACCCTCATTTGGCAGGCTTTTCAGTGGTGTTACCACCTGAACCTGAGGAGGAGGCTGAGGAGCGGGAGAAAAACCGAGTCCGTTGCTGCCTCTGGCGGGAATTACCCAAAGGAGTATCCACTCTGCAGGATTTACGGTCTAGAAACCCCTTGAAACTAGAGGAGGGCTGGCTTTGCGACAACGGTCTGTGGGTCCTAAACGGAGTTTTAACCAGGACGGACAAGGACCTAGCTGTCTGGGTGCTGTCCTTTGTTTTGGTGAGCTCCTTACCGTCAAACGGCAGGTCTACCACCTTGTCCTGCACCTCCTTTGAGAACTTGGTGGCATGCAACCACGCCTGTCGAGAGGTATCAACTCCCAGCATAAGGCCCCGAGCCGAAGTGTCGACGTGATGAGGCGCGGCCTCAAGCAGATCCTGGGTCAAGACCCTGGCATCGGATAAACCCACCTTAAAGTCTTCCAGCTTCTCGACCGGAATGAACTCCTCGAACACTGACAAACCTTTCCACATCTTCATATTCGCCCCCGCTAACACCAGTTCTGCTTTAACCTGCCGGAGCTGCAAGGCCGAGTTAGCGAAAATCTTCCTCCCAAGGGTGTCGAGGAGCTTGTCCTCTTTCCCCAGGACCTGAGTAGCCATCGTAGAAGAGGATACTGCAGGCCTGGACTGTAAAGTGGCTGCAGCCACCGCCGTGGAGGAGGGGGGGGACAAGATGATAGGGTCACCTCTTCCGAAGAATGTAGCCTGTATCGCGCATCAATTTTCTTATTGACGAAAGTCCAGAGTGTGGCTTTTCCCAGACCCTACGGACCTCGGCCAAAATGTCTTTCTGCAAGAACAGGCTAGTACGCTCCGAAGGACAGAGTGAACGCCCCCGAAAACACACCTTCCTGTGGAGCGGGTGCCTCGGGCACTGGAACATCCAATAGGCACATCATGTCCAGTACCCGGTCATGAAAAGCTCTAATAGAGCGGGGCTGGTCTTCACTGTCCTGATCGCCCTGTGCATCATCCAACAGGTCAGGATCCTGCTGAACCGTGTCAGGCACCGTCTTGTCCACGGGGGACAATGCAGGCAAGAGCGGAAGGGTCGGGGGAGGCACCGTAGGCAAGGGCGACGCCGGCGGAACCAACATGGGAGTGGGTGGAGCTGGAGGCGCAGGCGGGCATATCTCCCTAAAAAGACCCTTTAAATACTCTTTCATGGGGTCAGTGCGTATGAGCGTCTGAAAGTTGCCAAAAAAGGCGTCCTCCGGAGACGGTTTTGGAGCTGCCGGAGGAGGTCTCTCATGAGGAGGATAATTTCAGGGATGCAGATGGGAGGGTTGCAAAACAGGCCCATCCCCCGAAGTGTCCACAACAATCAAGGGTGCCGAACCCACAGGCAACGAGATATTGTGCGGAAGGGGCATTCGAGCGTTCCAGTCGTAAACTGGACGAAACGGATGCGCACAAGGAATTTTATGTTCACCCGCAGAACCAACTCCTACACCTGAGGCAGATGGCGTAGTTGTAGGGGAAGCACCCAAAATGGCGCTGTGGTCGTGTCGTGAAACGGCCGCCATTTTGCCATCACCTGAGGGGAGCTGCGGCACGTGTGGAAGTGAGGCAGGAGTCCCCGTCGGTGGGTCAAGGGTCTTAATTTTAGCCTTTACATAAGGAACCTCGGCCAAGCTGGTACTATGAGGCCTGAAATGTTTCTGCGACATACCAATAGCCAAACTAGCCTTCACAGGAAGGACCTCAGCACTGCCAGTAAAGGAGGAACTTTCACTCCTTGCCCCCTCAACAGTTCTGGCGTCGCCACAAGCGCGGGAACGGTGAGAAACAACTTTCACCGATAAGGCCTTGTCGGGCCTCTCAGAAAGGTTGGTTTCTTTAGCCTCTGTACGAGAGACCTTGGACCCAGGTCCGGTTACAGCCTTACTAGCGCAGGCTTTGAACATCCGTTCGGTAACACCAAGCCCAACCAAGGCCTCAGGGCGCACCCCGATACTTTTGAGGGAAGCCGATAAAGAGGCCTCAGAGCGAGCTCCGGTACTCCACGACTCAGTAGAACTGGGTCTACAAGAAGCCCCCACAGGAGGGGCCTCGGAGCATACTCTGGTATCCACAGGCCCCTTACGGAGACCCTCGGAGAAAACTCCAGTACAATTATTAGGCCCAGAAGGCACCTCGGGGCAATCCTCGGCGATAGAGCGATCAACGCTCCTCCCGGCCCGGGAAGAGCCCGGAAAGGTGTCTTCCGGCCGGGGGGCTCTGAAAAGTAAAGAACGGTGGGCGTTTCTTCTTTTCATCGATAAAAGATTGAAAATGCGAAGGAGGAGTACGTCGAAACACCTCCTCCCACCGCTCCAATTGACATTGAAGTGCCCGGACCGAAAGGGAATCGCAATAAAAACAGGAGTCCCAACGGTGGTCCGGACCCAAACACTCTAAACAAAGAGGATGAGGATCCACCCTCGCAAAGCGTTGATGACACGATGAACAATCTGAAAAGTCTAGTTTGAACGACATAGACAGACTAGTACACGATCGCTAGCGAGAGCCAGAGAGGAGGAAAAAAAGGGAAGAAAATCTACAGCGCATGCAAGTGGGTCCAGTCCCGAACGAGCGGAGAAAATGATGGAGGCTGCGCCGGATCGGAAAAATGCTGTGAGGACTGGTGAGTATGGCACGGCGCTGCAGCTGGCGATGCAACGCGTGTAGAATAATGTCCTTTTCAAGTTCGAAGACGTGATGGATCCGGAATTCAGGTAAGGATTGAAATAATATCTGTTTCTAACCTTTCCTTCTTCTTTCTTCTATTGCTAGGAGCTCTGGATTCGAGAAGGGCGTGGCTGAAGACTGATGCTGACTGCAGGCACGGTGAGCGTTACGCTGCTGCAGAATAACGCGAAGCATGTGCTGCTGTTCGGGCGTGGTTTAAATAGCCTCCAAAGTAGTTCCAGGTAAGAAGTCCGTAGGACCACACCTGAGTAAAAAATAGTCCCTGTAGTAAAATAGTCCCATCCAGGCCTCACGTTGGCTTGGATTCATTTGCAGCTATGTCGATCAGCATTTTTCTTGTATTTCTCCTTTGCTTGTTTCAAGTGTTCTATTGCTTCCTTAAAGGCTTGTGTAATAGTAGAGTGCAGATGAGTCACTGCAGGCATTTCTAAGTGTTGAGGCGAATCGAGTTCTGAGGTTCGAGGATGATGTCTATATATGGTATAAAAGGGGCTTTGTCCGGTTCCAAAATGTACAGAGTTATTGTATGCGTATTCGGAAATCCATAAAATATCTTTCCAATTGCTTTCGGTTTGGTGTAGCATACAACGTAGGTATTGTTCAAGAGTCTGTTGGTCCTCTCTGTCTGACCATCAGTTTGGGGGTGGTGACTGGTTGATAGCCTTACATCGATTTGCGCCAATTGACAGCATTTCTTCCAAAATTGCGAAATGAATTGACTACCTCGGTCAGAGACCAATACGGAAGGAAATCCATGGATTCGAACAATGTTTTTGAGAAATTCCTTGGCCAAAATCGAAGCGGAAGGTAATCCTTTTAAAGGAATAAAGTGGGCCATTTTGGAAAAAAGATCCACAATAACTAGAATGGTGTTAAATCCATTACACAGAGGTAAATCTGTAATGAAGTCTAAAGACTAGGTGTGCCATGGTGTAGGTGGAATATCCAAAGGTTGTAAAAGACCAGCTGTTTTTTTCTTCTGACTTTTGTTTTGGGCGCAGATACCACAAGACATCACAAATGACTTTACGTCCTTTCGCCAGGTGGGCCACCAGAATTGTCTTTTAATTTTAGCTTCAGTTTTTGCGATACCTGGGTATCCTTCCATAAGGGCGTCATGATAATTGGAGATGACAAATTCTTGTAGTTCCTTGTGTGGTAGAAATAGACGTCCTTGATAGTAAGGCAGGTCATTGATGACTGAATAATGTTGGCCTTTCTTTACCCAGTCCTGCAGGGCTGCTGTATCGAAAAGTTGTAGGATTTTTAAATGAATGTCTTCTAGAGTCTGTAGAGTAGTTATGCCAAGAATTCTTTGTTCTGAATTTATAGGCACCGGTTCCGGGTTCGAATATACTTCTCCCATCCCTATTCGGGATAGGGCATCTGCCTTGCCATTTTTACAACCTGGTCGATAAGTGATGACGAAATCGAATTCGTCAAAGAATAATGCCCAACGAAGTTGACGCGATGATTGGGCCTTGGCTGTTTTCAAATACTGCAGATTCCTGTGATCGGTGATTACAGTGATGGTATGCCTGGCACCGAGAAGATAATGCCGCCACCTTGAAGGCAGACTTGATGGCTAATAACTCCTTATCAGTAACCGCATAGTTTAATTCGGGTGCTGAGAATTTTCTTGACCAGAATGCTACTGGATGAAGTTGACCGGTTTCGGGATCCTTCTGGGACAGGACAGCTCCCATGGCTAAACTGGATGCATCGGTTTCAACTATGTGTGGAAGCTCAGGGCGTGGATGCTTTAAGACAGGTGCAGACGTGAATTTCGATTTTAGCTCTTGGAAGGCTCTTCAGTCCACAAAAAACGTTAGTGCTGTGATGGGGTGTACAATATGTGAGAATTCAGGAATAAATCTGCGATCGAAATTAGCAAATCCAAGCATGCTTTGTACCCCTTTAACAGAACTGGGTGATGGCCACTTGAAGATTGCGTCCACCTTTCGAGAGTCCATTCAAACTCCTTTTGGAGTCAGGATGGATGTTGATAAATCCCAGGAATTCAACTTCTGTAGAATGAAAAACACATTTCTCCAATTTTGCGTATAACTTGTGCTGGCGTAGTTTCTCTAGGACTGCACGAACGTGCTTCACATGGTCTGATTCTGAGGAGGAGTACACTAGAATATCATCTATGTATACGACAACACAGATGTCAATGAGTTCAAGAAGGACATTGTTCATAAAATACTGGAAGGCTGCTGGTGGATTGCACAACCTGAAGGGCATCACCTGGTATTCGAATAACCCGTACTTGGTGCGAAAGGCAGTCTTCCATTCATCGCCTTTCTTTACACGTACCAGATGATATGCCCCTCGGAGGTCTAACTTAGTGTAGATACAAGCATCCTTTACTTGGTCTTGTAATTCGGGGATCAGAGGCAATGGGTATCGGGTTTTTACCGTAATCGGATTTAATGCACGGTAGTCTATGTACGTTCTAAGGTCACCTTCCTTTTTAGGCACGAAGAATAGAGCTGAGGATGCAGGAGATTTGGATGGACGAATGAAGCCATTAGCAAGGTATTGGTCCAGATATTGTCGTAGGTGAAGATTTTCGGGTTCCGTAAGGGCGTAGATTCTACTGCATGGAGGTTGTGCACCGGGTACTAGGTCAATTTGACAATCGTATGATCTGTGAGGTGGTAAGGTATTTGCCTGTTCTTTTCGAAAAACATCCTGAAATTCTTGATATTCCTGAGATAACTGCACAACTGGATTAGTAACGGTGGCCAGGCTTTTGTTTAAGGTTTTTTCCGGGTAACAGGTGTGTGCACAATCTGGGAAGGTCACTCTCTTCTCTCGCCAATAAATACAAGGATTATGTGTTTCCACCCATGGCATTCCCAGAATTATTTGGAATTGCGGGGCCTTGATTAAATCAAACACAATAGTTTCTCGATGTCCATCTGACCCAACAGTGTCAGCTCAGTAGAGGAATGAGTTACAGGCCAGAGGCAATTTCAGTTCCATCGACTGTGGTGATGACATCCGAAGCAGTCTTTTTGCAAAGGGGTATATTCATCCTTGAGGCCAATTCGTGGTCCATGTAGTTTCCTACGGCCCCGCTATCAATGTATGCCCATACTGCGTGCATACATGATGGCTGCCTTGGATCAATTAGGACCATTGGTATAATTAGGTGGGAGGTCTGAGTGTCCTTCTTTAAGCTCGGCAAGCAGACCTCTATGCTTGTCGGGCGTGGTCGTTTCCCGAATCAGGCTCTATTTGACTTTTGTCAGCAACTCCTACTACTTTCTTGGGTGGTTTTATAGGGCAATCCCGTAGAAAATGTCCTGCGGTTCCACAGTACAGACACAATTGCATCTGCCGTTTCTTTTCTCTTTCCTTTTGAGTTAAGGGTCCTTTAACCCCCCGATCTGCACAGGTTCTGATGCATCTTTTCCTTCGGGGGTAACATTGGGTTTAACCCATACCCGACTCTCGAACTTAGCTCGATCAGCCTTTCTATTCTGAAGTCGGTGGTCTAACTGGACCACTACGTCTATATATTCTGCGCAATCCTGAGGTGGGTTCACAACTTGAGCCAAAACATCTTTGAGTTCTCCCCGAAGCCCACAATGAAAGGGAATAGTTTCTTACATGTAACTCCATTTCTCCAGCATTGGTATCTTTCATGGATTCACATGCTTAGAATATTCCCCGTCGACAGACTGGGAACCCTCGGTAAGCTTATATAGCCTTTTCCTATAGGAAAACTTTCGACACTTTAGTGTCCTATCTATGTCGTTTTGGGCCGCGCACGCACGCCCTACCAAGACGTAGCGGTATAAATGCCCCGCCCCCGCGGCTCCTTCCAGATTTCGACCCCTCCAAGTGGAACGGGGTGAAACCAGAAAAAATGCGAAGATTGCATTTCGGGGGGGCCGGAGGGCGCATGTGAATCCATGAAAGATACCAATGCTGGAGAAATGGAGTTACAGGTAAGAAACTATTCCCTTCTCCAGCATTGGATCTTGGACTAATGCTTGTAACTCTGAAATTCGTCTAGCCGACGTTATGGCTATTAGAAAAGCCACTTTCCAAGATAGAAACTTCATGGACGCCGTAGCCATTGGCTCAAAAGGAGATTTCATCAAACCTGCAAGTACCAAGTTAAGGCTCCACGTTGGTGGAAAACGCTTAACCGGGGGAAACGTCCGAAACAAACCTCTCATGAAATGTTTAAGCAATCTGTCACTAAACAAAGGCATAGAGTTCCTCCTTCTTGTGAACCTAGAGATGGCCGCCAGGTGAACCTTTAGAGATGAAAAAGACAAGCCACTCTTCGCCAAATGCAACAGATACGGGAGGATCTGTTCCGGAGTAATTCTCAGAGGTTCCACTTCCGCCTGCCCTTGGCACCACACACAGAATCTTTTCCACTTACACCGGTAAGACTTGTTGGTGGACGGGGCCCGTGCAGCCTGTAATATTTTTCGACAGTCCGATGGAATGGTCAAGGCCCCAAACTCTGAAAAGTCAGGAGCCAAGCCGTGAGGTTGAGACTGTTCAGGTCGTGATGCCACACCGTTCCTTCGTTCCGGGACAAGGGGTTGGGCTCTTTTGGGAACGTTATCGGGTGGTCCGCTGACAGATGAAGGAGGTCGGAAAACCATGGTTGTCTCAGCCAACACGGCGCTAACAGGATGACTCGGCACCTGTACCTGCGTATCCACTGCAGAGTCCTCCGTATCAGGGGAAACGGAGGGAAGGTATAGAGGAACTTGTCCGTCCACGGGAAGGAAAAAGCTTCTCCCACTGAATTTTCCTGTGGCCATCTGCTGGCGTACATTTTGCACTTCTTGTTTGCCTTCGTGGCAAAGAGGTCCAGCGTCGGTTGCCCCCATTTCTGAAAGACCTTCGCTAAATGATCGTTGTTTATTTCCCACTCGTGAATCTGGTCCATCTTTCTGCTGAGCGAGTCTGCCTGCTCGTTTTTCGCTCCTGGCAGATGATGGGCAATGATGGATACATCGTGCTTCAGCGCCCAGTGCCACACCTTCTGAGCCTCGATGGAGAGGGTCCTGGACCGCATACCGCCTTGCTTTCGTAAATAAAACATTGTCGTGGTATTGTCCGTCAGAACTCTCACTGTGGATCCCCTGATGTGAGGCAGGAACGCTCTCAGGGCCCAGCGGACTGCTCTCAATTCCAGAATGTTGATGTGTAGGAGAGATTCTTTCTGAGACCAGCGGCCTTGTGTCTGCAGAGTGCCCATATGCGCTCCCCAGCCGGTTAGGGACGCGTCCGTTACCACTATGAACTGGAATTCCGGTTCCTGTAGAGGCACCCCCTTGGAAATATTCCGACGATTCCTCCACCACCGTAGGGTTGACATGAGCTCGACATCGTTGATGGTCAACTTGTCTGACCAAAGGCCCTGAGACTGCGTCCAACGATCTGCCAAAAACTGTTGAACTGACCTCATGAAAAGGCGACAGTTGGGCACTGGATAAATGCAGGACGCCATAGCTCCCAGGATTGCTGCGTAGTTTCTCACCGACAACCTGGAATTGATCCTCAGCTGGCCTGCCAAACGACTGAGCCTGATGATCCTGTCGAGGGATGGTTTGACTAATCCCAGCTGGGTGTCGAACTGGGCACCCAGAAACAGTAAGCTTCTGGACGGCGTTAATGCTGATTTGTCGAAGTTTATCGCAAACCCCAATCGTTCCAATAGGTTCAATGTGTCCTGTAGACTGTCCTGCGTCAACGACGGGGAAGATTCCCTCACCAACCAGTCGTCGAGATATGGGTATACATGGTGGCCCTGCCTCCTCAGCCAGGCTGCCACCGGAGCCAGGCATTTGGTGAACGTTCTGGGGGAAGATTTTAGCCCAAAAGGGAGAACTGTGAACTGGTAGTGATTGTGTTCCACCACAAACCTGAGGTATTTCTTGTGTCGCCGACACACCGGTATGTGAAAGTACGCGTCCTGCAGGTCCAGAGACGCTAGAAAATCCCCTTTTTGAACTGACCTGATTACCTCTTGGAGCGTGAGCATCTTGAACTTTATGTCCTTCAACGACTTGTTCAGTTCTCGCAGATCTAGGATGGGACGCCATTTTCCATTCGGCTTTTTCACCACAAAGTACCGGGAGTAAACCCCTTGACCCCTTTGCGACGACGGGACGTGTTCTATAGCCCCTTTTTGTAGCATAAGTGCTACTTCCTGCAGCAACACGCTCAGATGGGAATGAGCTACACGTACCGGTGGAATATGTGGAGGGTTGCTTTTGAACTGCAGGGAATGTCCATATTCTACGGTGTCCAACGCCCATTGATCTGTGGTTATCAGCTCCCATTCCTTGATGTAACATGATACTCTGCCCCCCAGAACATTCCGATGCCCGTCATTGCTGACTCTTTGCTCTCTTATCCCTCGTCGACGATGAGAAACCTGCCCTTTTCTTAGGGGCTTGGTAGTCCCGGCGCTGTCTAGCTGCCTGTGAAGCTCGTCTGTATCCTTGAGAGGAATATGTTGAACTACCGAAGGAACGGTCCCTGGAAGAGAACCTGGAGTTCCCCGAAGCTCCTCTGAAGGGACGAAAAGACCGGGAACCCCGACCACTCTGGAGAGCTCCCAAAGAACGCGCAGTGTCCGAGTCCTCCTTCATGCCCTTCAGGGCTTCGTCGACCTTCTCGCCAAATAGAAGGTCCCCTTCGAAAGGCATATCCAGTACCTTGTACTGCACCTCGGGTCGGAAGTTGGTGCATTTCAGCCACGCCTGCCGTCGGAGGACCACACCGTTGTTCACCTGCTTGAAACCCGACTCTGCAAGATCTACTGCGATGTTAATTGCATGATTTGAAGCTTCCTCACCTTCCCTGACTAGTAGCATAGCCGCTTTTCGATGTTCATCTGGAAGGTGTTCGAGTATGGGTGCAAGCCGGTGCCACATTTCCCTGTCGTATCTAGCGACCATGGCAAGAGAATTGGCCGCCTTAACCGTGGTAGCACCTGCCGTCAGGACCTTCTTGCCGAACGCATCTTGGCGTCTAGCATCACTTTCCGGGGGGGGTCATACACTTGTGTTGAGCCCTCGCCTTTCTCGCCGCCGCCGCCGCTGATACCACAGAGGCAGGTGTCTGTTGTGAGGAAAGGCACTTGGGAGTAGAGTCCGCGGCCTTGAATTTTTCTTCCAGACTACCTTTAACCGCTTGCTCTGAGAAAGGGTGACACATGGTCAGCAGACCTTCCTTCCACACGTGTTCTAGGATCGGCACTGAAAACACTGACTTTCTCCTTTGACCCATGTGGTCGAAAAGAAAGCAATCTTTCTTTTCCTCTTCTTGTGCCAGTCCAAATTCCTTGCAGGCTTTAGCCATCATGTTATGGAATGACCCGATATCGTCTGGAGGAGACGGCTGGGCCGGGCTCCTCAGCGTTTCCAACTCCATATCGGACTCCCAGGTCGGATCCCTGGAGGGGGAAAGTGAGACTATTGACAACGCCCTGCTGCCTGATTCCGAATCCAACAGCTCGCCTTCCTCGCGGCGTGGAACCGAGAGGCTTGCTTCCGGAGGCCGTGCGGCGGGGGTTGCAGGTGGAGGACGGCGAGACGGGCCCGGGTCGTCGACAACCAACCTGGCCGGGGCTGTTCGAGGCAGTCTATCGTCCAGTGTCCGTAGCAGAGATTGCAGCGTGGATAAGACTTCCAACGATAGAATCGATTGTGGATCCAGCAGCGGGGTAGAACCTGGACAGCTTTCGGAGACCGGCTTGGTAAGTTGCAACCCCAGGTCTGCCAGGGCAGCTACCCTTTTGACCTCGTCCCCCGAAGACACCGACAAGGCCTCTTGCTGTAGGAGTGTGTCCGGTAAAACTGGGTCGTAGACCTCTGGGCACCAGGCCCTTTGAGGGATATCCGTCGACGAAGCCATAGTTGTTACTGTCGGCGTCGTCGTTCACGTCTGCAATGCAGGTGCGGTAGATGTTAACCGCGTCAATGGCAGAGAAGTCGTCGACGACCGCCCAACCGTCGACGACGGTGGTGGTTGTGCAGGTTTATGCGTTGCTCCCGCCTTCTCTGAACTCGACCTTAGGCCGCACGTAGCGCATGGGCGGAAAAGTGCTTTTCCTGACATCAGGAGAAGAGTGGAACCTAACCAAGTAGAAAAAACACAGGGTGTTCCCACTTTGGAGACGGTCGAAATCTGGAAGGAGCCGCGGGGCATTTATACCGCTACGTCTTGGTAGGGCGTGCGTGCGCGGCCCAAAACGACGTAGATAGGACACTAAAGTGTCGAAGGTTTTCCTATAGGAAAAGGCTATATAAGCTTACCGAGGGTTCCCAGTCTGTCGACGGGGAATATTCTAAGCATGTGAATCCATGAAAGATCCAATGCTGGAGAATAATGTAATTCGTTTCTCCTCAGGCCATCCGGTTTCCACCACCAACCTATTGAAGGTTGCGATATAGGTTAGCAGATCCTGATTACCCTGTCGAAGGGATAAAAGTTTGTTATCCAGGGCCTGTCCCTGTGAATGTCTGGCGAATAGTCTTTCCATGCTTCTTTGAAAACCCTGAAAATCCCGAAGAAGAGGGTCATCCTGGTTGACTAGTGGAATTGACCAGTCAGCTGCGCTGCCACTAAGAAATGATAGTACAAAGGCTACTTTGGCTTGGTCATTTGGAAAAGCTCCAGGTCTGCATAAAAAGTGCAAGCGGCATTGATTCATAAACACTGCGAACCTTTTTGGGTCCTCAGCAAAGCGTTCTGGTGGAGCTAAAGGAATAGCCCCTGGTAGGATTACTTGCACAGGATTGCTCGATGAAACAGGAGCTGGGTTTCCCCCGAGTCCAGGTAGGGGTGTTTGCCCAGCTTGATGTTGCAGCAGTTCTCTAGCAAGATCATCTGTGAGTTCCTTTGACACAATCAGTTCTCTCCTGAGGGCATTAGTCTCTTGGCGCGCAGAGTGCACTTCCGCCCTAAGTTCCCCATATAATTGGGCTAGTTGGTCTGTTTCGGAGGTTTCCATAACGCCCGGGTGGGAATTTGTAGATAGGCTTCGTGTTCTGTTACGCTCACCTGGCTCCCACAGGGGCGTCGATCGGACCCAGACAGCTGCGACCTCCTCCAACGTGAAGCGTAGTGCAGAGATGACAGACTGGACTGGACCGCCTAATCTCGTCTGCTTGACCCGTAGAAGTATTCTCCTGCAAGTGGAGAAAGGGATTTAGCCACCCGTGGATTTTAGTAATGGCACCCCACTCTTCTCCCCACTAATCACTACGAATATTTACTTTCAGTAAGCTCACCTTATGTTTGTAAATGATGAGCTCTCCATCCTGCGTGGAATGCAGGGGCACGTAGATACCAGTTACTTCACTGGTTTGAGGGCGTTGAGTTTTGGATGAATATTGACTCTGAGGTTCCAGACGAGAACCCGTAAGTATAAAGTTCAAAGAGTTCAATATGTCCGATGTTCACTCTTGTACATTCCTTTCTTGTGGCAGCTGATGGTGTTCCGGTAAGAGTCTGTATTACCCAACACTGTCCGGCAAAAGATGCGTGTGTTTAAATTGCTGGTTTCTCTCTCCTTACAGGTGCGGCGTAAGCAGTTGCGGTTTGTTACAGAATAATGCCTCCGGTTGTTAATCAGGTAAGCCTATGGTGGAGAGGTTGTATTTGTTGGCTCTCTCGGCTCACCTTATGTTTCTTTTGTCCCCTAGATGGTGGAATTCGGTGGAGAAAATTATAGAGGCTGCGCCCGATCGAAAAATGCTGTGAGGGCTGGTGAGTATGGCGCAGCGCTGCAGCTGGCGATGCAACGCGTGTAGAATAATGTCCTTTTCAAGTTCGAAGACGTGATGGATCCGGAATTCAGGTAAGGATTGAAATAATATCTGTTTCTAACCTTTCCTTCTTCTTTCTTCTATTGCTGGGAGCTCTGGATTCGGGACGGGCGTGGCTGAAGACTGGATGCTGACTGCAGGCACGGTGAGCGTTGCGCTGCTGGATGCAGAATAACACGAAGCATGTGCTGCTGTTCGGGCGTGGTTTAAATAGCCTCCAAAGTAGTTCCAGGTAAGAAGTCCCTAGGACCACACCCGAGTAAAAAATAGTCCCTGTAGTAAAATAGTCCCATCCAGGCCTCACGTTGGCTTGGATTCATTTGCAGCATGGTCTGCATGAGGTAAGCAAAGTCTATGAGCCTGGCGCCAGGACTGATTTCTATTATGAGCCTGGCGCCTAAGGCGCCAGGACTGAACCCAGACAGCCCCCAGCCGGGGCTGTTGGGGTTTTATTAAAAACCTGGATGCCTGCTCCCGGGGCTGATGGGCTTGATCCGGATGCCCGGGGTAGGCATTGTGACACTAAACTACTCGAGAGTTCGGTGTATTCTCAAGTCTCTACCTTCGTCTCTAACGCCTCGATTCTTCCACGCTTTCAGTCAGGCTTTTGCCCCTCTCATTCTACTGAAAATGCTCTCTGTTCTAACTTTTTTACTCACTTAACGCTACTCTAAACATTCATCTCATCTCATTCTTTTGGATCTGTCCGCTGCCTTTGACACAGTTGACCACTCTTCTATTGACTTCTCTATCAACATTTGGCTTTTCTGGTTCTGTTCTTGCCTGGTTCCATTCATACCTGTCCCGAAGGGCCTTCTCAGTTTCCTGGGCCGCTAAAACGTCTGACACTGTTCTGCTAGACCACGGTGTCCCACAAGACTCAGTTCTGGGTCTGTTTCTGTTTTCCCTCTACTCTTCCTCTCTTGCTGCAGTTATTTCCTTCTTTGGTCTATCACATCACTTTTATGCTGATGATACATAGCTTTTCTCATCCTTTTCTTCTTTTTCTGCTGACATTCACCTCCATCTCTCAGCCTGTTTGCTAGCTATCAAATCATGGATGTCTTCTCACTATCTTACTCTTAATGCTGCTAAAACTGAGGTTCTCTTTTTCCCGGCTAATACGCTTCATTCCCCATTTCTCCCTCTTTTCTCGTATTTCCCCCATCACAGATTTCAATCTCCCCTCGTAATCTAGATCTTCATTTTGACTCTACCTTATCTTTTGCTCATCATATCTCTTTGTCTTCGCACACCTGTCGTTTCCATGTATACAACATCTGTAAAGCTTGTCCCTTTCTTATGTTTTAAGCACAAAATTGCTGATATCTCCTCTGATTTTCTCTAGACTCTTTTACTGTTCTACTGCTCCATTTGGTCTTCCGCTCTCTCTTCTTGCGCCTCTGAAATCTGTTTTTAACGCCTCCATTCGTCTCCTGTGTCTTGTCTCTTTTCAAAATTCTATTTCCTCCTTGCTTCTTACTCTTGGCTGGTTAACTTTTCACTCTCATCGCAAATTAAATTTTGTATGTCTTTTTTCAAATCCCTCTATGGTCTTGCGCCTGACTACCTTTCTTCTTTGATTTCATTTTATGCTCCTTCCCCATCCCTTCCCTCTTTTTCTCAATTTCTTTACTATTAATTTAAAAGGGCTATTATCATTTAGGGCTTTTTTACAGCAAACATAAGGTAGATTTATTTCATTTACGTAATATTTTCTAGGTACTTTCAAGGCGATTTTGGAGATATAAAATCCACGCACCTACGAGTTAGGGAACTGTAATGGCCAGTTAAACTAGGTTTCTGGCTGATCTGAAAATTTTTACAAATCTGAGAGTAGGTGAACGGGTGGCAGATACAATTAGGAATATGGGTAATACATTACATATTCATAACTGTTATGCTTTTTACGAAAATGGCAGAAAATTGCCACATGGCCGTGCAACACGGTGCGGACATGGCTGACGTCTTATTTAATTCCCCATTATTAGCTGAATCAAAAAATATGTATATCATGGCAGCTATTAGTAAAATTAGGAGGTGTTGCCACATAACTAGTTTTTGACAAAACCTTGACATGAGAACAAATGGGGCTTGTAAATTAAGCTGCCATATGTCTGCTCCAGGCTCTTAAACCAATCTGTAGAGATGGTTTGACGTGGAGAGGCGAGAGAAGGGTAACTGTTCAATCCTATTGTGTGACCTCTTGCAGGGTACTCCCCCAAGATTGTAAAATTGGTGATGTCATTGCTGCTATATAAGGGGGACTGCATTAGGAGAAAGGGACAGAGCTGCTGAAATTAACCATCGATGAGCGCTGATGAAACTGAACATCTTACAGCTGCAAGGAAACACCAGAGGAGATTGCTGAGAGTGCATCTTGGTGGAGCTATCTATTGCTAGGAAGGCCTAAACACTGACTGGGTCCTATGGTGGAAAGCGGGAGGCCCTCCTTGAGAGTGGTGTGACCAGAGACACGCCCTATCTTTCCAGATGGTCCTGACATGCCGCTGGCTGTCCTGCACTTTAAACAGAGGATTCCTATGTAAGCAGAACTGAGCCCAGGGAAACCAAAAGGTGGGGTGTCTGCTTGCCTTACATCCTTTTCCCTTTATGGTTGGTGGAGGGCAGAACTGTGTAGATACCAATCCTACTTAACTAAAAAGATTAATTTAATTAATTCCCCATTTGGTGGAACACTACAGGGATGCTTTTAGTTAAAATTCCAAATTGACAATGCTCACTTCTCAGTGTGCGCTGAAAAACTTTAGCCTATAATTTAATTGGGTAATCCTTGTTATCCCCTTGACCCCGACTTCTTTAATGAAGAGTGGTGTCTTTGCTCTTAAATCAATCCAATCTTTTTGTCGAACTTTCCCCTAACACAGGCCTTTTAGTGGAGGGGGTCCGAAATCCAAAATTCCCCAAATCATTAAAATTTTTCAGTCCGTCCCAGGTCAGGGGGTCTAAAAAACAAACCACTAAATCATCTTTGGGCGAAATAATTTCCATATGTTTTTGTATCAATCTTGAAACCCTACTGCTAGCCTTTTAAGCCCGCAGGAAAATCGAAAATGTACAGCAATACATGTATAATTGTTTTGGTTATTGATCAGTTTAATTATTTCTTGAAGTGAAATTTATAGAAAGTAAAGAATTGTGATTTGTGTTCTTTTCAACTCACTTTTGTGATTTATTTATGTTGCGAAAAGTTATTGTGTGTGCCATGGATAAAGTGGTGTTTGACATTTTCGTGCAAATTTCCATTACTTTTAATTTAAATACAAATATCTTTTCTGTACACCGGCCTGGTTCTTGGCTCATTGTTCGCTCAAGGGGGTGGGGCTACGGGGATCCAAGGGGCATGATACGTGAATAAAAGAATCTGTTAAACAGTTTGTTGCATCACAACTTGAGTGTGGAGGGAAAGAACTCCCTGTGTTGAGTGTAGCTTCTCAATAAACCGTAAAAGAATGTTGCATTGAGAAGGCATTACTCTCTTACCTCCCACTCACTGTGTAACCTCCAACACCCCCCACAGCCTCCAAATGCACTGAGGCCACTTCCTCACTCCCTACTCCAGGATGCCTCCTCCCCTGCAGATACACTCAATATCCCAGACACAGCCAACATTGCACGGCCTCAAACAATTTGGAGGTTACACGCCGGAAGGCTAATTCTAGTTGGCCTATGGTACTATATCTTCCTGGCTCCCCACAGAAGTATAAATCTACTCACCATATTTCTTGGTATGGGCTGGCTGTGCCCTGCCTCCGGCTATATTTCTGTCTAATTAATGTTAGAATAAGCAAAGCACCGCTTTCGCACTCAATAAGCAGGCTGCTTGACTTTATTACTGATTTTCTGTTTCACTTTTTCTGTTCAGCATTTTAAATCATTCTCATTTCCAGCTCAAGATAAGGAAGGCCTGCCTCCTGGCACTGGCATGGGGCCGCTTTCATCAGTTGGCTATGTGATGTATGTGAGGTGACCAGCCTATCGCAGAACCCGATTTTTCAGCAGGCCAGTGCCTATTAAAGAGCTGTAGAGCTGAGCCTGAGTCAGCCAGACCACCCTTGCATGGGCACAGGCCTGCATTAGCAGGCAGAACATAACGTGTCATCATCAGTTGGACAAACAGACATAAGTCAGGCTGAGGTTGTCAGCTACCAATATCAGACAAGTATCACCATTTCAAAAGTTCTCAGTAAACTGGCATCATGATATGTACAGGCCACATCATCGCCAAGCAGCAGGGATGGACTGGCCTCTACACCCAGAACCTCTTTAGTTTGCTATTTCAAAAATGTCCCATAGGAAAGGGCTTGGCCTTGCTGAAAATGCATAATATGGGGCCACTTAGAACATTATTTCCAGGGCCTCTGTTGGTCCCCAGTCCACCCCTGCCAAGCAGACATGAGTCTGTCATCAGCAGTCAGGCTCACATAGACTGACACTCAAACATGCTCTCCTAAGAGGCAGGTTCCAATCGCCTGTAAAACAGACCGGCACACATCGTCTTTAGATAAACAGGCAGCTACCATCCACAGAAGAGATACACATCTCCGGAGAGACGAGCACAATCACAGTATCTCCAGGTAGCGTGGAGGACAGCTATCATATCCAGAGAGACAGACAGCACGCGTCATCTCCAGACAGACAAGTGGGGTCAGCAGAACTCTGGTCACTAGTTTGCAGGCAGGCGGTAGAGGAACAGTGAGGGGAGACCACCAGGCACATGACAGGTGCACCTAAACACACTCCACCGAGGAATCCTTCACCCTGACCCCACAAGCATACTAGGATTCTGGGACCTAACTGCCAGCTGACCTCATGGGGTCAGCAATAACCCCTGTGGTGTCTGGCCGTAGCCAAAACTCGAGCAAAACAAGGTGTTAAATGTCCACTAATTAGCAGTGTCAAAATACCACTAACAGCAGCAGAAGGCGCAACATCCCAAACATGCAGGGATAGGGGCAGGATGAGGGGAATTCCTGAAGATCGGTTAACAGAAGAGATCAACAAGGCAAAGGAGAGCCTGGGTGGGACTTAAAACAGCCTGCAGGTGCAGGTAACAGACGGGGCTCTGGCGCTCCCAGAATTCAGTTAAGAGATTGCAGTGGGTGCGAGAGTGAAAAGCGGATATAAAGCTGGGTTGCAAGACGTTGAAAAGAATTATCCTGCAAGGATAGCGGGGCACTCCCTCCAGCCACGAAAAGTGCTTGCTAGAGACGAAAGGGAAACGAGTTTAAATTCTCCGAGGGTCAGTACATCTGAAAGGTTGGAGGGGCTTCTGTATAATCAGTCACAACCGTGCGTCTGCAGTTCTTCAAACACCAGTGCACCTGATGTCCAAACATGCCCAAAACGTGTAGAGAACTGGAGGATTCAAAATCGCCTAAAGGCTCGTGCAAAGGCCAACAGGTCGAGTCGGTTAGATGTCAGTCTGCATGACATGTCACTGCCCCAGCCCATCCGGCCTTTTAGGTGCACTGCCTCTCTGTAGCCCTACCAATTTCTCCACAGGTCACCCTGGCTCTGTCTGCAGTCCCCAACAAATATGAACATGAAAAGCTATTGGTGAGCGATTTTGCATTGTTTGCTTCGTGGCCAATCAAACTCATGACCTTTGCAATCTGAGCTTGGCATAAAGGTTTATCTAGAGCAGTGGTCTTCAAACTGGGGGAACGAACGATGTCTTTGGTGGAGGGGGAGCTTCGGAGGGGGGTGAAAAGACTCCTTAAAAAGGGATTAAGATGAATGTAATACAAAATATAAGCAGATTTTCTACTGTTTATATTTTATATTAAAAGCAGTCACGGTAATGCTTTTTAAAGAGCCGGGGGCTTCTGGAGCCCCCCTGCCCCCATAGGGAGGGCAATCACTAGGAGGGGGAGGGGGGTTGGGGCAAAAACAATATTTTTACTCAAGGGTGGGCTCAGTAGGAAAAGGTTTGAATACCACTGATCTAGAAAAATGCAATATTTCCACTTGCTATTTCCCATACATGAATCAACACCAGTCAAAAACAATAAAGACTGCAGAATGAGCATTTATTTCAGGCATACGGACTGGGTTTTCCGAGTTTTTGTGAGGATCCCTTTAAGGCAGTGTACTGAGCCCATCAAATGTACCCCAAAAGTTGGATGCCTCCCCGCTGTCATTTCATGCCCAGCATCTCGGTCCACATGCTACTTTCAGTGTACTGCTCTTTCACGGTTGATTTTGTGACTAGTGCTGACAAATCAGTGTGCATGAAAAGTTCATGGCAATGCAGGAGATAATACATCAAAACTATCACTAATAATCATCATGGTTCCCTCATCTATGACATTAACAGAAGGCTGCCTTCCGTCAGTACACCAGTGTAACTGCAGCAGTGCATCAGTGGGGTGTAGCTTGAGTCTTTAAGCCATTGGTGAAGTAGGATTAGAAATCAAGTGGGTTGTGGGGGCCCTAAAGAGTCACATAAACAGCTTAGACGTGTGGCAGAGGAAGTGTGAGTAAGAAAGTACATTTAATGTGTTATCCAAAACAATAAAATCAGTTTTCTAAAGAATGGTTGCAAATAGTAAATGCAATAAGCAGTCCATACAGTGGACCTCATTACAAGTCTGGCAGTCCAGAAATAAGGGTGCTTGTAGCAACGTACCTGCACCTTTTCCGGACTGCCAGACTACGAGAATGCCAGCATTAGTTTTGAAACTCCCGGCAAGTCTGACCTGCTGGGTTTCCTGGCCCCTACCAGAAAGGCTGTCACTGAAGTACCGTTAGCAACGGTGCCGTGCTTACGTGTCCCCATTCGTGTGGAGTCCAATGGGACTCCACAGGAATGGGGACTTACCCTTTCCACCGCCTGACATCCCATTCCGCCGCCACTCATAATATTCTGGTGGCCGAACCTTTATTTATTTCATAAAAAGATTCGGCAAATGATTTAAAAGATGCCAGCACATTTTGATCTTTAATATATATCTTTAAACGCCATCTTGAAGTAGCCGACCTTGTACCACTTATCTCTAAACTTGAATTTAATAATTGAATGATCCGATAGACTAGGCTCCAATATCTTTGCTTCAACTGTCTTCCCAATAAGCCTTTCAGAGATTAAAAAATGTATTCTAGAAAATGAATTATGCACTGGTGAAAAAAAGAGAACTCCCTCTCCCCAGGATGTAAAATTCTCCATGCATCAACTAAGTCCAAACTCTTTGGAAGATCATCAAACTCTCTACTTGTGCTCTCCGCCGTATACCGGCAATGTGCCGATCGATCCAATTTATGATTCAGGACACAATTAAAATCCCCCCCAATACAATGGGCCTCATTCCGACTCAGGCGTTAAGGGGTTTACGGCACCGTAAACGGCGCCGACCCTTAACGTCTGATTACAAGGTTCCCTTTGCGGGATGGCTGTTTGACGCCTGCTTTTTGCAGGCGTTAAAAGCCATGCCGCAAAGGGACCTTGGCGATAATTACGGCACTGTAATTTACGGTGCCGTAATTATCGCCTTTCCCCATTCCCATTATGCCCTATGGGGCAAAAATGGGAATGGGGAAGGGGCCATTGGTGAATGGGGAATTACCGCCCCACTCACCTTGGAATGGAGCGGTAATTCCGCCATCCACCATGGCGGAATTGCAACCTTAGCGGCATGGACCATGGTGCTAATAGCACCATGGTCCTCCGCCAAGGTTGTAATGAGGCCCAATGTGTTCTACATGCATATTCTGCAACATAGATGTTATTTTATTTAAAAAGTTTCTCCCCGCAGCACAGGGACCATAGATAGAACCTATTGTAATAACATTCCCCTCATATTATTATTATTATTTCAACCAAAATTACTCTACCTTCATCATCCATGGTCACCCTCTCCACATTCATTTTTAATCCTCTGCGAAATAGTACTCCCACTCCTCTTGATTTTGAAACAAAATAATTTAACACCACCTTATTATACCTTGCGTTACTCATCATTGACTCTTCCAGTAAATGGGTTTCTTGTAAAAGAGCTACTTCCACATTTCCCTCATTAATCTCAGCATTACCTCTGTACTCTTACGAGGATTATTTAAACCCTTCATATTCCATGAGCAGTATATCAGTTCACTCATCGCATTACCTACTCCTACTGCCTTTTATTTCATTTAGTAGTTTTGGATAGTTTTAAGGCGGCTGCTAGGGGGGAGTTGATGAATATTACATCCCGCACGAGAAAACTGGGATGGCGGAATTGAGGCGTTTGGAGAGTAGGCTAGGGGAGCTACAAGGAAATTCCAATTCACAAGGAATAATAAGGCTAAGGTGGAGATGGATCGGGCGAGGGATTCCCTGACGAGTGAAATGGATATACAGAGTGTGAAAGGACATTTTATATGGAACAGAAGTATTGGGAACAGGGAAATAAGGGTGGCAGGTTAATAGAAAACAAAAATGAAGGGTTTAACAGATAAGGCATATGTTCAAAAATTAGTGAATGAACAGGGAGTACCAATGGTAAAAAGGGAAGATATATGCAATAGTTATAAGAGATTTTACTCCTCATTATACACTGAAACTCAATTTCCTACATCAGACCAACTTGAGGACTTTTTCAAGAAAGTGGATTTGTCAAAGCTGACTAATGAGCAAGCAATAACGACTGATCAGCCGATTACAGAGGACGAGGTACTAAGAGCTATTGATCAACTTAATGTAGGCAAGTCCCTGGGTCTAGATGGTCTACCAGTCGAGTTCTACAGAACTATTGGACCAGTATTAGCACCATTGCTATGTAGTTTATATAATAGTTTAATGACAGAAGGATTTATATGTCCAACGATGCAGGAGGCATGTATTACATTTATCCCGAAACCTGGTAAGGATCGTACAAAGTGTGAGAACTACAGGCCAATATCATTACTTAATGTTGATGCAAAAATATTTACCAGGAAAGTGTACAATCACTTGAATATGTGTATTGGAAGATTGATTGAGCATTCGCAGGTTGGGTTTATGCATGGGAGGTATGGATATGATCATATAAGAGCAATTATAGATTTAATGGGGCTCCCTAAAGAAGAAGTGGAAAATATCCTGCTGATATTTATGGATGCTGAGAAAGCATTCGATAGAGTCAACTGGGGCTTTCTAGACCACACGCTTAAGAATATGGGCTTCGGTGATGCTTTCTTGAGGACTATCAAAGCTTTGCACTCCTCGATTAGTGAAAGTATATGGGTAAATGGAGAGCTGGCTGCCTTGTTTCCGTTGACCAAGGGTACTAGACAGGGGTGTCCGCTATCACCCCTGCTCTTTAATCTGGCATTAGAGCCCTTGAAAACCTATATCAGACAGGAACAAGAAATAAAGGGACTCAGAGTAGGGGATAAGGAAATCACAGTACTATGTTACGTAGATGACATGACTGTAATTTTGGCTAATCCACAGGAAGGAGGTCCTAAACTTTAAGAGTTTAATTGAGGAGGTGGTTTTCTCTCGGGTCATAAGATTCAGTGGTTCCCATCGATCTATTTCCGATGTAATTATTTTGTAATGTCAGATCCATATTTACACTCATCATTTCTCCCATAGTCTTAGTGATTCATACGGCCAAGTATTTAATCTTTTATGAGCACCATCTGAATCCAAAGTTCCTTATCAATATGTTGTTTGTTGAGTGAGTACAGGGTAGAGCCTCTGATTTGGACCAGTTAATCTTATAATTTGATATCAGGCCAAATTTCCCAATCAACTTAATCAGTTCCGAGATTGATATTGTGAGATACTGAGCAACAACTAGCACGTTTTTTTTTTAGTTGAAGGCAAGAAACCTAGAATCCCATGGTGTGTTCTGACTCGGTCAGTGCGTGAGGTGGCTGAGGATATCCAATTCTGGAGAATTACTGCAAAGGGTTTGTGTTGAAGAAAGCTGCATTTTATTTTAAGGACGAAGATAATGGCATGCTGTTGTGGATGATTATAGACAAGGAGACATTTCTGACATACTCAATGTGAGATGTGTATACAATGGGGAATATGCTGAGTTTGGCTGCTAAATTGCCTACAACGGAAGTAACTGGAGAGGCATTCAGATCATTTATGGCCAATGGAGGAGAGAATATATGGATTCATTATGAGGGATCATTATGGCACAACTTAGGTTTGAAGATTAGAAATAAGACTCTATGCTGGCAGGGTTGGTTACAGAGAGGTATTTTGAGCATGTGTGATGTGTGGAAACACAAGGTCCCATTTGGTATGATCAGAACGAAATTTGGTTTAGGGATGAGAGACCATGATCGTTTTGTAGAACTGGAATCTCTGCTAACACAAAGGCAAGGAATGTTAAACAAACCTATGAAGGCAAGGCCGGCAGCTTTCAATATATTTTACTCTTCCCCATTTATGGTCTCGACTTATCTAAAGTTGGTGCCAATGGAGTGTGCATGTGTGAATTTGTGGAAGTACCTGCGACAGGCATAGGTGAAGGAACTGGGCAAGGATATAGCTAAAACGGATTTGGACAATTTAATAAGAATTGGCACACATTCTAAAATGGAACTGAGTTAAAGATACATACGTCAAAGGATCTTGTGCCGTTTGTATTGGTCACTGGGGAGGATGGCCAACTTAGGCTTAATTAATGATGATCTGTGTTGGGGATGCGGTCAAAAAGGGGGCACTCTATTACATATGCTATGGGATTGTCCGAGAGTAGTGGGATTTTGGAGTGAGGTTCTGAATAGGTTGGATATAATATTGGGAGTAGAGTTACCTAAGTCACCATACTCAACAATTTTGCTTTCAAATTCTGGGAGGTGCTTGATTGCTAGAGAACATAGTGGGTGGATTAACAAGAATCTTGGTGGTAGCTGCTAAGCAAATTCTGAGGGTTTAGAAACCGTGGAAAAAGCCAGATGTGGAGGATTGGTTGTCGGATTTGCGAATCTGGCTAGTTATGAGAGAGTTATGTTAAAAAAAAACAGGAACAGGAAGGAAAGTATCTAGAGATTTGGGGACCGTAAGATGAGTTGTATAGTTGAGGCAATTATATTAATAATTAAGGGTTGATATGACGTGAAGGGTAAAGGGATAATAAGGTGCATTTTCTTGTTGTCTGTTAGTGTTTGTTGTGTTTGTATTGTCTAGCTCTGATATCTCTGCTATTGTGTTGTGCTAATGTATTGAACTGATTATTATTGATAAGATAATGAAATGGTGTCATGGTCAGTATATTATTTAGATGAGTTGATGTAGCAAAACATTAATGGTGGGAACACTACATGAATGTTATGAATATGGTTTTATTGTACTTCTTTAAATTGATAAAGAGTTAAAAAAAATATATAATATCCTGGTGGCACTGGGATATCAGGCGAGGGAACCGTTGTTACGAGGTCAGCAGCAACCCACCACTGGCGGGTTACCACTAACCTTGTCATCAGGCCCACTTTGTGGATCAATGGTGCCAGACCAGATTACATTTTTCCTTTCTGTATTTTTAGTGACCTTTTGTCTATCTTCGAATCTGAGTCTGTTGAAGGAATAGATTTTGTTTAGGGCTCTTTACAACCTAAAGTTATTTTGTCAGGTGGCTAACAGTGATATTAAGCACTGGCTTGGTTCCCAAGTGACATCAAGCACTATCGAGTGTCCCACTGTGACCTTAAGCACAGGTACGTTTCCCGTTGTGACATCATGAACTGGTGTGTTTCCTTCAGTGACATCAACCACTAGTGGGTTTCCCACAGCGACATCAAGCACTGGCCGGTTTCCCATAGTGACATCATGCACTGCTAGGTTTACTGGCAGGTTTCTTTTTCCACCTACAGTGAAATCAAGCAGTGGTAGGTTCTGACTTTAACATTAAGAAGTGAAGTTTCCCACATGGATCTAAAGAACTGTCAGGTTTGGCTGCCCACAGTGACATTAAGCACTGCCAAGCAGCCACCAGTGAGATTACACAAAAGCTGGTATCCCAAAGTTGACATTAAGCACTGCCAAGCAGCCACCAGTGACATTACACACCAGCTGGTTTCCCCACAGTTGATATTAAGCACTATTAGGTTTCCCACAGTGGCAACCGGCGCTGCCAGATTTGATTTCCCACAGTGACATTAAGCACTGGCGAGCAGTCAACAGTGACATCAAGCATTGCCTACTTTTCCGCAGCTGACATTAAGCACTGGCAGGATGCCCATCACCACACTAAGCACTGGAGAGCAGCCAACAGTGACATCACGCACTGGCTGTTTTCGCACAGTTGACCACAAGCTCTGCCGGGTTTCACACAATGACATCGAGCGCTGGCAGACTTGATTTCTCACAGTGAGTTAGCCGGTTTCACATTGTGACAATGTAGCATAAGGAGGCTCATTTCAATGATCAATGCGGAAAAGGGGGCTGTTGTGATAGTCCAGTTAAGGCTGAAACAGTTATTGCATATTGACTGTTGCGAAAAATGTTATTAGAAGGAACGTCAAAAGTCACCAGGAAAGCACCACCCAGAGACTCCATAAACTCTACAGCCGGATAAAAGACAGACCTCTGCCCGAGCTCTACTGGACTTTCAGAGACTTCCTCTGTTGGGCCTTGAAAGATTTCCTATTCGGATTGACACTCTCTCCTGAGGCCAAACACACTTCTAGTAAAAGACTACAGTCCCTTTATAGTGTGTATGTTTTTTATTAAAGAGGGTGGGTACTATTTAAGGACCGTGTATGGTCCTTACAGTGACAAAGCTTCTCCAAACGGATTACCAGGGCATTTACTTGGGTAAACCCACAAAAGTAATCTATGGTGTGCTGTGAGGCAAGAGGTACAAGTGCGCGAAGAAGCTTCTAGAAATGTCAAGGGAGGCCCTAGTGCTAGTCCCCACACTCTGCAGTTTGGTGTTAAGGTGAAGGGGTTAAGCGTGTTGTGCTGTCGCTGTTCTGACAGTAATGTGATTTCTGTTCGGTTCTCATGTCTATATTTATTCAGTTTTGTCAACACTCTGGGGTTGCTTTTTCCCCCGCCCTCCTTCCCTGGAAGTCTTGGGTATTGATCACCCTCCTGCCCCACTAATGGAGCAGATCTAATTCCGGAGGCACTCCCTCGCTGTGGCCAAAATCAATGCTGCGGTGCCCTCTGAAAATGGGCCATAATCACATCTGGGGATGTAACTGCCATTCATTTACATTCAGTGTTTACACAAACAAAGACCCCGTGCACAGCCCGAGGGGCACACATAAACGCAGATACACAGGGAGCAAGCACACAGACACACATAAACACATCAAACGAACACAAGCATACGGTGAGATACAGGCACAGACATACACAACCCCACTCAAACAGAACTGGGGCTTAGGACGACGAGAACAAGGACCCACTCAAACAAACACAGACTTGCTGGGAGGAATACCAAACTCTCAGACGCTGGCAACCCGGCTCAAAGATTCACAGTAAGATGATGGCCCACACACAGACTGTCAAGCACAGATACACATAACCCCACTCAAACAAGCACAGCAGGACTGAAGCAGAAAGACACACACACACTACACACACAAACACAAGTATTGACTAATAAATGGGCACAGGGATATGGCAAAGCTACAAAACACTGGCACAAGCATAGGCAGAGAAAGAAATAATGACAAACAGGGAACAAGTCGTCAGAATGAGACACAAGCAGTAGACAAACACACAAAGGGCGAAGAAATAAAAGCTAGATACAAACTCACTGACAAAAATAGATAAGACGGGGACAAAGAACAAAACACAAACGTACAGACCAAAACAGAAAGACATACACACACGCAGAACAAACAAAGAATTGTAGGAAGAGGAAGACCTACACACAGACTCACAGATACACACAAACCCCTCAAAGAAACACAGACACGCAGAGCAGGCACATAAAGACACATGCACACACATTAAAACAAACACTGTGGGGGCAGTATAGCTCTCTGATCATCATCTTCTATCTTTGTCAATTTTTTCTGCACCTCTGGTATCTGATTATCCTTCGCCCACTACAACATCGTATTGTAGACAGGATCTGCGCACCTTTAATACTCCTCTGTTTGTTTCATCATGTACTGCTGAACTTCCTTCACATACTTTTTTTGCAGCTTTATCTGCTGACGAGGCTGCTATTTCCTTGTCATCTTCCCTTATTTCTTCACTGGATGCTCTCTATTCTACATCTACAATCTATCCCTCTCATAAAACCCCTCAACCCTGCCTGTCCTCTCAATATGCACTATGCGACATGCACTTCGCTGCCTTGAGCGCTGTTGGTGCAAGTCCAGGTCCGAAGGGGACTATTTGTCTTATTCTTCTTCTCATACACTTTAGGACGGTCTCTTGCTTTCAGCTAAACGTTCTTATTTTTCTGATCTTCTTCATACTCCGTCAATTCACCCTAAATGTTTGTTTCAAACTCTCACATGCCTTCTTCCTACTGCTAACCCTGATCATTCTAGCAACTCTACTTTATCCGCCTCTGACCTGGCTTTATTTTTAAGGTGGCCTCTCTTCGTGCCTCCATTGTGTCTTCTACTTCTACCTCTGTTAAGACTGTTCCACCATTGTCTCTTAATACTACTGTTTCTTATTTTTCTCCTATTACGAATGATGACACCTCTATTGTGTTAATCCAGGCTCACCCTACTTCTTCTCTGCTTGACCCTATTCCGTCCGTGCTCATTTCTAAAATCTTTCTCTCATTTCTCATCTAACTTCCTTATTTAAAATGTGTCTTTCAACTTCTGTTTATCCTACCTCTTTCAAGCATATCTCTATCCTTCCTATCTTGAAAAAACCTTCTTCTGATCCTTCCCTTGCTTCTAATTTTGTCCTATTTCTCTTTTGCCTTATCTCTCTAAATTACTCCAACGTCTTGTCTATTCTCAAGTTTCCACCTTTGCTTCTGATAATTCTATTCTTCCTCATTTTCAGTCGGGGGTCCTTTCTCTTCATTCCACTGAAACTGCTCTTCTTGCTGTTTCTAATGCTTTACTATCAGCACGTTATTCTAAACACTCATCCTTGCTTATTTCGTTAGACTTGTCTGCGGCTTTTGACTGTGTTGATCACTCTCTTTTACTTTCTTCCCTTTCCTCTTTTGGATTTTCAGGGTCTGTTCTTTCTTGGTGCCGGGCCCACTTATCCCAAAGGAAATTCTTGGTCTCCTGGGCTGGATCAACCTCTGACACATGTCCTCTTGTCCATGGTGCAACATATTGCATGTTCACCAGTGCTTCTATTCAATCAGTGGCCAGCACACAATATTAAACATTGTCATTTTGTTACAGAAGAAACACATCATTGTTTTTCTTTTTTTTTAGAACTACCCTTTCCAAGAAGACATAACGCTTTGAGTGACTAAACAGTGTGTATTCTCATCACAAGAAGTCATTAAAAAAATTATTTAGTCATTCTAACATTGTAAACTGGCTCTTTTTAAAATGTGACAATGTTCATTTATAAATATCATTTCGAGTATATGTTACACTTGGCTTACTAATCAATGCAATAATCAAAGACTAGAATAACTGCAGGTATTTTTTTCAAATAGAAAGTTAGCATGCCAACATAGATAAGGTAGTACCCTCCTATTGTACTATTCAAAATATCTGAATGAGAAAGAAGGAGATAACAGCACCATTGATGGTTCCTGGCTACTTTCCATAAAATTAAAGAGTATTTTGGGGACATAAGAATGACCACAGATCCTTAGATTTCATATATATCTGCAATGAAAGGGTTGTATGATTGCATCTCTAATTGCAAAATGAACACTGGGCTTGGTGTTCATTTTAATTTTTCACAACACTGACTAACATTAAGGTAGATGTAATCAAGAACCATACAGGCTTAGTTGGAAAACTGCTGTGTTTGGATGTGAGGTTACAATGCATCTGTCACTATAGCTAGAGGGTCGCAGCTATGCAGAATTTGACAAGAGGGGCTGAGAGTTTAAGTCTGTTAGGGAGTTGTGTACATACATATTCCGAATTGCACAGCCATCCTTACAAACATATGTATAATGGATTTTGTTTTTTAAAGGAACAACTAGAACAGATCATTAAGCGTCAAAATAATGTAATTATGCAGAAAACAGGAATGAATACCTTTTGAGTTAGCAAAAGTCAAAGGTGGCTTTTATGAAAAAGTTCACATCACAGAAATAAATTGGGTCGAAGATGTTTTTCACAAGCACAACAAAAAGGTTACAACACCTTTCATAACACTGAAAAATCCTGGACTCCGGCAGTTTGGTGGTGATTATCACATTTAAAGGGGAAGTGCTCTTTTTTAAAAAAGAAAATAGGTTCCGGTCCTGTCCCTGGGAAGGGACGCCCCATACAGTATGGAGGAAAGGGAACAGGAAGTAGGAGTTTGGACCCTTACTTGTAACCCACTGGGGTGTATACCCCATGTATAGAGCTCAGTTGCTACCCAGCTAGGATTGAGGATTATAAATCCCCTACATGCATATACAGCCTAGACATGTATAAAACTGAATTGTTCAAAAGGCCTGAGTACAATGAATGCTGAAGCAAACTGTTTCTTTTTAATTTAGCTAATTTGTAGCGCATTTCCAACAATATGTCATTCAACAATTGATTATTGTGCATGAAGACACTTGCAAATTTAAGCATGGATCAAACATGAAATAAAGGGTGGTCTTTTATAATATTCAAAATGTTATATGGTAGGGCAGACAATTCCCACAAAGTGCAGATTTGATACCGTTTAATGGACCGACTAAAGGTATTTTGCAGATGGTACAACACCTTAGATTTCAAAGTCATTTCAGCATCTTCATAAAATGGTGCAGAGTGAATGTGTAACAAAGAAAGATAGACTGGAGAGTTATTTCCCATAGAGAAACAAGGCAATTTTCAGTTTAAACTACATCGACTGGAGGAAATGTATGCATGGAATGTAGGCCGGGATGGCCAATTTAAGTGAAATACCATAAATCTGGAAGCAGGAAAAAATTCACATTTCTAGCTGTGCTGATATATGCATTTTGAGAGAGCACATCTTATCAGACTAACTGCTGAATGTTATATCTTCTCAAAATTAGTTACAAGCAGTCTTTAAGTGGGTCCCAGTAAGTTCAAAACATTATTCGTGTTCTCTTAGAAACATACTGAAATTAAAGATTTAAAATCACTCAATTAGAAATCACAGTGTTTTGAACTTACGTCACGGACAGCATACACATGTGTTTTGCAGCCTCTAGTTTGAGGGACATGAAGAGTTTTCAATACAGCTCCTTCAGTTCACTGGCAACTATACAATGTGATCACAACAAAATATGTCCTCAAAATGTTATGTCAGTATGCCACACCATGATAATGGCTTCTTGACTTGAATAGAATGTGAGAAATGCAAAATGTGTTACCCATGTTTGAATGATGCAATGTCTGCTGTTATCTCAGTGTCGCTCATTTGTGTGATTTTGAAACTGGACTCGCACGACATAAAACCCTTTTGCCTTGTGCAGGGAATTGAAAACACAACATGTTTTCAAATATACAGTGTAAGAATTATTTCTAAATATTTTAACATTCGCACACTTTGTCATTGCTGAATTATGTATGTAAATATCATCCAATTTGCTACTTATGTATTTTTTTGTCAAGGCCTCTGCGTTTATTTTCGTATAAAATGTATAAAAGTGTAATTTCTGTCTTGAGTCATTGTTGCCCAGATTTCTTAAACTCGTGTCTTGAATTTGATTGCAATATACTGTTCATCATAATTAAGTCATGGTTCAGGAAAGTGTAGAGTTTGATATCATACTGATAAGTCGAAAAATCTATTGGTCCCAAGAAAATTGTTTGGTTGTCACTAAACGATGAACACTGTCAGATTGAACTATTGCAATTCCAGAATAAATCTTCATCTGTTAGTTTCTGTTTTGGTAATGTTGTTGGGATAAACCCTAAAATTGCTATTTTCTAATAAAGGCATAGTTGGCGCTGCTAAGCATCGCCTGATCTTTCTTCTAAGGTTTACTTGAGAGCTGATGTAAACTCTTCATACAGCACGGCGCCCATCCTTAGCGCAATCTGTAGATTCCATACTGCGTTGGGTGAAGATAAGATGTGTAAATAAGAGCCCTAAATTCTATTTGTTGCACGTGATGTGAAAGTTCCATTCAGTTCGACATATAACATAGTAGGGCCCACAAACTGCTCCTAATATGGCTGTAACATAGTTTCCTAAACCATATTGAGTGCGATGGGGGGCGGATGGAAATTCTAGCCCCATTCTAATCGTGTCAGCATGTTCCAAGAGATGGCTGTCCGATCAATGCGCTTCCTCACATTTTTAGCCGGGCTGGGCCTGCGCGAGTTGTGAGCCTGCCAGGCACTCTGCAGGGCCTGAAACGTGAGCCCTCAGATCAATAAGTGAAAGGAAGCGCCATCAATGGCCTTCTCAGCTCTTCACAGGAGAGAGCAAATTGGAAGACTTGTCAGGAGTCACAACAACAGTGCCCGAGTTGAATGTCAGGAAGGTTAAACAGTTAGCCTCCGTCATCATTGGGGGCGGGAAGGCATAAGCAGAGTGACCCGCCTCTCGGGTGAAGGCCAAGGGGGAATTATTCATAATATCCCCTTACATCTCGGTGTGCTAATCAGCGATGGCAGAGACGGCCGTCTCTGCTGAGGCCTCTTCATTCAATAATCCCGTCCCCCCATCTGTCTGCATTCTCGTGTCCATCATTTCTTATCCACCCCTCTCTGCCCATCGGTCTGTCCACAAGGCCATCTCTACACTATGCCTTGCTGCTTACTGGTCTGTGTGTAAGGCACTGATTCTACCAGAACCCCTTCTTTGTACGTTGCTCTTTTAGACCCTCTCGCCCCCTTTTTTTCCTTAAGTTTGTTTGTTAGGTCACCTTTGCCAACCTTCTTTCTTCGTCCTTCAGTTTGAACCCCAGTCCACGATTAGCTCTTTTTCTCACCTTCTTGGTTTTATGATGTGTTCATTATGACGTCTCTCCCTTTCCCGTCTTTGTCCATCCGTTGGTTTGCTCAGTCGTCTCAGTTCACCTCCCCAATCTCCTTATTCCATCAATATCCACCACTTCATTTCTCAAGCACCCTTTCTTCACCAATCACTGTGCATTGACATATCTTCTTTTCCACCCAAGCTTTATCCATTAATCTATCCATTATAGCATCTCTCTATCAAAAATATTCTTAATCTGTTGTGTTCTTGCTTATTACCATTTCCACCCATATCCGTTTGTCTATCAATTGCAGTGTCTACACTGAATCTATATTTTATAAATTGGTTGCCAATTAGAACATCTCTACTGAATCCACATTTCATCCATTAGTTGGAAATTAGAACATCTCTCCTCGATCCATTCTTTGTCCGTTGCTCTGTCTGTTCCATCGACTGCCTACTCTTATGCCTCAATGTCTGTCAGTTAGTTCCTTAGGATATTCCCCTACTACCATTCTTTGTCTGTCTGTCTGATTTACCTATCCTCCGTCTATATGTGTCTTAGGTCATCTCTCCTTACTCTGCATTATTGCACTGGCCTGCTGTTGGGGTTCTTGCACCCTCAGCTCAGACCCCATACTTCACCATTAGTCTTTCCCTTTTCCCCCCACCTTTGCCCATTACTCTGTTAAGTTATCACTCCCTGCCAACCCTTCTTTGCTGCTTGGCCTGCCTAATACAGCCAGAGGGGTGAGAGGAACCTTTCTATCCATCACTATGAAAGGTCAAGGTCTCATCTACATGTGCTTTTGACATTTCAGCGCAAACGCTTCACTTAGATTCTGATAACTCCTTGTTGTGGACAAGGAGGAGGGGGGTTCAATAGAGGGCCAAAGAGGGTAAGAGAGCCTGGTCACTAATATAAAGGTCAAAGGTAATTTAGTATGCAAGGCCGATAAACAGAACCCTGCCATCAATCGTTTAGCGTAGACATCTCCCTTTCAGGTCCTCTGCACCCTAAACAGGGTGTGGAAGCGCACAGGACAGTGCACAGTTTATGCCAGTTAGGTTTGTGCTTTATAAATCACATACATACAAACAGAGGGGACACATATTTCTGTACATATATACAGTCTAGTAAAACCATCAGCACAGGTTGTCCATGCGAAGCTATGTTGACTGGAATCAAGCTGGCGTGGTGACGCCCACATAAGGGTGGGAGCAGTGTAGACGCTGCTCCAGAAGAAGGCTCATGTATTTAGTAAGTGTGGCAGCATACAAATAGGCTGATTAGCTGCAAATGTGTTATTCCTGATGGTGCCTGCAGCTGAAGCAAGTTGAGAGGACTGGCAATAAATCACCGGTTTTGTGAGATAACCTTTCGGGTGTTCCAGTATTTTTTTTTATAATGTCCATTAAAGAGCTCTATTCTCAGGAAAAAAAGTGCTGGTTCCCCGTGCTTTTGCATTTGTGCCCTAGTAATCCCACACTCTGATCATTATTGGATTTCAAGTATTTTCTTTACATGGTTCCAAGTACTTATGAGTGTCATCTCAGCAAATAGCATGAGAACACTGCAGAAAAAATCCCAAAACCTTTCTAATCTAGCAACCTCTTACCATCTAGCACCCACATGCAGAAACACCACCCCATCACTCAACAACCATAGTATGGTCCATTATTGCTCTATCCCACTGGTTAAAACACATTGGGCCTCATTACGACCCTGGCGGTAAGGGGTTAACGCCAGCGTTAGCTGCGCCGACCCCTTACCGCCAACTACGAGGTCCCTTAGCGCCATGGCGCTTTTAACACCTGCTTTTAGCAGGTGTTAAAATCCATGGCGCTAAGGGACCATGGAGTTAATTACGCCACCGTAATTTACGGTGGCGTAATTAACGCCTTCCCCACTCCCATTATGCCCTATGGGGCAAAAATGGGAATGGGGAAGGGTAAATGGGGATTGGGGACTTACCGCCCCGCCGACCTCGGAATGGGGCGGTAAGTCCGCCAACCACCATGGCGTAAACGTAGTTTACGCCATGGTGGTAAAGTCACGGCCCAGGCGGTAACTTACCGCCTGGGTCGTAATGAGGCCCATAGACACTGTACACGATGTCCTGGAAATGGTCATCAGTGCCAAATTACCCGTTTCCATCAGGAAAACCTGTATTAACTTCAATAGCACATTGCATACAGGAAATTCTGGGCCGAATGTTATAATTGGAAATACTGATAGAGCAAGTTCCAGAAAGTATAGTGCTATTAAAAAGCAATGACCCTCATAAATGGCTCCATTTCACAACGAAAACAAATGCATACAATCATTAATTGATATACAGCGGACCCGGGCTACCTCACATTTGCTTGAATTCATGCCACCATGTTATTCGTTTTATGCAGGTCTACCAGACAGAGTGCTCGAGGTTGGATTCTTTTTGAGCTCACGCCATGGTTCTGATGAACCATCTCCTAGCTGTTGGGCTAGGTTGCATTAGGATAATATTACGGAATACTACTCTTTTTAGATGAGCAGTAAGTTCTCTTCTTGGCCCAGCATTGTGCCAGAGATGGGCACTTTCTACATTCCATAGGGTGTCACCTTTGTGCAGGCAGCCTGCATTTGTCTGATATAGATCAGTTTCTCAGTTCTAAAATGCCAACAATGTGCCATGAACTATATAGACAATATATGGTTCTTACAAATACCATTAGGGCTGCTTGATACTTTGGGGGCACTGGGAAGCCAGGCCCAGCGGTGCTGGTGTCTTGAGGGGTTGCGGGAAGAGTGCGGGCTGTATTGATTTAGGCCTACAGGGTGCTGGACCCAGCATCCCTGGTGTCTGGTGGGAGTAATGGGAGGGAGCTAAGACTCAAATCACTTTGGGCCGCTGGGGAGACATCCTTTGCAGCCCCACTGTCTTGTGACTGGGGGGTAGGGGTTCAATTGATTTTGACTGCCAAGACCAGCAGCCTGGTGTTTCGTCGCAGAGGATGAAGCACGGTTCAAAGCATTTGGGGCTGCCGAGGAGCCATGCCCTGCAGCCATCGTGTCTCATGGTTGAAAGGTGAGGGAGCGTGGCCTAAAATCACTTTGGACCACCGGGGTGCTATTCCCAGTGGCTGCTGAGAAGGTGGGTGGGGAGTGGGTGCAGGAAAGGGGCTTACTTTGAGTCGTGGCTTTGGGGCGCTTCTTTTCCTGGTCCTGTGCTGGCATAAGAAAAGTGAGGGGACATGGTCCCCTCGAAGTATTTATTGCCAACCAGGCACAGCACACAGCCGCCTGCATCAGCCAATAAGGAATGACCTCATTTGGAGTCTGAAACCTGTCCTACACATTCTACTCTTGGTTATCTCTCACACACCCAGAGACGATAGATAATCATAGAAAGTGCACTGGACTACAGCTTCAAATGAGAATTGTGGTTGGTATTTACCCGTTGCTGAATAGCTGTATTTTGGAAGAATATCATCCGAATTTTCACTCGAAGCTGAAATTCGGTACACTTCTGGTCAGCATTTCCTAATTGTTTTCTAACGTTGCACAGTAACACCAGAAAGCTCTGATACTTCTTTGATTCTAGCCTTAGCTGGAACTTTTCAGTCACACTAAAGGAAGCTTTAACACTCTAACAGCAAGAACCATTTGTTGGTACATAGAGATGATCCCAAATATTCTAGCTGCAAAATTCTTTACATCAGACATGTTACCTCGGACATATGTTTGTGCCTCTACTTGGAATACTGCTGTACTATTTAGCACCCAGACTCTGAAAGAGAAAATAACACTTAGAAAGAGGGCAACCATTAGCTTCTGAGTCAATTTGCTTTTTTAATTGCTCATGACACATTTACCAATAGCTCATTTGCTTATGCAATACGCAAGAAAGCTGTTGCCTATTGCAATGCTTAACTAAATGGACACTAACATCACATAATGACCATAGGCCCAATTAGCTTTCCAAATTCCTGCCTGCTGTAACAGCACCGATTCTATTTCTTCTCCATCGTTTGCAGTGTGCATTCTCTGTCTATCTTTGAAAACCAAAGTCATCATTAGATAGGGCACAAACCCGGACCCTTTCTTTATTAATCACACGCTATGAAATTCCACAGTATGAAGCCAATTCTCAACATCACCATGTATCAATGTATGCTAAAGAAACTACAGGCTTGAAGGGGTGTACAGAAACCCAAATAACATTATCTTTAAAATGTTTCAAACTATTGTGCACACTCGCAATCTTATTCTAGCAAAACACTCTCAGTGTTGAACACACTTTCCCTGTTTCCCTTCCTTGCTAATCACCCCTCTGCCTTTGAGACTGGCGGCCTGGACCTTCATGAATCTCACAGGGTACCAAGCCCCTGCCCAGTCGACACCAGCAGCCCCTTTCCCCCTCTTCCCAGCACTGCCCTAGCGGGCCCTCTACCCTCTGGCTGTGCATCCCACCCTTGGGATTCCTCCGCCCTCAGAACTTAGCCAGTGGCCTCCGCCCCGGGAACCCCTCAGCACTTCCCTCCCAGGCTATCAATAGCACTTGCCCATACCATGTCCCTCTCCCCTCTCTCCTGCACTTATCTTCACTGCATTTGCACTTTCGAATGCCTAGTAGGACCACAATTGTATACTTACTGCCATCTGCCATTATTATTTACCCACCTTGTTCCTTCCCCATTTTGCCGTATTGTGCCAGTAAAACACTATTTTGTTGTAATGGTGGCCAATAAATGCTCAATAAATAAAATAAATAAAAATGCATCTAAACCAGCAAAGCCAGAACTAGAGGCTTCTTCAATGCATGTTTATCTTGGGCCTCATTACGAGTTTGGAGGTAGCCATGGTGCTATTAGCGCCATGGCTGCCTCCAAAATCGTGTCCGGGTCCGGGTTCTGTGAATGAGGAATTACCGGGTCACTCCAACCTTGGAGGACCCGGTAATTCCTCATTCAAAAAAACAATCCACATTCCCATTTGAGCCCCATAGGGCTCAAAGGGAATGGGGATGGAGCTAATAACGGGCCCGTTAATAATGCGCCCGTTACTAGCTCTCTGGTCCCCTTGCGGGACCCACAAAGAACGTCTGGTCTGACCAGATGTTCTAAGCGGGTCCCGCAAGGGAACCTCGTAATAGGGCGGAATGGGTTTACCGGCACCATTACCGGTGCCAGTAAACCCATTCCGCCAACCTCGTAATGAGGCCCCTACTAGCGTTATTGCTATCTCTAGTTCCACCATGACATCATAAATATGGTTCTATTATGTGATTTTAATTAATTCATTACAAAGACAGATGTTTTACTGAAAACAAAAACACCGACAAAATCACCGAAAGTTGTTTTTGTTCTATTGGCGGGGGAGGGAGGATTCCAGAGAGTAGGAGCTAGAACGGTAAAACTTGCTCTCCCTGCTCTTTTTCTGGTGAATCTCGGTGTTACTAGAGATGAGGAGGTTGAGGAGGTCAGGCATCATGGTTTGGCCATTTTGGAAATGCGCTGGTTAAGATAGGTAGCTGCAGTGTTGTGGATGCATCAGTGCATAATTGATAGGATTTAAAACTCATTACAGGCTTTAATTGTCAGCTAACGAGCCTTGCATCTCACTTGAGGGATGTGCTCAGATTGTTTCATACCCCAAACTGCCAAAAGGGCATTATTTTGGATAAGTTGTAGTTTGGTTATTTTTTCGGTTTAGGTTCCTGCAAGGAGTGCGTTATGATATGATATGATATGGCATTTATAGCGCGCATATACACAAGTGTTTCAAGGCGCGACGTGGCAAGGGAGGGGAACAGAGGGAAGACAGAGACAACGATCTTACTAGGCCAGGTGAGATTGAGATCAGGCAAGTGCAGGGGAGGGGGTGAAGGGGAAAAGTGCGAGGGGGAAGGCGGAGGGGAAGTGCAGTACATAGGATAACAGTAAATAAAAACAATAAATAAGAACAATAATAAGAAGTGGGGCCAGCTGGTGGCAGGTGCAAGGGTAATTGCAGACATCACATGTCAAGTGCTGGTAGGGGGCTATAGGGATACAGAAACAGCCACAAGTGCAAGGGTTGCCAGGGGGGCAGTACACGTGTGCAAATGGCAGGGAGGGGACCTGGGCCCGACAACAGAGGGTAGCCATTGCAGTTTTAGTTTCAGCCAGGAGTTCAGCAGGGGCGAGGAGGAGAGAAAGCAGAAGCAAAGAGGAAGGTCTTGAGGTGCTTCCAGAATCAGAGATGGTTCTCCTCAATTTTCTGAGAGGCAGGTAGGCTGTTCCAGAGGGCGGCCTTAACCGAAGAAAGAGATCTACCACCAACTTGTTGCTTGGAGAAGTGACTGACCCAGAGAGAGTTGGAGGCGGATGAGCGAAGAGCTCGAGAAGGAAGATATTTAGAGAATTAAAGGTATTGAGGCCCAGGCCCCAGAAGGCCTTGTGGACAATGCAGTGGGTTTTGAACTTAATCCTTGCAGCCATTGGGAGCCAGTAGAGAGATTTCAGTCCTGGAGAGATACGACCCTGGGCTTGAGGCCAAGGACAAGCCTCGCAGTTCTGTTTTGGATGAGTTGCAGGGGGTGGAGAGTAGAGGCAGGCAGATTTAGAAAGAGCCTGTTGCAGTAGTCCAGCCGAGAGAGAACCATGGCTCTGCAGACAATGATCTTCTGGGGGAAGGAAAGGAAAGGAAGAATACCTCTGAGGAGATGCAGCTGGTAGTGTGCCTTCTTAGAGACGTCAGAGATGTGAGGAGAGAAGGAGAGTGTGGAGTCGAAAATGACCCCGAGGTGTTTAGCCTCACAGATGGGAGCAGGAAGAGGCCAAGAGAGGCCGGCCAGAGAGTGACAGGAAAGGAGGGAACGGGTGTACCAATGAGGAGAATCTCAGACTTACTGGCATTAAAGCAGATATCATTGGCAGCACACCTCTCCTGGATAGCGGACAGACAGTCAGAGATGAGAGAAGGAGAAGAAATGGTTGAAGGGAGCCTGAAAATGAGATGAGTGTCATCCGCATAGGACTGAGAGTTGGGGCAGAGAGCGGCAATTCAGTGGGCAAGAAGTGCCAGGTATTGGTTGAATAGCCAGGGAGAGAGGTTAGACCCCTGGGCGACACCACAGGTAGAGATAGAGATAGAGGAGAGGAAGGACTCAAGTTGGACCTGGGAGGGTTGATCAGAGAGGAAAGAAGTCAGCCAAGCCAGGGCCTGATCGGTGATACCCAGGTTATCACGGAGACCGTTGAGCAGGAGGGCATGGTTGACCATGTCAAAGGCAGACGAAAGATAAAGTAAGATGAGGACACAGGAGGTGTTGGAATCAAGGTTGGAGACCAGGTCTTCACGGATGTTCAGATAAGCAGTTTCCGTGCTTCTGGCAGCTCTGAAGCCAGACTGATGGTCATGAAGACAACCAACAGATTCAGTGTAAAGATTAAGCTGTGAGATGGCCAGCTTTTCCAGGAGTTTGCCCAGGAAAGGAGTGATGGAGATTGGGCGATAGTTAGCCAGGCAGGACGGGTCGGCAGAGGGTTTCTTAAGAAGAGGGTGCACAAGGGAGTGCTTCAGGGGGGAAGGGAAGACACCAGTGGCGAAGGAGTGGTTGCAGAAGTCGGCCAGAGCAGGAGCCAGGGTGTCAATGTGGTCCTTCATGGATTTGGAGGAACAGGGGAGAACCTGTTTTGACGAGAATTTCATAGATCGGACTTGTCTAGAAACCTCGTCTGGGGAGAACAGGGGAAAGGCAGAGAAGGAGGGAGGAGAGGTGGCCGAAGAAGGGCCAGAGGAAGAACAGGGAGTAGAGGGAGGAGGGGGACAGGAAGAGAGAGAGGACAGGATGTCCTGAGTTTGAGAGACGAAATGCAAAGCCAGAGCCATGCAGAGGGCCTGGGAGGGGACAGGAGAGGTAGAGACTGCAGCAGGATTGGCTAGTTTCTTGCACATTTTAAGAGTTCGGCCGAGTTGTTAGATGCTGCTGAGACGCAGGCTTGAATTTGAGCTCTCTTCTTGATGCGGACAGAGAGCCGGTATTGCCTTTAGAACAGGCGGCAAGCTAGTTTGTCAGAGGATGTACCGGAACCGGCCATTTCCTCTCAGCCACCCTGCACTTGCGTTTGAGGGTGATAAGGTCTGAGTCGTACCAGGAGTTAAACTTGGCTTTGGGCTTCAGGCGGATCCTCATGACAGGGGCAAGAACATCACGAGTATCAGATATAGCAGAGTGGAGCATGGAAAGGGCTGTGTCAGGGCGTGAGCCAGCCAAAGGGGGATGGGGAGTGAGAAAGTGGCGGCAAAAGCCTCAACTGACGCATGCTTCATGGGTCGGATAACCGAGAAGGTGGGTGGCAGTGCTGGAGGTGGCTTGGCCTGAGGGTTAGAGAGGGTGAGCTGTGGGGAAAGGATAAAGGTATCACTCCAGGAGAAAGGAGTGGTGAGGGGGATAGGGAGGGGACGGTCTGAAGAGATCAGAACATCCAGAGTGTGCCCTGCAGAGTGAGTCGGACCAGAGGGGAGAATAGAGAGCGAGAGAGATTCGCAGAGGTCGCAAAAGAGTCCAGAGGGAGGACAGGAAACATCCAGGTGGATGTTGAAGTCTCCAAGAAGGAGGAGTTGATTGCTCGAGACCAGGAGGGAAGAGGAGAGGTCCGCCCACTCAGAGAGCAAGGAGGAGATCTGACCAGGTGGCCGATAGATGGTAGCCACAGTAAGCGAATGGCCAGGAGAAAGAGAAAGAGACTGCAGACGAGGCATTAGAAAGAGGAGTAGGCCTGCGTAGGAATGACAGAGGCAGGGATCCACTCCGGGAAGATCATGGCTACACCCCCTCCGGAACGGTTGGATCTGGGTGCGGAGAGAATCTTGTAGCCATCAGGGAGGAGAGTGTCAAAACCTGTGGCAGAGCTGGCTGTGAACCATGTCTCGGTGAGACCAAGGACATCAAGGCCAAGTTCTTCCAGGAGATGGCAGATGTCAGAGGAGTGTTTCACAGCAGAGCGAGAGTTGAGAGTGGCAATATGAAGAAGGTTGCCGTCCTTGAAAGACTTCCGGGGAGGGCTACAAATCAGAGCTATGCCCTGCGGAGGTGTAGAAGAAGCCCAAGGAGGGCAGAAGAGGAAGAAGGAGAGGGCAAGGTAGCCAAGGAGGAGACAGCAGTGGGAGGCAAGGAAGCCGTGGGGGGAAGAGAGAGCACAACAGGAGAGGAAAGGAAATTGATGAGGCGCTGGAAGCGTCTATCAAAGAGGAGAAGGTTGGCCTGAGGGCTTTGGACAAAGACGGTACCATTCTGGTAGACACTAATGATGACCTCAGAGGAGTGGAAGGGGGCCAGGAGCGCCTCCCACCGATTGCCACCATTAATGGGAGAGGAAGAGAAAGGAGAAAGCACAGAGACCATATGAAGAGTCCATAGGTCAGGAGAGGGTACGACAAAGAGGATGTCGGTGAGGGTTTGCCTGGAGGAAGCACTGGTATAGGTATCAGCGATAGGGAGGCCTGGGTTGGAGACCAGGATGTCCTTTTTAAACTTCTTCCTACCAGATATAGAGAGGTGAGCAGGATAATCGATAGAGAAGCAATTAGAAATGATAGGAGAGACAGAGAGCACCATAGAGTAGGTAGGGAGAGGAGAGAAGAGGAAGGGTGGGGGCGGAAACACCAGGGAAGGGCACAAGCAGATGCGACAGAGACGAGACAATAGAAGACAATTGGGCAAGACGACACAAGCTTAGATAATGGTCAAAAAATGTGCTAGATGAATGCTTTCCTAGGAGGCAAAACCTCAGGACGGTGCAACTTCACAATGCAATTTAATAACAGAGGAAAAACACACCTAAGTCTGAGAGTCCTGTAGAGTGGGGAAAAGGCCTAGGTTTCACAATGCAATTTTAAACACTTTCGCAATGCAAGTTCATATCATGTAATGATATCCTCATTTGGTGTATAATATTTTGGTTGACACCGGTTGAGGGGGGAATGGTATCCTCATGTGGCAAGCGACTTTACTGTTCTTGGGTCACTCTGTCTACCTCATTCCCTGTTTCAGAGAGTGTGTGTGTGTTGCGAGTGTGCGATGCCATGTAGCATGATGTCACCCATAGAATGTTCCACATCCAGGGTTCCATGAATGTCAGTTAGAGCTGGGAGCCCGTGGGTCTATAGCCATATCTACATAAACTATACCTATAACTTTGAACTGTAATAAATCCAATTTCCCTTTAAAACATACCATGAAGTACGAGATCTATATGAACAGGACACTACTTTCAGCATCCTGTACAGAGCCTGTGTCCTCCTCATCTTCGCCATCAAGACAATAGACCCTCAGTGTGATGGCAACATTTTTGCAAGACACACACAATGTCAATGTGCCCATTTTGGGAATGTCTTTCTCACTGCTGCTCCCATTCTACTTTTAACGATAAAAATACAAAGAACCCTCTTTGGTATCGCTGCTGTAACAGTGCACAACTGACAATGTTACTCTCGCTTGCAGAGACTGAGAGGCAGAGAGTGAAACAGAGAGAAAAATGGCAGGCGGAGTTAGCAGGAATAAAGAGTAAGTAAGAAAGAAATAGCGAGAAAGAGAGAGGACCCAGATCGGCATATGATACGCCCGGTACAGCTGGTAATAGTATGCAATATTCCCCTCCCGTCCACCAATTCCTCAAAAGAAGGGAAAGGGATGAGGGTGACTGACAGGCGACACCTCGCGAAAATCTCTGCTGTAGGAGTCTGGCGCCTGATAGCAAACACAACACCAGCATGTGCTGCAAACTCAGGTAAAGAAGGCGAGGGGCAGGAGAGGCGCAGGAACCGGGACGTACATCAAAGGCCAGGCAAAGTGTAGGATGAGGGCCAGGGGGGCAACCTGAGCCTTTCATGTCTACACCACAGCAGCACAGCCAGTGTGAGCATCGCTTGGGAGCCGCCATTCACCGCTGACCCTAAGTGCCATGCGGGCACTTAACTCGCGGGATCAGGTTCGGGCCCGAGCCTTGCTTGCCACCTGAAACCGAAGGCTGAGCGAGGTTTTTTATCCGGCTCTGTTTCTGCTTCATGGTGCGGGTGGTTTGTGCTCCGACACCCGGTGTTTTGATGCATATCTCGTGTTATCCCTTTTCTCTGCGTATGGTGTCTAGTCTATCCTAGCTTGTTTGGTCGTGACCTGAAAACATACACATCCCTCTCCCATATCATGTGCCTTCCTACCCGTTTCCAACGTTGTAGTGCGTGGACTTCCTACTTAAAGACTCAGCCATGTTATGTTGACAGGGTCTTACCCCGGGCTCTGGCCTCAGTTAAAGAGGTCGGACCAAGGCGTTGTATTAGATAGTACAGAGGCTGTGGAATAAAAAGGGGGCAGGAGAATATACGGCGCTCCGGAACAGGGCTAGGGGAATGCGCCGAGCTCCGTGAAAGAGGGCATGGGTGCACATTGAGCTCTAGGAAACTGTGCAAGAAAATGTATTGAGCTCTGGGGATGAGGGACAGAGAATATACTGACCTCTGGGAAACCGTGCAGAAGGATGTATTGAGCTCTGGGAAAAGGATTGCGATATACTGAGCTCTAGGAAAGGAGACAGCGATATACTGAGCTCAGCCAATCGAGTAAGGGGGCAGAGTAAATGGATTGAACTTTGGGATTTAGCCCAAGAGGCAAGGACATAAAATGAGATTTGGAATCTGACAAAGAGTGCAGCACAATGATGGAAGACCTCACCAACGTCCACCTCAAATGGGCTGATGATCTACCCGCGAGGAACCAGGACTGCGACACGCTTCTCCAAAAACCCAACACCACCCTCTCAAACAACATCAAGCTCCATGCCACAGTGATGGAAGTTTTACAGAGCGTACCTTTAGTTTAAAGGCTCAAGAAACGCTTTTTCTTTCTTCTGTCTCAAGCAGGGCTCAAGTCAAGGGTACACGCGGGGGGACGCAGTCACCCCACTTTTTTCAGAGGGTGGACTCAGTCCCCCCCAGCTAAAACGAGAAATATTTTATGTCCTCTTTGAATGTACGCATTAAAGCCAACCACGGGGATCGAAGCACAGTAGTCAGGGTTGTAGGCGGACACTTCACCACTGCACTATTTAACCTGATGAAAAATAACTAACAACTAAAGGTAAAATATTCCATTTCGGTACTGCAAGTCCCAGGGAAAACATTTGTATCGGTTCTTGGAGTTTAAAACATGCACACCTTTTTAACCTTTTCAAAAACACTATTAAAAGAAAATATCCTCTCTTGGTTTTTTGTGTGTGTTGATTTTATGAAAGACAAATGCCATTCGCCCTATGCAATTTGGGTGATTATGCAAAGCCAATTTATTGAAATGTGCATATTTCACCATGGTAGGCTAATTTCTGGCGACGTCACATCCCAATGCATTTGCTGATGAGTCCCCCCACTTTAATTTTTGTACTTGACCCCTGGTCTCAAGTATAGAATCGGCTCAGGCCGGACATTCAAGCAATGCCAATTTTCCAAGCTACAGCTAGGCAGTCACCCACACAGCATCTGTGGCTCTGCAGGTCGCTAAGGTGCTCAGGTTTAAAACACATTTCTTTTATCAGTGGCAGATCCTTTAATGTGCACAATTAAAGATTTCCAACTCGAAGAGCTTGCAAAGCACACAGAACCTTGCAAATCTGTGATACTTAAAGTGAGCAACACAAAGCGCCAATTTAAAGATGTATAAAGTTGCTTTAAGCCACCAATCAAATGTTTTCAACATCATGAATAACAATTAGCTGGAAGTTCGCGACAACAAATCTGCATATCTTTGATTTTGCACAACTTCTTTTATTGCATGTCTTAAATCACTGAAAGTACCGTGGGGTTAACTAGATTTGGCAGGTTGGCATTATCTTGCATTCTGGGACATGACTGCCACCAATAACGGGTCTGGCACCGGTGTAGTTAAATGGGGACTTGCCGGTATAGTCCGACCCTGGCAGGACCGTTAAGTCCCCATTGAACATGCCATTCCCCATTCCCATTGAGCCCCCACAGGGCTCAATGGGAATGGGGAGGGCGCTAATAACGGGCTCGTGACTTGCAAGCCCGTTATTAGCGCCCTGATCCCTTAGCGGGACCCGTAATGGACGTGTGGTCTTACCACACGTCCCTTACGGTTCCCACTAAGGGACCTCGGAATTGGGCAGTAGGGGATTACCGGAACCTGTCTCCTTACCGGTGCCGGTAATCCCTTATCGCCCACCTTGTAATGACCCCCATTATTACTGTAGACCGTAAAATCCAACAATTTGAGCCAAAGTGTGTGGCCCTGGTCACCCCACCCCCGTTTGACACCAGTACCAGTAGATACGTATCCATATCTGAGAGTCTTACTTACTTCATGTATGAATGAATTGAAGGATTGGGAACATCGAATGGCGAACATAAAGTATAAAGTGGCTAACATAAGAGAATGTAGCCCTTATTTTTAGAGTTCTTTCCATTATAAAACGCTGTCTGGAGGTAATAAACTAGGATGTTTGCAACAGTTGTTTTTATGAAAATGTGTGCACTTCTTTGATATGATAACAACTGACCACGTTTGGCTAAAATATATAACAGGACGACAACTTTCACTGACAATAGTGATAATCAAATAGTGGACATGTATTGAACACAACTCTACGACGAAAACCTGAGAAATTAGAAATGTGAACGTGTGTACATGGCTATTTTCATTGTTAGGTTTATTTGTAAAACTATACCACATTATAATAATAATATACAAAATAACCTATAAGAAAGGAGAGGGGAACAAACAGCACCAATATGGGTTTCCAGGTGCTTCACATAAAAGCAAAGAGCATTGTGGGAACATAGGAATGGCCACAGATTGTTTATATTTGACAAAGAGTTCTGTAATAGTGATTCAAGAATTCAATCCTTGTGAGCATGTATTGAACATTACTTGGTGCTCAATTAATTTGCCACGACACTCATCCTGGCAGAACCACAAGGCATATAAATTCATTTGGACTGCCTTAACTCTCGGATGTGAAGCTTGGCATGTCCTGTTTCAGCAGAGGGCAATTTCTAATGTCCATAAATACATTCTTCTCACAACCTGTAAATCTATAATTGTGTGCGTGCAGTACTCAACTACGGTGAATATTCAATGCATGTTTGCCCAAGAGAAAAAGTGTCCGGGGATTATGGGAGCTTGGCCCAGGTGCTGTTTTGGAAGATGGTCAGTGCACTGCCCCGGCTAATTAGGCAATGGGAATGGTTAAGGTATCTCATGTGACGTATGCCTGCTTGGCAGCACTGGAAAAGTTACACATTTGCCCTGCTGTCCGTTTGTAGAAGTGTGCCATCTCTAATACAGTCTGTAATCAGTTTACCCTGATATACGGGAGCTTTTCCTGGGCCTATTCACAGGCAGTGAAACAGCACAAATAACCTCCTTGCATGTTGCATCTTTTCGTTTCCATACTATTGGATGATCCTAACAAAGAAAGCTTCCATATTCCTGTTGCGCCCTGTGACTTCTTTTTGAAGTTGTTGCACACAGAGCTCCAAAGCAGGACAAATAAACGTGTCAAAATAAAATCCCAGAAAGCACTCCTTCCCCATGGAGTGCCGAATGAGGATGGTCTGTGTTTAATACCGTGGGCAATGTGTGCAAGGAGTTTTACAGATGTCAGATCCCTGCATTTATCCCGAGCTGAAAGTCCAGCGCAACTTGGGTGGGGGACGTTGTTTTCTTAACATGTTGAACACATGTTTCTCTCCTGAGAGTTATTTGTTTCACATTAGGGTTCCCTGTCTTCACAGCCCTCCTCTTTCCCTCACGAGCCACGTGTATCCGCGTGTATCATATAGAGCTACACAGATTTGTATGCTCTTTGGCAAATATATGTAAGCAGCCCTCTTTTTTGACGAGCTCATAAAAAGAGCAGAATCACCTTGCAAGTGTCAGAGGAGACTGGCACTGCTGTGTCGACTATTAAGTCCTAATAGGATGAGAACAGTGGCAACCAGAAGAATTCAAGACAAGTGTGGGATATAATGTACTCAAGTGGGAAAGCGATATTCCTGTCCTAGCCACCAAACATTCCAGGCAGAGACTCTACCAGCTAATATTGTCTTACTGCCTTCACTGATCAGAGTGGTGGGTTAATAGCATTCGAGAGAGCAAGGTAGAGGAAGGGCAAGCACTGGAGACAAAGAAGGAGGGCTCTCTAGTAAGAATGTCAGTCTGTTGTTGTAGAAACCGCTAGTGAGGTGACGTCTCAGAACCGAGGCTAGAAACAGTCATAAGCAGAGATGAACTAGCTTAAAAAGAAATTGGCATAGGTCCCTACTATCCAATGTCTATAAGAGCCAAGAACGGCAGGGCTCAGCCCATCATAAGCCAATCAATCTCTAATACAGTTAACAGGCATCAAGATGTTACAAGACATACAAAAATGCCTAAGGGCCTGAAAGTGGGTATAATAATGTTCAGGTTCAGTGAAGTATACATTGGTATTGTACAGAGTACATTATGTAAGCATGCTCTATTCAGGTAAATATTGATTATTCAAACAATGATTAACCAGACGAAAGCAAGGAGGTTTCTCATGAGCAAAGGATGAAGTATTTCTTTATCAAAAGTGATCAATGTGTGGTGATTGAATACCTTCAGGATGGTTTTGGAGAAAACAGCAATGCTTTTAAGAATAGTAAAAAGTTACTCATTGTAGTGACTACTGCACTCTTAGTCCATAGACCCCTCAGCTGCAATTTCAACTCTTGCACCGGACACTGGTACGCACAAATGTTCAACATTGTTATTGCCTAGTTGTGGCAATAGTAGTACCAAAACTGATCGTATGGTAAATCTTTCTGAATTCGCCCAGTACCATTTGATCGATTGTGAACAATCAGTTTGGGTAATCACTACCAAAAATAGAGAGAGAGGGCTGCGGGGGTGTCCCCCTTTTCACATGTTTGGTAGTGATGGCATTTGAGGGTTGCAGGGGTATCCCCCGCTTCCGGAGGTTTAGGGGATGGGGAAAAATAGAAAAAGTAAAGCATACCCTGCAGCATCAGATCAGACCTGCGTAGGAGGGATGGATCCAACGCGGCAGGGTCCGAAGTTGAGCAGACCGCAATAAAGTAAGTAGGGTGCGTGGGGGAGTGTATTGGGGGCAGTGCGGGTTTCAGTTTGGCCCAATTTGGACGCAGCAAAATTGTCTTTGCGGCCAAATTGGCCATGGTCAATTCGGCTGCAAACAATTTTGCCACGGCCAAATCGTATACATCCATGGCAATGACAAATGTGGTGTCCGGCTAGGTTGGCTGAAGCATGTGAAGAGCTCACTTGGTGCACAGAGCAGAAATTTGCAATAAAGCGCTTCCTCCCAAGCCTGGCATTCCCCTTCAACCTCTGTGCATGTCACCACTTGAACTCTTTCCACGTCACGTAAAACCTAGGCCTTGGAGGTTTTGAATACAGTCAGCTTGCAACTAAAACAGATACTGAAATGTCAAACTTAATTTCACAGCAGCATTCTGGCTAATACAGCTCACTAGTGTATGACTCAATTAAAGTTTTTACACTCATTTTCAAGGGGTTTGTAGGCTATATCTTACCCCACCTGTATTAGTAAATCACCTAGGCCCTTTGGCCATGTCATCGGGCATGGCCACTGGGCCTGGCAATTCAGATAAAAGACCCTTGCCAACTGTGCAACCCTTTGGGTAATTCGGCCGAGCCTAATGCCACTTTGCACCTTCAGCTGTGGCCGGTGATCCCCTTAATAGTCAACTATCCGGTACCACTGGCACAGTCTTCGGTTGTCACAATTCCCCCTCACCACCTGTTGGGGTAAAAGACTGTGGCCCACTAGCCACCCCCTTTGGCTGCGGCAAGAACCACTTCCCACCCATGAGGCCATTATGGCTGTGGGTGCTTGCGCCTTTCCACCAATTATGGAAAAAGACTGTGGCTCATTAGATGTCAAGACTTGGCAGCAGTAACTTTTTTTTTTGGTCCTTTCTTTTATTCCTGGAAGCTATTCCTCTAAGAAATTCCTGCAGAAAAAAAATCCTTCAGGAACCAATATGCCATCAGTCATTTCTTTTATTGCTGTAAGCTGTTCCTGTGGGAATTTCCTGTAGAAAGAAATCTTGCTGGAACCCATGTGCTAGCAGTCCATTACATTGGGAGTGATTCTCTCAGGAACACACAGGTTTTGATTCTTGTGGTAAAAAGAAAACTGCTTTGAAATTACATTTCTTTTTAAGATCCCATGTCACTCTACATAAGCTCCCTCCTTCGTTTTTGGGTCCCTCCACATACCCCTGAAGTCAATCGACACCTCATAATATCGTGTTTCCCTTGTTTCTTCCTATGAAAAACTTCCGTAGCCATAGTAATATCTCAGTACCTACCCAGGGGAATCCTGTAAGTTTCCTGCTATTATATGAAATGATCTGACTGAAAAGTCCTCTTTAGCCTTCCCGAAAGTGTAGAACTTACCATGTAGACATCTTCACCCTCCACACCTGTGACGTATCAACTTCCGATGAACCAGTGGTCCAGGGAAGAGTATCGGTTTCTAAACCTTCAATCAACCCCACACCTCTAGGACACCAACAGGGATCCGAACAGATTGGAAACACAAGCAAAGTATAAACCTCCTTGTCCAATTTTGGTAACGTGGACAGAACGACAGGATTATCTCCGCAAGCTTGTGGATCGTTGGTTACAACACAGCGAAAATACAATTATTAACCAATGATAAAGGAACTGCTAAAATAAAGGTTGTATACAAATATCTACTATATTATTATTACAAAAGACAGTTCTAGCACACTACAAAATACAACACACCCTGTAGGAATGCAGAGGACAGACAGTTTCAAAGAAGGAAAAGGAATGCACTCTGGATGCTGACGGGAGAGTAGTCGGTAAAGTAATTAATCACAATAGTTCAAGGATACTTGGTTTCAACACAAAGGGAGCAATGGGTTGTAAAATGTCACTAGGGGCGCCTTCGGAGAAGGACCAGGGGGACAGAACCACAATGTACCTTGTGCTTGTAGAAGTTCTTGGTGCCCGACAGTGTAGAGTCCTTTTCAGGGCGCCTTGCAGCTTCTGCGAGACAGCTCAAAACGGAAGACCGTTGCGGGTATCAGGCAACAGGCAGATCGGCGAGCGAGGCTGGACTGACAGCTGCAGGCTGGCCTACACAGCGGCTCTGGGTCAGGAATCGTAGTTTCAGTGCTGGTCGGCGGGTCTGAAACACTGGTCGAGGCATCCTAGATGGCGTTAGCGACTGCGGCGTAACAACAGTCAGCGGTGCAGTCGGTTGCAGCTCGAGGGGCTCGACTGGCTCGAAAATGTCCTTTCAGGCAGACGTCGGTAGATGCTTGTCGATGCACTCCCCCTTGCTTCTTCACTGGGCTTGGGCCGGGCTTTAAGGCGGACAGGACAAAGCTGAGGAGAGTGTTGCAGGCAGCTGCTTTGTCCTTGGCTTGGTTCAGAGACTCTCTGGCACTTCCCACCTAGGAAGCTTGTTGCAGAGCCTAGCGGGGTACGCTGTGTGCTGCCTGGGTACCAGTTCTGGAGCTGCTGGATTCAGTATCTTCCACTGTTCCCTGGGAGATGTTTAGGCCGGGATCTTGCTTCCCTCTTGGAGGTATTGGCCTCCCTTCACTGGTGGAAGATGTAAAGAAGGCAGTACTTTCAGCCAGGGTCCAATGCGGAGTTCTTCTTACTACTCCCTTGCAAAGTCTTCAGATGATCTGTCAAAAAGAGGCTAAGCCCTCTTTCAAAGCCAAATGGGCCACAGTGATAGGTGTAGGCTAAGCCTAGCTTAATAAACCAATCCTGGGCTCCCACCAACAATCTCCTGTATGCATGATGTCATAACCAGAGTGCTTTGCAATAGAAAAAGGTAATGTGGTGAAAACATGTAATACTAAGTCCCACCCATCTTCCTTTCTGTTGTGGATCAAAAGGTCTCTCTAGTTGATGAAGCTCTATGTGGTTCCTGATTAAAGCGGCAGTTCTCCCTTGAAGCTGCTGCAAGAACAGACTTTCTGTCTCCATCAAACCACATCCTTGTACCTTCTGAATGGGGGTCCCCCTTCGGGGATAACTACTGTAAACACTTATTCCGAGACATGACCTTTCACTATCCATTGATACGAAGAGCAGGAGCTGGCTTCAGGTTGACACACTGCATATCAAAGTTTGTTGGGGTTTCCTGTCTCCTTTATTAACTTCTGTAGCCAGGCCCCACGTGGGCCTTTTTTAAGTATAGTCTATTAGTATGCTAATTATGTGAATGCAGGGATCAACAAAAGGACAGGGCGGATACATGGAGCCTTTGATAGTTAATTAGGCTGGCCATGGCAGGGGGAAGGTTTTGCCCTACCCCTTCTGAGATGACATGTTGTAATTCTGGCTGTCCTATCCCAACTAAATATGACAGGAGGGACTGGGCCTGTACACTGTGTCCACCCAGAGTACAGAGGTCTATGTGTATGTCATGCAGTGAGCATAGGAAAATCTGTGCGGAGTAGCCCCACACATTTTCCAGAGGTTGATCTACCATCATTCGATTTCATTTAAAAAATGCAAAAAAACCCAGGTAAGCGCACACCCATCGTGCAGCTGGTCGAATTTTTCACAAGACCCACAACCTGATGTGAAAAAGATTACTGCGGGAATTGCTTGTGTCAAGCAGAAAGTAAATGCAGCTTTAATTCCTGAAAATCTCAGTGCTGCAATGCTCCATATGAGATATATTAAACGTAGTTTTGCACCAGGGGCACCTCCCTTCTCTGTCAAATTTTAAACACTACTGGCCGGATTTACACCAAAAAAAAAAAGGAATACATGTACTGCTTCGAGCTCAACTTGTTTTTTAATTGGAGAAAATCCATCCAGCAGCTTTTGATCTGCGCATGCTCAAAGAATGTACCTTTTTTCCCTACACTTAATAAACTTTTAACATGAAGAATTTACCACAAATTTACCAGTTGGCTGGTGGTTGGGAAGGCGGGGGAGGTCATTCCAGGAATTGTTTTTGAAATATTCCAGCTAGTATCGTCTTTTTTTTAAGTCAAAGGTTATGTTATAAGACTGTTAGAAAAAGTAAATGTTTTGTATGTTTTCCCTAAACTACAAGATGGCGATTTCCTATAATAAATTAATACGTGTGTGTGTGTGTATAAATATTTATAGATATATATATGTAAAAACAAAGAACTTCACACAAACCGCATAGATTGCAATCCGCTGCACCATCTACAAAGAATTGCTCACCAATCCACCAATTCAGATAGAAATTGTAGAAAGTTTATTATTTTATAATAAAAGATACCCTGGCAACAAGACAGGAGAAAAACATATAACGCGTTTCACACTCTGCTGGGTGCTTGATCACACAAACACTTCTCACTCGCATGCTCATTTAAATGGCCATTCTTCCCTACATGTGCTCCTCTATGGTTTCCAGAATATGGCGCCCATCTTAGCCTAGTTTCTGGAGTCTGAGAACAGCACTAGAATTGCCTACTTAGACATTTGATATGCGAATATGAGCACGGGAAGAAGACTTCTTTAACAAGGTTATGGGACACATTTCTTAAAGTTACATAATTCTACAAATTTCATAATTACACTCCAGGTATAATTGGGTCTCCGGTGCTTATCAACGCTGATACATATATGATATGCTATGTCGAGCCATATGATGTACTGGGTCCTGATTCAGATCATAACTAAGCATGCACACAAAAGAAAGCACTTGATCTAAATTTCAGACTCTGTTGCTCAATGCACGTAGATCACTACACAATTGCTAACTCGTACAAATAAAGGTTTTCCAAACTTGTTTCCATTGTGTCCGTGTCTACTGTTGATACCATACTTTCTTTGCAATATTTTTTTAACAAATTAATAAAAGCATCGCCAAAGTGACGTTACTTATATTGTGCACACAATTATAAAATTACGTACTTTCATAGGATCACTACAATTTGCCAAAAATGAAGTACTACATATTGCACATAAAGAGGCAGAGTGATGCCAATATTAATACTCATATTAAGGAATTCTGTCAAAATGACGGAAACAAATCAATCCTTTTGAGTATTAATCAATAATTGCCCATTCCATAGATTGCCACAACAAATAGCTGCCTGAGTTCTAAATGCCATTTAGTAACTCATCTAATTAAGGGAAATACCCAAGCCAATAAGGTGCCAAGTGCCATTACATCTTGTCCCATAAAAACTACCAAAACACAAACCAATTAAAACATCAAATAAGGAGGGGAAAAAGAGGGGGGAATTAAAAAAGCAGAAAGGAGAGGAAAAGCTAAAATTATGGAATATAATCAAAACTATAAAGCAGCCTTTAAACAACAAACCACACATTCAATATATCAGGAGAAACTAAAAAAAACAAAAATGTTAATATGCATATTAATATTACAGAAACAACAGGGACTTTTGAATTAAAGCATAAAATTAATAGAGCTTCTTATCTACATAAAGTCAGCTCTCTATTACACATGCAGGGATGTGGTTTTATATGAGTCAATCCGATCCATTTTAAAAGTCTCCTGTCTTGGTTATGAGCTTCCCAAAAAGTGAGTGGCTATTAGATAATTCTCCTTTTTACAGTGAATCGCTCTGTGATGTTCTAAGGGCGGCGATAGTTAAGGTGAGTGACAAGAGCCATAGGTAATCTGAAAAGTCTTTGTTACTTACCTGTAACTGTATTTCTCCAGCATTGGTATCCTTCATAGATTTGCATGTTTGAATGTTCCCCATCATCAGACCGATAATCCTCAGCAATTTAAAAACTAATGATGTAGATAACATTTTCCTTATAAAAATGCCCTACAGATAGCCCCATAAACCTGTGTAGTCATTCACTTGTGTAATCGCTCCACCTCCTTTGGTCCTTTTAGACCCTAACCAATGAGGTGGCAGGGAATAAGCTCCAGCCCAGGCAGCCATCTTCAGATTTTGAGCCGTAGATGAGAGATGATGACTGACTGGCTACAGAGGAGGGTGGTACATGTGAATCTATGAAAGATACAAATGCTGGAGAAATATAATTACAGGTAAGTAACAAAGGCTTCTCCAGCATTGGATCTTTCCTAGAATCATTTGCTTGAATAGAATACCAAGCAGTAAACCATGCTATGCCCTTGGCACACATTAGAAGGTCTACCTCTGTGTAAACTGAGTATTAGAAACACTGTAAGCATGCTATGAATAATTCAGCAGGGAATGAGGGATACATAGGCTGCTCGTACCTTACGCAAAGAGGTATTGAAGGACCGCCTGTCCTACTGCTGATTCCTTACTGGTATCTTCCGTCAAGCAGTAATGCTTAGCAAACGCATGGAACATGCTCCAAGTGGCCGCTCTACATATGTCTTTCAAGGACACTCCTGCCTGGAATGCCGCTGACACTGCTCTTCCTCTAGTGGAATGGGATGTATGTTTAAAGAACGTATCCCCAAAGATCGAATTACAAAATTACAGAGCCCACTTGCCCACATTTTGTAATTCAATCTTTTGGAATTTTGCCTGTTTGTCCCCAGCACTACCTTTAATGTATGTGGGGAACACCGCTGCCAACCCTGTAGCCCAAAATACTGAAATTGGGGAGCAGGGGACACCCCCGCAACACCTGCTCCCTTGTTCGGTATTATCGGTTTTGATCTAATCTACTATGCCGAATGCACACTAAACATGCATTCGCCATTTTAGATTCTATCTTTTCGTCCATTGACGGTGGAATGCGCTGTTGGCAGAGTAGGGAGTGGATCGCCTCCTGACTGGTGACCGTGGGTGATACAATTTGTTACCCAGAGAGAGAGAGGCCTTGCTTAGATATACATTGTCCCTTGTTGCAGCTTGAAAAAGCCACAAAGCGTCGGGATGAAGATCGAAGGTCCTTTGTTCTCGGTATGTAGACTTTCAAAGTTCTTGAAACGTCCAAGGAATGTAGTGTCCGTTCGGCTGCAGTGGAATGGTTGCTAAAGACCGTAGGTAGCACTACCCGTTAAGACAGTGTAATCACTGAGACCACTTTAGGGATAAACTTGGGGTGTGGTCTAAGAATGACCCAGTCTTTTGGAAGACTGTGAAGGGCGAATCGACCGAGAGCGCCTGCAGCACCCGATTTCGCGCGGCTGAAGTAATAGCTACCAGGAATGCTACTTTCCACGATAGGAAGCGTAAGTCACACTTATGTACAGGTTTGTAAGGCGCCCTCATAAATGCTGTCAGAACTTCAATGCTGTCAGAACTATATTGAGACTCCAAGAGGGCACAGGTGTTTGCTCCTTGAGGAAAGGTTTGCAGATCCCCTTGGAAGACCTTAATTGCTGCATTGGTGACAAAAGATGTTTGCTGTGGTCTCATGGTGTACGCCAAAATGGCAGAAAGGAGTACTTTGATACAAGATTGTGTTAGGCTGCTCTCTGCAAGGTGGAGAAGGTAGGTGTTGCGTACCAAGCCTGTCGCACCCATGCCGAGTCTGCCAGGATAATCGTGCATGGTTGTTCTTTCATTCTCCTGAGTACTCCTGCTTTTTGCAGGTTAGAAGGAAACTGTACAGGAACTTCCCTGTCCAATCCAAGGAGAATGCGTCCCCCAGAGAGAGAGAGTCTCTGGGTACCTGGAGGCGTAACAGCAGCACTTCTTGTTGTTTGCGAGTGGCGTTTCCACCACTTGGCAAACAGACGGTTGAGCTCTTGTTTGTCTAGCTCCCACTCGTGTGATGGCTAACACTCCCTGCTGAGTTTGTTCACCAGAACATTGTCCTTCCCTGGGAGGGGCTCCGTCCTCAGCTGGGTTTTGTGCTTGATGACCCATTTCCAGAGCATTTGCGCTTCTAGCGACAAGATGGTTGACCTTGTTCCTCCTGGTTTGTTTGCATGGTGCATTGAGGTCGTATTGTCTGTTTGTAAAGTCACCACCTGACCAGTGAGGACTGGCTGGAAGGAGTTTAACGCCCAGCGGATTGCCTGTAGTTCCAGCACATTTATGTGAAGGTGGGAGTCCCTTGGCGACTAAACTCCTCTCGCTTGGAAATCTCCGAAGTGATCTCCCCATCCCTACAGGGAGGCATCTGTTCTGAGCAGTAACATTAATTTGAGTGTCTGAAATGGCATGCCCTGATTCAAGTTGCACTACTTGGCCCACAAGCGAAGTGCTTCGTGAAAGTTTGGCGTGAGGTGTACTACATCTTCCCATGAGCCGTTTACTTGGGCCCATTGATGATCTAGTTCTTCTTGGATGGGTATCATTCTCAGCCTGCAATGTTGGATAAGGTAGATACAGGGGGACATCATACTCAGGAGGGACCTGTATCGACGTACCGTGAATGCTGCATTCTCTAGAAACCAGGCAACTAACCACAGGATTGCTGAAACTCTCTCTGCTGACGCCTGCACCCTTGGGATGCGTGTATCCAGGTCTGCTCCTGTAAAGACATGAGGTCTGTGCTGGCACGGGCGATGTTTTTGACTTGTTGATAGTGAAGCCGAGGCCATGCAGTAATGATTTTGTTTGCTCCAGTGCCCTTGACGTGGATGCTGGAGACTTTCCCTTTATGAGCCAGTCAACCAAGCAAAGGAAGACTTCCACCCCTGACCTCCTAAAATGGGCCGCCACTGGTGCTATGCACTTTGTAAAGACTCTCTGTGCCGAATTGTGCCCGAAGGGGAGCACCTTGAATTGGAAATGGTCTGAACCCACAGAGAATCGAAGATACTGTCTGTGTGCAGTGTGGATAGGAATATGAAAATAAGTGTCCTCCTGGTCTAATGTAGCTAAGAACTCGCCCTTGTTTAACTATGGAAGCACAATCTGCAGTGATGTCATCTTGAACTTGACGCACCATATGAACTTTTTCAGGGGCCTTAGATCGAAAATTCGATGCCTCTGCCCATTCTTTTTTGTGATCAGGAAGAAGTGTGAATAAGATCCTTTTCCTTCCTGTCAGATTGTGTGAGGCTCTATGGCCGCCTTCAGTAGAAGCATGTCTACTTCTAACCTTAGCTGTTGTAGGAGATGGACCTTTCGTGGCTGCGGAGGATGACACGGGGGCCGATATAGGAACTCAATGGTATACCCCTTTTACACTACCTGCAACACCCACTTGTCTGATGTAATGTGAGCCCAACTCTGTAGGTGTTGAGTTATCTGCCATCCCACCGGGGTGCGATACGGGAGGCATGGTGCCCCAGAGTCAATTCTTCTTAGACTGGGTTCTGTTTTAGCTAGACCCCCTTCTGCCTCTCCGTGACTGATATCTGGAAGAGGTTTGCTGATATCTGCCTCCAGTGTGATATGAGCTAGATGACAAACCTTGCACCTGGAGGGACTTTCCATAGGACTTGTACATAGTGCTTGCACCTCAAAAAGAACGATGTTCCTTGTCCATATCCCTGAGGGAACTGATGGCTCTGGCTGTGTCTGTATCCAACTTGATGCCCTTCAAGTGATAGTCAATTTTCTTTCCAAATAGCTTTTGGCTGTCAAAAGGCATGTCCAGTATCTGAGACTGAATTTCTGGCATACAATTCGTGGCCTTCATTCACTCTTGTTGTAGAACTGTGCCATGGACCATCTGCCAGAACCCACACTGGGCCACATCGACTGTGGCATCAATCAAATGATCTGAAGCAGACTCACCATCAGTTACGATGGTCTTCGCCTCCTCCTGATACTCTATGGGCACGTGTTTGATTACCCTGGACATTCTGAGCCAGACCTCCCTATCAAATCTGGCTGTCATAGCCATCGCATTTCCTGCTCTGACAGCCAGAGACCTTCCTGATCATGGCTCTGAGCTTCTGCCCTTCTTTATCTGGTGGTACTGTAAGTGGTGAAGGTGGGTTCTGCAGCTTCTTCCTGGTGACCACTGTGATAACGGAGTCCAATTTAGTGTGTCCTCTTAAACAGAGGGGCGCAGACTCAGGGCCTTGTATTTCTTCTCTGGGCGTGCTACAAGAGCAGGTGTAGAGAGTGGTGTTGCTAAACTCTTCTCACCTGCCTCCCAAATTGTGCCCAGAATTGGTATGGTGGTCACTGCACACTTTAGTTTGTCTCTATGTTCATAGAGAACCAACTTCTTTTCTTCAGTAGCCAACAAATGTGAACAATCTCAGCTGATTCAGCTGTAATTGAATGGACGGACACTAAGTCGTCAGGTGGTGACAAACCTGGAGAGTCATGTCTCCTTTGCTTCTTAATGATATGAGTGTCCCACTCATCCATGTCCTGGTCGTGTGCGTCTCTGGGGAGATCGCCCTCCTCCGGTTTATCGTCCTGTGTGTCTGGGTCAGAGAACTCTCTGAAGGAGATCCCTGGCATCAGGATCATTGGGGTCCTCCTGCCACTCAGAAAGTGTGACAGTGGAAGGAGTTCTGTGTCCTCGAGCCCTAGGTGGCGACTCCATCAGTGGTGATGAGTCCATCTCCGTTTCTGCGGTGCCGCTGGTGGCGAAGTGTGCCTCAGTGACACACTGTGGTGTGAGCGTTGTCTGTGCTGGCTGCCTACTGATGGGGATCTATAATTATAATTGTTCTTTTAGAACAGGCTTAATACTTGGGACCAGTTTCTAAGCATGAACCCTGGATTCAAACCTGTGTTGCTATGGGTTGTATTGCTTCTAAGAAGAACGTGTTTCCTCTGAGCTATCCTCCCGGCCTTATGGTGTGAAGGTGACCGCTAAGCGAGGTACAATATGCTCTGGGTGATGTGCTCCTGTGAGGCATAAGCGCCTCCTGTCTCGGCAGTGAGGGTGTCAACCTAGCCCTCTGTTTCCTATGAAATTCATTGATGATCCTCTGCATCAACTGCATCAAAGCCGGATCAAATGGGTCCAACGTGTCCTCCATCGTGGGCTGCCAGTCAGGACTCTGTTCCTTAGGTAGTGGTGTTTGTAGCTCTTCCTCTATATCCGGGTACTCATGCAGGATGAGGTCTGGTAATTCAACCAACTCAGTGATTGGAGACATCTGTGCAGTTGTTCCTATGCTTCCCACAGCAGGAGTGGCTGTTTCCCACTCAAATGGCTCTTTTTCAGCTAATGTATGGTGTACAGGCAGCTCGTCGACAATGTCCGTCGAAATTGACACAACTGGGGCCATGGACGGTGAAACCTTCATCGACGGGAAGTCCTTCGGCTTCTTTGTGGATAATGTGTCCCGCTCCATTGACGGTGTTCCCGCAGGCAATGGTTCATCGACGAATGGCGTTTTGTTGACGCACGCTACACCATTGTCGATGATGCTGCAGTCGACGAGTCATTCAACTATGATGTTTTGGTCGTCGATGAACCTGATGTCTTGGTCGACGAGTGCTTTTACATGGATGCAATGGGTGTCGAAGGGCCATTTGCTTTAGGAGGTATATGCCCGCTTGTAGAACCATTAACGTGGTAATAGCAGGGGAATGCGAAAACAAAAGGTGCAAAACACTCTTTGGAGGAGGAAAAAGGATGAAATCACATCAGGCTATAGGTGAGGAGGGGGAAAGAGAACATCATGTGAAGTTGGGGGTGGTCTGGGGAGCCAGATACAGTTCTGACGTTTTTGAATTATCAGAGTAATACCGGGTGAATCCCGCGAGATGACTGCGGCTATAATGGAAGACATGATCGGGAATGAAACTGCGTCACATGAAACAAAGAGTGAAAGGGGGTAACAGAAGAGGGCTACGGAGGAAAAAAGTAACTGAAGGGGTGGGGGAAATCATGGAAAGAGGAGGGGGGCACTTGGTGAGTGCCTGTGAGGGCAGGGAAGAGTTTTTGATTTGTCTAGGGTTTTCGGTTTATCATGGTAATCATGGTAATACCGGGGAAAATTTTCCCGCATGTGTAGTTTGTTGACATTAGCGGGGTAATGTCAAGGAATCCTGGGGGAAAAAAGAAATGTTACACCTACAGTGATCACATCAACTAGGCAGGGGGTAATGTGTCTCTGTGCCACTGCCAATGGAGCTAGTGAGCCCCAAAGAATCCTATTGGTGCAACATGTACAGTGGCCATGGTTGAAGGCCATTGCTAGTGGGCCCCAAAGAAACCTATTGGTGTAACATGTATAGTGGCCACGGCTGAAACCCAAGGCCACTGGCCATGGCCGAATGTGATTGCTAGTGGGCCCCAAAAAACCTATCAGTGCAAAATGTACAATGTCCACGGCCAAAGCCGTGGCCACTAGCCATGACCGAAGGCCATGGCTAGTGGGTCCCTCTCAGAAACCTATTGGTACAATGGTCAAAGGCTGTTGGCACTGGCCATGGCCAAAGAAACCTATTGGGGCAACATGTACAGTGGGCATGGCTATGGTGGACTTGCTTGAAATGTGATTGCTGAATTTGAGGGATTTTGTTGCGTAAATCTGATCACCTTAATTCTCTCTTAACCAAGTTTTTTTTAAATATATATATAAATATATATATAATATATTTATCTGGATGGGGACAGTGGAGCCAATGATCTCACAATGCTGCAACCCACCCCCTTTCACAAAAAAACTCAACTACTTTAGTAGCCTGCATGCACACACCCTTTACTATAACGGTTCAGCATCATTTGCATTTGTGCAAAACAATGTCGGGGAGGAGTTTGAGAGTGGTGCGGGAGATTAAAAAGGAGGGAGGCTCAGAGGTTTAGGATGGAGATGACTCTTTGAGGAATCTGATACTTTAACGCGCAGATCCTGTGATGTGGGCAGCTCCTGCTTTACAGCATTAGGGCCGCAACATTTCATGGAAAATTCAATAAATGCTCTGTACAGCCCAGACGTCTGTAAACAAAGGTCTCCAAATTCGATCAGGCTGTGGTTGACTCCCAGCAGCTTTTAGGGCCAGAATCCTGCAATAGGAGGAGGAGGGCTGTGGGGAATCTTGCACATGTTGCTTGGTGACATGGGGCCATTGTGAAAGAGTTGACCAAGGGGTATACTGTGTTTGGACAGAGTTCATTATATTTATACATGCCCAGCCTAGGCAACACTCGTGATTTTATTAGGTGCTTCGTGATGTTGGAGCCTGCAATCACCTCTCCACACAGAAGATGCAGAGGGCATTGTGATACGTTTGGCTTGTTGCACCGTTTTACTTCAAAGGTTCCATTTTATAAAGAGATTTCCCTGTATGCTCCATCTTTCTTGTATTCTGTGCTTAGTGTTGGTGGTGTTGGGTCTCGCTTTGTTGTCAAATGAGATGTGAGGGGATGATCTGCCTGCCCTAAATGAAGAGATGAGGCATGCTTCTATTATGTACAGAATGTTTGGATCGAGGCTCGGTTGAGTATTCTACATATGTCATTTAGTACCTCTGTCTCTAGGGTGGTGGACCTATCGGTAGGTATTCCCTAGTAGGTGATGGTCTGTGTGTAACCTACTGCCCAAAAAAGAGAAAGCACCATGTAGACTTGAACATGCATGCTTATTCCATCTAAATACAACCAACAGAGCACTAGAGTAGCCCACCAGGTAAATGATCATCCCCCTCCGGTGAGTAGCCACCCTTTGGGCCCCATCCCAGCTCTGGCCTGGACTTCATCAAAACATATGGGACTGTGTCTGCTCTGTGGTTATCCACACCCAGTGTATCCCTCCTACTTTAGGAGCCCGTCTCTGTTTTTTTCAAAATGCTTTGTGCACCCCAATTCCATCTGTTATGTTTCCTGAGTCTCATCTTGCTGACCTCTCCATGAAGAATCCCATTCAGGGTTTCAGCATCATTCAGAAACTGAAATTAGGGTACTGCCTCAACACTATGTGAGCGGGGCGGGTCAGGGTATGGGGATTTTATTTTTGTCTTTGTACTCTGTGTTCGAGGGATTCGAGGCTTTTTGGTGACACCTGAGTAGACTTCTGTGAGAAGCTGCCAAGAATTCTGCCGCCTGCACCAAACACCCGACAAAAGCTATTTTTAACTGGAACAGCATTACCTTGATGGGCAAAAGTCCCAGTAGGCCCAATGAGTACAGTACCTGAGCATGTTAGTGTATGCTTTGAGACACCTATCAGCCTGCCAACCAACCTACTAAGGAATGTCAAATGTGCATCTGTCATGGACCGTCATTTGGGGGCCGCCAGGGGTGTTCAGGCCTCTTAAGAAAACAGGGGGTTCCACAAGTGTAACACTTTGATCAGTGACCTTAACTAAGAAAGAATAGGAATAACAAATAATTTGTCTTTCTGGAATTCTATACAATAATTGCTAGACTCATTAAAGGTTTATTTCAGGCACACTTCAGGGGGCGAGTCACTGATTTAGTTTGTTCTTAAACACCTCAAATTCACAATGCAACAAAAACTTCCAAAAAGCATTTACAGTAGATTAAGCATCCATTTCGGACTATGTATTTTGCTTTTTGCAAGTTGCAGTTATAGCATTTTTTTTCTGTCGTTGGGCCTCATTACACGGTAGGCGGTAGGGATTTAACATTACCGGTAATGGAATACCGGTAACGTTAAATCCCCATGCTAATTACGACCCGGCTCACCGCTATTAGCGGCACCGCTAAGTACGGTGCCACTAATAGCGGGCAGTCCGCGTGCGCGCGACTCTCCATCCCGTAAATAACGCCATGCCGCTAATAGCACAGCATCACAAGGCGAGCGGACATGCCAATAGCGGCATGGTAAAGCCCCCAAAACCCCTTACCGCCATGGCACTAATACCGCCATTGCGAACCACCCGTTAAGAGAACTGAGCAGTGTTCCCACCTGCCACAGGTGGACACATTCAGCACAGGTGGAGGCAATGGAGACTGTGGCAGCCCAAAAGGAGCACACCACACCCCTTCCCACACCCCTTCCCACACCAAGATGGTACCAATACTTGCAGCATTACATGGGCTGGAGGACATGATTGCAGCGCAGCAGCAACAACAACAGGCAGCACAGAGGAGACGCAGGAGGAGGAGGAGGAGGGCAAGACAGCCACAGCAAGCACCACCACAGCATCTAATCATACCACAGAGGCACCCACCAATACCCAGGATCAGAGCCAGTCCATTTAATCTAACCCCAGAGCAGATACACACCCTGTACCGTCTGGACCGGGATACCATCACCAGCATCGTGGACATGATACACAACGACATTGTGAGCCTCATAGACATCCGAACTGCCATCCCCCCTCTACTGAAGGTGGTGGCTGTGCTCCACTTCCTGGCCACAGGCACCTACCAGCATACAGTGGGCCAGATGCATGGCATCTCACAACCAGTATTCTCACGCACGCTGAACCAGGTACTCGATGCCCTCCTGAAGCATGCACCTGAACACATATTCATGCCACGGACTTCCCAGGAGATTGCAAACACCAAAGTTGGCTTCTATTCACTGGCAGGCATCCCAAGTTGCATCGGGCCATCGACTGTACCCATGTGGAATTGGTTGTACCACATCACAATGAAGTAGTCTACCGAAACAGGAAGCAATTCCACTCCATCAATGTCCAAATGGTATGTGACGCCAACAAGGTAATCACACATTGTTGTGCCCGTTTCCCCGGACCAACCCATGATTCCATGGTCCTGCGGAACTCAACTATCCCACGCTACATGAAGCGACAAGCCGGACAACGTTCGTGGCTACTTGGTGAGTTGCAGGGCAAGCACATGTCAGTGTGATGGGGGGGGAGATACATACTCCAACTGGGTGTGATTGGGGTGGGGGGATACATACTCGAAATGGGTGTAGCTTGTCGTCCGTCGGAGGAATGCACATACAGATGTACGCCAATGTCCATCTGGGAAGCCTGCAACGTACTTGAGATGAACGGACATGCAAGTATAAGCTACACAACATAGATGACAATCCAGATCTAGAAACCTTATACATCCATCCACATCCACATTGCACAGCATTCCACGCCACAAAATACACAAATGTCATACATGCCTTCAAGATACTCATACAGAATTAGTCCAGCACAACAACAATAATGCAATGTGCCCTTGAAAGCATGCAAAGGGATCACCCCTAGCCATAGCATTGCACCACGCACCTATTGCACCACTGAAGTGATGCCTCTCAGAATGAGTACATCAATGTTGGAATGGTATAACACCAGCAGTGTGGTACCAAATCTGCCTGGGACCAGGGACACCTAAGACCTGGCCTCACCCAGGACATGTCAATTACTGTTGGAGGCATTAATGGGGCATGTCTACTTGCATGGTCGAGCTCACCTTTGCACATTGCAGTCACACAGACCATCTGCATGTATGCTGTCAATTGTGTACTTCAATCACAATGCAAAGTCCATTTGTGTGATTTGAACAGGCCGCTCTTGAGTTGAACAGTAACAGGACCTCCTTCGTCCCCCCATACAGGTGATGCCGGCTATCCCCTGAAGAGGTGGCTCCTCACCCCTGTACGTAACCCACAGAACAGGCACGAAGAGGAATACAATCGTGCACATACCCGTACCCGTATTGTGATCGAGCAGACTTTTGGCCTTTTAAAGACACGGTTTAGGTGCATTAGCAGGTCTGGTGGCGCTCTGTTGTATGGCCATGAGAAGGTGGCCAAGATCACCATGGCATGTGTCATGCTGCACAATATGTGTATCAGACGCAATGTGTCACTGCCCACTGACGTTGAAATAGAAGCACCTGATGAGGATGATGATGGTGATGAGGACGGAGGTAAAGGGGATGCAGGTCATGCAAGAGGGGATGGCCAGGTGGGACGTGCTGTGAGACAGCATCTGATCAACCAAATATTCTGAGTAACATGGTTTCGTACTGTCACATGGATATGGGTAGTGATGCACTGGTGTGTGTTTGGAAGCGCACAATGGACCATGGTGTCAATAAAGTACACATACACAATGAAGAAGTCCAAGCCTGTGTTTTGTTCAAACACCAGTGTATTAAGGAACGTAAAGAAGGAAATGTGCATGTCCCCAAACATCCCACCACCCTTCCCCCCCACAACAGTCCCATAACACCCTTTCCCCCACCCCCCACAACAGTCCATAACACCCTTCCTCCCACCCCCCACAACAGTCCCATAACACCCTTCACCCCACCCCCCACAACAGTCCCATAACACCCTTCCCCCCACCCCCCACAACAGTCCCATAACACCCTTCACCCCATCCCCCACAACAGTTCCACATGTGTCTTGCACAATGTTTCACTCCAGCCATGCACACAGAGGCTTCACCATGCACTCCCTATTGGCCATTGCCAACACCAGCATTGGGAGGCTGACTAGAGGTGCGCCTGGTGGTGCGTGAGGAGCGGCGGAGGGGGCTTGTCTGCCTCGAACTGGCGGATGAGGATGTGGCAGACTGTCCTGGTGGTGGTGGTGGGAGGAATTGGTGGTCCAATGCGCCCGCTATCCGTGTGGGGACCTCCCTGACTCGGATGATCTCCCCACACAGTCTGTCTGTACATGCCTCCATCCCCTCCCTGGAGTGCCTTGCTGTCTCCGTGATGTCTGCCCCGAGACGGGCAGCCTCCTCAACATGCTGCCCAACCAGCACAGTTATTTCTTGTTGCCGCTGGCTGATGCTGGCCAGGTCGAGAGCAGTGTTGGGTTCTGGTGGTGTGGCTGCTGTGGCCTGTGATGGTACCAGGTCAACAGATGAAGCCACCGGGGGGGGGGGGCTAGTAAAAGCTCCCATGTTCTCATCGCCAGTGACATTGGACCCAGGTGTGTGCTGTGGTGATGGCTCAGGGGTTCCAGGGGGGGTTGGGGTGTGCATCTCCATGTGGAAGTCGGTGGGGTCCTCCACATCTGATAGTGGGGCAGAGGCTGCCGCCTCTCCTGCTGAACTAGCTGGAGCTGAAGTTGGGCCCTCTGTGGCCGGGATCGGTGGTGGTGGGTTAACCTCCGGAGGTGGGGCAGTTGTTGGTGGTGTGGCAACTTGTGTCTTGGAAGTGGCGCTCCACCGATGTTTCGCAGTCTGCATCTGGACCCTTCTGCCTTTGCCCCTTGATGTTGTGGGGGTGTCCTCTGTGTCCAAAGCCCTTTGTTTCTTATGCGCAGGGGGTGCCTGTGATGCATTGCCAGCATCCTCACTGTCTGTATGTGAGCCTGTCGGGGACAAGAAGGGGGATGTCATTGGTTACGGTTCAATGTACTTAATGCAGTATACATCAATGATGCAGTTGTGGCCATTTTGACTACATTGTAAAGGATGCAGGTGATGTGTCAGTTCAGTGGCTCATCAATGCATGGTTGTGTGTGGCACTTGTCTCTGGTGATGTGTGCATGTGTGTGTGTTTGGGTCTGACACTGACATGGCCAGGGTGTGATGCATGTGTGGATGTTTGGCCATCCATGAGGTGATTCTGGGCTCACATTTGGGGGGACCAGTAGATTCACATTGCATGCTTTCATGTGTACACTCACCTCCATCTGAAGTGGTTGCCACGCCATGCTCCATCGTGCCGACTCCCTCTATGCATTCCACTCCAGTGATGTTGGCGCATGTCTCCTCCCATTCTTTAAGTTTTATGGGCGACCCAGATCCACCTGCTGTGGCAATTTGGTGCTTCTCACCCGGAGTCTCAGGTCATCCCACCTCTTTCGGCACTCACGCACATTGCAGGTCATGGTGCCCACAGCACTGACTTTTAATGCAACCTCAGCCCAGATTGCCTTTTTTTTCATGAGAGTCTCCCGCCGCATGTCGCTGGCAAAGACCACGGCGGCATTTTCAGCTAGGGTCTGGGTCAGCATGAACAGCTCCTCTGAGGTAAATTTTTCTTTCCGCTGCCGGTCGGTGTTTTTTTTCAATGCCTTGGGCATGTTGAGGGTGTCCCTGATGATTTCCAACTGCAAGCTACTCCAAACAGGTCCAGGGGGCAGAGGATGGCAATGGATTGTGTTTTTAAAGATGGCCGCCGTGCTCTTTCCCGTTCCTGTGCGATGACGATATTTCCGGTTCCGCAATTTAACGGTCACCGCTAATAGCGGTGACCGCTATTTCCATGCAACGTGAGGGCGGAGATGCTTTCTGAACTTTCGTCGAAGGCGGTAAGAGACTTTTTGGGGTCTTTAGCGGCATGGCTGTAGGGTCATTACCGGCATGGCGCTATGCTCGTGTCCACGTACTCGTAATGGTACGCTATTAGCGCCCTCTTGTGAGGGCGGACACGTTAAGAGCGCCATGCCGGCAATTTGAGATTTTTAGCGCACAACGTCTAATGAGGCCCGTTGTCTCTGTTACGATCTTCACAAGACTTTCCATCTCTGTGTCCTCGGTCAATTGAAAAAAACCTTATGCCTAAAAGATTGTGTACAGTGTAGAAATATTTGACCATAGCACATAAAGTGGCCCTTGTTTTCATTGTGCCACAATAAATGCTTTGTTATAATGTGTCTATCTTGCTGATCGGGATGTTGGTTTACATGTATGTGATAACGAGCACCCATAGAACGGGATACATGTGAGTGTGTTGCTTTCTCTGTGCTACTCTAAGTTCTTTATTATACAGTTATGAACCCTCCCAATGGTATGTATTTTGCCAACTTCTGAAGCCTGAAAAGTAGATACACGCAGAATTGACATGTGTCCATATTTTGCTTTCTGACTTTGAGAACATTGAGACATGTAATTGCTCATTTTACTATTGCCGGTAAGATAGCTATATAGCTGGTAAGATAGCTCAGTGGGTTGAGCGTTCACTGCTGCGATGTGTGTGTGATCTGCGAGTTCGAATGCCGGAAAGGTCAACTCATCCAGGTTGATATTGTATGTATATTTCTTCTATATAAAGCATTTAAGCGTAAGTGCTATATAAATTATATGATATTTTATTTGTATCGCGCTCATACACATGTGTTTCAGAGCGCAACGAGGCAAAGGAGGGCAAAAACAATTATCGTACTAGGCCCAGTGACACTGAGAATGCGCAAGTGCAGGGGAGAGGGATGGGGAAAAGTGCAAGTGGGAAGGGGGGAGTGGAAAGTGCAGAGCAAGTACACAGCAAAGGATAACAACAACTGGTAGTGCAGCCAGCCAGGTGGCAAGTACAAGGTTAAAGCGCAGACCAGGGGTGTCTAATAGGTTCAGGTAAGGGGACTGTAGGGTTGCACATATAGACCCAAGTGCAAGGGTTGCCAGGAAGCAGTGCGGGTGTGTGGCTAGGGTGGTCAGGGACCTGAGCCTGAAAAACAGAGGGTAACCAGGTGCTCGTTGTCTAAGCAGACAGATCAGCAGGGTAGAAGGAGAGCAAAGGCAGAAGCAAAGAGGAAGGTCTTCAGGTGCTTCCGGAATCTAAGATGGTTCTTCTCAAGTTTCAGAGGCAGGGAGGCTGTTCCCAGCCGAAGAAAGAGATCTACCTCCAACTCGTTGCTTGGAGAAGCGACTGACCCTGAGGGAGTTGGAGGTGGAGGAGCGAAGGATATATCATTATCATTTGGCCTTGGACCTCTGCTTCCATTCACAGTAATTTGGTAATGGGGGCCTATACACACTGATATTAACGAGTCATATGGTGATCCATTCTTGTATTAAATGTATGTCACATTACAGTGATATCGTAACCATATGTTTCGTAGTGTACTTAGGAGCAATGCTATGTGATGCCACTTCCTGTTTTTGTCAAGGGGTGAAAGGTCATGTTACATCGCTTCCTGTGATGTCATCAGAGGTCAAGGGTTGTGTGATGTCACTTCCGCTACCCCAGGCATTTTGGTGAAATGACGTTACTGGCATCTGTGCTTTTCAAACCTCAGGCCTTTATCTGAACCAAAAGGTCACGCCTCCCACCACCCTTAGCATTTTGTTTATAGTAATGAGTGGAGCCTCCAGACTGTCCCTAGCCTCATCTGCCAATTCCCAGATCATTGTTGCAAAAAATGAACAATGTATCTAAACGAAAGCGAAAGAAAGAGAGACGGGGAGTAAGGGAGGGAGAAAGAGAGAAATGCTTTGCCATTTCATGATTTGCTATATTTAGATGTAGGATTGTCTGTGCCCCTCAACAACCTGTCCATCGAGGTAGTCACTGCCTGCTCAAAGCACTGACATGGTTACATTCTATGAAACAATACAAAATATGTATACTGAATAATCGGCCATGCATGGCAAGCGAGCACCTCTCCAAGCTGACATAAAAACCAGAATATTACACCTATACAGCAAATTTATATGCCACAGTCCCGGGACAATGTTTCCTAGCATGAGGGACACATAGCTCTGCTTCAGACACAAATGCCCCCATGCTCTCAAAACAGGCCACCTCGAAAAAGGCCTTCATGTTGCCACACACCCTTTCAGATCTGACAGAGTGCCTGGAGACCACGCAAATAAACGTGGAGCACTGTATAAATCCTAGTAATGTAACCTAATATGATCCCACCCTCTTCTCTCACCTGTTTATGCACACTTTAGAAACCTGTCTCAGTTTTGGTCTTGGTCTGCTCCGTTCTTAACCTGCACCCTTTGGCAGCCTGTCTCTCACCGGATGTCAGTTCCTGTAGCAGCCTTCCTCTGCTGCGGGACTGATGTGTGATTTTTGACAACCTATCTCTTCGGTGTCCCTAGCCTGCACCGTTTGTGAGCATATCTGTGGCCCTGTTTCATTAATGTATCTTCATATTCGACAGTCCCGTCTTAGAATGTTCCAGGCCATACATACGGCATGCTCGCAACTATATATTACCAGCAAAGTGGACATTTTCCTAGACACACAGTGCTTCATATTTCTTTCTAGTAAAAGACTGGTCCAGCGCCGAGGCCAAGACCAGCATTTTATGTTTATGTTTATGTTTATTATTTATATTGCGCTCCAGGTACCCAAAGGCTTAAGGGTGCAGACAACAAAAAACAAACAATACAAACAAATCTTACGTGAACAGACAACTGGGCCAAGAAGAGCATATAAAGCAGAACAAAGCAAAACAACAACCTTTCCCTGATCAAAGACTTGGCCTCTTGAGCCATCTATTGCTCATCTGCCCCATCTGCGCCTGCAGCTGCCACCTAGTGTCCAATTCCGACACATGTTGCCACCAGTGGCCGCACACACAGGCTGGGTGGAAAATAAGGAGGCTTCGAAAGAAGCCAATGCATCAGAAATGCCAGTGGGGCTGAAGAGCAGTCAGTCAAATGTTACTTTGATATATGACTGACTACTGACCTTTCAGAGGCAGTGGCCTGTCGGAACAATGTCTGTATTTTCCCATAGGCCAGTGAGCCTCACCTCACATAATACAATCTGACAAAATTTTGGTTAATTGAAGTCCAACAGAAAGAAGATGCTGCAGAGGAAAATACCGACACTACGCCACATAGTTGAGCCCATTCAAAAAGGCCTGACACAGCATTAATAATGAGCAACATAACAAAGCCACACACGTTTAACTATGCACTACCCTTTTCCGATTCTGAGGCAGACCCCCAAAGAAAGCTAGGACAATTGTGTGTAAAGTCAGTCTGTAAAGAGGGAGTCAAATGGAACTTAAATATACAACATTGAAGAGAGATGGATGGAAAAGTTGTAATTAATCATAACCACAGCCAATTGCTTTGGCGCCCTTCTTTTCCATCGCTTTTCAGCATGCCTTGCCATTATAGAAGGTGAAAACCCGTATTCAAATCAGGCTTGTTCTCATCCCCAAAAAAAACTGTCCAGCCGGAACTGCTCGATAGCAACCCTTCTGCTAGGAGGCTACACCGAGTCAATCCTGTGACAAAATTGGGGACCGATTATTGTTGCCAAGTAATTCCCTCTGTGAACATCCCCTTCACCCAAACGCCTTCACCACACCAAGATGACCACAGAGGCCAGGGCGCACAGTACTTTCATTGTCTGCAGGCCAGGGAGGGCATCTCCATGGGAGCCATTGAAAGACCCGAGGATCCTGCTTTATGGAGTCTACACTGCTTGCCCCACAAAGCAGCCACGCTGACTCCTGTGCCTGCTCTCCCCACCCCTTAGCACACCACGCAGCCCACCTAGCCACAAACGCGCCCCAACCCGTCCACTAAGTGCTTTTATCAGACATGAAAGGGGAGGGCAGGTTTTCCACTTCAACTTTAAACCCTATAGTATTCGTGAAGGGGAATGAATGTAAGTGTGGCCATGCAGCCGAGAAGCCAGCGACAAAGGAAGGGAATCGGTTATTATTAAAGTGGATAACTTGAGTGGTGATCCGGTGCAAAGGCGCTTGTTTTCACAGATGTACTGCTTTCGGAAAAGAATGAACCTCCCCATTCCAAGGGTGCCCCCATGAGCTGCACGCTCTCTTACAATTCCGCAGCGAAAATCTGATTTAGTCCTAACATGGCCGCTCTTTAAGACATACAGATAGAATTGTGCTTGTTTATCCTGTGTGCTGCTGAGAGGAGCGGGGCACAGTTGCAGCTTAGCACTAACATGGAGCTGGGCCGAGGCACAACGACCCATGGTAACCTTCAGCACCACACACGGAGATAATCGGTTTACTCTGTGATCATTCTTTGAGGAGATCTGTCCTCCTGTCCCGTCCATCCTTTATAGCCCAACTTACAGATCTACAGCAATGGCGATTGCTGCTCCTTAAAAAGCAAAAGATGTATGTCTAAATAAAGCACACCCTTTGCTTTTCCAAACATAATATCTGTGTGGGTGTATGCTGAATGCAGATCAAGTGTATTACACAGGAGCAGTAATATTGACCATTTGGGGAAATAAGTAAGGCAAGTCATAAGGATAAGTAACTTGCCCAAATCGAACAGTTAGGTTGAGCAGGATAGCTGTGACGAATCAACTTCCAGGGCACCAGCGGTCCGGGGATGAATATTGTTTTTTAAAACCATCAATCAGCCCCACACCTCTAGTACACCAGAAGGGACCCGAACAGATTGGAAACACAAGCACATTATAAACCTCCTTGACTTGGATGGAATGGCAGGCTTATCTCCACAAGGTCGTGGATCGTTGTTTAGTTGTAACACAGCGAAAATACAATTATTATCCAATGTTAAAAGCGACTGTGCAGCCATAGTTGTATAAAAAAAATCTACTTTTTTTTTATTATTCAACAGGCAGTTCTAGCAAACTACAAAATACAACCCACCATGTGAAGGGATGCAAAGGACAGTTTCAAGAAGGAAAAGGGATGCACTCTGGATACTGACAGGAGGGTAGTATTTAAAGAAATGAATCGCAATAGTTCAAGGATACTTGGTTTCAGCACAAAGGGAGCAATGGGTCATAAAATGTTACTAGGGGCATTCGAAGGAATACCATCTTCTTGGTGTTCGACAGGGTCGAGTCGGTTTCAGGGCGCTTTGCAGCTCCTGCGACAGATTTCAAGATGGGAGACAGCTGCGGGTATCAGATGGCAGGCAGTTTGGCGAGCGAGGCTGGACCGACAGCTGCAGGATGGCCTATACGGCGGCTCTGGGTCAGGAATCATTGTCTCAGTGCCGGTTGGCGGGTCTGAAGCACTGATCGAGGAATCTCTGACAACGTTAGCAACTGCAGCGTGAATGCAGTCAGTTGAAGCTTGAGGGTCTCTACTGGCTCAAAAATGTCCTTAAAGGCAGACGCTGGTTGATGATTGTCGATGCACTCCTCCTAGCTTCTTCACTGGGCTTGTGTCGTCCTTTAAGGCAGACGACCCAAAGCTGAGGAGAGTGTTGCATTCACACGGCCTTGTCCTGGATTTTGTTCAGAGACTCTCTGACACTTCCCACCTAGGAAACTTGCTTGCAGAGCCTAGCAGGGCACGCTTTTACTGGCTGGGTACCGGTTCTGGAGCTGCTGGAGTGTCCTCTGGATTCAGTATCTCCCTCTGTTCCCTGGGAGATTTTTAGGGGAGAGATCTTGCTGCCCTCTTTGGAAATCCTGGCCTTCCTTCACTGGCGGAAGATTTAAGCCATACTGTACCTTCAGCCAGTGACCAATGCTGAGTTCTTCTTGTTACTCATGGTGAAATCTTCAGATGATCTGCCAAAAGAGGGGCTTGGCCCTCTTTTAAAGCCACATAGGCCCCAGTGATTGGTGTAGGCTAAACCTACCTTAATTAACCAATGTGAGGTACCCACCAACAATCTCCTGTATGCATGAGGTCATAACCAGAGTGCTTTGCAACAGAAAAGGTAAAGGGGTGAAATGATGTAATATTAAGTCCATCCCTTCTTTCTGTCTGTTGTGGATCAAAGTGTCTCTCTAGTTAATGGAACTCTCTGTGGTTCCTGATTAAATCAGCAGGTCTCCCTTGAAGCTGCGGCGAGAACAGTCTTTCTGTCTCCTGCAATCCACATTCTCGTACTTTCTAAATGAGGTCCCCCTGCAGGTGTTGCCAACTGTAAACACATATCCCAGACATGACAGTTCACTGCCCTTGATACTAAGAGGCAGGAGTTGGCTTCAGGTTGACACAGTGCATATCAAATGTTGTTGGGGGTTTCCTGTCTCCTTTGTTTTAGCCTCTGCAACCAGACCCCATGTAGGCCTGTTTGAAGTATACTCTATTAGAATGCTAATTATGTTAATTGCCACCACAATCTGCAAAGGGTAAACAAACAGGCAGAGGGTGAACAAACAGACAGGGTGGGTCGATGGAGCCTTTGATAGTTAATTAGGCGGGCTATGGTAGGAGGAAGGTTTTGGCCCTCCCCTTCTGAGATGCACCGTGTATGCTACCTGTCAGATCCCAAATACATATGACAGGGAGGAATGCACCTGTAGGCTGTGCCCACCCAGACTACACTGGTCTATGTGTATGTCGTGCGGTGAGCATAGGAAAATGTGTGCGGTTTAGCCCCACAGATTTTCCAGAGGTTGATCTTCCATCATTCAATTTCATATACGATTTCAAGAAAAGCCCAGGTGAGCGCACACCCACCGTGCGGATGTTCAAATTCCTCACATTAGCAAGGATTAAAATGCTAATCACTTTATTGCATAGCAAAACATCTAGAAACAACATAACATCTTCACTGTAAAAGAGAACACATTAACTTATGGACCTGTTGGGAAAATAGGCTGATGGTGGTAGACAGGGGAGAAGAATGCTGATATGCACAAACCTGCACACCATGTGATGTGGAGTTCCTGCTCCCAGGACAATACCAGTGCACTATATTTAACCCTTTATGGACCACATGTAAACATCCCAGTCTCTTGTATCACCTCCACCCCCGCATGTTTGAAGTATACTCTATTAGTATGTAAATTATGTCAATTGCCACCACCATCAGCAGAGGATAAACAAACAGACAGTGCAGATCCATGGAACCTTTGATAATTAATTAGGATGGCCATGGCAGGAGGAAGGTTTTGGTACTCCCCCTTCTGAGATGCGTTGTGTAGTCCACCTGTCAGATCCCAACTAAATATGACAGGAAGGACTGCGCCTGTAGGCTGTTTCCACCCAGACTACACAGTCTATCTGTATGTCGCGCAGTGAGCATAGGAAAATGTGTGCGGTTTAGCCCCACACATTTTCCAGAGGTTGATCTACCATCATTCAATTGCATATAAAAAAAAAAGCCCAGGTGAGCGCACACCTACCATGCGGATGGTCGAATTCCTCCAATTAGCAATGATTAAAATGTGAGTCATCTTATTACATAGCAAAAAATCTAGAAACAACATAACATCTTCACCATAAAAGAGAACACATAAACTTATGAACTTGTTGGGAAAATAGGCTGATGGTGGTAGGCAGGGGAGAGAAGAATGCTGAGATGCACAAACCTGTATACCATGTGATGTGCAGTCACTGCTCCCAGGAATATACCAGTGCACTTGATTTAACCGTTTATGGACCACATGTAAACATCCCTGGCTCTTGTCCACCTCCACCCCCACAACCCAGTCGCTGCCTCAGAGCAGGCCATCTCTCTCAGCTCCCTCCTTTCTATCCGTGCCCCTGGTATCAATCTCAGAAGAATAGCCCCCACTTTGTCATGTCATGTACAGCTGTTAACCTCCCTGCTAAAGCCATGGGAAGTGTTGGCAGGGAGCCTCACTCCCCCCTCTTTATGTCTTTCTCTGTCGAACAATGGAAGCCCCAGGCCTGCTGTGCTGCCCATAGTAAAGCCACCACCAGATTCTTCTGGACACTCTGTTCCCTTCTCATCCCACTGCTACGCCCTCCACTCACCAGCCTTTCTATCCACAGTATCAGCTCTGCCCCCTTCACTAAGTACCGCTCTCTCCCACCCACTCACCGACAATCTCCCATACCATTGCTGCTCCAAATAGCTCACAGCTCCCTCCCGTGCTCTTGATGTTTGCTTCGTCCTACCACACTGTTGCATTCACCACTAACCGATCCTTACGAAACTGCTTTCTGACCAAGTAACTCCTCCCACCACACACCTGCCCCGCCAATCATTATTCACCGCTTCCCAGTCCACCGCTACTGGGACCATGCTGGGACCATGCTTACACCCAATTACTCCACAACTGCCCTATCCTATCACCACAACTCCCCCTCCCCACGTTGCAGCCTTCGTCCACCAGTCACATCCCATCCAATTACTCAACATACCATCCCATTTTAGAACCAACTCCTTCTTGAATTGGGTAATAGTAATATCTTTACAGGGCTACGAAATGGCAACACCCGTGGCTAAAGGGTCTTAACATTACGGTCCACTGCCTACAACCCCCGACTCCGCCCCCTCCCCCCGCACCCCTGGCCCCACATCCCTCCCATCACATCCTCAACAGCAGGTGTCAGTGCACATTAGCAATGCCTGGTTACCGGCACTATAGAAACGCAAAATGGCCTGTCCGGGTGGGTTTCTCTCTTTTGGGCGGGGCTGGCAGTGGGATAAACAGTGCTTGGCTTATGCAGGGTTCCGAGTGCAAACAAAACAGAAGAAAGGGGGGCTGGCCGGCTGGGAGGCATCTCTCCGGAAAGATTACCGTGCGCATCAACTGCGCTGAGACTTTTGCAGGCCAACTTACAGCGCTAAAGTACGGTCCCTGTGGATACTCCTTGCTCCACGCTGAAAAATGTTCCTATGTGTACAAAAAGAACTAACGTTGCAGAAGGATGGGCCATGCCAATGGGTAATATGATTAATGAATAATGAAATGTTTCTCTAACGTTAGCTGCTTTAGCGTGGCATGTTCTTACCACTGTAAATAAGAGATATTGCTGTCCGTGCCCTCCTCCAGAAACAGTTGACACCATCTTTCGGCCGGAATGACCCACAGACCTGGGAGCCCTAGCCGCGCAGAGCTATAGCCTTGTGGTCTGTGAATTGAAGGCCCCAGGCCTAGGTAAAGGCACAGAGGCCCAGGCCTTGATGGCTGAGCAGTGATTGTGGGCCCCTCATATAGAGGTAAATGAGGTAAAGGCCCAAAGTGATGGGGTCCTAGCTGTGTGGACCAGGGCACGTTACTGTATAAATGTGATACTAAGCAACGTACCTTCTTTCTCCAAGGACCTTGAACTGGACCTTGCAGCACCACTCTGGGGCTGGATGGAACCTTCGGGAAGAAAAACAATGGACAGGCCTCCACTGTCCAAGGAATGGATGTGGTGGGGGAGAACACTTTAAAAAAGAAGAACCACTGTTAAAAAAATAATGGTCTGAGGGAAGAGATAGAAGGAGGCGAAGTGAAGATCTCCCTGGGGGCCGTGTCCTTGAGCATCCCGTATACCAGGAGTGGCCGGGTGTGACCCATAAGGCCTGAGATGTGTGACTGGTGCAGCCAGGGGGGAGACTAGAAGCATGAAGCCCCGGACTGTGTGGAATGTGGCCGAGTTGAAGATCAGGGCCGCCCACTCTGAGCCCCGCTTGCAATGTGAGCCAGACTAGGTGGTGCAGGTTTAGAACCTGACGGTGCGACCCTCGGTCTGTCGGCAAGCCCAGCAGGTATGTGCTCGTGGGCCGCATATGCCAGAAGAGGTCCAGAAGGCAGAAGAGTGGCACTGGAGCTGCCAGTCCGTCGGATCTCAAGCTGGTAGACCAACGAAGAATGACATTGCAGGCCACATCTTTGCAACAACCCTGCTAAAATGCATGCCAAAGCCGGATCGGGGAAAGGGCTGCCCACCTGTCAATGCCGCACAGGCGCAATAATGGAGTGGGCGAGTCCCCAGGCCTTACCTTCCAGGGGGGAGCGTGGACAGTGGGTAGGCCACGGCAGTGATTGTGAGCAGGGCTAGCCTTAAATCTGGATGTGCACAGGGCAAGTCAACAAAATTTGGCACCACCGCCCACTCCCACGGCGCCCCATTCCAGGTGAGGTGGGGGTCGCCAAATGTTTTGTTGCTGTATTATATTTAAGTGCTTAACCCCCCACTCTCATGCAGGAGCAGGGAGTTACGCACTTTAATACAGCACGGCTTTCAAACCAGTTTGAAAGCCGCACTGTATTGTAATAAAAGCACCCGCTATCTGGCTGGTGCATCCAGCACAAGCAGGCAAGCGGGGGCATTTCATTAAAATAGGGTGCCTTCCGCGCTTTCACCCACCACTCCAGCTCTTGAAAGACTCCCCCGGACTGGCATGCCAGGCGGGCTAATATTGCGCCTCGGGCGGTCACCCTCTCGGTCCTGCTCTAAGGCCGGCCCTCATTTATGAGGTACCCCCCACGGTAGTCAGCGCTGCATGGGGTATAGCAGGTGCCTGGGCTACATAGTGGTGAATATGCGGTGCTCCCCAGAGGCAGGGGATCCTGCAAGGCTTAAAGACCTCCCGGGCATCGTGGCAGTGATAGAGGCACCCCAAGAGAGCACAGGGCGAAGTTCAATTTAGCGGTGTAGAAAGCAGCACCCCAGAGAGGCATGGGGTGCCGCATCCCTAAAGAATAGCACTTCAGAGACTGCTGAGAAGGGCAGTGACCGCACACATCAATAATATCAGAATAGCAGGTGCTGTGTGCCTGGGCCACAATAAGAAACTTGGGCTTGGCTGGCTGCAGCAGTTGCCTAAACGTTATCCAATCTGATTCCACGCAAAACAGGTGCAGGGCCAAGTTCCAGAGGAACCGAGCTTTGGCTATGAAGGGATCCACTACCCAAATGCTTATATTTATGCTGACAAGTGACATACAAGGTCTGGGAGGCCTACCTTAAGAGTTGGTCTGATGGTAGCAAGACTAGCTAGGCTGCTCCTTCTTAGCCAGTGCAGTCTTAAGTGCTACAGGAAGGTGTTTGATTCACCTTAGACCAAAGTTGAGTCAGGCGGAGGTGGAGCTGAAAAGGATGAAGTGCCCATCAGACCGAGCCTACTGCAGTGGTAGAAATTAGATATGACAACGGCAAGGGCCAGCAAAATCCCGTGATGAGGCATGCTTACATAGGGGTAAACGTTGTTTAGGATGTTACTTTTTAGGAAGGAGGTGCACTATAGTGACTGTTTTCCTTTTTCTTAAAGCGGGAGACATGAGTTTGAATCCCGACTTCCACACATAACCAAATGTGTGTGATCCTGGACATATCAAACCACTCCCCTGTGAATCTGCAATTCCTGAGAGTGATTAGAAACGTGCTTTACACCTTATTGGGTGCTGCATAAAAATGCATTTTTATATTATATCTGTTTATATTCAGATGGTCGCCTTGTTAGATTGCCGAGCAATGGTAGCTCTCCATGACCGAATGGAATGCAAGCGGCCAAGCAGTTGAAGCTGACTTTGCGTATAAGGATGCCAGAGAGTAACAAAACAAATGCCGTTTTCATTACTCTCTTGCTTCACTAGTGCACCAATTTGAATCAAAAAACCTATGCACAGAGCACCTAACTGCTGCCTGAGGAAGGATATCTGTATAACACCCTATTTGTAGAGCTCTAAACATGTCCCCTCACCCAGGTCATTTCGGAGCTCTTAGTGGACTAATGGAAGATGTGTTGCGATATCGCTCAGAATGGCTTTTAGAGCTTCCAGAGGCAAAGAGCAATCTTAGGAAAGGTGACCGAGGACATTCCATCCGGTGATCCTAGGTGTGGATGCTGACCCTGGATGGTGATCACCTAAGGAACAAGATTAGTGGCATGTTCTCCAGAGAGGCCTGGGATCTCTTTGAGAGAAAGAAAGTTCTCGCTATATCCTGCGAGAATTCACAGGATTATCTAGACAAGGCAGTATTCAAGTGTTTAACAGACCTAGGATGAGTCTGACCTCCATTACTGATAACCACGAAAATCTGAGCAGGGCCCTTTCAAAGTCCTTTCAGAAGAGACAGCGGCTGTGGTTGGGTTCTCCTATCGAACAAAGGTTTCCCACAGCATGAAGCCCAGAGTTCTATGGCTCTGCTTGCATGGTGGCAATCAGCTCTTGGATGTCTTCTTGTTTTCTTTGTCCTTATCCTAAGAAAACGCATATCCTTATTTTTCCTGCTTCTCCTTTCATTCGGCCTTCTCTTTCTATTTCTTGACCTCCCCTGCCTGTTGGCCAACCATCTTGTAATAACCAGGTTACTCACCGTAGTGACCACCTTACTCCTAGTCCATAGTCCCCTTTCCTCCATACTTATGGGACATCTCTCCGTCCTGTGGGACAGGACCGGAGCGCTTTGTAGAAGCATCCAAAATTTAAAAAATAAAAACATTTTCTTTTGTCCTTCCTTTCTTTCTACGCGGGGCCCTGCATGCGGTCGCAACCGCGCCCATCTTGGCTCCGCCCCGCGCATCGCCCATCAGTCCTTTTCTATCGCCTGGTCAGAGACCCTTTAGCAATAACAGAGGAACCTTATTAGAGGGGAGGGCGGGAGGGCGTATGGAGGAAAGGGGACTATGGACTAGGAGTAAGGTGGTCACTACAGTGAGTAACCTGGTTATACTCTTACGTCCCGTCCCCTTTCCTCCATACTTATGGGAGATTCCCAAGCACTCCTTACAGGAACTATAGGTGGATGGAAAAAAAAACCTCACTGGAACAGGTTCTTCAGCACAGCCTGACCAAACTGGGCATCGGCCTTTGAACTCAGGGCTAGACAATAATGTTTACAAAAAGCCGACGTGGAGGCCCAAGTAGCTGCCTTTGCGATGGTCTCCCAGGGATCATATTTCTGAAAGGCAACTGCGGCTGCCTTGCCCCGCACCAGATGTGCATGAATACCCTTAGGAGGATTCAGCCCTTGAACTGTGTAAGACTCCATAATGTAGACCGTGATCCACCGGGAGATGGTCGCCTTAGAGGCCTGCTTTCCTTGTGGATTACCAAAAGTAACAAACAGTTGAGAAGAGTTCCTAAGCTCGGACGTCCTGTCAAGATAGAACTTAAGAACCCTTCTAACATCCAGACAGTGCAGAACCCTTTCCGCCTCTGAAGCGAGGTTCGGAAAAAAGACCGGCAAGGTAATAGACTGGTTTAGATGAAACTCAGAAACCATCTTCGGCAAGAAAGCAGGGTTTGTCCTTAGGACCACCGTATCTTTGTGAAAAGCCAAGAAGGGATGTTCCACCGACAAAGCTTGGTTTTCACTGACGCGCCTTGCCGAAGTGATGGCCACCAAAAAGGACACCTTCCATGAGAGGTGCTTGAGGTCTACCGTAGCCATTGGTTCAAAAGGCTTATGGCAAGCGTCGTCAGGACCACATTTAGATCCCACGCTGGGTGCGGACTGAGAATCGGAGGAAAGAGGCGCAACAAGCCTGCAAAATGTCTCTTAACCACTGGTTTAGCCAGAGAGTAAGAACATTGGTCCATAGATAAATAGGCGGAGACCGCCGAATGGTAAGTTCTACATGATAAAACATGAACTCCCGACTCTGCTAGGTGGGATACAAAGGATAATACCGTGTGAATTGTAGCCCGCCTTGGGTCCATCTGCTTGTCTAAACACCAATGACAGAACCTAAGCCATTTGCTTTTGTACTGGGACTCTAGTCGTCGTTTTCCTGGCTGCCTGGATAATGTGTATGTTATCCGCAGACAGGCCAAGATGTTCTTAACACCTGAACTAAGGCACCACGCCGCCAAGCTGAGTGATTGTGGGGAGGGGTGCCACAGTTGTTGCTCCCCATGGTGAAGAAGATCGGAGGTCACCGGTAACCTCATCGGCGGATACACTGACAGGTGTTGAAGCTCTGAGAACCAAAACCTGGCTGGCCACCAAGCGGCAATGAGCAGAAGAGAACAGTTCACTGAGTTCTTCAATTTGCAAATCGTCCGATGAACTAGAGGCAGAGGCGGGAAGGCATAAACCCTCATGTTGTGCCATGGAATTTCCAGAGCATCCCCCAGAGAGGAGGCTCCAAGCCCGTTTCTGGAGGCATACAGAGGAAGCTTCTTGTTTGCTGCCGTAGCGAAGAGGTCCACTTCCGGAGTGCCCCAGCGCAAGAAAATCCATAAGAGGACCTTTGCCTTCAATTCCCACTCATAACTGACTATCGTCCGCCGACTGAGGGCATCTGCCGTGACATTAAGCTGACCCGGAATGTGTACTGCAAGTAGCGAAACACCATGTTGAACAGCCCACTCCCAAATCTGGATGGACAGTTCCACGAGCGGGGGAGACTTGGCGCCCCCTTGCTTGTTGATGTAAAACATCGACACTGCATTGTCCGTGTGAAATCCGGACCACCTTGTTGGCTATAATTGGTCTGAACGCCTTGAGCACTAGGAAGATCGCCAGGAGCTCCAGATGATTTATGTGGAGGAGCTTGTCCTGAGCCAACCAAAGATCTGAGACCTGAAGAAGATCCAACGTCGCACCTCACCCCAGAAGGGAGGAGTCCGTTGTGACCATTACCGTTGGAGCTGGGTCCTGAAACCCCGCCCCCACCGACAGGTTGCTGAGAGACGACCACCAGTCCAGGTCCGATCTCATGGAAGCCGGAATCGTTAGAAACTTGGAGTCCAGATCCACAGCCTGAAGACAAGAACTCCAAAGAGCCATCTGAGTCTGCCTCATCTTGAGGCGCGCAAGAGGAAGCGCCAAAACGCACAAGGCCATGAGGTCCAGAAGCCTCTGGAACCACCAGTTCGACATGCTCTCCAACTACGCAAACATCTGACACGTGGCCAACAGATCCGCCATTCTGTCCCCGGTCAGGTACAGTCTATCGTGTTCCAGCGAAAACCCAGGAAGATCAAGTCCTGAGAGACCGTCATGGAAGATTTCCGCCAGTTCACTGACAGCCCGAGGTGGAAAAGGAGCTGGAGGAGAGACTGAAGATTGCAGGCAGCTTTCAGCGGACAAGGGCTGTGCAAGAGCCAGACGTCCATATACGGATATACATGGATACCCTGCAGACGAAGATAGACCACAATCACCAACATCATCTTCGTAAAGACATGCGGTGCCGAAGTTAGGCCAAAAGGAAGCATTCAAAACTGGAAATGCTCCTCTCCCACAGAGAAACGGAGAGATCTCCTGTGTGGACCCCAAATCAGGATAGGCATGTAGGCATCCTGAAGATCCACCACGCTGAGCCAATCGCCCATCCACCAGCAGGTTCCACATTCTCAACCGCTGGCCGCTCCATCTACTCACCGAACTAGAAACACCTGAACTCTGTGTGTGTCGACAATTTTCACGTACTGCCGCAACACTAGCAGTATATGTAATTACAGTCACTATTGATGTACTACCCACCTATATGCACAATCATTGCATAACCTTGTGTAAAAAAATGTTTTTCTGTGCCAAGGATGCCATATTTCGCTTTTTTACTCTTGAAAAGGTTTTTTTTTTACTCTTGAAAATTTAATAAATCTCAACCTTTTATGTTTGAAAACGAATCTAACTTCTTTGTGTTTATGTTAAGAGCTAATAGATATGTGCTAATTTAGCTCCACTGCCTCCCAAAAAAGAATCCTACCAAAGCGTCAATGACCAGGGTACCTTAACAAGGACAGTAAGCATGTTACACTTTAGTCCCCCGTGCACTGGGCTAGGACAAGTTTACACCATTCTCCTACAATCTTCTTAAGCCCCACCCTTCTCCCCAGCTCATCCCTGTAAGTCTCCCAATCTTCCCACAGAAAGACTCTGACAACTTTTGTTTGGGTAGTAGAGGACTGCAGCTGCTATGTGTAGCAGGAGTTAACTTGCAAGTGATCCATTTTGACGACTCAATCTCAGGATTCTACGCTCAGCTAGCAGCCTGGCTGTGTCTCTGCATCTAAAAAAAAAAGTATTCCTTCTGGGGGGCAAACACTCTTCCACTGTACCCAGGCTACCAGACCTCTTACACTTTACTGTTATCCAGGTCGCCTCCGCTCACACATTTTCTTGTTCCCAAGTCTCAGTCTCATTAACTTGAGACTGCATTACTCTTGGTTATCATAACTCATAGTACCCTAGGTTACCAATAAATCCATGCCACCAGTGACACAATGTCACAGTCCAGGGGTTACCGTTTTACTATCTAGTGCGTTGTGACATATATGGTTTTAGTTCACGTCAATTGAAAGCATAAAACTAAGTCAAAGCAAAGTAAAAGCAAAGCTCAAAATTGAGCACTGTGTTCCCGGAGACCTTCAGTCATCTGCTAACCGTAGGTAAGCTTGCGTTAACTTTTCAACACTGCAAGCTTACATAACCAGAAGCACAATGCAAGATATGTCCCAATATGATTAATAATCTAAAAGAAATCATGCAACCAAATGGCATGAAGACCCAGATTCGATAGTTCACAAATTGCAACACCAATTATGTCATCTATGGCATACAATGCCTGTGCAATAAGTGGTACATAGGCAGCACCATACGAAAATGAAACTGAGGATTTTAGAACATTTCAAAAGTGTGAAGAACAAGGATATTAGATACCCATTAGCAGCACACTTCTTAGAAGAACATCCTGAGAGCAACCTGACAAATCTTAAATGCACGGGTTTTGAAAAAATCAAACAATCACCCAGAGTAGGAAAAAGGGAACAGCACCTTCGACAGAGAGGGGCTTTTTGGATACACCTAATGGACACGTGCTTTACTGGGTTAAACCAGGACAATGAACTATACAATTTCCTATAATCAAACAGCCTCTCATCAAATTTAACTAAGATCTGTCACTCTCTATCACCTAATGAGAAAGACCCCCCTCCATTCACACCTCATCACAATTCCTCCCCCACACTTCAAGACCGCACTTGCCAACATTAAAAGTCAGTCCTCAAAACATATGACATATACATGCATTTCCACCTTTTTCCCACTGCATTAGATATTATCTTTCAAAAAAAATCCTAAGGCTATATAACTATAGTACTCAGGGTATACTTAACCAACTTACCACTAAAAACTTTCTTTTATCTTCATTAGTATCTCACAATGATATGATATGCTATTTTATTTACATTGCGCTCATACACATGTGTATCAGAGCGCGACCAAGCAAAGGGAGGGGAACAAGGGATAATAAAAACAAACAATCTTACTAGACCCAGTGACATTAAGAACGCGCAAGTGCATGGAAAAGGGGAAAAGTGTGAGGAAGGGGGAGAAGTGGAAAGTGCGGCACAAAGGAGAGAACCGAATAAATAATAAGTGCAATAAAAATGAATAAATACTATAAATAAATAATAAATGCAGGCCAAGGCAAGTGCGTGATTTGTCAGATATGTTATATCTAATAAGTGCAAGAAAAGAAAGGGGGACTGTATGGGTACAGATACAGATCCAAGTGCAAGGGGTGGCTCAGAGGCAGTGCAGGAGGGTGAGCAGGTACCTGGGCCCGAAGGACAAAGAGTGGCCAGGAACATGATACTGTGAGATAGACAGATCAGCAAGGGAGAAGAGAGGCAAAGGCAGAAGCAAAGAGGAAGGTCTTGAGGTGCTTTTGGAACCAGTGATGGTTCTCTGCAAGTTTCAAGGAGGCCGGGAGGCTGTTCCAAAGGGAGGCCCCTGCCGAAGACAAAGATCTGCCCCCAGCACGTTTCTTTGAAAAACGACTGACCCTGAGGGAGTTAGAAGTAGAGGAGTGAAAGGTTTGAGAGGGGAGGTATTTACAGAGGGATAGTTGAAGGTCCGCTTTATATGGAACGTGCAACTAATACAAGGCACACAAATGCCAGTGCACTCTTTTCCTGACACCATTTTGATACAAGCAAACCTAACTAAAAAACAGGTGTCAAGACATTGAGACTTTTCCACTAGAATGCCACACTGTGCTCGTTTGGCACTCTATAGAACATGGCCGTCTTAGACGCTAGCCTTGATGATGTCATCACGTCATGGCCATTACGCCATTGCGCATGCGATATATGCACGATGACGTCATATGTGGATTCAACATAAGCTGCGTTTACACAGAATGCTCCATCCACCAGGATCAGCGGGCATCCAGACTTGAGCACTGGCTCAGTGAGATAAACGCAGGAATTAGAAACCCTTTCCAGGTAAGACCGCAGATCACACTACCAATGTTTATTTACATTTAGGACAGGAAGTAACTGCAGAAAACTGCATCACCTACCTTGATCTTCTAATATCACCCTGGAAGACGTATGGGTGATTGTGGCTTAAACTTCTACAACCTTTTCCCATTTCCTTTCATTCATTGAATATGAAACTGAATAATTCACATTCTTACCCACCATTCTTACCCACCATCTCCTCAAACACGCACTTTATTGACTATTTCTCTAGAGACAGCAAACAACTCTGTGCAATGACAATGTGAGCATCCAGGATATACGATATTCCCCCTCCTGGTGAGCCACATACTTAAAGTGGTGAAACGTGTAGAGCTTGGATAGCTACATTAGCAGAGACAATAACTGCTAATACCAAAACAAAGTTTAATCAATTTGGATCAACCCAAACGTACTCTTACAGGGCCACGCAGACCTTAGTGGCCTAAACCACTGGATGACCACCTTAAGGATTACGAATTAAGACTTAAAAACGTATTTACAAGTTGGACTTAAATTTTTTTTTTTTTAAAATGTCTATTCAATACCTATCATAATCTAGTCAATGTCTTTTTTTCTTCTAGACCCATCAACAAATCGAGCCACACAACTGTCAAAGATACATGGTGTGGGCGCAGGATATGAACCTATGCATATCTTTTCTTGTTTGAACATTGGGCAGACACAATATCTAGGCTCAACCAGTGACAACACGAAACCTAAACTGTACTATACACTGTCTTTTCTTGAAATCTACAGGATCGCCACAGTATATAGTTATATGTCTGCAAACGACTAATTATGAAGGAAAAACAGCTCAGTGTGATTAATGTGTCCGCTGCCGAAACCTGTGTCTTACCTGACGCTCACGTGCTTGTGCCTTGTCCTCCAGGGTTATTAAGCAGAGTAGCACAGACTTGGGTTATAGTGACACCGTTTACTTAGGCATGGTAAGACGGCGAAGTACAGTTGTTCTGGTATTCCATTGCAGTAAAATGTATAAATGTAAATGTATAAAAAAGACTGTTAAGCCGTTTCTGTGGCACTAAACCGGATGTACACACCAAAACCCCTCAGTAACATCGGTGAATATTTAGAAATTGTACTGTGAGAATCAACTGAATAACATTGCAGGCTATTATGGAATAATCCTTTCACAGAAGGCTGTCAATTTGTCTGGTTCATGCAGGCAGACATCTGTGGAAGAAAACAAATGTGTGTATATTGTGAAGTATCTATGTGAAGTTAAAGGAAGCCATAGAAAGCATTGAAAAAAAAAGCCGAATGCTGAATTCGGCAAAGGAAAAATATTCGAATAACAAAAATGTCGAATAAGGGGAGCAGGGGATATCCCTGTTCCCATTCTTTGACATTATGGGATTATGGGATTTCGGGGTTGTCCCCCACTTTTCATTTATTATATGGAAAATGTGGGGAACAATAAAGAAAAAAAAAGAGAGGGACCCTGCAGCGTCAGTTCCCACTCATAATTGGGAGATGGAACTGAGTTGCAGAGAGAAGCCCGACACGGAGAAGCAAATGCAGGTAGACAGGTGTATTTAGGGGTAATTATAAGGGGTAAAGTGGTGGTGGATAGAGGGGATAAGTGCATACAAAATGTTCGTTATGCGAAAATTTCAGCCTCGCTTATTTCGCCCACGTTAAAATAGGATTCCGACTTCCAAAGTTAAATGATTAACCACGATTAATAGTGTATAGCAGTCTGCGGGGCTACGGAAAAGGCAGAAAATGTATCCACTGGCTCCTGGTGATCGCAAGGATCCTAAAATCCTAAAATCACTCCACTGGATCCCGGTAACCGCAAGGATCAAATTCAAGACCCTTTGCATCATCCACAAAGCTGTCTGGGTCCTGGGACCTCTCTACATCCAGCTTTCTCTAACTAAATACCTCCCTGCTAGAGTTCTTCGCTCCTCTCGCTCCAACTCTTGCTTCTACAAGCAGAGAGTGTGAGGTAGATCTATTTCCTCATCAGGACTCTCCCTCTGGAATGGCCTCCCTGCCCCCCTCAGACTTGAGCCAGATCTTCTTAAGCTCTGGAAATTTCTCAAGACTTTCCTTTTATCCTCCTCCTTCCATCTCCCTCTCCTGTGCTAATGTTCCTCTGCTGCTGCGTCTGGTGCCTGGTCCCTTATGACTCTTACAGGGGCCATGCTCTCCTCGACCAGTCTTCCTCAGCATCCCTAAACAGCACTTGCCCTCGGGCACCCTTCCCGGACTAGCCTAAATCTGGTCCTCCCTGTCCATCTCACTTGGTTTTCCCTTTCCCCCTGGCACTCGCCCTTCGTAGCTTCCCTCAGCACTTGCTCAGCCCCATGGGTCCCCTACTCCTGCACTTCACCCCTCGCCCATCACTCAGTCCAGCCCTGCCCCCTACTTCCACTCTCTGCTGCACTTCTATCTCTGCACTTGCACAGTAAGAATGACACAAGGCCTAGTACGACCGTTACTGTTGTTGTTTCCAGTGTCCTCCCCCACACCTCCTTTTTTTACCTCGTGGCGCCTGGAAACACTGGTGTATAGGTGCCATATAAATGTCCAATAAAATAAAAAAGAATAAAAAATAAGGGTACACTTGCTGACATGTAACTTACTCTATCTATCCTAGTGCCTCCGGCCTCATTCATGCAAGATTCCGGACCTAAAAGGATATCATATTTGCACAGCATGTCCATAGCGCTTAGAAGGGAACACCATTCACAGAGCGCAAAGAATACATCCCTCAAGCATCAAATCCATCCATCTGCAATGTGCGAGATATTTTAACTGCCCGTTCCATATCCATGTACATCTTCCCTCTATCATGGATGTTCGTCGTTGAACAGCCATTAAAAGTGCCAAGTGCCAGGCATTCAAATGCATCACGGAGCTCCCACGAAGGACAATAAAGGGAGGAAGATAAAACAAAAAAAGATTTTTTTAATCGCTAATAAAAGTGAAAATGTAGCCGGTTTGCCTGGAGTCAGCTGGGAGCTGCCTGGCACTCCGATACTGTCCCGGGGTCATAAATAACCCCCTGGAAGCAGTGTGTGTGGCGGGGCCGTGAAGGAGAGGAACGCCCTAACACAGGCTTTTTTCATTTTTGTCCATTAATCATCTCTGCGTGCGATAATATTTGTTTTTCTAACGAGTCTCCTGTGATCCATTTTGTGAGCAGCATCAGGGCCTGTCATTGTGGGATGTGTAGCATTGTTCGACCCTTTACCAAAACTGCCTGCTACACACATTTACAGGGCTACTGTAACCTGCGCTAAGTGTGTGTCTAAGTATTTACATTTGAGTAACCACTTGCACGTGTTTGTGTATGCAAGAGAAACTGTGTGTTTGTGAGCGAGAGAACGGAAGTGTGTGCTTTTCTCAGTTCTGCCAGCCATCCTAGAAGAGCGGGGTGTTTTCCACTCTATGTGTGCACTCAACATAGTTTTGGAGGGACAGCAGATACTTTTGAAGGGCAGAGAGGTACGTTTGGGGAGAAAACCAGCATCTTAAACAATACTGGGTCTAATGAGGCAGGGCTTGCCCTGAAATGCAGTGTGCTGCACACTGTATATGAGTAGGACAACACTGCTTGTGAATTGGTGTCACTGAGTCAGACAGAGCTCACAAGTTATCCCATTCACAAGGGAGGAGCACATCCTTGCTTATTTGTTTTGCATTCTGTGATGGATCCGACTCCTTTACCAGCAGTGACCTTGTGAGGAATTCGACCTTCTGCACGGATGTGAACTTTTAAATGAAATTGAAGGATGGTAGCCCAACCTCTGGAAAATGTGTGGAGCTAATCCGCACACATTTTCTTATGCTCACCGCCCAACATACACATAGACTGTGTACTCTTGGTGGACACAGCCTACAGTCTCCCCGTCAAATTTAGTTGGGATATGACAGCCATGAGTACACCATGTCATCTCAGAAGCTGGAGGGCCAAACCTTCCCACTGCCATGGCAACCCCACTTAACTAACAAAGGCTTCGTGGATCCGCCCTGCCTTTTGTTCAGCCCTGTATCTGGTGGCAGCATTCACATAATAATCAGCATTTAATTCAAACAGGACCACATGGAGCCTGGCTGCAGAGGCTAACAAAGGAGACAGGAAACCCCCAACACCCTTTCATATGCACTGTCAACCTGATGCCAGCTCCCACCATCAATATCGATTGACAGCGAAATGTCATGTCTGGGTCTACGTGTTTACAGTAGTCATCCCCGCTGGGAGACCCCATTCAGAAGGTAGGAGCATGTGGTTTGACGGACACAGAAAGTCTGGTCTTGCTGCAGCTTCAAGGGAGACCTGCGGCTTTAATAGGAACCACTGAGCGCTCCATTAACCAGAGAGAGCATTTGATCCACAACAGACAGGAAGATGGGTGGGTCTTAGTGTTACATATTATGCTTTAAAATAAAATATTTAATGACAGTTCCTCTGCAACATGTTGATCTGATGCTGAACAAACTTTATACTTGGGGCATAGACGGGGGAAGCTAAATGGTCTCCTTGAAGTGTCTTTTCGCTCATATGAAGTAGCACAAGCCAAGCTCAAAATCTCAACTCTGCCACAGGGCTTGTGGGTGCAGAAATTAACAAGCAAAAATGGTAAAGATTAAAAAACCCACGTCCCAAGATATGTACTTCTAAAAAAGTATAACAAATATAGTAACCATTATTTTGCATTCCACAAGGTGTCAGGCTTTGAGCTTACCTGAGGTTTGGATGACGGATTACCAGCTGGACTAGGTAAGTATTTGTGCCGCAAACGGGGTCCTGCAGAAAGGAGCAACCCTCTTGGGACGCCACACCATCCAGCAAGATTGCTACGGAAGGGATTGTACCCGGAGCGGACTTCAAAAAAAGAGGGAAAAACCCCAAGCAGGGGGAAAAACCTCTGTTGGGAAGGATGTTCAATCAAAGGTTTAGATGGTAGTGCTGAGCAGTTACTTGAGGATTCAGCAGAATTCCAATTGAGTCAGCGAAAAAGATGCAAGAAATGAGCATAAGCATAAGGTCAGAAGGGGAAAAGGCAATGGAGGAGCAGTAGCCCAAAGGCAGATTTCACACAGTATGGGAATGAGAGAAAGAAGAAACAAGGTAGCGGGCTGAGCTAGGGTAAACAAACCTTAGCGTTGAGACGCAAAGCTCTGTGTCTCTGAACTTCTATGAGGCTTCGTTGTACTGAACACCAGTGCAGAACGATGACACAGCGTTCCTCGGTACATTGAGACAAACAAGGGACTACCCATGCAAAGGCTGTCGGTGACCATGTTGGAAGTATAGAAACAAACTACATCTGTGGAACGGTGTGTCGCATGACGGCGTCTCTACCTTCCCTACATTGACCACTGAGGGAGGCGACGCGCCACGACATAAGGATAGGTCACGCATTAAGTGCTTGTCTCTGACGTAAAGGCATCCTGCATGTCTGAAGTTCAAACTCCGGCACTGCTGACCCAGCCTTTTATCTTTTTGAGGTCAATAAATTGATTGCCATTAAAATAGGTAATAATAACAGCTATTAGTATAGCAATTAAAAGAGGGAGGAATCCAGCATGAAGTGATGTGAATAATGTGTTTAATTATTGATGTAAGTTGCCAATGGCTACGTAATGTACCCAATGTAGGTCATTAGAAAGTGGTTAATGGTCCCTTAATGTGACCAATGCCCCTCATTAGAAAATTGTGGATGCTCCCAAAATGTCCAATGAGCGTCACTAGAACGTTATCAGCGATCCCTTAATGTGCTCAATGATTGCCTTGTTTTGTCACCAGTCCATTTCAACAGCAAACCGGGATAGCTCAGAATCGTGTCACATTTGCTGGTAATGTTGGATGTCCTGATAAAAGCAATGGGCCTGGTCTGGTTGTGCCTAAACTACCTGCCTGCCGCATTTGCCTCGGCTGTGAGATTGGAAGTATCCCTATGACTATAGTTCCCACATGGTGTCCTCACCCTGACTCCTTTAAGTGTGATGATTATTACTGTACTGCTCTCATCGTTATGGTTATGAGGTTTTCCATAAAGGGATGCCCAGGTCTTCAGCAAGCGTGGGCTCTCAGGGTGAGGGAGGGACGATCTCGGAAATGCCAGTGACTACCACCACCCGCCACCACACTCTCCTCCAGCAGTATGTGTGCTCTGAATGTGCCACCCGAGACTTGTGTGCCAAGGAGTGGCAATGTAAACGCCGTCCAGGGACCTGTGTTTTGTAATGCCCTTTACACCAGAGCATCATAAAGCCCTTGTAATATACTAGAACTTGTGTGGGCACATTTGCATACTAATTACCCAGTGCAAACGGGGAGGAGGGAGGGTGCGATGCGCCTAGGGTAAGAAGGGAGGGTGGGCAGAAATGCTTGGCCATTTCATATCATGCTAACAAGCTAATCCGGCGCGCCGTTAGCTTCTGATATACAACTCCTCATTAGTATTATAATAAAGTACATGAAACAACCATAAAACGTTATATACTGCACAAGTGTTGTTTTCTTGCCAATTATCTGCAGGCGGATTTATCACCGCAGTGCCCACGAATTCCCCAATGGTAAGGTTCGGGACGAATAAAGAAGGTGTCGGTGGGGGTGCTGGGGGAAAAGGAGGGGGGCTTTTATTTTCCTGAGGAGAAGAACATGTGTTTTCTTAAGTAGCACTTATGTTTCATTTTTTGCGCCTCAAGTGCGTGTGAGAGAGAGAGAGTAGGTGGAAGAGGTGGAAGCTAGCAACAGAGGCCACTGAAGCAGCTATGTAGGGCTGCCACTGGCATTTTGATGGCACAATTGTCATGCTGGTGTATGGTTGGTGGCAAAGCAGACTACAAAATATATTACACAGGAACATGCAAATGGAAAATACCCCTAGGTATTTAGGAGTGTACAATCCATCAAGGCCCGTACTAGCACTGTTCTTACTCAACAAAACTGTTAAATAATGTAACTGCATTTTAGGCATTTTGAGAGCAATGCAGATCAAGGATTTACTAATGTTAAAAACATTTGATCTGTTGTGCAAAGAAAAATGTAGTGCATTTCATCTTTTGACTGTGACAGAATGCAATCTGTGATGGAGGGCACCCTGAAGTGTTTTAAATTTAATTTTCAAGGCTTAAATGATGTAGGTAATTCGATTTCTGATAGCAGGCCTCCTAATCAGACCCTCCTTTTATAATACTTTATTCCAAAATGCTGGGACAGTCTCCTGGCATCCCCAAGTGAAGGTGGCAGCAAGGCAACTTCAAAGGTCTCATGTTCATTCCTTAAAACAACTGCTGGGACAGACATGTCCAACAGCCAGAAGCGGCTTTTCAACTGTCCGCACCTCTGGGTCAAATTCATATAATTATGTACCTCAGGAGCCTGGTGGCATGTTAATATCTAAATATAGCAAGGTCTGGTTGTGATATGGTGGCTACCAAGATTACACAACAATAAAGCCACAAGCAGTTGGATGTCATATTATTGTCAGCTTGGTGAGGTGACTCAATGAAGACAAGGCTGTGTGTGTAATATCTGGTTGTCCTTGGTGTACCCACAAAAACCATGGGGATGCCTACTGTGATAACTCAGAGGTGATCATCCCAAAGACCTTGGCCTGGGACCCTTCTCATGTGGCCAGAGAAAGGCAGAAGCTTCCTGATCCTGACCCTGGAGATGGTGTTCTGCGGGAGAATCACATGGGAGGTGACTCAGGTCAGGAGAATTTGGAGAACCCTCTAAAAACTTCCCTATTAATCCCACAGTCTTAATGGCCTATTACAAAATTGAAACATTTTATAAAAAGGAGAAAAAGTACATGAGTGACTTCAAGTCCCATAATGCCCTTGGTACTGGGACGAGGAAGAGACGCTCAGCGGCACAAAACTGAAGTATACAGTCTAGTGTGTCTGACGACCTACACCTGAGACAGGAACCATCATTGCCAAAGCCAAAGAAGGGCCACTGTCAATAAAAGGTGGCAGAAGAGAAATCGTCTTTGTAGAAGGTATCAATGGGGAAAAGGAGCATTACCAGCACTTATCTGTCGTGACAGTAGAACTCAAAGGTGGCAGGAAGAAAGCCCTCCTTGTAGAACTATCAAGGGGAAGAGGAATGTATCCTGCATTGAATGTGGCAAACAAATCAGTGGAACAAACAGCATTAATGGGTGTTGTATCCCTGTGGGAAACTCAATGTTGTTGAAAGTCAAAGACTTTGTTAAAAGTTTAGAAGTAAACCTCATCACAGAGAATTTTGCAGAGTGATGAACTTTGTTTAATCATAAATGAATCCAAGTGCTAAGAAGAATCCTAAAGGAGGAAAGGAACTTTGTGTTGTTCGTGAAGCAGAATTTGATTATTATCAAGCACTTCGCTAATTGGAACTTGTATTTGGAAAATCCTGCAATAAACCTGTGGAAGGGGATCGACCCTGGTTACAAGGATTTTGGTTATAAAGTGTGTGTCTGAATATTATTGTTATTTTGTTGAGCTTGCGCAGCCATATCAAGTCCTATATGCTTTTGTTGTGTGTGTAAGTGTGAGGGACAGATACCTTTTGATGTTTTCTTTTAATCTTAGTTTTGCAGGCAGGGAAATCATTGTTAGGTTAGGAAAGTGAGGTGTTTATCACACCCTTATAAGTTAATAAAATGGCTTGTTGTGAAAATCATCTACCAAGTTGTTCGCCTCGCATTTCTGACCCTTCACACTGCTTAGGAAGCTTCTCTTTGATTCCCCTGAGGAAGGTCGACAGAGGATCCCTTGGCACTGGTGCATCAAAACGAATAAGGCAGCAAGAGAAAGGGGTGGAGTTAGAGTAGTCCACAGGAGAGGTTTAGTGCGGAGAGGGTTTTAGCCATTTTGGATTTGGCTGGTGCTCAATAAACCTCTTGCAGACATGGCCCTCTGGGTCTGACATCATTAGGTAAAGGACAATTGTTAAAGCAACCATGAGTTGACACTTACCTAAAGGCTTTGTGTGGATCAATCCACTGTAGTATTTTGCCTATATAAGGGGGGTGGGGTGGGAACTCTCCCCTTTGTTGATTAATCTTTGGATTCAGGTTCAGAAGGAATCACCTGGACCTTTGTCGGTGATTATTTTTTTCCAAAGTTCTCTGCAACACAGGTGAAGTCAGAAGGCTCCAAGAAAGAGGAAAGCTCTCCTCATTACCCATCCTAAGGGCAAATTTGAGGTGAAACTGCTGCATGGACATGGCCTAATGTAACTGAGGCACTGGTAGCTAGGGCCCTGCAAGTACCCTATAGGAACCTTCCTAGTTGGGAAGAGCAGACAAAAGGAATCACATTGCCACTGGAAACCCTAGACTGTGTCTTCTAGAAACCTAGAAGCCAAAGAACAGCATTGAGCCCTGTTTTCTGCCGCAATCCACTTGTGATCTACACTGACCTGAAATCGCCTACCTGTCCCAAGCTTCTTGGCACTGTGCCGATGCTTCTTGGTATGCACTGCGTGTTTAACCCAGTGGACCAGCTCATCAACCCAATGTTGAATCACAACCTCAGGAAGCTCCCAGAAGCCTGGCTCGACACCGCTGAGTCCCCAAAGCAAGACCTAAAGGTACATGCAGTCACCCTCTCCCCCTGCCTGACTTAAAGGGCCATATTGACTTATAAGACCCCACTCTCTACCTTGACATCTTCACTGAACTTGAACAATTGCTGCTGAAATTCTTGCCTGTCTGCCACCTGTCTTCAAACCCAGCGTGCCCAATCATTCCAAAGTCTGCATTCTCTGTGTTTTCCTTTACATGGATGGGTTATTAATGTTTTTATCAGTTGAATGTATTTTTCGTTTAATTAAAGATCCTATTTTTCATAGAACCTCAGTTGGACATTCTTTTATTTTTGTCTGACTGTACTATTGTTGTTTGTGGTGTATTTGTTCCAGCTGATACCTTTTCTGAAGAGGAGAGCCTGTCCTCTACCCACATTACCAAAAGAGGCAAAGGAGGTACACTTGTCTGGCTGTTACTGTGCAGAGCAGTAGTTATTTTGTCACACTGACATACTCAAAAGAAACCTTCCAGTAAAAATCCGAACACCACAGAGGCCGTAACGTAGTCACATACACCGAGAATCAAGGCACAGCTTCAAATATAAAAATGTACAATATGCAAAACCTACATTAAACTAAAGAGATTCCAAACGGGCAGAGATTTGGAGGCATACGTGTGTTGGGAGATGTTTGCCGTCTTGTTTGCTCCTGAATGCTTTTAGTGCGAGCACAAGAAAAAGATTTATTTAAAAAAAATTGTATTTCCAATGTTTTTGTCCGATCTTGCAATTGTGTGCATATTCAAAAAAGCATTTGTTTAAAGTAATCCAGAAATGGTAACAGAAAGCCCATCAACGGGTAAATGCCCATACCCCACCTCCTTCTAGACTGGCATTTCTATCCAACACCTTCCACTTGCATACCCACCAGGGTGCCCGCTGTTTCACTACAGTTCTTGTGAAAGAGGGAACCTTATAATTGCAAACATCAAGCGATAATTGCAAGATATTTTACCAGGGAGGAGAAGTGCCGGAAAAAGAGGGGGCTTAACAATCAAAGGGCTGTGCCTTTGATGTAAAATAGGGTTCAGGAAGCATAAAGCCACTGGAAGAAAGTGTGTAATCCTTATGTCATATAGTAAAATCAACCGATTTCCCGGCAGGCATATACAACTGTAGGACAATAGGACTTGGCCAGCAACTAGCATATGTCTGATCACTAGCAATTCTAGTGGGCGAAGAAGGCTTTGCCGTCCTGGGCTTTCATTTCTCCATCAATTGCATTCTAGGAGTTGGTTTCTTTGTCAATTCAATTGAACAAAATGCAGTAAATGCCCCCTTTCATTTAGAAGGTGCTTGTCCACTCCTGTTTTCATTTCGTTGTATGCTTGGACTTGTAGTTCTTGATTTATAATGGTATATCCAGAATTCAAATAAAAAACAATGAACTGGGGAAGCACCTTTTCGAACGGAATGGGGCATTTTGATATGTATGCAATTTATGTACGTTGCAAGCTACGGACTGCAATATGAAGTACATGGTGACATGGAGTGATCTAGTTATCTTATCTGCAGTCCGACAGCAACTTTCTACAAACACATCTGGTGCTCATTTTGTGCTTGTTTTTTTAGCACTACCCTGTGGCCAAAGAAATGCTAAAGAGAGGAGGGGAAAAGAGATTATGAGAATGGTAATCTTTGGTTGTCCTGGCAACGCTTGTGGCATGCTTGCGCCATGCACCAGCTACAGAGTACATTGTTGCATTGATATATTCCACCACATAACCCAATGGGGGTATAGTTGAATTCCATGTTTGCCCCTCAGGAGTTAGGATTAAATGAGGTTCTGTCCCCCTGTCAAATCCATGCCTACATGGCACTCAAGCTCCTGTGAGCCGGCACATGGATGAGGACATGCATGCTACTTTGTGCCACCTCTTACCTGTCTGACAGGCCGTGTGCATTTGGGGCCAAAGCTGGAGTGAGCAGTGCTGCAAAGTGCAGTGGCACAACACTCATTGTCTTTATTAAACTTTGTTTTAGCAAGTCCCACCCCTGCACCCCCGCGTTGGCCACACATCTGCTGGCTCTGTATATGCTGTCAGTGCATTGAGGCACATGGGCATTCAGAGGATTTTTTGTTTAAACTCCTTCACCCGTACCCTGTCTCCAGACCCCTGCGCCACTTATCTACATGCCTCCTAGAGGAATGGAGCTCCTGAGAACGGAAGAGAGAGAGGACAACACTTCTGCATGGAAATGTAGGTTTTAAAATGTGTTTGTGTGTGTGCATGTTGTGAATAGAAAGTGTATGTCGCCAATAATGTTTGAAATCTTGCATGTATGTGTGTGAGTCATACAAAGCCTTGCATTTAAATGTGACTTCTATTGGGTGAAATGACCTAGAATTTCCAGCTTTCGGTTGTGGGGTGAAAAGAAATAGACATCAAGTGGTTCTGGCATGAAAGACTGAAAGCAGGATTCCCATTATAGACCTACGGCACAAGTACAAATGCCCAAGATCCAGGCCGAGTCATCCAGGTGGATTGTGCATGGTATATGATGCTTTAAGCTTTGTACTGTGCACTGCTGCCATTTGCATAGTCTCCAGGCGCTCTGGCGGATCTAGAAGAGAGTTGGGAGGAGAGGGAAAGGCAAGATTGTAGTGCTTTCTGTTGAGGTTTCAGATCACAAGTACGTTGAGCTCTGTGTGTCTACAAGCTTTCAGGGTATGAAGTTAAGACTTTGCATCCAGATGGGTGACCTCTTGCCTGTAGTGGGGGCGTGTGTTGGCCAGGGGCTGAGTATGTCAGTTGTATTAGAGGTGTACATCTGAGATGTTTGAAGTTGTGGGGTTTAATGGCAGCCCCAGGATCAAATGAACTGAGAGGCTATGTTAGGCCCAAAAAATACAGATATACCTTCTTGTCATGGGAAGCCACACTGGCAGACTGAAAAGCCAGCGTAAAAGATTTCAACACTGCTAATCTGCCTAGTGAATTCAAATCTCTCCATCTCCAACACCGTGGACATCCTTGCCCCTGTCATGAGGATCCGCCTGAAACCTGCCTTCAAGTGCAACTCCAAGTATGACTCTGACCTGGCCGGTTCAAAACGCAAGTGCAGAGCAGCGGAGCAAAGTGGCAGGCTTCAAGCTCACCCTCTGACAAATTGGCCTGCCGCCTGCTCCAAAGGCAATACAGACTCTCCATCTGCTCTAAGAAGAGGGCCTTTATCCAAGCCTGCATCTCTGTGGCCTCCTACAATACGGCTGAGCTTTTCAAAATCTTCAAGGAACTTGCCAGCCCTAATGCGAGCCCCAATCTCCACCTCCCCTTCTCTAGCCCTGTCCACTTCTCTGGCTTCTCACTTCTTTTCTAAAACGCAAGACATCCTGTCCTCACTTTTCTCTACTTCCCACCCCTCTCCCTCACTTGCTCTCAGGCCTCCCTTGCCCCCTTCTCTCCCCTCCTAGTCTCCTCTTTTTCTCCCATTTCACAGCACCTGCGAAGTTTTGAGACAAGTCCACTCTATGAAAGTCTCATCTAAACAGGTGCTTCCCTGCTCCTCCAGAACTATCAAAAACAACATAGTCTCCCTTGCCCCGCCTTGGCCAAATTCTGCAATCACTCCTTTGCAACAGGATCCTTCCCCTCACTCCTCAAACACTCCTTTGGGCACCCACTCCTCAAAAAACCTTCTGCCGACTCTTCCTACCCGGCTAACTACCGCCCCATCTCGATTACCCCTTTCCTGGGCAAACTCTTGGAGAAGCTGGCCATCTCCCAGCTTATCCACCACACTGAATCTGTTGGTTGTCTCCACTACCACCAGTCTGGCTTTAGAGCTGCCAGAGGCACAGAAACTGCTCTCCTGAACATACGTGAGAACCTGCTCTGTAATCTCAATTTCAATTCTCCATCCAATCTCATCCTTCTTTTATTTCTTTTATTTATTGTTTGCTTGTTGGGCGCTTATACAGCAAGTAAAACACTATTTCAAAGCGCCCACAGGGAGAGGGGAGGCAACAAGGGAGTGAAACACATTACAAACACAATATTTAAAGCAGTGGAGTGAAAAAAGAACAAACCTACTATGCCTTGCGAGTATTCAGAATGTGCAAGTGCAGCAAGGAAGAGGGCAGAGGAGGTAAGTGCTGGGGAGTCCTAGGCTCCTGGATGAGCCAGAGGTGAGGGGCTTGGAATGTTGAGTGCTACACGGCCTGGAGCCATTTTAGTTGTAAGTGCGAACCTCCAGGAAGGAAGGTGTGCCAAGGCAAGTGCTGAGGGTGGACATGAGCTGAGCTGATTGTGTGTGGGAGTTCAGGGTCCCCTAGGATAGATAAGGGCCCCGGACACCAATCACAGCAACTGTGGGATTAGCAGAGAAGGGAAAAAGGGAAAGAGGGAGGTAAAGAGGAATGTCATGAGGAGCTTCAGGAATTTAATAAAATCCTGCTCAGGTACAGAGGGATGGAGAGGCTGTTCCATACTGTACAAAACGCTTTACACACAAAGAGTTGGTGCCTGAGGAACGTAGTGGTCTAGAGGAGAGAGTACTTAGTAAGATAAAGTTGAAGATAGTGATGTCCCCGGGCCTAGACAGCCTTGTGGATGATGCAGAGGGATTTTAATTTTAATCCGTGCAGCAACAGTGAAGACTTTTTAGGCCAGCAGAGATATGGTCCCAGGGCTTAAGGCCAAGGATAAGTATCGCTGCCCTATTCTGGATTAGCTGGATGGGTCGCAGAGTGGAAGAAGGTTAATTCATCAGGAGGAGGCCATTGCAATAGTCAAGCTTAAAGAGAACCAGGGCTCGGTAACATTCAGCCTCTGGGGGAAAGTGAGAAAAGGGAGAATTCCTTTGAGAAGGAAGAGCTTAAAGTGGAACTTCTTGGCAATGCCCTGAGTGTGAGGAAGGAAGAAGAGAGAGGAGTCAAATATGATTGCAAGGTTTCTGGCTTCAGAAGAATTAGCAGTGAGAGAGCCCAAGGAGGAAGGCCACAGTGAAGGGGAGATGGAGGGAGCAGGGGTCCTGATTCGAAGGATCTCAGTTTTACAGGTGTTGAGGCTGAGATCATTGGCAGTGCACCAGGACTGGATGGCACTACTTGACCTTTCCTCTGCCTTTGATACAGTCAACCATGCCACCCTGATAAATCGCCTCCATGATACCCTTGGCAACACTGACCTGGCTGACCTCCTTCCTCTCTGACTGACCCTCCCAGGTTCAACTGAGTCATTTTCTCTCCACCATCTCACTCTCCACCTGTCGTATCCCTCAGGGCGCCATCCTCTCGCCGTGGCTATTCAACATCTATCTTGCCGTTCTAGCCCACTTGATCGCCACCTTCTCTCCTAACTTAGAGTGTTATGAGGACAACACACAGCTCTCCTTCAAGCTTCCCTCCTCTGCCTCCTCCAGTTCCTTACTCATTCCTCACTGTCTCTCTGCTAGTCAGGCATGGTGCACTGCTAATGATCTCTGCCTTAATGCCAGTATGACCGAGATCCTCATCATTGGGACCCCTGCTCCTTCCTTCCCTCCAACTCCCTGGCCACCCTAAATGAGCCCACACCCCTCACCCTCCAGTGAGGCAAAAACCCATAGTGTCAGCTTTGACTCCTCTCTTTTCTTCTCTCAGCACTTCATGGACCTTGTCAAGAAGGCCCGCTTTCAGCTACGCCTCCTTAGGCACATTCACCCTTTCCTCACCTTCCCCCAGAAACTCAATGTCTCCAGAGCTCTGGTTCTCTCCAGGTTGTTCGCAACAGCCTCTTCCTCAATCTGCCTAACTCCTCCCTTCGCTCCCTTCAACTAATCCAGAACAGGAGTGCAAGACCTATCCTTGGCCTCAAGCCCAAGGACTGCATCTCTCCATCCATAAAATCTCTCCATTGGCTCTTGGTTGCTGCAGGGATAAGGTTCAAGCCCCTCTGCATCATCCACAAGACTTTCTGGGGCCAGGGACCACGTTGCATCCAACTCTTTCTCCCTAAATACCTCCCTGCTAGAGGCCTTCGGTCATCTAACTCAACCTCCTTGTTGATCAGACGCTTCTTCAAGCAGACAGTGGGGGCGGGTGGGTAGATCTCTCTCCTCTACAGGTGCCTCCCTCTAGAATGTCCTCCCTGCTTCTCTCAGACTTGAGCTGGATGTCCTCAAGTTCCAGAAACTTCTTAAGACCTTCCTTTTCTCTTCTTCCTTCCCTCTCCTCCCCCTGCTAATTTCCCCTTCCGCCCCTGACTGACTGCCTGGTTCCCAATGAATCGTACAGGGCACCAGGCCCCCCCAGGTCCACTCCACTCCTGCACTTGGTCCAAACTGTCCTAGTCTCCCCCTGCACTTGCCCTCTGGGCCCCTCCCCATGCACTATCCTGGCTCGGCCTGCACCGTTCTACTCCTTCCAGCCCCTTACCTCGCAGTTAACTCTTGGTCCATTCTTCCCCTGTCTTCGCTGGCTTTTCCACCGGGATACCGCTGGCACTCACCTTCTCATGGGCCCCACCACTCTGACCTGCACTTCTTGATACTGCACTTGCACAGTCTAAATGTTACAAGGCCTAGTAGGAATGTTACTGTTTTCTCCGTTCCCCCCAGTCTTGTGCACCATAAAACACTTGTGTATAGAGGCATTATAAATAACCAATAAATAAATTGAAAAAAATGTATGTACTTCTGCAATTTAAGCAAGGAACATGTGAAAAAGGAAATCAGACTGCAGAAGGGAGTTGGAGAGGCACATTGATGAATGATGGACAAAAGGCAACATTTCACTCGCAACTGCCACACATTCAAATGCTGTGTACATGTGACTGAGGCCTACTTTTCAACACTGGCAGCCTTGTTGACAAAAGAAAGATGCCTTGAAAATGTGGGCATTCGACAGTTTAAAAGGAAAAGAACTGCTTAACAGTGACTCTTGCGGGTCTAAACCATTCAAACAGCCTATCGAATAAAACAAAAAAAGATTCCAGCACCTACAAAATAGCACAGTGCCATTTCGTACAGTTGGCTTTCTTTTGTTTCAGAAATGAAAGCAATGACGTACCTATGAAATAACACAGTACAATGTGATACGGGCTTGTCAGCAGTAGGGCTCAGGTCCGAATCCCTAGCACGGGACAATAAAAAGAAAGGCAAGGAAATCGATTTTTTTGTATTGTCCTGTGCTGGGGATTTGAACCCAAGCATTGCCGATGACAAGCCAGTGTCACATCGCACTCTGGGAGATGCTGGATACAGCCCTTCAGATAAGGGGTATACGGCCTCTTTTAATCACTAATACTCGCAAAAAATAATAATAGAGAGTAAAAATACTCCTAACAAAAATAGGAATATAGACACAAAACATTGCAGCTTTACAGTTGGAACATATTTTGACTTTCTTATTAAATACTCCCATTAGGAATGTCAATTACTTTTTTCTCCCTAAAAATCATTTTACTCCCATCTATAAAAGATAAGGAGTAAAATACTCCCACTGCAAAATCGTATCTGGAGCACTGGCTTTTCTTCAATTCAATAGACTGCTTGGCACATAAAGCCTGAGTCAATCAAGCTATCGAATGAAGCAGGACTCAGGTTTCAATCCTCAGTAATGGACAATTAAAAAAATAGCTGACAGTGAGGAAAGCCACTTTTTTTTATTGTCCCCTGTTGAGGCCACTTCAGGCCACGCCCATCATTTAGCCATATGCCCATCATTTAGGCCACACCCCCTTGTTAAAGCCCCCGCCTCGATTTCTCACCACACTTAAAGCACTGGCTTCTACACACTGCATGGCCACAGAAGTGCAGGCAGGGCAAATCAACCAATAAATCAGGTTTTTCCTCCCTCACTAAAATCCTCACTCGCTCCTTTCTTGCGCCCCCAGTGTCTTTCAACCTGTCTTGCTGGAACCCTTGCATCTATTCCCTCTTGCACCTTCGTCACATCTACTCTAGCTCTCATCTTCAGTCACACCCTTACTTTCTCTCTCCTCCACTCTCACCCGTAGTCTATGTTTAACCCTGCCTCCCTCACCTTCTTCACTTCACATAGGCTCTTGCTCATACTCGCTGGCACCCTCTCTCCTTGGCAACATCTTTGTTTGCACCATCACTATCTCTCTCAGTCTCTGTTCTCAAACTCTCTCCTACCTGCATGCCTTTCTGCACCCACCATTGCTTTCTCCTTCTTCCCCACAGTATCAATCATCGCCAGGCAGCCCCTGGCATACGCAGACCGACTTTAAGAGAACATTGGGGCATCCTACCCACTGCTGCTTTCCTGCTTGACCACCTAAGAGCAACGCAACAGAAGATCTGCAGCAGAAAGGATCTTGAATTAGCCCTTGACAGGCTGTCTCCCAAGTAAGAAATTGTGTATAGAGCCGTAATAATATAAAGTGCACTCTATATGGACTTTTACAAATATTGTCTAATGCAGTGGTGTTCAAACTGTGGGGGTGGCCTACCTAGGGGGACCCGATGTATGACCAGTGGACCATGAGGCTCTTTAAAAAGGGAGTATGGTAACTGCTTTCAATAGAAAATACAAGCAGATATGGCATCTGGGGGCTTGACAACACTATTTTTACTCAGAGGGTGCTCAGCATCAAAAAGACGTTTGAATACCACTGGTCTAATGTGATTTCCCCTTTCTATACAAAAAACGAAAAATCTGCTGGTCTGCTGAGGCACGATATCAATATTCCAATCAATAACTAAACAGCCCCATACACCTGCATTCCTTTGTCTGTCTTTCATTGTGTGATTCATATTTCTTATAACCTCGTGTTTCATCCTAATAGGTTCGGGAAATCCTTCTAACCATTGCCTTTCCTGACCACGTCCCTTTCCTCGCAAATATTTCCCTGGCATGCCGCTTTCATAGAAGGTGTGGCCTGTCAGGAACAGTTTATGCATTTACTGCGCATAGAGGAAGTGGGCTGATCATGATGGTAGCGACGACTGTTTAAGGCAGGGTTTTGGGAGAGCTAGGGGTGTATGTATGTGTGTGCATATGTGTGTTTGGGGTGCCTCTATGGGTGTATAAATGTCGGGATTGGGCGGGCGGGTCACTGTGGTGGGGGTTCTCCCCTCAGAACACACGACTAGCCTGGGGAGAGGGGGAGGGAACAGGGTTTTGGGTGTGTTTCCCACACATTGGAAAAGCCCTGGGAAGGGCGTGGGGGCGAGGTGGGGGGTTCAAGGGAATGATGTTTATCAGCAGCGCCAAAACCGGGCTCTGGGAACCAGCATTCAGTGAACTCGGACTGCAGGGAATCATCCTCGATCCCTTTTCCAACCGTAGCACACCCAGGGAGATTCAGGCACTCAGGTAAGCGGGGGGAGGGGGGAAGGTGAGGGGGGGAATGCCGGAGACAGGTAAGGGGCAGGTTAAGTATTTAGAGGTAAGAAATATTGTATTGCTGTGCCCGCCAACACCTCAATCCCACCAAGTGTGTTAGATCCCTCTCCACACTACACCTACAGATGCAAATTGCAACGAAAAACAGCAGAAGCTAAAACTACTGGCGTTGTTAATGCTCCTTAAGTTGTAAGCTTAAGAATGTTGATAGTATGCTTTATTATGTAGGTTAGGTTTTAGGTTAAGAATTTGTATCGTATTCTCTTTGCTTCACGTTTCCTGGCCTTTGACTGAGGTCTGCGGGGCAGTGGTGGCGAGTCGAGTGCATGTATCTTCATAGGATAGTCCAGCCAGCAATGGCCTTGTAGTCCTGCAGAGGAGCGAGTCTGGAATTACAGATCAGAATTTTCCCATACTCACATTGAGCCCGTGGATGTGCCCAGCCCAATTTATGACCCAATTTAATGGCAAATAATTTCAAACTTCTTGGGGTAGCGCAGCAGCATATTATTTTGTTCTTGTGATTAACCTCCATCTTGCTTCCACATTTGTGTAATATGAGTGATCTTTAATAAATGTGGTCAATATGCCTTCTGAAGTATATATGCGTCGTGAGGTTAATCTCCGTCTGACGTGGCGGCTACGCCACCTGTGCATCCGTGCCCTGATAAGGCCTCAAGGAGCAATCACTCACGCTAGGTGCATGTATAGAAATGGTCGTGCAGTGTCTGTAAAGAGCAACCTCCACCTATTGTATGGTTCCTGAGACCTCACAGGGAGCATACAACGAAGCAATCTGGCCAAGTGTGTGCCACTGGTGTGGGTGACAGCGATGTCTCTGGTCAATGAAGCATTCCTTCCATGCGTACAAGTTCTGAGGGGTACTTTCCCTGAATTCAACTGTTAACAAAGGGGTCAGCCTGCTGTGAGCCAAGGATGCATTGCTGAGTGCTAACAGCGCTGCTGTTCATATGCAGACTGCCTGCAAATAGCCCTGTTTGTTCCTGGAGCTCAGCGCATTTCCAGCACTGTGGGGGCCCAGTGCTTTCTGTGTATTAGGATGCTAATAAGAAAGCAGAGCATCTAAGTCCTCTTCCAGGGCTCCCCAGAGCACCTTACATGTAACCATTCTTCGAGCAGCCCTTTTAATATGTGCAATTTGGCAGAGCACATTCTGTGCACAACAACCAGGCCTTGCATTCACAGAAGTTCTTTGGGTTATGGCGTAGGCCCTCTTTCAATGTATGTCTGGGAATCGCAAAGTAACACTAGGAAGGAGACACAGGAAACACTACATTCGAAAAAACTCTCGGTGGCAACGTAGTTTCATTACATTATGTGAAGGGACTATTTAAAAAACACGGATCACCCAACTTCCAAGATTTACCATCAAGGGCAGGACTGCATTTCAATCCCGGTTCCCAACCCCAGAAGTTATCCAATCACATAGACGATGCTGGCATTCCGGAAAGAAAATCTATTTGCATCCTTCTTTTGGTTTACTGTGTTGTGACTACTTCAAAGAGCGGGAAGCTGGGATTCGGGCCAAGGTCATTAAGACCAGGCCTAGACACTTACCCACAAGACCACCTGAATATCTGATCAGAATGACTCTGCAATCGCTTGTTAGGAGTGGGCTGGAAATATTTAAATACAGTAAATAGGGAACGTCCTCTCCGCTATTTTCATAATGTTTATGATTAATATTCTGAGGCTAAAATGTTTATGGGGGGGGAGGAGAACAACCCCTCCACCCCCAACTGGTAGTATCCCACACTAAATAATGTTCATTTCTACCACTGAACAGAGCATATGGTTCAGGGTGTGCTCTCACGCTGTGTTGGGAGTATGGGAGATGTACCAGTTTCTATGCACCAGGTGAGATGAAGGGCCTGAGTACCTCTAGGTCTGTCCACCATTTCCACGCGTGTCCAGGTGCCTATTCTGATACCTCAGAGTCCTAGATTCCCAATCACAACTACAGGACGCACAGCACATCTGCAAAATAGAATCACTTTATCGGGAACTGTGTCCAGGCACTGTGACTAACCCTGCCAACATCCATTACCCTTTCTACGCTACATTTTTTAAAAAGTACTCCCAACTCCTTGAGGAGCCCTCATGAGCAGCCCCCCCCCCCCAGCTAGATCCGCGGCATAGGGTGGCACGGCGTGAAAAACAGAAATATTGGTGTAATTTCATATGGTCAATCTCAGTGGCTCTGAAACGCCAGAGGGAGTGCTGGAGCGATATCAGGTGCCATGCAGAAACAGAGGCTGGCAATACCAGACTCGCCTCCCTTGCTTCTACATTTCAGGAAGGAGCTCAAGACTCTCCTCTTCAAGAAATGGCTCCTCCCTAACACCTAGGTCAACATACTTTGGATGAAAGCACTATATAAACAATTAAATACAAATAAATACTAATACTCTCCACCCCCTACCTAACCTGAGACAGCGATCTGCCCCTCTGTTTCCTCCCCAGCTTGTAGTTCAGTTACTTCCAAATTGCACTGCCCTCCATTTCCCTGTTGTTAGCTCCCTGCTCCTTTATATTGATCCCTTGGGATCTGCCTCCCTCGCCATGTACTTCCCCTTATGACTTGTAAAGCACTCTGTTGCTTCTCAAAGCTAGGTCCTCACTTACGTTCACCATTAAAGGCATCCCTGCCTTGTGTCTCGCTGCCTCACACTACCCCACAGCCACCATACTCCCATTTCCGGCCAATCTTCCACATTCCATTCTGCCCTGCTAGAGCTCAATCCTACCTTCCTAGTTGGGCCAACACTCCCTTGCCTAAGGGCACTGCGCCACGATGACAGGGTCGGCATGCTGTTTCATACCCGCACCTACGTTGGTAAAATACCATAACACAAATCATGTATTTGTAAAATCTATGTTCACCGAAAGGGTGGGGGTCAGTCTCTTAATGCTACAGACAGATACCCAATTCTAAACTTGAGGAACTTCAAATACATCAGAAAGTGTGTTTCTCAGTTTCTGCACAGTGCTGGTCTTCTAAGATGTATACACCATACAGCTAGCTTTGGCGATGAACGCATTATCCCACAGATCTACTGGAAGTTCAGCAGATTTTTACTATCATACTAGGAGTGGGGCCTGTTGGACAAGGACTCAGTCAGTCACGGGTCCCAGACCTACTGCCCCATCTGCATGATCAGCCTGACGGAAAAAAAGTACTGAAAACCCAGGTTCAAGTTTAGGGATGAGATTGAGGATCCTTGGATCTGAGTTCATATGCACTAATCCAGTCATCTGTCCCATCCTTAAAGCTTTCTTCAAGCTTTGGCAAGCCACAGGTTGTCTACACTCAGGTGTCATGATAAACACTCCTTAGAGAGCCTCTTCATCAAGCATCAAATGAATGTGTGCTGTAGCATCCCGTCCAGGGACCAATACACTGAAATTGGAATCTGCAGCCATACTCATCAAGCCTCTCTGTTATATAGGCCAGGTTTTTAGTGAATCCTGACATATTTTCTCTAAGCGGCTTGATCACTACTGTCTTAGACAACTGCTCAATGCTAGCATGGAGCAGAATATCCACTCTCAGTCTGCAAGAGCTGCCAGGGAAGGAGCACTGACTTGAAACTGTTTTTTGCTCTTTACTAAATCATGTACCCACCCTAATGCTTTCATAGTGGATTAGTCAGTTACCCAGTGATTAGTGAAACACCACAAATAACCGAGGAGAAAGGAGAAGGAAATGGATCCTTGATATCTGTGGACGGCCCTAGAGTAAATCCCTAAGCAGCAGCAATGAAGACCACCTCAAACATATGTGCCAAATGACCATTAGCATGGCAGGAGTTTGGCTGTGCAAAGCCCAATAAAACAACATACCATCACTCCATTCCTTATAACTCTTATCATTTATTTTTCTGACAGTAACTTTTTACCTGATCTCTTACTAATCGCATTTTCCTTTTCCTCCCGATGAGCAATGGAGAGCATGCCAATGTTTATGATCAGCGTTGTTCAATGTTGGCAACAGCAATCCAAGCCGACACACAAAGGCTGCGGGTGAAAAGGGACACTTGGCACACCCATCTCTAGCACAGTAGATAAACATGGCATACTTGTCTCTAGCAATCATGGCTCGAATTGGCGCACACAGCATTACTATATGGTGCCCCATGGCACCAAGGAAACTCTTGCTTCCTATTACAACCACGTATGACACAACACACCTCAGAAAAGAGGCAGTCTGATGTCATGTGAGCCTCTTATCCAAAGGCAAACATCAATGCCAGCCTTTTCTTCGCATTTTCTGTTTACGTCTGGCCGTTTTCACGAGAGCAGTGTTGGGGGGAAGGGAGGTATGAATTGTGTCAACCAGCCCTTCACTTTTCATACATTGTTTCCAGATTTAGGCTCAGTGTTGGTGTTGTGAGTCAGCTAGTCTTCTGGTACAGATTTGCAGTACACCAATCTTCAGCAACTGCTACCATGATCATATCTGCCTCCTGCGTCCATGCCACATTCAGCACACATCACCAGGACCTACAGAACTTGGACCTCTCTCAGAACTCCTAGTACCAGGAAGCGAGCCTTGTGCACCACTTTATAGTTGTGAAAAAGAAGATGCTTTAGGACCTGAAGCAGATGGCAAAGGGGACTAGGTTCATAAGGAGCACAGTACTGACAAGGCAGTAGTGCTACAAGGACCAAGGACTTTAGAAGTTGGTAAATCCTACAATGTCCAAAGCCTTCAGATTCTGGCAATTCCCACAGGGCCAATGTCCCAAGATAGTGGTAAGTAAAAAAGAACACAGGCCCTGGGGAGGTGCTTGACAGAACATATTTCACAGGGGTTCCTTAGCACTGTAGACAGATAACTGATGTTAATGGTTTCCCAACTCTATGGTAGGGCTGACCATTGCCCTGAAAAGATTGTAAACGCCCAAGGATCAAGGCGGTAAAAGAATGTAAGCCAATGGGGTGTTGAGAACATTGTAAACATATATGACCAGGGTCCCAAGAAGGTGGTGAACCTCTATCGGTCAAGATCCTGGGATCAAAGTAAACAAGATTAATGCCTAAGTTCAGAGAAGGTGGTAAACTCAACAGAAGGCATAGTCCAGAGAAGGTCGTAAAGCTGCACACTGGCCAAAGTGCAGAGAAGGTGATAAATCCAGCAATAGCCTAGGATCGAAGAAGGTGGTAAAAAATGAATTTCCATCGTCACGAGAAATTGGTAGCTTTGCAACATCCAAAAATTATACACGTGGCAAATAACCAACTGCCAAGAGCCAATAATTTGGTACATCAGCCTCAAGAAGGTTTTGAAGAACATGGCATTTAACGAAAGCCCCAAGAAGGTGGTAAATTGACAAAGATCAAATCCCAGAAGATGGTAAAAGTCTAAAGATAGAAGACACGAGTAGATGGTAAAGCCCCACCTACATGCAAAGTAGAAAAACCCACAAGGACCAATTGCAAGAGAAGGTGGTAAAACCCTTTGTGGCTCCAAGATGATGTTAAATCCCTGAGGGTCAAGACCTCGATATGATGGGCGAGATGATGGGAAACCCACAAACACTGAGGTCCCAAGAGGATGGCATTTCTAGCATGATCAAAGACCCAGAAAAGAGGTGGATTCAAGGCAAGTTAAACCCTCTTCATATTCCACTACACCTCACACAGAATTAAGCCAGTTATCAGCACTTGGTTTTCATATTAGAAAGCTGATGGCTTGTCTGTTTTTTACACGCTAAGAAGGAGAGGGTTAGAGGGAGAGAGAGAATGAGAGAGAGAAGTCGCAAAGTGTTTTATAACTGGCTTTCTGCATTTCGAAAGCTCAGTGAGAGCAGCGCTCTGCTAACCTCCGATAAGCCCTGGGCTCTTAGCGTCTTAAATACCTTTGACAAGCTATACATTACAACGCTAATAATTTGCCAAATTTGCGCCCATAATATGATATCTGTAAAACGTCTAGGACGGTAATGCGATTAGCGGCCTCAAATGAAATATCGAACATTCGGTGTTTAGGCCTGAATAGGGGAAGAAAGGAAAGGAAATCAATTTTTCAAAAGCAGTAGGGAGCACAAAAAGGCGATGAACGTAATAAAAACAGGGGAAGGCATGGGGAGTGCACGGGGTACAGAGAGGAGGGGCAACGGGAGAAACGGGATACAAAGATGCCAGAGAGAATAAGGGGCATGTGGGGAATCTAGAAGGGTGGCAGAGAGATTGAGGACAGGGTACAGCAGGCATGTGAGAGGAAGGGAGGTAAGGGAGGGAGGAAGGAAGGGGGAAGAAAGGAGGGGAGGGAGGAAGGAAGGAGGGAAGAAGGGAGGAAGGGTGGAATGGGATGTAAGTATAGAAGGGAGGGAGGAAAGGAGGAAGGAGCGAAAGAGGGAAGGAAGGAAGGAAGGAAGGAAGGAAGGAAGGAAGGAAGGAAGGAAGGAAGGAAGGAAGGAAGGAAGGAAGGAAGGAAGGAAGGAAGGAAGGAAGGAAGGGAGGGAGGGAGGGAGGGAGGGAGGGAGGGAGGGAGGGAGGGAGGGAGGGAGGGAGGGGAGAGAGATAAGGGAGGGAGGGAATAGGAAGGAAGGGAGGGAGGGATGGAGGGAAGAGGTGCGTTTAGGTACGGGACGGTTGTGTGGGTGCGATTGTAGTTGTGTGTGGCAATCTACATCTATGCATGTTTGTTTGTGTACATCAGTGTATATGGCCTGTTTTTGTTTGTGTAACTGAGTCTATTTGTATTTGTGTTCATGCGGGTACATGTTTGCCGCTGGGTGAAGGTGTGCGTTTGTGATGGTTTTGAACCACGTCCACGTGTTATGTTTGTTAATATGATTTTATACTGCGCCATATCACCACCTGAATAGTGTAGTTTTTCATTCCAATAAAAGTTCCATGGAAACTCGATGTGGGTGTTACACGAACATTCGAAAGCAGCTATGACAGAGGGAGTGCAGAGGGCAAATGGGGAGAAGAGTTTATTTTTAATTTGGTTCTTCGCTATTTATTTGGTGCTTAATTATTAAACAAGGGGCCACTCTGAAAGCTTTTCTGCATCGCCCAAGACATTCCCGATGACGAGAGGCAAGGACAGAGCATATGAAGTGGAAGACGGAATGAAGGGGGAGAGAAATCCGTGTTCACGTTTCTTTGCAACCGAAAATGTATTACTCCTCACTTTTTTTGTACAAATCACTTGAATGCGCAGCTGTGAAATGGCATTTGGTTGCTGTGACAACTCAGGGGTTTGTTTGAAGTGGGTGGAGAGAGGGCGGGACGGGCCTTTTTACTCTTCTCACCCCCCAAGCAGCTCAGAGGTCCATAAAACACAGGAAGCCAAGTGACCACTTCTCCTAGGGTGGGCCTGGGGCACTCGCCTCCCGCCCTCCCAGCAGAGGAGGGGGAGTCGTAATGTACTAATTATCTGTTACTGCTGGGAGGAAAACAGTAACTGTGACATACCAGGCTGTAGACTAAATAACAACATCCCACACCTGCAGGTTTATGGGTCATTCCCAAGCCTTGGGCTCTAAGAGGAAGTGCCCGACGCTCAGATGTAACTACTATGGTAAAATGGGGATGCGAGAGCCTATAGGCCCAGCAACTGTTAGGCAACGGCGGCTGGAAAGCACAGAAGAACAATTCCATTATTATTAAACAAGGACACATTTAAGCCCCCGTACAAAAATCAATCCTATCCACTTCATATATACCTATATACTTATTAATATTTTCAAATTAGGGGGACGCCCTTGCGACCTCCTCCAACATATGGTGGGAACTGCGTCCAACTAATAATTTAGGAACATACAAGTGGAGAACTTGTGTTTACTCAGGTCTGTCGACCCATTTCCCAGAACCTGTGAGTCCAGTTCCTTACTCCAAGGCCTCTGAGCATCGCCTTACCAGGATCCCAAACCCACTATCACCTCCATAAAGCAAGGCCCCAAAAGACCATACCGGAGGCAAGCCCACTCCAAAAATGGAGGGGCTGCCGGGTTGGGCAGACAGTGGCGGCAACGGCAGGAGGGGAGGTAGCAGGCTACACAGGTAGGCCTGCTTGCACCGGGGTCTGAATGCCATGCCCCTCCCCCACTCCTCACTTCTTGGCACACCGATATGACGCAGGGCGTCAGGCCAGACGCGGCTGAGCACGCTGGGCGGAAGGGCAGGCAAGGCCACCTTTTTCACAGACTTGACGGGGAGGGGAACTGGCAGTGGGAAAACTGCCTTTAAGGGGTGGCCAGAGCCATTGGATTTATCCTCCTCGGGATAACCGCCATCGGTCCCTGTTCAACGCCCGCCACAGCGCAGCCAGAGAAGTTCATGTTACCATCCCACCTACCCTACATGATCAGGCAAAAGGGGTGGAGGGCACGTAGGGGAGGACCATATGGACAGTGATTTGCCCCTTCCAGGGATCCCGATCCCCGAGATAGTTCAGTGGTGAGGGCAGACTGCCTCTCACTGAGAGGGTTTCTGGCTGGTAAGTGGTCTCGTGCGCCGTGGGGGGTGGGATCAGGAGGCTGTCGGTATAGGTACGGAGTAAGGGGCCTCTTGGTAACACCCTCAAAGAGGGCATGGCGGGGAGGGCAGGTGGGGTTAAAGGCCTCAGGGTGTGGAAAGTGTGGTCCACATGGAATGCATGTAAATATTTGTGCTTTGGTTGTTTTGTGATTCTAATGATGATTGTATTTACAGTGTGTAAATAAATGTGGGCAGATAAATCCAAAAGATGTGTGTCAAGTGTTACTTCCGCCCTTGTGTGCTACTACCTGCTGAGCCCACTAGCTGTAGTCTGAAAAAGAGTGAACTACACCTGTATTACCTCCAGTTCTCCCTCTTCACTGCAGTGCTTCCTTCTTGAAGGGCCCCAGCTATACTTTTTCTTGTTATTTTTTTGTTTGTTTTACCTCTCCTTGTTTGTTTGATGTTTGTGCAGGATGTCGTGAGGCATTTGTCGGAGTCGATGGAGAAAGTGGTATGGATCAGTGTGGTGCGATTGTAGAGACAGGTACGTTCCACAATGCATACTGCTTGAATGTTCGGTGTGTAGGTGCGCTGTTGCAGGCAACAGAGTGATTCATGTCATTGCCTGCAGGTAGTGAGAGTGCATTTGCAACTCAGCCTTTGGGCACGGTTACATGTGATTTTATCGAATGATAAAACAAAGAATGAATTTTGAACGAAGAAAAAACATCTAAAACAAAATACATTTTATTTTCGTTGTTTTTTAATACTTTTCCCCCACCCCAAAAACTACTATTCCCATTCCCAACCAAATATGTATAGTTTAAAAACATTTGTTATTATTTATTTTCAATGTTTTGGGTTTGTTTAAAAATCAATTTGTTGTTTTCTATTCAATAACAACACTGCATACCTGTGGGCACACAGACAGAAAAGTCATTCTGTTGCAGATTACCATTCAGTACCTCTCCACCACACCCAGGGGTCATTGTCTTGCTCTTGCAAACTATGCACTAGGTAAACGGTTGGGTTCAGGGGCCATTGGCTGCGCTGTTGTGGGTCCTCCTTCTACCTCCCTCTCAGCCTGTATTCCTATACTGCTGTGAAGGACATGTCAGGAGCGTGCATGTGTTGCTGCTTCAGATATGTTACCATGGTCACTGACAAAGCGGAACTGGCTGCCTGCAGTGCCTGCCCACATTATGTGTACCCTAGGTTTCTTGACAGAGTTATTTAAGCCAGAGAGAGAGAGCTGCTCGGTTTCGTCCTGCTGTCATTTCTAACAGAGACAGAATGGAAGGTAAAAAGTGTACACACAAGAGGAAGTACACTAGATTCAGATCTTCCTTGTCACCAAGATCCCCGGATAAGAGAAGCCACCACAGACACAGACGCATGCATCTACATAGGAGTAGGAGGCCCCAGTCCAGAAGTCCTTGCTAAGGCAGTCAAGACTAAAGGGGCACTGGGTAATCCTATCCCACTTGGTAAGGCCAGCTCGCTATTCAACAACTTCTCACTTAGGTAGTAGAACTTGTTACCTTTTAAAGAACCTTTACTTTTTTTACCTTTAACTTTTGACCTTTTACTACCAGTCTCGAAGCATCAAGTAGCTTTGCCTTGTACTCAGAGGTCCTCCTACTCTAGTGGCCACCATCAAAGCTTAATAGCCTGAACAAACAGGCTTTTCCGCTTTGTAGGCTACTAGAACATCCTAGAAAACCTAGCTTCCAATCAACTCACCCCATTGTGCCAAATAAAGACCATTGCTAACCAAGGTTGGCGCCATAAAGTATAGCCCAAGCTGGCAAGCCTACTCCTCCATTCTCAATATGCCAGCTAAGGATGACAAAGGAATACATGAGAATCAGAATGCTGTCTAGGTGCACGTTTCACATGCTACTAGCTTGTTCGGGCACACAAGCATGATGGAAGTAGATGCCCTTGTATTGTTTGTATCTTTAGTTTGTCCTGGCACACAAGCATGATGGAAGTAGGTGACCTTGCATTGTTTGTATCTCCCGCACGATTTGCCCATCCCTAACATATAAGCGGACTGTAGAATTAAAATCGTGCCTACGTATAGGTATCTGATGATCCAGAAGATCTGTGGCCCTGAGCCCAGTTAAAAACCTTGATAACTGCAACCATTGCTGCTACTTAGTGGCCCGCTTTTCTTCTTCAGAGTTATTCAGGATCCAAATGTGGCCAGGATGAAATTTACTTGGATGAAACTTGTCAAGTTCACAATTTTGGCAATGAAATCACTTAGAACCACACTAATACAGTTAAGCAGACTTGTGCTGTTGTGCTGGGTGATGTAGGAAAGAAACACTATATTGAGTTGTGTTGATGTTTTTTTGCACTTGTAGGACGTTTGTAGTAGGAGGGGTTTCAGTAAGCAGAGGGCTACAGGCTTTGCATTGAGGAGAAGACCTTTCAAGACACTGATCTGTTCCAGCAGTATCCTATCCTGATGGCACAGTGATCGTCACACACATGAGTTCCTTCTTCCTCATTTCCCAAGAGACCTTCTTTGAAATCCAGGAGGCACCACCTTCTGTGGTTACGAATACCAACAGTGTTACACCGGTCAGCATAGATTTCATGTACTCAATAGGTGTAAACAGGCAACAGCCACTGAATTGTAATTATAGAGTCAGTAAGGTGCTGATGAGGTTTAAAAGCAGCAATAATCATTCTAACAAGAATAGCACTTTATTGTAATTAATACATTCTTTGCTATTATGTTATCATTGTTATCAGTATGATATGATCTGACATGTTATGGCAGTCATAACGCGCCTATACACAAGTGTTTCAAGGCGCGACGAGGCAAAGGAGGGGGAACAGAGGGATGACAGAGTCAACGATCTTACTAGGCCAGGTGTCATTCAGATCATGCAAGTGCATGGGAAGGGGGAAGGGGAAAGTGCGGTGGGGAGGGGTAGGGGACAGTGCAGTACATGGGATGAATAGAATAAATAAAACAATAAGTAAAAGTATGGCCAGCTGGTGCCAAGTGCAAGGGTAAGTGTAGACATCAGGTGTCAAGTGCTGGTAGGGATACAGAAAAAAGTCCCCAGGTGCGGGGGTTGCCAGGAAGGCAGTGCAGGTGTGCAACTGGCGGGGGAGGAGACTTGGGCCCAAGATCGGAGGGTGGCCAGGTAACCAGTGCAGTTTCAGCCAGGAATTAAGCAGGGGAGCGGAGGAGAGAAAGCAGAAGCAAACAGCAAGGTTTTGAGGTGCTGCCGGAACCGGAGATGGTTCTCCTCAAGTTTCAGGGAGGCAGGGAGGCTGTTCCAGAGGGAGGCCCCAGCCGAAGAAAGAGATCTACCACAAACTTGTTGCTTGGAGAAGCGACTAACCCTGAGGGACTTGGAGGCAGATGAGCGAAGAGCTCGAGAAGGAAGATAATTAGGAAGAGAGAGTTGAAGGTATTCATGCCCAAGGCCCCTGAAGGCCTTGCAGACAATGCAGAGGGTTTTGAACGTAATGCTCGCAGCCACTGGGATCCAGTGCAGAGATTTCAGTCTTGGAGAGATAGGATCCATGGGCTTGAGGCCAAGGACAAGTCTCACAGTCCTGTTTTGGATGAGTTGCAGAGGGCGGAGAGTAAAGGCAGGCAGATTTAGTAAGAGGCTTTTGCAGTAGTCCAGCCTAGAGAGAACCAGAGCTTTGGAGACCATGAGCTTCTGGGGGAAGCAGAGGAAAGGAAGAATACCTCTGAGCAGGTGCAGCTCATAGTCTGACTTCTTAGAGACGTCAGAGATGTGAGGAAAGAAGGAAAGTGTGCAGTCAAAGATGACCCCGAGGTTTTTAGCCTCACAGGTGGGAGCAGGAAGAGAGCCAAGAGAGGACGGCCAGAGAGTGACAGGAAAGGAGGGAGCAGGTGTGCCGATGAGGGGAATCTCGGTCACTAAGGCAGAGATCCTTGGTCCCACACCACTCCTGGATAGCAGACAGACAGAGATGAGGGAAGGAGAAGAGGTGGCGGAGGGGAGCATGAAAATTAGTTGAGTGTCATCCGCATAGCACTGATAGTTGTGGCAGAGAGTGACAATGCGGTGGGCAAGGAGTGCCAGGTATTGGTTGAACAGCCAGGGAGGGAGGTTAGACCCCTGGGGAACACCATAAGTAGAGATAGAGATAGAGGAGAGGAAAGACCCAAGTTGGCCCTGGAGGGGCCGATCAGAGAGGAAAGAAGTCAGCCAAGTCAGTGCCTGATCGGTGATACCCAGGTTATCACGGAGACCGTTGAGCAGGATGGCATGGTTGACCGTGTCAAAGGCAGAAGAGAGATCAAGTAAAATGAGGACACAGGGGGTGTTGGAATCAATGTTGGGGAGCAGGTCTTCGCGGATGTTCAGGAGAGCAGTTTCCGTGCTTCTGGCAGCTATGAAGCTAGACTGATTATCATGAAGACAACCAACAGATTCAGTGTGAAGATTAAGCTGGGAGATGGCCAGCCTTTCCAGGAGTTTGCCCAGGAAAGGAGTGATGGAGATTGGGTGATAGTTAGACGGGCGGGATGGGTCGGCAGAGGCTTTCTTAAGAAGAGGGTGCACAAGGAAGTGCTTCAGCGGGGATGGGAAGGCTCCAGTGGCGAAGGTGTGGTTGAAGACGTCGGCCAGAGCTGGAGCCAGGGAGTCAATGTGGTCCTTGATGGTTTTGGAGGTACAGAGATGAACCTGTTTTGAGGAGACTTTCATAAATCAGGCTTGTCTAGAAACCTCGTCTGGGGAGAACAGGGGAAAGGCAGAGAAGGAGGGAGGAGAGGTGGTTCAAGAAGGGCCAGAGGAAGAGCAGGGAGTAGAGGGAGGAGCGGGAGAAGAAGAAAGAGAGGACAGGATGTCCTGAGATTTAGAGATGAAATGAGAGGTCATAGCTGTGCATGGGGTTTGGGAAGGGACAGGAGAGGTAGAGACTGCAGCAGGATTGGCCTGTTCTTTGCAGATTTTAAAGAGTTCGGCCGAGTTGTTAGATGCCGCAGAGACGCAGGCTTGGATGTGAGCTCTCTTCTTGGTGCGGACAGAGAGCCGGTATTGCCTTTGGAGCTGGCGGCAGGCCAGTTTGTCAAAGGATGTACCAGAAGCACGCCATTTCCTCTCAGCTACCCTGCAGTTGCGTTTGAGGGTGACAAGGTCTGAGTCATACCAGGAGTTGCACTTGGCTTTGAGCTTCAAACGATTCCTTATGACAGGGGCAATAACATCGAGAATATCAGATATGGCAGAGTGGAACATGGAAAGGGCTGTTTCAGGGCTGTGTCAGGGTGTGAGTCAGCCAAAGGGGGAGTAGTTTTACTATTAGTATTATTATTGCAAGATATGTAGCATCCTTGATGGAAATGCTTCAATAAGCAGCATGTGCATTCTTATTACTTTTTATAACAAAAAGAAATATGAAATATTTAAAATAATATGTAGATGTATATTAAACTAATATAAGTATGATAAAAAATATTACCAAGAACAATATGTGTGTGCCGCTTGATGAAGCTTTTCAATTTAAGACACTTCATACCTTGCAAAAATAATACTAAGGATAGTGACAATAATAATAAAATAATATATCAAGATGAATGGCGCATGGAGTTCCCACATCAGTATTTCGCCTCCTGGGGGGAATTTCAATTTGGGTCCCAACCCCATAGCGGATAAAACAATCCCACCCACTAGGCTGAATTTCAAACATTCCACAGCCTTTTGCCTTTTCCTTCGAGAATTGGGTTTAGTGGACACATGGAGGCTGGTTCACGGTGATGGTAGAGATTTCTCCTTTTACTCACATGTCTATGGGGGGGCTTCTCAAGGTTGGACCTAGTACTGATTCCCTGCATACTATATCCATGCATCCGGGAGGCAGAAACAGGCATACGCTCGCTATCCGACCATGCACCCGTATTGGTGACTCTAGCAATAGTGGAGAGACTTGCAAGGCCCATGCGCACATGGAAACTGTATTATCCGGTGCTTAGGGATCCCATCCTGGTCGGGGAGATAGGAGAAGTAATTTCTAATTATTTTAAGGAAAACAAAAAGTCTGGCCCTTCACAGGACATGGTGTGGGACACCATGAAGGCAGTGGTGAACTTATTAGTAGGACTGTAGCATATACTAGAGTGAGGAAGTTAACCCACGAGAGGCTAGAGAAGGAGGTTGCCCAGGCCAAGCAGGAACACCAGAAATCGGGATCCTGTAGAGCAATGCAGGCTTTGAGAGTGGTGCAGAAGCAGCTGGAAGCACACCTGGCAGATAGAACAGACCAAGCAATAACGAAAACTAGGCAATTCTCCAATGCTAAAGGGAACCGGGCTAATTGGCTGCTGGTGGCCAAGCTGTGCAAACTTCAGACCCGGAATTCGATCCAGGCTCTACGCCATAAACAAGGGGTGCTGCAGCGGGATGAGCGCGCCAAAATGGGTATCTTTGAGGCACACTTCTCAGCAATATTTAAGGGGGAGCTCCCACAGGAAAAGGCCCAAACTAGCTATCTGAGGGAGGCACGCCTCCCTCGTCTTGCACGGGAAGATCGAGCGGTCCTTGACGCCGATAGCTTCCGGGGAGGTAGAGTGGGCTATAAAATCACTGAAAAACAAGGCCCCAGGCCCGATGGCTTCACGCCCCCTTCTACAAAAAGTTTTGTAGCATTCTAGTCCCCCCGCTGGTGAGGTTGTTCAACTCTTTTATGGCCTCCAAAAGGGTTAACCCGTCTATGGGCACCTCGTCGAGCGTATTGCTCCCTAAACCGGGCAAGGACCTGACCATGCGTGATTCGTAATGCCCTATTATACTCACCAATGTGGGCTCAAAGCGTTTCTCAAAAATATTGCCGATTGATGGGGGTCTTACCCAGGTTCATAGATGGGGACCAGACAGGATTCATTGCAGCTCAGGGCCACAGGACAACGTGAGACGCACACTGAGGCTGCTGGAGGTGGGAGTAAGGTTGGGCCTGGATCTGGGAATAATCACTCTGGATGCCCATAAAGCCTTTGACAGAGTGGACTGGGGTTACTTGAGGAATGTCCTGGAAAGCTTCGGGTTTGGGCCAGGTTTCATTCGCTGGGCTATGGAGATCTACCAACACCAATCCACACATCTCCGAGTGAAGGGTGAAGGTGAGAACATCGTCCAACCTAACTATCACCAGAGGTACAAGGCATGTTGCCCACTTACCCCGTTAATTTTTGCCCTATGCATGTAGCCACTTGCCAGCCACATTAGATCTACAGAGGCAATCGAGGGCGTGAGGGTGGGGGGCATAAACTATAAGGTGTCCCTATATGCGGATGACATCCTGCTTACTCTGAGCAACTCTGCATCCTCCCTGGCAGTGGTGTTGGAAGAGCTGGACGAGTTTGGCCGGGTTTCGGGCTTTAAGGTGAATTTATGGCAAGTCACATGGACTGGATGTGTCCCTCTGGCCCCAGGAAAAAGTGACTTTAGGAGCGCTTGACCCTATACAATGGACCCGGGACTCCATACCGTACTTGGGGGTTTGGATCCCGAGCAAGACATCAGAGGTATATCGAATCAACTTTCCCCCGCTGTTAGCGGAGCTCATCGGGGACTTGGGGAAGTGGGGACACCAAGAGATTTCCTGGTTAGGCCACATCGCAGCAGTCAAAATAAATTTGATCCCACGTCTGCTCTATCTGAGTTCAGCACTGGCAGTGAGGGTCCCAGACTCAGACCTTCGTACACTTCAGGGGAAGATCCTCGCTTTCATCAGGGGGAACAACTGTGCTGGAATATCCAGGAGGGTCTTGCTAAAGCCAGCGAGGGTGGGGGGTTTGTGGGTCCCGGTCGTGTTTCACTATAATCTCGCAGCTCAACTCTCACATGCTTTCCCTTCACATGGAGAGGGAGGGCCACCCCACCGCCAAAGTGGAAACTTATCGAACAGGTCCATTCGTTAGTCGCCCTATCTCTTACATAGAGGGGAGAAACCTGGGGCAGGAATAGGGCTTCTCCTTGCTTGCAACAACCAATAGTAGACTTTATTACATGGAGAGGGCTTTTCCGCAGATGGGGAATTACTAGAGCATTGGGTCCCCTCTCACCCATGTGGAATAACCCGGGCTTCCGCCCAGGATGTGGGGGTGGCTTTCGTAAACGGATGGAGGGAGGCCTGGAATGCCTACGTCAGCTTTACAAAGACAACAGGCCAATGACATTTGAAGAATGCAAACTCACCTTTAACATACAAGAGTCAGAGCATCTTAGATACACGCAATTGAGGGATTGGGCCTCCCACCCACACACGAGGGAGGGGGGCGTGAGGTCCCTCTCTGCCGTTGAGATGACACTACAGTATGGGATTATGGGTGGGGGGGTGGGTCTCAAAGTTATACAAGCTCCTAGATACGGGAGACACTGTCACGCGCTTGCCATATATGTCTAAATTGGAAGACGATTTTTGGGGGGCCCCATTGAGGATGATGCGTGGTTGAGAATATGGGGTTGGATGCTCAAGTACTCCCGGTGTGTCACAGACAGGGAATGTTCTTACAAGCTTTGCTACAGATGGTATCACACGCCGGAGAGATTACATCACATGGACAGCAGTTGCCCCGCTACTTGCTGGCGGGGCTGTGTAGCAGTGGGCTCCCTGTTTCACATGGTGTGGGAATGTCCCAAGGTGTGGGTCTTCACTGGAAGGAGGTGCTGGCTAGAATAAAAGAGATCACACGGTTGGCCTTTCCCATGGACCCACGTGTGGTGATTTTGGGGGATACTGTTGGTGTGGCATTCCCAGCCCATTGGCTACCTTATTCGGCCATCTCTTACTGGCAGCAAAGCTGTTCATCGCCCCTGCTTGGAAGGCGACAGAGGGCTTGGTGGCTCAGATGTAGTGGGTTAGGGCCTGGGACATTTCGGTGCCAGAAAAAATCACGGCACTGTGCGAAGGGCGTTACTCAAGGTATGTTTTGGTGTGGGCCCCATTCATTGACTTTGCCGAGAGATACCCCGCAATGGCTGCTAAGCCCCCAATGTTGCTACATTTTTCTCCTCTGTAATCCCGTCTGCACCCGGAGGCAGGGAGGGAGTGGCTGGATCCAGGAGGCGTGGGGGCGGGGGGACAAACGGACTTGTGTGAATCTAATACTGCATTGATGTCTAGCAAGCCTGACGATCCAGGAGCCGTTCCACAAAATTGGTTACACCATACTGTACCTGAAGTTAAGTTGTTTCTGTACTCACAACAGGTTACCTTAAATAAAAGTTGTATGAAAAAAATAACGTGTGTAAAGATAACAACAATGACAACTAAGTATTAGGATTATTATTATGCGGATTGTTATTATTGTTAATAATGATGATCACATCAATATATGACCTGAATCGGGCCTAGAAACACTTGTGTACAGGCGCGGTATAAATGCCACATCATATCATATCAAAGCAGCTTTTTAAGATTGTGGTGCTCAATCTACTAGGATCTGGGTTAGATGGTGCAGGTCATAGATCAGAGGGCATCCACACAAGCCTTACTACTCCTGCAATGAAAGTGTCCCTGGAGTAGTATGTCACGGACCAGGACTGGCTACGAGTCTGTTCTTGAAGGCTCTCTGAGGGCAGAGCCCCTAATGGAAGTTTAGTTGCACTACATGGCTGCTTCAGAAAGTAGGTGGGGTGGAGTCAGGAGTATACATCCAGGCTCAAACATGTAATGTACTGGATACGGCTTTGTGTGCCACTGTGGCACGATCGTACCTTACTGTTTGTCACTTCCTTGCTCTTAATGTTCTGTGTGGTGGTCCCAAGCCACAGTCAGCCCATGTGCTTGCCTGCCCGAGACGGCCATGGAATGCCTATTATTGGGATCACTTGTTGAGGCATCACGAGCCATTAAAGGCAATGGCGCCTGGGGACCATGCAGCAAATAGAAGAAAGGAGCAGGGGCTCCCAACGACTTCCCCAGATGTGGGGGCTCAGGATGTCGACGAGGGGGCAGGAGGTGAGTTGCCCCCCATGGAACTAGCTACAGCTCCTCCAGACGAAAACATTCCACTTCTGTGAGGGTGTATCCCCCTCCCTGCGAGGGGGGGGGGCCCAGCTCCAGACCCACTCTTAAGGCTGTTTAACAGAAGTCTGTGTGTTATTGTTCTCCCACAGATGTTCTCCGTATCCACGAACTCCTAACCCACTCAGCCAGCGGTTCTGCTCTGCCTGTCAGGGGTGGGGGAGAGCAGGAAATCTTTCTGCAACCTTGTTTCGGGTCAGTCAGGTGCACGGCCCCTTCTCCCCTTTCCAACTCGTGCAAAAAAACGAATCCTCAGCACAATCATATAAGTGCAATTGGGTGTTGCAGTCCCATGATGATTTCTAGACAATGATCAACTCATTTGGAAACATGCACTGGAAGTTGGAGATAGGGTGGTGGTTGGATTACTGAACCAAGACCAGCAGACAGAGCAGGAGATTCCTGAGGTACAAAGGCAGAGGGCTACTGTAAAAATCATTAACCAGACCTCCTGGAACCTTGTGTATAAGGTAGGAAGGAGCCTACTGTATAAATCATTGGTGAGCCCTTTCGGCACTCCCAGATCCAGAGGCCACCATTCCAAAGGGGCAAAGAACAATGAGAGGCCATCCAGACTTAGCTGCCAAGATGGTTCTGGGTTTGCATAAATAATCCTTTGAAGAGAGCGGCAAAAGGGGGCAATAAGGTGAGCCAATTAAATACCCGACAGGTGTAAACTCCATTAGAGGAGGAGTGCATATTGCTGCAGAAGCATGGCTCTAGAACAGGACGTCGTAGTGAAGGCATTCACAGACAGGGAGTAGTAAAATGCCTGGATCTGGCTTAACAGCAGAAGTGGTGAGGTACAATCACAATTTAAGTGGCATGTTAGAGACACAGTGGCTAAGACTGTCCTGGAGAATAATCTGCGGCAGGCAAATGGAAACATTGATCGGCCTGGCAGCCTTATATGCCCTCAACATTCATATATCCTATAACGTTTTCCCTTTCAGTCCAGGCGACTACTTCCATGTGTACTCTACTATGCTACATACTTCTTCTGGTATCCTGTCAACTCACCGAATATATTGCACTGAAGTTAATCTCACTGAAATTCACCTAAATGAAATACAAACTCGATACCAGGAATTTTCACAGGAAATGTCTGGCACTGAGGTACTTCTAAAACTCACACAAAGTACGAAAGCTAGTTTTAAAATAAAGAAGCATATACAAACTAAGAAATACGATAACCATAAATAAAAACTTGCACTAGTGAAAGGGAGTAAAAAAGCAAAATGGGTCGATACTAAAAAGAAATACATTAAAGAAGGATAAGGAACAGTGGGTGAAGGGGCTACTGATTCAAATTGAACTGTGATGGCTTTTCTAAGCTAAACATTACTGATTGGAGAATAGTACGCTAATTAAATATAACTCGATGAGGTGCACTGGGGGGAAATGACACAGATCAACTTCTTCCTTGATTATATTAGAAGCCATTTTAAAATGGTTTGCACACATAAAGCGAATGGACATGCCCATGCTGGCGAGTTAAGAGTCTGAGATGAGCAAAACATTTCACATTATCATTGTAGGGGCCTCATTCAGAGGATTGGGGAAACAATTGGCTTATGCTGTTGAACCAATCTGTCCAGGCGTCTATTTGTCCAGTGGTTCCGGGTTCAGCATGTTTGTCTATGTGATTTTAGAGCCTGTATGCTGCTGAAGCCTGCATTTGTGTGGTGCCATAACCTGTATTCATTTCCTGGTGTTGCTGGGGACTGCATGCTTATAGAAAAGGGGTGTATCAGCCATACAGAAAAGGGGTGTATCAGCCACTTTTACTCTCTAAAAATAGGCAAATCCTACCAAACAGAAACATAGAGAGTAAAATACTCCCAACAAAAAATAGGAAGAAACACAGAGGAGCGTCTCCCTCTGCTTTCACCCACACAGCTCTGTGGATAGGTTTGGACCAGTAGAACATGTAGTGCCATGGGAAGAAACGACTATTATTACTGCCTGATCTGAAGAGGTAAAATGTAGCTTTTAATGAGCATGAATAAGTAGATTCATCCAAATAAGTATTACAAAAACATTTGTTTTACAGTTAAACATATTTTTACACGCTTATAACATTTTTCCCACTTGGACATTTGGGGCCTAATCACGAGTTGGGCGGTAACGCTGGTGTTATTACCGCCAGCGCTATTAGCCCTACCGCCAACCCCCCCGGCGCTATTAGCGCCAGATCACGGGTTTGGCGGAACGGTTAGTGCCCATTCCCCATTGGGCTCTTTCGAGAGTTCCTCATTCCCCATTGGGCCCAATGGGGATACTTTGCGCTATTACCCCTGGTGGATTTCCCACCTGCGGTAATAGCGCTGAAAATTGGCAAATTTGCCACGGATTTCCCCCCAGCTCACAGCTGGGGGGAAATCCGCCAAGGCCATGATCTGGCGGATCCTTAAATGTGGCGGTAATAGCGCTACCACTGCATTTAAGGGTTACCGCCAGACTCGTGATGAGGCCCTTCGAGTGGGACTTACTTTTTGACTTTTTGACTTCCTAAAAAATATTTTTATGTATTTCATTTATTTTGATTTATTTTTTCATTCATAGCAGCGCACTGAGGCATCTAGGCGCTATTTACAATATAAGTTCAGTAATACAGTCGCAGTGTGTAGGACCGTGCATGAAGGTTACAACATGAGAGTAGAGATCTTCAATGCACAGTCTGGCAAAGCTTCACCTCATGGTGCGGTGGGGGCTTCATCAGGTATGCAAGTACAGGTAGGAAAAAAGCATAGGTATGGTACATAGTCTGGCAAAGCCTCCCCTCATGGTGCAGGACTACAACAGGTATGCAAGTATAGGTAGGTAAAGCAAAATTGGTATGGGTGCACAATCTGGCAAAGCCTCACCTCATGGTGTGGGGGCTACATCAGGTATGCAAGTACAAGTAGGTAAAAAAGCAGCATAGGTATGGGTGCACAGTCTGGCAAAGCCTCACCTTATGGTGCAGGGGCTACATCAGTATGGGTGCACAATCTAGCAAAGTCTCACCTCATGGCGTGGAGGGGCTACATCAGGCATGCAAGTACAGGCAGGTAAAAAGCAGCATAGGTATGGGTGCACAGTCTGGCAAAGCCTCACCTCATGGTGTGGGGGCTACATCATATATGCAAATAAAGGTAGGTAAAGCAACATTGGTATGGGTGCACAGTCTGGCAAAGCCTCACCTCATGGAACCCCTCGGAAGGATAGCTCAGGGGCAACGTCCTCGCCTTGGAAGCAAGACGACACTGAGCAACGCAGGTTTGATCCCCGGGTCCGCGCTTGGAAACCTCTGGGTATTAAGCGCGTTATAAATAACCCATCATATCATATCACCCATATCATTGTGCAGGGGGCTACATCAGGTATGCAAGTACAGGTAGGTAAAGCAACATTGGTATGGGTGCACAGTCGTGCAATGCCTCACCTCATGGTGCAGGGGGCTACATCAGGTATGCGAGCAGACAAGATAATTTACATATACAGCACAAGGCTGCAGGTCACACCAGGAAGGTTGCAGACAAGACAAACAACGTGTGTGGGTGCACTATCTTGTAAAGCCTCACCTTATGGTACAGCGGGCTACATCAGATGTGTAATTGAGTTACAGTGATATTAGTTGTAAAAGGTTAATTTAAGATGTAAGATGCATAGATCAAGCAGTTTACAAGAACCAACAATAATCAGATGTGTTTCCCTTTTTTTTAAAGAAAGCACTAAAGGTAGAATACATGCCCTGCCTACTGGACCAGGTTAAGCATGGTCGGCAAATGGAGATACAACAGGCAAAATATGGGAACAGCGGAGTACTAGGTCAAGAAGTGCGTGGGAAGCCTCACCCAGAAGTGGTGGGGGCTAAGTCTGCAGGGCTAGATGAGGAGTCTAGCGTGGGTAGATGTATGGTTACAGGAACGGCAGCAGTTACAATGCTGGCAATTAAAGTATAGTGAGGGATAGCCAAGGGTAGGTGGTTCCAAGGGCCAGCCGTGGGTTAGTAGTGGAGAAGTCAGATGAAAGCAGACACACTCTTTGAAAGGAAAATTGTGAGAGATGCTTCAGATCAGACGAACGAGTATGAGGATGATTGCATACCTTGTTGGACAGATATTTGGGACATTTTGGCAGCCATCCCGGCCCTGACAGGCCCAGAAATGGGTCACATGCCTTATAAGGAGGTCTTTATAAGCACACACAGTGTAGGCAGATAGGAAAGTGGAGGCACAACCAGATAAAGTGTTCTATCCAGGGTCCCATTTCATGCTCAAGTGGAGAAACTCGACAGAACCTAAGTCTTCTTGTCCTGATGTATCAACTAGATTTGGCCTGAGGATGCCTTCAGTGTTGTGAGCCACATGGTCCTTCTGCAGAGGCTAAACCACATTGTGGTTGGGTGGTCAGAATGAAAAAGAGAGAATGATCTCACAGTAAAAATGAAATGTTCCTCTTATACTTATAATGTAAAAGATGGCAGTTACATCACTTGACATTCAACCTTCTTTATATCAAATGCCCACCTGTCTTTTTACTTTCAAGATTTTCACAACCGTCATAAAGCTCTGCTGCATCAAATTTGTACTTGCTTAAACGCTTTGGGTTATACCACCTGACTACCTCTTCTGAGGTGGCCTCAGTGGCTTAGTAAGGGAGGGTCCTCCAACAGAAGGTATAGGTGATCTCGAGTGCCTGCATTCACCTGCAATTTACTCCCAAATGAAAAAATTGGGAGTAAAATACTCCCATTCCAAAATCTTATCTGGAGCACTGTGCTTACCTGTGTGGTGGACACTGCTAGATGCTTATCTATGTGGTGCCAAAGCCTGCATTGTTGTGTACGTGGTACTTGAGCCCACATTCTTGTCTGTGTGATGCTGTGGGTTGCACGCTTGGCTGTGTGTTCCCGGGTCAGCATGCATATCCTGGCGGTGAAAGCTGGGCCATTTATTTAGTTATTTATTTATATATTTGTGCATTTGTTACAGCACACAAAACCCTCGGGTATCTCAGCGCTAGCTTCATTTATTTATTTATGTATTTATTTATTTCTATGGCGCCGAAGCCCACAGGCATCAGGGCGCATTACATGAAGACAAGGACAACAGAGAAGTGACAGGACATTAGAGTAAGATTACTGGTTCTGAGTAGGTTGCATTACATGGACATTAGTGTTTATGCAGTTCCTTTATTTGAATAACAGTGTCTTCAGTTTCTTCCTAAAGGATAGGCATTTAGATTAGTTAGGTACATTAGTTACATTGGGTTGTAAGGTTACAGGTTACATTACTTGAAAAGAGGTGCATGAAAGGTTACATTTTACAATAGAGAAGGAAGTTAAAAGAGGGCGGCGGGGCAAGGCAGAGGGGGATGCAATTGTCTTAGTGGGGTTATAGTCAGTTGAACAGCCACGTCTTCAGGTTTCTGCGGAAGATCCAGTGGGCCTGTTCTTTTCTTAGAGTAAGTAGCAGATTGTTCCAAAGTTTGGCTGCCGTGACCTGGAAGCGCCTGCCCCCTGCTGAGAGGCGGTTGAACTTGGGGGTCTTCAGGAGGTGACAGTTGAACGATCTCAGACGGTGGGTACGGGTGTATTTTTCTGCACGCTGTGGCAGGTAGGTCGGGCAGTGTTAGAGTGACAACTGTGGACCAGGGATAATGTCTTGAATTGAATCCGTTCCCATATGGGCAGTGGTGTGCAGCTCTCCTGGCTTCCGAGGTATGGTCTGATTTGGAGAGGCCAATGGCCGCTCGGAGGGCATTATTCTGGATCATCTGCAGTTTACTTAGGTTGCGTTCGAATGTGCCGGTAAATAAGATGTCGCAATAATCGAGCTTGGCTCCAGTGATTCCTCTTGCTATTTTAAGGCGGTTAGGAGTTGAGAGGAAGGGCCTGGTGGCATGAAGCAGTTTGGCTGTGTAGGCCACCGGTGAGGCGATTGAGTTCACGTGCCGTACACCATGCATCAAGCCATGCTTGATGTATGGTGCCAAAAGCAGAGTGTTTGTGTGTGTTGCTGAAGCTTGCACGCTTGTCTGATGTCGTGGACTGCATGCTCACCAGTGTGGTTCTAGGGCCTGCTTGACGTCCTGATGGTGATTGTCCCAGTGGTGCCAGGATCCAGTCTTGCCCACTAGTGGACTCAACCAGAGAGGTAAAGGAGGGTTTGCTTTTGTGGGCTGTGTCCACACTAGCAGGCAAAACACTGAGGGTTGAAGACAAGCCTCTTCTTTGATTAACCCAGGACGGAGACGCATCACAATTTACAAATCGCAAAGGAAGACAAGATAGCAGCAAAAAAAAGTATATCTGTAAAATAATAAAAAGTAAAAAAAATGATGTTTTCACCCTCAAACCATATAATTTTGTGTAAATTCGTTTTACTTCAAACATCTTTCTTTTTTCCAAAGCTTTGATGTAGGCCCTGTCAAAGTCGGGGACAATTATTGCTATTAAGATCCCATCATGTCACTGCCTCTCTCCCCCCATTACGGGGGCCTCGCTTTCCAGAGCTATAATCTTCACTCACTCTCGCTCCATCACTCCCAGAAGGAGCAAAATTGTAGAAAAATACATAAATAGATACATAAACCCCTGTTTTTCCCTTCTTCTTGGCATGTGCATTATGAATGCTGTGAAAACAGAGAAAAGGATGAAGAGAAGCAGGAAGACATACTGGCAACACAGCAAACATCAAATTACCTATAGAACAGAAACAATACTTTAATATCAATATACCACACACCACAATCTGAAATTGTCTGCAAGTGCTATAAATAGTTGGTGGTACTTACATAAAAATCAATAGCACTCATTCATTGATATGGGATTGCCAATAACTTCATCGCTGCCACATATGTAGTTTGCATGGAGCTGCATCTCTCAAATCTGGCCAGTACATGTAAATACACTTTTTAATCAGATAGTGCTCAGTCCTGTTAGTTAACCTCTTTATAAACCCACAAAGTGTAGGCAGATAGGAAAGTGGAGGCACAACCAGATAAAGTGATCTATTCAGGGTCCCATTACTAGATTTGGCCTATGGATGCCTTTAGTGTTGTGCGCCACATGGTCCGTCAGCACAGGCTAAACCACATGGTGATTGGATGGTTATTGTCCCCCCTTTTGTCATAGAGGGCAACTAATCATAATACAGAATAGAAAAGATGAATGATCACACAGTAAAAAAGGAAATGTTCCTCTTATACGTATAATGTAAAAGATGGCAGTTACATTACTTGACATTCAACCTTCTTTATATCAAATGTCCACCTATCTTTTTACTTTCAATATTTTCACAACCGTCATAAAGTTCTGTGCAGCAAAAAGCCAATGATGCATCAAATTTGTACTTGCTTTAAGGCTTTGTGGGGTTCGCCACGACTTCCTTTTCTGAGGTGGCTCAGTGGCTTAGTAGGGGGGATTCCCCCAAAATAAGGTATTGGTGAGCATGAGTGCCTGCATTAATCAGTTCCTCAGCAAAACACAATTGGCTAAATCTATTCTTATCCCAAACCTCATAAAACAGGTGTCCCCTTGGTAGGCACAAGAACTTCCGAATTAAAATATCTTTCCTCTGAGGCTTAGAGAAATATAGAAAGTGTAATTCCATAGGAAAGGCCTGCTGAGAGGACAAATGCATTGGTAAGTACATTGAGAGGAAACTGCCATAGGAAAGACCTATCGAAAGTGAACGTAGATGGTGAAATTCCATAGGAAAGGCCCACTGAGATGAAATATGCATTGGGAAGTAGCATTGAGAGGAAATTGCCATAGACAAGACCCATCTAAAGTGAACTTCTATAGAAAGACCAAGAGAGGAAAGATTTATCAAGAGGAAACCTCCATGGAAAAACCCATGGAGATGGGGCTTCCAAAGGAAGCCCCATAGAGAGTGAATGTAGGTAGCAAATACCTACAGAGATTCAACTTCCATATGAAAGGACCATGAAGTGGAACATTTCTTATACAAGTCTGATAAAAAGAGCGAAATGGTCCATAAAAAGGAACTTACAAAGGAATGGCCCAATATAAAAAAACCTCACATCATAACATAGAAGAACAAGTTATTTCTTACCTTGTAACGTTCTTTCGATGGGATGTTCCTCCGACGTATTCCTTATCTTTGATAGATCATCTCCCAGCTTGCTGGCCTCGGAAAACTTTTTTCAGTAGAGGTCGCTGCGCGTCGACGTCCCTCGAGCCGATGTCCCTTGACAGCCTCTGTATCAGCGCCGACGTCACCACCCGTATAAATAGACTTGCACAGCGTCTGTTGCTCAGTTCCGTTTTGGCGTTAACAGTTGTTTTACATGAATTGGTTATTGACCTTGAAGGAGCGTAAGCTGCAACCACAAGGGAAGTATTACTGCGGGGATGGATGGGAGGGGCGATAAGGAATACGTCGGAGGAACATCCCATCGAAAGAAAGTTACAAGGTAAGAAGTAACTTGTTCTTCGAAGGGATTGTGTCCTCCGACGTATTCCTTATCTTTGATAGACTCCCATAGCAGTGGTGTGTAATTGGAGGTGGGAGTAAAACGCCATGTTTCCTTTCAGGAATGAACCAAATGTAATACAGCTTTGCCAAACCTAGTCTCTTGACTAGAGGAGGAATCCAGGTTGTAAAATCTTGTGAAGGTATGTGCAGACGACCATGTGGCAGCTGCACATATGTCTCGAACCGGAACCCCTCTTTGGAGGGCCGAGGAGGCTGCGATACCCCCAGTTGAATGAGCCCTAAGATTTTGAGGAGGCTCTTTCCCTGCCAGTTTGTAACATTCCAGGATGGCCAAAATAATCCATCTGGAAATGGTTTGTTTTGTTTTCGGTAGTTCCAACTTGTGCCTTGAGTAACTCACGAACAGTTGGTCTGCTTGCCTAATCCTAGCAAGTCTGCTGATGTAAAAGCTTAAAGTTCGCCTTTGGTCCAGCCTATGTAGCCTTTCTTCCTCTTTCCCCAGATGGGGAGGCGAATAGAATGAAGGTAAAGTAATTTTCTGAGTGATGTGGAATTCAGAAACCACCTTTGGGAGGAAAGTAGGCTTCACCTGTATAGTGCCAACTTGAAGGCCTGAATTTGCCAAGTAGAGTAGAAAGGATAACACTGTTGGTGTACCACATGAAAAGGGGTCGATATTCTCTTCTCTACACTAGCTGCAAAACTTGTTCCAACGGCAGCGGTATAAAGACTTTGTTGCTGGCCTTCTGGCCGAAAGCAACACTTCCATGACGTCATCAGGGAGATCCCAATCCTTGTATCTCAAACTTTCAGAAGCCAGGCGTGAAGGTTGAGGGTTCTGATGTCTGGATGGAGAACCTGACCTCCCTTCTGTGAGATTCTCCTTGAGTGGAAGACGAATTGGAGGGCAGATGGACATGTCCAGAAGGTCCGGGTACCACGTTCTCCTGGCCCAGTCTGGGGCAATTAGGATCATGGTTCTCCGGAATCTTCTCAACCTCCTGATCATTTGAGGAATGACAGGGACTGGTGGAAATGCGTACAGGAGTGGAAACTCCCAGTCCACTACAAACGCGTCCCCTAGAGCTCCTTTCGGGGGAAGTTCCATTGAACAAAACAGATCGCACTTTCTGTTGGTACTGGTGGCAAACAGATCCACTTGAGGGGTTCCCCAAAGGGCGGAGATCTCCTGAAGGACTTCCTGAGCTAGTTCCCACTCGTGGGAGACTGTGTCCTGCCTGCTCAGAGCGTCCGTCGTCAAGTTCTTCTCTCTGGCCAGGTGGACTGCCGATAGAGGGATTCCTTCTTGAATTGCCCAAAACCAGAGCTGCATTGCCTCTCTGCACAGTGGCAGTGATCCGACGTCTCCTCTTTTGTTGAGGTAGTGCATGGCCACTGTGTTGTCTGTCATTATCAGGACATTTTTCCCTTGTACAGATGGCAGAAAAGCTTTCAGCGCTAGTCTGATTGCTCTCAGCTCTAACAGGTTGATATGCAGTCTTGACTCCGATGGAGACCAACGACCGCTGATGGTCAAGTCGTTGGTATGGGCTCCCCACCCCGTGAGTGAGGCATCTGTGACTACTCTTATCTCTGGCCATGGTTGCCAAAACAGTTCCCCCTGCACGATGTTTTTCTGGCAGGCCCAACACTGAAGGTCTCGAGCCACCTTGTCCGGAATCTGAAGGAGGTCTGTCATTCTCCCTGAGAATTGCGACCACTGAGTTCTCAGTGCCCACTCAAGGGATCTCATTCTCAGGTGAGCCTCTGGCACAAGGAAGATGCAGGATGCCATGAGGCCTAGCAACCTCAAAAAGTCGAAGGCTGGGAGACGTCGGGCATTTTGAAACTTGGTGACCATCTGCAGAATATCTTGAGCCCTCACCTCTGGTGCAGAGGCTTTTCCCAGGGAAGTGTCCAGGACCGCTCCAATGAACTGGAGTCTCTGTGATGGTATCATCTGTGACTTCTTTAAATTGAGGGAGAAGCCCAGTTTGTGAAGGAAGTGGCAGACATAATCTAGCTGGATCTGAGCTTGTTCTGAAGATACAGCTCTGATCAGCGAATCGTCCAGGTAGGGGTAGACGTGGATCCCTTCCCTCCTTAGACTTGCAGCCACTACCAACATTAGCTTGGTGAAGACCCTCGGAGCGGAGGCCAGCTCAAATGGCAGGACTCAAAATTGATAATGAGAGCCACCAATTGCGAACCTCAGGTATTTCCTGTGTTTGAGATGGATTGGCACATGGAAATAAGCATCCTGGAGGTCCAGAGATACCAGCCAGTCCTGGAGCTGGAGGGCCTGAAGGATCTGAGAGAGAGTTACCATCTTGAACTTGTCCTTCCTGAGGAACTTGTTCAATTCTCGTAAGTCCAAGATAGGTCTCAGTCCTCTGTCTTTCTTCGGTATGAGAAAGTAGGGGGAGTGCCAGCCCTTGTTCCTCTCCGCTACAGGTACCGGTTCTATGGCACCTTTCTCTAGCAGGTCTACAATTTCCTGCAAGAGGAGCGGATCTGGAACTTTCAGAGAGCTGTTCCCCAGTGGATGACTCTGAGGGATACGTAGAAAAGGCAGGCAGTAACCTTGGGCAACTGTCTCCAATGCCCAAGCATCTGACGTAATAGCCTGCCATTCCGTCAGATGTTGAGTTAACCTGCCCCCTTCTGGTGTTTTGTGAAGAGAATCCTCAGAGCGGTTTGGAGGCGGCTGATGCAGATGCCGAGGGTAAAGAGGCACCTGCTGCTGCTGCGGCTTTTGTGTTTTTACCCCATCCACCTCGGGTGAATTTCTTCTGACCCCTTTGAACCGACTGTCCTCTGCCCTTTCCGAATGTGGAATAGAAGCGAAAGTACTTACCTCTCCAAGAGGTTCCTGAGGGGCGATATGGTGTCTGACGGATTGCAGCTCCTAAGGATTTTGCTGCTGCCTTTGATGTTTGTAGTTTTTCTAAACTGTCATCCGCCTTCTTACCAAACAAAGAAGAGCCGTCAAAGGGCATATTCAAGAGTCTGCTTTGCACATCTGGAGCAAAACCAGACTTTCGCAACCAAGCAAATCTCCTGGTTGCTGTACTTGCCGCCATGGCCCTGCTGATACTGTCAGCAGAATCGATGCCAGTCTGAAGGGATTCGCACATTGCGTCCTTACCATCCTTAATGATGTTGAGAAACGCTTCCCTTTCTTCTCCCAGTGGGAGGCAGTCAGCCGCTGATGAAGCACACTCCCAAAGTGTGTGGCTGAACCTTGCGAGCGTACAAGTAGCATTGATGGATTTCAACGCCATGCTACATGCGGAAAATACTTTTTTGGCCATAGAGTCATATCTCTTATCATCCCTCTCCTGTGGAACAGTAGGGTAAGCCGATTTACTACCTGATGAAGTAGCTGCCTGAACAACCAGACGCCGGAGTTGGGTGTTTGGATAAAAATTCAGGGTCAGCAGAAGACACACGATATTTAGCTGATAATTTCTTAACTGCCGGGATTACCTCAGGTGTTTCCCAGTTTGACAATAATCTCCTTTGTAATGCCGCATGAAATGGCACCACAGGATCCTCCTGTGGAACTTTGACCAAGATGTCTGTGAGGTCGTCTTGCTGAAAAGCAGGTGAGGGTGTGGACTATCCCATAAACTCTATTATCCTTGCCATCAAGGTTCTATAAGGGATTTCAGCATGTTCCCCTGGGTCTGGTGTGGCAAATTCTTCCACTTCTGGGGAAGACTCCAACCCACTTGCTTCCCGTAGGGTTTCATGGAGGTCTTTCAACCTACCTTCCTCAGAGGTAAATTCCTCTGGTGCAGGAGTTGCAGATCCCTGCAACTCAAAAGGTCTTTCCTGATCCGAATCCTCCCCTTTTTCATAAATAGAAGATAAGACCCTGGAGTGATCAGGTCTTGAAAATGGTATAAATCCCATTTCCAGAGCGGAAGGAGCCAAATTTGTCATGATTGGCTGAGAAAGCCATCGAAGCCATCGAAAAAGGTGTCGAGAAAGGTGGTAGAGGCCTCGATGAACTCGAGAGTATCGGGATTCTACTCGAGGTTGTCGACGACATTCTCGTGCTCAAGGCTCTGGGTAGGGCCACTGGCTGTGAGGTGACCGTGGGTTTATCCTTTCTCAGCGTCAACGTCGGCGTCGAAGATGGCGTCGACTCGACTGACCTGTGCGTCGAAGAACCCTTTGATAACGGCATCGACGACGCCGATCTATGTGTCGAAGGGCTCTTCGACGAGGGCGTCGAAGACGCAACTTTGCCTTTACTCGAGGGTTCGTGACGCTCTCCAGTGGCTTCTTTCGCTGGCTACTGCGACTCGCAGCTTTTTGATTTTCGGGTCTTTCACCCAGGGTATCACCCTCAGCAGTCTTTGAGAGGGTCGAGGCCGCTTTCTCGAAGACGCTTAGCATCTTTTTCCTGAATTCCTCCCACTCAGCCTGAGAGCTATGTTTTGTGGGGCAGGAGACCCTTTTTGGGGAAACGGAAGAAGACAAAGACGAGGAAGGGAATCTTCAACGTCTCTTTTTTGAATGCTTAGATCTCGAAGAGTGATGGGAACTGCTTCGAGACCTAGAACGAGAATGTCTTTTGTGATGGCGAGGAGACGAATATCTCGACTCCGCCGAGGAAACTTTCGAAGAAGTTTTAACTGCCTTACCTCTCTCAAGCTTCCTCTTACGCTCCTTCAAGGCTTTCGCCGTCATGGACATGCAGTCCTCGCACTCCGAACAATGGTGCTCGATTCCCAGGCACCACAAACAGATCCTGTGAGGATCTGTCAACGACATTTTCTTTCCACAGTCTCAACATTTTTTTAAGCCGGACCGTCGGTTCGGGTGAGGAAGCCATCGAGTACGAGTCGGTATTCACGAGGAATATATTGATATATCCGACTGAAGAACTGAGCAACGATATTCCGAGGCCCCACGAAGCGCGGTAAAACAGAACTGAGCAACGGACGCTGCACAAGTCTATTTATACGCGTGATGACGTCAGCGCCGATACAGAGGCCGTCGAGGGACATCGGCTCAAATGACGTCGTCGCGCAGCGCCCTCTACTGAAAAAAAAATTCCGAGGCCAGCAAGCTGGGAGATGATCTATCAAAGATAAGGAATACGTCAGAGGACACAATCCCTTTGAAGTAGAACTTCTACAGGTGAGACTTTAAAAGGCAACTATCCATAGGAATGGTATTGAGGAACCTTCTGTTGGAAAGGACAATAGAGATGGAATTCTGTAAGGAAAAAAGGACCTCATTTCAAAAAGCTCACAGAGAGCATTTCTAAAAATAGAGCCAGGTCCACAAAGATGAGACGTCCAGAGGAGAGACCAAGAGACATGAAACGTAAACAAGAAAGGCAGATAAAGAGGCAGAATAGGTCACAGAACAGACCATAGGAATGAACCTTCCACTGACAATGTTCATAGAATTGAAATATCCATAAGAAAGATATAAAGAGAGAGAACCATAATAAGACAGGCTTCCAGAGAGATACATTCACAATAAAGGGCCAAATGAAATTGAATGATGGTAGATCAACCTCTGGAAAATGTCTGGGGCTAATCTGCACACATTTTCCTATGTTCACCACGCGACTTACGCATAAACCCGTGTACTCTGGGTGGACACAGCATACAGGTACAGGCGCAACCCCCCCATGTTTAGTTGGGATCTGACAGGTGGAGTACACAATGCATATCCAGAAGGGGGAGGGCCAAAACATCCCCCTGCCATGGCCAGCCTAATTAACTAACAAAGGCTCCATGGGTCCGCCCTGTTCTTTTGTTGAGCCATGTAGCTGGTGGCAGCATTCCCATACTAATCAGAATTTAATTCAAACAGGCCCACATGGGCCTGGCTGCTGCTGAGGCTAACAAAGGAGACAGGAAACCCCAACACCCTTTCATATGCACTGTGTCAACCTGATGCCAGCTCCCGCACTCAGTATCGATTGGTTATGACCTCACGCATATAGAAGATTGGTAGTGGGGCCCCAGGATTGGTTCATTAAGGAATACTTCGCCTACACCAATCCTTGTGGTTCATTTGGCTTTAAAAGAGGGCTGAGCCCCTCTTTTGCTAGAACATCTAAAGAACTCATCATTGGACCCTGGCTGAAGGTACAGTCTGCCTTACATCTTCTGCCAGTGAAGGAAGGCCAGAACCTCCAAGAGGGAAGCAAGATTCCTTCCCAAAACCAAAGGACCCACCAGCGGCTCCAGGACCTATACCCAGCCAGCACACAGCATGCCCTGCTAGGCTCTGCAGCAAGCTTCTTAGGTGGTGTGAGCAACCTGACGGTATTCTCCCAGGTAGAACCCGGGAATCCCTTATTCAGGTGGCCAGGGACAAACGACCTCTCAGATCCCAACCCTAGGGGTAGACGAGCAAGGGAGGATCACCTAGGTAGGGGAACCCAGGATTATGCTCTGGGCAATACCCAAAAGGAGACACAGTATTATACCAGGGCAGATGGTGAGGAGGACGAAGTCCCTGAGGAATATTTTGGTTATTCCACTTCTACCTTCCTTTCACCCAAAGAAGCTACCTTAATAAAATCCACTCACCCCTACACCTCTGGTAAAACAACTGGGAGCCCAAAATCCATTTACACTCGGAAACTACCTCTTCCAGAATCCTTGTTTTCCTATGTCCTACCCGAATACTCCCGGTCATTCTCCTTCCCGTCCCTCTGATTATTACTTTTCACACTCCCAACCTACTCAGATAAACACTACCATTTCCACAATCCCCCTTGTTTATTTCATGATAATAATCCTGGCCATTCCCGTTTGCTCCATAAAACCTCCTTTTTGACACAAACACTTTCTCAGCCCGTGGCAGACAGCAGACTATCCCCAGAGTTGTTTACATGACATGTCCCAACACAAGGATCAGGCGGAGTCAGGCAATTAACCAGAATCACACACACCTCACAGCCCTTTCATTTCCCCACAGGGATAAAAGGTGGAGTGTTAGTGCACAAGACGAGCAAGGCAGACATCGAAAGAGCTTACTCAGCACGGCAGTTCAAGAGGAGTAGAAAGACGGCGCCAACCGAGAGGGTGACAAGGAGAGAAGCGACCTATTCCTTTCCGACCAAGGCCCGTGAAACCTCTGCAGAAGGAATCGGTGACCGCGAACCATAGCCAGCGTGTGTTGCAGCAGATGTCAACGGTACCAAGACCTTCCTCCGCTGATAACCAAGAGAGACGCTTGTCTCCGTGGTACCGGCCTTGACTCCAAAGAGAAAGAAAGCCATGCGGTTCATCACAGCCGATGAGTCGAGGGGAGAGTCGGTAAGAAACCGAACTGTGTTAAACGAAAAGTGGCAAACGGCTAAATGACCTTTGAAAGCATAAAGAGCTATTGTTGCAAAAAGGGGGAAAACCAGCAATAGAGGAGTCAGGTACCACGTGGGTGCTCACTCAGGAAACCTCTGGGCGCGCTTACCCGATTGTTGAAACTACCAGTACCAGAAGGCATTGGGAAAGGCAAGAAAGGGGGTCAAAGTGGTCATACAGGTATCCAGTAAAATCCTCTGTACAGTCAAAAGTCTTTGACCGACAGGAGATTGTGAAGCTAAGGGAAGTGAATCCTGCATTATAAGAACTGATTGAGAGAATGTGCGATTGACAAAGGTGGCAAGAGTGAACCCGAAAGAGGGATGATTTTGGAAAAGGGGCAAAGTCTAAAAAAAGTCCCAATATACAGTGTGTTGAGAAGAGTGAGCACGGCCGAGGGATGTCCACAATGAACTGGTTAAAAGGACATTAAGCTGTGTAAATGTTGCAGACAAAATTGCATTTAAAGCCATAGTGAACCCGACATAGAGAGGCGAATAGTCAAGAAGGGTCTGAGCCCGGAAGAGGGGGATCCAAGGGTGAGATGCCAGCAATCACCAACCCATGTATGCAACAAAGAAAAGTACAACAGGAAAAGCCTTTGAATGCATGCCATACCAGAGTGAACCCAACAGACGGAAGCTGATAATCGAGAAGGGTCTAAGCACGGAAGAGGGGGACCCAGAGGTGAAGCGTTATCCCCCAAGTACAACCAGAGAAGAACTCTAGAACTTTTGTTGAACTCTTGTTTTGGTACTTTGAATCTGTCCGGCCCTCGGAAGAAAGAAAACTTAATTACTGACGGTCCTGATATCATTAAGAACTATTTGTGAATCTTAACCCGGTAGAGTGGAATCCAGGGGTGAAAAGGCATCCCCCAATGTACATGTGAAAAGGAACTCTTTGTTTATTATATTTGATACATCATGTCTATGGAGGCAAGAGACTTTTTGGTCGAAAAGAGACTTAACCAACCATGTGCCTGATTGTCGCTGAGAGCGGAACTGTTGGCTCGGGCTGGGAAAGCTTGAGCGTGTGCTGTGCTCCAAAATCCTACCTTTCCAGTGCTTAAAACATGGGAAAGGGAGACCCCAGCTACCGCATCTAACTTATTATTTGTAAACACTTCCTTCTTTCGTGAACATTATCCCACATTTCTTTTTGTATTTAGCGTAAGGATTGGTAATAGATTCTTTTTAGTATTGGCCCTTTTATTTGACAAAGACACCACTAGGACTGCATTATTATTGTTTGATGGTCGAAGCTTGATCCCATCTTAGATTTAAGTCTAGATTAGGCGTTTTCTAACCTACCTATACAGTTTAATAAACAGCCTTAACTGTGATCCCTTGTGTCTGTCTTTACTGTTGCCACCATGAGTCCCTTACAGTGGGAAGTGCCAGAGAGTCTGTGAACCAAACCAAGGACAAGGCAACTACCTTTAACACTCTCCTCAGCTCTGGGAAGTCTTCCTTAAAGTACGACACAAGTCCAGTAAAGAAGCTAGAAGGAGTGCAACGACAATCTTCTATCGACACCTGCCTTAAAAGACATTTTCGAGCCAGTCGAGCCCCTCAAGCTGCAACCGACTGCACAGCTGACTGTTGTTATGTTGCAGTCACTAAAGCCGCCCGAGACACCTCGACCAGTGCTTCAGTACCGCTGACGAGCACTGAGACAACGATTCCTGACCATGAGGCGCTGTGTATACCAGCATGCAGCTGTCCATCCTGCCACCTTGTACCCACAGCTCTGTCACAGATTCTGCAAAGCGCCTTGAAACCGACTCAACCCTGTCGAGCACCAAGAACTCCTACAGCACAAGTTACATTGTGCTTATGTCCCCCTGGTCCATCTCCGAAAGCCCCTAGTGACATTTTACGACCCAATTCTCCCTTTGTGTTGAAATCAAGTATCCTTGAACTACAGAGATTAATTACTATACCGACTATCCTCCCGTCATTATCCAGAGTGCATCCCTTTCCTTCTTTGAAACTGACTGTCCTTTGCATTCCTTTATAGGATGGGTTGTATTTTGTAGTGTGCTAGAACTGTCTGTTGTGATAATGATAAAGTAGATATTTTTATACAACCTTGCAGGACATTCCATTTTATCATTTGGTAATAATTGTATTTTCATTGTGCTGCAACTAACCAACGATCCACGACCTTGCGGAGATAAGCCTGCCGGTCCGTCCACGTTAACAAAATTGGACAAAGAGGTTTATAATTTGCTTGTGTTTCCAATCTGTTCGGATCCCTTCTGGTGTACTAGAGGTGTGGAGCTAACTGATGGTTTAGAAACCGATATTCATCCCAAGCCCACTGGTGCCCAGAAGTTGATTCGTCACAACGATTGTGTGAAATATCAAGGGGCCCTTTATCGGACAGACCCCTAGAGGCATCCCCACAATAAAGGCCCATAGTGAGGGAATTTACACAGGAAACGACCATAGAAAGGAAACGGCCGTAAGAAATATCAAAAGAGAGGGCACCGATTTGGGGCATACCCGCACAGAGGCACTTCCACAATAAAGGCCCATAGAGATGGAACATCCATAGGATAGAACCATGGAGAAAAGGCCTCACTGCACACTTAGTTGCATCACTTTCTATTCCAATCTAAATGCCCCCGTCGAAACCCAGCCCAGGGTGCCCCTCCTGAATCCCAAAGACTACGGCCCTCTGACAGAAGCAGCACTTGCTATCTAAACAAGAATGCCTGCCTGAGCAACAGCCACCAGCAAAAAACATCCAGCAAAATTGCTTGGCTGTGCAACTTAAATCGACCTTCGATTAGATCTGAGCACAGACAAAGGGGGTGCTGCTGGCAAGCTGCACAATCCCTGGGTAATGGGCCTCACACAGCCCCCCACACACAGACAGGCACATAAGTGACAGCTCACTGCCTTCCCCCTAAGAGTTTTCTTCTCCGCTGGCCGGGTCACTGGCTCTGGGGGAGTCAAGCTGCCTGTCACTGCTTCTTTCTCCTTTACAGCAACAACAAAACTGCCCCGCCCTCACTCATTTTCCAGTCTGAGTAGCAGGCACAGACCTTATTGAGGGGGGAGGCCGGGTGGGCTGCGGGAGGAAGTCCAGCAAGGCTGGTGGGCAGCTGTTTCTCTCTGCTGCTTTCTTGATGTAGGGCCAGCTCGTGTATCTCTGAGCCCAAACATAGTAGTACCTCAGAACGGTCTAATTTTTAACCCGTTTTTTTTTTTTATTCCAATATTGGGATCACGAGGACCAATATTTTGCAAGCTGGTCATGCATGTGTGAGTCGCTCGTTTTCTCGTATACACACGTCAATCAGCCATACCCAAAGAGTAGGAGCTGGGTGGTCTTACGGTTTGGGATGAGACTGGAATAGACAATAGTACTGGGTTTCCCAGCCTTTGTGATGTCCCTGCTCATCGGACATTGAGTTGCAAATTGGCAGCGCCTAGTAACATCCCTTTCGTGGTGTCAGGCGCCGAGTAAATGTACCTGTTTACTCAGCACTGTGTATTATTGGTTTCCAGGTTTCTTCGTTTCCTAATCATTAATCGTAGACAACCAGAAAAAAAGTTGTTCATAATACCACACAGTGTGTCAGCAATGAGCAGGAAAGGACAGTGGAAATTATTACATGATGATAGCAGACAGAAATTTGTGATTTTTTAACATTTGTGTGTTGCAATTTGCTTCATGTTTTGACTGCGTTAATTTTTGCCTTCCTTTTTGTAATATTGTCAGAACAGTGTTATGGATAATATCTGGGGCCAAACGCCATCCAAAGTTTAAACCTTTTATAATCCAGAGACCAACTGGGCAACATGACCTGCCTATGAGAATTACCAGGTTACTCACCGTAGTGACCACCTTACTCCTAGTGCATAGTCCCCTTTCCTCCATACTTATGGGACATTCCTCCGTCCGCACTTTGTGAAAGCATAAAAGAAAATTTACAAACATGTTAGTCCTTCCTTTCTTTCTACACGGGGTACGGCACGCGGCCGTATCCCCGCCCATCTTAGCTCCGCCCCACGCATCGCCCATCAGTCCTTTTCTATCGCCAGGTCACAGACCTTTAAGCAATAATAGAGGAACCTTATTAGAGGGGATGGCGGGCGGGCGTATGGAGGAAAGGGGACTATGGACTAGGAGTAAGGTGGTCACTACGGTGAGTAACCTGGTTATACTCCTACGTCCCATCCCCTTTCCTCCATACTTATGGGAGATTCCCAAGCACTCCTTACAGGAACTACGGGTGGATGGAAAAACCCCTATTGAAACAGGTTCTTCAGCACAGCCTGGCCAAACTGAGCATCAGCTCTGGAGCCCAAGTCTAGAGAATAATGTTTACAAAAAGCTGATGGGGAGGCCCAAGTAGCTGCTTTTGCGATGGTCTCCCAGGGGCCATATTTCTGAAAGGCAACCGCTGCAGCCTTGCCCCGCACCAGGTGCGCATGAATACCTTTAGGAGGCTGCCGGCCCTGAACAGTGTAAGCCTCTGTAATACAGGCAGCAATCCATCTGGAGATAGTCTCTTTAGAAGCCTGTTTACCTTGTGGATTACCAAAGGTCACCAACAGTTGAGAAGAGTTGCTAGATTCAGATTTTCTGTCTAGATAGCATTTAAGAGCCCTTCTCACATCCAAACAATGCAGAACCCTTTCAGCTTCTGAAGCAGGGTTCAGAAAGAAGACCGGTAGGGAGATCGATTGGTTCAGATGGAAATCAGAGACCACCTTCTGCAGGAAAGAAGGAATTTCCCGTAGGACCACCTTATCCTTGTGGAAAACCAAGAAGGGACGCTCCACCGAAAAAGCTTGGAGTTCACTTACACGCATTGCTGAAGTAACAGCAACCAAAAAGGACACCTTCCACGAAAGGTGCTTGAGTTCCACCATGGTCATTGGCTCGAAAGGTTTATGGCACAATGCCGTAAGAACCATATTCAGATCCCACGCCGGGTGCGGCTTGCGAACCGGGGGATAAAGGCATGTCAAACCCGCAAAATGTCTCCTAATCAATTGATTAGACAGAGAGTAAGAGCATTGGTCCGTGGATAGGTAGGCGGATACCGCTGAGAGATAAGTTCTGCATGACAGAACGTGAATGCCTGACTCTGCTAGGTGGGACACGAAAGACAACACAGTGTCAATCTAAGCCGCCCATGGGTCCAACTGTTTGTCTAAGCACCAATGACAGAACGTAAGCCATTTGCTTCTATACTGACACCTTGTCAAGGGTTTCCTGGCTGCCTTAATAATGCGCATGTTATCCACAGACAGGTTGAGATGTTCTAATGACTTGAACTCAGGCACCATGCCACCAAGCTGAACAATTGTGGGGAGTGATGCCACAGCTGTTGATCCTTGTGAAGCAGGTCGAGACTCACCAGTAGCCTGATCGGTGGATACACCAACAGGTGTTGAAGTTCTGAGAACCAGAACCTAGCAGGCCAACACAGGGCTATGAGCAGAAGAGAACAGTTCACCGTGTTCTTCAGCTTGCAAATCGTCCAATGAATCAGAGGCAGAGGCGGGAAGGCATAGGCCCTCATGTTGTGTCATGGAATCTCGAGACTATCCCCCAGAGAGGAGGCTCCCAGCCCGTTTCTGGAGGCATACAGAGAAAGTTTCTTGTTTGCCGTCGTCGCAAAGAGGTCCACTTCCGGAGTGCCCCAACGCAGGAAAATCCAGGAGAGGATCTCCGCCTTCAATTCCCACTCGTAGCTGACCATCGTCCGCCGACTGAGGGCATCTGCCGTGACATTCAGCTGGCCCGGTATGTGTACTGCGACTAGCCAGACACCATGACAAACCGCCCACTCCCAAATCTGGATGGACAGGTCCACGAGAGGGGGAGACTTGATGCCCCCTTGATTGTTGATGTAATACATTGACACCACATTGTCTGTGCGGATACGGACAACTTAGTTGGCAATGATCGGTCTGAACGCCTTGAGCACTAGGAAGATCGCCAGAATCTCCAGATGATTTATGTGGAGGAGCTTGCCTGATGCGACCAAAGATCCGAGACCTGAAGAAGATCTAACGTCGCACCCCACACCAGGAGGGAGGAGTCCGTTGTGATCGTCACCGTAGGGGCTGGGTCCTGAAACCCCACACCCACGACAGGTTGCTCAGAGATGACCACCATTCCAGGTCCACTCTCATGGAAGCCGGAATCATTATCAGCTTGGAATCCGGGTCCACAGCCTGAGGCCAAGAACTCCGAAGAGCCATCTGGGTCCGTCTCATCTTGAGACGAGCAAGAGGAAGAGCCAACACGCACGAGGCCATGAGGCCCAGAAGGCTCTGGAACCACCAGGCCGACATGCTCTCCAACTGTGCATACATCTGACACGTGGCTAACAGATCCGCCATCCTGTCCCCGGTCAGGTATACTCTGCAGTCGATCGTGTTCCAGCGAAAACCCAGGAAAATCAAGTCCTGCAAGACCGTCATGGGAGATTTCCGCCAGTTCACCGACAGCCCAAGATGGAACAGGAGCTGAAGGAGAGACTGAAGATTGCACGCTGCTTTTAACGGGCAAGGGCTGCGTAAGAGCCAGTCGTCCAAATACGGATATACATGGATACCCTGCAGACGAAGATAGGCCGCAATCACCGACATCATCTTCGTGAATATACGCAGCGCCGAGCTGAGGCCAAAAGGAAGCACCCGAAACTGGAAGTGCTCCTCTCCCACAGAGAAACAGAGATATCACCTGTGTGGATTCCAGATCAGAATATGCATGTACGCATCCTGAAGGTCCACCACGCTGAGCCAATCGCCCATCTGCAAAGAGGACCGAATCTGGCTGGGTGTAATCATCTTGAATTTCTCTTGGGGTAGGAAAAGATTGAACTGGGAAAGGTCTAGGATGGTGCGCAGGCTAGCCTGGTTGGGTTTGGGCACCGTAAACAGCCGGGAGTAGAAACCCTCCCCTCGTTCCCCCAGGGGAACTGGTTCCACAGCTCTGAGGTCCAGCAGTTTCTGAACATCAGCTATTACGGAGGACAAACCCGACTGTTGGAAAGGAGGGTTGAAGGGCGGTGTAGGGGGTAAGGGTAAGCGGAAGCCCGACCGAGCGACTGACAAGACCCACCGGTCCTCGGTGATGGTCTAGCACGCCTCCCAATGAGAGGCAATGCGTCCTCCCACAGGGGTCTCGTGCGAGCGCGTAGAACCCTCATTTGGCAGGCTTTTCAGTGGTGTTACCACCTGAACCTGAGGAAGAGGATGAGGAGCGGGAGAAAAACCGAGTCCGTTGCTGCCTCTGGTGGTTATTACCCAAAGGGGTATCTGCTCTGCGAGATTTCCGATCTAGAAACCCTCTGAAGCCAGAGGAGGGCCGGTTTTGTGACAACGGTCTCTGGGTTCTAAAAATAGTTTTAACCAGGACGGACAAGGATTTAGCTGTCTGCGTGCTGTCCTTCGTTTTGGTCAGTTCCACAACCGTTGTGGAATGGAAAAGCTCCTTACCATCAAACGGCAGATCCAACACCTTATCCTGTACCTCCTTTGAGAACTTGGTGGCATGCAACCACGCTTGTCGAGAGGTATCAACTCCCAGCATAAGGCCCCGAGCCAAAGTGTCAACGTGATGAGCCGCGGCCACCAGGAGATCCTGGGCCAAGACCCTGGCATCGGACAATCCCGCCTTAAAGTCCTCCAGCTTCTCGACCGGAATTAATTCCTCGAACTCCGACAGACCTTTCCACGTTTTCATATTCGCCCCCGCTAACACCAATTCTGCATTGGCCTGCCAGAGCTGCAGGGCAGAGTTAGAAAAAACCTTCCTCCCGAGGGAGTCGAGGAGCTTGTCCTCTTTCCCCAGGACCTGAGTAGCCGTCGTACAAGAGGATGCTGCAGGCCTGGACTGTAAAGTGGCTTCAGCCACCACCGTGGAGGAGGGGGGTGGACAAGATGCAAGGGCCACCTCTTCCGAAGAATGCAGCCTGTATCGTGCGTCAATTTTCTTATTGACGAAAGGTCCAGAGTGTGGCTTATCCCAGACTCTACGGACCTCAGCCAGAACGTCCTTCTGCAAGAAAAGGCCAGTACGCTCCGAAGGAGATAAGGTGAACATCCCCGAAAGCACACCCTCCTGCGGAGCGGGTGCCTCGGGCACTGGGACATCCAATAGACACATCATGTCCAGTACCCGGTCGTGGAAACCTCGAATAGAGCGGGGCTGGTCTTCGTTGTCCTCATCGCCCTGCGCATCATCCGATATGTCAGGGTTTTGCTAAGCTGCATCGGGCACTGTCTTGTCCACCGGGGACAACGGGGGCAAGGGCGGAAGGGTTGGGGAAGGAACCGTAGGCAAAGGGGGCGCCGGCGGAACCACCGGGAGCGCGGGTGGAGCCAGAGGCGCAGGCGGGTATATTTCCCTAAAAAGACCCTTAAAATACTCCTTCATGGGGTCGGTACGCATGAGCATATGAAACTTACCGAAAAAAGCATCCTCCGCTTTGGAGCTGCCGGAGGAGGATTCTCATGAGGAGGATAATTCCAGGGACGCAGAGGGGAGGGTTGCCAAACAGGCCCATCCCTAGAGGTGTCCACATAAATCAAGGGTGCCGAACCTACAGGCAGCGAGATGTTGTGCGGAATAGGCATCCAAGCGTTCCAGTCGTAAACTGGACCAAAAGGATGCGCACAAGGAATCTTATGTTCACCCAAAGGACCAAACCCTACACCTGCGGCCGATGGCGTAGTTGTAGGGGAAGCGCCCAAAATGGCCGCCGTGGTTGTGACGGGAACGGCCGCCATTTTGCCATCACCTAAGGGGAACTGCGGCATGAGTGGAAGTGAAGCAGGGGTCCCCCCGATGGATCAGGGTCTTCATTTTAGCCTTTAAACAAGGAACCTCGGCCGAGCCGGTACTAAGCGGCCTAGAATTTTTCTGCGACATACCAATAGCCAAACTAGCCTTCACAGGAAGGACCTCAGCACTTCCAGTAAAGGAGGAACTTCGATTGAAAAGCTCACATCTTGCCCCCTCAACGGTTCTGGTGTCACCACAAGAGCGGGAGCGGTGAGAAAGATCTTTCACTGATAAAGCCTCCTCAGGCTTCTCAGAACTGTTGGTCACCTTAGCATCTTTACGAGGGACCTCGGTCCTGAGTCCAGTAGAAGCCTCTTCACAGCGGCCACCGAACATACGTTCGGTTTTACCAAGCCCAGCCGAAGCCTCGGGGCGCACCCCGGTCCTTTTGAGGGAAGCCGATAAGAAGGCCTTGGAGCGAAGCTCTGGTACCCCACAACTCAGTAGAACTAGGTCTACACGCAGCCCCCACAGGAGGGGCCTCGGATTGTTATCCGGTGTCCACAGGCCCCTTACGGAGACCCTCAGAGAAAACTCCGGTAAACATTTTAGGCCCAGAAGGCACCTCAGGGCAAGCCCTGGTGACAGAGCGGTCGATGCTCCTCCCGGTCCGGGAAGGAGTCCCCCGGACAGGGTGCTCTGAAAAGTAAACTACTCACCGGGCGTTTCTTCTTTTCGTCGATGCAGGATTGAAAGTGCATAGGAGGAGTGCATTAAAAAACCTCCTCACACCGCTCTAACCGACGCTGAAGGGCCCGGACCAAAAAGGGAATCACAATAGAAACAGGAGTCCCAACGGTGATCGGGACGCAAGCACTCTAAACAGAGAGGATGGGGACCGCCCTCGCGAAGCGCCGCTGACACGAGTTACAATTTGGAAAATCTAGTTTAAACGACATAGACAAACTACTACGCGATCGCTAGCGAGAGCCAGAGAGGAGGAAAAAAGGGAAGAAATTCTTCCACAGATGCAAGTGCGTCCAGTCCGGAACGAGCGGAGAAAAGGACTGATGGGCGATGCGCGGGGCAGAGCTAAGATGGGCGGGGTTACGTCTGCATTCTGTACCCCGCGTAGAAAGAGAGGAAGGACTAAAATATTTGCAACATTTTTTTGATGCTTTTACAAAGTGCTCCGGTCCTGTCCCACAGGACGGAGGAATGTCCCATAAGTATGGAGGAAAGGGGAAGGGACGTAAGAGTATAATAGAAACATGGACAGAAAATGTGGGTAGTGGCCTGCTAATACACCAGTCAACAGGTTTGCAAACCTTCAAAGCCCGGAATAGCACAGACACAATAGTACTATTTTCCCACAGTGAAGCCCTCCCCCAATATCATCCCCGGTGGCACTTATAATTAGAGAAATTGTTGCATAGGCATTAACTTGAAGGCTCTGGAGCCGGAGAAGAAGCAATTGTTTTTATCGTGGCTTTCACACTATGGCTTCTAATCTCGGTTTACCCAGTTGACCACAATTATAGATTCTTGGGCAGATGATTTGATTTGATTTTGATTTGTATATTTATAACGCGCACCGGGACGAATTAAATCGTAATTAGGCACAGTTGTATACATTCCCATTAAACTGGGCCTTAATTCACTTAATCATTTGAGATTGATTACACTAAATCAAACCAGGAGTTCTAACAGAACAGATGGGTCATCAGGGCCCTACGGAAAGCCTGGAGGATTTTAATCTACCGAATTTCACTGAGTAGTTTGTTCCATGCTCTTAGCCGTAGACTCCAAATCTGAGGTCCCCCTTGCTCACATACCTAGTACATGGTATCTGAAGAAGATTCTGATCTGCTGAGCGTAAGTAACTGTCAGGTAGGAACATACCTCTTGATTTTATCTGATAGATATCTTGGCCCTGTCTTATTAACACACTTATAAACCAGGCAGATAACTTTAAACTCAATTCTCTCCTTTACTGGCAAACAATGTAAAGCTCTTCTTAATTTAGAGATTGGGGCTGATTCTTTTACACTATATGCCAGCCTAACCGCTGCGTTTTGAGCTACCTGCAATCTTCGCAGCTGATAGGCTGGTATACCCGTCAGCAGTGCATTTCCATAATCTAGTCTTCCTCCCTGTGCCTCGGTTACTTTATCTGCCCAAACTGAGTCCTTAGGAATGAATGTTTCTCTATGTGGTGGGTCTGGTAGGTAAGTAATGCCTTGCAACCTTCCCCCAAATGCTGAGTCATAGAAGATTCTATTCTGCCAGTTGTGGAGAGTGGGTCATGAGACTGCACCAACACATGTATGTGTTTAGAGATCATAAGAGTAGGTTTGAGGGTACACGTATTGTGTGGGTGGTGAGTAACACCTTGCAGGGAATGGGTGATGAGATGTTTCCCTTGCAAGGAACATGGGCGAGTAATAAGTAGTGGTGATATGTGTATTGTCTTATTAGTGTGTCATGTTGAAGGCATGCCAGTGTTGCTCGTGTAGTGTAGAGTTTGCAAGGGCAAGTTTTGATGTGTATCTCCTGTGAGGAGCAGAACGGTTGCTGGTTGGGTGCATGAGTTTTGGGGGACGGGGCTGGGTGAGTCATGTGTTTGCCTGAAGTAGTCAGGGAGGGTCAAATGTGGTTCGTTACAGTGTGGTGCGTCTGAGTCTTGTTGTTTGTTGTGATTGTAAGTGTAAGGACATAAACTGCAGAGGTATGTGTATTATTGTGTGATGAAGTAGAGCAAGTATTAGTGGTAGTCAGCGTATGTGTGTGTCTGTGTGTTTAAAATACTCATTAAATGGTACTCTATATTGTATGGCTTGCATGGTCTTGAAAACACGCCTACATTAGACTGATAATGTGTGTTTCTGTGGGATATAGCAGAAAAGGGCTCAGTGTTATTGAGGGTTGTGTGTGAGTTAGTCCAACCTGGATGTTATGTTATGTTATCAGCATTTATAATGCACACGGTCAACCAAGGGCATCATGGCGCGAGGAAAACACATAGAACACTAATGAATAACAATGGTCTAGAAAAGCAGTGTTTTCAGAAGAAGGCGGAATTGAAAGTTATTCTCAACACATCTAAGGGCAACAGGTAACACATTCCATAATTTGGCAGTGGCAACTGAAAAGGCCCGTCCACCGATCCTAGAGAAGCAAAACTTGGGAATAGTCACTAAGAGTGCATTTCCGGAGCGAATGTGTTGTGAAAGGTTCAGAGGGCCATTTGGCATGGTTGTCTAGTATGATGTGGATAAGGGTAAGTTTGTATTGTGTGATTTGTATGCTCCCATGAGAAGGAGAAGGGCACCGGAAGGCAAATGTGTCTTATGAGGACTGGGTTAGATGCTTGAACATCACTGATGGCGATTTCATGATTTGAAGAAGGAAGCAGTTGTCTCGTGTGGTGCGTGCAAAGCAGATGAGCAGTCATTGTGTGTTACAGTGTATTGCCCAACGTAGCAGTATGTTCAGATTGTTTGACAAAGTGTATGGTAGCAAGTCCGGCAGTATGCTATGGTGGCATTCTGGGAGGAAGCAAGTGAAGGAGAAAAGTTGGGGCAACGTTCGAGCACCGAGCGATGTGATGACGGCATTATAGGGCGTGCCACTCAGCACATGAAGCACTGAGTGCTTGGGGCCTCAAGTACAAGGTATGGCAGCCCAACTACCTGCATCATTTTCCCACCCTCCCACTGTGTAATTTACGGGGCAAGAGGTTGCATGCCTTCCCCAGGGCAGAGGTCCTTTGGTGTCATAAATCACCAATGTATCAACTGAAAAGGATACGGTAACCAAAAAAGGATACAATTTGGTAGGGCTCTTCCGGATCCTATTTTCACACGACTTGATTGTTGGCAGGTCAAATTAGACCTTCCAAATGATACAACTCTCTAACTGGATGAAACAGGCAGAGAGATGGATCACTGGAAAGGGCATGGGAATTGTATAGGAAGTATGCCTAAGATAGATAAAGTATCATAAGAAACTGTCCCAATCGAATACTAAGATAACACAGAATTAGTATTAATTCAGACACTGACCTTAAGGCAAAACTCAAGTAATCCACGAAAGTTTCTTGAAGAAAACCATGAGTTGAACAAACGACAAAGGAAGGGAAGATTAGTAAGGGAGACTTATCCCGAACGGCACAAGGCTCTCGCTAGATACCGGGTTGGTGCAGCACAGGATAGCGTCCAATGTACTGTGCACAATCACCTTCCAATAGTTCATGAAATACTTCCTTTCCCACGAAGAACAAAAATTAGAATTTCACCTGTTAACTGACACAGGTACCAAAGGTTCAAAGTAGTTCAGAAAACCACGTGCAGGATTGCACGCGATAGCATACACGCAGCCAGGCCATCCGCGCTTGGAGATAGCGTTTCCGCGTGAAGATTTAGCACGCAAACTGGATACACGCAGCCCAAGACAGCCGCGCTTGAAAACAGCGTCCGCGTGTAGAGATTTAGCACGCTAACAGGATACACACAGCTCAGGACAGCCGCGCTTGCAGACAGCGTCCGCGTGGAGATTTGGCACGCGAACAGGATTCACGCAGCTCAGGACAGCCGCGCTTGCAGACAGCGTCCACGTGGAGATTTGACACGCGAACAGGATTCACGCAGCTCAGGACAGCCGCGCTTGCAGACAGCGTCCGCGTGGATATTTGGCATGCGAACAGGATACACGCAGCTCAGGACAGCCGCGCTTGCAGACAGCGTCCGCGTGGAGATTGACACGCGAACAGGATTCACGCAGCTCAGGACAGCCGCGCTTGCAGACAGCATCCGCGTGGAGATTTGGCACGCGAACAGGATTCACGCAGCTCAGGACAGCCGCGCTTGCAGACAGCGTCCGCGTGGAGATTTGACACGCGAACAGGATTCACGCAGCTCAGGACAGCCGCTCTTGCAGACAGCGTCCGCGTGGAGATTGACACGCGAACAGGATTCACGCAGCTCATGAATTAGCGTGTGGAGGAAAACACGCTCAAATTAGGCAAAAGAAGTTGCTGAAAGGAATGCGAGAACGCAGGTCCGGAGTTCAGCTACAAAACGCCAAAATTGACTTAATCAGAAGCAGCGATCTGAGTTCCCACGCTGCTTATGTACGCACTGCCGTGATACACGTGACGGAACTAAGTCACGTGAAATTTAGCGACGTGAAAAATGCAGACATCGTTTTCCGGGCAATGCATCGAACAACCTCCATTTTGAGTAGAATGGTCTAGTGGTTCTATGGGCGTAACTCATTTTGTATGGAGAGATCGTTCCTGGTCCAGAGATATGTCCAGCAGGCATGACATTTGGGACACATTGAAATGAATAATGGGCTCAACAATTGGTGTCATTATTAGTGTAATTCTCATTTTCGTTGTGGGTACTGATGGCTGAAGTTGTCATGTGTGTGCTCGCCGGGCAGTGCTGATCTGGTAGATGCATGAAGCAAGAGGAACAGGAGTGGTGTTCTGGCTGTTCACATGAGGTCACCTTATTTCCCCAGGGACGTTCAAAGGAGAGATACCCACAACCATTCCCTCACGGCCATGTTTGATACCAATAATGCGCATCATGTACTCTACGATGTCATTCATGTATTCACTGTTGTAGTTTCTAAAAAAAATGGCGCCAAATGCCTTCCACAAAGAAATCTGCCTCACGTCTCGCTGCTTGGCCTTGCCGGCTGCAGCTTCCGTGGCATAATATGGATGCTCAGAGGAGTTGGGCCCGATAGGCAATCATAACAGTGATGATCAAGGTTTGCCACATGCTGGTGTGGTGACATTTGCGAGAAGTTAGTGGAGGTTTCAGTGTTGGGTTCTTGTGACTGTCCTGTGTAGTGAGTGTAGGGTGTGAATCCACTGATAAGTGTAACACAGATGTTGGCTGTGTTAATTCCTGTGTGGTCAGTGTGTGGTGTGGCACTGATGAGGTGGTGTAACAGGGAGGTAGAACTGGTGCTGACGTGGAAGCAGGGAATTGGGGGTAGGTGTTGGGATGGAAGTGATGGAGAGTTGGATTGGGTAGAAGGGCGGTAGGGATAGAAAATGGGAGCCATTTGAGAATTACACATTATCATTGCTCTCCTAAATATGGAAGGAGAGTAGGACTACGAGACATATTGAGAGGGTCTGCACCTGCTGGTGTTTCCTTGTTGGAGGGATATTGACTGAAAAATAGAGGCAGCCACACAATGAGGGGGGAGAGATGGCCCCGAGGGGAAGGAGAGAGAGAAAAATAGCGCCAGAAGGGTTAAAATAATCCATCTACGCATGAATAACAAAGAAAGGGGGGAAAGTTAATTGAAATTGCTGCGTAATGTCTCAGCTTCAGTGGACAACACTTGAGGACAGATGGTTAAATCACACAGGTCTGTACCCACCCTCCCTACACACAGCCCAGACCACCTCCCGCAGGCCCCACTGCGCTGCCCCCTCCCTCCAATGTGAAAAAGAAACACACACATGCACTGAGCAGTAGCTTAAAAAAAGAAGAGAAAGGCAACTTGGTACAAAGGGGAATTCTGCGTCGCCCTTTTCACGCCAGTGAACAATACCCCCGACTTTATCCTTTCATAAAGAGGACTTTTCGGGGTCAGGAGACAGGCCAGAGCTGGGACTCGAAGCACGCTGGCCACTTCCCTGCCATATCCCTCTGTGTGAACCTCAAAGCCCCCTCTCCCCGAGCCCCCTCCCCCAAACCCTGCTTCCCAGTGGAATTTTTGGAGATGTTCAAGAGGGACAGAGAAAAAAGAACTGCCCTCTTTTAAATGTATATAATGGCAAGTCGTGTTCGCAAAGGGAAAATCATTATACAGAAATGTCCACTGATGTATGTTACCCTTAGTACTGGCTTTTGAGCCTGCGGGTGAACTAGGACACGGATGGGAAGTAATGTAACTAGAACCACACATAATGGTGATTGGGGGAGATGGGATTACAACTCATATGTACAAGAGCCACAGTAGGCAATGAAATACAAATGTAAAGACATCCGTAGAACAGGCTGCCTAGGGTGTGGGGTATATCCATCTGCAAATAACATGCTGTGTGCATCCTGGTACATTCTGCTGGGTGCATCCTGGTACATTTGTTTGGCAGTAGTCTGCTAGATTTGTCAGCGAATATCTTGCTTCATTACGACCCAGGCGGTAACCATGTCGCTATTAGCGCCATGGTTACCGCCGGAACCTTACCAATTCCGCCATGGTGAATGGAGCAATTAACGCCCCATTCCAAGGTTGGCGGGGGCGGTAATTCGCCATTTACCATGGCCCTTGCCCATTCCCATTTTTGCCCCCATAGGGCTCAATGGGAATGGGGAAGGCGGTAATAACGGTACCGCAAATTGCAGTACCGTTATTACCTCCAAGGTCCCTTTGCGGGTCCTGTCGTTAACGCCTGGTAAAACCAGGCGTTAAGCTGTCCTTAACGCCTGGTAAAACCAGGCGTTAAGGGAGGACCCGCAAAGGGACCTCAGAATAGGGTGGTAAGGGATTACCGGCACCAGTGCCCTTACCGGTACCGGTAATCCCTTACCGCCCGGGTCATAATGAGGCCCAAAAAATTGACTTCTGTCTACACCCGTTACTTTACCTACAAGCACATTCATGTGTGGAAAAAAACTGTTTATTACCCTATCAAGTTTTGTCCCGTAAAAAATGATAATATCCCAACAATGCCATTTACATGGTCTCTTGGCCCTGACGGTCATTTTGGTTCATGAGCAAAGTGTCTTTTCATATGTGTTGATTGCTTACGGTAGGAGACACAAAACTTTCCTAACATTCCTGTGTGTACAGATAGTGAGGTTATGTGCTCTATATATGTGGGATTTCCTCTGATGAGTGCCCCTCGGCCAGCGTAGGGCCCTGATGTCTGTCTATGTGACATAAATGCGCATGGTGTTTTTGTATTATTTATGGTGCATATATAAAGCGCATTTTCGTTTTTCTGGACCTGTTAAATCCTATCTCTGTGTAGTATATCCCAGCTAGGGTTACCGAGATCATGAGTTCAGGGCCCACTTCTTACATGGGACAAACGTTCACTTTGCAATTTCAAATCCCGCCTCGACCAATTTAGCCAGGTACCCGTTTCAAGGTCGAAACATTGAATTGAAGTGTGGTAGTTCTAACAATGGTTTCTACAGCGCTTACGAGTTGGAGAAATCTGGCATGAAGCACTATATTAAACACACATTCTTACAGAATATACTTCAGCACTTGTAATAAAGCCAGAAGGCAGAGAGTCTAAGCAAGTCTTTTTACAGGCTCTAGCTCTATGCAGAAGTGCACGAGGCCTGTGGAAGAGAAACATGTGCATCTCCTACAGTACCTCAACACTACTCAGTGTGCCGAAAACGGTCCTTCCGCCAAGGCTGGCTTCTTACCAGTGCAGAGAAGAAGGGGGTTCGTGCTGGAGATGAAAGAGGACATCTCTAACTGGATTAACACCACAATCCGCCAATTTCAAGCGTCGGAGAAATATCTAATTACAGCCGAAGCAGCTCCTTTCATTCACCCTCGGACTCCTGGGGCAGTCACGTTCCTGTTGGTGTCTTGTTACATTAATAGCAAATGGAACAGAGTGTGTGTGTGAGTGTGTGCGTGTGTGTGTGTGTCTGTAAGAGAGCGGTGAATATGAAAACGTAAGGGTTAAGTAAAGTAATAAAAACAGTATTAGAAAGAAAACAAGAAAGCTTGGAACAGTCTTTCGCTGATAAACCTAACGCAGGCGGTCATTTTTTGTGAAAATGCAATCATGAATGCTCACTATGTTATGTTATGGTATTTGTTATTTGGCATTTATATAGCACAATATATATCATTGGTACGATCTCAAAGAGCTGGTAGGTTGAACGCCCTCAGGGACCGTTGTCCAGGTCATTGGAGCGAGGATGGTGTCATACTGTGCTTGGGTGCACCAATTATGTGCACAGCTGATGCAATTGCCTGATGCTAGCTGCAGCCTAGCAGTAGGTGTGGTGGTATTTCATATCAGTTGAATGTGTGTAGTCTGGAGGATGACCCCAAGACTGGGTTCTGGCTGCATTAGGCCTGTGTAGGACGCTTATGTGTGCAGCTAGGCCCGGTGTCATGGGGTACAGCTGCGTTTTATTAGAATGATGAGGTGTTAATGGAGTAATGTTTGTATATGAGCAGCTAGGCCGAAATTGATTGACGTGTGTAGCTGCACTCTAATTGTGTGTTGGTGTAGAGTAGAGAGTAAGCATAGTGATATGGAGGTGAGTGTTTGGGTGGAGTTATGATATGATAAGATATGGCATTTATAAAGCGCCTATACACAAGTGCTTCAAGGCGTGACGAGGCAAGGGAGGGGAGACAGAGGGAAGATAGAGACAGCGATTCTACTAGACCAGGTGACATTGGGATTGTGCAAGTGCAGGAGAAGGGGGAAGGGGAAAAGTGCGGGGACAAGGGGGCGGGGCAGTGCAGTACATAGGATAACAGTAACATAAATAGAGACCATAAATAATAATTAAAAAATAAAAGTGCAGCCAGCTAGTGGCAGTGCACTGGTAAGTGCAGTCATCAGGTGTCAATTGCTGGTAGGGGCTGTAGGGATACAGAAACAGTCCCAGAGTGCAAGGATTGCCAGAGGGGCAGTGCAGGTGTGCAACTGGCGGGGAGGTGACCTGTGCTCGGGATCAGAGGGTAGTCAGGTAACCAGTTTCAGATTTAGCCGGGAGATCAGCAGGGGAGAGGAGGAGAGAAAGCAGAAACAAAGAGGACGGTCTTGATGTGCTTCCGGAACCAGAGATGGTTCTCCTCAAGTTTCATGTTTATGATCTAAGGAGCTTGCTAGTCTTCCAAGCGTGCGTTTGCTTAATAGTGACTTAATAAGCATATTCAGTGGCATCATTGCTCGGGATCTCATTGAGCATTTGTCATCGGATTGGTCTTAGTCACCTCAGATGGTCATAATCGGCATTCCGGAAAGAGCCACGTTTTTAGAGCTTTGTGCAAAGTCATATAGTCTTGGGTGTGTCGAATATGTGGGGGAGTGAGTTCCACAGAGTTGGAGCCAAGGTTGAGAAGGCGGATCCTCCAATCCTGACAGATTTAGAGGTTGGAATCACTAGAAAGAGGGCAGTGCTTCATCTTAGGGTGCGAAATGGGAGGTAGTGTTTTATCTTCTCTTGTAGGTACGTTGGACCGGTCTTGTGCACTGCTCGGTGAGTGCTGCATAGGGTCTTGAAGGTGGCCCTTCGTCCGACTGGGAGCCAGTGGAGGGTTCGGAGAGCGGGTGAGATGTGGTCTCTGTCCCAGGGGGAGGAGCAGTTTTGCAGCAGGGTTTTGGACTCTTTGCAGTTTGTTGAGTTGGTATGCCGGTGCTCCCAGATATAGGAAGTTGGCATAGTCCAGTTTTGACATCACAATAGACATAACTGCGGCAAGTCTGTTCAGGTAGGAGAACGTTTCTAAACAGAAATATGACTGTGAGCACACGGCTTCTGATCACCAAAGAAGAATCGCTACAAGGAGCTGAGATTAAAGTTTTTTAGTTACACTCATAGCAGTGTGTTGCTTTACAAAGGATGTGCTAGCAAATGGTGTCCACTTTAGTAATATTATTACGGGCAGATGTTTGGATTTTCCACACCTAAGCTTCTTGTTTCCTGTTTTGTGGTAAAGTACTAGACAGCCACCTTGCCAGTGTTGACCATCACAGACTTTTCACAGCGTTTTAGGGTCACTTGAGTGATTTGCCCTTCAGTTTCCGACCTCGATTTATAATGGTTAATTGTGGTCTGGTTTCAGAATCTGGCCCACAATCCTACAGTTTCAGAATTTGGACTTTCCTTTCACTGTTTCAGAACTTGTTCTTTCCTTGCACATTTCCAAAACTCGGCCTATCCTTTTGTTGTTTCAGAACATGGCCTATCATTTTACCGTTTCAGAATGTAGCTTATCCTTAATCAGTTTCAGAATACAGCTTATCCTATCTCGTATGGTTTCAATACTTAACATATCTTTTATACTGTTTCAGAACCTAGATGAAACCCCTATGGTTAAAGCAAATGACCTATCCCTGTGTGGTTTTAGAACTTGGCCTATCCTTTTTTTTGTTTGAGAGCCTGACCTATCTTTGCAGCGTTTCAGAACCATGATTATCCTCATACCATTTCAAAACTTGCCTAGTCTTCTTTTAAAGTTTTACAACTTGGCCTATCCACATGTGGTTTCAGGACCTGTCCTATCCTTGTACTGTTTCAGAAAATGGGTTATCCTCTTAGTTTTCAATTCGCACATATTCTTATAGTATTTCAGACCTTCAGGTTTCCCAATTTGGTGAATCTGTGAGCCTTCTCTTTCGTTGCATAAAGGGTGTCTAGATGTTTGTGGTGGTGCATCAGCCAAATATATGCAGAATGAGCAGTGGAGAAATGGGAGAATATCACAACAGGCTAGTTTGTCTGAAAGACCTGCATTACTGGGGAATGACAAGAGGCCGATCTAGCCTTTCAGAGCCTGCACAACTCCCCTTTTCCCAACGGACACGTTTGCCACTGGAGACCAAATGTGCAGAAAGACCAGCGGCAGCAACGATGGGGTGAAGCGGGTTGGGGCTGTAACAGGTTGAGAGGAGGGGTGGGGAGGGGGGAACAAGAAGAAAAGAGACAGAAAGAAAACCCAGCAGTCCGCCTTGTCACATCGTTCACGCTCAGCCTTCTAATTTGCTGTTTGCATTCTCCTGCAGCCAGGGGAATGTTACGCTGGCTTAAGGGACAAATCAGATACAGAATAAAGGCCGGCACTCAACAGTGAAGCAATTACCGCCGCCTTCTGAGCTGCCACTGCGCCTTTTGAAGGCAGGCCGGTGTAGTCGACGTGTACCTTAACCCGTTCCTAATCACCATAAAGTTGCCATTATTTACGGTACAAGGCATTAAATAACTAATGAAAAACGCAGCCCCAGCCTGGTCGCGCCTGCGAAAACCCACAGGAGACACGAGTCGGGCCTATCTCACCGCAAGTGCTTAAAGGGAAACTGAGCTTCTTCGATTTTGAAGGAACCCCTCGCATCTGTTCATCATTCTTCCAGATGGATAGATAGATAAGCAGACAGAGAGTTTTCAGCCCAGCCACTACTTTGACTTTTAACACTACTTTGCTGGTCTCTTGATGGAACCAACAACAAAAGGGGTTAAAAGTTCTAACACTGCAGCCGGCTGGATGATCTCACCGTTTTCGCAATCACCCTATACCAACCCCATTGCAGAGGGCTCAGAGTTATACTGGGTGTCAATGTCAGTCTGTGCCACGCTATTTGGTAACAGTGTTCATCATTGTTATCAACCCACAAATAAGCAGCATACTATCCACTTGTATTACCTAAGACCAGGCATAAATGCCCAACAAAATAAAACAGGGAACAAAAATACTCAGGGAACAACCGACACTGCTGCAGGCTTCCACCCAGACAGCTCCAGGGAACTTCAAATCAGTGGTACCAGATGAGCAGTGCCACAGAAAGGTGCTCTACAATTGTTACTGCCTGATCCAAAGAGTAAGGTAAAAATGTATCTTTTAATTTGCATAAGGTGCAAAGAAGTATGGGTTACACAAAACATCAAGGTTTTAGAGCTAAAATGCAGCATTGCTTGCCTAATAAAGGCCCCCATTTGGAATGGTATTTACATTTTCTCTCTAAAAAATAAAATGTACTAGCAACTTAAAAAATAAAGGGGGTAAAATACCCACACTTCAAAATCTTATCCGGAGCCCCGAGTATTATTGTGTTATTATAAAAAAAAATGTGTAGAGCGTATCCGGAGCCCCGAGTATTATTGTGTTATTATAAAAAAAATGTGTAGAGCACAACGTTCACCACCAAGGTGGTCTGCTGGCACCAGGTCCTATTACAGAAGGTATGCAGCCCCAGCTGGGCTCAAATTAAGACCGTCTACAACAGGGAATAAACTGATGCTGTTATTCAAGGCATATTGGACCAAACAGAGTTTCCCATCAGGATAAATCTACTATATCTCAAATAAGTCAAGTTAGAGGGCAATATTGAGCTCTATAAACGAGGCACTTGGGGCTAAAGCCAGGCCAGTTCTAGAACCAGGAAAAATCAGGCATTTGCACAGGTGCCTTTAGCATGAATGGGCAAGATTCCCTTACAAGCAAAATACAAAGTGAAATCACAGAAGTGACTACTGTATTCCTAGGCCACAGTCCCCTTTCCACCATAATTTTGAGACATCCCATCCTACAGGACCAGAATCAAGAGCATTTTTTTCACCATAAAAAAATCTATTGTGATTCATTACAAGCCTGGCGGTCAGGAAATAAGGGTGCCAGACCGCCAGACTACAAGTATACCTGCAGAGGCTGTTGCTCCTGGCGGGGGCACCAACACCTGCAGGCATTGTTTTCACTGAACGTGCTTCCGCATTCCCATTCCTGTGGAGTCCTATGTGAATGGGGACTTACACTTTCCGCCGCCTTACATCCCGGGCCGTCAGGACTTTTAATGACCTGGTGGCACCAGGAGATATCCTGATAAGGCGTCGGAACATTGTTAAGAGTTTGGCGGCAATCCGCCGGTAGCACCGGCGGGTTATTGCCAAACTCGTAATGAAGCCCATTGTCTTTAATTTTATACAACACGCTGGGCTACAGCGTGATAGCAGCTTCACCCTTCCCTGGCTTCGCTCCTCAGTCCATTTCCATCCATCAAGGTCGATGCCTGATTAATGGCTAAGTTAATTAAAAAAGGTATGGAGTGTGTGATACAGAGTAAGGAACAAGTTACTTACCTGTAACTATTGTTCTCCAGCATGGGTTGGGCATGGATTCACATGCTCATGAATATTCCATGTTGTCAGGCTCGGAATCCTCTGTAAAAGAAAAAACTGTTTCACTTTCACTTACAAACTGTCTTTCTCCTATAAGCCAATCACTGAGCTCTGGGTCATACTGCCCCCAGCCAATGACTGCCCTCTCCCTAAGCCCCTCCTCTGACAGCCATCTTCAGATTTGGTAGCACGTAAAGTGGCAGTATGACCAAGAAGAGCCGCAGATGGGCAGGAGGGAGGGTTTGCATGGGAATCCATGCCAGACCCATACTGGAGAACAATAGTTACAGGCAAGTAACATGTTCTTTCTCCAGCATGGGGTCTGGCATGGATTCACTTGCTTATCAATAAAGAATGCGTAGCAGTACAACATTACACAACCACGGGAGGTGGCGAGGCTCAACAGTAGCAAATACTCTTACCTCTGGAACAGGCTCACCTTCAAACGAACAGGTTGCGTAGCACTGCTTGGCCGACCCTGGACTCCTCTCTGGAATCCCTGTTGATGCAGTAGAATATTGTGAAGGTGTGCGTGGACCTTCACTTAGCAGCCCTGCAGATGTTCAGCAGAGGCACACCAGACAGAAATGCTGCCGTCGCAACGATCGCTCTGGTGGAATGGGCTCTCGGACAGCCGGGCAGTGGTTGGTTTGCCAACTGGTGACGGTGTGCGATGCAGCCGGAGAGCCACCTGGAAATGCAAGCCTTGGGCAAGGCCTTCCCATGGTTCACAGGACCAAAGTTCACAAATAGTTTAGATGTCTTCCGGAAACTCTTTGTGCGTGCCACATAGAACTTAAGCGCACAAGCCACATCCAGCGAGTGCAAAGTCCTTTCAGCCTGCGACGAAGGTTTTGGAAAAAACACAGGCAACACCAAAGGATCGTTGAGGTGGAATTCCGACAGAACCTTTGGCATGAAGGAGGGGTGCGCCCGCAACACCACCCTCGTGTCATGAAAAGTCAGATAAGACTGTTTGCAGGAAAGGGCCTGGATCTCACCAACCCTTCTGCCAGAGGTGATGGCCACGACAAAAGCCGTCTTCCACGAAAGGAACTTGAGAGGGGCCTGATGCATAGGCTCAAAGGGAGCCCCCATGAGCCTCGTCAGCACCACGTTGAGTTCCCACGCTGTGGCAGGGGCCTTCACCGGTGCAAATGATCGAAACAGTCCTTTGAGGAACTCCTTGACTAGATGGTGGGACCAAAGAGAAGTCCGGCCTGGAGGCCTGGTGTAGCGGGAGATAGCCTCCAGATGCACCCTGATGGTGGCCAAGGACAACAAGTACAGAAGAATCTGCAGGGCCGTGACCCTCAGAGGGTTGATCTCCTGCGTCAGGCACCATGTCGCAAAACGTTTTCACTTTTGCCCATAGCACATCAGAGTCGACGACTCTCTGGCCTTAGCAGGGACCTCCCTGCAGTCCACCGGCAGCTCGTACCCTCTGAAATCTAAGGCTGCAGGAGTCAAGCCTTGAGGTTCAGCGATCCTGGGTCATTATATAGGATTGCACCTCCTTCTCTGGCGAGCAGATCCGGGACCACCGGGACCACCGGCAGCTTGACGGGGCGACGCTGACATGCTGAGAAGATACGGGTACCAAAACTACCTCGGCCACGCCGGGGCGACGAGGTTCATCCTGTAGCGGTACCGTTTGAGTTGATTGATGACTCACAGCAGGAGAGGCAACGGGGGAAATGCATACAGGAACATGGCTTCCCACGGGAAGGAAATCGCATCCCCCATGCTCCTCGTCTGGTGGAACCTGCTGGCGAATCTCTGCCATTTGGAATTCATCGCCGTCGCAAACAGATTGATCTGGGGTCTGCCGCTTTTGAGGAAGAGGCTGTCCTCTTAATCCTGTCGAAGTTCCCAGTCGTGGCAAGAGTGCAGCTCCCTGCTTATGGAGTCGGCGAAGGAGTTCTTGACTCCCGCCAGGTGTAAAGGAATGAGGAAAATCTCTCCTCTGGTAGCCGTCTGCTGTAGGCTCCCCAGCCCTTCAGGGAAGCGTCTGTGGTGACCGTCTCCTGGTTTGGGGGGCTCTGGAAATCCGTGCCCCCGGCGATGATGGAGCACACGCCCCACCACATTATTGCTCGCTGGAACTCCTCGTCAAGAAGAAGCTTGTCTGCAAAGCTTCCGGACACCTGGATTTACAGAGCGTCCAGGAATTCCTATGGGGTCGCATCCACAACCTGCAGAGCCGGATCAGGTAAATGCATGACGACATCATACCGAGCAGCAACTTGATGGTCCGTACCATGGCGGTCTTCAGTGCCAACAGCCGTTGCACCTTTCCCAGCATGGCTGCTCTCCTTTCTTCCGAGGGGGCCACCAGGCAGGAGACCGTGTTGAACCTTCCCCCAGGAACAGCACGTTCTGCGATGGTATCAAGCAGGATTTTGGATAGTTGACAGATATCCCCAGAGGCGTCAGCAGGCGGACGGTCCTCTCCGTGTGTTCGACGGCTACTTCCCTGGACTTGGTGCGGATGAGCAAGTCGTCGAGGTACAGGTACACACGTATCCCTTGTAGGCGCAGATGGGCCGCCACTGGCACCAGGCACTTCGTGAACACCCTGGGCACCGACTTCAGTCTGAAGGGAAGGGCCTTGAACTGGTAGTGCCTTGGCTGTACCATGAAGCACTGAAACATCCGATGAGTCTCGTGAATGGGGATGTGGAAGTATGCATCCTCCAGATCCAGCAACGACAAGAGATTTCCTTCCTCCAGGCGCCGCAGGTCTAGAATGGGCCTCCAGCCCCTGGTTTTCTTCTTTACCAAGAAGTATCTGGAGTAGACTCCAGAGCCCCGGAGTCGCTTTGGAACCAGCTCTATTGCCCCCTTTTCTAGCATGGCCCATACTTCCTGCAGGAGCTGCTGGATGTGCGCTCCTGCCGGGCCACCAGTGGTTTCCGCGGACACTTCTGCTGGAACTCTAGAGTGTGTCCGTGAGCGAGAGCGTCAAGCACCCATCGGTCGCTGGAGAGCTTTTCCTTCTCACTGACGAAACCCGCGAGCCGGCCTACCACCGGGTTCATGTGCGGGGACATGACGTCCGGTCCGTTTCAATCTTGCGTCGGGCCTGTGTGCTGCCTTGGGAGCGACGTTGTCGGCCACCTCCACCAAAAGCCTTGGAGCGGACCCTGTAGGCCTCTTGGGTTATGGACAGGGACGGTTGACGGTACGAGGAGGACCCTCCGCCGAACCCCTTTGACAATCTGCCTGATTTTCCACCAGAGGCACGAAAGGTTGGGGGATGCAGCTGAAGAGTGCGCAGGGCACGTGCCGTCTCTGTGTCCATCTTAATGGCCTGCAACAATTTGTCGACGGCTTTCCCAAAGAGGTTGTCCCCATCGTAGGGCATGTCCAGCACCTTTGTCTGGACCTCTTGACGGAAGCTGGAGGCCTACAATCAGTCACAGTGATGGAGGCAGAAACCGTTCCCCATCTGTCGGAACCCCTTGTCTTCGATGTCCAGGGCCACAGTGATGGCATGGTCCGATGCCACCTCGCCCTCCTGGAGGATATCAAGTGCCTCGATCCGCTTGTCATCGGACAGAAATTCCAGCAGCGGGGCGATTTTATACCACAGCTCCCTGTCATATCTGGCCAGGATTGCAAGCCTTGACTGTTGTCACCGCCAAGTAGATCACCTTCCTACACGTGTCGTTCAACTTCTTCCCCTCGCGATCCGGGGGAACGAAGGCTGAAGTTGAGGGATTAGAAGACTTCTTCCTCGCAGCTGCCGAGACCACTGAGTCCGTGGAGGACTGCGACCATAAGCACTAGGGTGCGAACTCCGACACCCAGTACATCTTCTCCAGCCTATCCCTCTTCGCCGGGACTGTTGCTGGGTTTCTCATCAGTTACAGGGCCTCATCCCAAAACATCATCCAGGAGAGCCACCACCAGAATGGTCTTCCTCCTGGCCTCACGCTGTTGGTAAAGGAACCCTTCCTTCTTGGTCTCTTCTGGAGTCAGCTGGAAGAGCTCAAACGCGCAGGCGGCCATGGCATGGAACGACCTACTTTGTCCGGGAGAGAAGCCATTGGTGGCGCGAGAAATGCTGCAGTCGGCATCCGTGTCCGTAGTTGCCGTGTCCGTCCCTGTATCCCTAGGGGGGAGGGCGTGTGCAGTGGTTGATAAGTCGGCGTAGGGTCACATTTTCTCTTCTTCGCTGGCGGCAGGTCCGGTGCTGGGGGTGGGGGTGCCGTCGGCCTTTTCTTCTGCATCTCCAACACCAGAGTGTGGCGAGTTGAAAGGATGTCCAGCGATATGTCCCTGGGAGGTGTCGGGTGGGGGGCTGGCTTGCTGGGCCCAGCACCTACATCATCATCATCGGCATTCCCACCATCACCGTGTGAACGGACACCAGGTCCTCCTCGTCCGAGGAAGACATATCCGTGCCATGGAGCATGGTCAAGGCCTCCACTCCCCTCCCCTTTTTTGCATCCTGAGGGATCAGTCTCGGGTTTAGGGATGGCATGCCCTTCTCCAGCGTTTTCTCCACGGATTGTCCGAGGCCTCGGGGGCAGGTCACCTCTGGGCGTAGCCGGGGTTCCCTGGACCGGGACAGCACCTTTCGCCTTCAAGAGGTCGGACACCTTTCCCTGTGCCTTGCTCTTCTCCAGCTTCTCCTGCAACTTACCTGGGTTAGCCGATTTCCTCTTCAAGGAGGAGCTGGAGCAATGACTGGAGACGGAGGAAGATGGGGAAGACAAACACATCCTGCCCGTTGCGGAAACCACTTACACGGCGACCGCGATGGAAACAGACTCGTGGTGCTTGGCCTTGTCTTGGCCCCCACAGATGGAGTGTCCTTAAAGGTCTTAGAAGCCCGCTCCTCAGACCAGCCGGTCCTGGGTAAGGCATGCCCCTGCTTGCCGCACGGGGGAGAGGCATTAGTGTTGAGCCGCGGATCCTAGATGGTGCGGTTGGAGAACCCAAGGCAGATCTCACAATCCACTTGCCTGTGGTCCGGATAGAGACAGTAGAGGCACTGGGAGTGTTTGTCCTCCACAAACACGTTCCTCAATCCCCAGCTCGAGCAGCACTTGAAGAGGGATCCTCCCGCCTTCTTCTCCTCCAACATCATCCGGCGAGCGACGTAGGCCTGATGGCCTTCTGAAATCTTCTATGAAACTCTCAACGATTCTTACCCTTGAGATGCGTTGAAAGACGCCGACAAACAGAACCCCACTTGCTGGTCAAGGAACGAAGAGCACACAGGCTCTATTTGTCAGAAATTGTAACTTGTTTACTGAAAAAAGCGCAAAAAAACCTAGAACAGCTCTCGGAGCAAAACACAAGGACTCCCAACACGTGAACGTGTGGTAAAAATCTGAAGATGGCTGCCAGAGGAGGGGCTTAGAGATATGGCAGTCATTGGCTGGGGGCAGCATGACCCAGAGCTAAGTGATTGGTTTATAGGAGAAAGACAGTTTGTAAGTGAAAGTGGAACCGTTTATTCTTTGACCGAGGATTCCCAGCCTGACGACAGGGAATATTTATGAGCATGTGAATCCATACCAGACCCCATGCTGGAGAAATGGGACTCTGGAGGAGGAGTACAGTAGTTACTACGGTGAGTACATTTTTCGTACTCCTATGTCCCGTCCCCTTTTTCTCCATACTTATGTGGTAGTCCTATGCATGAATACAAGTTGGGAGGATGATTAAATTGTCAACTTAGATAAATAGGTTTTTGAGGAGCAAAACTGAGAATTTGCTCTGGAGCTCACGTCCAGATAGTAATTGCTGCAGAAAACGGAGGAAATAGCCCACATGGCTGCAGTGATGCACACAGAGGCCATTTCTTGTGTGTGGCATAAGGTCTATGTGTGGGAAGAAAAGTTCCTGCGTGACTTCCTGGTTCAATTCACCCTCATGATTTACTGACACAAGATGACAGAGGTGATGTGCTTCACTGCTGTCTCAGCCTGGGAGATGGACCGCTAAAAGGGAAGACTACATGGAAAAGCGACCACTCCCACATCTCTACTGCCAACAGAGTCAGGATTCTTTCTGATCTAGTACCGCCTCTTTGTTTACGTAACAATATTGCTGTCAAGTTGTCCACTCGCACTCTTACCCAACATCATTCTTGTTCCTGATAATGGGTATGAGTGCCTTGAGGGATAAAAAGATTGTCCTCAGTTCCCAAATGTTGATACAGTCCGGGCAATCTCAGCTAGACCAAGTCGAAGAACTAAAAGTGTCCCAGAGTAGCTTCCCATCACAGCAGGGAAGTGTCTGTTGTAATTGTGACGTAGAAGAATGGATATGAAAATGGCATCCCCACCACCAGGTTCCCCTGTGTGATACTAGATCATGTCTGGTGTCATACCTTTTAAACGTGTCAAGGTCGTTGATTGCGGATCCTAGTTTGAGACCACAAGCACCTCACAGCAAGCAGAGTATTCCTTAAATTCAAAAATGTCCAGGAGGTGCTAGAACACAGGTTGCCATAATGCTCAGAAGCCCCAGAAACCACTAAGATGAGAGGTCAATCCATCTAAGGAAGACTGAATATGTGGCTAGGATGCTTTTCACTCGCTCAGATGTCAGGAAGACCCAGGCGCAAGCAGTGCTCCATCAGAAGCCAATGAAGATCAGTGTTTTTGAGAGGCTGTCTAGGAAGACTTCCCCAGATTCACTGACAGCCCCAGTTTGAAAAAGGAAATTTGCTGCGACTGAGTCCTCACCAACCAGTCATCCACGTATGGATGCACATGGACACTCGGGAGGCTGGGGAGCCCAGCAACGAACCCCCAATCACTTGGTGATGAATTTATATATGTTGGTACTTTTGTTCAGATGAGAATTTACCAGCATTTGGGTGTCATACTACCATTGTGGGCGGGACGAGACCGAATTTCAAACAGACATTTCTTCTCTATGAAAAGTACAGTGAGCTAAAACGTGGTTGTAGTCCCTCCTGAATGGGATCCTACCCAGAGAACAGGTTATTTTCCTATGTTCATTCTCAATAGATGGGCTCCCACACCTTTTCTAAATTGCATTTCCACATCCTTGTTTTTAAGTGGTTGAATTAGTGGTAAGATGCCATCAAAATGACCTGAAAAGTATTCTGAGTACTTCACATCCAGGCATCACCAGAGAAATTGAAACCCCTGCTCAGTTCGCTACCACTGCATATTCCTGAAAATGGAGGACTGGTGACTGTCGCCACAGTGGCAACATGGTATTATCTATGTTGGTCTCCGCTCCCCCACCCCATCCAGCCCATAATGTAGGGCATGGGTGCCCTATATCATGTACCCTAAACCTTTCCCTAATTTGTGAGCCTACAGTACCAATCTCGTCAAGGGATGGATTAATACCAGCTGTGTTTCATTTGTGCATCACTTGTTTTATCACTGGATGGATCCCTGATGTCCGTGTGCTGTCTGCAGATGAACACCAGGGGATAACACAGGGTTCGTGCAGATCCATCACCTAATGCTCAAGTATAGTAGATTTTCATCAGCTGATAGCATGTGGATAGTAGGGATCCACCCCCTGATGACACAAGCACAGTAAGCATTCCTCGGTTGAGAGCACAGAGATGGGAGGGATCTGTCCCGTGGTAAGTACAGTAGTTTATCATTCCCGGATGAAACACAGATGTAGGAATCCATCCTTAATGTGATAGGTACAGTAGGCTTTAATTCCCAGAAGATATATAGAATGAAGGGATCCACCCCTTGGCACAGGAACGGTAGTAGTCATCCACTGATAGCAAACATGAGGTAGGAATCCTTCCCTTGATGGTAGTATTCGATTGACAGCACAGGGATGATAAAGAGCCATTCTCGATAACACAAGCACAGAATTGTTTCATCCACGGTTGGCACACAGGTTGTAGGAATGTATCCCTATGGCACAAATGCAGAGGGAATTCATGCCCAGATGACACAGAAAAAGTAGTAATTCATCCCCTTATGATATAGAAATCATTCACCAAAGACAAATAATTGAAATTCATTTGATAGATATGACGAGCATATGCACACTCTCAAGTGAGTCTCTGATGACTTTGATTTGTATGAATTTGCATTTTTATTTTACACTGCTTTCTCTTGCATTTATGGGAGGATCACCGTGTCCGGTTGGTATGTCACCTCTCACTCCCTCTACTAACCTATATCCTCTATCACCTATGTACGTTTTTGAGCAATTTCAATATGGACTCCATCATCTAAATCATCTAAATCCGGGAGATTTTCTTCCATTTCTGGCCATTTTTTCGGGACAATGACATACTACCGCACAGACACCCTATACGTTTTAAGTACACAGATTCTTCCTCGCGCACACGGTGCTTACAGCATAGTGAGGGGAAAATATGTCTGTCGCAGCATCTTTCCCTGCAGCCGCCTGTCCTTCCAAATCCCCAGACTCGAGATAGCTTCTAAATTATTCAGGGGCTCCGAATGAGCACGCTTGATTAAGTTTTAATTTTAGCAAATTACCCGAGCAGGGGCAGCGGGAGAGGCAGTGAATCATCGCCCCTTTCACTCTGTATTTATTTGGAAACAGGACGCCTCATTACGGACTGACTCCCGGTAAACTAATCTACTCAGAAAAGGTGAACTTGTGCAAATAGTCGATATAGAAGAATGAGGACTGACGTGGCCTAGTAAGACATGAAGTGAGGAGAGAAGAAGAGGGCATTAGGCCTAATGCGGAGGTAGGGAGGAAGAGGGGACCAGCCGTGGGCAGTCCTTTTGGAAAAGATGGAGAGAAGTCAAAAGGCATAAGTAGAAGCAGCCTGAAGATGACCAGTGTGCCCAACTCTGTTTCAGGCCTGTCAGCCATTTGGAGGCATCAACCGGTCGCAATCCCTGAGATATTTTAATAGGTACAATCTCTAAACAAGATGTGACAACGAACAAAACCTTGAAAGTGCCAAAATGGTAAATATTTCTAATCCAGCTTAGCTAAGATTTGACTTCCTCATCTTCCTCCTGGCACAGGTGGGGGCTACGAGAATAATAAACCTGCGAAAAGTAAAGGTAAAGAAAAACAGTTTTGGGCTTTTCGGAAAGGAAGAAGGTCTGGAATCTGCCTAATATGGATGCGAATAGAATTTGACAGGCTGGAGTCAAATGCTGAAAACGCTGGATAAGAACATCTGGCAATCTAGAACTTAGGAATTTGCAGGTGACTGATATGTGCATTTTATTGGAGGTACAGAAAACGTGTTTTACACAGAAACATTTTACAATGGACAAATAATACGAGTAGGAAACCAGTTAATGAGTCGTTGCTATTTGAGTAAGTGATGGGAATGTAAGGGAACATAAACCAAAGAGTAGTTGTTGTCGGTGCATTATAACAGGCAGGGGCCCACAGCAGGTACCCTAGAGTCAGTGGGAGAGACACCCAGAACCTTACTTTCTCCACAGAAAAGAAAGATGCAAATCACTCCAGGAAAAACACTGTCAAACCATTCGGGTGGACATTGTAGAAAGCACTTCCCCCATGGTCAACCATATTGAATGCTGCTGTGAGATCAAGGAGCATGAAGAGATGGATATCAACCCATCCAGGATAAGTGCTGCAGCGAAATCTTGGGGAAAGGACCTAAAGATATCCATTTTGTGTGAATAAGACTGTATTGAACTTGTGGAAGGGAACCCCAAGAAGAACATTTAGCTAAGAACAGCAGAGACTTTGCTTTTGAACATTATTCTGTTGGCTAAACAACCCACAACCCAATCAAGTTTTCTTTAAATGTGAAGATAAGCATAGGTTTGTTTCGACACAGACTTTTTGATTTGGATTTACAGACACAGACTTCCCATGGTTTTCTTTAGGCAGTGAAAATCTCTACCTTAGTTATAGGGCAAATTAGGCCTTACACCATCCTGATATTTAAATAAAACATTATTTGAAACTTGAAATCTGTTGTCTGTGTCATCTCTTGATACCATGCCTGTCTCACAGTGCCCAAATAACCAAACAACACCTACCAGCTTTGTGTCCCTCCTCATATGCCATGTTTCCTATCAGCACTCTAATACAATAGTTTTGGCTTATAGGTGGCAAAAACAGGAATGTTAAGCTAAAGAATCACGTAATTTTGAAGCAAGAACTGACACAGCATGTTTTTAAGGATCTCCTCAGAATTTTGTATTTGGATTGAGTATTAGGAAAAGAAAAGCTGGCAGAATGAAAGTAGGAACAAAGAATAAGACAGAGATCCAACTGGTCAACAGGGATTGGGAAAGTGACAGAAATGGCAGTAGGAAAGGCGATGAGATGGTTAATAGCATTACCCAATTTGCTGCTGGAAAGGTTCACAGATTGGGATAAATCCAGAGTAGTTAGAAAATCAATGAAAAAAGTAACTATGCAGTCAACAGCCACCCCATTGTGACGTTAACACCCGATCAGCCTTTGGCCTGAGTGGGAGGGCCTTTAAAGAGGGTCCCTGGGCTGATAACACCCGATCCGGCACACCAGAGAGGGTGTTAAGGCCATTAGTACCCTGGGTTACCAAAGCGGTAACCCGGGGAGCTAGAAAAAAAGTATTTTCATGAATTGAACAGGAAGCCGCAGGCGTCCCGTTCAATGAATGAAAATACTGATCCAAAATGGCCACCTTGATTATAGAAGGCGGGGCTCCATACAAAGTCTCTCTTCTATGACCATGGTGGCTGGAAAAGGAAAGCTGCTGCGGCAGCGGCAGTCACCACTACAATCAGGTAAGTGGGGATGGTGAGGGGGGTTTGGGATATTTAAAAAGAAAATTATTGGGGGGGACGGATGGGAAATTATAAGTTACTCACCGTAGTGACTAACGTACTCTTAATCCTTAGTCCCCTTTCCTCCAAAATGCATGAGCGTCCCTTGAAAGGGACGGGAGACACAACCTTTTTCACCAGAAAAAAACGTCTTCCTCTTTAAATTTAGAGGCGTGCAGGGGTGCGGCCCTGGGAGAATGCGCTGCCTGACTCCGCCATTCGGGGCCACACCTCAGTCCCCATAGACAATAGATTAACATGGCCTAATGACACCATTTTTTTTAGGCGGGAGGTTGGTGGGACGTATGGAGGAAAGGGGACTAAGGACTACTACGGTGATTAACTTATAATTACTCTTACGTCTCGTTCCCTTTCCTCCATACTGCATGGGCGATTACAACTGAGTGTAGCCCCAGGGTCGAGAGGAGACCCTCCTTAAGCAAACAGGTTTCTAAGAACCGCCTGTCCAAAGGCCGCGTCTGATCTAGAACAGGTATCCAAATAGTAGTGCTTGCAGAAAGCCGAGAGGGTGGCCCATATGGCCGCCCTGCTTATGAGCTGCTGCTGGAAAGTGATGGCTGTTGCCTTGTCTCTGACCGCGTGGGCATGCATGTTGGCAGGCAGTGGCTTGTGCTGTCTCTCGTAAGCTTCTTTGATGGCCAAGACCATCCAACGGGCTATGGAGGCCTTAGAGGCCCGATACCCCGGTCATGATCTGCCAAAGTTGACAAAACGCACGTCTGACTTGCAGAAGCCCTTGGTCCTGACCAAGTAGAATTTCAGGGCACGCCTGACATCAAGACAGTGGAGAACTCTCTGTGCCTCGTCTTTGGGCTCAGCAAAAAACATAGGTAGCACTATTTCTTCATTCAGATGGAATGCGGAAGGCACCTTGGGCAAAAATGCTGGGTATGTCCGCAGGACTCCTTTATCCCTTTGAAACGTAGCATATGGCTCTGAGGTGACCAGCCCCTGGATTTCGCTGATTCTGCAAGCCGAGGTGAGGCCGACTAGCAAGGCCGTCTTAATGGTAACCAGCCTGATGTCCGCGGGCACCATTGGATCAAATGGTTTGTGTGCCAGGGCACCCAGAACTATGTTGAGGTCCCAAACAGGGTGTGGCCTCTTGATGGGCGGGTAGAGCCTGGCGAGTCCCGTCAAATGTTTCCTGACAATCGGGTTGGAAGAGGAAAAATCTCCTCTTCCGAGTTTCTGTAAGCCCCAATGGCTGCCAAGTAAGTGTGGCAAGTGTCAACCTGCACGCCTGAATGGGCAAGGTGCGCCGAGAAGGAGAGCACATCATCCAAGGTACATGCAAGGGGGTCAACACCCTTAGAGTCTGCCCAGTGGCAGAACCTGGTCCACTTGCTCTTATACTGGGCCCTGGTACACTTGTTCCTGGAGCTCTGTATGATCTCTAGGTAAGCCTGGGAAAGGCTGAGGTGACCGAGCGTGACCTGCTCAGGAACCACGCTGTGAGGGCTAGCTTCTGTGGCGCAGGGTGGATGACCCTTCCCCCCTGCTGCCCCAGAAGATTTTCTGGGCCCGTTGGGAGGTGGATGGGCGGCCTCACTGAGAGGCTGAACAGCTCCGAGAACCATGGCAAGCCGGCCACCACGGTGCTATTAGAATGATGTTGAGGTGGCAATATTCTTGATCTTGCATATCACCCTGTGTATCAGTGTTCTGGGGGGGAAGGCGTATGCTGTCATTCCGTCCCACTGGATCTGGAATGCGTCGCCCAGGGAGCCCTGGCCCTGACCTTCCCAGGAAGCGAACAGTTGGCACATCCTGTTGTCCCAGGAGGCAAAGAGGTTCACCTGGGGGTGTCCCCATTTGTAGAAGATCACCTGCAGTACTCGGTCGTTCAACTGCCACTCATAGTTCTCGGCCCCCAGTCTGCTGAGCCTGTCTTCCTCCAGGTTGGATTCCCCAGGCAGATGGACAGCCGTGAGGTAGATATTGTTCTCCAGGGCCCATTCCCACATGCTGACTGCGAGCCTGCACAGCGAGGGGGATCTGGTACCTCCCTGTTTGTTGACATAGAACATGTTGGTCGAGTTGTCGGTCTGAATGAGGATGACCTTGCCCTCGATAACCGGAACGAAGGCTCTGAGCGCCAGCCAGATAGCCTTTAGTTCCAGCCAATTGATGGTCCGGGTGCCATGGACGCAGTGGTTGTCCAGGGTTGCCCACCAGCCCTCGAGAGAGAGGAGTCTGTGGTGATGGTGACCTGTGGGGTAGGTTGCCAGAAGGGCTTGCCCAGCCGCAGGTTGCCGTCCCTGGACCACCATGTGAGGTCCAGGTGAAGTGGTGGAGGAACGTTGTTCATCTCCAACTGAGAGCCTTGCTCCTGGTTCCAAGAGGCTGCCAAGTGCAGTATCCTCCTCATCTTAAGTCTCGTGTGGGGGACGGCCAAGGGGATTGCTGCCATGAGACCCAGTAGGTGTTGGTGTCAACTCCAAGAACCTCTCGCTCTTCAGCACCCCATTCCTCCTCACCTGTGTCTTCTGTGGAAGATTTCTTTTTCTTTTCCTTCTTCTTAGGAGTCTTCTTTTTTGGAGAAGAGATATGGTCGTCCCCGGAAAGAAGCCACCCTGGGACCCTAAGAAAACAGAGGAACAGGGGACCCCCTTCCAGAAAACGCCATTAGAGAGTTAAAAAGCAGTGCTTAAAAAAAACCTCTCGGAGTGTTGGATGGCAGGTTGGAATGGAAAATGTCTAGCTTGTTGTCTGAGGTATGCAATGTTCATAAGGTAAGTAGAACAGGAAGTAGTATGCTTCTGGTAACAGGATCAAAGATGTTCGGAGTCGTGGAGCTGGAAGGAGTATCCACAGTAGACGGAAGATTCCTGTTAGCAGAGCGGAATAACAGAAAGACTCCACTGTCGGAAGTACGGGGTGGAAACAACAGGTAAGCGTGAACCACAGATCGAGAGAGGAAGCCAAGGTAAGCGGTCAGTAAAGAAAATAAGGAAAGCCTCCTGAGAAAAAGATAGGAGAGTGGAAGGATAGGGACAGCTTCAAAATAACAAACCCGAAACACCACAGAGGGAGAGAGTCGAAGGAAAGACAGCGCCGCCCCCACCGCAATGCCGAAACCCAAGCGGCAGGCGAACGGTGCGCGAACTCCAGAGAGAAAAAATAGCGAAAGGGAAGGCAAGCTCGGAATAGAAAAAATATATCTGAGCCAAGGGGAAACAAAACAGCGGTCAAGAAAATAAGCAAAGCGCTAAGGAGGATGAGAGAGCGACAGCACCCAGAGCGAAAGCGAAGGGTTGAAACGCATCGGACAGAACGGTGGGCGTGGCTAAGTACCGGAAGGGAAACAAAGGAGGAAAAAAGACTAAACCGGAAACTAAGAAAGTGTGGAAATCCTAGTGGGACATTTCAATGCTGGTGGAGCTTCCATCTACTAATGGTGATGGTGAGTCGGGCTCTCCTAATTTCCAAATCGGTTATATTAATTCTATTAATGTGATATTGTAAGCTTGGGGTGCAAACCCACTGAAAAAGGTGCCTCCGCGATGCGGCGCCTAAAAAACCATGCAAAAACAGACCTTGGCCGTGTGGCCAGCGGTGTGGGCTGCACACCCTAATCCACTATATAGTGGTATAATTCAAAAATAATGGTAAAGAATATTCTCGAATTGCGTCTTTCTTTCCGAATGCTCTTTCATTCATCAACCTTCATACGTTTTCTTCAAATCAAATTTTCATGACAGAGTTCATCACATAAATGGCCTATCCATTTCGGTTATGAACCCTTCCTCAGGGCCTGTGATTACACCTTTTCCTAAGGTATTACATTTCAACTATCATAGCATAATTAACATTGCATCACAAAATCAAACAAAAAAATCATCAGTTCCCAAAACATCAATGAAACACTCACATATCAATGTATTCATATATATTTTGACCAGATCATCAAAAGTCAAAAGAAATAAATTAAAACACAATAGCGTTAGTACATTACCCCATTTTCATATTGGTGATGTAGGTTCCATGAATCATGTCGAGATTACCAAGATTGAGACACCATAAAAAAAAAACAAATAATGAAAAATAACAAAAGAACAATAATCAGTGTGATGGTCATGGCGTAAACCGCCTTATCCATAACATAAACTTCCTTTCAGACAGGTTTGCCATGCCGAATCCACTAACCTTAAAAAAATGCGAGTGTTAAAAAATGACTTGCACGTCACCTGCGGATTCGTCCGTGGGGGGGATATCTATTCCGCAGTGGTCTCTGTAACGAGATCGACCACATATTTATGAGTAAATCCACACTCCCAACTTCATTCGGAAAAACAAGCATCTGGGTGCATAAATATAAACTTACATCAGTCATAGCAACGCTGTATTTCACTAGACCAGAAACGGTCTGACTGTGTGCCTTCCACTTCCACCAGCGGTCATATCCGCGGGATACCAACGCGTAGATCAGCGGTCTCTGCAAAGAGATCGAACGCGTGTCACTAGGTACAATTTACTCTATCTTTCAAAAGCCTTAATTACTAATATGATGCGCTTACTTACTGGAAATCAAAAATCACTGTTATCCGCCGGAGCTGTACGCTCGCACACGCTCACTCTGCAGTATCTTGTGAGAAAATGTTGTGGCTGCAACCTGTCGCCTAGGCAACCGTTACTTTATATGTAGCGGCCATATTGGAATGGGTTTACTCACTAGCTCAATTCACGCCTGTTTAGCAACCATATTGAAATGGTGCATTGCTAAATAGAACCTTATACTTTCACGAACAGAAATCCTCTGTGATGTTTACATCCATCGTTACCCCTTACTTCAAATTATGCCTAATCATAACCAGGAAAAGTAATGATCAGTATAAAAAATAAAAATTATAATTAATAATAAAAAAAAAGTGTGAAAATGTAAAAAAGTAATAAAAAACTAAAACTAACATTACATTGTGAAAATTAGAGAGGCAAAATCAAACAACAAATTCAAAGTAAATGAAACATAATAAATAAATAAATAAACAAACTCAAAAACCTGACAAAATTGGTTAAAAGTAAAAAAATAGATGCAAATCAAATTCAATATGCATCTAATACGCATCAGATCAAAATATATGTGTTTCACATTATCATGTCATTCCATATTAAAGTACAAATTCACAGAAAACAACTCAGATCCAACTCCTCGTTCATTCCATCTGGAGCAATAGACCCCATTTTTTCTATCCATTGTGCCTCTTTTTGGGCTCTCAGTTTCTTCATGTTCATGTTTTGGCCTTTGGTTGGTATCACTTACAAAACTGCAAATTTCAGTTGAGCGACAGTGTGTCCATTATCATGAAAATGTCTCGCTACTGATGATGTTCTGTTATTGAGTCTAATACATGATTTGTGTTCATTAATACAAACTCGTACTTTGCGTGCGGTCTCCCCCACATAATACTGGGCACAGGACACTTAATAGCATATATGACATTCTCCGACAAGCATGTTGCATGACTTCTCAACTTGATCTGCTCTCCTGTTCGAGGGTGCGATAAAAATGGTCCTTTCATTCACAGATTTGAAGATTTCTATGACAGTATACACCAAACCCACAGACAGAAATAATTTGCTTCACAGGATGAGTTTCCACCCACCGAGCATCCTGCGGAATTTACCCTTAGGGCAAATGTTGCGCATTAAAAGAATCGTAAGTGATCCAGTGGAATGTGAAATTGAACTGAATAAGTTACATGAGAAACTTAAGGAAAGAGGGTATCCAGATGAGGATCTTCAAAGAGCAAAAAAACAGACATATGTGACCGAGCACAATTGTTAATTACCAAACAAAAAGTGGAGGGTCCAGGCTTGGTATTTGTCACGAAGTATTCTACACAGAGTAGACAAATTAAGGATAGCATCCTTAAAAGATGGAGTGTGTTACAGAATGACAATAGAACCAAAGAGTTGTTTGTGAATCCTCCTGTTTTCGCATACCAAAAAAGCAACCACCTAAGGAATCTGCTAGTAGACACACATGGGAAGCAAAGAGATAAACAGAGAATGCCGGATAAGCATCCGGGCACCTACCCTTGCATGAGTTGTGGAAACTGCAACAACATAATGAAAGGACCATTTTTATCGCACCCTCGAACAGGAGAGCAGATCAAGTTGAGAAGTCATGCAACATGCTTGTTGGAGAATGTCATATATGCTATTAAGTGTCCTTGTGCCCGGTATTATGTGGGAGAGACCGCACGCAAAGTACGAGTTTGTATTAATGAACACAAATCATGTATTAGACTCAATAACAGAACATCATCAGTAGCGAGACATTTTCATGATAATGGACACACTGTCGCTCAACTGAAATTTGCAGTTTTGGAAGTGATACCAACCAAAGGCCAAAACATACACATGAAGAAACTGAGAGCCCAAAAAGAGGCACAATGGATAGAAAAAATGGGGTCTATTGCTCCAGATGGAATGAACGAGGAGTTGGATCTGAGTTGTTTTCTGTGAATTTGTGCTTTAATATGGAATGACATGATAATGTGAAACACATATATTTTGATCTGATGCGTATTAGATGCATATTGAATTTGATTTGCATCTATTTTTTTACTTTTAACCAATTTTGTCAGGTTTTTGAGTGTATTTATTTATTTATTACGTTTCATTTACTTTGAATTTGTTGTTTGATTTTTCCTCTCTAATTTTCACAATGTTATGTTAGTTTTAGTTTTTTATTACTTTTTTACATTTTCACACTTTTTTTATTATTTTATTATTAATTATAATTTTTATTTTTTATACTGATCATTACTTTTCCTGGTTATGATTAGGCATAATTTGAAGTAAGGGGTAACGATGGATGTAAACATCACAGAGAATTTCTGTTCCTGAAAGTATAAGGTTCTATTTAGCAATGCACCATTTCAATATGGTTGCTAAACAGGCGTGAATTGAACTAGTGAGTAATCCCATTCCAATATGGCCGCTACATATAAAGCAATGGTTGCCGCCACAACATTTTCTCACAAGATACTTCAGAGTGAGCGTGTGCGAGCGTACAGCTCCGGCGGATAACAGTGATTTTTGATTTCCAGTAAGTAAGCGCATCATATTAGTAATTAAGGCTTTTAAAAGATAGAGTAAATTGTACCTAGTGACACGCGTTCGATCTCTTTGCAGAGACCGCTGTTGTACGCGTTGGTATCCCGCGGATATGACTGCTGTTGGAAGTGGAAGGCACACAGTCAGACCGTTTCTGGTCTAGTGAAATACAGCGTTGCTATGACTGATGTAAGTTTATATTTATGCAACCAGATGCTTGTTTTTCCGAATGAAGTTGGGAGTGTGGATTTACTCACAAATATGCGGTCGATCTCATTACAGAGACGACTGCGGACTAGATATCCCCCCCACGGATGAATCCACGGGTGACGTGCAAGTCATTTTTGAACACTCGCATTTTTTGAAGGTTAGTGGATTCGGCGTGGCAAACCTGTCTGAAAGGAAGGTTATGTTATGGATAAGGAGGTTTACACCATGACCATCACACTGATTATTGTTCTTTTGTTATTTTTCATTATTTGTTTTTTATGGTGTCTCAATCTTGGTAATCTCGACATGATTCATGGAACCTACATCACCAATATGAAAATGGGGTAATGTACTAACGCTATTGTGTTTTAATTTATTTCTTTTGACTTTTGATGATCTGGTCAAAATATGTATGAATACATTGATATGTGAATGTTTCATTGATGTTTTGGAAACTGATGATTTTTTTGTTTGATTTTGTGATGCAATATTAATTATGCTATGATAGTTGAAATGTAATACCTTAGGAATAGGTGTAATCACAGGCCCTGAGGAAGGGTTCATATCCGAAATGCATAGGCCATTTATGTGATGAATTCTGTCATGAAAATTTGATTTGAAGAAATTGTATGAAGGTTGATGAATTAACGAGCATTCGGAAAGAAAGACGCAATTCGAGAATATTCTTTACCATTATTTTTTAATTATACCACTGTATAGTGGATTAAGGGTGTGCAGCCCACACCGCTGGCCACACAGCCAAGGTCTGTTTTTGTATGGAGCTTCCATCTACTCCATACCTGCCACGATGGGGTGCGCAGATAGCGCATGACAGTTGGTACCACCAGGCCGAGGTCACTTCTCTGCTGAGGAAGTGTGCAGTGGCCCTATTGAGGGCCGTGATCTCATCCTGCGAGGGGAAAACTCTCTCGGAGCACGTGTCCCAAATGAGACCCAAGAAGGTCAATCTCTGCGTGGGATGCAGCTGCGACTTCTTGAGGTTGAGTGAGAAACCCAGCTCGTGCAGTGTGTTCATAAGAGCATGTGAAGTATGGTGCACTGCTTCTGGAGATGTTGCCCTGACGAGCCAGTCATCGAGGTGGCCCTGCGACCTGAGGAGGGCCGCCACTGTGTTCATCAGCCTGGTAAAGACCCTGGGGGCCAAGTTGAGGCCGAAAAGAAGCACCTTGTATTGGAAATGGTAGCCCATGATTCTGAATCGTAGAAAAGAACAATGAGGCTGCCAGATCGGGACCTGTAGGTACGCGTCCTTCAGATTCAGGGAGCACATCCGATCCCCCTTGCACAATGTCTCCGCTATCAAAGCTGGCATAACCATCTTTAATTTTTGTAGAGGTGGGGAAAGGGTGAGCGTGGAAAAGTCCAGCACAACTCTCAGGCCCACCTGGTTCTTCTTCTGAATGGCAAAAATCCTGGAGTAGAAGCCCAAGCGTCGCTGGGAGGTTTGGACTTCCTCCACTGCCTGGCTCTGAACAAGCGACTGGATCTCCACCAAAAGAGTTGCTGTCCCAACCTGTGGGAGTGGAGGGGAGGAGGGAAGAGAGCCTGGGATAGGGAGGCGGTTCCCCGTGGAGACTACCGAGAGGATCCAGGGGTCCGCGAATTTCTGGTGCCAGGAAGAGTAAGCCTGCTCCCCACTGGAGATACGTGGACCCGGAGGGGCGTGTCATGCCTTCTTTTCCTCTGAGGCTGTTGCAGGGGAGGGGGACTGGAAAAAGCCCTTACTCCCCGCTTCCCCCCCTTTTTTTTGTTTGCGCCGATGTTGAGTCGGCGAACAGTCATGCTGCCTGGACCTCTGCTCTTGGAAGCCGCAGAACCCTCTGTATGTACACCCCTTGTCCGAGCACTGCTGTGACTGGGTGTATGTTTTGGGCATGGTCTTTGTCAAGATGGATAAAGACTTGGCCATTTTTTGAGCTGTTTTTCTTCTTGTCCAGCTCCTCGTCCGTCATGGAGTGGAAGAGGTCACCCCCTTCGAACGGAAGATCTAAGATGCGATCCTGGGCATCCGGTTTGAATTTCGTAGCACAGAGCCAGGCCGTTCTTCTCATGTCCGTGACAATGCAGATGGCACGGCCAGAGGTGTCCATGTGGCCCACCTTGAATCGTGATTGGTTCTGCACCGGAAGCTCTGGGAGGAAATCCGCAATTTTCCACCAGAGCCTCTGGTTAATGGCTGCCAGCATGGCATCCGCGTTGGCTTGACAAAGGTGCAAGGACGCGTTGGAATACAGCTTCTTCCTGTATGCTTCCAAGACCTTCTCCTCCTTGCCTAGCAGTACTGCAGAAGAGGAGGCTGAGGACGACTGAGGCTTGGAGTATAATGATGCCGCAGCGATCACCGAGGAGTGTGGCTGAGGATGGGCGGATAGCAAGAGTGTATACCCCTCCATCTGTCTGCCTGTACTTGGCGTCCAGGCGTTTGTTCACCGGCTGGACTGATGGGGCTTGAGCCAACCCTTCTTGGCAAAGGCAACTATGTCCTTCTGCTTCGGGATCCCCATTCTTGTCATGGGACGTAGCTTGAGGACTTCTGCTAGGACCCCTTCTACTGGTTGCTCGACCTCAGGTTGAGGAAGGCCCAAGTACTCTGCCAGCCCTGCCAAACGTTCGATGAAGGCCTTGGCTGAAGATGGCATGTCGGGGTCCTCCTCCTCATCTGTGTCCGCCTGCAGGTACTGTTGGTCAGGGACCGGAGGAGGGAATTTGGGAGCCGGGAGCAGCGGTGTGGAGACCGGAGGCTGTTGCGGAACCGCCTGGACATGGGGCTGAACACAGACCAGGGGCATCTGCACGGGAGCCTGCGGTGCCGGAGCCATTGGTAGAGCACGTCCCCGATGGCGTCCCTGAGGGTGTCCCCCAATCCGAGGAGATTTCATGAGTCAGAGGAACCGTTCAAAGAACCTGTCCTCGCAAGCCGGATTGGTGGTAGGCGATATTGACGAAGTAGCAGGGGGCTGCTCGAGCCGTTGCGTGCCCTGCCCATATGGACGCAGCGGGAACCTGCCTTGCACGAAGGAAGGGTAAGCTGTAGGCCACATACCTGGTTGACACCAGTCCCACCTTGACACACGATCATCCACCTGCTGCCTTCCCTGTAGCGGTGTCGGCCGGATGCCTGGATTTTCGGGCACAGCAGCCATTTTGTCAAGCTGCCTTCCACGTGCCTTTGTCGTGTTGCTCAGCTCACTGGGCCCTGCACACTCTTGAGTGTGGATCATGGGGCCTACCATGTTCTTCAGGCCGAGGCCCGGTAGGCATTTTCACCCTCGGACATGTTACTGGTACTAGGGAATAGCCCCACGGGTGAAGACCCAGTAAAAGAACCTTCCGGTCCCTCAGCACTGTCACCGGGAGGATCTACTGACCCCTCGGCCTGGCGGCCGGTAGCTGATTCAACCTCGGTACTTGTGCTGGTACAAGGACCTGTGCGGTCCCTCCCGTGCGGGCTAGTACTTGGGAAGAAGTCTCCCTTGCAGGGTGCACTGGAAAAGAGCGGCCCTACCTTGGGCCTGGATCGATGATAGACGAAGTCCTTTAGCTCCTTTGGAGGCTGTCTCTCGAAGAGCTCCCTCCACCTGGCTAGTCTGTTCTTCAGAGACCTAGAGGAAAGCGTGTTGCACGCGGTACAAGCTTGCCAGTCGTGGTCTGGGCCAAAGCACTGTAGGCAGAAGGCGTGGGGGTCTTTAGTCAGGAAGAGCTGGTCGCAGAATGGACACCTACTGAACCCTGTAGAAGTCGACTTGCACCAGGGAGGAGCGTGACGCCTGAGGACCGAGTACCTGAATGATGAAAAGACAAAAAAGACAGAAGAGAAGAAGTATCCGCGCGTGGAACTACATGGCCGAAGCCTAACCCATGAGTGCTGGTGAATTCGGCCCGTTCCCGTCGACGCGTAAAAGCGGACTGAGGTGTGGCGCCTGAGGGCGGAGTCATGACAGTGCATGCTCCGAGGGCCACAACCCTGCGTGCCTATAAAGTTAAAGGGGAAGAAGGTTTTTTATGGTGAAAAAGGCTCTGTCTCCCGTCCCTTGGAAGGGACGCCCATGCAGTATAGAGTAAAGGGGAAGGGACGTAAGAGTAGATGGTGGATTGCGGAGGGGAGGCAGCCTGCGGGTTCTGTGGAATGCAGGCGGAGATTACAGGTTTCAGCCCGCATTCCACAGAAATGACTGGGGCAAGAAAAGGGGCTAAATAGGTTGACGGAACAACATTAGGCGCTAAACGGGACTAGGGTGCAACAAAAGGGGCTGGGTGAAAAAATAGGGATAGCGCCAGTGGGTTTGTAGGCGATGCAGGGTCAGAGACTTTGCTGGTGTTTTGGGGATGGCATGCTGGCGGGGGAAATAGGGCAGAGTCAAAAGGATGATGGAACTTGGGGGCAGTCCTTACCACATTTTATGTGCTCAATTACCTTCAAATTTTCTGGGTCTCCCGCTGGGTTCGCCAACCGCTACAGTCATCCAACCGGCAGTGCCCCTGTCCTTATTGTCCTAGCCAATCAAAGAGTGGCTGGGGTGGGACTGGAAGTCAAGCCTTTTTTTACACATTTATTTTCCCCAGGGCTTGAAGGGACAACCAGCGGGGCTCGTGGCTGACCCCTGCTTTGGGCAGGCATTGACCCAAGAGGAGGGACAGGCCATAGCCCTAGCTGTGACTCGGTCATGCCTGCGCCGCTTCAGGCTCACCCAGCTCTACACATAGGAATTCAAAAATGCCAGATTTGACTGGGGGAATGACATAAATATGGTGAAAGGAGACAATCCTCCTGCAATGCCCTTTTTTTCAGTCCAGGTTTTACCTCAGGAGGCTTGAAAGGTGAGGCGTCGTCCCAAACAAACAGGAGACGGTGAGTTGAGTTTAACCAGATTACTCACCGTAGTGACCACCTTACTCCTAGTCCATAGTCCATAGTCCACTTTCCTACATACTTATGGGACATCTCTCCATCCTGTGGGACGGGACCGGAGCACTTGGTAAAAAGCATCCACAAAATATTTTTTCAAAAATGTGTCCTTCCTCTCTTTCTTGCGCGGGGCCCAGCACGCAGCCGTAACCCCGCTCACCTATGCTCCGCCCCGCGCATCGCCCATCAGTCCTTTTCTATTGCCAGGTCAGAGACCTATTAGCAATAACAGAGGAACCTGATTAGAGGGGACGGCGGGCGGGCGTATGGAGGAAACGGGACTATGGACTAGGAGTAAGGTGGTCACTACAGTGAGTAACCTGGTTATACACCTATGTCCCGTCCCCTTTCGTCCATACTTATGGGAGATTCCAAAGCACTCCTAACAGGAACTACGGGTGGATGGAAATACCCCTTACTGAAAAAGGTTCTTCAGCACAGCCTGACCAAACTGAGCATCAGCTCTTGGGATCATGTCAAGACAATAATGCTTACAAAAAGCAGATGGGGAGGCCCAAGTAGCTGCCCTAGCGATGGACTCCCAGGGAACATATTTCTGAAAAGCAACCGCGACTGCCTTGCCCCGCACCAGGTGTGCATGAATACCCTTAGGAAGTTTCAGCCCTTGGACTGTGAAAGACTCTGTAATGCAGGCGGCGATCCACTGAGAAACAGTCGCCTTAGACGCCTGCTTACCCTGAGGGTTACCAAAGGTCACAAATAGTTCAGAAGAACGTCTAAGCTCGGAAGTTCTGTCCAGATAGAATTTAAGAGCCCTTCTGACATCGAGACAATGCAGAACTCTTTCTTCCTCTGAGGTAGGGTTCGGAAAAAAGACCGGAAGGGAGATCGACTGATTCAGATGGAATTCAGTTACCACCTTCGGCAGGAAAGCAGGATTCGTCCGTAGGACTACCTTATCCTTGTGAAAAACCAAGGAGGGATGTTCCACCGACAAGGCCTGGAGCTCACTCACCCGCCTTGCTGATGTAACGGTGACCAAAAAGGACACTTTCCAGGATAGGTACTTGAGGTCCACAATGGCCATGGGTTCAAACGGCTTATGGCACAACGCCGTCAGGACTACATTTAGATCCCACAGCGGGTGCGGACAATGAACTGGAGGGTAGAGGCCTGTCAAGCCTGTCAAATGCCTCTTAACCACTGGATTACACAGAGAGTAAGAACATTGGTCCGTAGAAAGATAAGCGGAGACATGACAGAACGCGAACACCTGACTCTGCTAGGAAGGATACGAAGGACAGCACTGTGTCAATCGTAGCCTCCCTTGGGTCCAACTGCTTTTCCAAACACCAATGACAGAACCTGAGCCATTTCCTTCTGTATTGGGATCTAGTCGAGGGTTTCCTGGCTGCCTGGATAATACGCATGTTATCCGCAGACAAGTTAAGATTTTCTAAAGACTTGAACTCAGGCACCATGCCGCCAGGCTTAGCGATTGTGGGGAGGGGTGCCACATCTGCTGTTCCCCCTGATGAAGAAGATCGGGGGTCACTGGTAACCTGATCAGCAGATACATCGACAGGTGTTGAAGTTCCGAAAACCAAAACCTGGCCGGCCACCACGGGGCTTTGAGTAGAAGGGAACAGTTCACCGAGTTCTTCAGCTTCCAAATTGCTCTAAGGACTAGAGGCAGAGACGGGAAGGCGTAGGCTCTCATGTTGTGCCATGGAATCTTGAGAGCATCCCCCAGAGAGGAGGCTCCCAGCCCCCCTCTGGAGGCATACTGAGGAAGCTTCTTGTTTACCGCCGTAGCGAAGAGGTCCACCTCCGGTGTGCCCCAACGCAAGAAAATCCATGAGAGGACCTACGCCTTCAACTCCCACTCGTAGCTGACCACTGTCCGCCGGCTGCGGGCATCCGCTGTGACATTCAGCTGGGCCGGGATGTGCACTGCAAGCAGCCAAACACCATGAAGCACGGCCCACTCCCAAATCTGGATGGACAGGTCCACGAGGGGGGGAGACTTGGTTCCCCCTTGCTTGTTGATGTAATACATCGACACCACATTGTCCGTACGTATGCGGATCACCTTGTTGGCTATGATCGGTCTGAATGCCCTGAGCGCTATGAAGATCGCCAGAAGCTCTAAATGATTTATGTGGAGGAGCTTGTCCTGAGGCGACCAGAGATCCGAGACCTGAAGAAGATCTAACGTCGCACCCCACCCCAGGAGGGAGCAGTCCGTCGTGATCGTCACCGTAGGGGCTGGTTCCTGAAACCCCACACCCACCGACAGGTTGCTGAGAGATGACCACCATTCCAGGTCCACTCTCATGGAAGCCGGAATCATTATCAGCTTGGAATCCGGGTCCACAGCCTGACGCCAAGAACTCCGAAGAGCCATCTGGATCCGTCTCATCTTGAGACGAGCAAGAGGAAGAGCCAACACGCATGAGGCCATGAGGCCCAGAAGGCTCTGGAACCACCAGGCCGACATGCTCTCCGACCGTGCAAACATCTGACACGTGGCTAACAGATCCGCCATTCTGTCCCCGGTCAGGTACACTCTGCAGTCGATCGAGATCCAGCGAAAACCCAGGAAAATCAAGTCCTGTGAGACCGTTATGGAAGATTTCCGCCAGTTCGCCGACAGCCCAAGATGGAACAGGAGCTGAATGAGAGACTGAAGATTGCCTGCTGCTTTCAACGGACAAGGGCTGCGTAAGAGCCAGTCGTCCAAATACGGATGCACATTGATACCCTGCAGACGAAGATAGGCCGCAATCACCGACATCATCTTCGTGAAGACACGCAGTGCCGAATTGAGGCCAAAAGGAAGCACTCGAAACTGGAAGTGCTCCTCTCCCAAAGAGAAATGGAGATATCTCCTGTGTGGATTCCAAATCAGAATATGAATGTACGCATCCTGAAGATCCACCACGCTGAGCCAATCGCCCATCTACAAGGAGGACCGTATCTGGCTGGGCGTGATCATCTTGAATTTCTCTTTGCGTGGGAAAAGATTGAACTGGGAAAGGTCTAGGATGGTGCACAGACCAGCCTGGTTGGGTTTGGGCACCGTAAACAGCCAGGAGTAGAAGCCCTCCCCTCGTTCTCCGAGGGGAACGGGTTCCACAGCTCTGAGGTCCAGAAGTTTCTCAACCTCGGCTTTGAGGGAGGGTGAGCCCGACAGCTGAAAAGGAGGGTTGAAGGGTGGGGTAGGGGCTAGGGGTAAGCGGAGGTGATGGTCTGCCACGCCTCCCAATGAGACGCAATGCGTCCTCCCACCAGGGTCTCGTGCGAGCACGGAGAACCCTCATTTAGCAGGTTTTTTGGTGGTGTTGCCACCTGAACCTGAGGAGGAGGCTGAGGAGCGGGAGAAAAACCGAGTCCGTTGTTGCCTACAGCGCTTATTCCCCAAAGGGGTATCCACTCTGCGAGCTTTCCAGTCGAGGAAGCTCCTAAAGCCAGAGGAGGGTCGGCTTTGGGACAACGGTCTCTGGGTTTTGAAAGGGGTCTTAACAAGGACCGACAAGGATTTAGCTGTCTGAGTGCTATCCGTCGTCTTGGTGAGCTCTACATCTGTTGTAGAATGAAAGAGCTCCTTACCATCGAACGGAAGGTCCAACACCTTGTCCTGCACTTCTTTTGAGAATTTAGTGGCATGCAGCCATGCCTGCCGTGAGGTATCAACCCCCAGCATAAGGCCCCGAGCCGAGGTGTCTACGTGATGAGCCGCAGCCTCCAGGAGATCCTGGGCCAAGACCTGGCTTTGGATAATCCATCCTTAAAGTCTTCCAGCTTCTCGACCGGGATGAACTCCTCAAACTCCGACGGACCTTTCCACATCCGCATATTAGCCCCCGCTAACACCAGTTCGGCATTGGCCTGCCTAAGCTGCAAGGCCGAGTTGGCGAAGATTTTTCTCCCAAGGGAGTCAAGGAGCTTGTCCTCCTTTTCCCAGAACCTGAGTAGCCGTCGTGGAAGAGGATGCTGCAGGCCTGGACTGCAAAGTGGCCGCAACCACCACTGTGGAGGAGGGGGGCGGACAAGATGACAGGGCCACCTCTTCCGAAGAATGCAGCCTGTATCTCGCGTCAATTTTCTTATTGACGAAAAGTCCAGAGTGTAGCTTTTCCCAGACCCTGCGGACCTCGGCCAGAACGTCCTTTGGCAAGAACAGGCCGGTACGCCCCAAAGGAGACAGGGTGAACACCCCAGAAAGCACGCCCTCCTGCGGAATGGGTGCCTCGGGCCCCGATATCCAGTCATGAAAAGATCTAATAGAACGGGGCAGGTCCTCGTTGTCCTGATCGCCTTGCGCGTCATCCGACAGGTCAGGATCCTGCTGAGCCGTGTCGGGCGCTGCCTTGTCCACAGGGGACAATGGGGGCAAAGGCGAAAGAGTCGGGGAAGACACCGTAGGCAAGGGAGGCTCCGGCGGAACCACCGGAGGAACGGGTGGAGCCGGAGGCGCAGGCGGACATATCTCCCTAAAAAGCCCTTTGAAATACTCCCTCATGGGGTCGGTACGCATGAGCGTTTGAAATTTACCGAAAAAGGCGTCCTCCGGGGACTGCTTTGGAACCTGAGGAGGCCTCTCATGAGGAGGACAATCCCAGGGACGTAACGGGGAAGAGTTCCACACCATCCCCTCCACCGACGTATCCACATAAATCAAAGGTGCCGACCCCGCAGGCAACAAAACATTGTGCGGAAGGGGCATCCGGGCGTTCCAATCGTAAACTGGCCAATAAGGATACGCTCAAGGATACGCTATGTTCACCCAAGGAACCAAGCCCTACACCTGAGGCCGATGGCGTAGTTGTAGGGGTAGCACCCAAAAAGGCTGCAGCGGTCGTGGCAGGAACGGGCACCATTTTGTCATCGCCTGAGGGGAACTGTGGCACGTGAGGAAGTGAGGCAGGGGTCCCCGTCGATGGATTAGGGGTCTTAACTTTAGCCTTAACATAAGGAACCTCGGCAGAGCCGGTACTATGAGGCCGAGAATGTTTCTGCGACATACCAACCGCCAAATTAGCCTTCCCAGGAAGGACCTCAGCAGTGCCGGTAAACAAAGAACTTTCCTTCTTTGCCCCCTCAACAGATCTGGTGTCGCCGCAAGAGTGGGAACGGTGAGAAACAGCCTTCGCCGGTACGGCCTTGTCAGACTTCTCAGAAATGTTGGTAGCTTTAGCCTCTGAAAGAGGGACCTCGGACCCACGTTCGGTAACAGCCTTATCCGTGCGGGCCACGAACATCCGTTTGGTGACAGCAAGCCCCACCAAGGCCTCGGGGCGCAACCCGGTCTTATTTTTGAGGAAAGCCGACAGAGAGGCCTCAGAGCGAGCTCCAATATCCCACGACTCAGTAGAACTGGGTCTACAAACAGCCCCCACAGGAGGGGCCTCGGAGAGTGCTCCGGTATCCACAGGCCCCTTACGGAGACCCTCAGAGAAAACTCTGGTACAATTATTAGGCCCAACAGGCACCTCAGGGCAATCCCCGGTGACAGAGCGATCAACGCTCCTCCCGGCCCGAGAGGAACCTGGAAAGGTATCCCCCGGCTGGGGTTCTCTGAAAAGTAAAGAACTTACCGGGCGTTTTTTCTTCTCGTCGATGAACGCCTGAAAATTAGAAAGAGGAGTTCGTCGGAGCACCTCCTCCTACCGCTCCAACTGACGTTGAAGTGCCCGGACCGAAAGGGAGTCGCAGTAAAAACAGGAGTCCCAACGGTGATCCGGACCCAAACACTCTAAACAAAGAGGATGGGGATCCGCCCTCGCCAAGAGACAGTGACACGATGAACAATCTGGAAAGTCTAGTTTTAACGACATAGACAGACTAGTACACGATCGCTAGCAAGAGCCAGAGAGGAAAAAAGGGAAGAAAATCTTCCGAGGATGCAAGTGCGTCCAGTCCCGAAAGAGCGAAGAAAAGGACTGATGGGCGATGCGCGGGGCGGAGCCAAGGTGGGCGGGGTTACGGCCGCGTGCCGGGCCCCGTGCAAGAAAGAGAAAAAGGCCACATTTTAAAAAAAAAATGTGGTTGCTTTTTACAAAGTGCTCCGGTCCCGTCCCACAGTACGGAGAGATGTTCCATAAGTATGGAGGAAAGGGGACAGGACGTAGGAGTATATTTTAAACACCAGCAGCCCGGTCCTCCAACTGTCTTCCTCCAGTCTTTCTCTCCAACGGTCCTGTCTTATTTTCCACATTCTGATTCTATGGCTCGCAGGAGCTGTGAGTCATACCAAAGATACAACACATCCCACCCTTCCCACAAAATTCAAAAGAAAAACAGATTAATAGACAAACAACACAAAATAAGAATACGAAAAGAATTATAAGCTATAATAAATAACTGCACATAAAGTGTACAAAACTGCACACAACAAAATAGTGGTCACAGACCAACAATTCTGGCAAAGCAAGCAATTCCACACAGCATGTCTAAAGCCTCTAATTTCATCACATAGGGCCTCATTACACGGTAGGCGGTGGACCAAGGTGCTGCCGGTAAAATACCGGCACCGCCTTGGAGGAAAGGGGAATTACCGCCCTATTCCAAGGTTGGCGGCCGGTAATTCCCCCTTCCCCCATTGCCCTTCCCCATTCCCATTTTTGCCCCATAGGGCATAATGGGAATGGGGAAGGTGCTAATTATGGTACTGCAAATTGCGGTACCGTAGTTAGCACCCTGGTCCCTTTGCGGGTTGGTTTTTAACGCCTGCTAAAAAGCAGGCGTTAAAGTACCAACCCGCAAAGGGACCTCGTAGTAAGGTGGTAAAGGTTAACGGTCACCAGTACCATTACCAGTGACCGTTAACCCTTACCGCCTTCCGTGTAATGAGGCCCATAGTCTTTCGACCAAACTGGTAGTCTCTGTATTCTTGGCCCCGCAACTGACTCACACAGACTACTTCCATCTTGCACCATGGTATCATTATCTCTACTGGCAAACGCCTCCTACGCCAGATCTCCATCTCCTGTGCCAGATATTCATCTCCTCCACCAGATCTTCATCCACCCACATATCATATCCTCTGCTACCACATCCAAGTTCATTCACACCTACACCACACCAATTCCATCTACTCAATATGTCCATCTTCAACTCTAACCGAACTAGTAAACACTTCCTTTATTCTCACCGGATCAGCAAATGTTGAACCTTCTTTGCCAGGAATCACACCCTTCTTTATTCTCACAAACTCACCAGGCTTGAACCGCATTCTTTTAACACTCACCGCACTTGGTCTTGCCTCATCAACATGCCGCTTCTCAACCTTCCTCCACATGTTGACCCATGCAGGGTTTAGCACTGTATTTGGCTCTCTACCCATCAGAATCACAAACAAAGATTTACATGAATCTCAAAGCACAGACGTTCTTACATTCCACAATGTTTTCTCAATAGCAGACCTCACATCCCAATTGAACCTACCGGCTTGTTCCACAGCCTCTACCATGACTCTGTTTCATCTTTTAACTCTCCCATTAGTCTGAGGGTAGTAAAGTGCTGCAAATGTCCTGTAATTTCTACACTATGGGCATATTTCATAATTTCCTCACTCCTAAACTGCACACCAATATTACTCACTATCCTCTTGTGATAGCCTTCTCTTATGAACACAGCTTCCAAAAACGTTACCACATCACACGTAATGACACTACGAACCCATTTGCCTTAGACCCATCCATAACAATGGTCCACCATTGCTATGAGAAAACTCCTCTCTTACCTGAGTCTACTGTATGGGCTGACAATGTGTACTCCAAACTGCTCCCAGGCCTCTTCAGGCTTAGGTACAAAACACAGCTCATTACTCTGAATCTTACAACCTTTGTCTGAATTCTGGCAAAGCCAGCAATTCCTCACAAATCTCTCCACCATCAAATCCATTCCTGGCGGACAATACTTGGCCTTTAGTATATTGAGCGGATGAGTATGTGGACCGGATGAGTGTGTAGATCGATGAGCGTGTAGATCGAATGAGCATGTAGAGCAGATGAGCGTACAGAGCGGATGAGCGTACAGAGCGGATGAGTGTACAGAGCGGATGAGTGCGTAGGCAGACAGGAGTGCATGCGCGGGGTAGACAGGAGTGCATGCGCGGGGAAGACAGGAGCGCATGCGTATGGAATACAGGAGTGCATGCGTGGGGCACACTGGAGAACGAGGGATAGACTAGAGCACGCAAGGTGTACTAGAGTGCATGAGTGTGTCGAGCAGACAGGAGTGTGTAGGGCAATCTTGGACGCCTGAAATGAATAAAAGTGCATAGAACGGACTTGATCGCACAGAATTGCGTGACGTACATAATATGCTTTGGAATGCAGTGAACATTTGAAAGAGCATATATCATACCACACCCCACGCTTACTCTCTTCTTTACACCACCACTCAACTAGAACACAGAGATACTATGACACCATTCGGTATAACTGTTCTCATATCAACATCTCCCGATCACTCTAAGTAAACACCGCTGGTTTCACACCCCCCAGCCAGGCGTTCTCCTCAGGCCTAACGCAGCCACACTCGGTCTGGATAAATCCTGCTAGAGCGAACACATACTCCTGATCTCTCAACCACCACACCTACCGCTAAGAAGCAGCTACTACACGAATTCCGCACCAGCTGCACACATACCTGGTGCGCACACGCACCTTTGGACTCTCTCTACTCTCTCTACTGACCCGAACTTCGGTTCCCAAGGGCGTTCAACCTACCAGTGCCTTCAGACCATACCAATGGTATATAAGGCGCTATATAAATGCAAAATAACATAACATAACATAACATTTCCATTACACTGTGTCTCTGTCGAACCAGGATGGCCCTGATGAACTTTTTCTATCAATTACGCTCTTAAACTCTCCAGTTGCACCAACCTATCCCCCCTGACCAAAACTCCACTTTCCAACAAATACTCTTCTATAACTTCCCAGTATGGTAAGACACACTCTTCCAGCACTCCTTTGGCCTGGTCTCCTGCAAATTCCTCCAACCACTTCTCCTTAGAAATAACTTCACTCACTGCTGCTACAACATCATCTTCCACTTCTTCCTATCCTGTCACCTTGTTTTTCACCGGCAAATGTGAAAAGTCTGTAACATTGTTCCTCACTCCAGGCACATATCTGACCACAAAATCGTAATCTTGTAATCTCACACTTGACCTTGCCAGCCGCTGTGTTGCCTCACACAGGAGACGGTGAGTTGAGAAGTATGTTACTTTATTTTATACACCTGCGGGTGGAGCTCCGACCATCTCTCCAACGGTCCCCTCTCATTCCCCACATTCTGATTCTATGACTCGTGGGAGCGAGGAAATGTGGTCACTTAAGGGACACCGGGACACGCGGAAAGCAGATTTCCCCTGTATGTTCTGAGAGGGTCCTGTGTTCACAAACCCTGACTTGCCGTGGCTGCACTGAGAGAGGTGTGCTAAGATTGAAGTTCTTCCCAGGTGTGCCTAGTAGCCAAAATTGCAGAGCCATGATCGTGCTGCAACCCGAGGCCTGTGTAAAGAAGCAAGCCGAGGGTCAGAGGAGTAAAGGAAACTCCTGTTTGACAAGGCCAGACTGGAGACACCAATTCTGCAGAGGGTTGTGGGTCCCAAGTGTTCCTAAAGTGGTAGAAGAAGAAGAAGTTGTGGGTCCCAAGTGTTCCTAAAGTGGTAGAAGAAGAAGAAGTCAGGAAGTGGAAGCAGCCCAGAACCGAAGTGTTCCTGGAGTCAGTGAGTGAGACTTAGCATTCAGGTTCACTAAAAAACCCTTGCCGGTAACTGTTACCAGCTCTAAAGAGGCGTGTATATGAACAGAAGCAAGTTTAAACTGTTGTTGTAAAAGCTTTTCTTTTCAAAGGAAATGTATCTCACACACTTCGAGAAAAAGGTACAGTGCTCGCGTACAAAGAAAAGAATTTCATATCCATTGTTTAAGTCTTAATGCTGCAGTCATTAATATCTCTAGCCACAGTGAAATTCATAACCAACTTTGTAAATGGAACCAGGCGTCGAATAGAAGGCATGATTTTTCTTCAATCTTTTTGTTTTTTTCTTTTTTTCTTTGGTCATTGTATCCTTACTCAATGTCCAATATGTTTTTAGGAGAACCATATGTGTATAGTTTGCTAAAAGTTAGTAATAAACTAAATTTGCAATTAAAAAAAGAAAAAAGAAGTCTTAATGTCGCCGGAGTGGTTGCGTGCCTCCAATAAAAGGGAGAACGCTGTCTGCATTGCTCCAAAAAACCTAACGCAGACTTTTACAATTGTTACCAGATCTTATGACATCAAAGGAAGGGCACGTGTGACCAATTGTGATTGCGATCGGAGTGGAAAGGTGTCTCTGGACTAATACATGGGAATGCAAACACTTACATACACTTAAGGTTAAAAATCTACCTTAAAGAGTGGTTCTGTGTGCCTAAATCTGTTTCTCCTTTGAAGATAGAACTTTGTAGCATCCATAATACATATTCTCTGAACTCAGAGGTTGTTGTACTAACAGGAAGAAAAAGAATTACCCAAGAATTACTCTTCACCCTTTGTAAAGTGAAGAAAACCCTATTTAAAGCTATCCACTCAGCTGATGAAGTTGTTAAAGGTCCAGGGTCCTCTGCAACAAGAGTGACATTGCTATATGAAGTTGGATGTGTGGCAATAGAGAATCAAGGTAGCTACTGGAACTAAGAAAATGTGAACAAAGCTGGGGAAGGGAGCTGGGTGCTTGTATAAATATTGGACAAATAATCTGTTCAATTTATTTTGAATATTCGGCTGTTTAGTGTGAGGGTTAGTTTTGTTTATGTTCGTGTGATCCCCTTAGCTTTTAGACTAGGTAGGGACCTCTTTGATAGAGTAGGTTTAGAGAGGATTTATTTGCACTTTGTATCTCTAGTAAAATGCTTGATTCTGAGAAAACCCCAAGCAGTTGTCCGCCTCTCATTACTGACCCCTTACATAGGTTTGATCCTCCTTGCAAGCTCAACAACTAGGAGAATGTCTCCCTTCTCTCAGTCTTCCTTGGCTTTGTTTTCACAGTTCCAAATACCAGTAGGAATGTCTCCCTTTCCCTGGCCTTTCTCAGGCTTACTTCACAGTTCACAACACCAGGGGGAGTGACTCCCTACCCCAGGCATTTCACAGGCCTATCTCACCGTTCACAAACAAGGGGGAATGTCTTCCTTGCCCTGGTCTTTCCCATGCTTTGTTTTACAGTTCACAACACCAGGGGGAAGGGCTCCCTTCCCCTGGATTCTTGTATAGTTAGTTTCACAGTTCAATCCTCTATTGGTTTGTTGTAGCAGACCTGGTTCACGCTCCCGCCAGGTACTGCAGTGAAGATGACTCATACTGATCTTCCCTTGTGGGTCCCAGAACCGTATCTCTCTACTACCTTGATTTCGCAGACCTGGGTTGCTTTCCTGCCAAGTACTGTCACAAAGAAGATGGTTTGCATTATGTTTCTGTTCTTGGATTCTTGACCCTTCCCTGGTGATCAGTGGCTTTACTTGACACCCAGCATGAGGCAGACTCTCTCCGATTCTCTCTGGGTTTCTGTGCGGGCCCCAGACCCTTCTCTGGTGGTTAGTGGGATCTGTGTTCCCATTGGAATGAGGGAGTTTATCCCTGAGGATATGCTTTCCTCTACACACCACCCCGCCGGGTTTCCCACATTCTGTTATTGGCTTTCCAGACAGGACGTGTCATTGGCTCTTCCAGGTTCGTACTCCTACTAGCCAGCCTCTGCGGTCCTCTTCTGTTCCGTTCGGCCTTCTCTAGCGGCTTCTCAAGCCCCATTCACTTCACACAGTTTTAGTACCGTCACACGACCTGATGGTCCACTTCCCCACAGGTATGAGACTGACACTCCTTTGGCAGTCCCGGTAGGAGTCAGCCTCCTGCCAGCACTTCTGCTGCTTCGGCGACATCTCACCCTCTTGCTCTCTTCTCGGGAACAACGTTTGGCTGGACCTATTGTTCCACTTTACAACAGGTGTGGGACTGCCACTCCTTTGGCAATCATGGCAATCCCGGTAGGGGTTAGCCTCCTGCCAGCTCCTCTGCTGCTCTGACGTCTCGCCCTCTCTCGTTCGCACATATTCGAATCACCTGTTTAGCTGTCACAGACTCCTGACTTCTGCGGTAGAAGACGCTAAGTCCTTCTTCAGTTTCCTTATTATAGGGCGTGTCCCACCCTTGATTAACATCAGTCTTGTTGTTAATGCCATTTCGTCTAAGTACTTTTTGTTTTGTCAGTCTTCCAGGCACTGCAGTAATATCTGGGTCTATTATCAGTGGTGGTGAAATCTTCAGGTTTGTAGAGATACATGAAAGTGTTGAGTAAGGTATTGGGGTCTACATTGTAGGGTGGTGTGTAGGGTGTTGGGTGGGGGCTACAGTATTGCGTTCTCCCTAGATAGTCATCCTTGTCACTAGAGGGGAATTCTCTCTGCATGAGATCCGCCTGCTGAGTACCACTCCCAGGGGGACTATCGGTATCAGCCTCAACTCCCTATCCTCATGGAAAGGGGCTCCTCTCGGGGTGAAGTGACGACAACTAAGGATTCATCACAAGAAGCTCAAGGATGCAAACTTGTACTGGAGGGTGAATGGGGCTATGATGGAGGCATCCAAGGTTCTCAAGAGAATACGTGCTGAAAAGGAAAAGGATATAGTTAGCTGCAGAAGCCAACTGTTATAACTAGAGGGCACAGAAACTCAAAGTCAAATGTACTTCTAGAATCACAATTCATGGAAAAGCATTGGTAGAAATAAAGATAATAGAGGAGTACAGATTGAAAAGGATGTATCAAAACAGTATTGCTAATACTGAAAGCCAAGAGAGCTACTAGAACTACAGTTCACGGAACTAGAAGTCACTGAACAGTACTGCTAGAACAAGACTCTTCAGTGAGTACTGACAGACTACTGAGAGATCACTTTAGAATATTGATAAAACTAAGTCATGGTAGGCCATCGCTAGAAAAAGCAGTCAAAGAAGAATATTTCTAGAACTTAAATTCTAGAATAAGAGGTCATGCAAGAGTACTGTTAGAACTAGATTCATGGGATTAGTGTTGCTGGTATTGGAGGTTACAGAGGAGCATTGTCATAAATAGAAATAATAGACGAGGTCATGGAAATGTAATGCTAGAACTGGAGGTCATAGGTGAGTACTGGTACAACTTGAGATGACAGAAGAGCTCTGCTAAAATAAGAGGTTGTAGCAAATGTACTGAGAGGAGACTACTGCCCGAACTATAAAGGTGGTAGTAATGGGTGCTTCTCTTTAACTTTGACCCCCTCCATGACCAGGCCTCTATCTACCCAGGATTTTCCCTCTATAGCTCAGGGACCTGTTGCCTGATTGGGCTGTCAGCCTCCTCTATGAAAGCATGAAAGGCTCGATCTCTCCATTTGAAGCTTTGAGACTACTAGGATGGTGAGTTGGTCTAGTATGACAACTATGAACAACATAAGATTTGACATCAAGCGATTCATAACCACCCACTCCACCCCCCTCCACCCCCCCACCCCCCGCCGCCAAAAAACCTCCTCTAACAGCCCTGCTAATTGGGAATCGATATGAGGGATGCTATCTGCTATGTCGTGACAAAAAAAACAGATAATGCGAGCAGAGAATACATGGAAAAAGCAGGGAATGCAACAAAGAGTGAGGTTGTTATCATTTTTCATCCCCCTGGAGTCTTTTCAAGATACATAAAAATACAAAGCAGGGTGTAGGGAAAAACAAAAGGGTAGGAAGGAGAGCCCCTCTATCAGCTTTAACAGGGGGTAATAGATTTTATTCATTGCCTGCTCTGACTTATCTCGGGCTTGTTTTTAATGAGGTATAAAAAGGGGAACATTTTGTAACAACACGGTTCCTCTATTTTATCCGGCAAACAGCTGTGTCATGGCCGGGACTAGGGGATGAATCATATCTCCGAGCCCGCATATGCTAACTTCCATGTAATTACCCTGGCATCTTAAATAAAGCGAGTGCTAAAGCTGTCGCTCAGATTACCAGCAAACGGTGGCAGGCCTCGTAACCGAGGGCTCTATCATTACAATTAATTTATCACAAGGGGGGCTGGGATTAAAGAGCGGGGGATGAAAACCACAGGCCATCTATGGGAGCACTGCCACATGGAGACGCTTGAGGGATGCAAACAAGACGAGCGGACCAGAGAGCTGTGTATGCATGGTCGAGAAAAAGTGTCAAGAGGAAAGAAAGAAAAGAAAGGAGAAAGAGAGACGACAGAAAAATAGACATAGAAATCCAGAGAAAAATAGCGAAGGAGGGATGAGGAAAGTGGAGAGAAAGAAAAAAAGCCACACCAGAAAAATGTACCGAAAAGAAAATAAACAGACAAGAAAAGTAGGAGAAAGAAAAAATGAAATACAAATTTGAGCAAGGGAGAAAACGAAAAACGGTGAAAAGAGAAGAAAATGAAGAGGCAAGAAAGTAAAGAAGAAACAGGGTCGAAAGGAAAGAGAGCCTAAAGAAAGACAAAGGAGCTCGAAAATATGTTAGAGAAAGTGAAGTAATGTTGCCTGTCCAGTTAGCAAAGGGAGATATGATATGATAGTTTATTTGTATCGCGCTCGTACAAAAGTGTTTAAAGATGATTAAAGAGGAAACAGGTAAGCAAACGAAAGTGTGGTATGACAAACTATTTATGAAGGGAAAAATCACAACGAACCAATGAAATTCCGTACTGCTTGTAAATGTTTCTCTTTAACTTGCAGCCTGACACAGCTCTATCCTCGCCAAATAAATCAAGTTGCGAATGTGCAGTAACATGGCAAGGCTGGCATGTTTATAAATAAAGAGTTCCATAAACCCAGATTGATATCAGGAAAATTGCCAGTTGTTACAGATTCAGTAGAATAGATGACGTGACAATAATGGCTCAAAAAACCAAAGCATTATTGTTACACAGTTTTTCACGGTTGAAACTGTTTTCTAAAGCCCAGATATACTTGGTTATAAGCCTCCAAGTACTAGCATGCACCTTGACCCTTTCTTCCCATTGGCAATTGGAGGTTGGCAGCTCAACTCCAGTAGGCACCCCTTGACCCTGATTATTTCTGGTTCAGTCTTACACCTTATAATGTGTCTCCCAGAATGCAGTGTTTCTAGTTAAAATAATGTTCACAGGCTGTTCTGGAGATTAGGAAGCTGATTCCCAGCATGCAGTGCTGCAAGAATGATTTCATCCATTCCTTCTGGCAATTAGGGCTCGGTATCCCACAATGCAGCACTGACCAGCAGTCATTTTCTGCTCTGGGAATGAGGATATTTAGAACACAGAATTTCTCAGTTAGCTGCACTATTTATAGCTTTGTATCCCAGCATACAGCGTTTTCACACAAGAATGACTTTGGCTCTTGGAATGTGCTAAATCCAAGAAGGCATCGTTTTCACACAGGAATGACTTTATCAGTCCACTCTGGAAATTATGGCTCTGCATCCCAGCGTGCAGCATTCTTAAACAGAAATTACTCTCTTTGAGCTGGGAATCAGCAATTCCACAAAGGATTGACTTTCCTAAAGTTCTTCTCTGCCAATGTGCTTCAGGTCTCTTACTCCTGATGTGCAGATTTACTCGCTGGACTATGGCTTGCTTGAACTTCTGCACCAGAGACTTGCTCACTCTCCGCTTCCTGGCTTCACGCTCTCCTCTCACCCTGTATTTGGACATGGGTATGTGGGCACCACTTGTCAGTTGTACTGTAGTTGACTTCTATGTCATTCTAGTCTTAACTGGTTTACTTCTGTCACTCCTGTTCTGTTCTCACATTCAGCAGGGACTATTGACTCCTTGTGCTTTGTGCTCACTGGTCCCTTGTCAGACATTCAACGGGCACTCTGGTGCCAAACTCGCGCTCTTAGATCTTCCCCAGTTATGGCAGCAGGACAACTTTTTTTAGATGACTGCTCTTTCCGCAGCAGTGCATTTGTGCACAAACTCCCCACTAAAAAATAAATATTACCATGTGTGCCTCCTCTAGACAACCATTTTATGCATTAGGACATATCTATACTCATTTCGGGTTATTTATGTCATTAGATTTACCCACATAATAGTCTAGATTATAAAGGATTATTAGGATAAAAGTCTAAACTATAAAGCATTGTGTTATCACAAAGGAAATGACACAAAACAGGTGAGTGAAAACTCAGAAAACGAAATAAAGCATGTGCTAATCACAATTAATTATTTGTATTACAACTTTAACATAACTTTGAATTGGAAATATTGAATACGACCTATCTAACAATCTAAACTAATATATAAAAAAAAAAAATTGTCCCTCCTCTCTTTCCTGCGCGGGGCCCGGCACGCGGCCGCAACCCCGCCCACCTTGGCTCCGCCCCGCGCATCGTCCATCAGTCCTTTTCTATCGCAGAGTCAAAGACCCATTAGCAATAACAGAGGAACCTTATTAGAGGGGACGGCGGGCGGGCGTATGGAGGAAAGCGGACTATGGACTAGGAGTAAGGTGGTCACTACGGTGAGTAACCTGGTAATACTCCTACGTCCCGTCCCCTTTCCTCCATACTTATGGGAAATTCCCAAGCACTCCTTACAAGAACTATGGGTGGATGGAAATACCCCTTACTGAAACAGGTTCTTCAGCACAGCCTGGCCGAACTGAGCGTCAGCTCTAGAGCTCATATCGAGGCAGTAATGCTTACAGAAAGCAAATGGGGAAGGACTCCCAGGGAACATACTTCTGAAAAGCAACCGCAGCTGCCTTGCCTCGCACCTGGTGTGCATGGATACCTTTAGGAGGTTTCAGCTTTTGGACGGTGAAAGATTCCGTGATACAGGCGGTAATACATCTGGAAATAGATGCCTTAGACGCTGGCCTGCCCTGAGGCTTACCAAAGGTCACAAACAGTTGGGAAGAGCTCCGAAGCTCGGAAGTCCGGTCCAGGTAGAACCTAAAAGCTCTTCGGACATCCAGGCCATGTAGAACCCTTTCCGCCTCCGAGGCAGGGTTCGGAAAAAAGACCGGAAGGGAAATCAAGTGATTCAGATGGAATTTGGACACTATCTTTGGTAGGAAAGCTGGGTTTGTCCGAAGGACTACCTTGTCCTTGTGAAAGACCAAGAAAGGGTGCTCCTCCGACAATGCCTGGAGCTCACTCACTCTCCTGGCTGACGTAACGGCTACCAGAAAAGACACTTCCCAGGACACGTACTTGAGGTCAACCGTAGCCATTGGCTCAAAGGGTTTATGGCACAGTGCTGTCAGGACTACATTTAGGTCCCAAGGCGGGTGCGGACTACGAACCGGAGGGTAGAGGAGTGTCAAGCCTGCAAAATGCCTCTTAACCACTGGGTTACTCAGAGAATAAGAGCATTGGTCTATAGCAAGATAAGCGGAAACCGCTGAAAGGTAAGTTCTGCATGACAGAACGTAAACACCCGACTCTGCTACGGAGGACACGAAGGACAGCACCTTGTCAATCGTAGCCGCCCTTGGATCCAACTGCTTTTCCAAACACCAACGACAGAACCTGAGCCATTTACTCCTGTATTGGGATCTGGTCGAGGGTTCCTTGGCTGCCTGGATAATACGCATGTTATCCGTAGACAAGTTAAAAAGCTCTAAGACTTGAACTCAGGCACCATGCCGCCAAGCTGAGCGATTGTGGGGAGGGGTGCCACATCGGCTGTTCCCCTTGATGAAGAAGATCTGGGGTTACTGGTAACCTGATCAGCAGAAACACTGACAGGTGTTGAAGTTCTGAGAACCAAAAACTGGCCGGCCACCACGGGGCCATGAGCAGAAGGGAACAGTTCAGAGAGTTCTTCAGCTTCCCAATTACTCGATGAACTAGAGGCAGAGTTGGGAAGGCGTAAGCTCTCATGTTGTGCCATGGAATCTCGAGAGCATCCCCCAGAGAGGAGGCTCTCAGCCCCCCTCTCGAGGCATACCGAGGAAGCTTCTTGTTTACCACCGTAGCGAAGAGGTCCACCTCCGGTGTGCCCCAACGCAAGAAAATCCATGAGAGGATCTCCGCCTTCAACTCCCACTCGTAGCTGACCACTGTCCGCCGGCTGAGGGCATCCGCTGTGGCATTCAGCTGGCCCGGGATGTGCACTGCAAGCAGCCAGACACCATTAAGCATGGCCCACTCCTATATCTGGATGGACAGATCAACCAAAGGTGCCCACCCCGCAGGCAACAAAAAATTGTGCGGAAGGAGTATCCGAACATTCCGGTCATAAACTGACCGATAAGGATGCGCACAAGGCAGAGAAAACTGCCCTACACCAGAGGCCGATGTCGCAGCTGTAGGGGTAGCGTTCAAAATGGCCGCCACAGTCATGGCGGGAACGGGCGCCATTTTGTCATCACCTGAGGGGAACTGCGGCACGTGAGGAAGTGAGGCAAGGGTCACCGTCGATGGATCAGGGGTCTTAGCTTTAGCCTTAACATAAGGAACCTCGGCAGAGCCGGTACTATGAGGCCTGGAATGTTTCTGTGACATACCAACCGCCAAATTAGCCTTCTCAGGAAGGACCTCGGCGCTGCCGGTAAAAGAAGAATTTCCCTTCTTTGCCCCCTCAGCAGATCTGGTGTCGCCGCAAGAGCAGGAACGGTGAGAAACAACCTTCACCGATAAGGCCTTGCCAGACCCTCAGAAATGTTGGTAGCTTTAGCCTCTGTACGAGGGACCTCGGACCCAGGTCCGGTAACAGCCTTACTCGCGCGGGCCTCGAACATCCGTTTGGTAGCACCAATCCCCACCAAGGCCTCGGGGCACACCCCGGCATAAGAGCCAGTCGTCCAAATACGGACGCTCATGGATACCCTGGAGACGAAGATGGGCCGCGATCACCGACATCATCTTCGTAAAGACACGCGGCGCCGAACTGAGGCCAAAAGGAAGCACCCGAAACTGGAAGTGCTCCTCTCCCAAAGAGAAACGGAGGTATCTCCTGTGTGCGTTCCAAATCAGGATATGCATGTACGCATCCTGAAGATCCACCACGCTGAGCCAATCGCCCACCTGCAACGAGGAGCGAATCTGGTCGGGCGTGATCATCTTGAATTTCTCTTGGGGTAGGGAAAGATTGAACTGGGAAAGGTCTAGGATGGTGCGCAGGCCAGCCTGGTTGGGTTTAGGCACCGTAAACAGCCGGGAGTAGAAGCCCTCCCCTCGCTCCCCAAGGGGAACGGGTTCCACAGCTCTGAGGAGCAGAAGTTTCTGAACCTCGGCCTTGAGGGAGGGTGAGCCCGACAGCTGAAAAGGAGGGTTGAGGGGTGCGGTAGGGGGTAAAGGTAAGCGGAAGCCCGCTCGAGCGACTGACAAGACCCATCTGTCTTCTGTGATGGTCTGCCACGCCTCCCAATGAGACGCAATGCGTCCTCCCACCGGGCTCTCGTGTGAGCACGGAAAACCCTAATTTGGCAGGTTTATCAGTGGCTGTGCCACCTGAACCTGATGAGGAGGCTGAGGAGCGGGAGACGCTGTTGTCTACGGCGGTTATTCCCCGCAGGAGTATCCACTCTGCGATTTTTGCAGTCGAGGAAGCCCCTAAAACCAGAGGAAGGTCGACCTTGCGACAACGGCCTTTGAGCCTTGAAGGGAGCATTAACCAGAACAGACAATGATTTGGCCGTCTGAGTGCTGTCTTTGGTTTTGGTGAACTCTACATCAGTAGAAGAGTGAAAAGCTCCTTACCATTAAATGGAAGGTCCAGAACCTTGTCTTGCACCTCCTCCAAGAATTTAGTGGCATGTAGCCATGCTTGCCACGAGGTATCAACCCCTAGCATCAGACCCCGAGCTGAGGTGTCTACGTGATGAGCTGCAGCCTCCAGGAGATCCTCGGCCAAGACCCTGGCATCGGAAAGGGCTCATCTGTAATCCTCCAGCTTCTCGACCGGAATGTGCTCCTCAAACTCCGACAGACCTCTCCACATCCGCATGTTAGCTCCCACCAAAATCAATTCTGCATTGGCCTGCCTGAGTTGCAAGGCCGAATTGCCAAAGATTTTCCCCCCTAGAGAGTCCAGGAGCTTGTCCTCCTTTCCCAAGACCTGAGTCGCCGTCGCAGAGGAGGAAGCTGCAGGTCTGGATTGCAACGTGGCCGCAGACACCACTGTGGAGGAGGGAGGCGGACACGACGACAAGGCCACTTCTTCCGAGGAATGTAGCCTGTACCTCGCGTCAATCTTTTTATTTAAAAAAGTCCCAAGTGGCTTTTCCCAAACTCTTCGGACCTCGGCCAGAACGTCCTTCTGCAAGAACAGGCTGCTACGCTCCAAAGGAGACAAGGTGAACGCCCCAGAAAGAACGCCCTCCTGCAGAGCAGGTGGCTCAGGCACCGGAACATCTAAGAAGCTCATCATGTCCAGTACCCGAGAGAAAGCTCTGGTAGAGCGGGGCAGGTCCTCGTTGTCCTGATCGCCTTGAGGGTCATCTGACAGGTCCGGATCCTGCTGAGCCGTGTCAGGCACTGCCTTGTCCACTGGGGACAATGGTGGCACAGGCGGAAGCGCAGGGGGAGGCACCATGGGCAAGGGAGGTGCCGGCGGAACCACCGTCGGAACGGGTGGAGCCGGAGGCGCGAGTGGACATATCTCCTTGAAAAGCCCCTTGAAATATTCCCTCATGGGGGTTGGTGCGCATAAGCGATTGAAATTTACCGAAAAAGGCGTCCTCGGGAGATTGTTTCGGAACCTGAGGAGGCCTCTCATGAGGTGGACAAATCCAGGGATGTAACGGGGAAGGGTGCCACACCGGCCCCTCTGCCGACGTATCCACATAAATCAAGGGAGCCGTCCCCGCGGGCAACGAAACATTGTGCAGAAGAGGCATCCGGGCGTTCCAATCATAAACCGGCCGGTAAGGATGCGCACAAGGGACCTTAGGTTCACCCGAAGGACCGAACCCTACACCAGGGGCCGATGGCGTAGTTGTAGGCATAGTACCTAAAATGGCTGCTCATCTGAGGGGAACTGCGGCACGTGAGGAAGTGAGGCAGGGGTCCCCGTCGATGGATCAGGGGTCTTAATTTTAGCCTTAACGTAAGGAACCTCGGCTGAGCCGGTACTATGAGGCCTGGAATGTTTCTGCGACATACCAACCGCCAACTGAGCCTTCGAAGGAAGAGCCTCGGCACTGCCGGTAAAAGAAGAAACTTTCTTCTTTGACCCCTCAACAGATCTGGTGTCACCACAAGAGCGGGAACGGTGCGCTGTCACCGACAGGGCCTTGCCCGGCCCCTCAGAACTGTTGGTATCCTTAGCCTCTGTATGAGGGGCCTCGGACCTATGCCCTGTAGAAGCCTTATCGGCACGGGCCTCGAACATCCGTTCGGTAACCTCAAGCCCAGCCAAGACCTCGGGGCGTACCCCGGTTTTGTTTTTGAGGGAAGCCGAAAGAACGGCCTCAGAGCAAGCTCCGGTACCCCACGACTCAGTAGAACGGGGTCTACACACAGCCCCCACAGGAGGGGCCTCGGAGTGTACTCCAGTGATCACAGGCCCCTTACGGAGACCTTTGGAGAAAACTCTGGTAGAATTATTAGGCCCGACAGGCACCTTAGGGCGAACCCCGGTAACAGAGTGATCAACGCCCCTCCCGGCTCGAGAGGAACCCGGGAAGGTATCCCCCGGCTGGGGTGCTCTGAAAATTAAAGAACTTACCGGGCGTTTTTTCTTCTCGTCGATGAACGCCTGAAAATGAGAAGGAGGAGTCCGTCCGAACACCTCCTCCCACCGCTCCAACCGACGTTGAGTGCCCAGACCGAAAGGGAGTCACAGTAAAAACAGGAGTCCCAACGGTGTTCCGGACCCAAACACTCTAAACAAAGAGGATGGGGATCCGCCCTCGCGAAGCGACAGTGACACGATGAACAGTCTGGAAAATCTAGTTTAAAAGACATAGGGCCTCATTACGACCCTGGCGGAGAACCATGGTGCAATTTGCACCATGGTCCATGGCGCAAAGCTACCAACTCCGCCATGGTGGTTGGCGGACTTACCGCCCCATTCCGACCTTGGCGGGGCGGTAAGTCCCCAATCCCCATTTACCCTTCCCCATTCCCATTTTTGCCCCATAGGGTATAATGGGAGTGGGGAAGGCGTTAATTACGCCACCGTAAATTACGGTGGCGTAATTAACAACAAGTCCCGTAGCGCCATGGATTTTTCCGCCTGCAAAAAGCAGGCGTAAAAATCACCATGGCACTACGGGAACTCGTAGTCAGGCGGAAAGGGGCGCCATGGTTTACGCTGGCGTAAACCCCTTTCCGCCAGGGTCGTAATGAGGGCCATAGACAGACTAGTAAACGAACGCTAGCGAGAGCCAGACAGGGGGAAAAAAAAAGGGAAGAACATCTTCCGAGGATGCAAGTGCGTCCGGTCCCGATCGTGTGGAGAAAAGGACTGATGGGCAATGCGCGGGGCGGAGGCAAGGTGGGCGGGGTTGCGGCTGCGTGCTGGGCCCCGCGCAGGAAAGAGAGGAGGGACAAATTTTAGAAAAAAATGTGGATGCTTTTTACAAAGTGCTCCGGTCCTGTCCCACAGGACGGAGAGATGTCCATAAGTATGGAGGAAAGGGGACGGGACGTATTAGTAATATATATACACTTATCTTATATAGATATAGAGAAATAGTTAAATATTATTCATGAATATACTGCAAATATATTTATAAACCTCACAAAACACTAGGACCTGAATATACACTGAAAGCATTTGTTAATTCATAAATGCAACAGGCCCAGTCGGTCGACATAAAAAACACAGCGATAAAGTGCAAATATGAAACTTTAGTAATGTAAATTACAGTACATTTCAGCATGTACACAATTTCAAATCCTTCTTCAGGATGAAAAGATATTTGTTTTCTATTATGTCATCTTAGTGGGTATTATTCTGGCCAGTTTTGACGCACAATTCTAACAAAGTTACTCACTGTAGTGACTATCTTACTCCTAGTCAATAGTCCCCTTTCCTCCATACATCGCCCTTCAGTCCTTTTCTATTGCCAGGTCTGAGACCATTTAAGCAATAATAGAGGATACTTTTTAGAGGGGATGGCAGACGGGTGTATGGAGGAAAGGGGACTATGGTCTAGAAGTAAGATAGTCATTACAGTGAGTAACTTCGTTATACTCCTACGTCCCGTCATCTTTCCTCCATACTTGTGGGAAATTCCCAAGCACACACCACAGATGGTACGGGTGGATGGAAAAGAACCTTTACTGGAATAAGTTCTTTAGAACAGCCTGGCCGAATTGGGCGTGGGCCCTTGAGCTAAGGTCTCAGCAGTAATGCTCACAAAATTCTGATGAGCCCAAGGCCACGTCGCTGCCTTGGCGATGGTTTCCCAAGGGACATATTTTTGGAAGGCAACAGCAGCTGCTTTGCCACATACAAGATGAGCATGGATGCCCTTCGGTGGTTGAAGGCCTTGAGTATTATAAGCTTCTGAAATGCATGAGGCAATCCATCTGGAGATAGTTGCCTTTGAAGCTGGTTTCCCTTTCGGGTCTCCAAATGTGACATTCACTCGTTCACTCGTTCTATCGATATAAAACCTCAGGGCTCGCCTGAGGTCCAAGTTGTGTAAAACTCTCTCGGCATGAAAATCGGTAGCCACCTTAGGCAGGAAGGAAGGATGAGTGTGAAGCACAACCTTATCCTTGTGGAAAGTGAGGAACAGATGTTCCACGGAAAGAGCTTGGAGCTCACTAACTCGCCTCGCTGATGTTACTGCAATCCGAAAGGCAATCTTCCAAGAAAGGTATTTAAGATCGGTAGTTGCCATGGGTTCAAAAGGCTTATGGCATAAGGCAGTGAGGACCACATTCAAATCCATTTGGGATGAGTGGTGCGCACCGGCGGGAAGAGGTAAAGAAGACCCGCAAAATGTCTTTTAATGACTGGATTAGTCAATGAAAAAGAACAGCTGTCCATGGACAATTAGACCTCAATAGCAGAAAGGTAAGTCCTGCATAACAGAACATGAATGTCAGAAGCTGCCAGATGAGACTCAAAGGAGAGCGCTGTGTTAACAGACGCTTGCCTGGGATCAAGCTGTTTAGCTAAACACCAATGGCAAAAATTGAGCCATTTGCTCCTGTACTGAGCCCTTGTAGAAGGCTTCCTGGGCGCTCAGATAATGTGCATATTGTCTTCGGACAGATTGAACTGTGCTACAGATCTGAACTCAGGCACCAGGCCACTGTTGTGATTGACTTTTCTTCTTGGTCCCTGCATCCTGGTTGCATGAGGTGTGAATGCAAGGTATGAGGTCAGGAATGGAATGCTAGAAGAATGATTGGAATGTTGTGTGTGAATGTCATTCCACCCAGAGGCAGTTGAAAGATGTAGCCTGGGTGGTGGGAGCCAGTGGGTTCCTCTCTGTACTTCCTTACCTCCTAATCTACCTGATGAGACCTGATTGGACTATGCTACTGATTAAAGTAACTTGAAGACTACCTGCAGCTTGCCAGTGTATCCTTTATGTAACCCTGAGATCTGTCACAACAGCCGCCAAGCCGAACGATTGTGGGGAGGGGTGTCACATTTGATGGCTCTTCTGGTGAAGAAAGTTGGGAATGTGCGGCAATCTGATTGGGGGAAGTACCGACAGATGCTGTAGTTCTGAAAACCAGAACCTGCTGGCCACCAGGGAGCTATGAACAGGAGAGTGCAGTTCAATGTGCTCCTGATGTTGCAGAGCGACCAGCGAATTAGAGGCAATGGAGGAAAAGCGTAAGCATTCATGCTGTCCCACGAAATCTCGAGGGTGTCCCCCAGGGAGGACACTCTGAGCCTGTTTTTGGATGCATAAAGAGGTAATTTCTTGTTCAAAGAAGTTGCAAAGAGGTCCACCTCTGGGGTGCCGGTGCCCCATTGATGGAAAATGTTGGAGAGGACTTTGTTGTTCACTTCACACTCGTAACTGGCTGCTGACTGGCGACTGAGTGAATCTGCGGCCACATTGATGTGACCCGGGATAACCACCGCCTGGAGCCAAATGTTGTGCTGGATGGCCCAGTCTAAAATCTGTATAGCCAGATCCACAAGAAGAGGAGACTTGGTGCCGCCATACTTGTTGATGTAAAATATCGCCACAGAATTGTCCATTCGGACACGGACTACGCTGTTGCTGATAGATGGCTGAAAAGCTTTGAGCGCTAAGAACACCGCCGGAAGTTCAAGGTAATTGATATGGAACTGCCTCTCTTGAGGCGTCCACACATCGAGCATGAGGTGATGTAGCGCTGCTCCCCATCCCAGAAGGGAGGAGTCTGTAGTGACTGTTACTTGTGGGCAGGGCTCCTGAAAGGAGGGCCCCACTGAAAGGTTGATGGCAGAAGACCACCATTTATCCACCGTCATGGAGGATGGGACTGGAATCAATTTGTAATTTGGGTCCGAAGCATGTGACCAGCAGCTCCGAAGAGCTAGCTGAGTGCGTCTCTTCTTCAGGCGTGCAAGAGGCAGAGCCAACACGCAAGAAGCCATAAGGCCCAGAAGTCTCTGGAACCACCAAGCCGTCATGTGAGAAGACTGGAGGAAGATTTGGCACGTAGTCGACAGGTCTGCAATCCTGTCCATAGTTAAGAACACTGTGGTACTGACAGTGTCCCAATGGAAACCCAGAAAGATCAGGTCTTGAGAGACCATCATGGATGATTTCCGCCAGTTGACCGACAGCCCAAGGCGGAACAGGAGCTGAAGGAGTGACTGGAGATTGGTCGTAGCCGTCTGTGGGCAAGGACTGCGCAGGAGGCAATCGTCCAAATATGAATATACATGAACCCCCTGCAATCTTCGTAAAGACACGCAGTGCTGAGCTGAGACCAAAAGGGAGTACTCGAAACTGGAAGTGTTCCGCTCCCACGGAGGACCGCAGATATTTCCGATGCGGGCTCCAAATCAGAATGTGCATGTATGCATCCTGGAGGTCCACCACACTGAGCAAATCATCCTTCCGAAGAGAGGACTTTATTTGGCAGGGCGTGATCATCTTGAATTTCTCTTGGGGAAGATATAGATTGAACTGCGAAACATCGAGGATAGTGCGCAGGCCAGCCTGGTTGGGTTTTGGCACTGTGAACAGACGGGAGTAGTAGCCCTCCCCTTGCTCTCTGAGGGGAACAGGTTCCACTGCTCTGAAGTCTAGAGGTTTCTGTACCTCGACTCTGAAGGAAGGCGACATAGTCTGCTGGAAGAAAGGGTTGAAAGGTGGGATGGGGGGAGAAGCAAGAGGAAGCCTGCCCGAGCGATGGACAAAACCCACCGGTCTTCGGTGATGGTCTGCCATGCCTCCAGATGAGACGAGACTGGTCCTCCCATTGGAGTCTCGTGCGACCGACCAGATATATCACTTGGACGACTTGTCAGCAGGGAGACTACCTGTCCATGGAGAGGAGGCTGCTGGCCAAGAAATAAAATGGCCACTTTGGCGTTGTTGTTTACAGCGGGGACCGCCAACTGGAGCTTCAGATCGGCCTGCACAGCGATCCTGAAACTCTCTGAACCCAGAGAAGGACCGAGTTTGGGACACTGATCTCTGTGTATAAGTTGCCTTAGCTGGAGCTTTCGCCAGGACCGATAAAGACTTGGCAGTTTGGGCACTGGCCTTAGTCTTTGTGAGTTCCTCTTCTGTGGAGGAATAAAACAACTCCTTGCCATCAAAAGGAAGATCTAGTACTTTGTCCTGCACTCCCTTTGAGAACTTCATCGCATGGAGCCACGCTTGGTGGGAGATGTCGAACCCGACCATAACGCCTCGAGCAGAGGTATCCACGTGGTGTGCCACAGCGTCCAACAACTCCTGTGCCAACACTTTGGCGTCTGACAAACCGGCTTTCAAGTCGTCTAGCCTATCGGCAGGAATACATTCTTGGAAATGGGCTAGCTCCCTCCACAGTTTACGATTGGATGCTGCCAGGATGAGCTCGGTGTTAGCTTGACGGAGTTGGAGCGTCGAATTGGAAAAGACTTTCTTACCAATGGTGTCAAGAAGTTTATCCTCTTTAGAAAGGATTTGGACCACTGCCTTAGAAGGAGGAGGCAGAGTCCGGCTTGGACTGGAGGGTAGCTGCTGCCACCACCGTTGACGAGGAGAGCAGACAAGCCGACAAGGCTATATCTTCCAAGGTGTGAAGCTTGTATCAAGTGTGAATCCTCTTCTTGAGATGGAGTCCGGTATGGGGTTTGTCCCAGAACTTACGGGCCTCAGCCAAGACGTCCTTTTGGAGGAACAGGCCGGTGCGCTCCGAAGGTGACAGAGTGAAGGCTCTAGAAAGCACCCCCTTCTGTGGAGTGGGGGCCTTGTGCACTGGAATATCAAGTAAAGCCATCATATACAGTACACGGTCATGAAAAGCTCTAATAGAGCGGGGCTGTTCATCGCTGTCCAGGTCCACTTTAGCCCTCGTCCAGTGAAGCGAGAACAGAAGATTGATGCACGTGACGTCTCAGGGCCTAAAGTGTTGTTTGGCCGATCCCCCGATGTCTTTTCTATCAGGGAAAGCAGAGGCAGGTGAGGAAGTGCTAGTGGAGGTCCGGCAGGTAGAGGTGGAGAAAGTGGCACCACAGGGACCTGCGTAGGAACACCCGAGGCCGAAGGCGTTACAGGAGGAACCGGATAGATTTCTCTAAAAAGACCCTTAAAGTATGCCTTCCTGGGGTCAGAGTGCATGAGTGTCTGAAATTTCCCAAAGACGTATCCTCAGACGGAAGTCTAGGCGCTGGAGTTGGTAGAGGCCCTTGAGGGACATACCCCCATGAATGCAGTGAGGATGGTTGCAAGGAAGGTCCACCACTGGCTGGGTCCACATAGATAAGAGGTGCAGAACCAGGGGGAAGCAAGACTGTATGCGGCAGCGGTGCCCGAGCACGCCAGTTGATTGAAGGGTGGATCAGGTTCTCGTTGTCCACATGGCACGGAATAAACTGCTCAGCCCCAAACGGAATGCTCCCCGCACCAGCTGTCATGAATGTTGGGGTAAGAGAGGTATCCAAAATAGCCACTGTGGATCACAGAGGTTGAGCCGCCATTTTATCGACACCTGAGGAGAACTGCGTCACAGGAGAAATTGAGGCAACTGTCTCCTCAGGGGACAAGGATCCTCGGCTGACTCGGTCCTGGCAGATCTAGGATGTTTCTTGGACATCTTAGGTACTGTCCCAGAATTAGGAAGATTCACTGCAGTAACACGGTGAATAAACTGGGGCACAGCAATTGGGCAACAAAAGTTGCAATCACTTGATAGGAACACGCAAAGTCCTATACTGCTACTTAAATGGGTCCAATAATTCAGATACCAAAATGTGGATTTACAATTTCTCCATTTATATGTCAACAAACCATCAGTATAAATTGTATTAACATTCACAACTTAAATTCATTGCACTGATTGTGTCAGATAAACAAAAATACAAACACTTCTAACACATTATTTGATTTACATGTGTGTTGAACTTCAACGTTCCTGAAGCAAAACAATTTCATAATAAAATTTCACAACATAAGTCCCAACATTGGAGTTGACATAAATTAGTCAGTGTTAATATGACTTTTGTCCCCTCTTCTCAACTACGCGTTTCGGGCATACAAGGCCCTTCTTCAGGTTGTAAATATTGGGTACCGTCCTTCCTATCTGCAATTAATATTAGAAAAAGAATTCGATCAATATAGTAGTTGTTAAATGTTCAAATAATATTATTTAGATGACTAGGGAGTCAAATGGGCACTAACCTTAGTGATGGACCAGGAGTGGGGTCCAAATGCCTACATGCTGATTAATTACATAATCCCTGTAAAATATAAATATATCAATGTCAAATCACAGTGATATATGGGGTGTGGCTCAGGGGGAGCAAGCGCCATAACATAGCGCTGGGTCCCCCTGTAGCCACACAAATTCAAACAATGTATAATAACCAAGGGCCGGACTGGTGCTTACCTAAAAATACGTGTCAATAATCAATCTGTTCACAGCTGTGGTAGATGCACAATGAGTTCACAGTTGGTACAATCGTATTCTAGATCGCTGACCTGTAATGTATATGGTATGTGTTATGTGGGGTAACTCACGTGATTCAATGCAAGAAGAAAAGAAAATATTTTTTGTTTCTAGATAGGCAGCCTACCTGACTACTCGTCAGCGTGCCCCCAACTTTCCAGTTCCTAGTACGAAACTGCTTGCTCGAATGGCTGAACTCGTAGATGTGTTTATCGAGAGATCACTGTGAATAATGGCCAAACAGAGTATCAAATTAAAACAACTCTGTTTTAACCTCCCTTATAATGGTAATAAAATCGCACTATTACACACATCAACGTGTGATACGAGAAATGTAATTTATGGAATTAAGTGCCCCTGTGGAATGTATTATGTGGGACTTACCAGTAGGAAAGCCAAAGTGAGATGGGGAGAACATAAGTCGAACATAAGGAACTGTTCCACCAAGTCCCCAATAGCACAACATTTTTGTGCAGAAAGGCACACTAATGCTCAAATGAAATTTGTTATTCTTGAATCAGTGAAACTCCCCAGAAGAGGGGGCAATCTTATGACACTGTTACAACAGAGGGAGATTTTTTGGATAGAAAAATTGTACACTATGTATCCTCGTGGTATGAACATTGATTGGGACCTGAATTATTTTTTGTGAAGTCTTCCTTAGGTACTCATTAATGTGACAATACAATCCTGTTATAACACAATAGAATGTGGTTGAAACTCTGATAATGCGCAATATGGTGAGGTATATAATGGATACTATTGTGGTGTATGTATGAATATAGAATCATCTGGTTAGCTGGTCATACACATTTGTAATTTGGCCAAGCTATGGAGAACGTGGTCTGAAGTGTTTGATTTGAGATGTAAATATGCAATACTTTACATATTTCTATATTGAATAGTGGGGTAATACACAACCACAATTGGTAATTCTGATTTTGAATTATTTAGATAGGTGATCCCCTTCTAAATTCCTTTATTCAAATACTTTCTTGAGTATTAAAAACATTTAGCGTAATCTCAGACCTTATTTATCTAACATTACGTTAGACCATTCCAATATGGCGCCCATATTCGAATAACTATAGAAACAACAGAAGGACATATTATTTGTCCAACACGAAGTTAGACCACTCTAAGATGGAGTCCACATTAGAATAATGATAGAAATAACAGAAGGACACACGAGGGACGCTTAGTCTGGTTGTAATCTCTTCGCGTTCACCGAGACGGCAGCAGATAGCCGACAGTGAAGACGTTCGGGAGGGAATCCATGCTCTGGAAGTATAATTCTGAGGTACAGAGACGCTTTTTTGCGCCATATATTATTGAATTGATAACTTGGAGGTAAAAACAGAGTTGTTTTAATTTGATACTCTGTTTGGCCATTATTCACAGTGATCTCTCGATAAACACATCTACGAGTTCAGCCATTCGAGAAAGCAGTTTCGTACTAGGAACTGGAAAGTTGGGGGCACGCTGACGAGTAGTCAGGTAGGCTGCCTATCTAGAAACAAAATATATTTTCTTTTCTTCTTGCATTGAATCACGTGAGTTACCCCACATAACACATACCATATACATTACAGGTCAGCGATCTAGAATACGATTGTACCAACTGTGAACTCATTGTGCATCTACCACAGCTGTGAACAGATTGATTATTGACACGTATTTTTAGGTAAGCACCAGTCCGGCCCTTGGTTATTATACATTGTTTGAATTTGTGTGGCTACAGGGGGACCCAGCGCTATGTTATGGTGCTTGCTCCCCCTGAGCCACACCCCATATATCATTGTGATTTGACATTTATATATTTATATTTTACAGGGATTACGTAATTAATCAGCATGTAGACATTTGGACCCCACTCCTGGTCCATCACTAAGGTTAGTGCCCATTTGACTCCCTAGTCATCTAAATAATATTATTTGAACATTTAACAACTACTATATTGATTGAATTCTTTTTCTAATATTAATTGCAGATAGGAAGGACGGTACCCAATATTTACAACCTGAAGAAGGGCCTTGTATGCCCGAAACGCGTAGTTGAGAAGAGGGGACAAAAGTCATATTAACACTGACTAATTTATGTCAACTCCAATGTTGGGACTTATGTTGTGAAATTTTATTATGAAATTGTTTTGCTTCAGGAACGTTGAAGTTCAACACACATGTAAATCAAATAATGTGTTAGAAGTGTTTGTATATTTGTTTATCTGACACAATCAGTGCAATGAATTTAAGTTGTGAATGTTAATACAATTTATACTGATGGTTTGTTGACATATAAATGGAGAAATTGTAAATCCACATTTTGGTATCTGAATTATTGGACACATTTAAGTAGCAGTATAGGACTTTGCGTGTTCCTATCAAGTTATTGCAACTTTTGTTGCCCAATTGCTGTGCCCCAGTTTATTCACCGTGTTACTGCAGTGAATCTTCCTAGTACTCATTATTTTTAGTAAAGGTAGCACTTTACTCTCTGGGAGCACTTAAGCATTATGAAAAAGTGACTTAGCACTTTACAAACTGGTTTAAAGGTTCAAATGTAATCATATATTTAGGTGTGCATCTCTACTCTTTACTCTACTGTCCCAGAATTAGCCTCCAGTGGAGGAACCTCGCAGAGCCGGTACTCAAAGGCCTGTGGTGCGTGACCGCCCTCTTCACCCCCTCGACAGAACAGGTACCACCACGCCAAGCGTGGGACAATTGAGGAATGTACCTCCCCAACAGGACCCTCAAAGAGGATCCCTTGACTCTGTTGGTACTGGAATTAGCCCCAAAAAGAGGAACCTCGGGATCCAACCCGGGACGTATCGCTCCCTGAAAAGGGGCCTCGAGACATGACTCTGTGTGAAAAGCTCCAGAAACTGAGACTTCAGGGCGTACCTTGGTATCAGTGTGGAAAGCTCCAGAGCTGGAGAACTCAGGCCGAACTCCGGTATCCAGAGCCATAGAAGAACTGGGCTAAACTTTAGCCCCCCAACGTGGAACCTCGGAATAATGTCCATTTTTGACAGGCCCACTGTAGGAACCCTCTGAGGAACCTCCGGTGTGCCTATTAGGCCCCCTGTGGCGCACCTCAGGGATGCCCCTTGTAACAGTGCTACTCGAGCCCCTCCCAGTCCTGGAAGACCCCAGGAAGGAGTCCCCTGACCGGGGCACCCTAAAAAGTAAAGAACTTACTGGGCGTTACTTCTACTCGTCAATAAAGAGCTGCAAATGTAGTGGAGGAACCCATTAAAACGCCTTCTCCCACCGAAGAAGACGACGCTAGAGTGCCCAGACGGAGAGGGAGTCGCAGTAAAACAGTCCCAGCCATGTTCCGGGCCAAAACACTCCAGGCAAAACGAATGGGATACGCCCTGGCAAAACTATGTTTGCAAAAAGAACAGGACATGAATCCCAGACACTCCAGCATAACGGAGGACTAGATGACAGTGGAACCGGAGCAGTAGGACACAGAGGGAATAAGAAAAAATTCTTGATGACGCTAGTGTGTCCACCCCCGACCGCGCAGGGAAAAGGACTGAAGGGCGATGTGCGGGGCGGACCTCAGGAGGGCAGAGTTACGCTACGTGTAGTGGCCCTGCGTAAAAGCAAAAGAAGACACAAATAAAAAATGTTGATGCTTTTTTACAAAAGTGCTCTGGTCCTGTCCCGAAGGACGGAATGTCCCACAAGTATGGAGGAAAGGGGACGGGACATAGGAGTAAAGGTAACTTATTACAATCACACAATTAATTATAAAGAGTGCAGTAAATCTTGGCATATGAGGAGTGCTAGTGCCATCCTCAGTCAGTAGTTTTGGTTTTCTATTGTCACGTCCTGGTGAATAAAAAGAAATATAATATAATTTTAACTCCCCCACTACGAAGCCTTCTTTTTCTTTTACCCCTTGCACTGTATCTGAAGTGACTTCGATCATACTAAAAATGAAGCCCACCTCATGTAAACGGGATGCTTGTCTATCTAGGTTTCTGGTACAATGCCTGGATACTATTAGTCCCTCGATCACTAAACTGATCAATCAGTCCTTTATAGAGGGCCAAGTACCAACAAACTTCAAGGAAGCGTGGATTACACCCCTGCTCAAGCAAGCCAATCTGGACCCCTTTCTTGCAAAAATTACCGCCCTATCACCAATGTGCCCTTCCTTTTGAAAGTCATGGACCAAGTGGCCTATCTTCAGTTACAGAAATGTATTGACGACAATGCCATCCTTGGGCCTCTTCAGACCGGTTATCGAGCCTGTCATGGCACAGAAACTGCCATGCTGGATTTAAACCTGCACTTTTGATGCTGTTAGATCTCTCTACTGCGTTTGACTTGGTCGACCATGCGCTCCTGGCAACAAGGCTACAATACCTTGTCAGCTGCTCAAATCTTACCACACAATGGCTAGTCTCTTTTCTTGGTCCTCGGATCGCCCGCGTGGTTATCCAAAATGCTTCCTCTATACCCTCTCTGCTCACATGTGGTGTCCCCCAGGGATCTTCCCTATCTCCCACTCTGTCTAATATTTATATTCTCCCCTTGCTTCTCCTGCTTGACGACCTGGGTGTCCTGTATACCAACTACGCTGATGACACCCAGGTTGTCCTTGGACTGTCTGGCTCCTACTCCACAGACTCCAAGGCCATCTCTGCCATCTATTCCATCATACATTCATGGATGAGCCAGAATGTCATGGTTCTGAATGAGGATAAACCCGAGATCCTCATTTCAGGATCTAGTCATATGTTAAAAAACCTCCCTAAGGAATATGACTCATTTACTATTGCCAATGTGTCTATTCCAATGGCCCAAAGCGTTAAGACTCTTGGCGTCACCATTGACGCTGAGCTCTCAATAAGCTTGCATGTCGCTAAAACCAGGGCGACCTGTAGCTGGATTAACAGCCAACTTTGCGCAATGTGCCCTTTTCTATCTGTCAGCAACATGTCCCTTCTTGCATCTGCCCTTGTTAATTCAAGGTTACACATCAACATTTTTTATTTGTGTCTTCTTTTGCTTTTACGCAGGGCCACTACACGTAGCGTAACTCTGCCCTCCTGAGGTCCGCCCCGCACATCGCCCTTCAGTCCTTTTTGCAATAGTCTCCTTGCATGCACGTCGGCAGTTAATATCACCGCTCTTCAGATGACCCAAAATGGTGCAGTCCGAGCAGTACTTGGTTTACCCAGGCATTCTTCCATTACTGAATAAAGGAAAAAACTGCACTGGTTGTTCATCAAGCATAGGGTATCCTTCAAGATACTCACTCTTACATTCAAATGCTTGATTCACTCTGCACCCATCTACCTGACACAGTGCATTAATCGCTATGTCCCTGGTCGATCACTCAGGTCCACCGAGCAAGCTAGGCTTAGTCAGCCTCGCTTTCGCTCAGTCAAATTTGGCAAAACCATCTTCAGTATCGCTTCCCCTGCTCTTTGGAACTTTCAACCTCTTCACCTTAAGAGTTCCACCTCACTGATCAATTTAAAAAAAAATCTAAAGACCCATCACTTCAACACTCCTTAGTCTTCGCTAAGCAGTCTTTTTTCAGATTTCTGCTCCTCATGTGCGCCGTGAGGCATGTGTGCGATTTTGGCGAGTCACTAAGATTTTAAATAAATAAAAATAAATAAATAAAAATAATCATTTGTAACTTAGAAATATAGATCAGTTACTGAAAGTAGCACTATTTAACCCAAGTTATTATTCCCATGTGATTTATGTATCTTATACCCCTCCGTTATACACATAGTACATCCACAAATGCAGAGTAGAGTGCAGCTCATAACTCCTATGTATGAAATGACCAAATCTAATTTGGATATAATCGTGATGTAAACTATGCTCACATTTTGTGCAACACAAGGTCATTTGCATAAATTACTAACAATTGCCACCAGGAACACTCAGAGTTTGGAGTTCATTTTGTCCATCTTGTTCCTTGGCTTCATATTTGGGTCCTCAATCTTCTCCACAAAAGCAGGAAGAAACTTTGTACTTTTCTCTCTATGGGTTTTTTCAACAGGGCATAATGCCATGGCCCGGTTCACCAGACTTATGTGAGAAAGTCGGTCTGATATCTTTTGGTGGGGCTGCATCCCACAAGTCTAAGATCTTTCCTTTTGAAATCAGGGGTATCGCCTCAGTTGTTAGCAGTGATGGTGCTCCAGCTCCTCATCTTATGACTGAAGGGAGACACAGTGGTGGCGGCTGGCACTCTGTCAAGAATACTTCTTGCAGATATATGGTGGAAAGTTTGTTTTGTGCCAGGAGGTGAAATGCCTTCCATCTACTACTAGTGAGAGGAGCGGAAACTCCTTCAGCCAACTAATCCTTCTCAAGGCTGCGTAGACTGGGATCTCCACTTAACATGGCCAATGTTTTTGTCGCCTTTTTACGCTTCTCGAATCTGAGATTTTGTCCCATTTCTCGGCTGCTTTCTTCTCCGCCATCTTTCTTTGCAGGCACATGTGGAAAGGATTTACAGCATAAAGAGCCTTGTACACCTCCAACAGGAACCTCTTTCACCTGAGTGTTAGAAGTCTGTTGTAAAATGTGCTACTTTGGCAACTCCCCCTGACTGGTCTCTGGGATCTGGAATCTACTAGTAGGTTCAGATGGCAAAAAGCCTTCTGAACAACATTTTGGTAGTATCAGCCTACTCGGCACAGTCCCGCAACATCTTGGCCAGTCACCAAGCAGTAATCCACAACCACATTGGGTACAGCCCCAGAGCAATATCGATCTTCGATGCTTGTGCCAATATTAGGCCAAGGGTCCCCTATGAGCAGACTCTGGTTAGACGTACCTCGTGGCATAGTGCAGAGATCACATAGAACACGCCTGCAAGCCCGGAAACGAATCAGGGGTGCGGTGTATGTTAAACAAGAAGAGCAGAAGGTGCTAAGTAACCAATCTTTTATCTCTTCTGGTGGCTTCTGATAGAAAAACTCTTGCAAGCATCTAAGCAAGGACTGAAGGACTGAAGGGACCTGAAGCATGTTGCACACTTTGAAGAGGACCCATAAATGGTCTGGACCAGGACGCTTCAGGTACAAGGCATGAGGTGCCAGGCTGAAAACGCATCTACTGCAGGAGACACAGCATCTAAAGTCCGGTTTTCAGGGGAAACACGAGAGAAGCCTAATTTAAAAAGCACCAGCGTGCAATTGCCATAAGATTCTCCAGCCACGTTTATTCTGGTTGGATCTGGGAGCATCCGCAAGAGAGGACCCATAAGGACGGGTGTGGTGGTGTAGGTGCCCAGTCTCATTTTTGCAATCTAATGCTACTGTGCAACATGCTTTGGTCCAACATTATAAAGTGCGCTATAAAAGCAAAAGCGTACTGTTGTGGTATTATTATTCATCGGCTTTCTCTAGTTTGATAACATTCATGAGAAAAACTTTTAAACTAGGAAAATATAAAATGAAAGAGAATAAAAATACTTTGAAGTGAAAAGTTTCACCCTAAGCGCCAGTAAAGTGCATATGCTTGTGAAGGTATACCTTTAAAAAGAAAGGGAAAAAATGTTTCTGTCTATGTACTTTACATGCCAAATCCTATTAGTCCATATAAAAGCTGTGCAACTGGGTCTCAATTCTACTGGGGGAGCAGGCTACACACAACATCTGTCTATTAACAGCACCATTAACGGCGGAGAAAAAAGTACATAAAATAGTTTAAGAAACGCCAAGAGACCCTCAAATTCAATTATTTTAACAGACATTACACGTACAAGAAGAACGACAATATTAGTGCAGTTTTGCTTTAAAGTTCTTTGTGCTCGGGGGAGGCTTTCCATTGTTTGTTTGTTTATTTATCTATTTGCTGAGATTTGATAATGTTGTGGAATCACTTCAAAGTGTCAATGGTGTCCTCATGCGTTTAATATTCATCAATGCTAAACGGAGGAAACCCCGTTAGACAATAATTCATGGCTCTAAAATGCCCATGCAACGTGCCCTAGTCATTCTATGCCATATCAATGATATTTTTTTAGCATGGGCCAAGATGTAAAAATTGCTGTGTGTGCGACAGACAGAAAACTGCACAAAGGGCTAATCATACACTCGCACTGTCCATCTCTTGCGCCCTAAGAGCACTGAACGGCGAGCCAGCAGTACTATTTGCATGAACGTGTACCTGCTGCAAAGTGGGCCGGGGCCTGCCGGGGCCGGGCCCCGGCAGTCTCCAAAAAGTGGGACTGAGCCGGGGCCCTGCCGGGGCCCCCGTCCCACCACACGCAACATTGGCGGGATGCATTATCCCGTCGCGGCGGCAGCCGCGACGGGAGATGCGCCTGTTTTGAAGTCAGGCGATCTGACAGAAGTGGCAGCCAACCACAGCGATGCTGTGCTTGGCTGCCACTTCTGTAAGTCATAGTAACTGCCTCTGGTGACCTCTCGTGCGAGGGGTCACCAGAGGCAGTTACTGTCCCTTTGTTTCCCCAGGTCGCCGAGGCGTCTTTAACCCTCGGCGAACCTGGGGATTCCTTGACATTTTTCGAGGTTTATGAAAGATGGCTTGAAAAGTACACAATTCAAGCCATCTTTTATAAAGCTTTGCCGACGGACAATTTTGTCCGTAGTCAAAGCTTTATAAAATATGGCTTGAATTGTGTACTTTCAAAGCCATCTTTTATAAAACCGAAATGTTTAAAAAAAAATGGCCTGAAAAGTAGGCAAACCGTAAGGTATGCACACACACACATATATATGCATGTTATATATCTGTGTGCGTACCTTACTATGGTTTGTGTACTTTGCAAGCCATCTTTTCTAAACATAGAAATACATATAGAAATACATATTTCTATGTTTAGAAAAGATGGCTTGCAAAGTACACAAACCATAGTAAGGTACGCACACAGATATATAACATGCATATATATGTATGTGCATACCTTACGATTTGCGTACGTTTTAGGCCACGCCCCCCAATGAGGGCCCCCCCCCCTCGATTTCTTACCCCACTTAAAGCCCTGAGTGAGTCTCGTAGTGACCCGCGGATGGCTTGAGCTAGTAATAGCAGGGACAGCGTTTCACACCCAGATCTGCCGATGGCTGCATTCACCACTAGCAAGGGATGCTTCTTACGGAGGGATCAGAACGGAAAAGGCAGGAGGCTGGGGCTATATCCCTGATTAAACCATTCTCTGTGGAAGCAGCAGAGCCCCTGTTGTCAGCTTCAGGAGGGAAAGCCACCGTCCTAGGGGAAGGGTATGTGAGGAATCCTCAGATGTTGTCACTTCTCCCAGAGGAGAATACTTTGATAAACATTTAGGACACCATTATATGCACGGTAAAACATAATTGAAAGCCTGTACAATATTACTCTAGCCTATAGTCCCCCTGGGGGGTGGTACTCAGCAGGAGGATCTCATGGGGAGACTCCCCCTCTAGGCACAAGGGCAACCATCTAGGGAGTACGTGGTACAACACCACTCACCCAACACGCTGAACTGCAAAACAAAGCCTTAGAAAGGAGGGATTCAGTAAACCTGGTATTTCGGTGAGGTTGGGGGTTGACGCTGTCAGTAACAGGGACTGCATGTTAACAAGGGCTCAATGGACATCATAAGGACACCATACAGACAGGTGGTTGGCTGGGGCAATCAATAAGGAGAATGCTTTCCAAGTCTAGGCACCTCACGTGGAAATGTATACGGCTAGAACCGTTTCTGGTAGAGAATGCTTGTTGCTGAAGGGTTCAGTACATATCAGCTAGAGCAGTGAATGGCTGTAGCCATCACTAACAGAGAATGCTTGTTACTAAAGGGTACAGTACATCTCATATAGGCCTGTGGATCGTTAGAGCCATCACTAATGGATAATGCTTAAATTGAGGGCCTCAGGTACACCTTAGAGGGGCCAGTGGGGTGCTGGAGCCATCACTGACAGATAATTCTGGTTACTGAAGGGGGATGCAGTGCATCCAATATACCCGTGGGTTGTTGAAGCTATTACAAACAGAGCATGATTGTTACGGAGCCATCATTAATAGAGAATGCTTAATACTGACGGTTCCAGCATATCTCGGATGGCCCTGTGGGTCACTTCAATCAGACTGTAGTTTAAATACACTGCCCTTGTTGAATGTTTGGTAATGCATTTAGACATCCTTTAAGGTGACCCTGGTTTAGCTGAGATTGGTACTGCCTCCTCCTCTACTCAGACCTGCTCTCCATTAATCCTGAAATGCCTACCGTTGGTATTCCACATCCAACTGCTCTACGTGTTTTGAAGTACTATGCTAGAAATGTAGCAAGTTATGAAACCCCAATAAATTAATACTATGCTAAATTCCCCAATAGGTGCCACTGAGGAGTACTGGAGACCTGATATAGAAATTTGGCTGGCTGTAGAAACCACTACCAGGAATGGTTCCCAACATGGATTTAAGTGAACTTCTCTAGACCTGTGTGGTTTAATGGAGCCATCAACCGCAGTAAACACTCTTTGCTGGGGAGTTAGGGGACCTCATGAACAGGTGTAGCGATCTGAAGCAACTTATAAAAAGGGAAGCTCCTAACATTGGGATTCAATGAGGCACATGTGACCGGCTGGATCTATCAATAATGTTATGCAATATGATGTCTATTCATTTACGCTGTGCCAGTTATCACACTAGTGGCTGACAAGCACCTATACTTGTCATGAGTGCATACTGGGACCACACCAGGGTTAGCTAGATGTAAAGGGTGAAGAGTGGGGACGGGAGAAACAGGCAGATTGGTCAGAAAGTACTTAGTGAGATCAGAAAATGTAGGTGAAATGCTTTCTTCTGCAATGCATAGACCTTTTGATAGCTGGAATAATGCAAAATGGCAACCACTTCCAAAAAGGAGTTGAGGTCATCCGCATATATGTTTGTAGATGTTTGTAGTCATTGATACCAGATAATAATTTCCAATGAGAAGATCATAGAATCTCATTTGTGGCCATGGATTGCTAAAACACTTGTAATTGGGAAAGCTTTTCACAAATGGCTTATTGTTGGTAAGAGATCCCATATTAAAGTGGTTGATAGTAACACTTAGTGGATCTTGTATAGACATGACAGTAGATGTAACCAATAATAAAGAGCAATGTTTACACTGGGGGTTTAGGATACATCATATAGACCAGATAGAGGCTGAAGCCATCAAAAACAAGAATAGAGTTGTACCAAGGGATTATGTGAATGACAGATAGAGCTAATCGACAACAATAACATGAAATGCCTTCCCCTGAGGGGATTAATGACCCTCACTTAGATTTGTGGACAAGGGGATCCGTCAACAGTGCACATTGCTGTCCATTGAGAAATGGAGGATTTGCTGTATAAGCCTAGGCATGCTTAGAGTAAACATTAATACTTTTGTGCGGGATGAAGAGCAGGAGGGGGTTAAGATAGAGAAAGGGTAGCAATACAGGTTCAGTGGGAAGGGGTACTTCGTCATTAATCATTCAAATTGAGATTTCTCACATTCCAGATTACTAAAGTGTGAGAAGGTAATTGATCTTGCAGACTAGTAAATGCTAGGATTATAGCATGTAATGACAGAAGAAAAGGTTTGAGGGCCTTCTGTACGTGGCTATCTATCTTGTCCATTTAAGTCTATGATAGTTTATTCACTACGGTTCAGTAGGCCTTAGGGCACAACAGTCAAATTGTGTGTTGCACTTTAAGTTGCTAACAATCGGTCTGAGCAAGTCTGGTTTGAGTTTGTTGTTACATTTTGACTTGTTTCCTTCTCAGCTCCATTGGCAGCTTATTCCTAAATGTGGGACCAATTTCCGGGAAGCATAGCTCAGAGGCAACGAGCCATAGGTGAGCCCACCAACCAACTGACCATTAGCAAAACCGACCTTTCCACTGTATCTATCTGCTATGTAAATGTATTACCTGCTATATTGTCATTGATCTGCACGTTTTTGTCATTGATCTGCACGTTTTTGTCATTGATCTGTACGTTTTTTGTGATTGTGTAACCTTGTAACTTGTAAGACTAAAGTATTCTTATCTTCGCGCCCTGATACCTTCGGGTCCGGTGCGCGTTACAAATAAAGAAAGAAAGAAAGAAACAAACAAACAACCCTTCGGGTCTTGTTTACTAGACTACACTGAGCAGCACGGTTCGGTACCCAGTCCGGGTACTGCGCTTGGAGGCTGGGGTTGAAGTTCAATATAAGAAACCGTTTTCTTTTTTTTTTAACTGCTAGTGTCCTTCCAGCGTGTTGGCTTCTTCAGAATGGGGGAAATAGTTTAATTCGTTAGGGTGATCAGAGACTCCTAGTTTGGTTGTATTTGCTAATTTTGTTAGGAATTTTGTGATCCTGTTCCAACAGGCTCGGTTGATAAGGCAAAGAGTTTTAAATCTTATTATCTAATTGACGGGAGGCCGATGGGGTTTTTACCTGGAGGGATGTGGTCTTTCAATTTAAAAATCTGTGAGTCATCTTGACCGCTCTGATAAGGATTCTCAGAAGTTGATGAGTCGTCTTCGTGTGTAGACCAATATCGACTACTTGTATTTTTACTGTCAAGCACCTAGACATTGGATTGCTCCATCAGCCTGCATATCCTCATACACAGACCTTCTCTATCTCTCTCTTTATCCCACTATGAAAATGATGTATGTCTGCACAAAGGGAGTCAAAGATCAAGTCCACTACTAATGGTGGACGAGCATTAACAACATTTATAGGTCACTGCCCGACTATATGCTTTACAGACACAATGAACATTGTTCATGGACTGTGAAATTTTTCTCAACTCTGTGGTGAATAAAGGTTTTATCATATGAAAAATGTAGACAACATTGTGGAACCTCACTGTTTCCATGACCAATAAGATTTCAGAGTACTTGTTACTCCTACCTCCAAGTGAGCACTGTTATTACAATCTTAACTCTAGACCAACTTCTTACACTTTTATCACCGTCTCTTTGGATAAGCCCAAAGGGAAGAATCATTCCCCGTTTTTCACCCTCGTGCCCAGGTATACATTTCTATAGATTTTATTTTGGGATTTATCAGGTGAGATACCTCCTTCAGCAGGCCTCCTCCCTCTCTAAAATCATGCCTTCTTCCTTCTATTCCTTCATCCTACAAGGAGCCTTGCCGATTTGGATATATTTCTGCTCTAAATGCATATCCAACCACATTAGCCATATACATTCCAGACCTTATCCAATGATTTCAGGTCAAGTCTGTGGAAACAGTAAAGTCTGAGAACCAACTAAATGGAGAGCAAGGGAGCGAAGGCAGGCAGAGCCATGCGAGGCACACCCACAGCAGGGGCCAAGAGCAACGCTAGGTGATCACTGTGAGAGAACTCTTGCAACAGCAAAGTGCGTGGCACTAGTAAATGCTAACACTATAAACGCCTGTGAGGCCCATCCATGTAAAACCAAGGATCACTATCGTGTGTAACAAGAAATAAAATGTCACAACAAAAGTATACGGTTAAAAAACTTAAGTAAGCACACATTTGCATTTCAGACAGTGTTTCCATCCCATCTTCCAATGTTCACTTGTGAGGATTCAAACTTCTGTTATGCGTTAATAACTATTGGACGATTGTGGACATTTCACATTTGATAGAATAGGCTTAAAATGCTTGCTAGGGTGAGAGGGCTTTGGGGATGGATGGTGCTTTGTGGGTTAGTTCAGCAAGCCTGTGATATCAACGCCTGCGTGAAAGCAGCATGAGGAGGCTGACTTTTATTTGTGCCGCTGGGAGCAAAGAAACAAAAAAGGGAAACCACATAGAAAGAAAGGGGAGAAAAGCCAACGCTCTGAAAGCCACCGCAGCCAATCCAAAAACAGCCCGGCCCCATATGTCGCAGGAACTAAAGGCCGCGTTCCCACTTCCTAACGACGCTTTCACAGAAAGTGTTCCACTGTAAAAGTTTATGATTTGAATCTTTATAGCCGCCAGCAAAGCACATGTTCACTGCCTTAAATTATACCTTAATCTGTGTAGAATTTCCACTTTCGGAGCGTGCGAGAGGGGGCGCCTGCAGGACTTTTGCCCCCCACCTGTTGGCCTGGACGGCAGCCCCAGGGAGGCTGGGCCTCTTGTTTCCTGCCATTAAAGCGCCTCCAGGAGAAGTGGTGGAGCGGCAGGCCTTCCGGCCCTGGTCTGGACGTCCTACTCCAGGCCGGGGCTGCGGTGGGACCCGAACTGTGGGCAAACCGTTGGCCGGTGATGAAAGGGCATTAATCAACTCGTAAGATTTCTTTAATTAACCTCTTACTTATTCACAGCTGGTAATTAGTTCCATGTCATGTGTGTGTTTTATCCAATCTAAATGTATTAGGCAACAGCGCTTTGTTTTCTATGATTTGTCTTTTTTTGTCCTTCAAAGTAGAATTATGAACCTTTAAGTCCTTCTACTTAAAGTGCTCTGGCCTACAAGGTCATGCGTGGCTGAAGGTGTGATACATGACATGTGGCCATTTAGCAGGTATATTTATCACATGTTTATTCCTGCACAGCGCATGCCATATCTATACTTCTTTATGACTACCTTGCCAGTAGATAAGCCTACTCCAGAAACGTGCTATAGGTACAGCAAAAGACTGCTGGCTAGAAAAAGTATCTCTTTCGTGAAATGTCACACGCATGGTATGTGTGTGACCTTATTTCTCCAGTAAACTTTCTTATTAAAACAAAAATACAAGTAAACATTGACATAAGCTTACTGTGAACCGATCTGATTGGTTATTAGCAGACCGTACCAGTTTGTATAGAGCATTGCTCAAACAGCCAATCTCAGAGCTCTTATGTTTCACGTGGCCACGTGTGAGAGGGCTATCAAGTCCAGTTTTTCCTTGAATCTCTGGGGCTTGTATTTTAATTGGAAAGAAAACACTACAAGTCCCAGAATCCAGAAAGGGTAAAATAGGGCTGGATGGGCCTTCTCATGCATGGCCTCAGAAAACGTGTTCGCTTCGTACTGGAGGGACACCTGACATCATGGCTTCTTACATAATGGGCGACTCTCCTCTGATGAAACGTGCCATGGCATCACAAGGTTAAGTTACCTATAGTTGGATAGCTTTTCTGGTTCTTTGTGCCACTCCAGGGCCCTGGCCTATATCCTCTTACAAAAGGACCCGTACATCAAAGCGCTTTCCCAAGTGAACTCTTTTGGACAAACCCACGGCGTTACAAGTCCACACCAGTTGCAGATGGGTTGTGAACAGATGCCAAAAAATCATATTTGCTGGCTTTGTAACCTGCTTCAGAAGTCCATTTGAAGGTGCATCACTGGTGCTGGTCACACACAGTATCTACTTCTGAAAGAGAAGGCAGTCGTTGACAAAACCAACAGGCCTGGCTTGATTTAACATCACTTGCAGTCTCAATTGCCCAGCTACAAACGTGATAAGCAGTGGTCGAAGTGGACGGGAGCAGTGCTCGTCTACTTTTTTTTAATTAAGTTTGACTGTTCCTATAATTTTTTTTTTTTTTAAAAAGAAACAGTTCCCGAATCATTTAGTTTCAAAATAAAAGTTACAGCGTGGTGCTCCTCTAAGTCGGCAGCAGTGTTCATCGACTGAGCGGGACGCCGCCGCCAACTTGGAGGAGCGCCACGCTGGAATTCCAGCCACAGTATAGATAAGCACTTGAAATAGAGAAGCAATAGACTCGAAGGGGCGTTCATTCACAAAACAAGTAGAATAATACAAGGACTTAGCACTAGCTACCCAACATAGGATATAACATAAATCATACCCCGCTGGGGGCTAAGAGCTGCGCATTCCCAACTTACTGTGAAATACTAAAATTTGCACAAATGGAATAAGAATTAAGCTTACAGAATGTACTGTATTTGAAATTCAAAAAGCTGTATGTAAAAAATGGATGTATCTAACTGCATAACTGTGACAAATCAAAACACATTAAGAACAAAGGTTAAATATTTTGTGTAATATCCAGGTATTGTGTAACTAGCCTAGAGGAAGCCATTGTTTTGGCGAAACAAAAGGCATGTGCGCCAAGAGGTTATTGTTGGCATGTGTTTGAGGGTTTGTAATGTGCTTGGGAGGGGGCGTGGCAATGGGGTTTGTGGGCAGCGGCGTCAGGCTAGTAGGGAACATAGTTCCACTACTTCTTTTCATACACTTCGACCACAGGTTATATGCCTATGGATAGTCTCAAATGTACAGCTGCTGTCATCATATTCTAGGTCCAGGCTAGTATGGTGAGGTACTGCCACCAGAATGACTACCTATTTGGCAGCTGTGGGAAAATTGATGAGTAATAATTGGTTCAAACTTAATGGCGATAAAACAGAGGTGCTAATTCTGTGGCCACCCTTTGGACTTCCTCATTCTGGCCATGCTCTTTGGGCCCTTTTCCTTCGCCAGTATCATGAGTTAAGGATTTAGGGTTCAAAACCTTGGCTTCTTTATCCATGGAACTCCAGATTAGTGTGGTGTGTCAAATGGGCTTTTTTCAACTGAAAACTTTATGTAAAAAGTTCCCCTTTATCTCTACGTAGCTCCAGGTACCTATGGTGTCCGCCTTAGTGTTGTCTTCGCTGAACTATTGCAATTCACTGTTCCTTGCTCAACCAGCTTACTGTTTTCGCTGCCTGCAGGTACTTCAGAGCGCGGCGGCTAGAACCGCTACTTTTACAGCTAGGAATATGCACATCTCTCCTGTACTTCGCCATCTTCCCTGGCCTACCTGTAGCTAAACTTATTCAGTTTACGTCTCGTTGCCTGGTGCATCGTCCTTTTCACAATGTGGGTCCTGAATATTTATAAAATGCGCTCTTATGTTCCAATTCAGCCTCTTCAATCAGCTGATGGATGTCTAGTTGTGTTGCCGCGTTTTAAGCGCTCTTAAGTGGACGGTCAGTCTTTTTCTGTGAGCACTGGCCAGTTGTGGAATTCTCTTCCTGTTGCTATTCATGCTATGCAAAATCATTTATTCATTTAGGCGTTCTTTGAAAACATATTTATCTTATGTTTCTCTTTCCCATTGTATGCTCCAGTTAGCACCAAGATGCTTTCGGGTGCACGTTGCGCTGTATAAATTCAGATAACATAACATAACTGCCTCATATGACAGGTGCAGCACCCACCTGCAGGCAGCCTGGTATAGCCATTATGCCAAATACATCTTTGCATGCTATGCACACCCTCACGTGCACGATACACCAGCAGTTTTTCCATCATATACCTAGGCACCCTGAAGCACATGCCAGAATGGCCAAAATACACGGATCACATGTCAATGAATGCCCATTGCTCAACTCTATATAGAAGTACCTACATGGCTACGTGAACATTACTATGAATGCTCTCTGCATTATACTGTACCTTTGCACCACTTAGTGATGCACGGTGTCACTCGGTTCATAGCCCTCCCAAATGGGATAAGTGACCCAGAGAACACTTTGGATCACTGAGTAGAGAGGGGTCTACTGGACTATACACATTAGGATGCACTCTGACTCTTTTAGAGCAAATGCCATAGCAGAACTGCATACCACACAATCCCCCTACACGTATTAGGGCGCACTGCAAGTTCCAGAATAAGCTCTAACTCAAAATTAAAGACCACTCCCAACATTACATGTCCCAAATCCCATGAAAGTTTGCTGCAGATTTTCCAGATGATTTCTCTCATGCGTTTCCCAAAATACTTTCACAATCTCTCTGACACTCCGCCCCACTCGGTGTTGTCCCCTTGATTGCCCCTCGTGTTAATTAATGGACAAAGCCACCCGAGGTTCCATCAAAATGGTGTATTATAGCGTTTACTGTCACTATATTGCCATTTTGTTCTGTGTGCGAATGACGGGTGACATAAGTATTGGGTACTAAAATGTATGAAGCTCGAAGCTCAAAGACAAAGTCTGCCCTTCTGGGATTCAATGCTGTGACTTACAAACCACACCCACAGCAATTGCTGAAGTCATTGACCCAATTTATCACCTTAGTGTTCTCTTCATAACTCCCTGACGTGCCTTTTAAGTCTGAGGATTTCCCCCAAATCTCACTGATGTGCCTTAAAAATGTTCCCCAATGGTTTCTAAAATGTTTTCAGCAAGTCTCCCAAATATTTTCTCAAAATCTCCATATAACAGTATTCTGGATGTAGAGTTGAAAGGGGCAGATTCCAATTCCTGGTTTTCAATTAAAAATAGCACATTTTGGGGGTTGTGGTATTGTAGCGTGCATATTTTGTTTCCATATGGTAATTTGCAGGAGATATTGGAGGTAATTCTCCTTCTACTGTAACTTAAAAATATGAATAAAGGTGTTTGTGCATGCTTTTTAAATTCTGCCAGATTTTAATTGATTTGTATGGCGGTACAGGGGCATGGAGTGGAATTGCTGCATCTGCTACTTTCACCCGTTCCGTCACACAAAATCTCATGCATTACCTCCAGCATCTGAATTTTATGCTGGTGGTAATGCATTGGATTCCTATAGAACACTCCAGATTTGTACACATTTTAAAAAAACGGAAAGATTCCACAGGAATCCATTGTGAATGCTACCTGCTAATACGTATATAGCAGGCAGCATTTATATGATTTGCAATTTGAAGGTGCAAAAAGAAGGAATAAAAACTATTTTGACTGTTTTTTATTAATTTGTTTTGCTTTCGCAGTGCAAATTAAGAAAACTACACAGTGGAGAACGTTTTGCAATGATGGTATGTTATGCTATGTTAATGTTCTGCACCAAATCATCACCATCACCACTGTATTAGTTTCAGAGCACCAATGTAACAGGATCATGCTGTGTAAATTACAAGTTTTAGAAAATGATCCCCATATTGTTTTCATCTTGAACATGCTAATTAACAGATTATCTAGGAAGATATCTTGGGCAGAACAACCTTGATGTTCCAGTCCTGCACAACCAAACGACTCCACTGTCTGGTGGCCAAAGTCAAAGAACCAAATACATATGCCTACAAGGAAGGGTCAAGGATTAAACTGCCTTTATTAGTGAGCATGGGTTTGCGATATGGGTTAGATAAAACCTATAGAAACTAAGGAAAAATAGTGTCAAGTATAGGATAGCATAACGTGGGTTTCAAGGCTATTCTTTCCTGCTACTTAGCACATGACGCTCTCTCAACAATCCTCAAGCATATTCTTATACATTTCTATCCCTCCAGGGACCACAAGCCTAATATACTGAGTCCAAGAATGATGACCTAAAGAAATGTCCCAACCTACTCTTAACAAGTCCTTTAGTCGTTTGGCTATCGCTAATCTTTAAATAAATGTTCTAAATTCTGGCCAACACAAATTTCATTAACCTCTTCCCCATTTCATTAACCTCTTCCCCAAATATCTAGCCCTACTCGATAACAAAATCATAAGATGCTTCCATGGGAAGTCCCTTCCCAGGGTACTTACGGTTCTAGTTTTTCACATGCCGCTGCTTCTTTGGCATCACTTCCCCTTTCAGGCCTTTCCACAATTTGTTGCTCGCAATTCGATTCACTCTTTCAGAATGAAGTCACAGTTCCTACATTTGTTAGGTCCCCTGTGTTCAGGGGTTTCTCTTGAACAATTTATCCCAGTGATCCTCTTTAACGATTCTTACCACAATCCTCTCACACCTCTTCCAGACACTGTATCGGTATGGACTAAAAGTGATATTTCTCTACATCACAATCTGTGTGCTTGTCAGAGATGATAATCTTTACCCCCTGCCATGGTTCTTAGTTGCTTGTCTCTTTTTCAAGTGGGTTGCTGTTGGAAAACCTCAGCCTCTGGTTCTCCAGTCCCCCACCAGCTATCAATGGGTTTGTCAAGTGGTGTTGACAAGTTCTGGTCATTCCTCTGTCTCTTAGGTGTCCAAGTAGAAGCAGATCTTAGCCTTTATTTACAAGGTTTGTACACAGCTTCTACATTCTTTAGGCCATTCAGGGCCTTGTGTTCTTTTTCAACAGTTTCTCTAAACAATTCTCTCCAACAAGTCTTTCAGAAAAATTCTTTGGTTACGCTAAGCAATGTGCTTCGACAGCTTCTATCGTATACTCAGAATCTCGCTGGTGGAAAGCCTACATCTCTGGTTCTTCAATTTCCCTAACATAACAATGGATTTTCCAATTGGTCATGTAAGGTTCTGGGCAGCATGTCACTCCAAGGATTCCAGGAAGCAGGCGCTCCTTGCCTTTTTCTCCAGACTGGTGCAGTCTTCTTCCATCCAACGGTCGCAAAGGATACAGTTCTTTCCAAACTCCTTTGAACTGCAGCAATCTCGCATTGTACCATGTACCCTTTCTCTCCAGGAGCTTCCAGGCTTGCACGGCTTTCCTCCAAACAGCAGTCCCTGCAGCTGTCTCTGCTTGTGTCAAGGGAGTACCAGTGCACACGTCTGCTTCCTTCCTTTCTGAGAGCCTTAGAGACGTTTTGCAGCCCCTTTTAGTCCCGTGAAGTTGTAGTGATGTTTCTAAAATTGTTTTTGACGGGTTATTCACCAAGTTCACTTATTAGCATCGCTGGGATTGGATAGTACCTGTGGCACTCTAAAACTCCTCTTGTTAAGCCTTTATCAGTTGGTCTTTGGTAATGGCTTATTGGTTTATTGACAGATAGCTCTGAAGGCGAACTGCAAAGACATTCGTAGCATGCAGTGCCTTCTTGGAAATCATTTGGTATACTTCAGTGGCTCTGCGTTGTTTCATGGTCTCTATGGTACTACTAGTCTGCATATATGATCCTGTGCCATATGTGTGAGGCAAGTACAGTTCCTGACAACCGTCAGACTGGTTCCTGCTTAACAGAAGCAGTCACGCCAGCTCGCACACAGTCTTACATGGAGGCTCCACGCCACAATCCTCCTCTTCTCAGCAAGTGAACTGCTGGTTAATGTAGTCTGCCATAGCGGTGGATGCCAAATTCAGTGACATGGGCCCAGGAAATTAATTTAGTACACCTTCTTTTAAAGGGGGACCTGATTCTGGGAAAAGCCTCCCCAACCACCCACATGGACCCATATCAGGTAGTGGCCAGACCACCTGAGTCCCATGGTGCTCAGCCACCTCACATACAAGGATGAAGAGATGGCCCAACTCGCCACACTACCTATCCCACAATTTTCTCTGCCTCATTCAGTAGACATATCCCCAATGTTATGTTATGATCGCATTTCACATGGAGCAACGGCCGGAAGACTGTAAATTGCGGACAAAGTTGCCTTCTGAGTGCAACCCATAAGCTCACATACCCAGACCATCATTGGTTGACTACTGTGGAATCGGCTCAGTTGAAGGTTTGGGATGGCTGCTGAGTAGCTGACTCATTCAGAGAAGGCAGGAATGGGTGGCCAACCATTGGGGAGGGGATTGAGTGTCTTTCTCGTTCTGTTTCCCACCTTGGCACATAGGCCATTTCTATGGAAGGAGACGCACTGAACAACTAAAGAAAGATAGTATTCCTTCTGCTAACATTATGAAACTGCTTTAAAGAATGCCGGATCCCTTTTACTAATGTTTTTTTTTAAAAATATGTTTGTAATGAAATAGTTCTAGCTAGCTTCTTCCAGACCCAAAATAGATCATACATTCCTTCTACGCGTTTCTCTTGGCTCTTATTCCCAAACACTGTGACTTTGCACTGGTCAAATACGTCTCTAAAATCTTTTCACTGCATGATAGGCTAAATGGGAAAGTTAACTTGTAATGCGGCACATGAAAAATCGTTAGAAGTCTGGACTGCTAAAAGCGTGCAAATGCGATGATTACAAAAATTACAGAATAAATGCAAACACAATTCAAACACGATAAAACGACAGTTAAGTGTGACACGTGTAGGGAAACTGTAGTGTCCAGCAGTGCTCTGGAAATGGAAATGTTTTACTGTGGGATCCTACCAGTGACTAGTGCGGGTCGTGAGTGGGCGTTTGTTCTCAACCCTGCCCCTAATTCACATTAGCACCTAAGAAGATTAATCATAAAAACCTAATCAGACGTACTTAAATCTGGTCTCAACATGGGCACTCACCATTAGCCATTGGCTAGTGACAATTGGCTCTGCAAGTACAAAATGGGTTGTTGGGGGTATGTGTAGAATTGATGTGGCAAGTGACTTTATCGCTGGATAGTAGCTTGTAACTTGACATTTTCACTACTACAATCTTCACAAGTGATTTAGGGATCACAATCAGACGCTTAAGTGGTCTTGTGGGTCTTGTGGATAAGTGTTGCACCCCTGATTGGGACGGCCACGGTTTGAATCCCAGCTTCGACAACGAGGCATAGTTTAAAGTAGACTGCACTAAAATAAATGAAGCGTGCAAGTAGATTTACCAGATTAGAGATCCGGGGGCAATGTTTTTTACCGGAATATGGATACGGAAAAATCCAGCCCTATGCCAGCACTGGTCTTCAGCAGATTTCAACCAGATTATGTAAATTCAGCAGCGTATACAAATACCCACAAGACCACTTGAACGTCTGGTCAGGATGTCTGTAAAATCGCGTGTTAGCATTGTACTCTACAGGAAATATTTAAAGACAGCTTTTTAGATGAAAACCTTGTTGACCTTCTATATTTTTTGATTGATTGATTGATTGATTGATTGATATTTTATTTCTATCGCGCTCGTACACAAGTATTTCAGAGCGCGACAAGGCAAGGGAGGGGAGCAGGGGAGAACAAAACAGCGATCTTACTAGGCCCAGCGTCATTGAGAACGCGCAAGTGCATGGGAGAGGGGGAGGGGAAAAGTGCGTAAAGGGGGAGAGGTGGAAAGTGCGAAGCAGAGGAGAAACAGATAAATAACAATAAATCAATAATAAAGGTAACAAACAGTGGTAATGCAGCCAGCAATTTGCAAGTGCTAGGTTTAAGGCAGCAGACAGGGTAGGTCTGATAAGTGCAGGAAGAAAAAGGGGAGCTGTATGGGTACAGATACAGACCCCAGTGCAAGGGGTGGCCCGGAGGCAGTGCGGGAGGGTGGCAGGATGAGCAGGTACCTGGGCCCAAAGGACAGAGAGTGGCCAGGTGCATGGTGCCAAGAGAGAATTGATCAGCAGAGGAGATGGGGAGTGAAGGCAGAAGAAAAGAGGAAGGTCTTGAGGTGCTTCCGGAACCAGAGATGGTTCTCTTCAAGTTTTAGAGTGGCAGGGAGGCTGTTCCAGAGGGAGGCCCCAGCCGAGGACAGAGATCTACCCCCAGCTCGTTTCTTAGAAAAACGACTGACCATGAGGGAGTTGGAGGTAGAGGAGCGAAGAGCTCGAGAGGGGAGGTATTTGCGGAGGGATAGCTGTAGGTATTTTCGACCCAGGCCCCAGAAAGCCTTGTGGACAATGCAGAGGGTTTTGAATTTAGTCCTTGCATCCACTGGGAGCCAGTGGAGAGATTTCAGAGCTGGACAGATACGATCCCAGGGCTTGAGGCCAAGGACAAGTCTTGCAGTCCTGTTCTGGATTAGTTGCAGAGGGCGGAGAGTAGAGGCAGGTAGATTTAGAAAGAGGCTGTTACAATAGTCCAAGCTAGAGAGAACCAGAGCTTGGGATACCATGAGCTTCTGGGGGAAGGAGAGGAAAGGCAGAGTATCTCTGAGGAGGTGCTGTCGGAAATGTGACTTTTAAGAGACCTCAGAGATGTGGGCGAAGAAGGAAAGGGTGGAGTCAAAGATGACCCCGAGGTTCTTAGCCTCGCAGGTGGGGGTAGGAGGAGGGCCAGGGGAGGCCAGCCCGAGAGTGAGGGGAAAGGATGGTGAAGGTGTGCCGATGAGGAGGATCTCCATCTTGCTGGCATTCAGACAAAGATCATTGGCGGCACACCAATCTTGAATGGCAGTTAGGCAATCAGAGATGAGAGAGGGAGAGGAGGTGGCAGAGGGCATCCTGAAAATGAGTTAAGTGTCGTCAGCGTAGCACTGGAAATTTGAGCAGAAAATGGCAATGCAGTGGGCGAGAGTTGCCAGGCATTGGTTGAAAAGCCAGGGCGAGATATTTTGTTAACCTTATACGAAATGTTCCTCTCTTGGGTTAAATTCCAGGTGTTCATGATGAATCCTCTGAGAGGCACCTGTTTAAGAGCGGGGTGTGAGAACAATCTGCTCATACAACCCCTGGTCTATGGTGGGATCCCACAATTAATAACTGCTATTTCCAGCACTGAGCAATGTGCCTCTTTTGAAGGTAAAAGCACCATAGTGTCACTACTGGGCCTTAAATCACATAGTTGCCAACCTGTAGTTCTGCTTTTCTCAATATAATACTCAGACTACAAGTCCCAGAATGCAAAGAAAAAAACAGGACTGGATAAGCACCTACAGATTGAAATAGAACATGTTGGCAACTATGAAATCATGCCATGTCACTAAGAACCTCTTTTTCTCAAAACTGGCGGGCCTTCAGGAAAACTAATAATGTCCCACAAGTCGGTCTCCCCAGCAACGTGGCAGAGCTGGAGTAGAATCAGCCACAGGTAATTCAATCCTGGCCAATCTTTGGCTATGCCTCTGGCCTACTGAACTTTCAGAAGTACCAGCTTGTCATGAAATCTCCTTTTACCTCTACAGGCCTGATGACCACTGGCTGGCTCATACCCCTATAAGTAAGTGACTGTTCCTTTTCAGCCGGCATCTTGGATGATGTTCTTGCACACTGTGACAATGTATTTGGTCTGTGCTTTAGCCATTGTTTCCCCCATCGTACACAGTCCACTGTACCGCTGACACCACCATGTACTGCGCAATGAAAACAAATGGATAGCACTGCCTTCCACCCCAGGACACAATGCATGGTTTGAAACTCCTGATGACGCTGGCAGCTGCCAGCTCGAGCAACGTAACCCTCTGAGTGACAGACTAGCAACATGGTTTCAATCTTCACTGGAGGAGACGGTTGGGGATGGCGTAGATAAGAAGGAATGCAGCCTTCAAATATCAAAGAGGGAAAAATACGTGCGAAATGTGGACAACAGTTTTTGGCGATAGGAACCCGGGAGGGGGGGGAGGTTTGAATTAGAATGATAATGGGAACCAGGGTGGGTGATCGAAACTGGATGAACCCTGGCATCAAGGGGGTAGTTATGTGAAGTAAATTGAGTTATGTGAATGAGGAAGCGGTGCAGGTTCGGGGGAACAAGAGAGGGATGGGAACAGGGGTGAATTATCAGAATAAGGGGAAATGGAACCATGGGAACAAGTCAGAGTATTGGGAACTTGAATGTGTGATGGTGGGAACGAGCTGTTGGACCGACCCTTGGTAATGGAAACCCAAGCGAGCATGGCAGTATGGAAAACAGGTAGAGTGATGGGAACCATGGTGTGTGACTGGAAGAAGCCATGAGAACCAGAATGAGTGATAAAAACGAGGTTGTGTGAATGGAACGGTTAGGGCATAACGAACGATGGGAACCAGAATTTATTGGGAAGCCTGGGAGTATGTAATCATTGGAACAATGCATATTGGAGCCTGGGGGAGTGATACGAACAAGACAGGGCAATAAGCAAAAGGGGCACTGAGGAGAATCTGGAAGAGTATGGTGTGATAGGAGCCAAGAGGTGTACAGAGTCATGCGAAACAGGATGTCCGCGGAGTGATGAGGACCAGGAGAAGCATGAATGTAACCGACCTGAGCGTCAGTGTGTCACCAGCCTTCCTTAGTCACTCCCTAGTAGAGTACCCCGACATACACATGGCAATCCATGGGATGGACCTAGTTACATGTGGGAACTCCCAGCCCCTCCATACGTGGCAGGGAAGCCTCTGCCGTGACGAGGCTCCTGCTGACCCCACAACCTTCCACTGAGCCCCGATTCTGGGCGCGCTTCTCCAAGGCCGCTGGGACGCCCTCCCGAATGATCTGTCACCCGTGTCACTAAACGGTGTTATTAGCATTTCTCCCAGGTATCGACAGCTTGTCTTTCCTTCCTCCCAGCGAGTGAGTGATTCCTGCAGGCGCCGGCCTCATACGGCCCAATCACCATGGCAAACATATTGACAGAATAACATTAGCAGCTGCCGAGCATTTACAGGGCTGTAAGTTATGCATCAACAATGCATGGGAAGGATAGGTGGGTGGCAGCGGGGGCACCAGGGGCAGAGGGGACACAAAGACAGAATCAAAGCAAATGGAGGGGATTATTTATTCAGGCTGCACCAGTTGAAACTGTTCTCGCGCTTTAATTGCTTGCCACCGTCCTGAGCCAGTGGACGAAGTTCGCAATCTCCTATCTTAAATTGATCATTAATATTTTAGATGCCTGAGCTCCTCGGTGTGACTTGCCTGTATTTATCTCCGGGGGTCGAGGACGTTGAGCAGTGGGGGAGAATACAGATCTGCAGGTGGCTGTTCTTATATGTTTTTTCTTGGTTTAAAAGGGGATTTTTGTGGTTGCAGTAAAGCGTGCGATTAAGGTGTGATAAAAATGTACCTATTTTAATCTCAGACCCCTAAGAGAAAGCCATTTGATCTGCACTCTGGCAGGTAAGCCCTAAAACACATTGCAACAACTTCCCTGCACTCCTTGCCGAGAGCAGCCCGTGGCCAGAGCGGTGTATTCTTTTCACTTAGGCTTGGGGTTTATAAAGCACACACACATCTAGGAGGAACAAGAGCGCTGTACATAGGCCATACATCCAGGTATTACAGGCATGGTTCAAGGATATTAGTGGAAGCTGGCATGGGTAATGGGACATGGGAAGCAGCAGAGGAGAGGAGAAGTGTGGTTGGGTGAAGCAATCAGTTATTGGTGAGAGGTTGTTTAAAAGTAGGGTCTTGTAGTTATTCCTGAACTTTAGTGTAGATGGAGGAGGACAGTCTGATCTGTGTTTATTACTTGTTCCAGAAACAGGGTACGTAGCAGGAAAAAGCATGGTTCCTGTACTTTTTTTCTTCTTGCTGTTCTGTTTCCAGGCTGTTAATCTCATGACTTCTGAGATGATTAGTTTCTCGTCCAGGTAGAGTGGTGTGTTGGTGTTGACAGCATTGTAGGTGATACAGACTGTCTTGAACATGTTGCATGCATGAAAGGGTAGCAGTGCAGTCCCTTTTATCATTGGGTAATAATTGTATTTTCGCTGTGTTGCAACTAACCAACGATCCACAACCTTGCGGAGAAAAGCCTGCCATTCTGTCCACGTTAACAAAATTGGCAAATGAGGTCTTATTATCAACTTGTATTTCAATCTGTTTGGATCCCTTCTGGTGCACTAGAGGAGTGGGGTTGATTGATGGTTTATAAACCGGTATTCATCCCTGGACCACTGGTGCCCCGGAAGTTGATTCGTCACAAAAGCCTAGCAGGGCACGCTTTGTGCCGGCTGGGTACCGGTTCTGGAACTGCTGGAGTGTCCTCTGGATTCAATATCTCCCTCAGTTCCCTGGGAGATGCTTAAGGGAAGGAACTTGCTTCTCTTTGGAGGTCCTGGCCTTCCTTCTCTGGCAGAAGATGTAAGGCAGACTGTACCTTTAACCAGGGTCCAATGACAGCTTCTTCTTGCTACTCCTTGTGAAGTCTTCAGATGATCTGACAAAAGAGGGGCTCAGCCCCCTTTTAAAGACATATGGTCCACAGTGATTGGTGTAGGCCAAGCCTACCTTAATGAACCAATCCTGTGGTTCCTGCCAACAATCTCATGTATGGTGGTCATAACAAGAATGCCTTGCAGCAGGAAAGGTAAAGGGGTGAAAACATGTGATACTAAGTCCCACCCATCTTCCTGTCTGTTGTGGAGCAAAGAGTATCTCTGGTTAATGGATCTCTCTGAGGTTCCAGATTAAAGTGGCAGATCTCCCTTGAAGCTGCGGCGAGGCCAGACTCTCTGGCTCCTGCAAACCACATTCTCGTACCTTATGAATGGGGTCACCCTGCAGGGTGGACATACTGTACACACACAGTCCCAGACATGGCAGTTCACTGTCATCGATACTGTGGTTGGGAGCTGGCATAAAGGTTGATACAGTTACATATGTAAGGTTGTTGGGGTTTCCTGTCTCCTTTGTTAACCTATGCAGCCATGACCCATCTGGGCCTGTTTGAGGTACCCTCTAATTGGTATCCGAATTGCTGCCACAAGCTGCAGGGCCAAACAAAAGAGCAGGGCGGATCCATGGCGCCTTTGTTAGTTAATCAGGCTGGCCATGGCAGGGGTATGGTTTGCCCCTCCCCCCCCGCCCTTCTGGGGATGCATTGTGTACTCCTTCTGTCATATCCCAACTAAATTTGACAGGGGGTACTGTGCCTTTAGGCTGTGTCCGCCCAGAATACACAGGTCTTTGCATTTGTCGTGCTGTTAGCATAGGAGAATGTGTGTGGATTAGCCCCACACATTTTCCTGAGGTCGGTCTAACATCCTTCTATTTAATTACACATTTTAAAAAAGCCCAGGCGAGTGACTACACACTGTGCGGATGGTCGAATTCCTTACAGCACGGGCTGTTAAATTCAACTTGGATCTTCCATTCTGGATGTTCTGCACAGTCTGTGTCATCCGCGAATAGACATATCCCTCCTAAGGTACCCAAGCCTGATCAGAGGAGGGGGATAAAAAGGAGTATGCTACACCAAGCCAAGCTTTGGTTAAGGAGCCCAGCAATAGCCTGTCTAGAATGCGCAATGTTTCAGTAAATTCATTTGTGCATAGTGTGGGGCCAAACACATGCTGCCTCTCGACACCCCTGAAGGGTCCCCAATATCAACATCTATCCTGTGCTATTCTGCTGCAGGAATTGGGCCTCCCCTCCTGCATGTCTCTGTGTAAATCTATTTCAGGTCTCAGAACCTACACACAGTCAGTACTGAGGCCCAAATCCAAAACAAACTTCCCTATCAACCTCTCTCGTAAATAAGACCCAGCCAATATCTTCTATCTATCTCAGATTGAAACCCAACAAGAAGTTGTCTGTCTCTCTCTGTACTGACCACAGCCATAGCTCTGTCATTTTTTTTTTCAGTACTGAGGCCCATCACACAGCTCTGTCTGTCCATCTCATTAAGGAGACTAGTACAGAGCTCTGTTCATTTCTCTCAGTGAAGACCAAACAAAAAACAATATCAATACATCTCAGTAGAGATCCAACAAAACTGACAATCCCTCATCCCCGAGACCTAAAAAAAAAGCAATATCGATCGCGGTAGTTCCGTCTAGCCATCTCAGGCCTGAGACCTGCACAGTATTTTGTAAACCCTCTAGTAGTACAGATGTTCAACACAGAGCACTGTCAATCCCTGAGTATGGCACCAACACACTACCTAAAGCCCAAAACATAGCTCGGTCTGTTCATCTTAGTAATGAGACCTTTGCAGAGCATTGTCATTCTGTCTCAGTACTGAGACCCACCACACATAACTTTCAATGTATGCCAGGCCCGAGAACTAAAATCCAGCGCTGTCAATCTTTCTCAGTACAAGAGGTCAACACAATGCTCTATCAATCTTCCTCAGTAATACTCAACATAGAAATCGGTCAACCCAGCACAAAGCTCTGTCGGTGTCGTTCCCTTACAACAAATGCCTACACACAGATCTATCAATCCCTCTCAGTTCAGATCCAAAACACTGCCATATTAATCTCTCAATGTTGAGAACCAAAACGCAGTTCTATCTTTTCAGCACTTAGACCAACACAGACCTCTGTTGATCTTTCCAAGGCCAGATTCAACAGACAGTATATTTCATAAGTTGATACCATGAACACAGTTCTGTCTATTCATCTCAGTACTGAGACCAACACACAGCTGTCAATTCCTCTCAGTTCAGATAGAACATGCCACCCTATGAACCACTCAATGTTGACACCCACACACAATGTTAGCAATATGTTGGAATTCCAACATATATTTCTGTCAATTCTATTCAGCAATAATATCTGAAGTATACCTGTATCTATTTCTCCTGCCACTGAGATCCAACACACATCTCTTTGAATATATTTCAGCCTTATACCTACACAGAGATGTCAATCTCACACAGTAGTGAAGTCCAGCACCAATCTCTGTCAATCTTACTCAGTACCAATACCCAAAATACAGCTCTGTCCATCTACCCCACTACTTTTCTATATATCCTTCTTAGTAGTGAGAGCAACACACATCTCTCTCAATCCCTCTCTGTTCTTACACTTCATACTGTGCTGTGGTGGACTGCTCTAGCAGACGACCAAAGCGCAGTACGGTCAATTGATCTAATTCCTAAAATCAACACAACTTTATCCTAAGAACCAATAAACACTACATATCTCTGTTAATCCACACCCTTCTATGACCAACATGCAGGTCTGTCAAACATTCTGAATCCATTAAACCACACACAACCGCTTCAATTCCTCTCAGTCCTGCAACGCAATACGTAAGTCCCTCTTGCTCTTGAAATCAAATACATAGCCATGGCAATCCCTCTCATTATTGAGGCCCAAAACACAGCTATAGCAAGTCCCTCTCAGTAGAAAAGCTGGCAAATCTATATCTCTCCATGGTCTAGAGCCAGCACACAGCTCTGTCAATAACCACAATCCTTCAAAAAAATATATAGGTTTGTCAATCTCTCTCAGTACTCAGACATAACACAGAGCTAGAATCTTAAAATCAAACACACATATCTGTCATCACCTAAGACTTCGGTCAGCGCCTCTAGTACCACATATAGCTTTATCAAAACTTCTCAATCAATACCCGGTCCCCATTTGCTATTCCAGCAGCAAGGCACAATGCATAGAATGTGTGACACCCCACCCATGAATGCAGAACTGGGGCAAACACATAGCCACATTGTTCTCTCCTTTGATCACACCACACAACCTCTATTCTAGTCCCATACCCCTTACAACATGCGTCAAATAGGCTCCAATCCCGAATATAAGACTCCCTCGCAGTAGAGTCCTTGGTGACACACTGAAGTCCAATACCTATTTTAAGTGGTGCCATGTTTCCCCTGTGAATGAAACTGATTGTAATGTTTCAAAAGGGCTTGTGAATTAATACTACATTGTAAACATAAAAATGCCTCGACAGACCCATTTTTTAAAAAAATGGTTTCTTTTTCCTTTTTCGGCTTCTTCCATATATTTCCTTTTCAGTTCAACATTTTTATTGACATCTTTAGTAGCACAAGCTCACATAAACTGGCATATAAACATCCAACACTGATCTAATAAAACTATCAAAAGTAAGCAACAAAATAAAGGCCATGAAATAAATATCGAAAAGGGATAACTAAAAGATGTAAAACAAATAGAAACATGTGTGAGGGCCAGTGGAAGTGCTACCTGGAGAGAACACAGAGTAGCAGGAAATTCGTGTGTTGGATGGTTCGAGACACTTCGACATTACAGTGCCCGACTGTTAGATAATCTACGTCCGTCTTTTTTTTCCACAACCCTTATGGGAGCCTGTCGTTCACTTTATTTTTAAAAAGTGCAGTAATTGAAAACTCGTTGGCATTTGTCAGCAGTTCTATGCCATATTGCTGCCCATTGAAGGTCATTCCTACATAGGACAACATTTCTTAGATCGCATGGGAGCAGCCTCCAACAGGTGGGATTCAAAACAGAGACTTTTGTTTTAGCTTTTACGAGAATCCGGTCTCTGTCTCTGCCTTTGCAGCCTCACCACAGGCTTCACCACTCAGTCCTATTCCATCTGCCAAAGTCAGTAAATGACTGATGGCTGTTATTTAAGAGCGGAAAGGTGGGTGGCCATAATGAGGAAAGATGACTATGAATTAGGAGTACACGTTACTACAGTGAGTAACTGTATTACTACTACCTCCCATCTCCTTTCCTCCATACTCGTGGGAGATTCAAAGCACCAGCATTATGAGGGGATAACGGCCCTTTTGAGGACAACCTGTCCGAACTGAGCATCCGCTCTGGACCTCCCATCCAGGCGGTAGTGCCTGTAGAAAGCAGAGAGATTGGCCTTGTTAGATGATGTGGCAGTGGTATCCCAGGGGATATATCGCTGAAGGTGACCAAATCCATTTGAACTCTTAGCAGTAGGGTTTCATGGAATATTTGCCCGGTTCAACTTGAATTTGCACTGCTGAAAAGTGACTTTGCACTGCAGACACCAACCCTGATTCATGGAACCGTGCAAAATGTATTCATGGAAGAGTGCAAAGTCTGGGAGAATTGATGGTCACATGACAAGCAGGAGGAGAGCTGCTTTAACCATGGCATAGGTGGTTACAAACTGATCGAAAAATCCCTGGAGGAGGAAGTGAACAAGAATTAGAAAGATGAAGGACAAAACAACATGTAAAAAGGCCCCATGGTGCTGGTCACGTCCAGCCTCAACTGCAGGGGAAAAACTACTGATGGGCAGAGCCTAAGGTGGGGCCATGGGCGAATATGGGCCTTGCTTCATATAGAAACTAAACATCTATTATTTTTTGGTGCTGAAAAAAACACTCCGGTCCTGCCCCTAGAGAATGGAAGAAAAGCAACACAGTGTAGAAATGTAATGTTAGTTATAGGTAGAATGTGATTTGTGCACTTCGGTTTGGAACTTTCTGCTTTCTAGGACAAACTTCAACTTCATGCATTTATTTTGAAATGATTTTTTACTTGTGGCACACCACTTACCTCTGCAAAGGCAAATGTTACTGTTTCTAGTACATAATGTTAAGTGAAGTATTAATATGATGCAACCCTATCTCCGTAGCAATGGAACAACGTACAGTAAGGTGTAAAAAGACACACAGAAAGGCAAAGTAGGAAGGTATTCGTGAAGAACACTGTTAATGGTCAGTGAGGTTTAATAATTGTGTGTTACCTGTTGAATCATACATTACCTATTTAGGGCCTGATTCACAGAGCGTCAATGGGATTGCACCATTATAAAACGTATCCTTAAATCAGGCCCTTAATTTCTGACTGTATCAGCAAACTCTGCATCTCTTCTTCTTACCTTCACATTACTGCAAATAAATGTACAATCTCCAACTTCCCCTATTTAATATACTTAATCCCAGTAAGCATCTGCATGTGTCCTATTCGAATGTTGTTTTAAACTATTATTTTCCTACCTCCTATTCAGTGGAAACTATTGTGAGAACACGCATGTATGTAAATAGGTATTAACACACACACATACATGTAGACATAACAGTGTACTACTATCTTGTGACATGATAATAATACACAAAGCCAAAGGCCATGGGTATGTAAAGAAGCTACATGTTGCATTTCTAGACCATTCAGTGGCTGACATTTGTAATTACCAGGACGTATTTCAGTTTCATAAATTATGGAAAGTAATTCAAGGGTATGCCTTCATTCCATTGAATTATGGGTTTGGAAAAGGTGCTTTTAATGCAATAGCATTAAATGGAATGTCTATGCAGGCAAGGAACCTAAGCAGAGTAAATCGTGATTTACTAATAAGCAGTATCACACAAAAGCCCTATGGTTTCTTGTTCATGCCACAAAATCAAACGTCCAACAATTTGTAATGGTTTTGTATGTATGTGTTCAACAAAACAGGAAACAAGATGACTGAAGTGTGAATATTTTTTATGACTGGAAGAAGTATTATACTACAGAACCATCTTGTGGCATTGCATGATCAATAATTCATGACTTTTGCAAATCGTTATGCTTGCTTGGATGTTTCTTTAGTCCCGAAATTACAAATCAATTATCTATCTATTACCCCTCTATCTATCCTGCTATGTATCTGTCTATATGCATTACGTTTATGGTATATCGGAAATGGTGGGGCTTACAGAGAGCAACAGAAGGTGCAAGACAATAATAACTTTGAAAGGGAATTTGGCCTTATTCATTGATAATGCAACATTATCATGAATCAATGAACAAAATATAATTACAGAAAGAGATTACATTTGGTTGTTGTAAATCATGGAAGATAACAGCACCATAAACCTATAAGAAACCAATTAAAAGCATTATAAGAAACCAATTTAATATAAGAAACCAATAAACCTAGACCCAGAGAACACTCCGAAATATGTTTTTGGGATGCAAGTAGTATCCCTCCTATCCTCTGCAGCTGTCCTGGGCACCCAGAGGGTGCAGAATCTAGGTTTCTGGTCTTCCAGACCTGATCCCTTTGCATCTGTCATTGGGCAGAATGAAACAAGGAGGCTGCAAAGTCTATATGAGACAGTGAGCGCTGGGTATAAGGAGGGTGAGCCTCAGGGGGAAGCCCCTTTTATCTAGCTCTTGACCTGGAACACCGGAGACGAGGTGAGGGTCCTAGGCACTTCAAGCACCACATACAGCACTGGGGATCATGTCATCATCTTGACGCCTTACCCCACACTTCCTAGCAGCGCCACCCGCGTATGCTGCGGGGGCTTAATTCAAGTCTGGACATGAATGCTTGATCAAGAAAGAAGAACTTAAAGGAGAGGGCACTGAGTATCTCATATTCATGTATTTTTAGCCTCACCTACAACTGCATCACCAAAATGTAAGCTCCCCCTCTCTTATTTCTATGTAACTGATCAAACGGGTAGCATTTTGAACAGAAATGCTATACATCTCGATAGAAGCAGCAGCAGGCAATTAATTTTCAAGATGCTTTACATACAATTGAGTGATATTGAGATCAATTTGGTGTAATGTAGATGCATCTGTAATGTGCCACCTGACGACTGAACTACACCAAAGCGTGTAGTGGATGGGGGAGTATAATAGTCTAAATACTGACTGGGGACAGCACGTACAATCAACATTAGATACAATGTGTCAAATATTTATAAGCATCTGCATTATAAAGTATGCAACAAGGGCCAATTGGCGATCATAGACGTGTGAGAATTTCCTGTGTGTGGTGTGACGAATCCTTGTATATCGTCCCTTCTCCCCTCTGGGAAGCACCTTCCCACGAGGCCAGGGAGGTGAGGCCGCTATTGAGAGTCCCACTGGGGGTGGTATTCGGCGGGTGGATCTCATGGTGAGGGATCCACCTATGGGACTAGAGATGGCCATCCGGGAAGAACGCAGTATGACCCCACTGCACCACAACCTCTGTCATCCTCCTACCCTATACAGGGTACACCAGCTCCCCACACTTCCACGTATTTATGTAGGGTACATAGCACAATCCTCATGAGAAATACTGAGACGAGGAAGAGTAGGCACTACCCACGTGAAGTACACTGGAAGACTGGGAAGAGGAGGAGTCCAATTCAGCCAGTAGAGATTGATCATCTCAATACTGAATGATGAAGAAGTGCAGAGTCATGAGGAACGCCCACAAAACCAAAGTAAGTGTGCCAGTCAATGTGGACACTGTATGAGAAAAAAAGGGAGTAGGAACTCAAAGCAATGTTAGACCCTCCCTGGAAGAACCCAGAGCGAAGTCATCTCTGGAGGAGCCAGTATTGTGAGAGCAGAAAAGCAGAAGGACTCGAAGACCACATCTGGGATGCTTACCTACCTGCTGGAAAGCTCCCTCACCGTTCAAAGAGGTCGGACGACCTGGCAGGCTACACAAGCTAGCCTCAAGATAACCAAGACCACAGATGACACGGTCAGAGACAGACGCGCTGCCGGCGAGGAACACAGTGCTGCGGAGCCTCTGCAGCAAGAATGCACGGAGCCTCCGCAGCATACGAGAAGGCGAACGAAGACCACAGAAACTTGACAAGAAGCACGACACAGCTGCACACCACCAGGAGCGTGGCAAGACCCTCCCAGGTACCAGGATTGCTGGAATGCTTGGTGGGGCTTTGGAAGGGCTCAAAAAATACAAAAGTCAGGTCTTGGAACCGCACCCAATTGGGAATAGCATCTTGAATCCTCTTCTTCGGCACAGTACCTGGGAGAGCAGTGAGATATGCCGACCCGAGCAATCAGAAAGAGAAGTACGGGTCTGGAACCCGAATCCAGTTGAGAAGAACATCACAAATACTCTTCTTCAGCGCAGCACCTGTCAGGAAAGTGAACCAGGTCTGCCAAGGAAAAGTAACCAAATCTTAGGTGTCTGGGAGCCACACTTAGAGACTAGTAAAACAAGGTGAAAGGAAGACCAGGAGAAGAGAAGCATACCCCCTGGTGGCGTAGCACTGTGAGAATAATGTACCAGGAGAAGGGAGACATTTTCTTGGTACACCAAAGCCAGTGGAGTCATTCCCCCTGGCATTGCGAACTGTCCCAGAAAGCCTGAGGAGGACCTGGGGAAGAGAGACAATCCCTCAGCCTCCATGAACTGTGTCAAAGAGCCTGAGAGAGACCAGGGGAAGGACACCATACTCCCTGGCGCTGTGTAATGGGAAGCCAAGAGTGATTAGGGAAAGGAAGCCATTCCCCTGATCGTGTGTATGGTAAAACAGAGCCAAGGAAGACCCAGGGAAGGGAGTCATTCCCCTGGTAATCTGAAAGTATTGAGAACAAGATACCTGGGAAAGAGAGGCATTATCCAGGCACCCAATAGTGGAGAGAACTATGGGAAGTAGAGAATGTTTGAGTTGGAACTTTACCTTTTCTTTAGGTTGCATTGAGAACTTTACAGCACCAAAAGCTGGAACTTTGTTTTGTATCTTGGGAAAGTAACTGAGACCTGGGGAAGGGAGCCATTCTCTCAGGAGAAGTTCCCACCTACAATTGGAACAATAGACCACTGCCCAGAGGAAGGGAGCAATTCCTCTGGACCAAGAAGATCATTTACCTCTTTAGTATTAGCTACAAGTGTGAGGGACAGAAGTAGGCATTTTGAGAAACAACGGTGGACTCTTTTAATTTATTTGGACATTATGACAGAATCCTTAGTTCCTTAGTTGAGGCAGAGAAACCCCTCTTAGAGTAAGGGATGTGGGATGTTTTTACCCATGCATCCAAGCCCTACCATAAAACTGTGCAGTACTGGCATGGAAAACATCATGATGGCCAGAACTCCCCAGAGAGTGCATAGGGAAAACATGAAGAATAGGCTGCCACCCATTTTTGCCTATGTTGTGAGCACAGGAGGGCACTGCCTAAAACCACCATTGGGCTACACACACAGTAGCCTGAAACCATTGGGAATGGCAATGCTGATTGCCAAAAAGCAACTCAGAACTGTGGGGAATTCATTTTCTTAATCCCAAAAACGGTTGCAATACCGGTACTCACCACTATCAGAAAGCCGGCGTTTTAAAACCACCAGACTTTTGTGTAAAACTGAACAAATGAAACAAATCCAGGCCAAGGAAAGACTTGCTAAGAGGTGGATACAATGTAAAACTATATTCTGAAATGACTTGAAGGAAGTAATTATTTAATGTATATGTAAAAATTGTAAGTTTGATTTAAACTGGGAACAAAAAGTGACATTTAGCTGAAACCTGGCTTAATGAAACTGGATTCTGCCTGACAACTACCCCCGACAGGAGTTGAAACCTGCTCAGCCACTCTTCCCAGGCCTAGCTGCATCCTGCTGCCCCTTGCCAAAAGGAGTTGACACCTCTCTGATTGGATTAAGGGAGGGGACCTGGGGACTGCCGAAAGTTGAACAAAGGCCTGTCCTGGACTCAGGCAAATGTTATATTGGGGGGGCCATAAAGTGGCTTCCTCTTAGGGGAAACTGGGAGGGGCAGTGCCCTTGCAAGCCAGCTGAGCTTGGGGGAAGTGGATAAACCAGTTATGCCACCATGTGATGTGGGAAGCCACACCCCTTTTTGACCAGGGCATACTTTTAAAAAGATGGATAATTCATAGTACGGACCAGTCAAAATTATATAAATAATATCATTATTCTTGTGATTTTTCTGTGCACATTATAGGAGGTGTTAGGACCCTGTGGTATGTTCCTGGGGATAGTAGTGGAAAAAAGGTTGTTACTCCAAATGTATGCATGTTAAAAATCTGACACTTTATCATCTGTAACCCATATCCCTGGTGCACATTTGTGTAAAATCTGGAAAGGTTTAGAGGTCGTTATCTGGATGAAAAGGGGAGAATTCTGTCATCAGTGGACACAACATCGTACAAAGACAGGGATCGGATGGTTTGATGCTACAGAAAATATGTTAACTGGACCTATAATATTAGAAAAATGGTACATAGATAAATATGTATTTGGGTCAGAAATAGATTTGTGTGCAAATTGACCAGGGGAGGATCCTCTGACCCATAAACAGACCTCATCATGATGACAATCCATTTCCTTCCCCCAATCATGGGAGAGGGGAGAATTGGGCCAATGACAAGTAGAGAGGGGCAGGCTTAGCTAGGCCCAGGCACACACCCATTTTCAAAACACATAAAAAGAGACTGCTGGGACAGGTAGAGACATTCAATTCCATTTGCTGCGGAGCATGCTGACCGACGACTTCACATCCAGAGATCCAGACTTCAAATCCATCAATCTCCAGAACCTGTAGCAGAAATTAACTCCAGAATTTGTAGCAGAGAGGCCTGAATCCACCAGCTGAATCCTCTTCAGCAGGCCTCAAAACCAACCAAACTATTCAACAGCCGGGCGAACTGTTTGAATTTTTGCCAAGAATTTTTGCAAGAACCTGTAGCAGTATCCAGAAAGCAGTGCTGTATCCGGAACCCGAGAGAACCACAAACCAGACCGTTGTGAGCAGATCCGGTGCTTGACAGACCCAGAGAGCAGAGCTGACCCAGATAGCCGGGACTTCAGAACCACCCGCCGGAAGTCCCGTCCAACCTGACCAGACCGTGACGAGGCCTATTTCAAATTGACATTGTGAGTACCTAGCAGAACTGTGCAGAACCAATCTCTTAGTTAAAATAATCTAATCCAAACTATTTTAACCTGAGTAGAACAGCCTCCTAGAAATTGTGTCATCTGTCATTTTTAAAGCTGCACAACTGTCACCTGTCAATTCTGCAGCTGCAAGCTGTCACCTGTCATTTTGAGTTTACTTTAAATCCGAAAATCTACCTTTATTAAATCGTCCGTATCTCTGGAACCGTTTGGGCTAGGAACGTGGTTTAACTTTCATTTTAAAGCTGTGATTCTAGGCTTTCCAACGAACCTAGAACCGAATCCTACTATACTTTTTCCGCAATCACGATTTATGCACTCGCGAAATTTACCACGATTTGCGATTTTGGCTCAATTTCTCCACTTGTCAAAATAGCAGCTCCATTCTTTCTTTTGTTAAAATCCGTTTGCAACTTGGTAATAACTCATAGAGCATTGTTAAAGTGAGCCTGAACTAATATAAAGTAGCCATCACCTACCCTGAACCTCTAGAGGGAACTAAAAGCAATTTTAGCACCTTTTCACTTCCTTGCAAACCACATTAAAGTAATTCGCCTGTGTTTAAAACTCATCCCTGTTTTCCCTAAGCTTGCTGGGAGAACTGGAACTGTGTATTGCATTATAAGGTGTGATTTGTTGGGATTCTTGAAGACTGTGTGCTCTCCTTCCATTTCTTGTATTGCATAGGGGGGGAGTGAATTGTCAAAAGCAAAAGTGATCATATTACCTTTTGCTAAAATCATAACAAGTTATTTCTGTACTGCATTTTATTCAATCTTGCGTTTCCTTGAACCATATAAAGCATTCTTTCCCACCTTATTCTTCTGTTCCTATCCATAAGTTACCTCTTGCTGACTACTGCTCATATTCACAAGTGTAATATCCATTATCAATTTATGTATAGAAGTGTGAGATATATATATATATATATTGTTTAAATTTTCAAATAAACCTTTTAATTTGCAAAACAAACCTACTTCTTGGCTCAGTGGGGTCAGGGGGATTCCAAGAGGGGGGTGTTATACAAGGGTTGTCATCCAGAGTACTGAACTGGATATAAAAATACATCAATAAGGGTTTTACTCAGCATCCCAGACTAGGCATTGACTTAGCTGTAGTGTTGATTGAATATCGCTTAAAGTGAGAGATAGTTTTCTGCTTTATTTTTTACTAAATAAAGGTTTGTGCTAACAAGCATGCCACCTGTATGCCAGTCTCCTCCTTCTGCAAGCTACAGGGGGTATTGTCTGCCTCGAAGGGAGAGGAGATGGAGTTTCAGAGCCAACCTGGATGTAGGGATGGTGGTAACTTGTTGGAACATCGAATGCATTTCTTTGGAAGGTGGCAAGGAGAGCAAGGGAGAAGAAGGAGGCAACCCATGGGGGCAGGGAATAGATATATTGTGTAGGGTGCTGGAGTAAGTAGAGAGTGATAGAGTTGGCTAGGTAAGGGGGATAAACAATGGCTAGATTTTAAGATGAGTAGAAGAAATGTAAAGAGGGATCAGTTTTACAGGGTGACCCAGCTAGCATGGAGTTGGTGTCAGAAGATTGAAAGGACCAGTAAAGATTGCAGAGAGTAAGAGTAGCAACGTTAAGGATTTTGTTGGGGGGTAAAGGAGTAGAGAAAGGACGTCCCAGAAGTAAGACAATGGTCAAAATGACTGAGAATAAGGTTGTATCTATGACCTTTTGTAGTGTTTTTCAGCTTGTTCTAATGCTAAGAAGGCTGAGCCTATCTGTAGTCACAGTGGAGGTGAACGTTTGGTTAAATGTAGGCCTCTGTTAAAGAGGACTTAAAGGTTGCAGGCTTTGGGGTGGAGGGATGGGGGAATACATAGGTAAAGGAAATAGGAGAGTGAAGAAGGGGAGGAGCATGATGGACTGGGAAGTAGATGGCAGTGGTATATTTATATGTATTCGTGATTTCGATAAGAAATAATATATATATATGTATGTATATATATATATATATATATATATATATATATATATATATATATATATATATATATATTATCCAGGTGGATATCTCACAAGTAAAGTGATGGCCTCTGACAAGGGCAGCCTGCACTTAGCAAGTTTGACTACCATAGCGAGGCCGACCTACCGCTATATGCTTCAGAGTTTTAAAAAACTGAGTAACAATGAACATTAGGTAACAACACCTGTTATTACAGTGCTTAAAAAGGTGTAAGAATCCAGCATGAAGAACCATAAAAGACCATAAATTATTATCATCAGAGTAACTAGGGCATTTACGGAGCAGGTGTCTTACAATTGAATATGTTGATCAATGGATAATGAACCAGGTGATGGTAGGTGAAGGGCGGGTCTTGTACTGGAGACAATAGACAGAAAGGAGGACATAGAGAAGTATCTACAGAGTTGTCAGCAATTGTCGAATAAAAGTCTAGCAGCGGAAATTTGAGGGGGGAGGGGATTGTTAAGTTGTTACCATATGTAGCCGGAGGAAACAACTCCTTGTTAACTCTTAGATCAATGCAAAATGACACAGGGTGCATGTTTCCATAACGCATGATACAGTTTATGAAACTTACATTGTGGAAAAAAAGGCAAATAAAATATGACTTCAGCCAAAAAATGCTGTTTCCTGGCCCTGCCTTTACTAGAATTCAGGCGGTGCCTACAGCTAACGTGCTTTTATTCCACATCTGGATTTCTCCTTTTATGAATCATACGTCGATAATATCAGCTCATTAACTATGACTAATTTTTTAGGGGCGCAGAGGGAGGAAAGAAAATGTCTACGCCTTTTGTGGTGAACACCGGTAATAAAGAGGGGTATGCTGGGACAAGATTCCATTTAGATTTCTTTAACTCCCCCGCTCCTCTCCAATCCCCATGGACTGAGGAAGCAATGGTCCGGGAATAAAGTTGGTTTAACAATAGTCGCAATCGGATCACAAGTCTCTGACTCTCCGACCCCCCCTCCCCCCTCCATGTGCTGCTCGCACAGCTCTTTTCCCCCATTGGCCTGGAACCCAGTTTCCCATTCAGAAAATCTTTCGAAGCGCATGCGTGCACTTAACAACATAAACTACTAAAGCAGTATGAGATAAGGGAACCCCAGGCATCCCGGACGTTCTGAACCGTCATAGCCTGCCTCTAGTGTCAAAGGGTGATGAGGGTAGGCCTGCGTCAAAATTGGAACGCGAGAGGGAAGGATAAAGCCTTAAAAAGAATGTGGCTATAGTAGGAAATGTGGCACAGAGTGCTCTAACAAAAGGAAGAGAACTGGCATGTGGAAGGATGTTTAATACCTGGGAATTCAAACAGCAATTTTAGAACAGCAAGAGAAAGTGTGGGTGGGTGTAAGGCAGGGTATCTATGTGACCTGTGGGGTGGTGTACTCTAGCTTGAGTGTTCCAGTGTAGTGGATAAGATGCACTGGAAGGGGGTTCCCTAGCAGAGAAAGTGTGATCGGTCAACGGCGTGCAACTGGTAGCCTGGTGGAATTCTGGGAAGATGTGTGAGCTGGTCAAGAAGATGTGATCTGCCGGATTCTCTGAGGGCCAGTGCAAGTATGTGAGCCAGTGAAGAAGATGTGGGGGATATTATGTGATCTAGTAAACAGAGTGGGTCTGCTGGAGGAGGTCTCATCAAACGAAATAGGAAGACTGCTTTTTACACCTTAATTGTAGCACTATCATCATGTGGGGGATGGGCACATTATCAAAGGCACCTAAATATTATATTTTGCTTCCATCGCTGACTTCCTAACATCTTGGGAACAAATCAAAAAACGCTCACCGAAGGCACAGCAAGGGTGCCAACGGCAAAAAAAACATGTGAACTACAATTGTAAAAACCACACGACCACATCCCGCTGTTCAAACTGTGCTAACATGTTTAATGCAGCTAATTCGTATAATTAATATTTGATTGGAGATTACTGTATTTCCTAATTATGATACTCTGTCACTTTAATTATTTCAGTGGATTGTGACAGCTTTAATTGTACCAGTATCCTGGGGCCATTAGGTGCAGATGACTAGGTCAGCCCAAGAGGGGGGTAGGAGGGATGTGGAATACTGCACACGATGGGAGTCCCGCGTGCAGTTTTAGAAGGTAAAACTGTCCTGTCAGGAAAATGCTTTAGTAAAGGATGCTCAAGAGGGTCCATCCCCTATCCATCACATAACTTATGAACCACGACTAAGGAGGGCATGTGGCCTTTGACTACATTAAATTAATTGTTCATTTAGCACACAGACTGACTGAGTTTCAAGGCGCTGGGTTTTTAAACCATCTGAAAGCCTGTCAAAATATAGGTAAATATTGAAAGTGTCTGTATGGGCTTGGACAGTTTATACAGCTGTGCTGGTCGGCAGCAAGCTCTCTGAAGCTGTTTTGGCCTGGTACATTTTCTCTCTAGCTAAGTAAACCTATAACTGGATGAATTATGTCATGTCATAAATGAAACAACAAAACCATCTTATATGTCTACACTAATTATCTCGATATATAATTGATATATACATACCAGACATCGACATGCTTAAAATGTGAAGACTTTGAATATGTTAGAACCAAGTTAAATTATTATGCTACCTCCAGTCCACGCATAGCTGCAGCACATACTTAATGGTGAGATGGGCCCCTTCTTCTCATGCCAATGATAGGGTGTGGCATTCTTAGCACTTTGTTGCCATTATTGCTTTAGATGTTTTCAGTGTTGACTGAATTTGTGTTGGTGAATTATCAAGTTGAAATTATGCACTCACCGACAATGCATGTGTTTGCACAGTTCCCCTTTAAGCGAGTTTTGCAGAAATCCTCCCCACAAAACCGCAATGAAAATCTGAAATAACTGTTTCCGAATATTTTCTGAAATCATTCTAGTCCATAGCACATAGCACATAAAGATATATAGACTCACTCTTTCAAACACTTACTTTTGGCCAGGCTCATCTGCACTGTTGCCTCGTGCACGCAACCTTTCTGCCGTTGTAGTGTGCAGAGGTTACGCATGTGCCTGACCTATGCATATGCAGCAGTAGGCATGTCAGTGCTTGCGGATTTGTCATCTTGCTAAATCTCCCTTATTTATATTGGGTACAAAGCTTTTCAACTGCCAGTATGTTGGAACACTTATGAAGGTCTGCATGGATGGCCGGAACAATCCATACACCTCATTACCTGGCTACTATAGGTCCTATAGGCCACCACAAAATTAGTCTGCTATTGTTTTTTTTTTTTGTTACGTGGGCGGGAGGTCATACAGGATAGTGCACAAGTCTGGTCTGAGCAGAAGGTGAAGTCCCTGGCACAGTTGTCGTCGCTGCCTTATCTGACCCAGAGCACAGCTGGGTGCTCATGGGCACCACTTCTGCAGATGTCGGAGGCTCGGCCTGCTGCTGCCTCTCTCACTGCCAGCCTGAGACTTTCTTTACAAAGTGGTGTTTGGCATGAGAATCCAATGCGGGACTAACAGGGGGGCACTTTCCGCTCACCCTGGTGCCAGCAGGACCGCTATGAAAAGGCATTTGGCCTGGGGCCAGCAGTGACAGAAAGAGAGAGGCCACAGACAGGCATCTGACAACATCTGGATAAGTGCTGCTCGAATCTTCCGGGCTGCCTCCACATCACAACTGCTGGAAAGGAGAACTCGCTCGATAGGTTACGAGAATGGAGGGTGGTTGATGCCAAATAGTTTGTGTAAATTCACCTTAATGGGTGATTGTGTGTATGTGCCCCCTTCCTGAACGCCTATAATATGTATTGCTTGCGTACCTTTATCTTCAGTGTTTGAGTCGGTATGCAACCGGTGTTTCACTTCCCAGACTGTTCCCTGTTCAAGTGTCTCCTGCCTCCTGTATGATGACATTTGTGTATACATCTCCAAGCCTGTAGGCCTGTGTATGATTGCCATATGAATTCTATGGTGAAGGGTGAAGGGTCAAGGGCCACTGGGCGCAAAATAATAATAATACTCAATAATAATATAATATAATATAATAATAATAATAAACACCAAATGCTTCTGGTGTTACCTTGGGCACACATGCCCACCATATCCCGCGGCTGCCATATGTCCGAGGTGTAGGAGAACACTTTATTTAGCAAGTGTTAATGCAATCTCGCAGGCCTGATGTTAAAAAGAATTAGAACCATCATTTTATGACCCCATTCTGACAGATTCACCTACTGACAAAAGAGAGATATGTTTGGTATGGAAACGTAAGTCAAGGTAGGTAAAAATGGATGTAAGGAAACGGAAGAGAAGGAGGAAGTGATAGGGGCAAAAAGGATAAGGGGAGGGTGGATCCCACCCCGAATAAAGAAGAAATGGAAAATCTTGTCAAAATAGAAATCATACATTTTGCCTATTTCTCAGTGAGTTGTGACTATTGTCATTTTGTTTTTCTGACATACAACCAGTCCCGCCTGTTGTTTGTTATTGAAAAGGTTTCCAGGTGCCTGAAGATTGCTCAATGTTTGAAAAGTGCAGGATTTTGAGTAAACTGCTGTTTTCCTGTTCACCCCACTGTCACCTGTTAACCTGACTAGGCAAGCGCAGCTCAGGGTAGTGGTTAGGGATGATTTATATTCAGGTTATTCCCAGAAGAGCCCAATAACCACTTAAGAGGGGCCAAGCCACCACAGCACCCCAGGCATCGTCTGACGTTTGCTGACTGGCCTCAGTGACTGCTCGTGCAGCAGCAGCCTCACGACTGTATCCTCAGCGGGGAACCAGAGTACTGTAAACCACCATTACCTGGAAGTGTCTCGAGGTACATCCATTTATCCCCACTTTCGGACTGCCCATTCTGGGCTAAAAATCCCTTTACGGCTATTGTTTTAAACACCTTGATTTGTAAAATGTTGGCTAAAAGAGAACTTCCCTGCTCCTCAGTCTAATGAGGTGGCCTTAGTCAGGCAATAAGCCCCGAGCCTGCTGGCCATTACCGCATAATATAATGCCCCCCCGGGCCCCATAGTTACAGGCTTCGACCTTTCCATGGGGGCCATCCAAGTAAGTTGAAAAAAAGTACACAAGAAAAATCGCCGCCATGGAAGGGACTACACGTAGTTACTTCTCCCTTTCCATGGTGGCCTGAAAAGAAAAGAAACGAGGCGAACACATGCGTGAGGGCCGCGCAACAGCGTGTGCGGCCTTACCGTTGGGTAAGGCTCGCAAACGCACCACTCGGTGCGGTTTACATTGTGAAAAACCTGAGCTGGGTAATAATGCAGCATAAAGCCCTATACAAGCAACCAGAGTGCCATAGCCCTTATCACCGGAACCCTGATCTGTGCAGAAAGTGCACTCTCATAAAATATATTATCAGACTATCACAGTATTCTTCACTCTGCGGGTTGTAACATAACCTAGAATGTGTCCAACGATCCATAGCAGCCAGTCTTTTTTCTCCTCAAACTACCTTCCCCTTTCACAGAGTCTACCTTAGACCATCCACATCTGGCCTCTTGCTTGGCAGTGGCAAATTACTATTTCGGAGTTCATCCTATGCAAAAAGGTGAAAGTTAATGAGGGTCAAAAAGCCTTCCTGATCATCTAGGTAGCTGGAGCACACCTTGAACCCATCAGACAAACAATGTGTGTAATTAACTACCTATTGCTTATCTAAACTACTTCACATAGACATTTGTTTGATGCTAAATACACATAAACATAGAATCCTTTTTGCAAGCCCAATCCATGTTACACACTAATGGAACCACATGCTCCCAATGCCCTTCAAAGCATTCATTTTCCCCTTCTACTTCACCACATCCATACGGTCTGTGGCATTTCACCCTGCTTCGCTGTTCTCTTATTTTCTCTCTACTCAATTTTCCTCTGTGCACTAGAGTCTGGATACCCAGCGCAGGGGCACAATACCACAACTCCAGACAAGCCAGGCACTCTGAGTCCACTACAGTGGTGATTTGGTGTACCATAAACGGTATCAGAAAAGGTGTGTTGCAGGTATGTGTGGAATTGAGGTGGTGAGTGACTTTTTATGGCAGACTATTAGCTTGCAACTTGACATTTTTACCCTTAATAAAAAGCCTTTTAACTAAACATAATGCGCTGGCATGGCACATTCTGCATGCTCACCTTGTCCATGTTATCCTTTAATGTGGAATTGCACTTTAGTGTGGAATTACGGATGGTGTAAGTCGTGCATGTTCTTGTTACAGCACAATGACCGACACCCCAGCTTATAGCATTTTTGCAATCGCTAAAAACATTGCAAAATCAGACGTTTTAAAACAAATTGCACTTTTTCAGAAACACCTCTACAAATGGGTGTTTTTTCAAAAACAGGATTCTTTTGAAAGAACAACAAATCTGCATTTTGTTTTTTTTTTAAAAGCAACAATTTGATTGGGAAAAGTAGAGAGTGGGCATCAGTGAGCCAGAGGGGAAGCGATGGGCAAAAAAAAAGCAAAGACGGAGCGGTGGGCACGAGGGATAGTGGGGGGCCAGAGGAGGGAGCAGTGAGCAAAAAAGCAGAAAGGGATTGGTGCCAGAAAGCAGAGAGGGAGCGGTGGGCTAAAGGGTAAGCGCTGTGCCAAAGGAGGAGCGGTAGGCCAGGGAGGGAGCTATAGACCTGAATGAGGGAGCAAACCATAGATTGGAAAAAAGGAGTGCAATAGACTGGCACAAGGAATGTGAGAGGCAGGAGTGAGAACGAATGAAGGACTTTAGACTGCAGGAGAAATTGGAGAGCATAAGGTATGAGTTGGGAGAAGAGTTGGGAATGTGGCAGCAACTAGGGACTGCGAGTTGTGACTTGGCAGCCTGGCAGGGCAAGTGAGTATGTGAATGACTGGCAGAGTCAAAGTTTTAGGAGTCTAGGTTGTGATAGACAATTAGTGGGTGTGAGAGGTGTAGGTGCTTTGGGGAATGGAGAACATAGAAGGAGACTATTGACACCATTAAAACAGATAATACCAGTGCATGTGTCCTGCGGTTAATAATATAAAATAGGCAAGCACATTAAATCAAAAACATATAGCAAAGAAAACACTATTCTCTCTCCCTAAATACCACCCTGCTAGAGTCCTTCGGTCCTCTAGCTCCAAGTCTTTGCAGATCAGATGTTTCTCCAAACAGAGAGTGGGGGGTAGATCTCTTTCTTCAGCAGGAGCCTCCCTCTGGAACGGTCTCCCTGCCCCTCTACGACTTGGGCGGTAATGCCTTAAGTTTCGGAAACTTCTCAAGACCTTCTGTTTCCCTTCTTCCTTCCCTCTCCCCCTCCCTTGCTAGCCTCCACCTGTCAATGCGACTGGATGCCTTTGACCCTTATGAGTCTAACCAGGGCCCCTTCGACCAGTCTTCCCTCACGCCCCTTTACTAGCACTTGCCCTCGGGATCCATTCCCTGACTAGCAGCTGAGTCTGGTCCATCCACGTCCTCGCACCTTTCACCCCTACACTTTGCTACCCTGGCACTTGCCCTGTTGGGCTCCCCCTATCACTTGCCCATCTCCTGGGGCCCCGTCCCTCCTGCACTTCTCCCTCAACCCCTCTCACTCTCCCATCCCTTGTCATGACCTGCGCCCTCCCCCTGCACTTCATTTTACTGTTCTTGCACGGTCCGAATGTCGCAAGGCCTACTAGGACTGTTATTGTTGTTTTCTCCTCTGATCCCGACCCCCGTTCTTGTGGTGCCTGGAAACACTTCTTGCTGTATAGGCGCCATACAAAATGTTCAATAAATAAATAAAGATAAAAAACTGCAACTCTTGAAAATTCACTGCTAAAATGGCCCCATGAATTCCATTTTATGCTACAATATGGGCTTTTTTTATTCCACAAAATGTTCAATTTCATGCCACAAAATCCTGGAATGTCTGATATAGTGCAGGCCGACCATGCAATGATAACGGGCAGCAGCAATAGGTCTAACGGGATGTTGTAAGCACTCAGCAGTCAACTTTGCTCCGCATATATGGGACCAGAAGAGTGGTCTTACTTGCTCAACAGTTTTGCAAGTCATAGTTGCAGATACTCCCCTCAAACCAGGGGGAAATCCCTTGATGCACAAGAGGATGAGGCTTAAATAGCATTCTTCCCCATGCTTGGTCTTTTTTCCTTGGCAATGGAAAATAATTAGTTAAGCGACATGTGGCTATTTTCCCCACAAAACCACAATTTATTTCAAATTACAACAGGTTCTTGTTTTTTATGTGATATTTTGAATTGCCACTGGTCTGACCAGTTATCAGTCTTTGTACTGTTAGTTTAAATTGATTATTTCTTTCTATCTGGCCAAGGCGGCATACTAAGTAGCAGTTTCTAGAGACTGCAGAGGGCTTTAATGACATCAGTTATTTTCTTGGCCAGGATGCATGTTACTAAGTTGTTTTTAAAAGTTTTACAAGATCTCTTTTTTGTATTGATATGTGAGTATAGTAAACCTGGGGGCACAGTTATCTACAATATCGTTTGAACTCCCAAATGTTATGGCTACTATGGGGATGCAAGTTAATGCCCGTGAGTCGAAGTGGGTGTGTTTATCTCAGGTACCTATGAGTATGTTCTCAAATACGTGACCCATAACATTTATCGAGTGCACAATAAGACCAAACTTCCACTTGGCACACGCATCAAAAAAAAATCCTTCCCTGCCCTTCAGGGGCAAAGAGACCCAACTATGCTTATGCTATCTACCGCAGAAAGAAGGTTGAGTGAGATATTGGACACCTAATTGATGCCAAGAGATCCTCAATCGAGCAGAACCACATCTTAACAGAAAATGTCCACGTGGTTATAGTGACCCATCCACCTCTATGTGAAGTACCAGTTTTATACAGACTCTGATAACCACATATATGTTGATTATTTTTAATTGTATTTTTTGTTGATACCGTTAAAAAAACATTGGGGGTCATTCCGAGGTTGTAGGTAAGGAATTACCGGCACGGGTAAGTGTGCCGATGCCGGTAATCGCTTACCTCCGTATTCTGAGGTCCCTTTGCAGGCCCTTCCTACCCTCCTGCTTTTACCAGGAGTTAAGTACGGGACCCGCAAAGGTACTTTGGAGGTAATTACGGTACCGTAATTTACGGTGCTGTAATTACCTCCTTTCCCATTCCCATTGAGCCCTCTGGGGCGGAAATGGGAATGGGGAAGGGCAAAAGGTGAATGGGGAATTACTGGTCCCTCCTACCCTGGAATGGACCGGTAATTACTCCAATCACCATGCCGGATTTGGGACGGTTTCGGAGGCAACCATGGAACTAATTACTCCATGGTTAGCTCCAAACCCGGAATGAGGCCCATTATGTGTAAATACACAAACATACAATATATACAACTTTAAAAGGGAAGAAAGAAATTAACTTACTATTAAATAATATCCTTAAACCTTGCAGTGGGGTGCCAGCCAATCAGGAGGCTCTGAATATTTGTGTGCCCAGACACACAACTAAATTAGCCTGTTTTTATGCCAAATGTGCCATATCTGTCCCAAGCTAAGAGCAGGCTACCTTCTAAAACAGGGCCCTGCGACCTTTGGTTCTCCAGATGATTGGACTACATCTCCCATCAGGCCCAGCCTGTATAGCACATGGTGAGGGGCGGTAAACCAACACATTTGGCGAGATGGATGTTAGCAGACCCCCATAGGAGTTCTCTTTCAAGGCACAATAACTATAACTTTGGTGGACTGAGCAGGATGTGGGAGGACACCTCGTCGGTGGGCAGTTTCATCAAAAGTACCCCATACCTCACTCCCACCGTCCACCCATTTCTTACCCGCACTATCCTAAAATCATTCATATATATTCCCAACCACCCTAAAAAATGCTGCAGAAAAGGCAAAAAAATGACTGTTTCACAAAACGTAGTGAAATAGCTGCCACAGGGTGGGCGGGTATCGAATGAGCATTCTATTCAGGGCTGGGAGAGCCAGGTTCTTGTCTTTCATCTTGTCAATGAAAAGAGCATCAGTGAGGCGAAATGTAAGGCAGTCCTGGCCAATGACAAGAGACTGTACAGAAAAGATAGGCAGATAGGGTTAAGGAGCAGGCAGAGAGCCAGAGTACGTTCTAAGGGCTAGCTTGCAGGTGTTCCAGGAATGCACCATGAGCACCTTTCCGTAGAAGGGCAGGAGCAAGTTGGATGTTGAGAGGCACGAGGTGCCAAAGTCTTTGCTGAAATAAAGTTGGAGAACGCTTCTCTCCTTATTCCCCTCTACCTTTAATTCTTGTTCTCGAACCCGATCCGGGGCCGGATTTTGGTGTTACAAAGTACTCTGCAAGGTAGTTGGGGAATTGCACTCATTCATATCACTTGTGTATTGACTTGCAGTATTCTTCAAAGAATTACCATCTGCCCTGTTGGCCGTGACATTGGGTCGGCCCGCCGTGTCTCCCTTTTCAGAATGGCTCAGGATCCTGCAATTGCTTGTGCGACTTCCTGAACTACACAATGGAGCAGCGAAGCAGGGAGCTTCCTTCCCGATAGACCCCATCTTCCGGAACAAATCTGTGCTAAGAAGGCACATACTGTCATGCTTTAAGTCCCGGCTCTTGCAAAGAAAATGTACAACACTTATCTGCAATGCTGCTTTACTTTTAAAGGGATAGTACCAGCAACCTGCAGCTGCCATGTCATTCTTTTATTACAAAAGTACCATGACTTATTAGCAGGTAGGCACTGTTAATGGCACAGTAGTAGCAATTCTTGGCAGGAATACCATAATTATAATACGACATTACTGAAACATCAAGTCTAAGGCGGTCTACAATAATCCTAATTGCACATTACCAGCACTTTCCAGCAGGGCTGCAGTACCATTACCAAAGCTTCCATACGCTTAATGAGAAAGTGCCTTCACTTCAGTGGAGGGCTGCTTTCCTTTTATTAAGACAGTATAAACGCTTCTCATGAGGCTGAAGGACTTTTAATAGTAGAGAAGCTACACTTTTCATCTGGGCCGCTACACCGGTAATGGGGGAGTACATGCATTCGTAATAGAGTGATTTTTTCTTTGTTTCTGACATGATATAGTTGTTCTTAATTGCAATTTTTCTAATATAAGTACATTAAGTGTCAGTGTTAAATTTACACAAATGGTTGTTTGAACAACACGATTAAATGTTTCCAAGTACATCACTCCACCATCTTGAGAGTAATTAGATATGTTCTGACATAGATTAGCTCTGTTGAGACGGAAAGAGTAAAAAGACAACTGATTACAAGCTACAAATATAAATGACCAACATTAATAAAGTACATACTTTGAAAAATATTCGAATATATTCGAATATACCTTCATTTTTAATTTCTGTTAAGACCACGCAGATTACAGGTCGCATCACGAAGAGTTGTACAATTATTTAGCTTTATAGACTGTGGGAGTGTTCATTATCGCGGGATAATGACCCGCCACCAAGTTATGCCTGAGGCGAAGCTGAGGGCCATACATTGGTGAAGGGGCATTATCCCAAGCGATAAGAACCCGTCCAGAGATCTATAAGGCTATTATTAGCACATAGCAATAAAAGTTTTGGAGTTGTGGTGGTGAAGTAATTAATACATGTTAGTTTAAAAGTGGGTACAACACACAACATGAGTTATTAGATTAAATGTACCTAGGTTACCTTACGAAGGTAAGCATTTTAATTGCAATTTTAATTGAAATAGTTTTAGGAGTTTGTATTAGGTACAATGTTAGAGTGAACAGGTTTTATTTAGAAAAGTGAAAGCATTATTTCATGTTGTAGCTTTCACTTTAGTGTGATAAGTTAGTTTGGAATTTCATATTGAAAGAAATCCTACTCAGAAAATGCACTGCTATTTTTTTAATGCAAACACCTGTTAATCCAGGCACCTGCTTTTTGTTGATTCCCTGGCTGCTTCTGAAGTCCAAATGTCAGGAATGCAGTCAATACCAGTAGTTATCAACTGAATTCCATACATTCTGATTGGCTGACAAGCAATCAATAACGATTTCCATGCGCTAATACATTTGGATCTTAGTGTATCCTTATCACCATTTGAAAGTAACAGTACGTGCACTTCTCTGCAGAATTCTATACTTGTATGGAACAGAACCAGCACATTTGATCAACGCAGTTTTAACATTATAGGATAGTACTAGCACTGCTCAGCAGGGATGTTATGATGGGACCAGAACCGTACTATCTGCATGAACAATACAAGGAGGAGACTGGCACTTTTTAGTCAGGCTATTATACTGTAATTTGAAAGTCGTAGCATTTCTTGGAAGCCTAATGCCCCTATGTTACAAGATTTCCCTTGAGATTATTTTACCTTGTCAGGCAACAATACTTTGCCTTCTGGGACTTCTTGTCTTGCTTTTCCCATTAGGCGTATGGGCCCACAATCCACAGGATTCACATTACTAGTGGCTTAAAACCGGGATGCCTGAAGGTGAGCTTCATGGCGTACTATTGACTACAGCAGCTATGCAATTCTTTTAAAAGCATAGTGCAAAAATGTGCTCCAGGTGCCAAGAGAGAGCCAGTACCAGCACCAGCTAACTTTTGGCTCCACCAAAAGAACTGGATTAAAAAGGGTGGATGGCAGTCAGTGCAGGTGTGACAAGCCCAAACCCAGCTGGATTCCGTATTTAGAAAGTGCGATGAATGGATAGAAAGTTCCAAGGCTGGCTGTCCTGAGATCTGAGCACTCACAGCCCAGAAACAGAAAAGTGTCTCAACAAATCCCACAGCCAACAGTTTGTAAAGACGACAACTGACAGTGTATAAAGAAGAAGGGAGGTGCTCCCAGGAGTGAAATGAACTGAAAAGAGGAAGCAAAGACATGTCATTGCAGGGTTTGCAATTGCTGGAAGCTATATAGCTCCTGCTTCTAGCATAGGAGAGTCTGGTTACTTTGAAACCAACGTTTGCCCGGATCAATTCCATACTAAGGCCCTGATTCATGGAATAATTTGCGTGTAGAACAGGATTTGCGTGTCATTATTTCCGCAAATCTCCATTCGTCAAACAGGGATTTGCAGAAGAATGGGACGGAAATATCAGTTTTGCACAAAGTGCCATTTGATGACCATGTTTGAGAGAGAGCAGACCCCTTCCACATTCTTGTAGGCGACGATAGCCATATGGTAGGTGTGGTACGACTATACAGAGACCCATGAGGCAGTCTAATCCATAATGAAGGAAAGCATGTAGTACAACCCACATGACAGCAGTGCACCTACCTGCGCCAGAACCTCATCCATAATCCTTTGTATTTGGCCCTTGTGGATAAACAATGGTCTGCCATGATGACAACCCAGTTCCTCCTAGACAGTCCAAGGTGACCAAAGTCACTTCTTCAGGAAGCAGGCTGATAACTGCAGTGAGAAGAGGGAGGGATGCCAAGTCTCCCTCCTGAGACAAAAGATCTGGTCTCAGCAGGAGCCTGATCAGAGTCATCCAAGACAGATTCTTGAGGTTTGAGAACAAGAACCTGGCCCGTCATAGACAGGGCACCAGAATGACCAAGCATGCCTCCGTCTATTTGAACATTCTGATCACCAAGTGCAGAAGAGGGAAGGAAGGGTAGCAACATATATGGTGCCAGCCCCTACGAAGAAATATCCAAACATTCCATAACGAGTTCTGGAACCTTCCCATCTGGTAGACAATGAACGAACACTTGCTTTTCCATGGATCAGGAATGTGTCTGCTGAAGGGTGACTCCACCTCACGAACAAATCCTGTAATCCAGCTGTGCAGAGTTCCCACTCGTGGATGAGGCTTCATACCTGTTGAGTGCATGAGCCTCTGACCTTGCCTCTCCTGGTAGGTGGAGAGTGAAATGTGAATGCGTGTTGTATGGCTCATTCCCACAACTCCACTGCATGACACACAATCAGTGGAGACCTGGTACGACCTTTCTTCTTTCCATAAAACATTGCAGGGGTGTTTTTTGTTAGTATTTGAACGGAAAAGTTCTTGATGACGGGAACAAATGCTCTTGAGGCTTTGAATAAGGTTTGAAGTTCCAACACATTGATGTGGAGCTTGTGCTGTTCTGAATTCCACAAATTATGCAACCTCGGGTCTTGCAGTTAAATACCTCATCATACCACAAATGGGGTGGTGGTCAATGTCCATGCAGGAAGAGTTTTCGAAAAAAAACACACCCTGTTCGAGATTGGGGTTGTTGCTCCTCCACTCATGATCCATATGGAGAAAGGGAGGCATCTGGAGTGGACACAGAGGCGCTGCATTCAGCCAATTGGGCAGCATCTTGTTTTGGAATTGGTGTCTCCCCAGAGAGAAGCAGAGAAACTGACACAGTGGCTCCCAAATCGGGACATGCACAAATGCACCCTTTAATTCCACTGCGCAGATCTAATCTCCCTGACAGAGGGCATATCAGATCTGTGTCGGTATGATCATCTTGTAGTATAATTCTAAAGGAAGGAAGGTGTTGAAGGTTGTCATGTTCAGGATGGTGAGTAAGCCTGGGACTAAGGAATGTCCTCCACTGCCCGGTGTTCAGGAGCTGCAGGACCTCTGAAGCTAAAGGGAGCCTCCTGAGTTGGAGTAGAGGAGGGTGGGAGGGAGGAGTAGGAGGAAGAGGAAAGCGGTAACCCGCTGGGTGACATACGAGTCCACTGCCCTCCACTCCTCCAGAGGCAAAGGAATCCTCCCTCTATCCAGAGTGGAATGAGCGTCAAAGAGACAGTAATTGTAGGCTTTCCTGGGCTGGGAGAGAGAGCAATCAGTCTTCCTGGCACACCCTTCAAAGGAGCCCTAAAAACCAAGAAGGAGTGGGACACACACTCAGAAGATCCCTGCACAGGGAAAAAAGCCAATGGAGCCGGCTGGACTTTCTTCTCCTATAGCACTGTGTCTGTTCAAGAATGGAAAAGATTGGTACCCTCGAAGGGGAGGTCCATAATCTTTCCTACTAAGTCAGAAATTAGTGGCCTTCAAGTAGGCCTGTCCTCTTAGATCAACACCCACACCATCATGCCTCTCGAAGAGGTGTCCAAGTGATCAGCCGCAACCTGAAGGATGTATTGGACAACCTTTTTGGCATAAAAAAAGATGGCATAGAAGGCCTGACGCCGTCCACTGGCAGGAACTGGTCACAATCAGTGAACTGCCACCAACAGTACTGATTCATCACAGCCAACTAGGTCCTTCTTTAGGCATGTTGCAGCAGCATGGCACCCTTTTGGTATACCTTACAGCCAAGGGTGTTCAAGAGAGTCTCTTCTTTGCTGAGACCCAAGCCCACTGAGGATTTAGATAGGAGCTAGGTAGCCACCACTACCGATGATGACGGCTGAGGGTGAGAGGCGAGGCACATGGTCTCTGAGGACAAGAGGCTATATTTCATATATTTATGCACCTGTTCACACCATGAATAAAGGCCTCTACCATGTCATCTTTCTGTAGTTGCACGCCTTAATTGTCACTTGTGTGAGCTGACGGATTCCTGCAGAATTCCAGTCTCAGCCGGAAGGCTCTCTGGTGTAGATATGTCCAGAAATTCGAGCAGCCCCATGATCCTTCATGAAAAGCACTCGTCAAGGAGGGTAATTCCTCCTCCTGCTAGTCTTCTCTGCCCCCAAACAGAAATCCATGGAATAAATGTTGTCACATGCATAGAAACTGAAGAGGCTAGCAGAACCACTGGAGGTGCTGTCTGATGCGGCATCTCATGGCTAATACCCTGAACTTAACCCTGAATGACCAGAAACTGCAAATGCAGCTGGAATGTAGCCAAAAACCTGTCTTCGGGTTTTGCTTGAGGAGAATGGGTCGATCTTGAGCATGAGGACTAGCAGGTCAGTACCCAAGAAGGTCCTCTTCTCGCCGACAGCCATGGGACCGGGAAAACCAGAGGCGAGGGTGAGGAGGGCAGGTCAAGTGTTGGCCGAATGGGCCACTGTCGAAAGGTTGAAGGCCTAGGGGCCCTGTGCGCCACTGTCGTCTAAGCCGAAGAGGCTGCTATTTCCTTTTCTTTCCCCCCTATCCATTTTGTATGACCATTTGGCGTGCTTGTTCTTGTGCTCCTTGTGGGCAATCTCGTCCTTGCCAGAGTGTCTGTCAGCCACAATCAACATGGTAGAGCTGAGATTTCTTTGTGCGCCTCCACCTCACTGGGGAATACTTGTCTACTGCAGCCCACCTGAAGGAGCCGGGTGAGTTAGCCCCTTTAGCTCCTCCATCTACTGCAACACCTTTGTAGGAGCCCAGTAACTTAGAAGCTGATTTAGCCCCTTATTGGGAACCTTGGGTGCTAGCCCCGGACATAGCCCCGGAGCGTGGAACCCCTTGCTACCACCTGGTGATAGGCCCTGACTGGGGTACATCAGAAAAGCCCCTGTTAGACAAAAGATTACTAGGACACCCTTGCGGATGCAGACATCAGAGATCTCGGCAAGAAGTCTGCAGGCGGGTTGCAGGCACCTTTTACCAGTGCAAGGTCATACAGGAATTCTGGCGTAAGTGCATTCACGAAATCAATGTGGTCCTGAACACTCCGGTTCAGCTGGAACCCAAGGCCGCTCTTTTGGGAATCTGGGGGAATGGGGACCATACATGAGCCGAAAAAACATTCCTAGCTGTTGCAATGAGTCTAACCAAAAGACTTGTGGCCACCATGTGGGAGGCGCCTGAAGGTCCAGCCCGGAGTAGATGGCACAATGAGATGGACAGGTTTGCGTCCCTGGAAAAATGCATATACACTGCCAGGGGCTGCCCCCACATTTCTTTCAAGGTATGGGGTAAATGGACAGGCACGCCATAGTCGGAACAACCACGGGTAGCAGACTGGACTTAACTGCTGTCGCCCTGAACCCTACCTCTTATTGGTGCTGCCTGCACTTAATTAATACTTGCATTTCATTTAATATTTGCTCCCTGTTTTGGCTCTGACATACTGAATAACATTTTGCTGTTTCTGTGTTTTGTGCGACGGCATTGCCCGTCCTTTGTAATTATAATCAATAAAAAGAATTTCTCCAAAAAGAAAAGAAGTCTCCAGGCCAGGGTGCTCTAATGGAAGAAAGACCACGCACGTCTTGCCACATTTTCTCTTCCAGAAAATCCTGAAGATACTGTGGTGGTGTCCACGAGAAGATCTCCTTCCAGCATTGAAGGTGGAATGTGAGCATTCAGACCGACAAGGCATTGCAAGACCAGTAGCACTCCCAAAGATCTTCCGGGCCAAAGCAAACCAGCCAGATTTAAAGAGGATCTGCGGCAGGGGCCAGCTTCTGGCACCACATGCAGGCCACAAAACCGGCTTTACCCGGCATAGGCGAAGAACCCAAAGCTACACTAGGGGTCAGAAGAAAGTGCAGTATACTACAAACAAGAGACATTTTAAAAAGATGGGGATAAAGAAAAGAGCCTGAAACATGTGTACTGCAAAGCGCACATTTAATGCACTGAATTAAGAAGTCTTTTGCTTCATGATAACACTGCCAACATGGGAGCAGCATCTCTGGGTCCGCCTGAGGCTCGAGGCCCATTTCAATTGAAAAGAGATTGAAAAACGGTGCTGCAGTGCCAGATGCGATCACTCAAAATACTTACTTGGTTAACTGGAGAGGACACATTTTCAAAACGGGACTCCTTTTGGATGCTTTCCCAAAAAACTGCCAATCCATCAAGTTGACTGGGGTACCCAGGTAATAATATCCTGGAGAAGAAAGCAAAGGCAACAGGATGTCCAAATGCGAGGGGTCATCCAAATCTGGGGGTCCGCATGTTGGCCTGAGAGGGATACATGTAAGGGGGTGATGAACTGCAACTTCTCCTTAAGGCTGGAGGGTGATGAACTGCAAGAGCACAGTCTGGGAAAGGAAACCAGGGTGTTTGCCCCTGCCCGGGTGATCTCCCTTTGCTAGGCGACTTTAATGCTCAGCCCTTCTTGGCCCGTGTCTGTTCATACTGGAATTCTTGATTTCAGTTTCTGTGTAATGTCCTGTGTCACAGTACTGCAAGCCATGGCCTTGGTCCTCCAATGGAGAATAGGATAATATGAACTCGTGTTAAATCTCTAAATTGTGTGGGCTGCTGAGATTATTGCGGAACTGCACCCTGGTTCTTCGCCAAATATAGGGTCTGGGATAGGAATGTGGATAAAACCAAGGTGGATATAGAATCTATTTGGCATGTGTTTGCTTTGACTGTGTACAGGCTTTACAGCATGATATGGATGTAGCGTTATACATTATTATTACAGACAGACATAGAAAACGCTTTTTTTACACACATGCTGCTGCAAAAGGGCCAGGTGAAAAGATATCCAGCTAAAATACATTTTGACTACAATTAATTGCCTTCCAGTGAGTTGCCTGCTGTATTCCACAAATGGGCTGATAAAAATGTGACTGGGCTGGTGACAAAAAATCAAGTGGCATAATGTGTAACTGCTGTACAATCAGCCATGTCTTAAGGAATGTAGGTCATTGTGTCTTATCTCAAATATGATATTGTCTGTTTGTATGCAGTGTTCTGAAACTGATGTCTGTTGAGCTATGACAAATACATTTTAATAAACCAACAAAGGATGGGTACTTTACGTTTGACAAGTCTCTTGAGATCTCACAGAAATACATACAAATTCTCCCAATAGGTGATAGTTATCATTTACCGAGACATGCCAAGCGACAATCTCAACATGGTCATAGATTCATTTCCTATCTGAAAAGAAGAACATTTGCTCCTCAGCTGAACTGGTGTTCAGTTTACTGGCGCAGTGATTAGGTTGCTGTTTTTGAAATCTGAAGAAATGGGTTTTTACCCCGGCTTTCCATGAAGACCAAAACTCTATAATTCTGTGAAAATCGCTTGCTACCCATGCGTTAACATATCTGAAAACACCTAATGTGCTTACAAATAAGCTAAACGTCAGAATTAAACAGTGTCAACAAAATAAATATGTTTGCATAACCTAAACTTGAATAGGTTCGCATTATTACACTCTACACATTGATTAATTCAGACATGCGTTCATTCATGGTAGCAACAAGGCTCATAAGGGTCTGATTTCTGTGCCCTAGCCTAGCTTGCACCGTAAATTCTGCCCTAGCATACTGGGGATTCGACAGACATCAGTCTGTCAGGAGTTCTCCGGATTAGTAAATAGGCCGGTTCATCTTCCTAGAATCGCCCCTCTGAGAGGATGCTTTCCACTGATCCTCAACTTGGTTCGAATACTCCAGGTTTTTGCAGCTAATTGCCTGCGGAAGAGCAGGACACTGTGGCAAGAACCTATGTGCACTGCTATCAGTGTGTCCACTGGCAGCCAGTGGAAGGCTCGTTTCTGAATGATTTGGAAAGGTGATATTTATATTCGTGGCCTGCTTCAAAAAGATGGATGTATTCTATACAACCTGTAGATAGATGTAGAGGAGGCCCTAGGCTTTGTCACTCATCAATTGCAAGCCTATTATGTACCAGTGATGCACGTATGAACTGCTTTGATGAGGGTGTGCGTTTGGGATGAAAGGAAGTGTTCAGCACTCGGCTGGAACCTTCATTGGTTTAATATTGAACTGAGCTAGCGAACGCAAGTGTGTCAGTCGCTCAACTATTAAGATAAGGGTAAAATGGCCGAAGATGGGCAGTCCATGGTTCTGTCTTGCTACAATCTCATAACAATGTTCTCCTCAATATTTCTTAAAATCGATTGCAAGCAGTCTGCTAGAGAGGCCCTTAGCTCCTGAGTGGCAGGCCGATCAGGTCTTGCACTTGGAGGTCAGATCCTCGATAAGAACGAAGCAGTGCTCCTGTCCTTCAGGCTCAAACAGTCAAAGGTCACATCTATGGGGACCCTTGCTCATCACATATGCAGATGTCATGGGCTCTTGATCCTGTTGTGCAAAGAGTCATCAGCGATTGCTTCGATCCATTGTTTGGGCATTTCATTAGCATAGGTGGGTATTTATGCTGGCCACTCTCTGGGCTAGAGTTCCATATTTAGCCGGCATGCACAGAGTTCCCTTTACCTGCAGAGGTGGCCCTTACTTTCCACTACTCAATAGATATGGAGCTTCCAGTGTCCATCTATGTAAGACGTTTGGCAAGGGGGATCTTTTGAAGTATTTTGAAAACTCTGGTGTATCTAGCAATGAGATTTTTTTATGGTGCTGAAAGCAATAATGTGGCACGAAAGGAATAGTCTTTTTCGGAACATGCATCGTACTTCAGGCAATGAATAAAACCGGCTGTCTTAACTCTCAAACATTTTCCTGCAGTACTGTCTAGGATTGTGCTTCCATTCCATCAATAACCAACTTCTTATACTACCCTACCCCTAAAGACATCAAGAGGTGAAAGATCTCTGAGCAATGCTGGTGCAAATGACCTTCACTTACAGACTAAGTCTCTTTCAACCTATCCAATTTAGCTCATTGCAGGCAACCCCGTGGGATTTATCCCTGTAACTTGAATTCTAAGGTATTGATACCATTATATAAAATGAAGACTCAATGACTTAGACTGGCCATTGTTCCCCACCATAGACTTCCATTAAGGCACTAAAGCCATTAATTCAGATGACACACCACAGTGGTTTTGACAAAGGAACCATTTTGCAGCGCGGTAGCTACTTATCTTACCCAAGAAACTATATTACTAGGGGATCTTGCCCATAATCATTTGACTGCCTTGAGAGTGACCCAATGGTCGAAACACGTGTCGGCTATGCTTAGAATAAACCACCTTATACACATCCAATGGCTTCATCTATGTATATTCTTTGATGTTGTTATGGATTCTGAATTGGAAATTCAAGTATTGATTACTGTAATTTAGGTCTACCTGTGCATTTTAAGTACACTCCACAACCTTTATTATCTAATGATCAAGCTGGCTTCCTGAGGGATGCTCTTTCTGACTATGATCTTTGTCGTGCTGTATCTGTATCTTGTTTCCTATGTCAGTTTGCCATCTAAGGTGGAGCATTTAGAGGCCCTAGTTCGGTCTTTCCGACACTGCACAACTCTAAACACCAATCAAACATCACAGGTTCCCTCTCCAATAAGATGGCTGCCTTACGATGTGAGTAACTGAGGGAGTGTGTTTGTTGTGGAACCGTGGGCTTTACAAATCATATGGGAAAAGACAAATGTACCTAACAGCTCCAAACTATGAAGTCCAACAAAACATATTCTGCCAGGATGGAATACAAGATTTATAATCAACAGTAACCTGTGCCTGAATAGTGAAAAAGATAGTGTTCCTTGTGATACCGAAAGGAAATTGTGCAGTTTCTGTGGTCAGTCAGCCCCTACCAGAGAAGAAAGTAAGAAGTCTTATAAAACATACAGATTTAACATTAATTCCCATGGGGAAATTGCAACGCAAAATGCCTAACACTTGATATATGTATATAGCACAATATGTTAACACCTCGTGGGGCAACTTGGCATTTTTTTGTAGAGAAATAACAGACCTGTGAACGTTTACACAACTCAATGGTGCTCATTTTAACAGCCTCAGAAGGATGAAAGGCTGAGTGAGCCCACACAGATTTTTAGAAGTGACCTTTAGGTTAAACATAGATCTCTGCACTGGATGCATTAGGTCATGAAGCCATCTTACTTGCTGACTAACCAGTCCATCTCCTCCAGAAAATCTTACCAGTACATGAGGTTTACCCCAGCGCAGTGTGCAAATGTGCACTCGCCACTAGCCATTTGCTAATGATAATTAACTCTTGGTGAGTAAGAAATGGCGTGCTGTCTGTATGTTTAGAACTGAGGTGAAGAGTGATTTTTATGGCCAGCTGGATAGTAGCTTGCACTGTGAAGTTTGTACCCCTGCTAAGGTAGTTTTAATCAGAGGTTCTAGCTCTAACGAGACTCAACTAGTGGAACGTTATGTACGCAGCCCTAATACATATCAAATCCAACTCCCACGAAAACTAGTACCCACATTGATGTTAAGTTTAAAGAAGCAAGACCACATTGACCTTACTTAACTTGAGATATTTCCACTGGCTCCATTTCGAACAAAGAGGGATCTTGTATATCCTTATTTGGACATACCGGGGCGAAAGTTCCTACATATCTATCGGCAGCGGCCATGGACTAAACTGAAAGCTAGAACCCAAGATCAACTCATGCAGAAATGTTGTAGCCGCCTAACTGCATGAATAAATGATACAGAAGAACTAATCTTTGTCCCATACTGGTTGCCATTGGCCCTTAAACTACTAAAAGATCGCCTGAAGTTCAGAATAGAATGCTAATGTTAGGGAAGGCCTTCAACATTGACTTATTTCAACAACCCATCCCAATCCAAAGGCATGTGTTTTGCACCAGAACAATGTCCTCCCATGAAGAAGTATGTAACTTTACTTTGACAACATTCTACTTCTTGTGGCACTGGAATGCCATATGGTGCTGAAAGTTAGATGCCCGCCTGCTGTCTCCAGCCACAACCTTTCCTACCAATCCACTTCTGCCAAACCCTTATTGTTTCCTCCTACGCATGTAGAAGTGACGTAGGATGCAAGCAATGAGGTATAAGACACCAATAGGAAGCTTCAGGATGCAAGTTGTAACTGCTGTAATATAAGCATGATGCTACCCACGCACGTGCATGGGAGCTGATATCAAACCGAGAATCAAAGATACGCTATACCCTTTACAATGTATGTTCAAGCCAGGAGCACGCTGGGATCCCTGCCAATCCCAAGTCCTACTCTACACACACAAAAATAAACACACATCCCGGTATCTTGCATTATCCCAGCAATCGCGTATACTATATAAGCAATCGACAGAAGATGAAGGGCCAAACTCACTGTCTACATCAGTGTTTCTGTACCTTAGTGAAAGCGGGCGTACATGATGCTCCATTACATGCCTTGCCAGACAATGATTCTACGATTCCATGATTTCTATTTGGATCTACCCAGAGGGACCATAAGAACCATGGCACATGCCGTGGAGGAAGGAGCATGGCGTGCGGCTAGATTCTGCCAGGAGCCTTTAGTGACAGCCAAGAACCTCCTTTGCCTCCCTCGCCGTCTATAACAAGCCACGCAGCGAGCTCCCTGCCTTGCCAGCAGCGAGCTCGGGCCACAAGGAATTGGATGGCTAGGATGTGGTTGCTGCATGGCAGAGGGCCAGCAGAAACGTCACTCCGCATGCAGCTCTGATTACCCATCCGCTTGCGTGAAGGCAGGACACTGACTGAGCAGGGATGGAAAGACCGAAAGCACAGTCCAGCATCAGCCAAGTCCAGCCAGATGGCCAGGCCATCAGGGACAGCTCCAAACCGTGCCCCCTCAGTTTATCAGCACAAACATTTCTTTATCCAACAAGACAATTAAATCGCATGCCATGAAAAGTGGACACTCCAGCAACTGTTCTCTGTCTGCAAAATTCACGAACAACTGGAAAAGGAACACACTGCATAACAAACATAGTAACATGTCTAGGATGAGCTGCATCAGGATAGTTTTATATCATTCATCCTCACATATCTCTGACGCCTCAGCTTCTGATCATTGTTCTATCCCCTTCTGCAAATAATTTTACTTTCCAAACTGAAGACCCCTGAACTCTCAAGGATTCACAAGGAGGACCAATACCAACTGCAGGTGAAACAAGCATTGGCAATGCCAACAGTTTGAGCTTTTGTGTAGGTGTGACGAATCAACTTCCGGGGCACCAGTGGTCCAGGGATGAATATCGGTTTCTAAACCATCAATCAGCCCCTCACCTCTCGTACACCAGAAGGGATGCAAACAGATTGTAATACAAGTGAATTATAAAACCTCCTTGTACAATTTTGTTAACGTGGACGGACCGGCAGGCTTATCTCCGCGAGATCGTGGATCGTTGGTTAGTTGCAACACAGCGAAAATACAATTATTACCCAATGATAAAAGGCACTGTCCAGTCAAGGTTGTATACAAAGCACAATATGTTAACACCTCGTGGGATAACTTGGCACTTTTCTAGACAAATAACAGACCTGTGAACGTTTACACAACTCAATTGTGCTCATTTCTACCAGCCACAGAAGGATGAAAGGCTGAGTGAACCCAAACGGATTTTTAGAAGTGACCTTTAAAAGTCTACTTTATTATTATTACAACAGACAGTTCTAGCCCACTACAAAATACAACCCATCCTGTAAAGGAACACAAAGGGCAGTTTCACAAAGGAAAGGGAAGCACTCTGGATACTGACAGGAGGTAGCAATCAGTCTTAGCTGTTCAAGGTTATTTGATTTGAGAACTAAGCGAGCAAGGGGGTCATAAATGTCCCTAGGGGCCTTCGGAGAAGGGCCAGGGGACAGAACTACAATGTACCTAGTGCTTGAGATGATCTTGAAGCTCAACAGCATTGAGTCGGTTCCAGGGCGCTTTGCAGCTCCTACGACAGCGTTCACGACAGGAGACACCTGCGGGTATCAGGCAATAGGCTGTTCGGCAAGCGAGGCTGGACGGATGGCTGCAGGCCGGCCTACGCGTTTACTCAGGGTCAAGAATCATTGTCTCTATGCTGGTTGACGATCTGGAATGCTGGTCGAGGCGTCTCGGACAGCTTTAGTGACAGCAGCGTGAAAAAAGTCAGTGGCGCAGTTGGTCGTGGTTTAAGAGCGCGACTGCCTCGCAAATGTCCTTAAAAGATGGACACTGGTCGATACTTGTTGTGTCACTCCTCCTAGCTTCATCGCAGGGTTTGTGTTGTCCTTTAACGCTGACAGACAAAAGCTGAGTAGATTGTTTGCAGGCAACGGCCTTGTCCTTTGTTCAGAGACTCTCTGGCACATCCCACCTAGGAAGCTTGCTGGCAGCACCTAGCAGGGCACGCTGTGCGCCGGTTCTGGAGCTGCTGGATGGGTTCTCTAAGTCTGGTATCTCTCTCTCTGTTCCCTGGGCGATGTTTAGGGGAGCGATCTTGCTTCCCTCTTGGAAAACCTGGCTTTCCTTCACTGGCGGAAGCTGTAAGCTGTAAGGCAGACCGTACCTTCAGCCAGAGTCCAAATGAGTCCTTGTTCTTACTCCTTTCAAAGTTGTCGGATGATATGCTGAGTGAGGGGTTCAGCCCTCTTTTAATGCCGAATGGGGCCCATTGGTTGGTGCAGGCTAAGCCTACCTTAATGGACCAATTCTGGGTCCCCACCAACAATCTTCTGTTATGTGTGAGGTCATAACCAGAGTGCTTTGCAACAGGAAAGGTAAAGTGTGACAACATGTACTACTAAGTCCCACCCATCTTCCTGTATTTTGTGGATCAAAGTGTCTCTCTGGTTAATTGAGCTCTCTGTGACACTTGATCAAAGCGCAGGTCTTCCTTGAAGTTTGTGTGAGAACAGATTTTCTGTCTCCATCAATTCACATACTTCTTCCCTCTGAAAGGGTGTATCCGTGCAGGGGTTGCCTAATGTTGTCCCAGACATGCCATTCACTGCCCTTCATACAGAGGGGTGGGAGCTAGCTTCAAACTGACACACTGCGTATCAAAGAGGTGTTGGTGTTTCCTGTCCTTTGTGTTCTGTGAACAAGCCCCTTTGCAGGTCTGCTTCAATTAACTCAGATCAGTATGTACTGCCACCACACAGAACTACAACAGAACAGGGTGGATCCATGGAGCCTTTGGTATTCTTATTAGGCTGGCCATGGCCGGAGAAAGGCGTTGCCTTCCCCCTTCCTGAGATGCTTTGATGTACCTGTGTCTGTCACTTTCCAGCTAAATATGACAGGGAGGACTGCGCCTGTAGGCTGTGTCCCCCCAGAGTACACATGACTATGTGTTTGTTGTGCGGTGAGCAGAGTAAAATGTGTGCAGATTACCCCCACACCTTTTCAGAGGTTGATCTCACATCATTCATTTTCATTACAAAGATTTAAGAAAGCTCAGGCGAGAGCACCCTACCCGTGCGGATGGTCGAATTCCACACAGTAGTCATGGCAAAGGCACTTACCAGGCACTGCCACAGTGGTATTAGCTGGACATTGATGCAGGTGCAAATTGGTGCGAGTACCTGGGCATCCCATAGCAGTGCCTAGGCAAATGCCTAATGCCTTAATGTCTCAGGAATATAGCTCAGGGGCAACATGCTCACCTTGGAAGCAAGACCACACGGAGCAGCCCAGGTTCGATCCCCGGGTCCACGCTTAGAAACCTGTGGGTATTAAGTGTGTGCTAAATAACCTATCATATCATACCAAGCCATGACTGTTTGACAAAACTTCAGTGACGAAAAGCAAAGTGCTTATAAATTGAGTGGCAGAAGGCAGTTCTGGTTAAGACATTTGTATGACACCAGTAGCGGTTTTCAGCTCCAATTAAGCCATTAACTCTCAGAAGACTGCTTTGAAAAAACATTATCAAGCACTTCAACTGCAAAGTTTGATGGCAAGGCTTGTTTAAAGCGAACTCAAAGCGTTCCCATGAGAAGGTATGCTAGGCAGGGAGGGACAGGAACTGGGTTGGAATGGCCATAAGGATTAGCATGGCCAGGGGCAGTCAATGGGTGGGCAAATAACCAAACAACACCTACAAACTCTGTGTCCTTCCTCATATACCGTTTCTCCCTATCTGTGGTCTAATGCAATTGTTCGAGCTTATAGCGGGCGCAAGCATCACCTAATAGCCCGAACTAGGTGGAAGAGAAGTAGTAGGCGAGGAAGGGGGAGGGGCCGAGAAGCAGGGTGAAAAAAATTGTCAAAAGGCAAAAGTCAGAAAAGGACACTAAGATGCAAGGGGTAAGAAAAGGAAGAAAAGGAAGCTGGTGGCGAGTAGAGGCAAGTAACAAGCAGGCGGACAGAAAAAGGATACAAAGCAGGAGGCAAGAAATGGCAGACAAGAAGCTGAAGGCGGGAAGAGGGCGGCAAACACTAGAAACCTAAGAAAGTCTCAGCTGTGTGTGAGGAATTAGACCATCCGCAATTGAATGATGGTAGATCAACCTCCGGAAAATGTTTGGGGCTAATCCACTCACATTTTCCTATGCTCACTGCACGACATACACATAGACCCATGTACTCTGGGTGGACATAGCCTACAGGCGCTGTGTCCCCTGTCATATTTAGATGGGAAATGACAGCCAAGTGTACATCAAAGAATCTCAGTAGGGGGGGGGGCTAAACCTTCCTCCTGCCATGGCCAGCCTAATTAACTATTAAAGGCTGCATAGATCCGCCCTGTCCTTGTGTATAAGCACTGCAGATGGTGGTAGCAATTAACACAATTAACATTTTAATAGAGTATACTTCAAACAGGCCCACATGGGGCCCGGCTGAAGAGTTTAACAAAAGAGACAGGAAACCCCAACAACCTTTGATATGCACTGTGTCAACCTGAAGCCAGCTCCTGCCTCTCAGTATCAATGGCAGTGACCTGTCATGTCTGGGACAGCTGTTTACAGTAGGCATCCCCAATGAGGGACCCCATTCTAGTATGTGGTTTGGTGGCGACTGAAAGTCTGTTCTCGCCTCAGCTTCAAGGAGACCTGCCGTTTTTATCAGGAAACACAGAGAGCTCAATTAACCCGAGAGACCGTATGATCCACAACAGACAGGAAGATGGGTGGGACTTAGTATCACATGGTTTCACCCCTTTACCTTTTCAGTTGCAAAACACTCTGGTTATGACCCCATGCATACAGGAGATTGTTGGTGGGGACCCAAGATTATCTCATTAAGGTGCGCTTATCCTAAACCAATCACTGTGGCCAATTTGGCTTTAAAAAAGGGGTTGAGACCCACTTTTGGGCAGATCATGTGAAGACTTTGCAAGGAGTAACAAGATGAACTCATTTGGATCCTGGCTGAAGGTACAGTCTCTGCCTTACAGCTTCTAGCAGTGAAGTAAGGCCAGGATTTCCAAGTACAGAAGCAAGATCCCTCCCTTAAACATCTCCCATGGAACAGAGGGAGATACTGAATACAGAGAACCCTCCAGCAGCTCCAGAACCGGTACCCAGCCAGCACACAACATGCCCTGCTAGGCTCTTCAAGCAAGCTTACTAGGTGTGAAGTGCCAGAGAGTCTCTGAACCAAACACGAGACCAGGCTGGTGCTTGCAACACTGTCCTCGGCTTTGGGCTAACCCGCCTTATAGGATGACACGAGCCCAGTGAAGAAGTTAGGAGGAATACATCGACAAGCATCAACCAGCATCCGCCTTAAAGGACATTTTCAAGCCAGTCGAGCACCTCGAGCTGCAACCGACTGCACCGCTGACTGTTGTCATGCCGCAGTCGCTCACGCCATCTGAGTAGCTTCGACCAGTGCTTCAGACCCGGCAACCAGCACTGAGACAACGATTCCTGACGCTGAGCCGCTGTGAAGGTCAGCATAAAGCCGTCCCTCCAGCCTTGCATGCCACACTGCCTGATACCCATACCTGTCTCCAGTCATGAACATTGTTGCAGAAGCTGCAAAGCGTCCTATAACCGACTAGACCCTGCCGAGCACCAAGAACTTCTACAAGCACAAGCACAATGTACATTGTGGTTCTGTCCCCCTGGTCCTTCTCCGAAGGTCCCTAGTGACATTTTTTTTACGACCGATTTTTCCCTTTGTGCTGAAATCAAGTATCCTTGAACTATTGCTATTAATTACTTTACCAACTACCCTCTTGTCAGTATCCAGAGTGCATTTCTTTTTCTTCTTGAAACTGTCTGTCCACTGCATTCCTTAACAGTGTGAGTTGAATTTTGTAGTGTGCTAGAACTGTTTGTTGTGATAATAATAAAGTAGTTATGTGTATACAACCTTGACTGGACAGTCCATTTTATCAGTGGGTAATAATTGTATTTTCGCTGTGTTGCAACTAACCAACGATCCACAACCTTGCAGAGATAAGCCTGCCGTTCCGTCCACGTTACCAAAATTGGACAAGGAGGTTCATAATGTGCTTGTGTTCCCAATCTGTTCAGATCCCTTCTGGTGTACTAGTGATGTGGGGCTAATTGATGGTTTAGAAACCGATATTCATCCCTGGACCACAGATGCCCCGGAAGTTGATTCGTCACACTATGTTCCCAAGATTCTTATTTTCATTTTTTTCTAAGGTTTTGGAGGAGGTGCTGGGACATCCTGCTTTATTATATGTGATTCCGATTTATGCAAGAGATGCAAGCGGCAACTTTGACACTCCAGTTCAGTGATGTACAGATTTCCCTTGCCCTCTATCTCCTGCAGTTCTCTGGTGATGGGCATTACCAAAAATACAGGATGGAAAGATCATTTAACATAGATTTCGTTAATTAGTAATATCACATAATTTAACTGGAAAGTCTTTTTGTTTAATTACCAAGTTTCAAATGCATGTCTGTTCTTTGAATAATTATAATTGTTATTTTATAATAGTTTGGGTGTAATCGGCCGTTGCTAGAATAAATGTGAAGAACAACTGTTCATGCATCCTTTTTTGACATGGTTGCGAGCTTCCAGGCAACATTGCTACTGAGAAATCCTTGTGTGAAGCTCAAAGGGAGATAATTGCTATTGGGTATCGCACCACCTCACCCCTGCATTGTCCCATTTGTTCTACAGCTCCTGTGCGCACAAAACCAAATTACAGGTTTAACTGTAGTGTGGGATATTGATACCAGATCTCTGGGAAAAGGTCCACGCACAAATTGTGTATTTCCAGTATTAGAAGTGTGAGCTTCTGAGTTTTTTTTAAAAAGAGGCAAAGATGAAAGTGGAATGGTTGTTTGTTCTGTGTGACATTACCCTTTACCTTATATTTGAAGCAGGCATATATTTTTACCAAACCAAAAGTAGCAGAGGGTTCACCTTGACTCATTAGCAGTAGGGACATCCTACTTCTATGATTGGACCGCATCATGGCCTGAAGGCTTGATCAGTCCTCTGGTCATGGATATCTGGCCTTGAGGAGATTCTGTTGCTATTATTATTATTATTATTATTATTATTATTATTATTATTATTATATTTAATGAGTGTGGACCTAGCATTGGGAAGCAACAGAGCACTTTACAATCGTAGGGGGGAGAACAGAGTGAGGGAGGCAGAGAAAAGGGGAGCAGGGAGGTATCAATAGGGGAGGGCTGGCAATAGGCAGCAAGCGATCTACAAGCAAACAGGGGACGAAACAGTGAGGAGCAGATCAGAGTCTTTGGTAGAGTGTAGAGTGGAGGGATTGTGGACCTATGGGTTGGGCAGGCACCATTCCTTGATGAGGAAGGGCTTGAGCTCCTTCCTGAACTGCAGAAGTGATGGGGAGAGTCTGATCTTGAAGGGGAGGAGGATCCAGGGTCTTGGGGCATAGAAAGAGAAGGACTGTCTTCTGGTTCTTTCCTTCCTGCACCAGAGGAGTTCAAAGTTTTCTTCCCCACTTACTGAAATCTGATCCAGTTCCTCCTTTTAATGGGTGCCTGCCTTCTCTACGAAAGCTCTGACACGTCTATGTGCCTGTCCTTGGAAAAAAAGGGCTTTTCCATAGCATCCCCTGTGAACGCTGCTTCAAAAGTGACGAGGCAACCTTCTAAGAGCCTACCCAGTGAAGCAACCTTTTGTACATGTTGTTTGAGTGCAGGTGACTTTATAGCAGTTTGAAAAGGAGCTGCGTTCACGCCTGCTCTTGTCTCTGGTGACCAACCATTTACATACTAACCATCCCTGGTAGTTAAACAGCCAATTAAGATGTGATGTTATGAGGCCCATGGTGCCCTCCTAGACCACCCAGTAGCTCCCCAAGTACCTCACATCCTTCCCCACCACTGAGTAGCTGTAAGACCTTCCATACCTAGTATCCAGATTAGTTAGATCCGGAATCAGCACTTGGCTTCTGGAAGATCACTGGCTCCATGGTTGTCTGTACTTTCTGGAAGTACTGGAGGGGTTAACTCTGCATACATTTCTTTGCACAACTCCAGCTATCAATGAGAACATGCAACCCATCTGTTAATGTAGTAGCCTTCAAAATCTCTCACTGTGCTCTCAATCTTTGCCCTCATAATGCTATTTCATCAGTTTCTGATAGTTGTGATAATTCCATAGAGAGACTTTGCCCGTGCTTCGTCTCCATGTTTTGTCTCTATTGCTGCCTTCAGGCAAGTTCATCTCGTTGCATACCAGTTCCTGCCAGTATGGTTATTTGTCAGATCATCCGCCATGGTGAGAATGGGGTTAGCAATCATGGGTCCTGCATGCTTGGGTGGTGGGACGACTGTAGACCAGCCCAACCACTGACTGCCACTTATGCCTCTGCATCCCCACGGGTGTTCCATTGAGCAGTTGCTGTCCCTTCCTCTTTCTACACCCCACTTATGAGGGTAGACACCGGCTTCTGTCCTGTCCAGTCCAGATGGTACCGGCCTGATTATCTTTCAAACTCACTTTGTTATCTCTATTCGGTTAGTGTTTGGAAGCATAGAGGATCCGTGCCAGCCCATCTCAGTCTATGAGGGGCGATGGATAGTCAATGCCTGGCATGTTAGATAGTACCCAGAATCTTCTCATTGCCCACATGGTTCATGGGAAGAAGCTTTTTATTGCAATTAGTCGATGGGCATGCACGAGTGAGATGCTCCTGACTTTGCATTTGAAACCTGCTTTGCATTGTTTTTTGGAAGGGTTACAGCCATTCATATGATGTTGTGCATTATATGTTGTTGTCCGTCTATAAAAGTTGACTTATTTTTCAGGCAAATAAAGAATACAAAAAATTTGCATTTTTGCCTTCGGAGCAAAGCTGCTATAAACTGGTAGTGCCAAAAAGAAGGAAGGCCACATCCTATCAGGAGCTAGTCTGTTGAATAAATAATCATGAAAGTAACAATACTGGTCAACCTACCCAAAATAAACACATGCAGTAAGAGGTGGAGGTCAGCGGAATAGCAAAAAAATGCTGCCCTTTCCGATATATTTTTCTTTATCTTTTTTTGTGGGATCTTTGGAAAACGAATGCGACATTTAGCAGTTGTCCTACTGCTAAGCCAAACTGCTGTATACACACAGGTCTTCTACGAGGTGCGAGCCGTTGCCTTACTCCAAAAATTATTCGAGTGTCACACATAATATAGCTAAGCAATCTCGGACTCGAAAGGGGTGCCTTTTTATCTACGGCAATAGCAATTTTGTCGTTGGGGAGCGAGGTGTAAAACTCATGGGCAGCAGCTGTGTGGAAAAGACACCGACGGCATATCTCAAAAAGCAAGCGGCACAGAGATTTACAAGGCAGGCTGCATTTTATGATGACTTTTATGGAAAAGGGGACATTCGGTTACGGCAGAGGTCTTTAGCAGAGGAATTTTCAAACACGCTGCTTAATTCAAGAAGACAGCCCGAGGAAGCATGGAAGGATAAAGGGGTAAAGCACGTCGACAGCTCTTTCGCATTCCTCAACATCGTCGATGTAGCAGGGGAAGGGGGCTAAACGAAGTCGTTTGTTAGTACCTCAGCATTAAAAAAAGAGTAAACAAAAAATCCCATATTTGTTATCATGAAACCCGTGAACTGCCCACGATAGTAGTCTTCCTCAGTCGTATTTGGATTTAAATGTGTGCCACCATTTTGCACAATACAATAGTGCCACAGTGAATACCATCAATTTCACATGTCCCCAGTTCCTGGTTGCCAAACTCAAACCCTCCCTCGCCGTCTCTGATCTGCATCCATCCTGCTGATATGCAACCCATCTTTGAAATTCTCTTCCTGTCCCTTTCCGGGCCACATCTTATTGTTAAGGATTAAGCAGACATAAAAACATTTCTTCCCCTTTCACCTCTTCCTGGTGGGCAATTTTAGAGCCCAATATGCCCTGAGCATACGTGTGCTTTACAAATATCTCCCAGCGTCCATACCATACAACAAAACGAGCGTCACAGCTCGACCAAACATACCTCTAGTATTTGCATTCTCCTCAGAAAGACCATGACTGGGTGAACATGGAGTGTACTGTGCTGTCTTCCCAGCTTAAGCAGGATTGGCATGAAGTGGTGTAGAGTGTGTGATGCTCAGACATTTGTGGTGGACTTCAGCTTGCGGGTTTCACGCTCTGGTACTAGATCCACGCTCTAAATTCTCCAGTGCAGCTTAACCGATTCATATTTTAGTGGGTAGTGTAGAAAAACCTTTGGTTGTGCCAAACGTAAATCTTACAATATTCTCTAAAAGTACATTTTTTAATACACCCCATAGCACACTGTCCTACCTTTGTGACAATCTATGTGCATCAGTAAGATCCATACCGCCACTTTGGAGATGGAGGGATCTGCCCTGCACAGGTAGTGCAATAAAGGTAGAGAATCAAGGAGACTATTTAATGTATGTATGTATGTATATAAGGGTTTTGCATATTCCACCTTGAGGCAACTTGGAAGCATCTAGTCCCATGTGGACGTTTTGGTCGCCTTGTAATTAACCACTGCTGTTGTTTGATCAGCCAATGGGTTATGTGTTCTAAGTGTTTTCTGGTAGGTGGCCTGCTGCCTCATCCAAAGAGACGACGAGGTTGAGCAGTTGAAGGGTGTTAGCCCTGGTCTGAAGTAAGTGCGATAAAAGTGCCTGTGCAGAGCTCTGGCCATATGCTGTCGGCAGTAGAGTTAACACTCCTACTCATTCTCATTGCTACAAATGGCTACTATTGAAACTGAGGGGATAACTAAGGATACTAATCAATATGATATGATATGATAGTTTATTTATATAGCGCCTACACACAATGTGTTTCAAAGCGCTTCAAGGCAAGGGAGGGAACAAGGGAAAATACAATGACATTCGTACAGGCCATAACCAGTAAGGATGTGAAATTAACTATCATACTCGGCCTGACGACATTTCAGATAGTGCAAGAGCTAATACATATATAAGGAAGGCAGGGGGAGAGTGGGAAGGAAATGGAAACAGACAGGCGACTACCGTACTAGGCCTGACGACATTTCTGGTAGAGCTGGAGAAAAACAAAAGATGAGGGAGAGGTGTGCAGAAAGGGAGGGGCGGAACAAAACAAGCGACCCTCGTACTAGGCCTGACGACTTTTCAGATAGTGCTGGATGATGTTGGGGGGGGGGGGGACAGCAAGGGGAGGGGAGAGGTGACAGGCTCTGTTCCTATCATACTAGGTCCAGGAACAATTCTGATAGAGTAAGTGGATAGAAGAAAGTAAGGGGAGGAGATAGGAAAAGGGAGAGGAGGAGAGAACAGAGAGTAAGCAGTCAAAAAGAGTGGAGAAGCAAGAGGGGGGAGCAAATACAATTGCAGAGGTCAGTAGTAACGGATAATGTTGCAAGCCAGGAACAACATGTTTGTCTTGGAAGCAAGACAACGCAGAGCAACACAGGTACGAATCCCGGTACCGCGTTCAGAGACTAGTCTCCGCTATTAAGCGCGTTATAAAAGATTAATGAATTAATTACTGGCTGGAAGGCTAGGGGGGATAAAGGGCAATCTGCACTGATAGCAGGCTCTGGTCTTTGGCTCCTCTGGGAGCAATGCCCTCGACGCCTGGTGACCTGGACTCTTTTGAGGCTGGCTGTAATCCTTCAGGTGATGACTGCCATGTTGTGTGTGGCTGGATCTCTCTTGTCCTAAACTGGAATCTTCTGGGAGCTGTCTGTGCAAAACAGCTTTTTTCCACTGTCTCTTCCTAACCAGCAGTTGACTTCTCCTCTTAACGGGTGCAGCAGGGTGATCTGCAGGTTTATTAAGCATTACCCTAACCCGTGACCTACCAATTGGGAGGCGGAGAGAGATAACAGCTGGTTTAATTGAATAGCAAGATGATGTAACTTATAAATAAAAGCTTTTCACATTGGCGAGGGTAGTACAGGGCGTGTGTGTTGGGTGGGGGTGCGATTGCAAGACCGAAAACTTGTCTAGGCCAAAGGAAGAGCTTGGGGAGAATGCAGCCAAGCATGCATACCTAAATGAGGGAGGGATACAGCACAACACCCAATACCTATACCCACATCACAAACATCTCAAAACACAACCTTTGCAATTAGTGTCGACTCCTCTGCAGGTTGTGTAATTCGCTGATCAGGGAATGGTTTGGTTATGGAAACAAGAGGCAAGGAGGTAAACCTGTAAAGTTTATAGTGGCATAAAGCTCCTATTATGGATTACATACAAGCACCATAAAGCACTAAAACATCTTCATGAGTCGAAAGTATACATTTTGAAAATGATGAAATTCAGAGAGATCAGGGTGGACAAACATTAGCCTTTAATTTGTAAGATATATCCACCTCAAAATGATGCATTTTCTCTCTCAACCTATGGTATCAACTTCAGCAACATGTAGTAGTTAATGTTTCCACGTCAAGGCAGCAGCAGCTATACAGGCCTGTACGGCTGGGTTGCTTACATTCTAGGGCACTTAGGCTTTCTGTATAGCCACGTGAGCAATTAAACCATTTGTTAATTGCTATTTAAAAATCAGAACAAACGTGGATACTCCAGAGAGAACAGTAGTTAGTGTCATGCCATAAATGCTCAATCAAGTGATATGTAGGCCGGGAGGATAGCTCCTGGGCAAGGAGCTTGGAAGCAAGACAATGCAGAGAAACACAAGTTCGATCCCCGGGTACGAGTCTGCGCTTAGAAACCTCTGGGTATTAAGTTTATTATAAATAACCAATTATAATTATAATGTATTTAGTACTATGTGCTGAAAGACCCATTCTCTCGCAACCCATCAGAATCTCTCCTGATTGGCTGCCAGTCAACTTGATGCTAATTTGTATTGCAAATCTTGCTATAAAGCATTGGATAGCAGCATATTCTTAGGAAACTACAGAGACCCTAGAATTCCATGAGATAGCTAAAGAAAGCCCAAACCTCTCTCAAAGCGTTGAAAAGGTTAAGAGTGAGAAAGACCTGCTGGGCTGAATAAAGTATGGCAGTTATGTAAAAACACCTCTCTACCACAGTGTCAAAGAAATGTGTTTCCAAACCTGGCCCATCTGTCTGTCACTGAGTACACTTCCCATTAGTGATGTGCATTACAATAAACACATGACATAATGATAGGAACACATTTACCCTGATAAATGACATTACTGAGACAAGACATTCTAATAAATCTCTGCACTACACTGTATTTCATTTTGTCGAACATAAATAATATGTTCTCCACTATGCAGCATAGTCCCGTGGTAACGTTCACCGATGAGCGAGTGGGAGGGGGAGGGGACTTCTCGACACACTCGATTTTGGCAGCTTGTGTTGTCCTTTATTCTGCATTTGAGCGGAGGTGCTGTACCCATGGCAGTGTCAGAGGTGTGATTCATATCCCTTTCTCTCAATGCTAGTGATCCTGACCAACCATTGGAATATAATCATAGCTGGAGCGGACGGGCCTGGTAGAGGCACCCTAATAATGATGAAACAGAGCGCCAACCCATTCCAAAGCCAAGCAGAAGGTGCTTGCTTTCCAAATGGCTGCTCCCAGGCGAGTTTCCCATGATAGAGGATTTCTTTATTTAAACTGTACATTCAGATCAGATGTTTCTGCTTATTTTGGTCTCTACAAACATGTTTGCCATCATGCATGTAAAAAAACCTCATTAGCACGTGAACCTGATTATATAGAATCCAGATCTACCTACAGGAGGATGGCATAAACACCATTGTTCAAAAGCATTTCATGAATTACAACATTTAGAAATACATTACTTCCACAGGTCTACTCAAATTAGTTCACAGTAAACTACAAAAGAAGTGAAAAAGGAGAATAACATTTTTAATATGCTGTTTCAGCATATACACTTTGTCCCATTGAATGTTAGCTCTAGTCCTCCTTCACTTAGGACTCCTAGGTAAGGCAAACAGCGGAATGCCAGGCACCAAGTTCATAAGAGCAGCAAGCTGCTGCTATAAAAAGACGCCATTGAGCATGTGAAGTAGAATTTATCACACACCAAAGATTGCCTCTCTGCAACATCGTGTTGAAGGGAGGGAGCCTCATAAAACTTGTTGGAAGAGGATCGTTTTGTGGTACTTCCTGAACTAGAGCAACAGTGGACAGATGAGGCTGGTAGATCTTGTGCTCCAGAGGAGCAGTCACTTTGCTGATAGTATTGGGCAAAACAGGAGGTTTTCTGGTACTCTGGAGCTATGCAAGCCAGCACTTGGTAGGAAGCTGTGGTTCATGAGAATATTCTGTAGTCACATAGATCTGTTTGGATGGGTGGCCTATTTGTGTTCAAGTCCCTTGAGTTGTATCCTGTGTTCCAAGGGAAGACATGTAAGGCTTTGAGGGTAAGGGACTAGGGGCCAGAATGGCTCAGACACACACAAGTCCTGCCGTAAGGTTTTGAGCCAGCTGCAGGTTGTGATGAGTTCATTGAGAAGGGGCGGGATGCAGTGAATAGTGCTACTCGAGCTGTCAGCACCCATGCGTGACTAGAAATGATGTTCAGTCTGAAAAGCTGACAGGAAGGATCATTTATCGGAATTTCGGTAGATATAAGGGAAGCGAATATGGCAATTTGTTGAATATCCAGAGAGAAATGGAGGAACTGGTCGAATGTAGTGCAAAAACAAAGGTTTCACAGGTCTTGCAAGCTCTTTATTTTGGAGTGGGGGTTGAGGAGTAATACATTGAAGTAGATCTGGAATGGGTCAAAAGCCAGGTGTTAGGTGTTTTGGTATGAAGGCAACGCCACTTCCAAATCTTCCACTGGGACATTTTGGGGAGCAGGTGTGGGAAGTTGTGCCTCGGTCACTTTTTAGGTGGAATCACATGTATTTATTCCACATATGTGGACATTTACTATGAAATTATTCCACTTCATTGCAGCCTTAGCATGCGCTTCCAAGGGAGCCGCTTCGGCATGGGAGAATGGTGCATTAGTGCATACTATCAGCAGGGGGTTACCACAAGCACGAAAAACAAGACACATTTCAGACACAAACACTTTTGCTGAATTGCAAACTGGTGTGTTGAAGAAGAGTAAGAGTAAATAATCAGACTGATAAAAAGGCAGAGATGCAAGTATTGCAGCTGGCAGACATGAACACAGAGAAACAGAGGCGGATCTGTGAACATGCAGCAAAACAAGTCAAATACTATTTTGGCCTCATGCCACGGACAATGTCCCTTCCCATAGCTCATACTGATGTTATCCTCCTGGGATGTGTACTGAAAGCCACTGCCAGGGTACCCAGGTGCTCTCTGGGCTCTCTTGCTGATTTGAAAGAGAGGGGGTTGGTTAGGTTAGTGGGTAGACAGAAAAATGCATGATAGCTTTACTCGAGAAAAATGTGTTTATTCGGAGGTGCAATTTCCCCAGAAACAGCACAGGAGTCTTGTAATTTCCATTGAAAGGGGACATGTTGAATTAGTTCTCAATCAAATAACTCCCATTCATTCGAAAAGAAGAACTTCACTGTCCCTAATTAAGCATGTTCTCTATAGGCAACGATGTATGGAACGACCATAACAGGCATAGAATCTTGTCACACCTATTACTACTAAATCAATAATAACCTCCTTTAAACATTCACAACATAGAAAACACTCAACACTGATTCACAAGCCCTATACATTCATTGCCACATTTTATTCTGTTACCCTCTGAGTGTTTAGAGTTGTAGCAAATGATTCTTTATGTGCACACAACTTATTCTAGGATGTTGCCCTCTATACTGGTAGACCGGTTTCTGCAAGCACAACATTTCAGTTGTATTCTTCAGGATCAAAGAACCCATTATTTGGGGTCTAATATTCCATGTCATTTATGTATACACTAACACACACACACACAGAACAGAAAGCCACAGCACGGAAGGGGGATGGTTCTTCAATGACTTACTATTACTATAAGTAGGGCCTAGGGGTCGTTGTAGCAGATAGTTCACTAGTTGATACCGCCTAAAAGGTATGATTGCTAGTATTATACAGCTGATCAGAAATGCTGCGTTGGGACTCTTCAAATGGTACCCCCTAGTGAGTACCAAACATCTTGAAATATATAAGGAATGAAAGTACATTCAACGCACACATCTCAAGTATTAGGATAGACTAGGTTAATCCAATATAAATCAATATAAATCAATTCTTCAATGACTACTGAGATCCCAATGTACTAGCTCTAATTGTTAAGATGCCTTATAAATTAATGGCTAGAATATTTGACGCAAAAATCATGAATAAATGATTGAGCGGTATTCCCAGACAAGAGTGAAAAGACAAGGATCTCTCTTAAAAGTCCAAACATGCTGCGGAAATAAAATAAACATGCTGGAGCATTTTTGCCTTTTATCAACATAAATGGCCCGGAATATTAGAACTCAAAGTATGGCGTTTTGTGGTCCTGTGGAACGCAACTAACTCTTTGTGTATGCAGAAATCAGTCAACCGGTATAGAAAAGAACAATAATTAGGGACAGTTAAGTTTGTCTTTTAGAATGCATGTGCCTTATTTGATTGTGAAATAATTCAATGTGTCCCATTTCAGTGAAACACTATGACAAACCGAGATAGGGAGTTTGTTCCCTTATTTGCTGGTCTGGTCAGGTTCAAACAGTTATTAGGGCAAGCCTACTTTTGTTGACCATTATCCTTGCCCAAATGGCCTTTCAAAGATAAGGGCTGTCATGAAATGTATCCATTTCCTGCCGTGCAGCCTGCGTCTGATTCACAGTAAGCTACAGGTCAAAAAGTTGCGTGATGGAAAACAATCAAGAGACAAAAATAGAGAACAAAAGTAAATGCTATAGTGCTATTACTATTAGAAAATGTTCTGGTGCTGTAAAAGAAACACCCAAACAGGTTGTCTTCACAAACGTAAAGTAAATCGATCGTGTGTATTGATTTTTTGAAGCATTAGAACTACCCAGAATAAAATCAGCAGCTTAAGTCAGTTGTCAGTCTGAACCAAAATATTGACCAGCACGATCTGCTACCGATTATTCCATGTTTTTGTTTGTGCAGAAGGATAATCCTTTGAGAACATTTCCGCATTACTCCTACAATTATGATTTCCATTCATTTAGAGCATGTAATGCTTCGCTGTTCCACATGAGGAAGTGGCATATCCTGGTTGGTCGGGGGAGATTGGAAAGGTAGTAGGTGGATCGATCTTGGAAATGGCCTTCAACAAAGCCTGAACATTTTACGTTTTAGAGTCTTAGACCATACTTTCAATGGAAAATACTAAGGGTTTGGGCAAAGGCTCTTCACTCTATAAAAATGAATGTAACTTTTGATTGGTGGTGCCTACCTTTTACGGCAAACACTGTAAACATAAAATGGCGGGCCTCTGATTGTTCAGACTCCATTCAAGTTTTAAGCATGTCACTGTTTGAAACTGTAAATTTGTTTGATGCCCTCGGCCCCAAGTCAATGCGGTTCCTCATACAGAAACAGACAATAGCAAAACCTTGCATTTGCCTGCACTCCTAAATCTGTTATGTTATGTTATGTTACTTTGCATTTATATAGCGCCTTATGTACCATTGGTATAGTCTCAAGGCGCTGGTAGGTTGAACGCTCTCGGGAACCGAAGTTCAAGTCAGTAGAGAGAGTATAAAGGCGTCAAAGATGCGTGTGCGCACCGTATATGTGTGCTGCAGCTGTAGCATTCATGTGGAGGCAGCTTCTTAGCATTAGGTGTGGTGGTTGAGGGTTGAGGAGTATGTGTTCGTTCTGGCCGGATTATCCAGATCGATTGTGGCTGCGTTAGGCCTGAGGAGAACGCCGGCTGGAGGGTGTAACCAGCAGTGTTTAGTTAGAGTGATGTGTAGTATGAGGAAGAAGTTGGTATGAGAACAGCTATACCGAATGGTGTCATAGTATTGCTGTGTTCTAGTTGGGTGATGGTGTAAAAGAAGAGAGTCAGCGTGGTGATGTGATATGATGCGTATGAGATCGGATTATATCTACATACTTCCTAATTCGTCGCTCATGCGTTCGTTCGATCATGCATTCAACTGCACTAAGGAATCACCGGCTCTACTAGCTGGTACTTCGTCTGGTCTGCGCACACATACTTCTGATCTATACACAGGTGCCTGCTCTACATACACACACACACGTCTGCTCTACACACACACGCGTGCATGTCTGTTCCACGTCAGCTCTATACACAAACACATATACGCGCGTCCGCTCTACACACACATACGTCTGTTCTACACATACACGTCCGCTCTATACACACTCACACGTCCGCTCTATACACACAGATGTCCGCTCTATACATACACATGTTTGCTCTACACATACAGATATGTCTGCTCTACACACGCACACCCGTCCGCGCTACTTACACATACACGTCCGTTCTACATATACATACGTCCGCACTACACACTCCTGTTCACTTTACACACACTCCGGTTCGCTTTACACACACCCATGTCCGCTCTACACCTACATTTATACATCTGCTCTATATACACACATACGTCTGCTCCACACATGCACACGTCTGTACTACACATACATACGTCTGCTCCAGACACATAGATACACACACGTCCGATCTTCAGACACACATCCATGTGCGCTCTACGCCTGCATGTCCGCTCTACACGCACACGTCCGCTCTATACACACGCACACATCCATTCTAAACACACACACGTCCGTTCTGTACACACGTAAGTTCACTCTACACATGTACACACGTTTGTTCTACACGTGCATACACGTCCGCTCTATACATAGACGTCTGCTCCACACATGCACACACGTCTGCTCTACACACGCACACACGTCCGTGCTACATACACATCCATGTCCGTTCTACATACACATACGTCACGCTCTACAGACATCTATGTCCGCTTTACACACATCCATGTCCGCTCTACACCCACACACATAAGTCTGCTCAACGCACACACACATCTGCTCTACACACACACACATCCGCTCTACACACACACACGTCCGCTCTACACACACACACGTCCGCTCTACACAACACACAACACACGTCCGCTTTACAGACACACATACATCTGTTCTGCTCGCATACCTACGTCCGCTCTATACATACTCACGTCCGCACTGCACACACCCACGTCCGCTCTACACACATAATTCCGTTTTACAATGTACGTCCGCTCCACACTCATACGACAGCTATACGTACATACGTCATCTCGACGCATTCGTGCGCTCCACACACTCTCTCTACGCACTCGTCTGCTCCACATATCCGTCCGCTCCATATACCCGTCCGCACGACACACCCGTCGGTACACGTCGGCTCCACGCACACATTCCCTCAGGGCACCCATCTGTTCCGCGCATCCATCCGCTCCATGCGCTTAACCGCTTCGCGCACTCAGTCGCTCAGCGCACTCATTTGCTCTGTGCGCACATGCGCTCAGCGCACTCATTTGCTCAATACGTTGGTCCGCTCTATGCGCTGGTTCGCCCTTATAGGTTCATCCGTTCTTATACACTCATTCGCTCAATATAATCGTACGCTCTATACGCTCGCCTGCTCAATACACTCATCCATTCAATATTTTCATCTGCTCTACATATTTATCAGTCCCTTGTGCTCATGCGGGTTTATACCTCCCTCAGTGCTTATACATTCATTCGCTCTATACAATCATCCGTTTGGTACATCAGTTCAGTCATTTGGTCTAGACGTTTCTCTGTCCTATTCAATCGTCTGGTTTATGCCTTCATCGCCTCCACGCAACGTTCCCGTTTATGTGTTTGTCCGCTCTAAACATTCATTGGTTTTATACATTTGCTTTACTCATCTTGTTGATATTTCGCTGTTATGACCTATTCACGTTGTTCTTTAGTTTACATTGGTGGTTATTGGTTGTCGATTTCTCGCTTGGATCTTGATGTTATACTATTATTTGTCATATTGCAGTTCGAGATCTAGTAGTTTGTTGGGCTGGTAATATTGCAGTGGTGTTATTCAGTTTGAGTTAGTTTTAGCACAGGGTTGGTTTTAGGGGAAGAGCCAAGTTTTCAATAGTTTGCGAAAGGATATTAGATCCTCTGTTAGGCGGATGTGGGGTGGCAGCGTGTTCCACAGCTTGGGGGCCAAGGCTGAGGCATTTAGTTGGGCGTAGGCAGATCGGTCGATGAGTTTTGCAAGGAATCTTGTGTTTGAGATGGGGCGGTAGTTTTTGGGGTCGAGAGGATTGAGGGATGGTTTTTTTAATAGGGGTTTGACATGAACAGTTTTGAATGCGTCTGGAAAGATTCCTGATGTGAGTGAGTCATTTATGATGGTTCTTGCGTGTTCTCCTGCGCAGGTAGATGCAAATATTTCTTTAAGGGTTGATGCCGGGCATGGATCAAGCGGGGAGCCGGATGGTTTTCGGGCGGAAAGGAGTTTGCGAAATTGGTCTGCTGATATGGGACTAAAGGAGTCAAATGTTGGTTGGCTGGAGGTCGTTGGCGGTTGGGTGACTGGTGTGGACGGTGGGTTGGTTGGGGGATATAAGAGAGCAAGTTTGTTTGTTAGGTTGCTTGTTCTTTCGAGGGCTGTGGTGTAAAAGTGGAGAGAGAGTGAGTCGCACAGCGATTGAGAGGGTGTCGGTGTGGAGGCGGTGCATGATGGTTTGGTGAATTCGGAGATGATTTTGTGGAGTTCTTTGCTGGGGTTTTTGCAGTTTAGAATTCGGAAGTTGTAATGGGCTTTTTTTGCTTTTCGGATTTCAGCCTTGTATTGGCGGAGATGCCGGGCTAAGTTGGATCTGTTCAGGGGAGTTTTGTCTTTCCGCCATTTACGTTCGAGGTATTTGTATAGTTGTTTACTGGTTTTCAGCTCAGGGGTGAACCATCTAGGAAAATGGCCACAGCGGGCTGATGGTTTGCAGGTTGGTGTGAGTCGAGTTAGAGGGGTGTTGAGCCAAGAGTCAAAGGCATCAGGGTTTAGTTGATTATTGGATAGGTAGGTAGGCGGGGGAGACTGGAGGAGTGCGTTGGCTAGGTCAGGAAGGATTATTAGTTTCTTCCAGGATTTGCGTATAGTCAGTGTTTCTGGTTCGGGTACAGGTGTTGGAGTGGGAGAGCGTATAGTGAATGAAATGATGGAGTGGTCGGACCAGATGATAGGGATTGGGGGATTTAGGTGAATCTGGTTGTGGGAGGTGAAGATGGCATCTAGAGTGTGTCCTTTATGGTGGGTTGGGCCGTTTATGTGGGGATGGAGGTTGATTGCGTCTAGGCCGTCAACAAGAGAGTGTGTCATAGGGTTGGCTGGGATGTCGAACCATATGTTGAAATCTCCCAGAAGGGTGAGGTTGGGATGGTTTAGTTGGAGTGCAGAAGTAGAGTCGCAGAGGTTGTTTGAGAATTGTCTGTCGTAGCCAGGGGGTCTGTAAATTAATAGGAAGCTGTGGGAGAGTGAGGGGGAGAGCGATAGTTTAACTAGGAGTGATTCGCAGGAAGGGATGGCTGGTTTGTTGTCGATGATTGAGGCGTGGAGGTGAGTTTTAAATGCGAATGCTATTCCACCTTCTCTAGAGGGACGGTTCAGAGGGATGAGGGAGGACACATCAATTTAAATATGTACTGACCTTAGTGGGGAGGAGGACGTCATGACAGAGCCAGATGAACAAGACATGTATGGCTAGTTCTTGTAACCTTCTGTTGATAATATTTGATTTTTTGTTGCCCAAATATGTTTTTTAAAATGCTAGAATATCTCACGGTGCAGGTGTACACTACTGAATCTCTTGCTAAGAGCACAATGCCAGCTTTGCCTGCAGCAAATAGTGGTTCGACATGCATAGACTTTTTTTTGGTGTGCTCTGGTTATAACCTTCAATTGAAATAGTCGGCCGTGACCCACGCACGTCGTTTGCATTTTACAACACGTTACCAAATACTTTCTCTTTTACTCTTTTAGTTAAGTTATTTGAGAGGTATTTTTATGTTTGTATTGATCTTTAACAAGCAGGTAAGCAACCAATATCTGAATAATAAAAATACTGGAATCTGCTGAGAACTTTGAATTCCTCCACAGAGTGCAAACAGCGGATGAGTGATTGAGTCTCACTACAAAGAGCACCAAGAGAAAACAAAAGGGGTTAGAAAGTGTAGTCTATCTCTTGTCATATGAGGTTGCAGGATCAAGGGGGGGGGGACTCAGCAGGAAATATATCTTCCCCCGAAAGGGTGAACACTTTGATCTGGGAGCAGTGGAAGAAGACCACAGTGGTCAACGTTAGACAGCACAAATGGGATTGGTAAAAGTGAATGGGCACACCAGAGAGGGTGGCCTGATCTTCACTCTGGTTCGGTTGCATTTTTGGAGACTGCAAACAGGGTTTCTGTTTCCTAGTATGTCAGCAAATGATTGGCTACTCATATTTTACGGACAATCGGAGGGGAGTTCACCAGAAACAAATATACCATGAAAAGGCATGTTCATGCGTTGCCCTTCAGCCACTAATTTAGACCTTCCAAAATCAGCCCACAAATGTGCATATAAAACAGAAGAGAACAAGAAAACATTGTACGAGGGGGATATCTTAAGACGCGATGAGGAAGAAACAGAGCCAATAAACAAATCGTCTTTTGCATTTTGATGTCAGTTTTTTAAAGTGAATGAATCTGATATTTCTATAACGTTACTCTTGTTTTAATTTCACTCAAGTGAAACAGTGCAAACGTTGTCAAATTATGCTTTTTACATCTCTACCTGTCAAAGGGCCTATCTAGAGCAATGTTACAATCATGCAACTTGCGCAGTACTGTGTTGGACATTGAGAAAAAAGTCTGCCAAGCAAGTCACCATGAGTTGGTGGTGGCAGTCAGGGAATCCGTGTTCTTTAGACAAGATCCACAAAAAGACAACGGCCCATTGATATGTGATAATGTGAAAGCCTGAGGTGGAGTTGCCATCTCAGGACCCCATCACTTTGGAGCTTTTGCCCTACCCTTTGGCTGAGGATCCTGCTTACACTACCGACATTATTAGACGGACAGTCACCCACTGACAGACAAGAAAAAGAAACACATGGTGCAATCATCACCACAATAGACAATGCATTAGAAGTACGAGGGGTGTGGTACCGTAGCTTGGCGGCTGGGTTCTGCTGTAGGCCCCAGTTGGACCGGCCTCGCCTCCCCTCCACTCCGTCGGCGTCCGCCTTGCAGAGGTGATGCACTCCAGCCATAAGGGGAGGAGCCGCAGGCCTGGCGCAGCATGGGCGAGGCCGGCTGGCCACAAGTCAGCGTCCAGCAGCTCGGCCTCCTCGGAAGCCTCTGTGGCAGGCCTTCCTCTGCCCGCTGTGGGTTTCGTATTAACAGCGGCAACAACCCGGATGAGGGCAGGAAAATGGATGGGAGAGAGGAGGAAAAAACAGGAAGGAGGTAAAAAAAAAAGATTTACCATCACTAGTTCTGAAAATATTTACTATATATTTTTAATATATTACACAGTGACTGTTTGAGGGTGATATTTACTGCTAATGGCTATCACTAACAGTTACTATTTGTCCTGTCCAGCCCGCTTTCATTTGCATTAACTTCAATAACCTCACTGCAGTCCGCCTCCAGTCTACCCTGTGCATTTTGAACACTCCCTGCCCCACTATTTCATTGAATCATTGAATGTACCTGGATTTTATTCCAAATCCTGGTCCACTGACCGTGATCTCTGCGTGTTACCTATTGAGAATTCCAAAAATAGCCCTTTGGCTTTAAGATCGAAGTGCTGTTAAATCACTACTAAATAAAAAATATATGTTTATTGGCTCTATTTATTTCTTTTAAGTAATCCCATTGTACGTTGTTTTTAATTTTCCAAATGTGGTCGTTTTTGTAATGGAAGTAAAATCTCCTCTATAATGGCTCTTTCTGTTGGAAGCCACTATACATTTCTTGGAATAAGTACATCAAAACAATTTGGTTAATTGAATCCAATCACAGAGCTCGCAGAACGTCTTTTGGAAATACTGCCGTTCTGAAATCAGCTTTAAAACACAATTGGTACCCACACATAGAACACAAAGGGGTGACGCCGAGAAGAAATGTTAAATGGGGACGGCAAGTGAAGCTGGGCCTGTGGCCAGCTGTGGCACAGGAAATGTACTTCTCTCTGTTTGCCCTTGTTTTGCATGTCTGTTCAGCACCCCTACGGTCTGCCATTGTGGGCCTGCCCCGAAGCTGACCCTGCTGACATGCGTTTGCTCCCCCTCTCCAGGCTTGCAGGTGTCCACCACCGACCAGCCTCCTCTTTTGGAGCACATTCTAAAAGTGGCAATGTTTTACTCCGTGATTATGTAGTTGGTTCGTTTCATGTTATTTTGAGCTGTAGTACAAATCGGAGCCACTATTAAGGAGCACCTCAATTCTAATTGCTGCCAATGCTTCAAACTCTTAACATCAGGAACTGGTAACTTTGGCAGCAACCCCAGTAGACACTACAATAGCATGTTGTTCTCTATTCAGGGAGGAGTGGTTTCCTGGTTTACGAGCAAAGCAGAAATAGCCGAGTGGTGTAGTACCTGATATCAAAGAGATGTGACAACACTGTGATCTTGCGCTGTGTGTGCACTGTTAATGCCATAGAATAAAAGGAAGAAGAGATCCGACGTGTTTATTACAACATTTTGTCACAGTGATTTTATATATTAAGGTCCATTTATTCTCATCGTTATTGGCCTATACGTATCCATTTCATGCCGTGCACATTTAGCTCGACACATACCTAGGCAGACACGCGTTTGACAAATAGAGGCTTGAAGAGGGGGCAAGGCAGTATCATGCATGGCGCTATGCATACACATATTGCAGTCATTAGTTTGTGCGTGTGAGTGCATACATTATATACATCAACGTTGCTTGTTCGGTCACTATTTTAGTCTGGCTAAAATTTTTAAAAAACGAACATTTCTATCATTAATCCAATTAGCGGCTGTCAAAAGTTAATTTGTCGGTGCTATTGCGTGGAAGAACACGTAAGGCTATATATGTGAATGTGTGTATTAATTATATACATAAACCTTACTTATTTGGTCTCTATTTTAGTACGTCTAAGATAAAAACTAACCTGTCTATCATGTATTCAATTAGTGTCTATCAAAATTAAATTTGCTGGTGCTATTACGAGGAAAATCTTTTTAAATAATTCTAAGAGTGTATGTGTCTGTCTATATTTGTGTAGACACACACTCACATACACACACACATTCGTATGATCTTCATGTGGAAAAATCATATGATGGACAGACTGATTGCTTCACATCACACCACTCAGGCTTCTTGGCGCAACAGGGTCAGCCCCCTGTACAAGACGCACACAGGCAGAGTACCCAGCTATACAATAGCACTTGATGAACACACACCAACTGCTTCTCTGTCGTGTTCCTTGTGAAAGACCAGATGGAAGTGCCCATCAGCTTCTTCCCCACCTGTCAGACTACCCTCTCCATTCTCATCTGATTTAGCCTTAGAGTCACTCCCCGTCAAACCTCATACACTGAACTTCCTGCGGCTCTGTACAAATTGAATTAATCTGAATGAATAGCTATGCCGTGCCTGTACATGTCACAAATACATTTAAATTCTGAATTATATGTTCACCGATCCTAATAAACCCACCTTTAAATTGAGAAAAAAAACTTGTGACCAGCAGTAAAATACATGTATGTTAAATGACTGTCTTGTGTAGTTCATCACTAGTGATAACCAAGTTGGTGTGCCGAAGCTGTAAAGCAATGCTGTTCCAAGTAGAAATCAACTTTTGGTTAACATAAAAAATCACCACGAAAACCCCAGAAAAGAAAAACAGCCTGTGACAGTTACACAAACCCTGTTTGATGAGAATGATCTTGGATATTACACATAAAGCCAGGAGGGACTCAATGACGTTTTTAGAAATCCAATATGTCTGATCCAAATGCATTTGCACCTGTTTGTACCAAATGTCACCTATTGCAAGAGACCATGTTGAAATGGTGCACACTGGTGAAGTTGTTTTGGGAGGAACATATATTGATATGTGTCAACCCAAATGTATCCAAATCAGCTCCCTAAGTGCCTCCTTGGGCCAACTATCCTAGCAGTTTTTAGGGCCCTTATTTAATCTGCTTTACACTTAATCTTCACACTTCTTTTGGTTAAGTGTTTCCAGGTAGCACAGTGATTTAACAATAATACTCCACACATAGACATAAAGGCAAGGCACTAATAATCTCACAATCACAGGAGTCTGTGAGAATCAGACAGGCCTCACATATCGCTCGAAGGCCTCCAGGGGCAATCACAGACTCAACATTTCCTGACAGAAACCCACACAAGTGGACTCTCGCAGGTCATTGGATGCTGACAATTTCCCTGCTCCTGCTCTCTGAAATCACTTGTTTTGTCTATAAAGCCGTCTTGCCTCTCACACAGAAACTACTAAGGGCGAACTGGCTTCTAACGACAGACAGACCATTGTCTCTGAAAAGACCCAGTGGCTAATCCTAGGCCGGCAGAGCACCAAGCGACTGAGCCAGCCCAACCTGTTGGAAGAATTCACAGCTTATAGTTTCCTATAACTGGTCAACTTTTCCCCCTCCCTCAACTCAACGATCATAAAATCTCCACATATTTCAAATGCGCCCGAAAATCCGGCATGTAACCAGTGCAACAAATTTAGTAGACCGAAAGAAAATCTTTTATCGTAATTAAGTGAAACAATTCAAGTAGAAAACGCGGTTGTATTGCGAGTGCCAACCTCACCATGGCATATGTTGGACCAGTTGAAGCAGTTTAACAATATTTCGAGGAAAAACACGTTATTGTCATTGTGTGCAAGCAGCGAAGGATGCCTTTGCACAGCACTGTACTACTTGACTGGGCACACGAAATATCAATAATGAAATTTAAAAAAGAACATTTCGCCAAACCCTCTGTATGAGCACCGTGTTACAGAATAGATGGGACCAGGGAGGAGTTTTGGTGGGTTCATTTGATGACAAAAACATCTGTTTAGACATTGTATCTTTATCTAGCCGCCAGTCTTTCTGCGATCTGTTACGGCAGTTAACAAGACCACACTTCTGCATCTTTGAAGCTATCCCTCAACCAGCTTTCACTCCATTATCCTACCCCCAAACCCCACAGTCTATGTATCGCCCTCATTCTCTGAATGTCCAGCTGCACCTTGCTATGTCTTTTAAAGCAACGGCAGAGTTAGATTTTACCAGTTGAGTCGGGTGCAGAGGGACACAAGGTGCATGGTGGGCTGCAATGCTACTCAAGAGACACTAAACAGGCAATGCCATCGGAATCTCAGAGCAACCAACAGATTCCGGGGCGAACCCTACCATGAAGCATGAGCTGCAATGCTGTCCAAACTAGAATAGGGTAACTAGGATCTATATATACATCCTAAGGGCAGTGAATGGGTTAAGCCCCTGGGTCCCTACAATATACCTTTTTGTGCTGGGAAAAAGGGCGACGGAATTTGTATTTGTATTTAGGAATGGATTTTGCACCACATATCCTGTTTCTGCCATAAAGACTAGAGCAAACATGTTTTGCTCCAACCCTACTCCAGGCAATGGTTTTGCAACAGGTGAAAAGGTAACACATTCCATGTCCACTCAGTTTAATTTTGCTACTTACAGAAAAAGGCACAGAGCCAAACTACTTCTACTCTGTTTTTTAAATGTACAATGGGAGCATGTTTGAGGAAAAATCATCCATATGTACAGCTTGTTTATAAATAAAAAAATGGAACACGCTCGAATTGCACTATTGTTGCCTTGGAACAAACATGGATGTAATATGGGCCATCACCTTATTTTAATAGCTATCCTTAATTGTCTTCTCTTAGAATGTGAACAAGGTTAAATGTTCACAGCAGCAAACATAGCTTCTGTCTCTGAGCTGTGGATGAGACAGAATATAGTTACATCGTGCAATTCTCACTGAAAATTATTATTTAACAGGGAAAAGCACTTTGTGAATCAGGCCCCAGGTCTGTTTCACTGAAGCTTCTCAAGCCAGAATGAGAAGAAACCTGGCAAGTAGGCAATGCAATTCGAATTCTGATTAGAGAAGTGGGCAGCTTAAGCAGAAGCAAAAGCATACGGTCCTTCAGTGGGCCGTTTAAATGGCCCGAATCGAGTTGCAAGCGTCCTTGCCACTGCTTTAGAAGTTTACATCCGCATTTTGAATTCCACATTGCAAGTCAGTTTGATGTGTTTCTCTAAAAGCTTTGGGAAACTGATAAAATGCAGTAAAAACGAAATATTTACCAAGGAATACCGCTTGGTGCAGTTGGGAA